>NC_135659.1:60131744-61331744 GCF_964188315.1 Podarcis muralis
AAGCAGATACCATTTAAAATTTTAAAAAATCATCATTGTCATCACACAGGCGAGGTGGTTGTTGTTAAGTTTTTATTTTTAGAAGAGGGAGAATTCTCAAAAACATGTCTTTTTGTTTCCAGTGCCTCCTTCCCAAATGTTACAGTAGGATAAGGAGCAAGGACTGAAACACTCTGAGTGCCAGGCCAGAGTGCACGCATGGTCTCAGAGCCTCAATTCACTCCTTCAAAGCAAACAAAGGTCCCACTGTCAGAGCAATTAACCCACCAAATAGTTAGAGGAACGGGGAGAGAGGGAGAAAAAAAGAGAGAGAAAAGGACAGAACACAACAGACACTAAAGACAATTTTAATGCTCCTTTATAATTAGTTTCTTGCACAGCAAAAGCAGAGAACGACTTACATAAGCTCTGCCAGCAGCTTCTGACAACATTTTTCACTGAGCGTACAGGGAGAGTTGGTCCCATGAAGTTTAGTGACGGTGGAGAGCTTGCTTGTATTTATATCCTTCAGATGCCAGAGGTATTTGTCATCTACTCCTATGTCTAAAAATACGCCTTAGACCCATTCACAATCCCAGAAGCAGCGAGGAGAGGATATCCCCATGGATATCCCCTGTTTCCAAGAATCTTTTACAGCAAAGGATTTCTTCTATAAAATTATTGCTATGCGATTCTTCTTAGGATCCTTAAAAAAAGGTTTGGGAAGGTAAGTGAAGATGCAAATACTCTATCCATTCCTTGCTTACTAACAGGAAACAATTGGCCTGAGGACCATGTGACATTTCAGAAGCTGTAGCTTCTGGGAAACAGGAGCTCTAACAGCCAGGATGGACTCACGTCTTTTGGAAAAAGTTTTTACTGGACGCTGCCTTTCCCTTTGACTGCTGTTGTGTGGATCATATAAATAGCACAACAGATGTAGACAGCCCTTTCAAGGCAGCTGATGTGTGCCAGCAAGCTTCAGTAGAGGCAACATACAAGTGGGACAATGAATTCCCATGGTGACATTTAAGTCAGGATGAGGAACAGGAAACAAGTTCAGAATCTGTTATTCCAGAAGCATCCTAGGCAGCTGTTTCTGTGCACTTCCACAAGACCTTTGCCTTTCAGTTCAGTATTTTCGTGTAAAATGGAGAAACGGGGAATGGTTCCCCCACAGAGAAGAGACCTAACATTGTGGGACTGGGTGATGAGTGCAACCCATGGTCTTCCTAGAGGAGGAGAAAGGGGAGCAGATCTCCATGCTGCCAGGGATCCTGAAAAGTCAGTGTATGTTAGAGGGTGTATGCATAAAAGCACACATATTACTAAAAATAGTATAAAATGAATTATATTAGGGGAAATTGCTTGCAAAAGTTTGCATGGCAGGTCAAGAGCCTACTAGCACAACAGCATATTTTCACGAGGACTTTAAAAAATGCAAACTGGTGCAAACTGACCTTAAGATTGGAAAAATGAGAAATGGAGAAAAAACAAAACTCACAGACTGACTAGGTTTCCTTCTGTCTCCCAGAGCACCCCTACTTCCTATAAACAGAAGAAATGGCTTAGAAAAGCAGGACCTTCAGTACCAACTGCTGCTGAAGTGTCCAACTAGATATACCTAAAGCTACTCATGGGACGCGGGTGGCGCTGTGGGTAAAAGCCTCAGCGCCTAGGGCTTGCCGATCGAAAGGTCGGCGGTTCGAATCCCTGCGGCGGGGTGCGCTCCCGTTGCTTGGTCCCAGCGCCTGCCAACCTAGCAGTTCGAAAGCACCCCCGGGTGCAAGTAGATAAATAGGGACCGCTTACTGGCGGGAAGGTAAACAGCGTTTCTGTGTGCTGCGCTGGCTCGCCAGATGCAGCTTTGTCACGCTGGCCACGTGACCCGGAAGTGTCTCCGGACAGCGCTGGCCCCCGGCCTCTTGAGTGAGATGGGCGCACAACCCCAGAGTCTGTCAAGACTGGCCCGTACAGGCAGGGGTACCTTTACCTTTACCTTTAAAGCTACTCAAAGACTCAGAAACATATGGAAGCAACTGCTTGAATCGGGGCCTGGCAGAGAGCCAGGAAGGGGTGGAGCCTCCAGCTCCTATGTAAGCTCCCAGTCTGAGCTGCCGCACTGATGAAGCAATAGCTGTCCTCCAAGGTCCTGTCTTCATAAACTGGGGAAATGGAGCAGTGATCTGTTGTTTCCATATGTTAAGAGGATACTAAGGGTAGAGAACCAGGAGCATGAGGACTGGTGGGACTGGATTACTGTGAAACTGCATACCTATGAGCCACACAGGATACAGCTGCACAGGGACTTGAAATCTAAGCAACCAAACTATGTTTGTTTGGGAGGGCTTGAGGTTGTTGCTCTTTTAAAAAAGGAAGCAGTCGGGGGCGATCAGAATCGGAAGTGTAGCACACACACAGCAAGAATTAACCCCTTGCCCCCCACAAAAAAGAGCTGCTGTTGGTGGACAGAAACATTTTAAGCATCCCACAGCAATATTAAAGACCCTTGCGCGTGATATTTTAATAAGGATCCATACATTTCTAATGCTGTCAAATTCAAATGCTTAGAAATCAAAAGCAGATTTTCACTGTACCATGGATAGATTCACAAACCATCACTCAAAACATGCAAACTTTGTCTCTGTCCCTTTTTGATTCCTTTTATAACACTTGGTTGTACTTAGTTGGGCTTAAACAACATTTCAGTTGACCCTCCACCCAAATGTCCACACTGAAGGACACATACATCCTTGGGTGGTGGCCTTTGCACCTATAGTTGTACGTACAAAAGCTTCCATGATATCCTTCAACAACTGTATCATAATATGTGTGGGGGAAAGGAGAGGGGAAAGCAGAGTAGGTAGCCTTATGGCAGGCATTCCCTAACCATTTTCTGATGGCTTAATTTAGCATAGAAAACAGTTACCGTATTTTTCACCCCATAGGGCGCACCTAGGTTTTTTTGGGGGGAAATAAAGAAAAATATTTTTATTTTCCCTCCAGGCGCGAAGCCCGGGGCTGCAGGCAGCTCCGCGCAGCCGTCGGGAGCCCAGCGCAACTTCATGTCGGGCTCCCGAGGGCTGCGCAGAGCTTCCTGAAGCCTGGAGAGCAAGAGGGGTCGGTGCGCACCGACCCCTCTCGGTCTCCAGGCTTCAGCGAAAGCCTGCATTCACCCCATAGGACGCACACACATTTCCCCTTCATTTTTGGAGGGGAAAAAGTGCGTCCTATAGGGCGAAAAATACGGTATATCCATTGAGATGCCACATTTTCTGAGATGTAGCTACAAATAATCTTTGGAGGAATAAAAAACTTCTACTAAGGACTAAGAGTTTGGTTTTGGTGAATGCTAGGAAAGGTATCAAATAATTTGACTCCTGTAATGATACACACTGCATCTGAAAACAAAGGCAGGGAACATTATGTGTATCCCTCTGCCACACCACTCAGGCTCCTTAGGCATACATCATTCCGCTTTCATAAAAATGGCCTTACCGGATCTGCTGATATCCTCCGGTTCTTGTTGGGTCCAGAATTCTTCCGTCCACCAGACCTGGAGACGTAGGTCCTGGGAGGTACCTGAGGAGGCATAGTCTTGCTGCGAGCAACCGGCTTCCCACTGCTTTCTTTCTCAAAAATGCTTCTGCCTTCCTTCCAGCTCCACGGGGCATCCCTCAGAAGGTCGGTGTCATAAGTGGACTTGAGGTTGAGCCGGGTGATGGCGTCGTTGATGCCATCGTAGTCCACTGTGCTGTATGGGTCCTCTTCCGAGATTCTACGGCCTAGCAATTTTCCATCAGCCCTCTCGTGGGTTGAGGAGAACATGTTGATATCATTGGGTTGGGAGCCTTTCAAGGAAGCTTGGTTCACTTCAGAGGCATTCCAGATGGCAATGCGAGGGGGCAACGGGGGAGGAGAAAGCTTCTTAGGGGAGCTGCCGCTACTGCTGTTCTGGTGGGGTGTACTATTGGGGGGGTCAGTGAGGAAGTCACCCCCCGTGCTGTCGAAGATGTACAAGTAGTCGCTGGAGAGAGGTCCCTTCAACCAAGGCTGGCTCTCTGGCTCAGGCAGCAGACTGGATGAGGTAGAGTTGTTGGTCCCAAAAGCTCTCGAAACCTCCTGGCCAGAGAGGGCATTGTAGTTCAGGGTAGAGTCTGAGCCAGAGAGGCCTCTCATGACCTTGATATTGTGGCAGTCATTCCTTACAGCAGGCTTGTTGTAATCCAGAATTGGATCATCCCAGGAAATGAGAGGTTGGTCAGTATTCTGCTTCGCCTGGCTCTCCTCCTTATCCTGCCTCAGGCGGGACAATGCATCATACTCCATCTGCAGGGCTTCCGCAAGAGCCAGCTCCTTGTGGCTGATCCCCACGGACTCCAAGGACTTCCAGTGCTCTCCATTGCCTCTAGTTCCAGACATCTCTTGTAAGGGTGGCAGGGGGGAAGCCACTGAATCCAGTGACTACTGGGTGCTCAGTTCAGGGCTTAGGAAGAAAGTCATGCTGTGCCACCAGTCACCTACAAGTGAAGAAACCAAAAGGAAGTGTAAACAGGCCAGTTCTCATGAACAATTATCAGCTTTAGTGAGAGTTTTGGTTGACATGCACTTTGGGGAGGACGGCAGTCCTCAAGTGAAGCTGGGTCTCTTAGTGCTTATCTGCCCCTCAGGAGGACATGTCTTCTGCCAGTTTCTGATGAAAAGTATATGAGGTGCACTCAACAAGAGTAACTAAATTAACTATTTTCTAGAGAAATAGGTGCCTGAACTCACCATGAACGCCCCCTCGTTCTCTCATAATGACAATGGCACCCACCTGAGAGGTGCGGGAACTGAGTTCCAGAAAGTTCCGCCTGAAAAAAAGCCCTGACTGAAGTTTACCTTGAAATTTACTTCAGGGCATTCACATGACTTTCTTGAAGCCAACTGTGGGATTAGTGATGAGACCAGAATAAGATACAGTGGTACCTCAGGTTAAGTACTTAATTTATTCCGGAGGTTCGTACTTAACCTGAAACTGTTCTTAACCTGAAGTACCACTTTTGCTAATGGGGCCTCCCGCTGCTACCGCACCGCCAGAACACGATTTCTGTTCTCATCCTGAAGCAAAGTTCTTAACCTGAAGCACTATTTCTGGGTTAGCGGAGTCTGTAACCTGAAGTGTATGTAACCCGAGGTACCACTGTAGTTGTTTTCTATCGAGGATAAGGAAGCCCAGAAGCCTTCTGGTCAATTTCCTCATATTGTCAAGAACGCCCTCATTTTCTTTAGACCATATTCTACCGATGATGTGACTCATTTAGAGCCTGATACTATGCAAAAAGTATAGCGCCTCTTCCGTAATTGAACAATGCAGCGATGTTTGGAGGCAAGAGAAGAAGTTAAAGATTGACAGAAGAATGGGAAAGGGGAGAGCTTGATGGCAAAGGAGATGCATGCCATGCCACATCTGCAGGGCTTAAATCAGCTAAAACTCCAGTATTTGGATCTTAAAGGGATTCCTGAGTATGCAGTATGCCTGCTGTTACACTCCATTCGTTTTCCATTATATTCTTGACACGCTTGGATGCTGTAAGTAAAGACATACTTACTTGGGAGTAAACCCTACTGCGAGGTAGGCCATTTGTCCTACCTCACAGAGGACACAGGGCAGTCCTCTATTTGAAGACATCCTACACTTGAAGGGCCATCTGCATAGCGAGTGTGGCTTGTCCTAGAAACTCCCCTTCCCTTTCTCAATGTGGTTCCCTCCATAGTTCAGTGGGAACCTTAGTCTCACCTGCCTAGCAAGTCCTAGCTGCCCTGCTGAGTGTTGAAGTATTGTGCACCAGTAAATAGGATAACTGAAGCTGTTGTTCCTTGAATTAGCCATAGCTGTTGCAAGATGTTCTCAGACAGTGAAAGCCCACAGGACACTACAGTTCAGACAGATCCAAATCTGGTTTAAGGAGGATAAAGAAGTGATAGCAGAAGACTATTATCCATCAACAGTTAGCACCTAGAGAGCAGAGACTGAACAAATGCAGAGGTCACCTGGTCACAGTCTTCCTCGCCATGGCAAGATATTTTAAAGTACAGTAATTATTTCTGAATTTTTATCCATACAAATAAATTACCCTAGGCAAATTTCATTCAAATCCGTGTCCACTTTTGTCCTCTTTTGGCAATCTATTTCACATAGCCCTACTGAACTCAATTTTAATTACTTCTAAGTAAATATGCAAGTGACTGGACTACACATAACCTTTAGGTCAAAGCAGCCTGCTACCTGAAAAGAGCAGATCACACAATGAGCTGTTGGGACATGCACAACATAGTCCTTTTGATTCTCTTCCTCTCATGACTCAAGTGTAGCAAGAAGAGGAGAAAAACCAAATAAACACACCACTTGTCTTATTGGCCCCAGCCCCAAACCATGCAAACCACAGCGACCACAGATTTCTCAGTGGCGGCCAGATCTCACTCAGCCAGCTGATCACCTACCCTGGAATTCCACTTCCTGAAGTAGAGGTCCTGAGATCTGCTCCGGCTAGGCCACATAAGGCTGCTCAGAGGAAGAATAATCTCTGTCTTGGGTGCAGGAAAAGATCACAAAGAGCAGAACAGCCTCAGGAGGTTCATGCAGCACTGCAAAGGCTCTATATTCCTATAAAAGGGGGCCTGCCCAGCAGTTTTGCAATACAATGGTACCTCTAGTTACGAACTTAATTCGTTCCAGAGGTCCGTTCTTAACCTGAAACGGTTCTTAACTAGAGGCGTGCTTTCGCCAATGGGGCCTCTTGCTGTTGCTGCGCCGCCGGCACATGATTTCGGTTCTCATCCTGGGACAAAGTTCTCAACTCGAGGTAACTCTTCCAGGTTAGCGGAGTTTGTAACCTGAAGCGCTTGTAACCCGAGGCATTTGTAACTCGAGGTACCACGGTACAATGGAGCAAGCTTGGCTCTGTGTTTATATAGACCACAACAGTGGGTCATTAGCAACTTTAATCTCATCTACCTCAGGCTGACAAACAAATTCAAAGGTTAGATCCTACTATTTTAATCTTCGCAACAATCCTGTGAAGTAGGTCAGTCTGAGATAGGTGTAGCCAATGTGTTGGCCTCCAGATGCTCTTGAACTCCCATCAGCCCTAGTCGACATGGCCAGTGGTCAGGGAGCTGTAGTCCAGCAACATTCAGAAGGTTGCCCCTGTTCCAGGAGATAGTGACTTCCCAAGAATACTCAGTGAGCTTCATGTCTGCATGTGGATTTGTACCTGGACCTCCCAGATCCCAATCCACCACTCTAACCACTTCACCACACTATTCTATTCCTTGACTGGATTATGCTGTGGATCTGCTAGGAGCTAAAAAACAACAACCTTGCAATTGCTTTTTGCTGTTTAATTTAGCTCCGTCACTAAAAAGAAGGGTATGGTTGTGAATTGATGCTAGCAAACAAAGCAGGTCAACATAACTTTTCCAAAGGCACTCCACTCCATAACCTGCTTCTGAATGTCTATAATCAGAACTATGTATCAGAGAGATCACTTCCATTAAAAAATAAAATAAAGATCTTTATGTCAAGTGCTTCCTTGCAGAAATCAAACAAAGTGACCAGGAAGCGTCTCTTAACTTCAGTTACCTAGGACCAGTCCTACCATCAGACAGAGTGAGCAGCTGCCTCAGCAGCAGAAGCTGGAGAGCAGGAAGTGGTGGCGAGGACAGAGCTGCGCTGTCCTCTCATCACTAGAGCTGAAGTAAGATGCAACTGCCATGCCAGCTCAGCTGGCTTCTGAATGTGAAATGGGACAGTGAGAGGCACAACGCAATGTTTACAAGAGGCAGCAAGCTGTCTTGGGCTAATCCTGCACACTGTCATCAGGGCAAAGTGGAGGGGATTGTAAGTCTCTGGAGAAAAGGCATGTTAAAACTGCAATAAAGAATACATAAATGAATGTGTCTGAAAGTGAGAAAAAGTATTATTCCATGAGGATCTGCTGGCGTTCTTCCTACTTTACACCAAGGCAAATATGTTGAAGCACAACTTTAAAGCACTTCACTGGAAACCCAGCAGGGGATTTGAAGAGGTGCCCTATTTTTACTGGCATCAGTGAGACAGCAACCTCCTTCGTCTCCTCACTGCATCCCATCAATCTGTGGTGCTCCAGGCCCTTAATTAATAATACTCTGGCTGATCAAAGCAGCTTGCTGCAATTTGCATGGAAGCACTCAACATGATTTTAACACTATTCTTAGGCAGCAAAACAGCCACAGACTAGCAGCTCATGATTCACCACAACAAGCAATGTGGCGCAAAATAATAGCAACAGATAATAAAACTAGTGAGAAACATGGCAAAGCCAGATACAAAGTGTTCCGATGTCCTCAATAAACTACATGGCCTGGTCAGCAAGGAAGCGTGAGATCAGGAACCCTCTCTCTATAAAAGTCAGTCAGGAGTCCATGATACAATGGGTTTGGAATTATTCGCTTCTCAATGTCCGACCAATACCAAACCTCACATCTTCAGAGACTATCAAATGGGTTGCTGTAGGCCAGGGGTGGGGAACCTGTGGCCCTCCATATATTGTGGGACTCCATCTGCCCATTCGGCTTGGCCAGTGGCCAGGGATTACGGGAGATGTAAGTCAGCAACTTCTGGACAGGTTTCCTCCCCTCCGCTCTAAACCACTGATCTTCAGCTGGTGGGCTGGGCTCAGAACTCATGACTGTGTTGCAGCCTGACCTAAGGTAGTCACACCAGCAGCAAATATTATGATACTAACAGCAAAGTTGTGCAATCGCATGCCAATTTCAAAGCAGTAAAACTGATAGGTTTTAAGAACCTGCTTAGGGTTAAATAAGCAGCAACAGCAAGAAGATAAACAGCAGCAGCAAGTATTCAAGTGAAAAGCACCAAAGAAGAAAAATTAGTACAGGGTGATGTTTTCCTGAGTGCATTTTCCCTCCCAATAGTGGCAACTTGCAAGCAACTCTTGGCAGGTTGCTTCCACCCACAGGACAATCTGATTTTACTGAGAGATGCCAAATCATTGTGAACCAAAAATGTTGTTTGTGTAGAAAATGGGCACAGCAGAGGCAAGAAATGATTTCAATAAGAGCATATCCTGTCCATTATGTTCCAGCCCCGTGTTGGATACTTAAAAAGGGAGTTGTGCCTATGAGGCCCATTCAATCCTTCATCCCTCTCTCTTGGGTTTAAGTACCATTGTTCATGCACCATTTAAGTTTAGGTACCATTGTAACTCTGTATTATGAATACTTTATAATAATCAACCTCGCTGCACACATCTTCATCAAACATTTTTATTGGAGGGTAAAAATTTACAGCTACTACTATTACAACTCTGCTGTGAAAACCAGTTAATAAGACATACAATATCTGCAGATACCACTTTTAGAATCAGTTCAGATGTAATAATCTTCATTCCATAATATCCATGGTTGTTGGTTGTGGCTCCTCACCCCCGATCTCTTGACTTAATGCAATACTTCCAAGACTTGCTAAGCCATACTTACCTGTTATATCCAAACATTTAAGCTCCAGCCACAATCCTAGCAGTTTTCAACCACAATCAAACCATGATTTGCAACCTTGGGCTGTAGTAAACCACTGTCTCCCAGTTTTAATAAGACCTGGAAATCAGCAGAGGCAATATTGGGCTGAAGAGAGAAATGAAATAAGGTAATTTCCTTCATCACAACCCTGTGTTACGTTAAGCTGAAAGAAAGCAACTGGGTCGAGCACAGTGACCCCAGAAGCTCCATGACTTAGCTAGGATTTGAACACAGATCCTTATCCCAGTCCTGATCATCTGGGCTGCACCTTAAATGCAGAAAGCTATTGTGCTTGCATTAGGTTCTCCCCCCCCCTTTTAAGGCTGTACACAAATCAGCCCTTAACTCCTAGAACCAGCTATTTCCCATGCTCAAATCCACCCATGAAGCTGCAGCCATTTCTCCTAACAGCTACTGGATGTCACTAGAACAGCAGAAAGAGGCTTAATCAAAGTCACTGCAGTAATCAGTAGGACTGAGAGAAGAAATCCCGTGAGCCACGATGTGCATGTGAGCACCATCTGCAAAAGGAAAGACAAAGGAAGGCAAGACACAGCACTTCCTGCTTAACAGCTTCTGTCCTGATGATTCGGCAGCATTCTGCTCTTGTGCTTTTGTCGCTGCAGAGGGTCTGCTGAGCCTAACCCTGACTGCTTCACTCGTGTTGCCCTCTCCAAAAGAGCATGTGAAGAGAGAGCTGTTACTGGGTGTGCCTGAGTTCTGAACATATGTGAATGCTGAAACAAACAGAGCTGGAAACAGAGTGGGGGCTGTAGCCCAGTGGTAAGGCACATCCTTTGCATGCAAAAGGTAACAGGTTCAATCCTTGGAATCTCCAGGTAAGGCTGGGGAAACCTCATTGTCTGAAAGCATGGAGAGCTGCTGGCAGTCAGTGGAAGATAATTGTGAGATAGACAAACCAATGGTCTGACGTGGTATAAGGCAGCTCTGTTTGTTCCTTGCAGGGGTGCCAACATGATTAACATGGGGAGGGGCAGGTAAGCACCACCCTACATAATCGATCACAAGACATGGTGCATGCACACCATTTGAATGGCAATGCTCGTCAACTTTGGGAGTGTGTGTGCCCCAGCCCCCTCAAATGTTTTATTGGCTCCTCTTCTTCTTCTTTGGCAATCATTTGTAGCCGAGTAAGATTGTCTTCCATAAACACAGTTTTAACAATGAGTCCGTAAGTGACTGTGGCGGCCAATTCTGGATCCACACGTGCTTTCACAGTGGGGACACTGGTTTCCAGGCGAGAGTTGATCACGGTGTGGATTTGCCAAGCACGCCTTCCTCCTAGCACGTTTCTCCCTTGCGTCCTGAGTTCAAGTGTTTTCAAAGCCCATGACACCTTTGGTAAAGGCTGTTCTCCAACTGGAGCACTCACAGGCAAGTGTTTCCCAATTGCTGGTGTTTATACTACATTTTTAAAAAAAATGCCTTGAGACAAGCCTTGAGACACCAGCATTACGCTTTCCATTTTTAAGTTCGGAATAGAGTAGTTGCTTTGGAAGGCATCCGCACAACATGTTTGTGTTCTATGCATTAGGTCCCCTTTGTGCTCCTATGGCTCCTAGCGAGGAAGAGGCATGACACACATGTCTGCTATGAGTTAACTCACCCTTTTCTACTCCAACTCTTCTTCTAATAAACGGAAGCTTACAGAGCAAATGCTAAATGAAAGATGCTAAATGGAAGATAGGTAACTCACTGCATCTTCTCCTTGTGGGTGACTGCAACGCCTGGGGCCAGACAGTCAGGTTGTGCATCCGTAGCAGTGACCAAGGAGGAGTACAGAGAAAATAAACACTATGGCGCATCTGCAGCATTACATCTGGACACCTTCATCTGCCCCACCTGCAACAAAACATGTCTCTACAGACACAGTCAGGGCTGCAACCTTCCCACAGTTTGACTTCACCCCCAAAGTCGCACTCCTCCATTGTCTCCTGAGACAGACAAATGCCAGCAACAATAGCTGCTCATCTTCCCGGCTCATCTTGGAATGTCATCTATGCCAGTGATAAGGAGGGTTCCCTGTCCCTGCAAACTTTCAGTAGGCAGATTAACACCGACTCAAGTAAGGTGCACCATCTGGATCAGGAACAGCCATAGATGCATCTGCAGCTCTTCAACCCAGGCCTATATAGGTGCATGTCCAAAGAGATAATTCCCAGTTATTTTCTAACATGCATAGAGTTACCATGTCACTAAAAAGCACACTTTCTGACATGTTATCAGCAAAGCTACTTGTGCCTATATTAGCAGTGAGCCTCCACCTCTCATTGTAAGCCACCCAGCATGGGCTATAAATAAAGTAACAAACCACAACAACTATTAGTGCTGGATTTGACCTTTAAAGCCCTTTATGGCTTGAAGCTGGAATATCGGAAGAATTGCCTTTTTTCCTGCCTGTGCAGGCGGTTGGACTAGATGACTAGATGACCCTTGGGGTTCCTTCCAGCTGTACAATTCTATGATTCTAAATTTCTACACATGCAAATCGGTACCAAATCTCCACCTTTGAAGTAGCAGAGTATATGGTTTGTATGCGCATAGTCCCAAGTTCAGTCCTTGGGCACCTCCGGTTCAGGCCCGAGACCTCACATGGCCACTGCCAATCAGTACAGGCACCAGATGGAAAGGAACGGATTTCATTCATGCATCTCCTGAGAAACACAAGGAAGACAAAAACTGCAGCCCAATCTGACAGTATGTGGTGGGAGAAATATCTGCTCTAAGAGAACAGAGATTTGAGTCCTGAGGAAGGGAGTAAGCATTGTGTATGTGTGGGCAACCGAGGAGGATCAAAGGCAAATGAGAAACCACATGAAAGGCCAGTGTGGTGGCTTTTTGGCTGCCCTTCAGCCTTCAATTGCAGCAGCCTCTTATTACGGGTTTATCTGATGACTCTCCCTGCATAGGCCTAGCATTCTACCTCTGTGCTTATCTGCTTGATAAAGCTGTGGCAAGTTGCCAGCTGCTCCTGGGTGCCAACTGACTCCTGTTCTCTGTGGTAGGTCTCCCTATAGGAAGAGTTGCAGCTTCTACAAGCATCATGCAAAACGACCCAGAAACTAAAGAAGTATTTTACCTTGCTCCACCTAGAGATGATTGCACACAGCTTAGAAATGATTGAAATTAAACAGTATATAAAATTGTACCTACAATCTCGGAGAACAGCCAGCCACAGGCCTTTGTTGGTAAATAAGATGAGAGTCCAGAAGACTTTTCTTTTTAAGGACTTCTCTCATTGTTGTCTGTTCTTCCCTCGCTAATAAGACTCATTTCCCTTCCAATTGAAGTGAGTTAGATAAGGATCCTGCTGGATATTCCAGCTGGAAACTCTCATGGGATACTATTAATAAAGAAGGCAGATTCAATCCTTAAAAAATGAAGAGCCAAGACAAACACTTTTTGCTTCCTTACAAATTAACAGTATTATTACCCCCCTGACATCTTCTAGACCTGCTTGCCTTGAGCCAAGAAATGAACTGGTGTGATGTGCTTCTTTTAAAGGATGGCACTGGGCTTGTCTTCTGTTTTACAGCATTTCACAGATCTGTCTTTCACAGAAAAGGCAAGGGATGCCCCTTTTCTGAGAAGACCCCATTCTCCAAAGAATGGGCACAAGATTACCAGTCTTTTGTATTTTATTTCTTTTAAAACTGCCTGACATTTGAGTGATCTCAAAGGTACAGTGGTACCTCGGGTTACATATGCTTCAGGTTACATACGCTTCAGGTTACAGACTCTGCTAACCCAGAAATAGTGCTTCAGGTTAAGAACTTTGCTTCAGGATGAGAACAGAAATCGTGCAGCAGCGGTGCGGCAGCAGCAGGAGGCCCCATTAGCTAAAGTGGTGCTTCAGGTTAAGAACAGTTTCAGGTTAAGAACAGACCTCCAGAACAAATTAAGTACTTAACCCGAGGTACCACTGTATATGCATTCCATTCAATATTATATCTAGAATATGACTTGTTTCCTGAGAATCCAAATTTCAACCTAAAAATGTTTCCAATCTACGTTGTTGTGAAATTGAAGATGGCCAGGAAACATCTATAGAACACTCAGAAAATTTAGTTAGGAAAGACTGAGCAGGGCTCCAAGTGATCACTGGGCAGGCGGGAACATATCTTAAATCTCAGAGTGTTTGTTGACCCAGAGTGCACGAGGCAAGTTGAATAGGTAATATTGATGCCTTAGCACACTCTCAGTAACTAAGCAGCTTCATTGCTTAGAATAAAAATCTAGTTATTTGATGCTGAAGCTGGGAAGAAGTATGCCAAAGGTTAACAAAGAAATTTGTATTTGTGCATGTGTGTGTGCATTAGTACAACTTATTCAAATTCTTTCAACTTATGCTTAACTGCATTCCCAGTTATGGTACCCGTCAATGTGGTATGATAGCAAAGTGCAACACCACACTTCTCATGGAGGGGGAAAGCATATTACAAGCAACCGCAGTGTCTGGTTTGGGCTAGTATCTTTGTTTACAGCCTGTTGAACAGAGCTACAAAGGAACAGACAAGACTTTGAAGGTCCTTCCAAAGCAAAACAAATTAGAGCTGCTGCCCTTGTGACTGCGGATCTTTTGCAGGAAACCTCTTTAGGGATTCTCCCAAGTTGCTGCTACTGTTGTTTTTTAAAATGTGTTTTATTGGTTTTCCAGCAGAAGAACAATAAACACAAACAAACCTTGGAGTAGAGTTTGTCAATTTGCCAATCACACTTGGTATAGTTGAAATACAGATAAAGGTAAAGGTAAAGGTACCCCTGCCCGTACGGGCCAGTCTTGACAGACTCTAGGGTTGTGCGCCCATCTCACTCAAGAGGCCGGGGGCCAGCGCTGTCCGGAGACACTTCCGGGTCACGTGGCCAGCGTGACAAGCTGCATCTGGCGAGCCAGCGCAGCACACGGAAACGCCGTTTACCTTCCCGCCAGTAAGCGGTCCCTATTTATCTACTTGCACCCGGGGGTGCTTTCAAACTGCTAGGTTGGCAGGCGCTGGGACCGAGCAACGGGAGCGCACCCCACCGCGGGGATTCGAACCGCCGACCTTTCGATCGGCAAGCCCTAGGCGCTGAGGCTTTTACCCACAGCGCCACCCGCGTCCCTGAAATACAGATACAGTAATGGTAATTCATTGCTCAGATATGCCTCTCCATAGCAGATCATGTGATAGATCAGTCGGTTAGCATGGTGCTGATAACACCAAGGTTGTAGGTTCAATCTCTGTATGGGAGTAGATGATCCTCAGAGTCCCTTCCAACTCTACAATTCTATGTGTCACAGGCAGTTGCAGCAACAGTGCCTCCCAATATAGTTTAAGTGTACAAGGGCCCAACTCCAAAATTAAAAATGTGAATGCAACAAACGCAAGCCTTGTACGCCTTGGTTGGGGAGTCAGATTTGGCAGAGTCGTTGGCAGACCTGGATTTGCCCTCTGTAATGAGTGAGTTACAGAAACAACCTAACAGGGAAAACAGGACACAAGAAAGAAAGTGGGGTGGGCCAATGGCCAAGAGCTGGAAGTTGGAAGCCATTTGCTGTACTGCTTCAAGGTGCCCATATAGTGGACAGTCAATGATATGAGACATGAGCAATCCCTTTAGAGCTTGTGCACAGTAGTCTGCAGATGTCAAGATCCTTATATGAACGGAGGCCGCAGATTATCCCCTGTAAACTTTCAGGGAGCAATGGAAACTCAGTGGTACAGCACATCGATTGTATGCAAGTGCAAACGCTGCATTGCCAGTTTAAAGGATTCAGTACCAGGTAACTGGAAATACTTCTACCTGAGACTCTGTAACTGTTCAAGTAGCCCACTTTGGCCAACCTGCTGCCCTCCAGTTGTTTTCAACAATTCCCATCAGCTCCGGCCAGCAAGATGCACAATACCAAGTTGAGTAGACCAATGATCTGACTCTGTATAAGGCCACTTCCTATGACAGTGCAACAGTGTGGCCGACAGGTTTTTCAAAGTTTAGGAAAACCTCTAGATTTGTGGCCTGGCATTATGCAGATGCCCACATTCCTAGTACTGTTCGAAATGCAATCCCATTTCTTTGCTAGCCAGGCCCCCTGAATCAGAAGACACTGCCAAATCAAAAGCCACACCTTCATCTTGCTTACATGTCCATTTCAAAAGCTTTTTAGCCCACCTCCAGATGTACTAGATCAGGGGTCGTCAAACTAAGGCCCGCGAGCCAGATCTTTTTTTTTTTAATAGAAATTTTTATTGATTTTCCAACATAAGATAAACACAATACAATTCACAATACACCAACAAACAAACAACATATAAACACGTATAATTTCATAACCTCCTTTTCTTAAGCTTGTTTCGCCGACTTCCCCATGCCTCCCTTTTCTGCATCCCTTTTTTAAAATTTTCTCAGCAACCCCTCACTGGCCCGCGAGCCAGATCAGGTCCAATTGCCTTCAGGATCCGGTCCGTGGATTGGCGTGAGGATTCTGTTTGTTCGGGCTACACCATTTTCCCCCCTGCGCCATTCCATTCCCCCACAAGTGGTGCCTCTCCCTCCCTCCTCCTGGCTTCTCCCCGGCCTGCCTAGAGGAGGAAGGGGGCTGGGCTGAGCTGGCTGAGCACCATTTTAAGCACTCCCTCTCCGGAGCCAGCCCTTTTGCGCCACTTATCTTCCCTCCTTCTCCGCCGCCCTGGTGCTCTTGTGGGTCAGAGAGTGGAGCGGACAAGCTTGCTCTGCCTACCCACGAGAAGTAGTGGCAGCCCCTGGGAAGGTAAGCACAGCAGCTGGGACTGGGGAGGAGGACTACTTGCCTCCCTCGCCTCTTCTTCCAGCTCCCCCCCCCCCCGTGCCGCTTCTCTGTACTAGATTCTCTCTTAGAAACTTCTCAAATCTGCCACAGAGAGGTGGGCATGGGTGGGTGTGCAGAAACTGAACTGTTATCCAAAGGGAAAATTTGCATTTGCATTTTGCATTTGCTGCTCTGCCCACGTTTGCACCGTACTGCCCTTGGCAGGTTACACAGAAAGGAATGCAGCCCTCATATGAAAAGCCTCCTCAACCCCAGGCTATACAGAGCGTTAGTCCCGCAACAGAGAAAACAGTCGATTTGCCACCTTCTCTTTTCCACCAGGTCTTGATTAAAAACCTTATTAGCTCCATCTGCTCTGTTACAAGCAATGCATTAATCACATATTTTGCTTTGGATTATAGGAGGGTACCGGACAGGTGCAGAGAAAGGACTAGCATACCCAGAAAGAGCAGCAAAATCAGAAAGGGGAGCATCCCATCTATCCTTGCCCTCCCAGTTTTCTGCTTACAACTGCAGGAAACCTCGCGCAAAGAGGCGGAACATGAAAGGAGAGCTGGAGGGGTGGGGAAGGCAACCCATCTGGTACGAGGGACATGTGCGTCTGCACACTTTAGGGCTCGCGCCAGCCCAAATGTGAACAGCCTGCGGCCCGTGCTCTTGTGTTTGCAGCAGCTGAGCACCACCTGCTCAGCTCTGGGGACAGACAAGGGAAGTCAAGCAGAAAGATTGTGCTAAAGTCCGTGGGAATTCAGAGCAGAGCCC
The DNA here is from genome assembly GCF_964188315.1 of Podarcis muralis. NCBI lineage: Eukaryota > Metazoa > Chordata > Lepidosauria > Squamata > Lacertidae > Podarcis > Podarcis muralis. Next base: position 60,148,855 of record NC_135659.1, read on the forward strand.
GCCACCCTCCCCACCCCCAAATTAGGCAGCAAAAACCGCAGTGTGTGAAGATGGCTTTGCTGGCAGCTGAGCTGGGGAGTGGGGGGCGGGGGGGTGTAGCAGAGGTTCCTCATCCTGCATTGGGAGGGGTGCACGGAGGTTCCCGGTGTGATGTGCAGAAAAACAGTAATTCAGAGGCAGTTGCTAATGTTTGACCCGCCTGGTAGGGCGTCAAGCTCCCAAGGTCATCGAAACAGAGCACACCCAAGGTTATCCAAACCGGAGAGATGAAGGTTATGCCTGCAAAGAGGAGACAGCTGTAGTTTTGCTTCCTCCAATAACGGGGAGAAGAGGGAATTGGAAGGTAAAAAGCGCCAGCTTTTGCAGCTTCTATTGCAATTCTTCCATTAACTCTTCCCTCACTTCCCAGATCACCACACAGGCTTTCTGCCTGCATTCTTCTGCCCCCCTCTACAGGGAACTCAGGATCTGTCTCAGTGGCTGCTGCTGGTTCATGGGATGAAGAAAGGCTGAGCAGAGCAAAGGAAGGTCCCCTGGGATGGGGAAGAAAGGCAAGCAATGGTTGGGGGAGAAGCAAGTTAAAGAGATCTGCTGATAGGCAGATTTTGCCCAGGTTCTAAGCGTACCTTGTAGGGTCCACTTAGGTAAAAGGTAAAGGTACCCCTGCCCGTACGGGCCAGTCTTGACAGACTCTGGGGTTGTGCGCCCATCTCACTCAAGAGGCCAGGGGCCAGTGCTGTCCGGAGACACTTCCGGGTCACGTGGCCAGTGTGACATTGCTGCTCTGGCGAGCCAGAGCCGCACACGGAACATCGTTTACCTTTCCGCTAGTAAGCGGTCCCTATTTATCTACTTGCACCCGGGGGTGCTTTTGAACTGCTAGGTTGGCAGGCGCTGGGACCGAACAACGGGAGCGCACCCCGCCGCGGGGATTCGAACCGCCGACCTTTCGATCGGCAAGCCCTAGGCGCTGAGGCTTTTACCCACAGCGCCACCCGCGTCCCACTTAGGGGTCCACTTAGGCGCCTGCAAAATGCCTTGTGCTTAAAGCCTCCAAGGGTCTTTGCAGGTACCACCAATCAGATGGTTTGTAAGGGCTGCAAAGCCCCTTTTGTGCAAGCCCTACTGCTACCTGATCCTCACCCGACATCATGAGAGGTCAGCTGTAGGGCAGATGGGTGTGGTTTGGCAGAAACAGCTTTGTGGGCCAAATGGGAAGACCTCGTGTGCCTAAATAATCCTGTCCCACTCATTGAGGACACTGGTTGGCCCCAATTCTTAACTTTCATTTTAATAAAAAGTAGAAGAAAACAGTGTGAGATGTTAGGGGAAATGAACAGGCTGCATGCTTTTTCCTGACTCATAGGGAATAAGTCGTCTTTTTACCTTTCAGCATTCTAGCCAAGGTGGGAACTCACTATTAAGAATAATGTGTAACTGCAAATGAAGAAGGGCTATTGTGTGGTTTGTTCGTTTTTGCTAATTGGCCAGAATCATAGAATCACAAAACTGTTGAGCTGGAAGACTCTGAGGGTCATTCAGTCCAACGCCCTGCAATGCAGCAATCTCTCCTAAAGTATCCATGACAAATGACCATCCAACTTCTGCTTAAGTAGTTCCAAGGAAAGAATGTGATGCATTTTTAGCACCCATCTGAACGCAGGAGTCTCTTGTAAGGTATGAAACAGGTACCTTCCCCCAACCCCAAGTAGAGCCAAGAACACAATTTACTTTGGGGGAATTGGCACAGGTGAAAGAATTAAGTCCCTCCCCATTGTATAGGGACACTTTTAATTTTTAATGTTTAATTATGTTTTTATATATGTTGGAAGCCACCCAGAGTAGGTGGGGCAGCTCAGTCAGATGGGCAAGGTAAAAATTATTATATTATAATTATAAATGTCCCTATTTTCATTGGAAAAAATTTGGTGGGTAAGCACTGTTCCAATCAAAACCAGCACTCCATGGCTGTTTCTAACTTCAACATAATTGTGAAATCCTCTCATTCCTACACCCCCCACCTTTTTTTTAACCCTAATGGAGCCCTTTCTCCATTCCTACCATTGCTCAACTTCAGTCCTCCATTCAATTTTATTTCCACTTACATATTTATAAGGCTACTCACTAGTATTGTCAGAAATATAATGATAAAACAGACTCTCATAAATTAACATTCTGCAGCACAGATATTTTCAAGCAGGGAAAGGAATATACCTAGCATATAAAATGTTTCCAAACATTAAAATTGCAATTTTACAGAGTTTGGGAGAAGGAAGTAAAGCTTTCACCTGGGGCCCAAACAAGCTTACAAAAGCTTCCCTGGGGTACTACCGCCAAAAATACCCACCCTATGATAAACATCTGCCTAACTTCACCTGGCAGAGGCATTTAGAGGAGGTCCCCTGAAGAATATCTCAAGATGTGGAAAGGTCCAAGGGGGGGGGGGGGTGGAGAGACACTGATTTTTCAGCAATACTGACCTCAAGTCGCTAAGGGCTTTGTGAGTTAATCTGGACATCTTGAACTGGGTCCAGAAACAAGACTGGGAGACAGTACATGTCACTCCTTCTCTTGTAGGGTAGCTACTTGCTAAGCAATGAGAAAGTCAGGCAGGCTTGGCCCAACAAGGTCAGAGGTCCAACCAGGGGCTTGCAATCTGGCTACGACTCACCCTTGTTGTAGATGAAAGCACATCAGCTTGGCAAAAACACCATCGGGCTTCTGATTCAAATGATGATGTGAGGCAGCAAGGTCAGAAGCAGCGTCTCAAAAATCCTGGCTCACCAGTCTGTGAACCAACCAGGCACAGGAGCCCTGCCCCCCAAATGCTCTGGGCCTACCAAAGTCCTGGAATTAATTGCAAGGTAGGCTAGTTTTGACCTCTGACCTTCCCTGCTTTCTTGTTAATTTGCTCACCTGCAGCTGAGACCTACAGTTTGGCCTGATTCTGAAATAACTCACTGATTTCAGACCAGGGTTGACATGGTTCCCCAGACCACCCCGGTGAGGCAAAACCTAGCTCCTCGCCTTGCAAGGGCAAATTTCCAGTCTCTCACAGCTCCAAGAAAACAGGAAAACACTACATCTAGGCTAAGTTAAGTTGAAATCAATTGGCCACTTCAGTCATGATATGACTTAATTCCAACTATATCAAGAGCTTAACTAAGTCAGGATCATTCTCGCCCAGGAAATGAAATGAGGCGGCTGAATTGTCTTGATAAATTTGGCTTGTTTCTCATGGGCCATTTGTTTCCAGCAGCCATACAGTCCAATGGGGCGGTTACTTCATGCCCCTTCCGGATGTACCTGCTGCAGTTTCAGTGCAGCGTTTCACTGCAGAAATACCGCATTATTCTGGTCCTCATTGGCATGTGCAGAGCTTTTAAGCTGCGGCCCATTCAGAAGAATTTGCCTTTGCTGCACTCTTAGACTCAGAGAAGAAAGGCGGGTGGAACAGATGAGAAAGGCCACTCTTCTCTCCTGGCATGAGCAAGCGGCCCGATCTCTTCCCCCCAAATTTTGTGGAAGTTTCGAGCCAGGAGCAAACACAAAGCAATTGGTAGAACGTACCCAATTAAGATGCTTGATTTGCATAATTAGCAAGCAATTTACATAATATGCAAATGAAGCTGCACAGATCTGGGGCGTGTCCCTCTGTTGCTCAGGCCAAAGAGGCAGACCCCTGTCTCAAAAAAGCTCCTAGAATCACAAAACTGTAGAACTGAAAGACACCCCGGGGTCATCTAGTCCAACCCCCTGAAATGCAGGAATCTGAACTAGATCGTACATGACAGACAGCCATCCAACCTCTGCTTAAAAACCTCCAAGGAAGGAGAGTCCACCACCTCTCTTGGGAGTCTGTTCCACTGTCAAGCGGCTCTTACCACCAGCAAGTTCTTCCTGGTGTTTATAAGGGTCAAGCCTTTTCACAAGTTTTTCTCTGGTCTACTGGCAGCACAGGAGACTCAGTAGTAGCACACAGGCTGAACTCCACAGGTCCTGGGTTCAAGCTCCGCTGCAGGTTTGAGTTCCCTTATTCCACAATAGATTTGGACAAGGCCACTTAACACCTCTTGCCTGCTGTTTTCCATATGTGAGTCGTGGATAAAGCTAATCGAGAGAATTAGCTCTCAGCCCAGAGTGGCCACGTGTCCTACTTTAAAAAGAACAATCCTCCACTCAAAGCCTGCCTCTGATGGGATATCTAACTCACATCCAGTTTAAAGAAAAAGTACCATATGAAGGCAGAGCAGTTGCCCATCAACAGGGAGCACCTAGTCAGCTGACTGAGCAGGCCTGCAGGTCACCCTCCTCCTCACTATGGTAAGATATATTGAAATAATAGCAATTATTTCATGCATAAATATGCATCTATGCTCATACCTCAGTGCAGGGTTTCCAGCTGTTTTTGCACCACAACTCCCATCATCCCTAGCTAGCAGGACCAGTGGTCAGGGCTAATGGGAATTGTAGTGCAAAAGCAGCTTGGAGACCCAAGTTTGGAGAACGCTGCCTTAGTACATGCAAATTCTGTGCAACTCTGTGCGATCTTTTGCCCTGTTTTTGGTAAGGCAATTCCTCCTTTTGGGCAATGTCTAAGTGGCCAACCTATCATTACTTTACTGTTTGGATAGAAATGTTCAGCTACATCCAGTCTGGGCCATATCCAATCCCCAAATAGTCCCCCCCCCCTCCATGATTAGGTCATACCTTTTTTTGCTTTCTACTCCATTACTAAGATTTGTGTAAAACAATACACCTCCTTCATGGACCTGATGCAGGCTGCTGCCCACCAAATCTGCTCTTGCCACAATGCACCAGCAAGTCTCCAGCACGAACTGGCACTGTTTGCCCTTTCGCTGCGGCAAGCCTCCCCATGGCTGCCCTTCTGGGTACTGTGTAAGACATTGTGTGTGTTTTCACTTGTACCAGAACAACAGTTGGAGGGTGTGTAGGTGTTATGAGGAATTCTTTCCAGGGGCAGCATTAGCTGCTATGCTGAGGAACAGGCTGCCAGAAAAGAATATGCATGCGCATGGTATCTGAATATGCAGGGCCGTCTTACCCATTAGGGTTAGTGGCGCCCTGCGCCACGGCGCCCACCCTTTAGGGGTGCCTAGCAGCGAGAGTCCGGGACCGACCGGTAACAGCTGCGAGGGCATGCTGGGTGGCGGTGGCAGCGGATCTTCCTACGGCCAGCCGCGCTCTCTCGCTTCCTGCCTGGGAGAGGAGGCAGCGTCAGCGGTGCGCAAAGCTACCTGGCGCCCCTCTTCCTCCTGTCTGCCCCGCAGCAGTAGCGGGACTGCTGAGGAAGCTCGTGTGGCAAGCGAGCCTCGAGCTGCCCAGATCAGGGGGTGGGAAGGAGGAGGAGGGGCGCCAAGAACATCACCCCCCCCCGCCCCTTCCGTCAAGGAAAAAGTCGGAGGAGGGATTCATTCAGATTTGGGGCGGTGGGAGGGGAAAGCTGGGGGGCGCACTACCATTAGGACTCAGTTTGGAGGTAAGTTTGGATTCGAGAGTGTGCTCTCCATGCAGTTAGTGGTTAAAAACAAACACACACCAACAAAAAGTCCTTTAAAGACGGGGGCGGGTTTTAAGGTCCTATTAGATTCAGCAGGGCTTACTCTCAGGTAAGTGCAGTTAGAGCTGCAGCTTTTGTGGCCCAAGTTTTGGGTCCTTTTTAGGTTCAGGATGTCACTGCTTTACATCCACCCACCCACAATATTTGAAAACGTCAGCTTTGTACTTAAACACAAATTGGCCAGGAACTTCGTTCTCTGTGTCTTTATCAATTTATTTAAAGAAGAATAAACTGGTGATTGCTTTAACTTTTTGATATGCGGTGATTTGAATCATGAGGATGAATTAGAAGAACTGCTGAGTCTTGAATGAGTCTTGCTTTGGAACTGAGGACGTCATTAGATTTTCTTCTGCCTTTTAATGTTATTTTGTTCTAAGGGCTTAGTAGAAATAATATGTAAGGTAAGCGTGGTGTCAGGAACCTTTCCTAAAAAAAAGGTCGACAACTTTGGGGATTCCTCTGGGAAATGGGGGAAGGGACGGAGGGATCTTTGCACCACGGCACCGGATATGCTTAAGACGGCCCTGTGAATATGGCATGCAAACCAAAGAAGTAGAGCTTGTGTGTTGTATAGTATATGCTCTTCTTTTCCTCCTTGAGAACCAGCATGGTGTAGTGGTTAGAGTGTCAGGCTAGGACCTGGGAGAACAGGGTTCAAATTCCCATTCAGCCATGATGAAACTCACTGTGTGACCTTGGGCCAGTCATGGCCTCCCAGCCCAACCAACCTGACAAGGTTGCTGTAGGAATCAAATGAGAAGTGGGAGAAGCATGTATGCCACTTTGAACTCCTTGGAGGAAAAGGTAGGATGCAAATGCAATAAATAAATAAATGGATCACCAGCATTGCCAGGAGGTAATCAGGAGGAAGGATCTCATGAACTATTGGCATCATCATATATGGCCACCAATTTGCTGGTCCTTAAACTGAACTATTGTGCTCCTTTATCTCCACAAAGGCCAAAACTGGCATGTAACTAAGGAAGTAGATTGATCATGTTTAATAGCACGAATGGAGGTTCGTATCACTGGTCTTTCCTCTTCACTTTATGACCAGATGATCCTATGCAGCTCACTCAAGATAATGACACAGTCCTGCCTGAATTCTCTGAACACATCATCCCCCAGTATATACCTATCAGATGAACAGGTACCATTTACTAAAAGGAGGAGAAATGTCATTTCAACCCCATCTTGGTGCTGTGTTTCAGTGTTCTTTCCTTTAATTGAACAGAACTGGTCATAGTTGTGAAATATATAGTTTTCTTTTCTTACTATGGTGCAGTGCCCTACAGTCTGACTCCATAATTTTATTATTTTTTATTATTTATATGCCACCCATCTGACTGAGTTGCCCCAGCCACTCTGAGCAGCTCCCAACAAAATACTTTGCCATCTGTTTACATGTACACAGGCTGAGATCCTACCTGCCCGTGGACTGTCTCAACAGAGTTGTGCATGCTCTAGTTATCTCCCGCTTGGATTACTGCAATGCGCTCTACGTGGGGCTAACTTTGAAGGTGAACCGGAAACTGCAACTAATCCAGAATGCAGCAGCTAGACTGGTGACGGGAAGCAGCCGCCGAGACCACGTAACACCGGTCTTGAAAGACCTACATTGGCTCCCAGTACGTTTCCGAGCACAATTCAAAGTGTTGGTGCTGACCTTTAAAGCCCTAAATGGCCTTGGCCCAGTATACCTGAAGGAGCATCTCTACCCCCATCTTTCTGCCCGGACACTGAGGTCCAGCTCCGAGGTCCTTCTAGCAGTTCCCTCACTGCGAGAAGCGAAGTTACAGGGAACCAGGCAGAGGGCCTTCTCGGTAGTGGCGCCCGCCCTGTGGAACGCCTGCCCATCAGATGTCAAAGAAATAAACAACTATCTGATGATTAGAAGACATCTGAAGGCAGCCATGTTTAGGGAAGTTTTTAATGACTGATGTTTTAATGTATTTTTAATATTTTGTTGGAAGCTGCCCAGAGTGCCTGGGGAAACCCAGCCAGATTGGGGGGGGGGGTAGAAATTATTATTATTATTATTATTATTATTATTATTATTATTATTATTATGTGACATCAACGGAATGCCTGATTTCTACCTTGAAAGGGCTTCAAAGTGAGCACACCGAACCGTTAAAAAGGGAAAGTGAGGGGTCATTGATAGAACTGTCATTCTGACGAGGTTGTTTTTGCACATCTATCAGGGTAAAGTTATACTATATTTGAGGAGCGAGGCCTGGCTAAGCCTCATGCTCAGTTTCATTAGCATGACGGGGATGGCTCTAGACGGCTCACTCCCACCCCTATGTTGCATCCTTTCAGTCTTACATGCCTGTAGAAAGCAGAACAGATACCTAACAAAGGTACACATCTTGCCAGCATCTACTGCATAATTTCCCGCATACTGTGCAGTTTCCATTTGCTTTGAAACCTGCTTGCTCTGTGCAACTGGCAAGTATCGCCACCAGGCCTGGAAGTTCTGAGGTGTGACGGACGTTGACTCATCTATGTTAGTAGTGTTGAGTTAAGCAAATATCCCTGCAAGGTTTGCTGCTCTGCACAGATATCTCTCTGCAACTATGCTACCTGGTGCAGCACTTCCTGAAGCCACGCCTAACAGTCAAATTCAGCACAACCTTTTGTTTCCGATGCAGAAGTTTCAGTTCTGCAGAACTGACCAGCTGTGCATATCAATGCACACGCGGCAGACGCGTGCAGCTGCACCTCTGGGACAAAGACAGAAAAGGGGGCAGGTTTGCAGAGGAGTCTAAGATTAGGCACCCAGCTGCTTGGCAATGACCACCAAACTCTGGTTTTGTACAAAAATATACGCACTCAAATAACAAGCATTTTCCATCTGAGTACATTTGTTCCACCTTCTGCGCAATCCTGAAAATCTGGTTCTTTAACTATGAGGAGGCAAAAGAACAGGCGCATTTGAATACATGTAAATGTTACCTGCTATAACCTAGAGGAGGTGTGACTGCATCAGGGCATGGCTATCAGCAGCACTGTATCCCAGTTTCTCTGATAACTGCTGGAGGCCTTTTGCGTTAAAACATCATCTTCCTGCAGAAATTAACGGACTTCGGTGCTTCAGTGTTATGGTTCCCATTCCCAAGTCTCTCTCTGGATGCTGAGTCACTGGATTTCTGTATATGATCATGGCCAGCATCTAACCAGATTGTCCCTGACCTCATGGGAAGTTTAAGATAGTACTGAGCTGTAGGAAAAGGCAAAGGTAAAGGATCCCTGACAGTTAAGTCCAGTCACGAATGACTCTGGAGTTGTGGTGCTCATCTCACTTTACTGGCCGAGGGAGCCGACGTTTGTCCGCAGACAGTTTTTCCGGGTCATGTGGTCAGCATGACTAAGCTGCTTCTGGCGAACCGGAGCAGCACACGGAAATGCCGTTTACCTTCCCGCCAGAGTGGTACCTATTTATCTACTTGCACTTTGACGTGCTTTCGAACTGCTAGGTGGGCAGGAGCTGGGACAGAGAAACGGGAGCTCACCCCGTCACAGGGATTCGAATTGCTGACCTTCCGATTGGCAAGCCCAAGAGGCTCAGTGGTTTAGACCACAGCGCCACCCGCGTCCCCGAGTTGTAGTGGTTGTGTGCAAAGTCACAGTTGTGTGAGTTGGCTCCAAATCCAAGGCAACATCCTAACTGGAATGCCCATCTTTCCTTGGCGTAGCCTTCCTTGGCTGCATCAGCGCAGCCATATCCTTCCAACCCTCACCTAAACCTGCCTTCCCCAATCGGGTGCCCTCTAGATGTTTTGGACTACAGCTTCCATCAATCACATCCAGCATGGTCAGTGGTTGGGGATTATGGGAGTTGTGGCCTGGAACATCTGGAGGCACCACAGGTTAGGGAAAAGGCTGACCTAAATGCATGACATTCATAACAGGCAGCATGATGGAGCCAAAGTAAGTTTCCTTGAGAGGTAATACAGCAAGATGACAGGAGGTTATGCACCTTGCACATAGTCTCTCTCAACTCACTTTCTGAATCACTAGAAGGCTGGGTTGTCAAGTCCTGCCCTAAAGTGACACACTCCTGTGTTTTGCAAACACAGGTCCTGATTCAGCCATAAACATACTTTCAGGCTACAGGAAATAAGGCCTAGTGAAAATAAGGACACCCAAGGCCCGGGTGGGTGGGAGAGAGAGTAGGTGGAATATCAGCCGTCACATGAGAAGCAGGGCTTTACCCTTTCACATGCCTTCTCTTCCCTCTGACTTTTTATAAATGAGTGAATTGTAAATCTTTGCAGCGTCCCTCAGGCAGTGCCTCCCAGAGCCTACGCTGAGCCCAATGTCAGATTCATGTCTGGGTAATACTTCTGAGGAAATACCCTACATTAGGAAAATTAGGTCATAGGTTCCATCCCACCCTACCCTACTAAGAAATCCTTAGCTTCATTCTTTCACTGATGCTCCATTTCTGCCATTCCTGTTGTCATGCTGAGCATCCCACTTTGATTCACAGGCTGCTAGAAGCACCACAAGCAGACACTTTTCCTCTGGGGAAGAAAGGATGGCATTTGCCTGCGTATGTACATTATCTAAAGTAGGTCTTATTTGGCAAATTATAGCTGGAGCAGCTGTGGACCTCCTTCACTGCCATCAGATTAAGCACATGGGAATCTGTCTCATAAAGAGACAGAGCACCAGTCTGTGTAACCCAGTATTATCTACTGACTGACAGGGGTTCTCCATGGGCTCCAGGCAAGCTTTCCCAGACCAATCAGGGGTTGGGGGTTTCAACCTGGAACCTTTTGCATGTGCTCCACCATCGAGGTACAACCCTTGCTCAAAGTACCCAAAGCGTGAATGCAATATGAGCAGAACTACAACTCAGTGGAAGAGCTTTGAAGACACGAGGTTAAATTGCTGGTGACTTTCAGTCAGGCTGGAAAAAAGGACTTCTGCCTGAAACCCTGGAGAACCGCTGCCAGTTAGCGCAGACGACACTGCGTGAGATGGATCAATATTCTGACTTGATATAAAGCAGCAACCTACAGTGCACCATGCAGAATATAAGTGGTTTATCAACATTCTATTAATTAGTCATTTTATTTGTATGCCACCTTTCCATAGTTAAAATGCTCAAGGCGGCTTACAACATGAAAAAATGTGCATAATGACAAACATCACGAAAGTAGCCATAAACAATAAATAAAACTCATCAAAAAGTAAACAACCAAATTGAACATTTTCTACAGAAATCTAAAAAGATATAAAAATAAAGATACTATATATATATATATATATATATATCAACAACAACCCCTCTCCCAACAAAACCCGTGAAACAACACCCCAGTGCAAGAGTCTGTTCCTCTGGTCTGTGGCCCCCCTGCACTCTGGATCTGCTTATTTCTTAAGAACTTAGAAAACTACCTTCCATCACCGTCAGGCCACTGGTTCCTTTTGCTCACTACTGTACACACTGGCAGCAGTTTTCATTCTAGGGAGCCAGCAATGTATACTTTGTACAACATCTTTCCATCTCAATCCACAAAGGCATGGAGATTTAATGATTGCTATCCTGGCCTTGGAATGCATTTCAGCTTTCCTCCAGGGAACAACGCATGCAAACGTTCAGCCTGATCCCAACCACGCTCTGTATTTTGTTTCACACAAATCCATGGTAATGCAGCTAATGAGCCCTGACCAGGACAGCCTTGCTAGCTGGGCTAGACATCCTCCCTTGCCAATCAGATTTCAGTGCAGATAAATCTCCGCTGGTGGGCATTAAAATGATATATATATATATGCATGGATGCTAGCGCTACTGGCTTTCTCTAAAGGTTGCTGAAAATCAATAGCAAAGCTTCCAGTTATTCCAACAGCCCTGTCAGGAATGGACTCGTTGCATTTGGTGGGATTACATCTATGCTTAAAGGAAAGCGTACCTGTGACATAAAAGGCCTACGAAGCAGGAAACTATATGGCATACTATAACACAATCACAGTGTGGCCATTGATTCATTTTAAGCCAATATCAAATCAACACACAGCAAACTTGTTTTGCTGTGAAGGGATCATATCCCTGTCTATCACCACTACAAGGAGGGAGAGTCTAAGAAGCACATATGTAAACATTGCTCCAGTTTGGCACCTGAGAAGGCAGCATGTCTCACTGTCCAAGGTCTCTAAAGTTACAACCGGTGTGCAATTTTATAACTTGTGGATTCCTTTTTATCGCAAGTAAAGGAAACGGCTTTCTACTATTGCCCATTTCAGTGCAAGGTTATGGTCTTCCCCACCAACCGGTTGAACACATCCACTTTTCCAAATCCAGTTTTATCATTTGCTTTTTATTTTATGTTTAGCATTTATGTTGCTTGGGCGGAGGAGGGACATTGACAGCACAGTTGGCACAAAGGAAAAACAACCCAAAGCCTGATTAAAAAAAAACCCCACAACACTATTTTTCTTAGTAGGTCAATGGCTCTTCCCCCTCCATGGATTCCTAAAAAGAAAAACAGGGATGACCCTCTAATTAAGGATTCTGCTCCCTTGCTCATCACTTTAACCAGGATTATAGTAAGAACCCTATAAATTACATATAAAGCAGTCTACACATGGGAAACGTAAGCTCCTTACGTTTTCCTAAATGCAAGAGCCAGGCTTTAAAAATACATATTCATGACACAGACAGTAGTCATAATTCTAATACTAGACAAAGGAATAATAGTGCTAACATTGCTGCTGGCTTCTGGAATCGATTATCCCAAGGGATAGATTATTATTATTATTATTGATCCCAGGAATTTTGCAGAAAGCAACCAACATAAATGGAACAGAGGCCCAACCTTGTATTCTCGCTCAAGCTTGGGCAATTCTTGTCCATTCCTCCGAGAGTTATTAGGGGGCGGGGAAGAGAAAGAAGAGGAATTGTAGTATTACAACTTTCAGAAAAGTCAGAGATCCATCGGGCACCGTCAGCTTGGGGAAGTTTGCCCAGAAAGAGAGATTCTGCTGCCCATGTCCGAGGTACTGGATTTATCCCTCTTACACGACCCCCCGCCCCACCAACCCTCCGGCACCGCGCCCCTTTTGCGGTCCCTTCTCCCCGCTTTTTGCTTTGCTCAAAGCTCGTCGCTTTGTAAGAGGGAGGAACGCAAAGCGAGCAGGCATTTGCAAGGAGATCCCAGCACATGTGGTTCAAGCTATACGGGTGGGGAGAGAAAGGCCAACCCCAAGGGAAAGATTAAAGTAAAGCCAGCTTTAGCTTTTAAGAGAGAGAGATCGCTGCAACTGGGGAAGAGATTATTGGAGGAACTGAGCAGGATCCCGCTCCTGAAGCATTCCTCTGCAAGCTAGGCTCAGCCTCCATGCGCGCAACCTGCTATCCAAGGCTTGCTGCGCCTGCTGCACTGCATCCAAGGCTGGGACTGCAGTGGAAGCGGCTTCCCTGCACAAGCTTCCTCCCTCCCCGATTTCCATGTTGCGAAAGGGAGAACTGGTTGGTTTCCAAACCTGGGTCTCGCACATCTTCTCTGCCGGTGCCTCCCTAAGTCCATTTCGCAAACGCCTCCTCTTGCTCCCAGCTTACCTGGTGTCCGCCCAGCGATTTCCTGGTCTGTTGCTGCCGTTTCCAAGCGATCGTCTTTTCCCTGCGCGCCTCCCTCCCTCTCCTCTCTCTCTTCCACAATGCCTTTTCCTTTCCCCCCTTTCCTCCTCCTCCTCCGCCTCCTCCTGTGGTAATTCCAGGATAGCTCCTCGGGGCGATCTGCTAATCCTCGTGCATCTGGCATTAAAATCCAAGCAGCAGCTCCAGGAACGGGTCTCTTCTTCGGAGGGGAGCTGGCGAGCGAAAGCGGCGAACTGCAGATTCCCAGCACAGCCAAGCGAGGCGGGCGATGCGAGCGAGCGAGACAATGGAGACGAGAGGCGCCGCAAAGGCGCGCGCCATCTCCTGGAGACCTCGCGCACGGCCGCCGTGAACCCTGGCGCTTTAAAAAGGGCTCCGGCTGCTTTCTGGACTTTTGTGGAGGAGCCGAAGGCATATGATTGTGTCCGCCTTTCTGCAGAAGCTCATCCGCTGGAGTTTGATGCTGCATTGCGCGCGGGGGAACCGACGGGCCTCTTTGCATTTCACACGGCAAAGTTGTTTGCTCCTCTGCTCGTCTCCGAGTCCAAGGAAGGTGCCAGGCCCCGGGCAGCGGCGCAAAGACTCGCCATATCTGTATTTCTTGCATACATGCATGCAAAAATAAATTACGGTTAAGATGTTTCTGTTTCCTGCTGGGGACACGATCCAAGGGGTTTTGTGGAAGGCCCCGTTGAAATGATGAGACCACCAGCAGCAGCTCAAGATATTTTAAAAGAAAATGGCAACTTCATCTCATTTCTTCAAAATGTCACTGTTTTGGGGTGGGATTCAGTCATATGTTGTTGTTGTTTAGTTGTTTAGTCGTTTATTCGTGTCCGACTCTTTGTGACCCCATGGACCAGAGCACGCCAGGCACTCCTGTCTTCCACTGCCTCCCGCAGTTTGGTCAAACTCATGCTGGTAGCTTCGAGACACTATCCAACCATCTCATCCTCTGTCATCCTCTTCTCCTTGTGCCCTCCATCTTTCCCAACATCAGGGTCTTTTCCAGGGAGTCTTCTCTTCTCATGAGGTGGCCAAAGTATTGGAGCCTCAGCTTCAGGATCTGTCCTTCCAGTGAGCACTCAGGGCTGATTTCCTTAAGAATGGATAGTTTTGATCTTCTCGCAGTCCATGGGACTCTCAAGTCTCCTCCAACACCATAATTCAAAAGCATCAATTCTTCAGCTATCAGCCTTCTTTATGGTCCTGCTCTCACTTTCATACATCACTACTGGGAAAACCATAGCTTTAACTATACGAACCTTCAATTCAGGTTGCACAATTTAAGTCTATTTGGAGCTCTTGCACAACAGGCCCACTTCTCCACCCACCAAAAAGCCTTTGGACATTTTGCAGTAAGGAAAATGATTGGAAAGTCAAAGGTAACATTTGTTTAACACAGCGTTGTCCAGTATTTCCTTTTGCTGATGGTAATTACATGATTGGTCCTAGTTAAGAAGAAGTTGGATGGAAGATTTTGCTTTTCCTATAATAGTTTGAAGAGTTAGATTCCAGTACAGGCTTCTGGTAGATGTTTACAGACATTGAGAGGCCCCAAATGACAATTCCGGAAGCTAGTTGGGGTAGCCCTATTGCACTCTGAAGACAAACATATTTAGTGTGGCATAAGCTTTTGTGGGCCTGAGACCACTTCATCAGAACAGTGATGATTTTTTAGTTTGCATCAAGACCCGAGTTGAATGAAGCTGGCCATTTCCCAGATACGGGAGTGACTTGCGCTAGAGCACTATCAACACTGACATGTTTCAAACAAAACCTAGTAAATAATGCAATAATAAGCCTACTCCCTGCAACAGACATCAAATGGTTTATGATGTTCTTTGGTACCCGAGTTTAAAAGCCCTACTATTACACACAGAAATCTGCTTCTGGTTCCATAACCCTATTAATTTCAGCAGCCAAATTTAACAAATAAAAATATTGCTGCTGAAATTCATTTACTTCTCTTCTTTCCATCACAGGCTTTAAATGGATAAAAGGAGTTGACCTTTGGTCCTGAAATGGCCAAGCCTCCTCAAAACAAGAGGTAAGAACGTGAAGAGCTCTGCTGGATGCGTCCAAATGCCTATCTAAACTGGCATTCTGTTCTGGTGGTGGCCAACCAGATACCCATGGGAAGCCCACAATCAGGACACATGTGCAACATCACTCTCTCCAGCTCATGCTCTCTGGCAACTGGCCTTCAGAGAAAATTAGGGAGTGCATCCAGAGGACAGCAGCTGCCGCGCTGAACGGAACAGAGTTAGTGCTAGTTTTGCATTAACGAAAGGTTATTGATGTGAAACTAACCCTAAAGTAGCATTAACTTTGTTTGGCGATTGTGCACAGCAGCAGAACATAACCCCACGCATTAACAAAAATGAATATTTTCAAGTACAAGGAAGGGCAAAGGGACAGAAGCAGGCAATGTTGCAACCCCAGATAGGCAGTGCAGCGGAGAGCGGCGTTACTTTGCAGAACCTTGGTGGGAACTAACTTGCCTATCTCTGCCTGCTTCTGCCCCTGGCACATCCTTTCTGAGAATTCACATCCTTTCCCTGCCTTATCGCTGTCAGGATAGAGGTCTTTTAGGTTATATTTGCATCAAAGTGCATGTGTGTTCTCAATCAGAGTTTTTTCTTTCTTTTTTGAGGTAAGGAACAGGAAAGGCTCCCCGCCCTGTGGCAATCACACAGGGTTCCTGGACGTTTCACTGTCTATTGATCCCTGTGTCACCACTTTATTTCTCGCTGCCACCACCCAGGCCCTACCTCGGACAATGCTGAGTCCAGTCAGGATTAAATTGAAACATAAACTTTTGTTTATTTATTACAGTTTAACAAGCGTGTGGTTTCATAAACAGTATCAGTCAATTACAGTCATGGGGTGCCTATCCAGACCTATAACTTTTGCTACCTGCTCTCACTCACTAAACCACCTCTCAGATATTTACTTGTCTGCCTAGCCCAGGGGTCTGCAACCCGCGGCTCCGGAGCCGCATGTGGCTCTTTTACACCTTTGCTGCGGCTCCAGGGCGGATACTAGCGAGGGGAGGAGGCGCATTGTGCGCCCCAACACTCCCCACTGTGGCGGGCGCTGTACTGGCTGTGACGTCGCATGGGGGCGGTGCGTGCGTTAGTCATGCACCGTCCCGACGTCACCTTCCCGCCCGCTGTCAGATCGCGGCTCCGGAGATATATTTGTTTTAAATGTCGCAATGGTTTTGCTGCTCCCAGTTTTTTTTCCCTTCGGAAACGGGTCCAAGTGGCTCTTTTTGTCTTAAAGGTTGCAGACCCCTGGCCTAGCCCCTAACTGTTCCTGACTCAGCCTATTTCGCTACGCTAACTCAACCTATCCACAAACTGTATCTCAATTCACTCCCACTCCAAACCAACCACCCAACTCCCAACAAACACACCCCTTTGCCCCTCCCAGAGCTGGTTTTATAGTCCCTCTGACTCCACCCCCCCCTTCTGATAGGGTAACCTGTTTAACTATTTCACCTCCAGCACTCTCATATGGTAACGTCACACCCCCATCCTGTCAATTTCACTGAAGAGCAGAGGAAAGGACAGTGGTGAGCAGGGCCGTCTTAAGCATATCCGGTGCCGTGGTGCAAAGATCCCTCCGGTGCACCCCTCATGGCAACTCCAAAACAAGGGAGGGGGTGGTGGAAAATGTCCTCTGCCTCGCCCACCACCCCGATCCCCGGCGTGGCAGCGGCGATCAAGCAGGAAAACGTGCTGGTGGACATGTTCTCTGGCATCGGGGCACCTGAGAAGGCAGGCCAGGAAGGCTGCACGCCAGGAAGCAGGAGGAGGATAACGACCCCGTCTTTAGCAGATGCACAGGCTTGAGAGGGATCCTAAGCCTCTGCAGGGATCGCTCTCCTCCTGCGGAGGCTTGGGAAGGAAGCTGCACACCCGCCAGCCATATACAGTGGTGCCTCGGGTTACATACGCTTCAGGTTACATACGCTTCAGGTTACAGACTCCACTAACCTAGAAATAGTACCTCAGGTTAAGAACCTTACCTGAAGATGAGAACAGAAATCGCAAGGTGGCAGCGGGAGGCCCCATTAGCTAAAGTGGTGCTTCGGGTTAAGAACAGTTTCAGGTTAAGAACGGACCCCCGGAACGAATTAAGTACTTAACCCGAGGTACCACTGTAGTTGGCGGGGCGCAGCTGGCAGGCGTGCAGGGAAAGGGGAGGCTGCCGGCAAAGCCACACAGCCCCCCCACTCGCTAGGGTGCCCCTGAGAGGCCAGCACCCTGGTGCAACGAACCACTAAGACCAATGGGAAAGACGGCTCTGGTGGTGAAGCTGCCAAACAAGGGAGGCAGGCAGGGTTCCACACTGTTGCAAGTAAGGCCTGCGAAGCAGCTGAGTCAACAGCATCAGTCAGTTCACACCTAAAAGCCTTGTACTGTTCTTGTGTTGTTTGTTTGATAAACCGTGATGGTCTAGCACTTGGAAGGGAGGAAAGTGACAACCAAATACCACCACCACCAGAACAGGAGGAGAATGGGCAAAACACGGGAATGCATTGGATTGGGATAGATGCTTCTGGTTCATGTGTGAGCAAACGATGCTGTCGATACCAGAAAAAAGGGTTAGTGTGGAAAATTACCCAGATCGCAATCCTATGCATATTTCCTAGGGAGGTCACCTCTGCTGAACTCTGTAAGACGTATTTCTCAACAAGCCTGACTGAGAGGATTACATTTGCAGTCTTCACTTGTGTCCTCATCTGAAGCTTAAGGGCAAGCAGATCATCAGGAAAATGAAAGAGCGGGATTTTTGAGCCCCACAATATTAATCTATCTCAGAGCAAAAGATCGGAGTATGTATGGGGGGCGTATGGGGCAAAGGAATAGTTCCATCAATATCTAACCCTTGATCATCATGAGAAGAATTTGTACTTTGATCTGGGTCACAGTCAAGATACATTCTGGGGTGGTAGGGTAGGGATGGTCTTTGAGGATCACTGATATTATTATTATTAATTATTATTATTATTATTATTATTATTATTATTATTATTATACCCCGCCAATCTGGGAGCCCATTGGGCGGCTCCCAACAGAGGACTAAAAACAGAATAAAACTTCAGATATTAAAAACTTCCCTAAACAGGGCTGCCTTCAGATGTCTTCTAAAAGTCAGATTGTTTTTAATTTCCTTGACATCTGATGGGAGGGCATTCTACAGGGCGGGCGCAGCTACCGAGAAGGCCCTCTGTCTGGTTCCCTGCAACCTCACTTCTCGCAGTGAGGGAACCATCATAAGGTCCTGGACCTCGGTGTCTGGGCTAAATGATGGGGGTTGGCTGCCGTTCTTGATCCAATCCAGTATGGAAGAGTGTAAACAGCATATGGACATTGTGAAGGTTATTCTGACTAATGGCTTAAATAACACATTTCGACAATTTGTAATGAATGACTGGAGTTGCTCTAAGAATGTTAAGGGCACTGGAAAATGGAAAATGAAGAAGTCATCTTAGATGTTTCATCAGTGTAACAACTATCATCATCCTCTGTTCAATTCCTGGCCAAGTTGGGCTGGAAGAGACCCTTGGCCCAAACCCTGGAGAGCTGCAGCCAATCAGTGTAAGTAATACTGAGCTAGATGGACCAATGGCATGATTCGACATAGGGCAGCTTCCTACAATCCTAACAACAACAAAACCAATTTATTTATAGCCTGTTGTCTGCAGTTAACATCCCTAGTGTCAGTTTACAGCAAGGAAAATCAAAACTCTACAATATGATAATGAAATACAAAATAATAACAAAACAAAATACAAAACAAATATATTATGTTCCAAGCATTGTACTTAGGGAAGCTGGGTTTCAGTTCTCCATTCATCCCTAAAGCTCAGTGGGTCGGTCACCCTCTTTCAGTCCAAACTACTCCTCAGGATTTTTATGATGATAAAATGGTGTTTGGGGAGAGGGAGAAGTGTGAATTTGCCCTGGGCTCCTTGGGATAGGCAAAGAATAGAAATGTAATAAACAAAAAATACTTCTGCCAAGAGACAGTCTTTACCTCTGGCTTGTCAGCTTGGGATTATGTCCCAGAAATGGATTAATTAAAATGAAAATGTCAATGCATACAGAGAAAATGAGCCCCTGTGTGCTTGTAACTAAGTGGCCATTTATTGTGCTGATCTCACGCCATGCCAGCTGAGGTTGCTGTCACTGATACAACTAATAAATGGGCTGGCTGTGATGAGCGCATGGTAATGCACATCCATAACAATCGTCCCAGCCTCTTTCTTTGATGTAGAGCGGAGAGGAACACAGCTTTTATACATACACACAGACACAAACACACATACACACACACACACACACACACACACACACACACACTACATCCTGAACACATATATGTTCATGTAATTCTGAGTGCACATTATCTCAACTTGGTGAGGAAAAATTCTCTGAATGATCTTTGCTTCCAGTACATGTGTTAAGGGCTGGGATAGCAGCAAAATTCATTTAGTCCTTTTGCTGGATTTTCGGATTCTGTTTCATATGGCGATTTGTTTCAGCTTCCAAAACCTGAAAGGAAAAAAAAGGAATGTAGCAGTTTAGTACAAGCAACACCAAAACTATCCCACACACTCCTACGCAAACACCACGGCAAAGTCTCCACGCAGTCATTCACCAGGTGAAGCTTTTTCCTATCATTGCGCCTGCACGCTAGGAAGACTTTACCTGCTGCACTTCTGGATGTCAGGCAGCTCTCAGAAGCCCAGGAGCCCTGCCAGATAAAAAGCCGACAGCCCTGCTAACAACATCCTGGCTTAGAACAGGGGCCAAATGCAGCCTTCCAGGGCTCTTCACCTGGCTGTCAGAACTGTTTCTAGACCCTACCCAAGCCCACTCCTCACTGGTTCTGCTTCGCAGCCTCCTAGACTGTGTTTGCCAGGCTGGAATGTGTCCTTCGACTCCAATAATACCTCTTGCTACATTCACTGCTGTACCCAGTTTTGTCCCTGCCAACAGAGGCATGTGGCCCTCAGAAAATTGTCCAAAATGGGATATGGCCTCTGATTGAAAATGGCACCCCACTTAGGATATACTTCGAAGTCATGCTCATTGCTGAAACTAATTTTATTTTGTGGTTTTATATTTTGTATTTTGATTTTGTTCTGTGAACCGCCCTGAGACCTCTGCATATAGGGTGGTATATAAATTCAAAAAATAATAATAATTTATGAGTGATCACAGACGTGCAAGAACATACGCAATCATCCTCCCGATGCTCCTTAGAGAGGCTGTGCTCGCAGCAGTAGAAATTAAACAAGTGCAGCTTTTTATTCATTTCGATTAAGGTATTTATATACCACTTAATTACCAAAGTTTTCTATACGAGGGAAAGCTATACCGATTGGATTTCTGCCTGTCATGGGACTGTTATAAGCACACAGGTTCCACAAGGGGGAGAGGGTAGGAAACTCCCCCCCTCACTGTGCTTGGGACCTTGGCTTTGGTGAATTGCAAACGTCACCTTGCCAACAAAGGTCCGTATAGTTAAAGCTATGGTTTTCCCAGTAGTGATGTATGGAAGTGAGAGCTGAACCATAAAGAAGGATGATCGCCGAAGAATCGATGCTTTTGAATTATGGTGCTGGAGGACTGCAAGAAGATCTAACCTATCCATTCTGAAGGAAATCAGCCCTGAGTGCTCACTGGAAGGACAGATCCTGAAGCTGAGGCTCCAATACTTTGGCCACCTCATGAGAAGAGAAGACTCCCTGGAAAAGACCCTGATGTTGGGAAAGATGGAGGGCACAAGGAGAAGGGGACGACAGAGGGCGAGATGGTTGGACAGTGTTCTCGAAGCTACCAGCATGACTTTGACCAAACTGTGGGAGGCAGTGGAAGACAGGAGTGCCTGGCGTGCTCTGGTCCATGGGGTCACAAAGAGTCGGACACGAATAAATGACTAAACAACAACAACATATGACTGAATCCCACCCCAAAACAGTGACATTTTGAAGAAATGAGATGAAGTTGCCATTTTCTTTTAAAATATCTTGAGCTGCTGCTGGTGGTCTCATCATTTCAACGGGGCCTTCCACAAAACCCCTTGGATCGTGTCCCCAGCAGGAAACAGAAACATCTTAACCGTAATTTATTTTTGCATGCATGTACGCAAGAAATACAGATATGGCGAGTCTTTGCGCCGCTGCCTGGGGCCTGGCACCTTCCTTGGACTCGGAGACAAGCAGAGGAGCAAACAACTTTGCCGTGTGAAGTGCAAGGGGGCCCGTCGGTTCCCCCGCGCGCAATGCAGCATCAAACTCCAGCGGATGAGCTTCTGCAGAAAGGCGGACACGATCATATGCCTTCGGCACGACTAAATGACTAAACAACAACAACAAACGCAAGGCATTTACAGAATTTAACTCCTGGTACACAAATGCACGAATGCACGAAATACAGATTCCACTTTTAATATTACGTTGTACTGTATCTGAAAGTAAGTGGGCCATTGCTTTGGAAGAGCAGACCACCGCCAGCCAGCCTCTCAGGGGCCACAGCACTTCCTCCACTGCTTCTCAATCTACTTTCAGTTCCTCACGCTTTTGTCATTTCAGCAGCATTAAGGACGTTGTGCACACTCCCATCTATTCTCCATCCAGTACACTTCCATGTTAGCCATATCTAGCCTGCATCTATCCTGTCCTTTTATGAAATACCGTGCTTTAAATTGCCCCCCCCCAGAAGACTGCTTCAATTCTAATTGAGAAAAAGGGGCACACCCACACCATCACTCCCATCACCATCGCATGACTTTCCCCAAAGAATCCTCTGTATTAAGGATGCTGGGAGCTGTAGCTCTGTGAAGGGGGAAAAGAAGATTTCCCAGGATTCTTTGGGGGTAAGTCAGGTGCTTTAAAGGTACGGGATAAATGTGCCCATGCCCAAGGTGCTAGCTGCATTTAAAACTGGTAATGTGTACACAGCCTAAGTCGCGGCTATTCCTTTTTGCTTCCACAGACCCATGCCTTAGAAGCATAGGGCTATCCCATTTCCAGGGTCAGGGAACCAGTGAAGGGGTCACATTCACTTCTGGGCAAAGTGGGCACAGCAGTGAATGTAAATTTTGCTTTTGTACAGTAGGTATGTTTTTGCACATTGTTTCCTCCACTGAAATCATTCACCTTTGCAGCTAAGGAAATGTCACTCCCCAGTTCCTTTGCCTAAAGCAGGGGTCAGCAAACTTTTTCTGCAGTCCACAGTCCCTCAGACTATGTGGGGGGCCGGACTATATTTTTTTGGGGGAAAAGAAGAATGAATTCCTATGCCCCACAAATAACCCAGAGATGCATTTTAAATAAAAGCACATATTCTACTCGTGTAGAAACAGCAGGCAGGCCCCACAAATAACCCAGAGATGCATTTTAAATAAAAGGACACATTCTACTCATGTAAAAACACGCTGATTCCCAGACCATCTGTGGGCCGGATTGAGAAGGCGATTGAGCCGGATCCAGCCCCCAGCCTTAGCTTGCCTACCCATGGCCTAGAGCTTCACATTTGTGCAACTCACAAGTCTTATGGAAAGAGGAACAGTGAACTATAGCCCATCTTAAGGCTTGTGAAGCCTGGAATCATCTGCACTGTTCTTTTGTCACTGATGCTTGCAGATCTTCTAACCCACCCGCAGCTACGTCTCGTGGAAGCTTAAAAACGCTTTGCTAAATCGGAAATGAATTTTAAACTGCTAATGTAAAGGCAGTATATTATGCATGTCCAAAACGGAGTGACACCGAGGTGCGATGCAGACACTGCAGAAGAAAACAAAATGGGGTAAGGCGATCGATATTATACATTTGCTGCAATGTAAGTAGCATATGCTGAAAGTCTGCTTGTCTGTAGTGCCTCTTCAGATGGTGCTAATTCTACTTTCAAGCAGATTGCTTGAATCTCTTGCCCTTAAGAGTCACACAATCTGCTGGTAAAACCTGCCCCCTAGTGGAAAGAACCAAACAATGCACTGAAAAGCAAACAAATAAGAGTAAGTGACCATTAAGCCTGAACTCTGAGTCTACAACAGTATTATTTCCAGAGGGGTAGCTGCGCTAGTCCCTTCATTGTATTTGTACAGCGATCACTGAGGTTATCCCGTGCCATCCAAGGCTTCTGATAAGCACTCCTGTCATCTGAGAACAGAAAGCCAGAAGACTTCTGTTTGTGCAACAGGATTCCCCCCCTTCCCTCCCCATGCCCTAAAATCAACGTTGGGGGGTTGCAACTGAGAACCCCAAGAACAGCATGTGGTTTATGGGAGTATGGGGGATATTTCCATCTGGCAAGTTTCTTAGACAGGTGGAACAATTGGAAGAGCACAATTTGGAATTTGTCCCATTGCATTTCTCAGATGCCTTATACTTAGAAAGTCTAAAGGTGGCTTATAAAAAAAACCATACAGAATTTTAAACTAAAGTTGTTAACGGAGAAATCTGAGGGCCCCCTTGGACAAAAAACAAGGACACCAGCCAGGAATACCAGAGCAAAATAGCAGCCAGTAGGCTGTTTATTGTTTATTGAAGACTGTTGCAACAGGACTCCCACCTGCCACCAGGTGAAACAAAATGGAAGCCCCATACAAAAGAGAACCCAAACTTTTATTGGCTGCTAACCTAGCAGTTCGAAAGCACGTCAAGTGCAAGTAGATAAATAGGTACCGCTCCAGCGAGAAGGTAAACAGCATTTCCGTGCGCTGCTCTGGTTCACCAGAAGTGGCTTAGTCATGCTGGCCACATGACCCGGAAGCTGTCTGTGGACAAACGCCGGCTCCCTTGGCCTATAAAACGAGATGAGCGCCACAACCCCAGAGTCGTCCGCGACTGGACCTAATGGTCAGGGGTACCTTTACCTTTTTACTAATCCCCATGTTACACCCCCCCCAAACTACATCACTAATACATCATGGTTACATAATGAAAGGGGAGTTCTGGTGGCAGTAATCTGAGCATCCTGGACCCTGCCCCATTCCTCCCCTTGCCCTCCACCAAACACCCATCAAGTGAAACAAAAGAGATATTTACATTTCCCTGTTTCCCAGCCAAGTTAATCACACCCCTTTGTCTTCATCTGGGTTTTTTATTTCTGGAATGGCTACCTGTCTGGCACTCGGGTATCAAGATGCCAGGGATTATCACTCAGGCAGAAGGGCTGCTGAGTAGCTGAGCTCACATGTCTACAGTATATGAATTTCTGAAGTTTTCCCTGTGAGCCAGTACATAGATACATTTATCAGTGAATTGTTACATTTGGTATTGTGCAGCAGAGGTCCCTTGAATAGACTGGAAGAAACTGCGATGAAGTGTTTTGTGGGGACAAATCACAAAAGTCACAAAAGTAATTGTGCTGATTTTGGTAGTGGGGTGCATGTGCATGATATCTGCTGGAGGGGCAACCCCCCAACCTATACATAAATTCCTGCAACAAAGTCAACACAGGAACAGTACAATATCTTTTAAAAGCACCCCACTATACTGTAATATATCCATCCACCAGCTGGCCAATAATGCACAACAGAAAAAAGTAGCTTATGAAACACGGCAGATACCATTAAATGTCTGGGAGGAGAGAAAGGTCTTAATATGACCTCCAATAATAGGTTCAATGCCAAGCTGGCCTCACTGGGGAGAACATTGCATAGACAGGAGGCCACCACTGAAAAGGCTCTCTTTTCTCATTGCTGCCCACTCAACATCTCTTGGAGGGACAGTAATGTATCCAGGAGAATCCCCAAGCTATGAACCTGTTCCTTCAGGAGAAGTACAGCTACAGCTTGTCCACTTTTGAGCATTGTTTGTTAACCTTCATTTCCCCCATTCAAATAAGAGTCGTTCACACCCACATGTACCGTATTTGAATCTGTATGTAAGTAGCAGCATTGGTCTGTCCCCTTCAAACCAGTGGATGTTCTTTTTTGTGTTTGTCACTGCCTTATTGTCTTCTAATCTATCATGCCAATTAAGTACCAACAGGGCATGAGCATAGAAAACCGCACACACACCATGCTTAAAAAAGATATATCCTTGGCCAAGAAGTATGCAAAAACACAGGCAATTGTAAATTAGCTAGCACATTTTTTTCTGGTTTTGTGCAAATCTGTGCACTCTATATACCGGTATACCTATAGCTAAATTTCCAATGCACCCTTACTAGCATGCTGGAATGGAAAAGAATTGAAAGCAATTGTAAATTCTCAGCACACACTTTTTAGGTGGCAGTCTATCTGGTGAAGAATTTTATTTTAATGTTGTTTACCTTTGCAGTTTTCTGCTTTTGTCCAAATCTGAGGGTTGTGTGTGTGTGTGTGTGTGTAGGAACTTAACCCATGTTCAAAAACTTCCCATAGTTACAAGCACAGTCAGAAAAGAAATACAAGCCCTGGTAAATAAAGGAGCATGGAAAGGGGAGCAGCAGAAAGTGATGACTTATGCATCCGCACTAAAAACAATTCATCTGCAACCTGAAGTGGAAGGACTAGAGCATGATTTCCCTCAATTTATCCACGCAAAATCCAGGTAAACCCGGATTTACAGGGAGAAAGCATAGAGATGGTTGTTGTTTGAGGGCAATGTCATGCGGACCAAGCAAATTGAATAGGAGAAGAAACACATATTAAACTGTGTGGACAAGCCTGCCATCAGGGACTAGTTAACACCATAAATAGAGGGTGGGTGGATGATCTAGTTAGGATTCTTGCATTGCAGAAATGCAATGCATTGCATTGTTGGGCTGGATTATCCTCAGGCTCCCTTCTTATTCTATGATATCTCTGTCTTGTGCCTGGAAGGTGCAGCTTTGACTGTGGTGCATAAGGGGGTTGGCACTCAGAAGATCTGATTAACAATATGTACAGAGCTTTTGAAAACAAGGACAGGCGTTGGAAAATAAAAGCTTAGAGCTCAGTCCCTATGTCTTCTGATCCGAGATATTTCAGTTGCCTGCTGGACTTTTGGAAACATTGAAGTGCCACGTTGCATTCATTTTATTGTTCAGGGGAGGCCCTAGGCTGCAATATACACCCTTATCTGCTGGGAGTAAGTAGTACTGAACTCATGGGATTTACTTCTAAGTAGTCAGGCATAGGATTGCAGTGTTAAAGAATATCAGAGATTTGATACGTGCTTTGCTTGTTTAAACAGTCGCATGGGGGGACTGAAGTTGGGGGAACACTTTGCTAGTATCTTGTTATCTGCAAAAAGGTTCGCCCCCGCACGCTCGCTTTTTTTAAAGTATATAAATTGAAGACTGGTTATTCCAATGCTTTTTACTCTTTCCTTCATTACTCATGCAGAATCAGAGATTAAAAAAAAAACGAGGCAGGAAGGAAATATCACTGCAGCAAGAAATTAACAAAAGGGGCGAGCAAGTAATCTGCACTTTTATACACACGAAGAAAGGATGCACATACAGTAATCAAGCCACAAAGAGACAGGTTGCCAGGATGAACGAGAAAGACCATCTACAGTGTGGAAACAAAAGTTTGTAGAGCGCCCGGATAGCTCAGTCGGTAGAGCATCAGACTTTTAATCTGAGGGTCCAGGGTTCAAGTCCCTGTTCGGGCGAGTACGATTTTTAATAGAAAATGGCAAATAAAGATTCTATGGAACTGCAAAGCGGTGGTTTTAATAGCAAAAATTAAGTTACAGGGTTCCTTTGCAATATGTCTCGGGGTTTTCTTTTTAATGCACGTTAGAAGAGTAGCTTCTCGCCATCGGCTAGTCTCTAGCATAACGCACCGAAAAAGACTATTCAAGGGAAATCGGACTGCAGAAAGTAGTAAACAGAAAATTTAATGAAGCTTTTTTTAAAATAAAAAAGCGGAATCCGCCCGAACAGGGACTTGAACCCTGGACCCTCAGATTAAAAGTCTGATGCTCTACCGACTGAGCTATCCGGGCTCCGTGCTGAGCTTCTCCACTGCGGCGCTAGAGAAAGCGAAGCTCATGGAGAGCGCGCAATGTGCTAATTACCCCCATTGCCCTGCGATAACCAATCAGAGCAACGGGAGGTTGGTTATTTCCCCCGTAAAATAAATCCTGCCCCCATTTCCGCCTGCCAACCCCCGTTTCGGGAAACAACGTGTCAGTTTTGCATTGACAAAAACACCCACAAGCAGCTGCACACGGTATATTAATTTGCACGGCGGCTCAGGGTTATTCTATGCACACTGCTTGGCAGGGAGCAAAACAAATAAATATGTCAGTATTTGCGCAGGCACAGCCCAGGGACCTCGGTTTGCAGCATGCATGCAAGAACTGCTGCAGCAGCAGCTCCCCTAGTTTTGCTTTCCTAGCGGGCGAAGCTTCCCCTTCCCTTCCTTTGGAGCCCATAAAGACAAAAAGGTTCCCCATTTGGCAAAGAGACGCGCAGAAGACCAGTGTTCCACGCGAGCCGCCACTTCCGGATCTGGAGGGAAGCCGCCATGTGCGCGGCAGCAGTGAAAAGAACGCATCCCCCTTGCTCCCCAGTCCCGCTCTGTCAAACTGGGCAGGTTACAGATAGGTAGCCGTGTTGGTCTGCCATAGTCAAAACAAAAAAATTCCTTCCAGTGGAATTGGATTCAGTGGAATTGGATTCCATTGGATTCTTATCTCATTATACATGACAAAGCCATTTTTCACCTTCTCACCCCTTGCTTTTTCCTGTAAGACCTATTGCAGTCGTTAAGAGTCGTCAACAGGCTCGCCACAGCTATCTGCCTATCACCCATTCCCACCACCCTTCTGAGTAATACCCCTCCCCACCTTCTCACTATATAGAAGGATCTGGCAACTTCTGTTTCAGTGTATCTGAAAAAGTGTGCATGCACACGAAAGCTCATACCAAGAACTAACTTAGTTGGTCTTTAAGGTGCTACTGGAAGGAATTTTTTTATTTAAACTGGGCAGGGTTAGAGACCTTCCTTTCGCCTGAGTCATTTGCAGTAACCAGCGGCTTGGGGCCCCGAAGGTTATTTTGCTCACTGCATCGATCTGCCTCATTGTTTGTTGGTGGCAAGCTTGCAATGCGATAGGGGCAGCCTTGTGGCATCTCATACAACATGAACACATTTTGTTATGCCATTAATGAGCTGCTGTGGGCTAGAGCCCATTTCAAAAGCCAGCGACATATATTACCCCCTTGATGCACCTTTGCAGTGTTGTAAACAAAATCTGGTCTTGTTCCCTTATGGGTTACACAAGTCCTTTGTAGGTTCTCCATCGGTAGGAGAAAATAACAGAGGCCAACCAGAGAATATTGAGAAGCAAAGCAGATAGTAAGCCTGATCTTTATTAACGCTGTTGCAACAGGGTGCTCGCATCACACGCAGGAGAGAGGAGGAGGACCCAGAACAAAGGTGTGCCTCCCCTTATATAGACATTTTGAAATTCCCCACCCTGGAGCTCAAGACCACACCCAGATACATCATACCTACATCACAGAAAAGGCGGTTTACAACAGAAATCTGAGTGCTTTGTTTATCTCCTGTCTGCCAGATTATCTGATAATGCCTTATCTGATTGCCTTTCATGGTAGTCTGGACATTCCTTTGAGATGGTAATCACTTAATTTCTGAGACAATGGGAAGGTTCCCTCACCTTCTCCCTCTTTGCAGAGAAACATTTGGTCAGTTTGGGAGTCAAAATGGTTTCAGGACTGTATTTCTGTGCTGCTCCAGACATGTGATTTATATATTTATGTACATGTTTGCTCAGTACATTTATGAACATTTATTATATATCTAAGTGCTTAAAATTCTTATCATAGCAGCTTGGGTCTGGGTCTTAGCTAGATCTGGGATGCACCACTTTATATATATACACACTCACACTCTGGCTGTTGGCATCAGACACAGCATCAAACTGCTTTTGTAGCTTCGGGAACAAAATCACTGCTCCCCCACATTCCCAAACTCACAGGGAATGCATGAGAATAATTCTGTCTTCTCAAAGTTCATGTCTGCTACTTCAACGCGGCATCGGGGGAAACTGCTCCCTCCCCCATAGCTGATGTTCCACATACAGCTATTGTCCTGGCAAAGCTTGCTGCTGCACGAATCCAGTTTCATAAGCATCAGGGTATGTCCTCCCTTCTGTAGCACATAAATCAAGGCTTCTTTCTCAGCAAAGACCTGACGCATCAGGCATTCCCTCTATGTAACTCAAGGACTTGAGATTTGTTCCTGTTCATTCTCTGTCCCAGAGATTAAATGGAGTCAGGAACACTCAGAAGCAGTCATAAATCAAAGCTTCTCTGTGTGAGCTGCTTTGGCAGCTGCACAAACAGTCCGGCCTGCCTACTTTCGCTTTTACGCACAGGCTTTACTCACTGTCTGTCTCCTCGCAGCTTTTCTCTCTTCGTCTCTGAAGAGGCTTGCTTCACACTGCCAGTTTAGGAGACCCCAACCGGGACAAAAGCAGCCCCCAGTCCTTCCTCTGCTGGCACTGGGTCTGTGGCCTCAATCCCTGGGCCCATAACCGTTGTATCTGGGGGTTGGTCTTGGGTTACACCCCTTCTGTGATGTATGTATGATGTTTCTGGGGGTGTTCTTGGACTCCAGGGTGGGAAATTTAAAATTTTCTATGTAAGAGCTTGCACACATGGCTCAGGGTTCTCCTCCTCTCTCCTGCATGCGGGGGAGCACCGTGTTGTAACAGTTAATAAAGATCAGGTTTACTAGCTGCTTTGCTTCTCAATATTCTCTGGTTGGTCTCTGTTATTTTCTCCTACTAATAGAGAACCTACAAAAGCACTCGGAGAAGAGAAGACTCCCTGGAAAAGACCCTGATGCTGGGAAAGATGGAGGGCACAAGGAGAAGGGGACGACAGAGGACGAGATGGTGGGACAGTGTTCTCGAAGCTACAAACATGAGTCTGACCAAACTGCGGGAGGCAGTGGAAGACAGGAGTGCCTGGCGTGCTCTGGTCCATGGGGTCACGAAGAGTCGAACACGACTAAACAACAACAACAACAACAACAACAAAAGCACTCTATATGGGCTCTTGGGTACCCCATAAGGGAAAAGGAGCAGGTTTTTTTACTTACACCAATTCAAAGTTACAAAACTTTTCAAATAAAAATAAAAATTAACAAGTGCCTAATTTTGAGGCTCTCTTTGAGATTGAGGCTGCAGATGAAGTGAGCCTCCTGACACCCCACTCTAGCCGGCCCTAACTGCAGGTTAGGGGGTGATGCTAAAAGATAATTTACTTAGATAATTTATTTAATTTAGATAATTTACCCTGCAATGTAATCCGCTGTTAACATTGCAAACTGTTAACTTCATCTCCCACAATTATAGAGGGCCCATGTACATAAACGCTCCCCGTTCAAATGAACCCCCAAAGCTAGGTGTTGCTTATCTACACTGTAACTGTTAAAGGAATTCAACAGCGCCACCGTGTCTAGGAAACAAGTTCAGCTATGCAAAACCAGCAATATTCCAATTCAAAAGGGAAACATTCAATTCCTTTTTGAAATAACCTGAAAAATAATAATGCAACAATGATAAAGTTTACACACAAAGTTTATTTCACTCATGTCACAGTGTGGGAAAAGGTGGGGAGGGAAGGTTACAAGAAGTGGTGATCTGTCAGATCACATGCAAATTCACGAACTAGTTGGCTATCTCATGCAAATCTCTTCACTGTAAAGGGAAACAATGGTAGAACAATGCAAGACTATTGTTCCTGTTATCTTTTTGCAAAGGAACACCTGGGATGTACGTACTGATAAACTCATGACCTGTAAAAACCTTACATGTGGTGCCTCCCCTTCAGTGACACTGGCCTGACATTTTCTAGATGCACACCTATAGACCACCCAAATCAACGGGTATAAATGGAACCTTTTTTTTGTTCAGGTTCTCTCTCCTTCCTGCGAGTTGAGAGTGGGGACCCTGTTGCAGCAGTATTTCTAATAAATACCTGGCTTAGCAGCCGCCTTGCTCAGAATTACTCAGTTAGCATCTCCCGCTTCTTCCTAACCGACAGAGGAGCCTCCCGGGAACTCTGGAAGCTGGTTGGACTTCCCAGCCAGCTTTTCCCGGGTGAATTTTTTAAACAAAGTCAGGTGGGGTTGGGACTACACCGGATTCCCAGTCCAAAATCTCCCGTGCAGAAGAAGCCAGTCTAACTGAAATCGCCTCCTCCCAGACTAAACGCGGAGCATATTTCCGTGGGGAAGCCTCGTGCTCCACTGGTTTACATACAGCCAATATCGCGCTTTTAAAGATTCAGAGACTGAACCCAATTTTCCCACTTGGGAGTAAGATCCGAATTGGGCGCGGGGGAAACACCCCAATCAGGGGACACCTGTTTCGGCCGCGTGTGAACGAGAGGCAGCTGCTGCCAATCACCTGCAGCAATTACACCCCGCGCGTGGGCAGCCCGCCTCGTGCGACGAAG
Organism: Podarcis muralis; assembly: GCF_964188315.1. Taxonomy (NCBI): domain Eukaryota; kingdom Metazoa; phylum Chordata; class Lepidosauria; order Squamata; family Lacertidae; genus Podarcis; species Podarcis muralis. Next base: position 60,180,479 of record NC_135659.1, read on the forward strand.
CAAGCTCCTCTTGCAGGTGAGCATCTCTCTCCTCCTTATCTCTGTGGCTTCCACTCTACCCGCCCGCTATTCCGCTCTAGCCTTTGTTTCCCTTTAACCTCTATGGTGTGGTGCGTGACTTGGCGGGAGACTCTCTGTAAGCTGTTCCCGCGTGTCGCTGGTCCCGCCATAGGCACGTGGGCGCTGGCCTATCCCTGCGGCCTGGGCGGAAGTGCGCGGGTATCCATGTTGAGAGGCTGGGCGGAAACCGAGGCCTGCTGCCTTCCCGCCCTCGCTAAGATGGAGGCGACGAGCCGCCGGGGTTGTTAAGCGCCCCGTCCTCCCCGCCCCGCCCCGTCCCCCGTAATTAGCCGGGAGTTGCTGGGCGTCGTGGAGCGGCCTTAGGGTGAGTCCCGGAGTAGGCGGTGAGGGACCCGAGAGCTTCGCGGCTTCTCCGTAGGAGGGCGAACGGTGGCCGGATGCCGAACAGCTCGGGGGGGGGGCTCCAAGTTCCCCCTCAGCGAAAGGAACTTTTAGGGAAAAGGCGGGTCGGTGGCGGGGCTGAGGCGGGGAAGCGCAGGAGGGGGAAAGCCGCGGGGAGGGGACGGGGGTTGCCGACTTTTGGGACCGTCCGCTTCGAGAGCCCCCTTGACCTGGGATGTGCAGAAAAGCCCTTGTGGTAAAAAAAGCGCTGTCCGTCGACTTGCGCCCACGGTTGCGTGTTTTTACACGCTAATATAGGGAACGGTTGCTAGCGGGGGTGTGGGTGGGTGGGGGGAAGCAAGGGCAGGCAGGCTGCTCCTCTCCATCTTCTTCCCTGCTCAGTTGGCAACTGTGGCTCCTGGAGTCATTGCGGGCGCAAATGTTAGTTTTGGGAGGTTGGAAGTGGCGTGTTGCGAGGGGGGCCGTGAAGAAGCTGCTCTGGACACCAAGCATTTATGAGACGCTCTGTTTTCCTTGGCGTAGAAGAGTCTTCTTCTTTGGCCATCATTCCTAGCTGAGTAAGATTGTCTTCCATAGTCTCCAGTTCCAGGCTGTGGGAGAAGGCACCGCTTGCTAGGCTTTGGAGAGGGGAGGTCCCTGCTGGATCAATAGCACTTGGGCATTATGGGACTTTTGACTGCCTTTTTCTTTCGTGTAAGGAGGGGAGAACACAGGGGAGGGTCATCATCATTACAGCATTAACTTGTCCGAAAAGCAAAATTAAAGCAAGTATATTTTTTTTAAAGGACTGGCATTTGCACACATGCTTAGCTCTTGTTTTGACATTTCTCATATTTAAACTCGCCAAGTTCAGGCACATTGCTTTTTATTTATTTATTTATTTATTTAAAGGAAGGGTATCTTTCATCTGTCTTCCATGCACTTGTGCTTTGTGTAAGCACCCCATCACTAAGGGCGTTGTCTAAAGTATCTTTCTTTGCTCCCCTCCCCAGCAACTTTTGAAATTACTTTTTTGAGTCTGTTTATAACTAATCCGGAGCTGGCTCTGACATCGTGGAAAAATGGTTGGAGAACGTGTTAAATATTTTAGAGGGAAAGTTTAAAAATAAGGGAGTGCGCAGGTCCTTACATCATTCAGTGCGCCCGTCATTTTTACGTAAGACGCTGAAATGAAAGTTGCCGAATGACAGCCGGCATTTGCTGCTTAGTTGTCCTGCCTAGCCATTTTAAGTAAAGCTTAGCAACAAGGAAGTGATTTTTAAGAGATTAGTAATGCATTGGAAAGTGAACAATAAGTAGACAGCAATGTATGCTCATCATCGCGCGGCAATCTCAATTCTAGGAGTGCCTGTCTTTATATAACCGAAACGGCACCTTTCATACACAAGCTGGAGATATTACCAGGCTTGAGGGAATGCCCAAGGTTCCCAGAAATTTTAAAAAAAAAACATATTTAGGAAAACAAGGACCCTAAGGTTTGGAAAACTCAATAGCCCAGTGAGTTCTTGGCATCCTCCATTGCAACAGAATACTAACTGACTGTTGGGGATGGATGGAAGGCAAATAGAAAGTAGTATCCTGAACAGGCGCATTCTCACTGCATCACTTGTTTATTTTAAGTCCCCAAACAGTTCACGGGGGACTGATCATTTTCTGTGATCTCAGAATTCTGGATGACTGTTATAGCATGTGGGATGGTATTTCTACACATTTTTCTGTGTCATCTTAAAGGGCATAAATGAATGCTTGTAGAATCAGAATAGTAGAATTAGAAGATATCCCAAGGGTCATCTCGTCCAACCCTAACCCCCTGCAATACTTGATAGTACCAGCTTGCAACAAAGTGTTTTTGCCCCCTCTCCCAAATATTGTTATAGCTGCTAATCTCATGGCAATTTACAACCATTGGGCACAAAAATAAGTGATAAGATCCTAGGGGATACTTACATGACCAAAACTAAGATCACCTTATTACTCTTTTTTCAGTTGGTGACAACTTAAAAAACCTACAGGTACACTTACCAGTCAAGTATAAATAAAGCTATTATGAATGAAAAGCCTGCAACTCATTTATTAGACCTTAATGGGGTATTTATCTTTCCTCTGAAATAGCTTCTTCAAAGTGAAGTCCCAAGTAATCTTTACTCTTCTGACCCTTTGAACCCAAAGAAAACCAAGTCCCCTAGGACATGCTCAGGCAAGTCCTGAAACAGTGAATGTGTTCAGATGAGTCACTTGGAACAGCGGAGTCATTCAACTAGTATGTACTGGAAATTCTACCTGTTATAAGGAAAAAACTGCTTCTTTTCCCTTATGGGGTACCCAAGAGCCCATGTAGAGTCCTTTTGTAGGTTCTCTATCGGTAGGAGAAACTAACAGAGACTAACCAGAGAATATTGAGAAGCAAAGCAGCTAGTCAGCCTGATCTTTATTAAAGCTCTTGCAACAGTGTGCTCCCCCCCACACAGGAGGTGGGGGGAGGGACTCAAAACGAAGGTGCGTCCACCCTTATACAGTCATACCTCAGGTTACAGACGCTTCGGGTTGTGTGTTTTCAGGTTGCTCACTGCGCCAAACCCGGAAGTACCAGAACAGGTTATTTCTGGGTTTCGATGCTCGCACGTTGCGCATGCGCAGAAGTGCCAAATCACAACCCGTGCAGACGTGGTGCTGCGGGTTGCGAACGTACCTCCCACATGGATCACATTCGCAACCCGAGCGTCCACTGTATAGACTTTGAAATTGCCCACCCTCAAACTCCAGACCACCCCCAGAAACATCATACATACATCACAGAAGGGGTGTAGCCCAGGACCACCTCCCCCAATACATCATACATACATCACAGGGGGCGGTCTAAAACAGAATCCTGAGTGTGTTGTTTATCTCCTGTCTGCCATTTACCTGATTGCATTATCTGGGTTTTGGCCACTCTTCTGTTATTATAACTACTTAATTCCTGAATCCAGGACAAATGCTCACCCTATTCACACATTAAATGTACCCTTAAGGCAGGATTTGTGAGCACAGAGACACTTGGGAGATTTCCCCCATTTCCTTTGACCTTGCAGAGAAATATTTGAGGTCATTTTGGGAGAGAGAAAATGGTTTTCTGTGGGTTTCAGACATGTGGTTTACATATTAGTATGCATTTGCTTGGAACATTTATGAACATCTATTTTATTGGGAAGTACGTCCATGTGTCTAGTGTTTTATGGTTTTAAATAAATTGTGGCCATCATGTTCTGTTAAGCTAAATATATTTTTTAGCTGTTTTAAAACTATTTTCTGAATTCTTAAACTTCAAGTGCTGTTGTGAGCTCTAAGAGAAAGTCATAGTTATGCATAGATGCCATACTTTTTGCCAGCCATCATTTACAAGGTTATCCAAAGATCCAAACCTGGTTTAGCCTACTATTAGTATTCTTTACTATGGAAAATCCAGCTGGAGGGATTTACTTATTCTGTCAGAGGTTAAGAAACATGACATGAACTTCCATTACTCCTAGCCTAAACAAAAAAAAATCCTTCCAGTAGCACCTTAAAGACCATACCTATCTGTAACTACTCCTAGCCTGTTATTTTAATCCCCACCACTAGGACATGCAGGTCTGTACATGTTTTATAGTTATTTTGAAAACTGCCACATTAGAGAACAAGGCTGTCAATTCAGTGCATGTAAAACGTCTTCCCTTAATTTCATTCTGAAATATTGGAATTTGGATGTAATCCTTTTTCTATTTAATTAATTAATGTATACATACTAAGTTTGTGTCTATACATAGGTTGCATAGGTTTTTAATCAGTTCGACTTTTCAGTCTGATTTGTTTAAATCTGATAATACACAATCCATAGATCTACTGAGATCTCATGCTTATCATTTAGTAGCCATCTCATTTAGCCTCTATATCAGTCTCTCCACAAGTTGCAATATCCATACCAAACCCAACATTTGTAATAAAGCTCATGTCCATACATGCTTCAGTATGATTTACTTCAGAATAAATACCATAGGAGAGAGCTCTGATACTGCCATTTTAACTAGCTGTTTATTGTAAATGGTGCCACAATAAATAATTCTGGATTCTGATTTAGGGATTTTTGCTATCTCATGCTTTCTTTGCTGGAACTGAGTGAAAATAAAGCTTGCTGATTTGAAAGCTCTGCATATAGCATACTGTATTTTTCATAAACACTTGTGGAACTTTTCAGTTTATAGGATAAACTGTAGTTATATCATTAGCTTTAAGCACTAGTACATTCAGTTGCTTGCCCCAGCCCTGCTTGCTGACCAAGTTAACCATGATTGGGTACTAGTTTAATGACTCAGCTGTTAGTGTTCAAGTGACTCATCCTAACAGTCACTGTTTTAGGGATTTGCCTCAACATGCCAGAGGGGACTTGGTTATATTAGGGCTCAAAGGGTCAGAAGAGTAAAGATTGCTTGGGGCTGCACTTCGAAGAAGTTGTTTCAGACACTAGTCTCTAGAAGAAGAGGAAAAATATCTAGTTAAGGTGCAATAAATGAGAAGTTGCAGGCATTTCCTTCATAATTGCCTAATTTATGTTAGACTAGTAGGTGTTGGATTTTTTAAAGTTGTAACCAAACTTAAAAAATAGTAATAGAGTGGGCTTAATGTTAGACATGTAAGTACTCCTAGGATCCTATTATTTAATTTTGTGCCAAATGGTTTTCTAAGGCTTCTGAATAGCGTCTGTTCTGGCATAGTTTTGTGTGTGCTTTCTTTCAGACTAATTGGTAAATCTTATTTTGGATTTAGGCTTGTATTGAAGACAGACAGCTACTTCACTGCCAAAATGTCATCTTCCACCTCTACACAATATCTATCACCAGAGAGTGCCTGCAGAACATCACCTCAACAAGTCAAACAGGTAACCTATTATTATGAGTTTTTTGGGAGGAGGGGTTTGACTGAAGCCTGGGCCCCATTTTAATTCCTGGATCCAGCATGGATTCTGTTGCTGGAATAGCCAGGCCAGCCTGCTAAAGGCCTGCTAAATATGGGTCCTAAGTGGAACAAAGGGTGTGGCTCCAGTCAGAGGGCAAATGGGTGGGCTACCCTCCCTCAGCTGTCTGTTAGAAAGACAAAAGGTCAGATTTGTATTATTTGAACCAGAAGGTCAGACTGGAAAGGCAGAGAGAGAGAGAGCCATGTTTCATTTGGCTTGAATCCAAAACTGCAGGCATGTAAGAAAGCAATACCATTTTTGGCTGTTAATGCTGTGAACCCCTCCATCGTAGGCTCAGGTTGTATATATGTATAAATACAGGCAACGACCGATTTACACATGTCCAATTGATGCGCAACCACACATGCATCACGGCGACCCAGAAGTGGCTGGAAAAGGGGGTGTAACACGCAGCAATATAGATGGAAGCGGGAAAGACAAGTGCAGTTAACAGTGGGTGCTAATCAAGCAGGAAGGAGTTCAGCTTCTAATTTTATTTGCCATTAATGACAACTGGCTTTTCCATTGGGATTTAGTTCCCTAGTATATTAATTTAGAAGTGGTACTATCTATCATAGTTCCCAGGTAATATGATTAAGCATGTTTGTTTATTCTCACTGCTGGGAGAAAATATTGACTAAATAAAGACATTTGAGTTAATGGCCATATATTAGCTGTCAAATTTAGTATTCTAGGGAGCTGAGAATAATCTAATCTTTATATCCAATTTGGCTATGCTGGAGTTCTTAGGGTCCCAAGTGAAATACATTGAGGTGGTTCAGGTGTTCCTCTTTGGAGTTAGAATGAAATGCAGAGGGCAGGGTGTCTTAAAATGAAGAAATCAACCCATATGACAGAGGCCCCTTAAGTTGGAATCTGGAACTATTCTCTCATTTAATTATTTGGTTGTGTATGAGCCTTGTGTTTGATTACTGTAGCACTGAACTTTAAGTGAGCTTAATTTGTGTCCTGCTGCCCGCAAACGGTTTCAAAAGCAGGCATGCAGTTTTGATGCTTCCCTTGGGCTTGATTTCGGAAAACACAGGAGTCCCTAAATGGTTGGTCTTTTCAATTTGTAGTGAGAGTGCTGGGAAACAGTTTCCAACAAAATTCTGAGCTAAAGATGGGTAACATTTTGGAATTTGCAGTGCATTTGCTGCCTTGGTACTGTTTGGAAACTGTGTGATTAAAAGCTGTTGGTGACGCAGAACTGCATAACTCCACAGACATGTGGGGAAATGGGAGTCAGTACGACCAGTGTAATTTTGAAACTGGTCTAGAATGACTCTAGGTTGCTAACTCCCTTGTTCTGCCCGCTTAGCCTGAACATATCAACACTTCACCTTTGTCTCTCATTTTAGCATTGGGAATATAGAGGGTAATGAGGTGTTTAATACAGACCAATGGGCCTTCTTGCTTCAGGCATTTCATTGTTTCAGCCTTATGAAAGCTCTCATATAATGTTTCACTTGGAGTTGATATAATTGTGGCCCTAATTGGGTATTATGACTGCTGCAGTGAGAGAGGGTGGGGAAGCAATATGTGTGTTATGATACTTGGGATTTGTATGTTGCTGTTACCTCTCATGCTCGTTCTCTTTAAATCTCTATTTCTCTCTCTGGTAAAGTGAAATGTATGATTTACATTGAGGTTATGCATTGTTTGTAGTGACTTCATCTCCTTAAAATTATTTGTTTCAAAGGTGCATTGGTGGGGATGGGACATTGCAGCTGTGTGTTTCAGGTTTGCATGAAGTATTTAGTTTACTGTTCTGGGATAGTTATGGGCAGCATTTAATCTGTCACCTCACACAAGTTATGGAACATGGCTTATAGAAAACTCTCTTTATCACATATCTTAGCTACGACCAAAACCGCCACTCCTGAAGATTCTGCGAGCTGCAGGTGCTCAAGGTGAAACTTTCACACTAAAGGAGGTGAGTTGATATGTACACTCTTCTGTATTGGAAACAGTTTTGATGGTTGCCTTATTTTATGTATTTCTATGCCACTCTTCAACCACACCTAATATTGCTGAAATGCCCCCCTTTGACTTCATAGCCCAAACAAATGAAGTTGCGAACACATTTTGGCTCACCCCTATTGGAAAACCCCTCTCACTTCCCATATTTAGGCTGTTGAAACAGGAAAGTGTAATGGTAACTTCCACAAAATGAGGACTGTGCATATGGTCTTTGAATTATATCTGCTGTCTTATGCTCCCTAATATTTACTTCTTTTTGGTAGTCAGTGTTTATTTGACACAAACATTTGCCACTTTCAGATGCTGTTTCATCTGTCCTCTTAACACTTCGAGTTTGCTACCTTTTGATTTCCTTGTGGTGATTGATATGCTGCTGTGTGTAATTTTGCAAGTTTATTCCGGATAATTTAGTTGCTAGAATGAAATGTTTCTGCTTCTTCCCAATAACCTGAGTGAGCAGTGTTGGTGAAAGTGGTTTTTGGGGGGAGGGGGGTGTCCCTAAAGACTATCCATAACTATTCTTAATAACGCATCCCCTAGTTTGAGCATGGAGGCTGAAATATGGAGGGGCAGATTTTGGTCTCAGCACTTCTGAACCTTTCATGTGAAATAGGCACATCCTTATTGCCATGGGTGTGTGTTTTATTCATCAAAAGGTTTTTTGAGCTGCCTGTTGCAGATGCTAAAAGAGCAGCAGCTTTTTTATTGTTGAATAGCTATTATAAAATGATTTAGGGCTATCGGTCAGTATTAAGAGTGGGAGGGAAACTGCATTAGTAATCCTGCGAGACTGTTAGAAATGTTTCTTGTTGCCAATTGAAGCTTGAAAGTTTTTGAATTATACTTTTTTATTTTCTCTCATTTCATTGGAAATGTCTTGTCAGCTAAACCCAAGACACCCTGTGAAATCATTTATTTTAAGATGAAAATGCAAAGTGTGTACAAGATTAGAAAAATGACACTAGCTGTGATTTACAGGGGTATCCTGTCAGCTAGGAATTAAATGCAGTGGCTTTTCATTAGGAATGTGTCAGATATTCCTGTAGTGCTCCGTGACTTATTTTAAATACTTATGCATTTAAATAACTTATTTAGCTTCTAATATTTTTGCAAAAAACAAATTGAATACTTTGAATGGAAGGGGTTTTAGTGTTAAAATGTTAATTTGCCACACCAGACTACATTTAGCGCAGTAAGGGCTTGTCCCCCAGCAGTGGGTGGAAGCTGCTAGTAGTTGTTCATTTTGCATTTATCTTCTCTAGGTGAGACTCCCCCCTCCCTTTTGCTGGAGACACAGAGGGGTGACTAGGCTTTTATGCTTAATGTATTACATGAGGGATAGGCTCCACTTGTGTGTTATATACTAGTATGTGGCTGCACCACTTCAGTTGGATCTGGTTTGCAGTTCAAGAATTATCTGATTGCAGGGTCGCTGCCTTAATTTTAAACTTGCAACTCTCACACAAGGAGTGGGGCACTGTGTCTATTGGCCTTATTTCTGAAGGCAGCCCAGGATTGGGAAGTTTTTAATGTTTGATATTTCATTATGTTTTTATATGTGTTGAAAGCCACCCAGATTGGCAGGGGCAACCCAGCTAGTTGAGTGGGGTATATTATTATTATTATTATTATTATTATTATTATTATAAATAAATAAATAAATAAATAAATAAGCTGATTGGGAATACTTGACCTAGATGCTAGATCTGCCACTGTGCTTGAATGCTCTGAAGGGATGCAGTGTATCTGAGCAGTGTTTGGGACACCCATGGGAAAGTAGCCCTAAGCTGCTCAGAAGGAGGTTAGGGTATTTGTAACAAACTTTTATTACACCGTGAATATATATAAAAACTTCTCTGATGGTTATAATGACAACTACTTTATATCTGCTTAATACAGAATTCCCAGCTTTTAAAAATCTACCTAATACAATAAAATAAACATTGAGCATATGTATTATTTACATATTACCATCTCCTGCATTATAGCTAATGCCACTTTCTGTTTACCACTGTTAAGCTGTAGACCAGGGATGGTGAACCTTTGAGCCTCAAGATGTTGTTGGACTCTGATTCTCACCAGCCCCAGTCAGCATGGCCAGTGGTTAGGGATGATGGGCGTTGTAGTCCAGCAGTGCTAGAAGGATCAGTGGTTTCTCAGTCCTGCTCTAGATTGGTTATATTTCCAGACAGTTTAAGGTCCACAGATATCAATGTTCAGATCTACAGTTGTGTCATCTTTGAGATCCCCATATATCCAAACTCCAGCCAGTGGGGTTCTAATTAGGGAATGAATATGGACTATAAAAAACTACCCATGTCTGTTTATTCTGTGTTTCCTATTTCCCCCCCACAGTTGCTGATGCCTTAAGTGGTTTGCAGAGTTATCCCTGAAGTGCTTTCTCCAGCGCTTTGAATGCAAACTGCTTTCTAAGGAGAGAGAGAAATGTTCATGTTTTAAAAATTTGCACATTTTTTTCTTGCGATGGAAAGCAGTTTGGATGTGGGAGTTCCATTTTAGCTGGATTGTGGAGTTCTGTTTAGGGTTCATATGACTCCGATTCTGTGAACCCCTATTTTAAAACAGTTACGTTGGTTGCCATTATGATTCCAGGCCCAGTTCAAGGTGGTAATTATTCTGATTTTACTTATCAACCCTATGACCCACTTGCACAGGCTTCTCAACCCACTTGTGTGCCACGACCTGCAGGTTGGGGAGCACTTGATGTATATATGACCCTCTTACGCCACGTGGGTAGCTGAAAGATAAAGGACTGAAATTGGAGGAATTAAAAGTCTGTTGTCTCAATTGCCCCATCAGCACAAGCATTCCTGCTTGCCAGATGGAGTGATTCCCCCTCTCCTCCCCACCAGTATTCTGGGGATTCTCCTGACCCTCTAGAGTGGAATTGGGGCAGGAGAGGATGGGAGAGCCCTGTTGCACTTGTGGAAGCTCTTGTCCTCCATTCTGCTAGCTCCCTGTGTTAGTTGAATCCAACCCTCAGTATCTACGTTGGTTCAAAGGATGTGATAAGATTTAATTCATAAAATAAGAGAGCTTTAATTCATAAAATAAGATGGGTGGAAGCCATATAAAATTACAACAGTGTTTTTACTGACTAGGACCACTATCGTTGTGTGATGTTATTTACAGAGGAAAATGTTCAACAAATGCTGAAACAGTTGTAATAGAGAACAATCCTAACTGGTTTAATTATTGCTGCATGTCTTAAGTTTTTTGTTTTTTGTTTGCCTAGCTTGTACATTACCTTGGGGAGTATATCTCAAAGAAGCAGCTATATGACAAAAAACAGCAGCACATGGTGTATTGTGGAGGAGACCAGCTGGGGGATCTTCTAGGTTGTGAAAGCTTCTCTGTGAATGACCCAAGGTAGGAAATCTTTAAAACATACATAGAATAAGTTTCCTGTGTGTAACACAACTTTCTAATCTACAAGTGATCCCTCCTTCCCCTTTGAGCATAATGTATTTTAGGGGTGCAAGCATCTAATTGAAATCTACTGTATTTGGCCATACAAATATACCTCATTTCCCCACCCTTATCACATTTGTATATGTAGCTGCGGATGAGGGTTATGCCATGGATATGATGAAGTAGACTTTAGTATCTGAAAGCTTAAGGCACAATAAATGTGTTGGTATTTAAGGTGCCATAAGACACTTCATTAAATAGACTTATGCTGCTTTTGGTCACATACAGCAGTGCTGCTTTCGAATTCTTCTCCATATTAAAACAAAACCTCACAGCAAATAGAAAACCAGCATGCCAGGGAGAAAAGTTGTAGCCTTGCTCTGTAACTTACGTGCTGATTTTTATTTGCAGGGAGTTTTTAGAATGGGGAGAGGTGGTCATTCAAAAAATGACTTCTGCCTAGTGATCTTCTCCGTGTTGCCACTTAACACCACCTGGCTATGTTGCATATGTAGGTCAGACCTTGAGGCTTGGAATGGGACAAAATGCTAGCCTTGCATGCAGGCTTAACCAAGCCTCCCAACAATACTGCATTTTTTGTTGTTTATTTTGTCTACCCGAGGCCATTACAAAAGATAAAATTCGTAAAACAGAATAAAAGCAGAACAAAATACACTATACCACTAAAATAAATATTAGAACCAGATGTTCTCTCAGATAAGAGTTTGCTGCCTGAGGAACTTAACTTATCACCCCCACAAACTTTTCTCCGTAAAATGGCCATTCTAAAGGCAAAATGGGGCACTTTCTCAGAGGTATGGGGGCACATGTCCCCTAATAAAAAGTTAACCAAATGCCCAATTGATCACTCAACTGGGGTATTTAAAACTTTGAAGAAAGCTGCTCTTACATCCTCCTAGCTGGGGCAAACCTGTGTGTAGTGAGGTAAGTCTTCAGGCACATTACCTCCACATGGGCAAATGCTCTCTTCATAGGGTAGCTGGTGATAGTGTCCTTAAACTATGGCAGAGCACCTAGATGAGCCGCAGAGCTGTAAAGGCTTTTCTCCATTTTATATTTGTGATGCTGTTAAACTGAGGGTGAGGAGTCTGATAGGGTAGATACCAGGGGTCACATTTGGACAGACATGCTGAAGTGTGATCACAAAAATCCTGCTTTAAAATACAAGATTTCATGTGGCAAGATGTCATCTCACAGTCATAACAAACTTGGAGTCCTAAGAAAGGCCATACTTCTCAATAAGTAATTAAAGACAAGTAAAATCTACTCTCCTGATAATCCCTTTTAGAAATTGCTTGTCAACCCACCACAGCTAGATTCCTTTTAAAGGAAAAAAATACATTGTTAACCTAAAAATCTTTGAGATACTTAATTGTGCTTGCACTCTAGATAGGGTGGCAACTGTATGAGTTAGGCTTATGAAAATTTGCAGGCTGTATTGGCTGTTTCTACTTTCTTTAAAGATTGAGTGGAAGGGTGAGAAGGTTTGATAAGTGTGATAATACCACACTCTATCCTATGAATGAACTTAACTTTAAAAATAAATACTTTTCCACAGACCAGTTTATGAGATGCTGAAACGGAATGTGACTTCTGTTACAGTTACTGTTACAGGTAGGTTTCTTTTAATATTAGCCAAGTTTATGCATTGCTTTATAAAATTTAATTTTGGTAAGTAAAAGCATGTAAAGTCTGCTGATGAAAGTCTTGAGACACTACAGCCATCTCACACCCCCGACACATTTTGGGCAATAGTTTCAAGACTTAGGATGATGAGATTGTTAAATACAGTTGGTGGTTGTCTGATTTTTTTCCCCCCTCAATGAACTTAAATTGATTTCAGTGGGTCTGTTCTGAGTAATAGTCAAACACAACCCTGTGAATACAGTTGAGAGAACCTTCAGTCCAAGTGAAATCATTGTGGTTAACCCTTTATTTATGGTATTTAAATACCATCCATTCCTCTGGCTAAAGTTCATTTATCTTTCTCTGGATTCTGCTAAATGGATGAACTAGCTTCATTTGTCGGCAGGGAGCAGAATCCCAATGGTTATCTATCATTGAGATTTAAAAATGAGCCTGTGGCCCTCCAGTTATTACTGGATTCTTGTTCAATCTTCTCCATTTAGCATGACGATTGATTGGTGAAATGGAAGTTGTGGTCCACTAACAATGAGGACCACAGGTTTCCCTATACCTGATGCATATTCTTCCAATGGTTTATTTCCAGTTCTTATATTTTGAACAGAACACGTGGGGTATCAAATATAAATTTTCATCTTTATTTGTCTGGCAACTTAACAAAAATTTACTTGTGGAACTCTTCCCATGCCCCCTCGTTTTTGGCAAGGTCCTCAATTTGCTCACTTTCTGCCATCTGGGGGAAAATGATTTGATTTATTTTATTTCTATGCTGCGTTTCATTCAAATGAATCCAAAAGTGGCTTACAAGCAAGGAATAACAACATGATAGAACACAATACAGTCGTACCTTGGTAGTTGAATGGCTTTGTTCCAGAACAAATCGGCTCCCAAATGCTGCAAACCTGGAAGTGAGTGTTCCAGTTTGCGAAAGTTTTTGAGAAGCCAAAGGTCTGATGCGGCTTCTGGTTGAGTGCAGGAAGCTCCTGCAGCCAATTAGAAGTTGTGCCTTGGTTTTCGAACCATTTCGGGAGTTGAATGGACTCCCGGGATGCATTAAATTCAAGAACCCAAGGTACCACTGTAGCTACTTAACAATATTTGTTCCAGTTAGTTGGCAAACTATATCCTGCAAGTAGTGACTGTATTCACCTCGTATGAAATGGCAAGCATAGAAATCATGGGAAACACAAATAAAATGTGAAGGAAAACCATTTTTTGTAGTGATCCTCTCCACTCTTGATAGTTGTGCACCAGTTATTCATTAGTCATTTAAATTCAGCCCGAGCAAATCCTGTGATAAACAATTATCGACGGTTCATTCTTGTCATAGTAATTCACACCTAGGTGACAACCATGGGGATATCCTCAGGTTGAATTTGAGTATTGCCTGAATGCACCTTGAGTTGTGCTGGTGCAAGATCCAAAAACAAAACTGACTTTGCAGAGCTGGCCCTTGTATTGTGCATGATAATAGCTATTTCCAACACCCAGTGATTTAAGGCTTTAGAACTTTTCTTCATCACTTTTGTGGTGCCAGTTGGCCATATTTGCCAGTCAGGTGAAAATGGGAGTTTCATTTGAAATGAAAATAGTAGCTTCAGAACCTTGGTAGAATGAGAAAATTAAACTTCGTTTCCCCACTTCTCACAGTCCTGAGGCTGATAAGGCTTCCCCACTGTTTATATAACATACACATTTTTGTTTGCATTCATAACATTTTACATCCAGCTTGGTTTTTATTCATAAGGTGTGTTTTGGTGAGGTTCTCTTGGAATTTTAATGAAGATTAATTGTGGCATAGTTCTTTATTTGCGCACTATTGGAAGTCATTTGCACATTCTTGAGTGATCCACAGAATCCTTTGAGGAGCAAACAAGTGGGCTTCTACTACAGTAGAAAGTATAGCTTGGCCTGGTTTGCAGATAATGCTAAGCTATAGTTTGTTTCTCTAAAATTTGATTTGTTTTCTAGGTTCTCTTGTCTTGCACCTTTATAGTTTGGTGAGTGTCTTGGGCTGGGAGGCCAAATCATGGTTAAGGAAGGGTGCTGGGTTCATGTATATCACTAAGCTATAGTTTAAAAAAATCCAAAGACCGTAAGCCAACAACCAAGTATGGTTTCTTGGCAGTAATCAAGCCAGTTAAGCTGCTGGGCACAGTTCACACATAATGCTAAACCGTGGTTTAATAAACCATAGTTTAATAAAGTCAGGATTATATGCAGACCACTCAGACTTCTGAAGCCATCCTGAGTTCAGTGGGCATCTTGTTCACTTGCATTTGAGATGTTTGTAGAATTGAATGGGTGGCTTAGAAGAACTCTGTGTATTGGGGAAAATATAGAAAAAGTGAACTTTCAGAAATTTATTGACGCTACCAAATAAAATCAAAAGAGAAGAGATGGCCTGAAAAATTAAGAAAACTATTAACAAATTAACAAGCATTTAAAGGCTTGAACAATCCGTGCACTTTGGGCATTCTGACTCCAACTTCGGCCACAAATAAATACACATTATAATTTCAGTGCATGAGTAGTTTTATCCCTCCAATTTTGTTATTGGCTAATTACAGCTAATTGATTTGAGTGGATTTGCACATTTCAAGTCAGTGCAAATATCAGTATTGAAAGATGGAATTCCTGTGAAGTGGCCCTGAATCATCATTCTCTGGCTAGAGAGCAGTTTTTCATTTAGCCTCATTTGTTGCTAACCTATATGTTTCTGGTTTATTGGACCATTTTTGGAAAACTGCTGTAAATGCTCACAAGCAGGGTGGATTTGATTTAAATCATGATTTAAATCACTAGTCAGATTTGATTTAAATCATTTTTTAACAGAAAGACTCATTTTTGCTGGTATAATCTTAATATTTACAACCAGGTGAAGGTTTCATTTTTGGAATAATAAATGTTCAGAGTAGTTTTTACAGTTATATCAAAAATTACTGATTTGGTTATACTATTAGAAATACATAGATAGTTATAAAATTATTGTAAGGTTTAATAAGTTTACTGTTTATAGGGGCTATATCTCCCAGCAACCCTGGCTTTGGATAGGCTGGCCTTCCTTTTTCTAGAGGGGAGGAGAGAGACAGTTGGTAGGCCTAGGCTGGAACAGGCTTGCAGAAAGAACAGACTGAGGAGAAACAGGCTGGTGGAAAGCTGGAAAAAGGGAACCAAGGACTGGAGCAGAGAACTTCAGGGATTCCTGCTGCAGGACTGACGTTCCAAGTAGAGACTTTATTGTTTGGACAATGTCAGGCGAGTCCTGGGAAGAAGGGCTTGGAACCAGTGAACTCTTATAAGTTGACTGGCAAGCACTTCAAGGTCTCGCCAAGGAATTACAGGTCCCAGTTACTATTTCCACACACACCCCTGGATTTGCTTCTATATTCAGGTGCCTATTCTGTACAGTTAAGTGTTCGTGCAGTTGTTGGAACCCAGTGGGATTGAGAAGAGGTTGCCAGCCCTGAAGTGCCTTCAGCACTTGCCTCAAGTCTGAGTTGCACAGACATGCAACTGACTTGCACAATTATTACGCAAAGATCCCAAGACTTGAGTATTCTGCTCACAAGGTTGCACTTTCATTTTTACTGCTTCACACTTAGCTACTTGTGCAGATCTATTCCACTCCAAACAATCTGTTCATTGAACCTCTTGGAACTTAGCATTTAAGAGGTAAGGGGTTGATTCTGTGTATATAAGTTTGCAAAGGAACAATGGGATTAAGGTTTTTTCCTCAACTCTGTATGCTTATTTTATAACATTTTTCCTGTGAAGAAAAGGCATGTTATCTCTGCAGACACAAATTCACACTTTTGAGAACTGCAAAAACAAGCATCTGTGATAATACCTTCTCGTTAGAAAAACTGCCCCAAATAATCTTACAGAAACCTCTGGAAGAGCATGACATTGTGAAATGAATTAATGGAATTCATTTACCAGAAAAGTTAAACATTGCATATAAAGCCTCATGCTACATAATTAAAAACAAACCCTTATTTCCTGATGCATAGTAGCATTTGGACTATAATGTAACTTAAATAGAAGATTATCTTTGGAAAGCTTTTTCCTCCAAAAGCATTTTATTTTAAAAAATCCAACTTAAATAAAAAATCTGATTTATTCATTAATTTTTTAAAAAATGATTTTTATCTACTATGCTCACAAGGATGGAGGCCTTGCTGGAGCAGATCTTCCTTTGTAGCAGTGAAAGGACTAAACTGTCTCCCTTGCTGAGCATTAGCAGAAGTAATGAATGGATGGGCATTGGTACATTTCTATGTGTTGGTTAATAAGCTGGTTTATGTATCTTGAGCAAGGTGTTTTCATGCAACTTCTGTGTTGCTTGAAAACAGAATTGGAGCCTGGGATCTAGAACCCCTTTTCTATTTCCCATTAAACTTGCTGTTCTAATGTCGAGGTGCTTACAGCAGTTTGTCACTTGAAAGTGCTAGGAAGATGTGGTACAAAGTGTCATGTAGGAGGCCAGAACATGAGCAGCTAAAGGGTCAGGAGCTTGAAGGTGCATATTCCATTTCTCAAGTGTGAATAGCATAGGAATTTGAGCAGGGTTTTTGATGGGTAGGACTATATGCCCTCATCTTTAACACTTCTAACCCTACAGCTGCCAAACCTATTTGTTGGTTGCTTGTCAAGGGACCCCTCTGTGTTGTGAGAATGGTTATTACCAGGGAAGGTTTTTTCTTTCTTTACCTGCTGTCTAGATGCTGCACAGAGACTTGCTCTCGCAAAGGATCAAAGCATGAATAATCCAAGTCAAGAACAACTGAAGGTAAACCCTGATGGGTGGTTTCTTTTGTCGTACAGAGTTGCCCCTTCTCTGTACCTGTGCACGGTGGACTGCTAGAACTTTTGAATTTCTTGACAGGTGGGCTTCTGCCTTCCTCAGAAGTTTTGGGGAGTCCACAGACCAGGGACAGAGTGACCATTCTCTGTTCTCTACCTAACAGAGTTCCATTCTCTGAACATGTTTACTGGGGTGTAACACTTCCTGTCCTCAGTCACACCGGCTTGTGTTGTTGTCAGTATTCCTGGATGGGATTTTTTGAACAGAGGGTGATTTAGAGTTACTTAGTAGTGTCCTTCTTTAAACGCTTCTAATACCAGGCAGGTCTTTTTTCTGGTACTATTGTTGGATACATTTAGGCCAGCTTGAGAAAGAGTTATATGATTTGTGATGGAGGTAAGGAGTTAGATGTCACTAGTAGATAGAAGCTTTATTTATTTATTTTGCTGGTTTATAACGTAGAAATGCTGCTTGATATTACCAGATTCTTGATTGGTTAATATGCTTTGTTAATTTTGCTTTGTATGCTCAAACCTTGACACTCTTAACTCCTCGGTGTTGCTCTGCAACTGGTGACTCAGAAAGGAAGTGTTACATCCCTGTGTCTCTTTTAAGACCTGTTGGGCTAATGATTTTCTCTCTCCTTCTTCCTTTAAGCAGAGTAGCACAGACAGAAATTGCACTTATGGGCGAAAAGAGAATGAAGTTGACACACCTGCCTTGTCTGTCTCGAATACGTTCAAGGAGGATGAAGGTGAGTACAAGTCTTTGAAGCTGATGAAAGCCATGACTGCCACAAGATGAGTTCCTTTGTTCTAATTTGGCCAAGATTTTGCTGTTCTTTATTATATTCGGATCTGGGCTCTATTCTCAGTATTGCTTCCGTTATATGTGATCATATGCACAGGTTCAGACTTCACACATTGGTCAACAAGCACTAAGAGTAAGTCACAGTTCTCTGTTCATCTCTGTTGTAACAGGTGGGTTCTTTATCCTCACTAGAGTCCTTCTGTGCATTTTGTAGAAAAGTGTGCCCTGTCAGTAGTATTGACTAGTGGTAGATAGGGATGGCATCTCACTGTAGGCAATGTGCCTTTTTATTTAAAAGTTTCTTTGGATGGCAGGAGCTTAATCATCATTTTATTTGAATGCTGCCTTTCCATAGTTAAAACCATGTCCAAGGTGACTTACAACATGAAAAGATTTACATAAGTATTAAGGAGTCATACACAATAAACAGATCAAAAGGTATGTGACAAAATTGAACAATTCCACATAAGTCATAATAAGATCTAACAAAAAAGATACAAAAATATAACACCAACAAAACCTCCCAAAGAAACCTCCTAAACCAGTGGTTTTCAACCAGTGGGGTGCCGTGCGGGCAACACTGGCCTCTGTCCCTCTTTCCTTCCCTCGCTTTTCTGATGTCCTCTTGTGTCTCTGCCTCCCAAAGGCTTGCACAGCAGTAGCTCTGGCTACAAGCTCCGCAGGCAAATGGTGCCTCTGGGGCTGGTCCTGGGGTGCTGGTTGCGAGGAGCTGAGATGACCTCAGAGTAAGCAAGCGGGCGAGGGAACCCAGTCAGCCAGTCCACCGGCTCTTGATGTTGGGAACAGACAGACAAGTCCCAGGCCCATGTGGAGCAGTGTAAGGAGGCACCTCTCTTTGGGGCAGGGGGGACAGCTCAAAGACCAGAGCAGCAGCTGCCCAGAGGACTCCCAAGGAGAAGGGAGAGGATGCTGAGGGAACACTCCACAAGGGAGGGTATTGGAAAAAGGATAAGAGGCTGCCAGCTTTGCAGGCAAGGGGTGACATAACTGGGCTCCTGAGGTCCACAGGAGTGCTGCAGAAAGAATGTAGTTGGTCAAGGGAGCTATGGACTCAAAAAGCTTGAAAACCTCTGTCCTAAACAATACTCCAGCTCGAGAATCTGTACAGCAGCCACAGCTTTTGTAGCTGGAGTCACATGGTTTAAAAACATCCTGCTCTGATCATCTTGTCTGTGAGTCCTTTGATTTTAGTTGAATTTAAGGGGGAAACGGTTACAGAAACAACAGCCCCTTATCAAAATTGATACTGCATGTGAGCAAAAGTGAACTTGAAGGTCCTACAATCTGTATAATCTTTAAGGAATGGCAGAGAGTTTTGCTGGGGAGTCATTTAGTTATTCCATGGGGAAGGTGGGTGGCTCAGTAGTAGAATATCTGTTTTGCATGTAGAATGTCCCAGGTTCAAGCCTTGGCATATCCAGGTGGGTCTGCAGGGGAAGACTCATGGTCTGAAGCCCTGGATATCAGCTACCAGTCATTGTGAACAACATTAAACTTGATGGAATGGTATGACTTGGTATAGAGCAGTTTCCTATGTTTTGAGAGTATCTACATGCTTTGGTCTGCCTTATTTCTTCATGCAAGTTTAGCTGATATGGTGCCCTCCTGATGTTGGGGATTATCACTCACATCAGCTATTGCTCATTCTCCCTGGGGTTGATGGGAGTTGGTGTCTACAACCATGTTGGCTACTCCTGCCAAAGTACTTCAGGCAGAAGGATATTAATTTGAGAGTGAGCTGTGTCTCAATGCGTAGGATTATCAGTCAGTTGAAAATAATTACATTTTAATCTGAACTTCGGTTGTTTCCTATAGATAACCTTTCAAAAGAACAACCCACACTGGATTTGGTGCTTGAAGAGTGGGATGTAGCTGGTCTTCCATGGTGGTTTTTAGGGAATCTGAGAAACAACTACAAGTCTAGAAGTAATGGCTCAACTGATATACATACGAATCAGGTAAATGTTGGTCAACATTAATTCCTGAGATATTTATAGGCTCTTTCCAGCTCAAGCATTCTTTACTGTTGAGACTCTCCATAGTTTGACTTTGCTGATGATAGATAGACTTCAGGAAAGAAATGGCCTGCAAAATATGACTTGTGAAAGTAGTGCAGGGTAAATGGCACCTGCAAAGACTTTGAATCATTCATTTGAATGCTGTCAAACACTGCTGAGGGCTCATCATCGAGCCTATGTAGTGAAGACAGGAAAGAAAGCATACATTGCTGCTTCCATCACATTCTCATTGTGCCATCCAGCAGAGCTTTTCCAGGTAGTGCAGGGCCTTTTACGGTTTGGCCAGAAGGAGGTGACAATAATAATAATAATGATAATAATTTATTATTTATACCCCGCCCATCTGGCTGAGTTTCCCCAGCCACTCTGGGCGGCTCCCAATCAGTGTTAAAAACAGTACAGCGTTACATATTAAAAACTTCCCTGAACAAGGCTGCCTTAAGATGTCTTCTGAATATCAGGTAATTATTTATCTCTTTGACATCTAATGGGAGGGCGTTCCACAGGGCGGGCGCCACTACCGAGAAGGCCCTCTGTCTGGTTCCCTGTAGCCTCACTTCTCGCAATGAGGGAACCGCCAGAAGGCCCTCGGCGCTGGATCTCAGTGTCCGGGCTGAATGATGGGGGTGGAGACGCTCCTTCAGGTATACAGGACCGAGGCCGTTTAGGGCTTTAAAGGTCAGCACCAACACTTTGAATCGTGCTCGGAAACGTACTGGGAGCCAATGCAGGTCTCTCAGAACCGGTGTTATATGGTCCCGGCGGCCACTCCCAGTCACCAGTCTAGCTGCCGCATTCTGGATTAATTGCAGTTTCCGGGTCACCTTCAAAGGTAGCCCCACGTAGAGCGCGTTGCAGTAGTCCAAGCGTGAGATAACTAGAGCATGCACCACTCTGGCGAGACAGTTCGCGGGTAGGTAGGATCTTAGCCTGCGTACCAGGTGGAGCTGGTAGACAGCTGCCCTGGACACAGAGTTAACCTGCGCCTCCATGGACAGCTGTGAGTCCAAAATGACTCCCAGGCTACGCACCTGGTCCTTTAGGGGCACAGTTACCCCATTCAAGACCAGGGAATCCCCCACACCAACCCGCTCCCTGTCCCCCAAAAACAGTACTTCTGTCTTGTCAGGATTCAACCTCAGTCTGTTAGCCGCCATCCATCCTCCAACCGCCTCCAGGCACTCACACAGGACCTTCACCGCCTTCACTGGTTCTGATTTAAAGGAGAGGTAGAGCTGGGTGTCATCTGCGTACTGATGAACACCCAGTCCAAACCCCCTGATGATCTCTCCCAGCGGCTTCATATAGATATTAAAAAGCATGGGGGAGAGGACAGAACCCTGAGGCACCCCACAAGTGAGAGCCCAGGGGTCTGAACACTCATCCCCCACCACCACTTTCTGGACACGGCCCAGGAGGAAGGAGCGGAACCACTGTATGACAGTGCCCCCAGCTCCCAACCCCTCTAGACGGTCCAGAAGGATGTTAATCAATTGTAGTTTGCTGTGACTGGTTTACAGATCATTTTAAGGATAAAATTGCTTGCATCTGCCAGGACCTTGACTCCACTGTTACAGCAGTTGAATCTCAAGAGGTGTCCAGAACGTTGTCGAGTCCTGTTGTATTGGATGAGTGTATGCCTCCTAAGGGTGGCAACATGAGAGCATGTTTTTACGATGCTCTACCAAGTTGTTCTGGCACCATTTCTGATTCAGTGGTGAAGGGATTTTTCAATATCATATATTGCAGCTTTATTCAGGCATCATTGAATATAATGAGAACAAGTCTTTGTAGATCAGTAAATGCCATGTCTGTCTTCTTTTTGCTCTAGGATGTAGACACCACCATTGTTTCAGATACCACTGATGACTTGTGGTTCCTCAATGAAGCTGCTTCGGATCAGTTTGGTGTTACAATCCCAGCGAAAACAATTGACTGTGACCATTCCAGTGAAGAAGGAAAAGATGGCAGCAAAACTGTAAGTCCCGAGAGCAAAGGAACTGAATGGTGCTTGTTCCACCAAATGAGCATGGATGTTAAGCTGGAAATGTAAGCCCATCAGAGCACTAAAGAGAACCAGTGTTATGAGAGCCAGTGGTGTAGTGGTTAAGGGTGGTAGACTCGTAATCTGGTGAACCGGGTTTGTGTCCCCGCTCCTCCACGTGCAGCTGCTGGGTGACCTTGGGCTAGTCACACTTCTCTGAAGTCTCTCCCTCACTCATCTCAGAGTGTTTGTTGTGGGGGAGGAAGGGAAAGGAGAATGTTGGCCACTTTGAGACTCCTTAGGTAGTGATAAAGCGGGATATCAAATCTAAACTACTACTACTACTACTTTTTCTACAAGTGTGTTCCTAGACTCACATGTGCACCACCAGCATTCATGTATGATCAAATACATCCTGCTGAAGATACCTAACTATTCTAAAATGCCCACAGAAGGACGGACATGACAATTTTGCAATAAACCAACACTAGAAAGGGGGGAGGGGAAGGAAAGTATACCTCTCATTAAGGCAAAGCAGAAGTATGCAGAGGCCTAGGGAGTACTGGATAAGTTCTGTCCTGTTGGAGCTATGAGAGCCCACTAGCCTTGGACTCTAATGGTTTTTTCATACATTTTTGCCAATGCATGCCAGTGGAGAGGGGAGGGGGCTGTGAAATGAGTGGTTCTTACAATTTCCATAACCCCTTCCAGATTTTCCTGCCTATTTCTCACCTTGCCCATCCTGTTCCTGTTTGCTTAACAAAAAGATGAAAGATTTGTGATTGTGAGGATTTATGTGAACCTAGGCATCTGTCTGTGATCTGCCTTTAAATCACCTCACCATTGTGGAACCATATATTTGCATGTGTTCATCTTTAGATCAGATGTGCGTGAACTCAGGATATTCCTGAACGCCTTTCAGCAGGTGATTGGGATCAGGCTTGTTTCCTGGTTCATGGTGATTTTTGTGTCATATTATAGTTAAGCCAATCTTATACTTAGGCCATGATCTACAGAGATAAACCATATCATAAATTCAGATTCACACACCTTTTGTCACACCAGTTCTGCCATTATCTTTAGTAATCTGATGGCTTGCACTTTCAGTGGTTTATTTTTCTTTGTAGCAAAGGTTTCCATGCAATGTCATAGGCTTGTCACATTGGATGACAGTTCCCTCTGTGATTCATTTCATGGTAATAGATGGGCGAGAAGCTCTCCATATTTCAGTAGTTCGCAGGAATTCATGTCTAGATTTTCAGCAAGTTTTTAAGACAAGAACAACTTGCATAAAAAATAACCTGCAGATTTCCCCCTCAAGAGTAATGCATGATTACGTGAGTCAACTGACATACTCGTTATTTAATCTGTTTTACAGATGGGCAGAATCTGAGAGCCATCATAGACTAGCAGCTGATGCATAGGATTTTGGCCATGGGACACTGGTCTTGCTTTGTGATCTTTTGCGAGATGCAATTTATTCCCATTCTCTAGATCAGTGTTTCCCAACCTTGGGCCTCCAGCTGTTTTTGGACTACAACTCCCACCATCCCTAGCTAGCAAGACCAGTGGTCAGGGATGATGGGAATTGTAGTTCAAAAACAGCTGGAGGCCCAAGGTTGGGAAACACTGCTCTAGATAGCAGTGATGACATGGGGGTTGTGAGGGGAGAATACAGTCACTAAAAGTGTTGCAATGATCTGGTGCAGTGGCTTTCAATCTTTTTGACAAACCACATTCATTCTTCAGCTCCCCTGTGGGATACGGGGGAGTCCACACTTAACATGGGTGTTCCATTCTGGGCCACCACACACACTACTGGCCTCATCAATAGCACACAAGTGGGCTTTTAACCTCGTGCTTGCCAAACTAAAGAATATTTCCATATTGCTGCATTTTAAATTTAAATGTAGGCCCTGGCTGCAAGGAATTCTGGAAGCAGAAGGAATTAAGTAGCAGGCAACATTAGGCCAAAACAGGCATCAGTTGACCATAATTGCTGGCAGTCATAGGAGAATGCCATCAGTGTTGATACCTGCTTTGATTTTACAGTTTTACATCTTTCTTTTTATCCAAATTGTTTTATTTATTGCAAGATTTTTGTTTTTGTGCCGCATGCAAATAATGACAGTAAAGAAGTGCTTTCTTATGGGGGAGGGGGAAAATGCATTTATTTATGGCCATACATGTTCCTTTTTGTTATGTACTTTTTGCAGGTGAGTGAAGCTGAATCATCTGATGACTTTGAAGATTCACAGTCCTTAAACGATGACACAGACATAGATCCTCCCTCCAAGGTAAATGTACTTGAGGCTTAATAGCCCTAATTTGGCTACAAAGTTGAGCATCAAAAGTTAGAAGCATTTTTTTATTCAGGTAGTTGAAGTTCCTTATTGCATCCATAACAACAAAATACAGCGCATCTTTTTGTCCCTTTATTGTGTTTAAAAGGGCAGATGTGTCAAATCAATTTGTAGGTTTTATTGGACCATCTGAACCGGTGGTAATTCAGCTTGTCATCATCCAAAGATTGAGCTAAGGAAACTGAACACAATAGTTTCCATGGTTCAACAGTTGCAGTCTGCTTAGTTGCAGGCTTTCAGCCTTCTTACCATTTTCCCATTCTTCCGATAGCTGGTTATGGGTATCACCTTAAAGACCAACTAAGTTAGTTCTTGGTATGAGCTTTCGTGTGCATGCACACTTCTTCAGATACACAAGAACTAACTTACATACCAAGAACTAACTTAGTTGGTCTTTAAGGTGCTACTGGAAGGAATTTTTTTTGTTTTGACTATGGCAGACCAACACGGCTACCTATCTGTAACTGGTTATGGGTATGTTTATGACCAGTATAAAAAACTACTTTATTTCCTGTATGGAAAACTACTTTAACCTCATAGCTTACAGCTCAGGTGTTCAGAGGCCAGTTTTTAGCAAGTGGCTGAGGAAAACTGGTATGTGACACAAACTGATATGTGACCAATTTATATCTTCTGAGAAGTGAGAGATTTAGAACATCTATAGAGTTTTTAGAGGCCCTTATAGCATAGTAAATATCTAAACTGATAACTGAAGGTCAAAGTAGACCATCATTCATGGGCCTATGCTTTTAGTATGGTTTGGAAAGGGGTGTCTTGCTTAAGCAGTAAAAATAGTGTGCTGGTGAAGGCAGCCTTGCCTCCCCAGAGAATGTTGTTCCAGGTATTCTTTCCCTTCCTTGCTGTGATTCAGGGAGTGAGTCTGAAATAGTGAAAAGTTGGCTAGAACAATGGAGGAGGTTTCAGCCCTTTTTACCTATACTCCTTGACAGTTAAAGCAAAACACCCCATCTCCATGTTACATATGAATGATGCAGACGTGAAAAGAAGTGTGTGTCTGCATCCCATCTTGTCTCATTTGGTCATGATCTTTCCACATTTGGAGAAGGGACAAAAAAGAAACTTTTGCTGCCTGGAATATATTCATCGGGATATTTTTACAGAGCCGGTTGAATATAGTCTCGCTACATGACTACACTGTTCTGTGTCATTGTGGGAGCATTTTGATACTCAGTGGATCAGCACAGAGGTTTCGTGGTTTCTAGTCTTCCAAATGAATCAAGTCTATAGGGAGGGAAGAGATATGATCTCTATCATTGTGGCAGTGTTCTGGTTAGTTTCTGAAATTGCCCTTTTAATCCCAGCACAAAGACACTTTCTCAGTACTTATCAGTGGACAACAGAATTTATTTCATTATTCTCTGCTCAATTTTTTCTTTTTCTGGTTTTGCATTGCAATGGAAGTAGTAGTCATCCTGTTCCTCATAGCATGCAGAACCAAGTTTTGCTGCTGCTTGAGTATAGTTTAGAGTCTGTGCCAGTTTGACAAATTGGACTGTCCCTGGCACCAGACAACTGAACTATAGCTCTAAACTCAAAAAGCCATTGCCCTTGGTATATGAGGTAATCAAGTAAGCCACCATCAATTGTGTAGGTTCAATAGATTTTATATATTTATAGAGTTTGAGAAATATCCTTCTAACTGACTCAAGGAGCTATCTACTTTTGAATTTAGAATAAGACATTGAAAATTCAATATAGAGAACAGGGTAGAGACTTTGTTCTTTCAAAGACATTATGGGAGGGGGCACAATAAAGATGAGGTTCAGCAAAAAGGACATCTCATTTAGAGGGTTCAACTACAATGATCCCCAACTGTTTTGGAAAATCTAAGAAATAGTTACACAAAAAAATACCAATTTCACCAAAACAAAACTTGTGTTGCTCAAACACAGAGAGAGCTAAACATAGACAGCCCCCCCCCAAAAAAGAAACACCTTTTTTAAAAAAGTTAGAATTGGAAGAGTTTTTTTGTTGGGAACTAAGGGTGGGTATCTGAGGGTGCTGAGTGCCTATGGACACTCTTGAGTAGGTAGTAACCATTCTCTTAATCCATGACTTAAGAACAGAATTCATGCAGCTGGTTACTGCTTCTACTGTAAGAAAGCCTTTATGTGAATGCACAAACCTGTGATTGGTTTGATTGTCTTTCTTTCATCAGGACTATTGGCAGTGCACAAAATGCAAGAAGTTTAACTCTCCCATTAAACGGTACTGTTTCCGCTGCTGGGCCTTGCGGAAAGACTGGTTCTCTGACTGCCCCATGTTAGCACATTCTCTCTCCTCATCCAACATTGCAACAATGCAAAGCAAAGAGGACACAGAAGGGATAGATGTCCCAGACTGCCGAAGGACAGTATCTGCTCCACTTATGCAGTCCAAAGACCCGTGCAGATCAGAAATCAAACCCAACCTACGTCCTGGAAGCTCTGTGGATTCTCTGGATCTTGCAGGCAAAGAGCCTTTGTTGCAGTTTGGTAAGCACAAAGAGAAATGGTCCCTTGAGAGTAGCAAAGAATTGCTGAAACCTTGCATTATGTGTCAGAAGAGGCCACGGAACGGGAATATTGTCCATGGAAGGACAGCTCACCTGGTGGCCTGTTTCACTTGTGCAAAAATGTTGAAAAAAGGCCAATCACCTTGCCCAGTGTGTAAGAGACAGATTCAGATGGTGATCAGGACCTTTATAGCATAGCAGCGTCGCTTGTCAGGTGCTGCGGACCAAGGAACATCATTCAGTGGATTATAACTAAAGGATAAAGATTTATATTTAGAAGTATATTTATATATATTTTTTTACCAGAGGGGAATGTGAACTCCAAAAAGAAATACGTCAAACCCTGCTAACGTGGAAAACCCGTGAGCCAAATTTCTTGACTATACAACCTGGAAATTAGCATGCAGTCATCAGACTGACTGGCTAAGGGTTCTTTGTTATAACTATGTCAGCTGCCTATGAAAAAGCCGTAAGATGAGCAATTCTTTGTGCAGAATGGTGCTAGTTCTGAAGTGCAGAAATCTTATTGTGTGGCTATGTATCAAGCTGTGTTTTTCTCTTACTGTGCAATTTAACCCATGAGCAGAGATACCTGCTCTTTGCATAACTTTTGTTGTGGTATTGGAAATATTCACAAAGGTTAGTGTGAATGCTTGTTAGGAAATATAGCTGTGCAATTCTCACCCCTCAGAATTAGGGAATAAAGCACCTTCAATTTGAGTTTATGTGCATGGGGCTGTTCTTAATGATGGCCCCTCTTTTGTGAAATGTTAATGCGGTGGTGCTCCATGTCCCTCTCTGGGTGTAGGCTCTTCACAATATGATGATGTAGCTAACGCTTAAATCAGCCTTCACGAACCCAGTGCCTTCCAGATCTTGGGTTGATGACTGTTGCAATTGAAAACATCTGGAAGGCACCAGCTTGAAGGCTGGCTTACACCCTCTCTCAGTTTTCTAAGTTATTTGTAGCTTTAAGAATAGTCCACAATTTATTTAGTATCTGAAAGAATTGATTTTTCGACAGTCAGTTTTTCAAGAGTGACCAGCTAGAGCCTTTGAGAAGCTGAAAAAGATTTAATAAGGGCAAATATAGTTGCCCATCATAAAATATAATTTAAAAAAGTTTTTATTTAGCCATGATGGACATTATTTTCGAACCCGTACATTACTAGATGAAAAGATAAATGCCCTGTCTATATTCAATGTAGATATCCAATGTCCAATGTATATCCAATGTAGCATAACCCTACCAGTGATTTTGCCAAAGATCTTGCCATTGCAGATATCTGGAGTAATGGTGCACAAGAGAGAGAGAATCAGGTTCTTTGAAGGGTCTTCTGCCTCCCCCTTTATATCTGCCTGTTCCCCAGCAGTTGCTTCTGAACTTCTGTAGCATGGCATTGCTCTTGCTTCTTCCTCGTTATTGCTCCTTAACTCTTTTCTTGTCCCACTTTTGATGTAAGGGTATGGGATACCTTTTCAGGAAGATTCAGGGCTGGGCAGAAACAGACCTTATAACAATAGGACCTCTGGGAACTCTATATATTTGTGGACTTAAACTCCTATCATCCCTGGTCCTTGACCATTCTGGCTGGGACTGATAGGTGTTGGCATCCAACATAATCTGTTAAGATGCAGATTCCCCATCTCTGTAGTTTAAATGCAAATAGCTCTGTGAACCCTGAAGATAGGCCTACTCAAATAGTCCTGAATATGAAACTAATATTCTTCAACTCTTTTGGCACCCTTCGTTCCTTCTAAGGATTTGTGTTGGTGAGTCTTCTAATGAGGCATCTTGCACTTTAAAGCCTATAAGATACATCTTGTCATCTATTTACTCCATTCTTTTGGGATCGCTACAGGATTGTTCCCAGACATACGTTTTCTTTGGCATATTGAAACTGGCATATATAGTGAATGCCCTATTGCTTTAGAATTCCAAATGCAGCTTTATGGTACTGGTTGGGTGATGCACCTGACATTGACCTCCCTCAGGCATGTTGTCTGCTAGAATCCCTTCCTGGTCTCTTCTAAAGCCCCCTTTGACCAAGATATCCCCTGAGGGCATACAGTTTAACTGGCCCTGTAACCGCTGTATCTTTTTTCTTCATCTGTGGCCATTAACAATTTGTTTTGGCAGCATAGGTTGACCACCTTAGCTTATTGGGGTGTGGGTGGCTTTTTGTGTGAGTTTAGCAAACATTTTTATGGATGATTCTTAATTTTTCTGCTATTTCAGTGTTTACCTGCCAGCAAGCTGCTTATGGTTGATATTTCCCAAATGGGGAAGCTTGAAAGAAGAAGAAAACAAAAACCTATTTTCCTTAAAACGCCCCTGGCAGTGGGGGTCTGAAGTACCACTGCTGAGTTTTTGTCTATTACAGTGATGCTGTTTATAAATATTGTGGGTGGTGGTGGTGGTGAAGGGAGGGACTTGTTTCTCCTTTAGTGGAGGAAGGAGTGTGGGTTGTCACCACCCACTGGCAGGAAGTCAGACTTTTGAGAGGGCACGCCTGGTGGATAGGGCAGCCCCCTGACTGGTTCATCTTCCTGCCAGCTCCACTGCAGGTTGCTCTTGCCGGCAGCTTCAGGCATGGCTAAAGAGAAAAGGCAGGAATGCCATTTTGGAAGGGATTTTCCTTGGCTCTTCTTTTGTTTGTTTTTCCTGTCTGTCTGCTCTTGCTCTGCTATTCCTGCTCTCTCCTGGCTCCCCAGATTCACCCATAGTGTCAAGAAGGGTTGAAACATAGCTGATGGGGAGGAGGAGATCTGTTCTCTGCCAACTCATCACATGAGTCATTGGGAAGCCGGGCCACCCGTGCAGGGGTACCAGGGATTTCCCTGATCACAGCACTATGAAAACCTGCTTTTCTCCGTGATAATCAAAATCACTGTTAACATTGTATGCATATATACACATGTGAAACCTTTTAAAACCAAAACAGTTTAGAATTACTTGTTTCAAGAAACTTCTAAATACCAAGATCTGAAGGATGTCCTCCTCAATTTGGGGCTGCCGCTGAAAATAATAGCCTCAGAGTTCTCAACCTTCTCCTTGTGTCATGATGTTGCTTTGGGAGTTTCCACATCCTCGCTCATGGTTGAGATAATGCAAAATTTATGTACATTAAAGGTAAAACATTTATTAATGTGGGATGAAGGATTGCGATAACTCAAGTGTGTTTGGTAGCATCAGAATGTTGAGGATAACATCTCGACCTGTTTTGAAGCCTGGGCTGGTCCGTCTGCCACCTTCTCTCCCTCTCATCCCCTCCTCTCCTGGCTGAGGAGAGATGTGGTGCAAAATGGAAGTGGTCTTTTTTGCGGCGTGGGTGGGTGTTTCTGTAGGCTTAATCGGGCCTCTGCTTTGTACTTTCTGTCATTGTTTCAAATTAAAAATTGCTAGTGTGTGAAATGCAATTCTACTCAATTTGATCAGACATGTGTCATGTGATGCTTTGTTCAAATGTTAATATTTATCTCTGATGCAAAGTTGACTTACAGAGCAGCAACGAGGTTAAATTTCAAGATAAAACAATTAGCATGCTGCAGCACCTTTTCTTCCAGCCAGATCTGCAAATGCCCACTGCAGAATGCACCTAAAATAGCTATCTCAGCAAACACTGTTACCCCTGAAATACTGTTATCTGTACTGGAAGGCCTTTGACTTTTTAGCTTCTGGAATTCAGTTGCTCCAAATGCATCTCATCTTTAAACAATGCTGAACTTCATTATTGCACTGACTGAAATTACAGTTTGAAATTAAATAAATGGGCCTTCTGCTATCCTAGCTAATACTGGTCTCCTGTGATTTTGAAATGGCTATGATGACCTGAATTGCATGTTTGTTTGTAGGTACAAGAGAACTTTTATGGGTTTTTCTCTGGGGTAACATGCTGTAGACTGTTGTAAACAAAATCTGCCCTTATTCCTTTATGGGGTACACAAGAGCCCTTATAGAGTCCTTTGTAGGTTCTCCATCGGTAGGAGAAAATAACAGAGGCCAACCAGAGAATGTTGAGAAGCAAAGCAGCTAGTAAGCCTGATCTTTATTAAAACTGTTGCAACAGGCTGCTCCCCTCACACGCAGGGGAGAGGAGGAGGAGGACCTCAAACAATGGCGTGCAAGGCCTTCTATATCCATTTTGAAATTCCCTGCCCTGGAGCTCAAGACCATGTGCAATAAACACGATTTATTGGTTTGCCGCGACCCCCGCTAATTGATTTATTGGCCCTCAATTAGCTATGCATGGCCGCCCGGCACACTTCCCTGCGAGACTCTGTTCCTTCGCTCTTTCGTCCAGTCACGCCAGTAGCAGAGTTGAAGCACAGCGTTGTAAAACAGCCTTATGTCCTTAGCTTAGTTTCCAGACAAACACACGCAGTCCGGTTTGTCTATTTACAGCTTTTATTGGAACTTTTCAGCCATCACTGCTGGCAGCCATTGCCAAAGCATGTCCCTCTCTCTCAGACGCACAGAGAGAACTGAGCTCGACTCCTCCCAGCTCCTCCCACCTTCGAAAACTGATGTCAGAATGCCGTGGCATCTTGGGTAAAACTTAACCTGTTAAGTTCCAAATCCCACACCCCCCGTTGCCGCGCATTCTGACAAGACCCTGTTGAGTTCAACACCTTTCCTGTTGCCTTGTACCTCTTTCCAGTATTTTTCCCAGGCACCTGTTGAACCCCTTCAACACTCTCAGAATCACACTGTGCGAAATTTATCCACGCACCTGTGGCCTGATCTTTCAGGTGGAACACCCTTTGTTGCGCGACTGGACCTTCTAGGCACAAACTCAGATGTTACTTCTGACTCACCGCCACCAGAAGGTGTGTCCTCAGCATCACGGGATTCCCCCTCTGACTTAAAGCGCTTTCGAATCCTCTCCATTACACTCACAGGAGAACTAGGCTCGCTTTTGGGTGCTCTCTTAACAACTTGTGGAGAAGCCACCGAAACCTCATCCTGCTCCTGACTTTGCTCCTGACTTTGGTCAGTGACCTGATCGTCATCATCGGATTCTGAACTCTGATCCTGGACCTGGTCCTCATCATCGGGATCAGACTCTGCTTCCCTTTCCTCCTCAGAATCATACAGACATTCTGAGAGCAGATCACGCTGGACAGCAGCCTTTGACCTTTTATCCTGCTCATAGAACTCAGCGCGTTTACTGATCAGCACCTTACTCTGATCACCTGAAGGATATGCAAACCTCCATGCACGTGCTGCTGGCTCATACCCGCAGAAGATCATTTTCTGGAACTTGGATCCATCTGTCCCCTGCAAAGCAGCAGGTACCGGCACAGACGCACTTGCACCAAACATTCGCAAAAAATGAACCTGGGGTTTCCTGCCATGCAACAACCCAAAAGGTGTGTCACCTACCAGTGAATTGTAGGTACGATTCCAGGTGAAGCCCACGTACTTGATTGCCTCCAGCCAAAACCTTGGAGGCAACCCAGCATCTGCCAGCATCACCTGTGCAGCCTGAACCAGAGCCTCCCTTCTCAGCTCTGCCACTCCTCTCTGATTGGGTGAAGTCACTGTGTGACGTATCCCTTTCTTGTGAAAGAATTTCTGCAAAGCAGACCCTGTAAATTGAGCTCCCCTATCACTGGTCACCGCTTGTACTCTGGTGGAAAATCTTTGTTCCACCTCCTCAATCCATCTTTTGATCAGCTGTGCTGCATCATCTTTGGATTTGAGACCATGGGTCCAAGTGTTCTGGGTAAAATTATCCTGCACCGTCAGGAGAAACCTTGCACCTCCCAGACTTGCTTCCCTTACAGGACCCCACAAATCTATGTGGACCAGTTCAAAAGATTTTGCGGTTACCCTTTTCACCTTTGGATAACTGCATCCTTTTACCTTTGCCAGCCTGCAGGTTTCACAACTTACAGCATATCCACATTCTGTAATTTTACAACCTTTGGAAACCTCAGGCAGCACCTGCAGTTCTTCTAGAGAACCATGAGCTGTTTTTGTATGCCACGCATGAGCACATTGCTCGTGGTTGTTGGTTTTTGCACGTAAAGCCTGTGCTTTCCCAACCTTCCCCTCACCCTCCAGAGGTGTTTTAAGAACAAAGAGATCATTTTTCCCCTTTTCAACCTTGGCAAATATCCTCCCTCCTTTGGAGATTATGCAGACAGTATCTTCGAAACAAACCTTAAACCCCTTATTCAACAAATAAGGTACAGATAAAAGACAGTGGTGCATCCCAGGAACGGTCCAAAAGTCCACCTTTTCCTGTAAAATAGAAATATACATTTTGCCAGTATTAGTTACATTCCTTTTCTGTCCATTTGCAAAAAGTACAGTTTTTCCAGCCGGAATTGCCTTGCAATTCCACATCTCGACAGCCAGGGTATCTGGAATCAAATTGCAATTTGCTGCAGAGTCAACAACAAAACGAAGCTCCGAGCCTGTCCCACAGCTGGTTGAGCTGTCCCCAGACAAAGCCAGACTAGCTGCGAGTTGATAAGAATCCTCCTGGTGTCTGTCACGTCCACCAGACTCAGTTCCACGCCTGCCTGTCTTCCCAGGCCTGTTGCCATGGAAACCCGACTGGTTCCCATGGGGGTGCAGCTGGCTGGCCTTGAAGCCTTCCTGTGCAGCTGCCCCCGCTCTTTGTGGGCAGTCTCTTTTAAGATGGCTGTTGGACCCACACGAATAACACCGACGAATGGAAAAAGCCTGAACGGAGCTCTCATCTGGCCTGGCCCCCCCCTTGCTTCCGGCGGAGCTGCCTGCGCCAGACTTGCCCTCCCTTAGGCGTCTCTCTTGTTCGTCAGCCAAGCGTCCCGTGACGTACGGCAGAGTCAAATCCTGCGGACTCATAGACTCCAAAGTTAGACATAGATTGTCATAACTTTTGTCCAGAGAGCTGAGCAAAATATAAACCTTCAGCTCATCTGTGAAG
Source organism: Podarcis muralis (assembly GCF_964188315.1). Lineage (NCBI taxonomy): Eukaryota > Metazoa > Chordata > Lepidosauria > Squamata > Lacertidae > Podarcis > Podarcis muralis. Next base: position 60,214,395 of record NC_135659.1, read on the forward strand.
TTAACCTGCAACAGCCGCAGCTCATTAAACACAGAGAGCATCTCTGTAACATGTTGTCTTATGTCCCCACCTGGACGCAGCTTCATCTCAAACAAACGCCTGGTGGTGTGGATGTTTGCACCAGCCGTGGTCCTGTGGTGCACTCTTTCCAAAGCAGTATAAGCTTCATGCGCAGTGTCCAAACCCTCCACATGGGGTAACTGTGAGCCCTCCAAACTGAGCACTATAGCTCCCAGGGCTTTCTGATTTTTTCTCTGCGAGGCATGCACATTTGCAATGTCAGCAGCCGAAGCTCCGGCGGCTGGTGGAGGCAGTGGAGGCCCTAAGACCGCCTCCCACAGACCCTTGGCTACCAGCCAGGCCTTCAGCTTTCGACTCCATTCTGCCCAATTCTTGCCGTTTAGTTTTTCAAAAGGCACGGAGAATGAATCATGGCCGTCCGCCATCTTTTCCCGTTCTCCCAAGGGGCCCAAGCCTACTTACAGCTTATCCAGCACCCGTCCGGAGAAACGATTTCTCAGCTCCTTTTCAGCTCCCAGCTGCTTCTGTGCTTTTAGACGCAATCATCAGGCGAGACTCACTGTAAGCAGCCTCCGACACGCGGCCAGCTCCGTTTCTCAGATCCCAGCTTCAAAGCCCTCCTGAAGCTGTTTTACGACTGATTTACGAGGCATTGGCTGACCTCCCATAACCTGTGCAATAAACACGATTTATTGGTTTGCCGCGACCCCCGCTAATTGATTTATTGGCCCTCAATTAGCTATGCATGGCCGCCCGGCACACTTCCCTGCGAGACTCTGTTCCTTCGCTCTTTCGTCCAGTCACGCCAGTAGCAGAGTTGAAGCACAGCGTTGTAAAACAGCCTTATGTCCTTAGCTTAGTTTCCAGACAAACACACGCAGTCCGGTTTGTCTATTTACAGCTTTTATTGGAACGTTTCAGCCATCACTGCTGGCAGCCATTGCAAAGCATGTCCCTCTCTCTCAGACGCACAGAGAGAACTGAGCTCGACTCCTCCCAGCTCCTCCCACCTTCGAAAACTGATGTCAGAATGCCGTGGCATCTTGGGTAAAACTTAACCTGTTAAGTTCCAAATCCCACAGACCACCCCTCCATACATCATACATACAGAAAAGGTGGTCTACAACAGAAATTTGAATGTTGTTTTTCCTTTCTGCCAGGTTATCTGATAATGCCTTATCTGATTGCCTTTTCTGGTAGTCTGGCCATTCCTTTGAGATGGCAATTACTTAATTCCTGAGACAATGGGAAGGTTTTTTCCCATTTCCTCTTTCCTTGTAGAGAAACATTTGGTCAGTTTGGGAGAGTTAAAATGGTTTCAGGACTGTCTTCCTGTGATGCTTCAGACATGTGGTTTATATATTTATGTACATGTTTACTTGGTACATTTATGAACATATATATATATATATTCTTATTGCAAGACATTTATAAGAACTGATGTGGTATAGCCATTAGAGTGTTAGAGTATGATCAGAAGGACTGATCCAAATCACCATTAATCCATGGTCAAGAGTGGTTGTGATGCTAAAGGAAGGAGAGGACCATGAGGGGTTTTTTTGGGGGGGGGGGGGGTTTAAAATGGAATAAGCATCCTGTCAAGCCCTTTTCAGCTGCTAAGAGAATGATCATTTGTGGGAATGGAATGCAGTTTAACAATGGGGACAAGATAAGCATAGTTTAATCCCAAACTGCCAAATGGAGAGTGGTCAGAAGCATAGTGTGTAAACCTCTCTTTTATCCTTATCTTAATAATTGGTGTGTGTTTTGAGATAGCGGTAAGAGCCAAAGAAAGGTGTTAGTCTGCGTACACTACTGCTTGACTACTGGTAGCACAGAAGTAGGCTATAGATAACAAATTAGTTAATTTTTCAATGTGACACATAATTAATTTTTTTAAATAGTTGGTTTTTTTAAAAATCACACACAGCATTCCTGTTCTGGTTTGTGTTCTTGGCTGACTGTACAAATATGAATTACCGGTAAATGCAAACTTAAGATGCACCCAGTGTTTGCATTAGTGTTGTTTGAGGACTTTTGAAAACATTTGTTTTTCCAAGTGGTAGGAAACTTGGAGCAGAGATAACTAGGTGGGTGGGGAACCTGTTGTTGAAGTTGGCCAAAAAATGCTCCTTAGGTAGTCAAAGCATTTTATTTGTATGTATGTATTTGTATTTCAGAAAAGGAAATGTGCTAATCTTTACTTTTGCTATATTTTTATTTGAATATAATTCAATGAAAAGTGAAAGTCCTTGTTGCCTGCTAGCTGGCCGATAGACATAATGAGAACATGTAGTGCTCTTAATGCGCTATATTGATATGTTTTTAGTATCCAATTAAATTGTCAGTGCTGTTCCGTTGACTTTCTTACACAAATAAAATCTCATAGTGACTTGCTAACTTGGATATTTTCTCTTGGCTTCACAGAAGAACCATGAGAATTAAAACACAAATGTTGACCAACTTTAAGGAGCAGGCAGATACAATTAATTAAGGTGGAACATTAGAGGAACTGTGGGTTAGGTCTGAAACTTCCTTACTGGAAGTTTCTCCCCTTGTCCTGCGGCCCTTCTGAATGTGTTAATCTGTGTAACATTTTGACATGCAAATACTTGGCAGTCCTTGGTTTCAAAAGTTGGCACTACTACAGGTACCACATAATACCCATTTCCCATTTATATGAACTCGGTTGTTTAGTGCAGTTTGGAACTCCCTATCTATTGAGATCAAGCAGGTACCTTCACTGTACACTTTTCGGGGCCTGATAAAACACAATTGTTCAGACAAGGTTACCTTGATGCTTAGAGAGTTGAGAGGTAGATCTGTTTTAATATTTTAATTTTATATATTTTAATGTATGATTGTAAATTTTTCTGGATTTTATTGTTTTATGTTTCAGTAAAACACTTTGAGGTTGTTTTTTTACAATCAAGCGGGGTATAAATTTTATGAAATAAATAATAACATCTGTATGCAAAGTTACTAAGCCTGGAGCATTGTTTTTTGCTTCCCCGCCTCCCATCACAAACATCTTCAGATGGTAAGAGAGGAGATAAAAATTACCCACAACTTAAAAGGAAAAAGGCTTTTTGCTCTACAGAAATGTCTGAAGTTTTGTTCAGCTGCAGCTAGATGGCATCAGTTACTTACAAGAAGGAACCTCCTTTTGTAGCATTTAGACAGTTCTCAGCTTAGCTAGGGAACTTTAGTGCATGAATGAATGAGAATGTGGTCTGCTACATCAAATTCAGCAAAGTTAACCAAAGTGATGTCTTGTCTTAAAAATGGTACAGCCATATAAATTTTTATGAGATTAGGGGTTATATACTGGCTTGAATAGCATCACCATTGACACCAGGTTCAGTACAAATTGGCAAGATAACTTTTACTTTAGTTCCATTGGGTTTTTGTACAGTGGTACCTCGGGTTAAGTACTTAATTTGTTCTAGAGGTCTGTTCTTAACCTGAAACTGTTCTTAACCTGAAGCACCACTTTAGCTAATGGGGCCTCCTGCTGCTGCCGCGCCGCCGGAGCATGATTTCTGTTCTCATCCTGAAGCAAAGTTCTTAACCTGAAGCACTATTTCTGGGTTAGCGGAGTCTGTAACCTGAAACGTATGTAACCTGAAGTGTATGTAACCCGAGGTACCACTGTACAACCTTTAAGCTCTTCGTATCATAATGGGTTAAACATAGTTAGGCCTGAAAAATCTAATTCCATTGAAAGTTTCTGCCTTACAAGACATAAATTTGCCACACAGGAGTCAAATATGCTATGAGAGAAGTATTCATTTGATAAAGAACAGAAGCTGTTATTCAGCGGCCTGGAATTGTGGCAGCAATATTCCTTCTCCTTGTCAGGTAGAGACTGGAAGTGCATTGCGAGTGCCTGGATTCACTAATGGTTGAGGGAACACACAAGTTTAATCCTATGTATTATTTACTTATAAAACCTTTAAGTTTTATACTACTTATAAAACATACTTATGTGCTACTTTTGGGGGCATAGCCCACTCAAGGCTGCTCTTAACAACAAAATAGCCTTAAAAACATAGCAGCATCAACAGTTCCTTAAAACAGGCCAGCTAAACAAAAAACTGATGCAGCTCACTTGCAATAGCTGTCAGAGCTATATTCTCTATATTGCTCCATCTTGAAAATACTAGTCTTTAAAACTCAGTTGAAAACTCTTGTGTGGAGGTCATGCACGCCTTGGAGGGTGGGGGTGGTTTCACAGTCTGGAGGGTATTGCACAAAAGGCCCTGTTCCTCAGGCCTGCCAGCTGAATGGACCTGGTGTCTGAATGGACCTGGTGTCTGAATGGACCAGGCAACTGGTGTCTGAATAGGTTCCATGTGCTGAAATCACCTTTCCCCTTACCAGTAGCATTTTGCTCCATTGGAAGTTTCGAAACCATTTTCAAAGGTAGGGCTCATTAGGCAATGTGGCTAGTGAATAATCCAATTTCTAGGCAAGGTTGTGGTTAGTATAGCAGCTTGAGCCATTACTTGTGCTTCCACAGATGGTGCCGAGTCCAGGACTAGCTCCCATCCTCCCATCTAGGGCTCGCCATCTCTTTCCACCACACCTGCAAATTCACACTGCTATATCATGTCTGGATGAAGTTTCTCTCTATCCCCCTTACCTCCACAATAATCTCAAGGAGAGTTCCACAACCTCCCTGGATTTGCAGAGATGGCAATGAGGGAACTGGGTTTTGACTACAAGAGGAAGTATTTTCCATAAATGTGAGGAAACAAGATTTCTAAAGGCCAGTTCCAAAATGGATAACCACCCATTTTGCATTTCTCTGAAACCTGTTAGCCAGTTAAACTTTGGTTAAATTTAGCTAAGGCGGAGATGAAAGACCTGTGGCCCTCCAGATGTTATCCCTGAGACAGATGGATCCTTGTTCACCTCCTTCCTCCTTGTCATCTGGACAGCCCAGGACCTCCATATAGGCTGCCCAGTCTTGCACCTGGGGGAGGTTACTTTGGTGCTGCTAATGCAGAGGTTTGATTTCAGACACGCCGCCATAGTATATTGAGACAGACAAATGCCAACAACCACCATGCATACTTTTCCCTGACCATTGGCTGTGGTAAGTGAGGCTGATGGGAGTTGGGAGTCTTGACACCATCTGGAGGACCACAGATTCCCCATCCCTAAGCTAACAACTTTCCTATTTTCCTCACTGCTGGGTTCGCTACCTACCTTTCGCTGAGAGCCAGTGTGGTGTAGTGGTTAAGAGCGGTAGTCTCGTAATTTGGGGAACCGGGTTCGTGTCTCCGCTCCTCCACATGCAGCTGCTGGGTGACCTTGGGCCAGTCACACTTCTTTGAAGTCTCTCAGCCCCACTCACCTCACAGAGTGTTTGTTGTGGGGGGGGGGGGGAGGGAAAGGAGAATGTTAGCCGCTTTGAGACTCCTGAAGGGGAGTGAAAGGCGGGATATCAAATCCAAACTTTTCTTCTTCTTCTTTCAAACAATTACAGTGTAATCCAATTCATGCTTACTTGCAAAGTAATTTTTACTTGGAAATGCAAATTGCCATTGGATTACACCCCCCTATTGTGGTGACCTAGTACATCTAGTGCTTACTTGCTTTGGGGAAAAACTGCAGTTTGCCGTCTTTCCTGATTGCATTCATTTTGAATTGCGCTATTAATACCTGGCTAGCTCACTCTCCCCTACAAAACTCCAGGTGTCTGGGTCAGGCCTGTGAGAAAGAGTGAAGATATATTTATGTGAATTTGCACCTTTGCCTGAAGAGCTTTTTACCTGCTTCTGGTTGAAAAGCAGACACCTGACCCTGGATTGCCTTGTAGACATAGTGTATCTTTCTGTCTTTCTTTAAAACATAGAAGAGTTTATTAGAGTGTGATGGAATTGTTCACCTTGGCATCGGACTGCTTGACGGGATATCTTGTCAAGGAAATGCTTTCCAATTCTTTCAGTGCATTCGCTTGGTATTCAGTAAAGAAGAACATGTGGCAATGGATTCTCTGCAGAGATCTGTCCGATGAGCTTCATGTCCATTGCTGCTTAAGGTGTTGCTGAAGTACCCTAGAAACGCAGGAAGGTCCTGCTGTATCAAGCTCTCTGCAAATATAGGAAGGCAGCCCTGGCTTTGGAAGACTTATTGATAAAAGGTACATACTCGAAAGGTACATACTCGAAAGGTACATACTCGAAAGGTAAGGAAAACGGTATGAGAAGTAGGAGCTAAGATGCGCTGGTGAGCTATACCTGCTCTCGAGCTTCCTGCTTCTTAAACCTTTGTCCTAATAAAGTTACTACCAAGGGTGAATTTTTATTTATTTAAATGAAGCATGTACCTTGGCTGAATTCTCAGCACCCACCAAAAACCTCTTTCATTCAGTCAAGCTTACCAAGACATGCAATTTTATTATGTGTACTTTAAAAACTGCTGATTTCACTTTGATAAAGTTAGGTCATCTGGTTTCTAACATGTAATTTTCATCTGTATTTTAATTGAATGTTTTATATTTTATGTAAACTACTTAATGATTAAGTGGTATTTAAATCCTGTTAAGTAAATATGCAATGTTTCAGCTCAACTGGATAGGGTGGAGAAATTACTGCAAAAAAAACAACCCCATGCTTGTCGGTCCTGTTTTAAGGCAGAGCAACTACCCTCTCTCACAGAGGTAGTCAATCTGGTGCTCCCCATATGTTGAAATATGTAACGCCAGATTATTGGAGGTTATAGGTGCCGGAGTCCCACAGCATTTTGGTAGCTCAGTTGTGCCAACTGCCCCTTCTGCCTTTGAACCCTCTGTTGAAGATTCTCCCTGCAAGAGATGAGAAATACAGGGACTCTTGGGCTGCCTCCTTCTCAGCATTTCCAATCTGAACAAACTGCAAATGAGGCAGCGGGAACTTGTTTGGTGATAGAAATCTTTGAGGGATGAGCCTGCCTGAGTAATGTGTGTTCTTGAAGTTTTTCCATGTTCCATTTTATTTCCTGCTTTCTAGCTGTCAACTACACTGATGGCTTTGTGATTAATGTTGATGCCATATCTCCTGTGTTTGTTTCCATGGCTTCTGATGTCACCAGAACCCCCCCTTTTTGAACTGAAGCAGCTTGCCGCATTTGTAGATGAATATTGTATGTGGGCTAGCTAGCTGGCTCTGGAATTTCCTCTAAAATCTACAGTACAAGAGGCCTGCTGTTCTGCCTAATGAAGGCCTGTGAAGAGATCCCAGATCCCTGCAAGTAATAAACAGCAGTTGACAAAAGCTGGACATACTTCAGGTTCTATTCCTAAGGAACAGACTGCTTGTTGTGTTAGCAAAAGGCCTAGAGGGACAGCCATCACACAGGAATAGTGAACTATTGCAGTGACATGCTAATAAGAAACTGGCAGACTATCTAGAGCAATCTTTCCCATTGCAAACCTGCTCTTTACTAATCTGTCATCGGCAAGAGGTCTTAATCGGAGACAAGTGCACAGGCATGGATCTTGCTATCTGTACACAAAATGTGGCATGGAGCTTCTATCTAGGTGTGTGCTTCCTTTCCTGCTGGACCACAATTAGGTGGGAAAGGCCCACGCAAGTCCCACCTCTGCCCTTCCCACAGGGTGCAGTGCAAGAGCTCACCCACTGCGACCTGGAGTCCAACAACATCTGGAGGGCCCCAACTCCCATCAGATACAGCCAGTATGGCTAATGGGTTGTGAGGGCCACAGGTTCCCTATTCCTGCTGTAATAGCATGGGGTTTCCCTCTGGTGGTGCCTGATCTCTTGTAGATTCATACCAACTGGGATGCGGAGGAACTGCTCAGAGGGTAAAGTGGAGTGTGGGCATCTGGCTTATACTGAGTCCATGTCACTGAGTCCATTTAGCTCAGTATGATCAGCACCGGAGGGATCCTCCAGATGTTGGACTTCAGTGGCCATCAGTTCTAGGCAGCATAGCCATTGGTCAGGGATGATGGAAGTTGTTGTCCGGCAACATCTGCAGGGCACCATGTTCTATGTGGAGTGGAAACAGCCTTCTAGGTTTCTTGAGATGGAGCTTTTCCGTCCCTTCCTGGAAATGCCAGATTGAACAGAGGGCCTTTTGCACACAAAACCTATGCTCTAGTATTGATCCGTGGCCCTTCCCACCAGAATAGATGAAATGTTGTCTCCACTAAGCCTTCCTGTCTGAAGCTTCCTTTTCAGCATCTCTTCGCAGCAATAATCACGGGATCCCTCCCCAGGCTTTAAACACAAGGCTGAACACCTTAAATTGGGCCTGCAAACCATCTGGCAGCCAATGTATGTATGCATCTTTTGTCTCTGAGATTGCTATAAGGTCTCAAGGTCCAGTTCTACATCCTGGCTTACGGTCTGAATGTAGTGGTTCCATTCCATAGCCACTGCAAGGAGCTCCAGACAGTGTTCCCCCCGCAACACCACTATTTTGCTTCAAAGCTGAGTCAGGATTTGAACCTGGGTCTCCCTACTCCTAGCCTACCACTGTACTTATGACAACCATGCCAAGTTGAAAGTAGCATTGACAGGTGTTCCTGGGTTTAGACGTGTCTGTAGCTGTGCTGAAAAAAAACTGATTTGCGAGGTCAGGTGGGTTTGTTTGGTCCTGAGAGAAGTCAAGGAAAAAGAATGGCTAGCTCTTTTTATTGCTTTTGATGTGAGTATGTGAAAACATTTTGGATAATTAGGCACTTTCACTTCCAGAAGTCCTTACCACGTAGAAGTGATACTGGCTATTATCACATGTGCATTGTGTTTAGTGTGATTACGAGACTTAGGATTTGCTAATCATTTAACATTAAAAGCTTGTGCTTAAACAAAACATAATTACCACTGTTTAATTTTAATTTTAATTAATGTTATTAGTATTCTCATTAATAAGGCAATTAATTTTAAAATGAAATTAATGCAGGTTGACTTACTTGCATTAATTACTTGGCTGCTTAAATGATTGAATTCACATGGAATTAAATCCAGATATTCCAACTCTGAAGCCATTCAGATAAAGTTCACCAAGGTTGTGAATTTGAATATTTGCTCAAGTAAGCTAATATAGTTGAATTCTTTTGGTCTAAAAGCTCTTGATTGTACTCAAGTTTCACTAATGGTCGGCCAAAATGTTACTGGATTCTGAGGTAAATGTTTGCACAGATCAACTGCAGAGATCCTTAAGGCTACAATCCGAAACATGCTTACCTGGAAGTAAGCAGCTTTCAGTTCATTGGGATGCACAAAATGTGCGCTAAGGTCCACTTCCTTAACATCAGATAATTTTTTTGCTACATTGGAAAAAAATTAAAAATAATGAGGGAAAATGGGGAAAGGGCATTTTCAGCCAGTTATTTCAGAATGGTGAGTGAAATTCACTCCCCCCCCCCCATTTGTTTGTTCATTATGCCCCAATCTTCTAACAGTTCAAGGTGGCTTAAAATGTGTTAAATTCAGAGACATCATCCTAAAATAAAACTAAGTATTTAAAGCAACAAAATAAAGACAAAGTGTCCTTGTGAAAAGCAGCCACAGCAACACCAACAATAAGTAAACGTAGAATGTAGAATAAATGCCCTACTTTTGAAAAAATAATGATAACTCTATGGTAGTTTTTGTTATGGGAATGTTGCCTCAGACCCCCTGGGCGCCGCGGACTCCCAATTTGGAATTTATTTCCTAGTGCGCAGATAGACATGTATATTGCTCACTTTATCTTCATGGTTTTAATCCCCGCGTGGAAGTGCTGTGCACCTTTAAGCGTTTGGATGAAAAAACCTCTAATGCTTTCCCCAGCATCTATTGCCCATTAACGGTAATCAATGCCTTGGGTGTCTGCATCACTTTTATCCCTGCCTTATTGGGATATTTTATTTATCCCCTTGGTGGCTTTGTCGGGATTTACCATTCAGTAAGTGCCACTTCTCATTCCTCTAACCCCAGTGATCTTGTTAACGTAATCACCGTGCCCAGATTAAATATTTACTAGTTGCTTTCCTTCTCACCCTTGCCTGTTCTCTTCTTTTAATTAAAGATTAAGCAGGTGGGCATTGGTGTATTTGTGTGGTGGTGGTTTGCTAGAAGTTCTTTTTTTGCAGGTGCTTTGTTATGACAGATCTGGTAGAGTGAACCTAACATAAAAGCTTGAAAAATATTGAGCAGTCTTTAGCAGTGAGGCTGTCGTGAATGTAGGCATGCTGGGTATTTGCTGAAGAAACTAACAATCCTAAACCAAATATTCATAGTGAAGTTTGTATGCATTAAACTTAATAGAGTCTGAAGGACTATCTGGAAAAAAACTGCAAAGCAGTCATGTAGCATTTGAAATGTGACATACCATAGTTTTGCAAGTGTATTCAACCTTCCAGGGAGCTTCTTTTCAAAAAGTAGAATAGGTAACAATGGATTTTTAAAGTATATACCGGTGTGTGTGTGTGTGTGTGTGTGTGTGTGTGTGTGTATTCCTCTGTGCTGTTCATTTTCTCTATACAGTGGTACCTCGGGTTAAGTACTTAATTCGTTCCGGAGGTCCGTTCTTAACCTGAAACTGTTCTTAACCTGAAGCACTACTTTAGCTAATGGGGCCTCCTGCTGCCGCCATGCTGCCGGAGCACAATTTCTGTTCTCATCCTGAAGCAAAGTTCTTAACCTGAAGCACTATTTCTGGGTTAGCAGAGTCTGTAACCTGAAGCGTATGTAACCTGAAGCTTATGTAACCTGAGGTACCTCTGTAGTTTCAGAAGACATGTCAGTTTTAATTATTTTACTTATTTCATAAAAAAATTACATGCTTGGTTGTAAAAAAAACCAAAACCCAACAGCAACCCTCAAAGCAGTTTCCAAAAAGATACAAACGAAAACATAAAACAAGAAAATCAAGAAAAAAAATGCAGTCATACTTTAAAACATACAAAAGTTAAAATACTAAAACATATTAAAGTTATGCAGCAGGGAGCCCTCTAAGGAGCTGTGACTTGGAGGCAAATTGGGGCAAAAGTCTCTCTCCATGGAGAATTGGTAGAGGTAAGCTTCCTAGAAACGGGTAAGTAGCCATTCATACATGGGGTTGGGAAGCACTGCATCATCTTTCTAGAAAGGTTTAAGATTTGACCACCCCTGGGCTCAAGGGAGCCCTAAACAATGTGGCATGGAAGGGGAAGTTGAATCCTTTTACTGCAGTAGATTTGTGTAGAGCTGGCCCTTCAAATCGTTCTCCAGAAAGGTAGGTTTCATACTGATTGACTTCCTGAAAAATGCTATTGGATGCTAAAGTTGGGGTTTTTTCCAGCATATAAGACGTGGCTAAACATGCCTCTCAGGTTTTGTCTATTTGCACATTCTAGACCATCCATATGTATATTGGGTGGCATTCAACTAAGTTTTACTCAAAGTAGACCCATTGAAATGAATGAAGATGAGGCAAGTTAGGTACATTAGTTGAATACCACCAATTACATATTCAGCTTAAAAAAGGTAAAGGTAAAGGACCCCTGACCGTTAAGTCCAGTCGCGAATGACTCTGGGGTTGCAGCATTCGTCTCGCTTTACTGGCTGAGGGAGCTGGCATTTGTCCGCAGACAGTTCTTCCAGGTCATGTGGCCAGCATGACTAAGCTGCTTCTGGCGAACCAGAGCAGCGCACGGAAACGCCGTTTACCTTCCTGCCAGAGTGGTACCGATTTATCTACTTGCACTTTGACGTGCTTTCGAACTGCTAGGTGGGCAGGAGCAGGGACCGAGCAACGGGAGCTCACCCCGTCGTGGGGATTCGAACCGCCGACCTTCTGATTGGCAAGCCCAAGGCTCAGTGGTTTACACCACAGCACCACCCGCGTTCCTATATTCAGCTTAGTTGTCCTTAAAAAAGAATTGCCTTTTTCACCACAGGAAACACGATGTATCCTTCTGATTATTTTAGTTGGGCTATTCTGTATCTTCTCTTAAGTTTTATACATGTAGGGCTATTCAAATAGTTTCCCAGGTCCTTCTCTGACAAGTTAACCATTACACCAGTGTCAGATTCCTCCTTAGCAGTCTCAGTGCTGCCCTTCTAGAACACAGCAAGGAGAAAGATGAGGACAAAACTCCACCTGTCCTTGGATCTGGCTGTACTTCACTGTTGAGCTCCCTGCCTTCTGCCCCAGCATTCCTAATGGGCATCAGCCGCCACTGCAGTCGAATGTCTGTATTTGTACAACAAGATCACTAAACTCACTTTAAACATGTTCAGTCCTTTTCTTAAGAATTCCCTGCACTGAATGCTTGCCCTTGCCGCTGCAGCAGCTTTCTCCTGTTATAACCGAGAGATATTTCCTGGGTGAGTTGTAGGCAATTTAAAACATCAGCGGTGCACATTGTTTTGTAGACGTATATGTTGACTGCCATTTGCTTTTTCATTGCCCCTCTCCCAGTTTGATCAGGGCTTTTGGAGCTCCTTGTGTTTGGGGATTTTAATGCACTGGATTATATTATGCCCTCTGCTAGGGCGTAATACCTTTCTTCACCCTTGGCACTAGGTTATTTGAATAATGCAGCTTCCAATGTACTTCCCTCCATTATTTTTAAAAAATGAATAGCTCATTTTTAATTGAATTTCTCGAACACATTCATGGCAACTTTTTTAAAAAAGCATTTCCCCCCTAATTTTAGAAACCAGTAAGATAAGATGGGGATCAATAATAAGGTACGCAGGTTGAGAAACTGACCTAAAACTGCCCATTTACTGCACACAACCAGTAGGTGGCAGTGATACTCCAAATTCAAGTTTGCATGGACCTGTTACCATGACAACTGAAAACACTTCTCCCAGAGCCACTCAGCTGAATTAATAGCACAGACCGGGGAAGGATGCAGTTGAACATGTCCAGGAAATTTGGAATTCTGGATGCGTAACACAGGCTCCTGGGGAGGGGTGTGTGTTATTTCCTCATTCAAGAAAACACACTCTAGGCTTTTTCTAGCATTCACCTTTCAAGAGAAAAGTTGCAGCCCAACCACAACCAGGTTTCACTGGAATCATGGCCAATTAAACAGGGATTTGTTTATTTTTAGTTAGTGTGCTTAGACCTCATCTTTCTTGCACAGACCCTCCCCTCCAGAATTTATCTGGGACTGCCAAATCCTAAGCTGCTGCTCATCGCCTTTCTCTACCATTCATGCCACACCCATCATTATCTATGTCCCAGACTCTCCAAACACAAAAATAGCTGTCTCTAAGCCTTGGGGCTGAAGGCCTGCTTCTTATAGGAACAGTTCTGTAACTAACCACAACTGTGCCTGGGTGCAAACAATATATTGTGCACCCCCTACCCCATTGCCATTTTACATAAACAAACAAAAATAATTTACAGGGCAGTCTTGTGTTGGCAGTCCTAATGCTCACAAACTCTTAAAATACATACATTACACAAGGCAGTATGTACACAAAAGGCAGGGGCCAGTCTTGCGCACCCCTGCCACAGATCTTGCGCCCAGTGTTGGGACACCAGCTGGACTGCCCCTAGCTACGCTTCTGTGCATGAGAGATTCTTCTTCGTAACTGTGTGTGTAAGATGATCAGGAGATAACACTCTGCCCCAAAGCACCACAGATCCTGAGCGGTCTAAGTCACCTCCCTGAAATACTGTGAGCAGTATTGTGCTTCCCTAGATATCGTGTAGCTGGGCTTCAACCCAGATATTGGTACTGTATCTTTAACGCATATCAGGGACAGGGAACCTGTCAACCCTTCAAATGTTGGACTGCAATCACCATCACCTCTGACCACTGGAGGCTGATGGGAATTGGAGGACAAGATCTTGTGAGGTTTGGGGACAGAGGGTCCCCATTTCTGGCATACATGATGGGAGAGGCTGCTGTTGCCCGCTTCCATCTGGGGCTTCCTCACACAACAACCTCCTCTCTTTGCTGTGGAGCAAAACCAAAGTTGTCCTCACTTCAGTAAGCAGGGCCAGGTATGAAGAGAAAGGCATACTGATGGCGACCTCTCTAACTGCATGAGCAAGGCTGAAGGAGTAATCTCTGGGTGGGTTGCAATCTGTCACTCCTTCCTTGGATTCTGATTCTAGCTATTTGAAGTAACATGCAGACTTCTATTTTCTCGCCAGTGCTCCTGCCTCTGGTTTCTTGCTCAAATACACATTCAGACCTCTAATCTGTGAGAACTGTAGAAGCTATTGATTTTGTGGAGCCCCAACCTCTATTGTTAAAGCTTCTGAGTGCCCTGAAAGTAGTGATGTTCTAGTGCCTTCAACGGCACAGCGGTTGCGCCACTGCTTTTAGAGCACAGGGCTGTCGTTTCTGTGCACATCAAGTGGTAGTCATGATACCTGTGCTGTACATTAGTAGTGTTCAGCTATCATTTTATCTCATGCTAAGTTCCATGAGAAAGAAGCAGTGGGCCTTACTTCTTGGTAACCACCAGTGCCACATGCAGTTTTGTACAGATTTCAATCAGATTTTTCCCATGCCTCCCATAACAGAAAAGTGGGTAGACCTGTCAAATGTGTGGTTACTTCTCTTTGTTCGTCTCCCATAAGGAGAAATGTGCATGGAAATGTCCCCAGTGGCTGACTGCTAAGGTGTTCCTAACATCTTTAACAGACTGAATTGCTGCACAAAAGAACTAGAATGGTAGCTTTTCTACTTGCTGCTTTGTAGTGGAGGAAATGCAGTGGTGAGTGAAAGCTTTCTTATCACACAGCCAGTAACCCAAAGATAATAGTCTGTAGAAACATTAGATGAGGCTGCTGGATCAGGCCAGTGGCCCAGCTAGTCTATCATCCTGTTGTGATAGTTGCCAAACATGCTTGTGGGAAACCCCAAAACAGGACCTGAGCACAAGAGCGTTCACACCACCAGCAGCTTCCAGCAACTTGTATTCAGAAGCATTAATGCCTCTAACCATGAAGGCAGGAGCATAGCCTGCCTAGTAACCATGGGTAGCTTTATCCTCCATAAATTGACCCATTCCTCTTTTAAAGCCATCCAAGCTGGTGATGATAACTGCCTCTAATAGTAGTACATCACTGTACTCTTCTATTACATTTCACATGCAACTTCTCTGTTGGGATGAGAACATGGATTTTGGTGAAGGACTCCTAGCTCAGTGGTAGGGCATCTGATTTGGATGCAGAAGGTCCCAGGGTCAACCCCCAACATCTCCATGTAAGGCTGGCCATGTTCCCTTCCTGAAACTCTGGAGATCCCTATCCGTCAGTGTCAACAACATTGAGCTAGAAGAACCTATGGTCTGACTTACTACAATGTTCCTATGAATGCACATTTATAAAATAGGATAAAACCTATCTGGCATTTTTCAACCTTAGAAATCATTGCTCCTCTCTTTGCTATAACTGGCCAAGGCATGGTGCTCAAGCCAATGTGCACTCATAGTGCCAAGGTTACTGCCACCTTATAATGGCTCTGGGGATAGTGGTGATGCAGGGAGCACCCTCCCTCTGGAGCACTGCAGAATCTCACCTGAACCCCTATTACGTCTGTGCCGTGCTTCCTAGACCTTCCCTCCTATATCATTACAAACCAATCCCGGCAGTGCTTTATCATGGTGGCAGAAATGAACAGATTTGGATCGAGGCAATCTCACACTGGATATTTATCTGTAATTTTTGCAAGAGCAGGGCTACTTGTGTTGCTTCGTTGTGTTCCTGTGCTTGTGCAATTCCAGGTTTGGGTTGCAGTCAGTGATTTTCATGTTAGTAGAACCAGGGAAATTTTCAGCAGCAGCCCAAAGCTTCCCATTCCTGTTCAGTCACTGAAGGGGAAAGTAAAATATTCCCCCTCTCTCTCTGCAACCTCACCCATGTGTGTGTATGAATTCACATCACCTGATTTAAAGCCCTTTAGGTAGATCAGAAAAGGATTAATACCTGAAAGCCGTCCCGCATGTCTGCAGGAAATGCCTGCCCAGTTCTGTAGCTAAATAGGGATCTGAAAAGCAGACGGCTCATGACCTCTCTCAAGATAGGCTGTTGCTCATCTCACATTTGCAAATGTCTCTGCTTCCCAGCCCCCCCCCCCCAGGGGGGAGCATAGGACCTGTCTCCAGAGATTCTTCCTAAGCAGCTACAAATTAACAATTTGAGTGCAGTGAGCCAAGCTGGATGCACAGACGTCTGGCCATCTGCATATATGTTGATTTGAGATGTGCATCGTTCCAATGGGACAAGATGATCAAGCTCCATTGAACTGGCCACCTGAGGCTCTCTCCCTGTGCTGTGCTAGGAGTGCTTATAGAAGACAGACGCTGGCTAATGTACTCGACCTGATGCCCTCCAGATGTTTTTGACTACAACTTTCATCAGCCCCAGCCAGCATAGCCATGCTGTTGTACTCCAAAACACATGGAAGACACCAAGTTGGGGAATGTTGGCCCTAATAGTAGGGTATTGTGTGACTTCAGCTTTTTTATACCTGTGGGTAAGGGCAGCCATATCAGCTTGGAAAGAAATCCCACTGAATTCAGTGACCTTTATTCCGACATAAGTACATATCTCTGAATAATCACACATCACTTGAACCTTTAAGTCCATGCAGCAGGAGTATGTTGGCAAGCTGCTTGGAGGTTTGAGGCCTACCACTTGCCTCTGATTCACTCTCTGTCCCAACAAGTAAAAATAGTCAGATCTGGATAATCAAACCTTGGGCCTTGGAGGTGGTCAGTGTCTCCTTAAGGAATGGTGGGGCTCTGCTCTTCTTGAAGAAAGTGGTGATAACCCCTTTTAAAGAAAACCAGGCTTGATTCATGGCAGATTTATATAATGACTGGACACTGGATGACAATCCAGTGTTGAATTTGCTATTCTTGGGCACGGCGCTGTAGGGATGTGTTTATGGTTCAACTCCAGGAAGTTCTAGATCTGTGGTTCCCAACGTGAGGCACATGCCTCACAGCGGGGCAATTTGATTTTTAGGGGGGGGGCAATTCGAGAATGAGTTATTAACAATGGTCTTTTAGGCTTCCTCCACGTGAATAGGAGTTCACTTTTTGAATAATAAGAATTATATGTCAAAGGGGGGGGGGGGACAGGATTTTAGAGATGCTTAGGTGGAGCATGGCCAAAAAAGGTTGGGAACCACTGTTCTAGATGATACTGATTTATTTGGATTCATTCTAGGCTGGCTTCTGGCCTGACTGTGGTCCTGTTGACCACGATAGCCTACTGGACCACTTTGCCAGAGCTAGCTCTGGTCCTTTCTAGTGGGATGGGTCCATAAAGTGGTGTAGGGAAACTATTATTCCACCCCATGGTGAAAACCCTGTGCAAATCACCTTATGGTTTTGTTTTTTGTTTTGTTTTTACACAAGTGCTAGCCATAAGGGTTATAGCCATAAGGGCTAGAAGGCTGGTCCTTTAAAAAATATAAAATACACAATTCTCAAGAATCTGAGTGTTAGGTTAGAAGATTCTGTGCTGAGCATTGTTGTAGAGCCTTCCAATTTCAAGAATCCTGATGTTTGCACTAATTTAATTTGGCAGCAGTGTTCTCACAGAAAGGAAGCTAGTCAAATTCCATCATAATACTCTTGAGGGTCTGCTGTTGGATTGTAGTGAATAGGGCTATTACTATGACTTTATCTTAACATGATGGCTGATCAGAGTTTGGGATTGAATCAGGTGGAGAACTTCTGACCTGTGGGCCATACTTGGGCCGACATGCCTCTCAATTGGCCTTGGAAACCATGTTGGAAAGCCACATGCTCCCACCCTAAACCTGACAGCACACATCATTAGATGAAAGAATGTTTTTCAATAATCAGTTGATGTATCTTTATGAGAGCTAATTGTTATCCCTGTAGATGTCACTAGATTACAACTCCGACTATCCCTGGCCATTGGCCATGCTTCTTAGGGCTGAAGGAAGTTGTACTTCGACGGCATCTGGAGGGCCCAAGATTCCTTACACCTGTGTTTGAAAATGGTTTCTTGATACGGAGATATGTTTGGACTGGGGAAAGTGGCATGCCCCATCCCCAGCAAAATGGAGGAGACAGGTTATATGTGAGAGAAGTGGTCAGCCTCCCTGCCCCCATTATAGAATGCTTTCTCTAAGACGGCTCACCTGGTGACCATATTAACATATTTTTGGCATCAGACCAAAGACATTTCTTATTTCTCCTAGGGGAATTTAAAAAACGTTTTTTATTGCTCTTGGGTTTTATTTTAGTCCCACTGGCTTTAATGGTGATTGTGTTTATCCTGTCGGGGAGGTAGTTTTGATTATTGTGGTGATTACTTTTAGTGGCTCTGTTGATTGTGTTATTTTTATGTTTCTTATAGCTAGATGATTGTTACTGAAGTGCATTGGCTGCTTTTATATAATGTACCTTTAGTGTAAGGTGATGACAAAATTGAATGAATAGAATAATAAGAGTAACAAAAGCAGAAGGGGTTGTGTGTGTGTGTGTGTGAGAGAGAGAGAGAGAGAGCGAGAGAGAGAGAGAGCGCAGCAGCAGCAGACAGAGCTAAAAGTATCTTGGGGCACAATTTGCCCCTCTCTTGGGATCTTATGTGAGGTTGCTCATTTGTTGTTATCAGACATCCCAACAGCTGAGTTGCTGCTGCTTACAGAGGGGTGTGTGGGGCAAGGCAACAGGAAGGTTGGTACAGTGCAAATACACTGGCAGGATCACAGGAATGGCTCTGCTGATGTGCTTGCACCATGCCGACCTCCCCACCCCTTTCCTTCCAGGAAGCAGCGACACAGCTGTTGAGAGGTCAGACAAGTGTTCTTGCCATGCCACACCACCCATTACTGGACCTTTAGTGCCTCAGCAGTGCCCTTCCCCTCCCATATTGCACCCAATTTCTTACTGCCACCTACTTGTTCCAGGAGAAGGTAGTATGGGAGCTGCAGCCATAGCTGTTGCCAGTTGCTCACCCTCTCACCTGACAGGTCAAGTGAGCAAGTGATACCTGTTTTGCCTCAATCCTGTGACCGCCACCCTGTTTGCTCACTTACCCTGGAGCATGTGCGTAGCGATAGCAACTAGGAGAGGGGGCAGCAGCCACAGTTACTTGCTCAATTATTCCTTCCCCCACCCAACTTTCCATCGAATTTTTGTTGCATGCAAAAATTTGCAAGCACTGAAAATGTTAGCAGTGTTAGGCTATTACATTCCTACCCCTAACTGGAGATGCTGGGGACTGAACCTGCAACCTCCTGCATGCAAAACAGGTGCTCTGCCACTGAGTTATAAGCATCTCCTCCTTATTTCCCCTGTAAACTCTCTTGCTTTTTAAAATTATTATTATCCCATATGCTCCTGGGCTGAACCCTGGAATTCAAAGCAAGTTCTGGAGCTGAAGTCTGGTAAACGATGGTTGCAGTAGGACCCTAGAGTTGGGGGGGGAAACACAATGCTAAATATCCTGAAGCCTGGTGTTGGTGGGTGGTGGTTATGTTTAGAGAATTTACCTTCTCTTGCAGAGCAGGATTGGAGACTGGGTGCATCTTATCCTGCATCCCTGCTTCCCTTAAGCCCCAACATCTACTTCTCCAAGTGTCATTCTTCTAGCCAAATGAAGCCAAGAGAAGGCTAATGATCTTGCTTACAGAGCACACATGCAGCAGATGTTCTCTCTTCCTCTCTGCAAGTTCTCCTAATCTGCTCCTAACAAGCAGTGCCTGCAAAGAGTGCCCCTTCAAGCTCATCAGAGCCAGCCCCCCTCTCTTAGCAAACAGTGGGTTTCTCTCTGTTTAAATACGATTAGGCTGTTTTGAAACACAGCCTATTGCTCTATCTTTTCCTATGCCAGTTTAAGAGGACCTTTTCAGGTTCTGGATCTAGGAAATATTAATGCACAGCACTTGCTAATAAGCAAGGGAGGGATCTGCAGATGGGAGCAGTAGCTCCAGTTTGTTCTCGATACAGCAAAGTCCAATTGACAAGGTACCCCTGCGGGACTCGCAAATCATCTGCTGAAATGAGATAGAAAATATGCTTCTTTGATGTGAGATGCTGATGCGCAAGCAGAAGGAGGGCTTGAACCCTATAAATACAGGGAGGAATTAGTAATCCCACAGCCATATAAATGCAAGACTCTGCATCCTCTGAAATTTGTCAGCCCAGCTAATGTGTCCGCAGTGCCAAAGTTAATGTTTAATTGCAGGCATCCTCATTTGCTTCAAAGGATGAAGGAGAATCGTGAAGCAGATGCACAACCAGGAGCATCCAAGCTCACATCACTTGCACTCATTTGGAGGCTTAGGTACCAATGTAGCCCAACTGGCAACTTGTTTATAACTAAATAGGTACTGCACTAGTTATCCAGCACATACCATTGAAGGGAATACTCTGATGAGAGCATCGTCAAAGACCTGACTGACAGTGCTATGCTATGCATATTTATGCATGAATATTTCACTGAATTGAGTGGAACTTCCTTGCAATGAAGTGGGTGCTTTAGCTTCTCTATCCCCACCCCCCGCAATCCTGTCCACATCTCTCCCTGCTTCAATCCCACCACTTCCTCCGAAATTTCTAGACTGGTTAGGCTTATAAAGCTATTTGTTTTGAACTAAAAAATTCCTTCCAGTAGCACCTTAAAGACCAACTAAGTTAGTTCTTGGTATGAGCTTTCGTGTGCATGCACACTTCTTCAGATACACTTTTTTTGAACTGTTATTGTTTAGAGGGAAAGCAAAAGATATAAAAGCTAAAAAAATTCCTTCCAGTAGCACCTTAGAGACCAACTAAGTTTGTCATTGGTATGAGCTTTTGTGTGCATGCACACTTCTTCAGATACACTGAAACAGAAGCCACCAGACCCTTATATATAGTGAGAGGGTGGGGAGGGGTATTACTCAGAAGGGTGATGGGCTGATAGGTGTGGTAAACCTGTTGACGACTGTTAATGACTGCAATTGGTCTTACAGGAAAAAGCAAGGGGTGAGATCGCTAAAAATAGCTTTATCATGTATAATGAGATAAGAATGCAATGTCTCTATTCAGACCAGGTCTAGTGATTTCTGTTTACATGTATCTGAAGAAGTGTGCATGCACACGAAAGCTCATACCAACGACAAACTTAGTTGGTCTCTAAGGAGCTACTGGAAGGATTTTTTTTGTTTTTGTTTCGACTATGGCAGACCAACACGGCTACCTACCTGTAAATAAAAAGCTAGTTAGATATCCTATCAACATTAATGTTTTTTTTGTGTGTTCATCAGCCTGTCTTTTTCATTTATAAACAAACGTACACAATTAAAACAACAGCAACCTTGAAAATAGTGGATTTTAATGTGGCAAAGTTACTCTTTCTCTTTTAAAAAAACGATGTAGCCTCTAAATTTGAGTCTTAGCTAAATTTCTACAGACCTTTTAAAAGGGTGTCTGAATTCATCATCATTATTTAATGATGAATTTATTTTATTTATTTATTTTCTTTTAAAAGCTGCCTGTTTCACACATGCAGGTATTTAAATATCACTCCATATGATGACTCACTGCTGAATGTATGAAGGATTGTGTTGGAGGCAATATGCCAGAGGGAGCCAACTTGGTACACCTAGACAATATTGGATCACAATTCCCATTAGCCCCAGACAGCATGGCCAGTGGCCAAGTACGGGGTGAGTCTTTTAAAAGAGGCCCCGTGGAACATGTGTACTCTGTATCCACGGGGCCTCTTTTAAAGGACACACCCTGCATAATGGGAGTTGTAGTTCAAAATATTTGGAAGGTGCTAAGTTGGCTCCCCTTGCAATATGCAATGAGTTCAATGTTCTGTTTGTGATGTTTTGATGCATGGTGGTTTATCCACATGTGCAAGTTACCACTTGATGACTGCACTCTCCCCTCAAGGGATGAACACCATACATTTTCAGGAAGTGAAATTCTGTACCCGAGTCTGTGCTGCCTAGTATACAAACTGAATAAGCAACTTGGATATTCTTGGAATGTGCAAATCACTAAGACCTGGATAAGTAAACAAAGACAATGATCAAGCCAAGCGAAGGGCATGTCTTGGCATTATTAGGTGAGATTTTTGTTTGTAGGCTTTTCATGTGTGGAAGAGACATTATCACTGGGAATAAGCATCAGGGAGCCGTTGTGGTTTGTTCCCCTTGCTGAAGCTGCCAACTCCTCTTGTGCATCTAAGAGTCCGTTTAAGCTCAGAAGAGTATCCTCCATCCAATGTAAATGAAAATATAGTCAGAGCTTGAACAAGGGTCATTATCCTCTAAAATCCTTAGATAGCAAATTGAAAGGGCATAGCGATAATTCAGATATGAATGGGGCAAGGGCCTCACTCTGCAAGGAGCTAAGCAATTGCTCACAAGGTACTAAGAGCCCCCCGCTCCTATATAGGTATATGGTAGGTGTAGAGGAAATGTGAACCAAGGGGCTCAGTGCCTGCCTAGATTTGTGCTCCCATCTATGAGTTTCACAGAAGCTTATGTGCCAAGCAGAATTTCTTCAGCAGCCATTTTATGCTGAAAAGGGTCGTTCTTGAGTGACGCTCAAAGAGTTCTGTGTTTTTCAAAAGAAAAACTGCAATTCTTAAGAATGAACATGTCTCTGTTCGCTGGAGGAGAGGGCTTTTCGGAAGGATGGTCACAGGTGGGAAGGAGGGAATGGCTATTGAATAGAAAGAAAATGCTACAGTACCAGACTTTCTAAGCTATATATTTTAACATAAGGCTGAGAAGTGCCAGGAATTAATGAGTTGAGAGAGAGGCATTCTGCAGAACCCAAGGACCAAGCCGGTCCTGGCCTGACTGCATTGGCTGCCCATTAGTTTCTGGGCCAAATTCAAAGTTATATGGGTCAGGACCTCAGGACCTCAATGACCTCCTCTCTCCTTGTGAACTGACCCAGACCCTGCATTTGTCATCGGAGACCCTTCTCTGGGTCCCCCACCCCAAGGGGTTTGGCAAATGAAAACAGGAGAACGGGCATTTTCTTTGGTAGCTCCTCATTTGTGGAATGCCTTTCCAGAGATGCTCGCCTGGCGCCATCATTACATGTCTTTAGGTGCCAGGCAAAAACATTCCTATTTACTTACGCAGACCTCTGGCCATTAAACAATCTGTGGTCTTTTAAAAGTGGGACAGGGGACTATTATTATGTGCTTTTTTCCTATGGTTGCTTTATTGTTTGTTATTATTACGCTATGTAAATTATGTTTTAATGCCATTTACATCGCCCTGGGAACTTCAGATAAAGGGCAGGAAATAATTTGTAAATCTGTCAATAGGTCTTGAGCCAGCATGGATCATGTGATAGTGCCAATTGTACGAGTATTTTTAAGCACTGGTCCAATGTGGATTTCCTTCTTTGGAAACCTGCCTGGACTTCAGATATCACCTTATTTGTATCTGCCCATTCTTCCAGTCTCCCAAGAAGGAGCATGGCATATAGTTTAGAAGCTACATCTAACAAACTAATGGGTCTATAATTGGCAGGGTTTTTCTTATCACCCTTTTTATATTTTGGGGCAATTATACTCAGCTTCCACCCTTCTGGTATGCGACCTGAGCTGTTAATGTGTGAAAACAGTTTTGCAAAAATGGGTGACCAGAAATCAGGTCTTGTACTAGTATGAACTGGAAACCTCAGTGTTGGGACTATATGTGTAGCCACTGGAATTATAGTGGTACCATGTTTTCATTGTGACAATTGTTGTGGCTTCCATGTGACTTGTGTTGTGACCCAGGGCTGCAAGCAATTGGATAGGGGCTGCTGATTGTCTTAATCAGGCCTTTGGTTACCTGGGATTTTTATGGATCCCTATAGGATGCTTACCCCCCCACCCCATTTATTAGAAGGGGTTAATGAAACTACAACAGTTTTAATAGCTGTAGCCTGTTGGCCAATGAAGCTGTATTCTTCCACACACTCCCAGAATACATTCCATTATGTTCTTTCATTCAGTTATTTCAACTGGTCTGACCTAAATCTAATTGGCCAGGCAAAGAGAGGCCAGTAGTTTAACTCAGCTGTTCTATATTCCATTTGTTTCTACCGTCATTTCTCCCGGGAACATTGAGATATTGGAATGAAACTGGGTAGGCGTATTCAGCTGTGTGTTTCAAATTAGAATATCAGCTCACCCTCCAAGTCCATTTCTGAAGGGAAGAAAATCCAAAATATATTGTCATCTATGTGATTCAGATATTGGAATAAAAATTAAGGGAGGTGCATTTAAGAGACACCACTCCACATTTCAGCATCAGTTTGGTCCTGATACCTGTTTTCAAGTGGAGCAGGAAAGATATAAAACCTACTGTAATGCGATATTTCCCAGAGCAGTGAGAGACCCAACTGAAACTTGGTTTTCAACATTCCTAAATGCCAGTTTGATACCCACACAGCCCTTTTCAGTGCATCTGTTTATTGTGAATTAAGATGCTTTTGACATTTGTGATGAAGGGGCCAGGAATCCTTGCAGAACAGCACATATATTACTTATTTACTACCAGCCGAAGGTCCCAGGGTGGTTTACAACATTAAAACACAATATTAAAAACAATGTAAAACAACTTAGTATCATAAGAATATCCTATCATGTTTATTATAATTTAAGTGCATTGCATCTTGGTGAGCAGTTGCAGAGAATACTACCAGCTCACATTCTCCCTTTCATCTCTGCAAGTGAAAAGGCTAGAGACTTACTTTTGAAAATGAAAGCTGAAAGTTCAGGGAGAGGGCACCGAATATCCCTAGGGAGGCACCTAGCCCCAACATACACCCCGAGGCTACTGTCCTGCTCAGACACTCTGCTTTTCTAGTTCTAAGTGCAATTCAGCAATGAACTAAGCTGCTTAGAGAGCCTGTAGAGACTCTTTCCTTCAAGGATATCATTGAAGAGACTCAATAGGTAATCGCCTATTAAGGACTCCCTAAGTTATGCCATCCAGCCTTACAGAAAGGGGTTGGCCTGTGTGCATCTGTAGATGTCCATGGTTTTCTCCTCACTGATGTATAAATACATCAAGAATATAACAATGATACGTTCCTGCACAAAAGTTGAGGACAAATAAAATATTCTAAGAGCATAAACAGAATTCCCCAAATAAGCAATTCCTATGAACAATGAAATTGGGGGAGAGGAAACAGCTTAACAGAGTTGCCGTTACACAAATCACACTGTAAAACAACCTTTATGTAATAAAGGGAGGCCAATAAAATTTGAAAGCCTCCTTGAGGCACTCAGTTGGACCAAACAGGAAAACAGACATCTTAAATATAAAGAGGGATCTCTCATACAGATAGATTGGGCTTTGCTTTGCATCTTGTGCTCATCTTGCCATCTCCTAAACTTTCCTGAGCAACTTATTTGTGTGTGGCGAGGTGGACGAAGCAGGGGACAGCATCCAGCAGGTCTTGCCATTGTCAAGCAACTGGTATTCAGAAGGATTACTGTCTCCAGCTCTGGAGGCAGAGCATAACCATCATGCTCCTCATTGAGTGGTGGGACTTTGAGGGATGTGTGTTTTCTCCTGCTCCAGAGGGTAGGACCCAAACCAATGGCTTCAAGTTACAAGAAAGGAGATTCCAGCTAACCATCAGGAAGAACATCTGACAGTAAGAGGTGTTGTGGATTCTCCTTCATTGAAGGTTTTAAAGCAGAGGTTGGATGGCTATCTGTCATGGGTGCTTTAGCTGAGATTCCTGCTTTTCACAGGGTCTGGCCAGATGACCTTCAGAGTCCCTTCCAGCTCATAGCTGTCAACTTTTCCCATTTCTTGCGAGGAATCCTTTTCGGAATAAGGGAATTTCCCTTAAAAAATGGGAAATGTTGACAGCTATGTTCCAGTTGTATAATTCTGTGATTCTATGCATGCCCACACCAACCCTCCAGCCCGTTTGTGGATAGCTCTATCCTCGTGTTTATAATGGGCATATTTAAATCATAATTTTGGGGGTAAGGGGAATTGTTATTTTTATTAAGGGAGAAGCTGGGCTAATTTTTGCTTATTGCATCTCTGTCCACATGGCTGCAGGCCAGGCCGATAGGAATAATTAACTTATTTTGCTACTTGCCTTTAGTGGATGAATGAATATTTAATGTTAGCTGGGAATTCTGTAAGAAAACTCTAGTTAACTTTAAATGAAAGGTGGTCAAGGCGGAAAGAAATCTAACACAGGAAATCCTGCTGATAGACAAGGAAAAAAGTGTGTGCAGCAATTATGCACTCACCTTTATAGTAATTTCACAAGATGTTTTGTGCCCAAATCCAAGCAGAATGAAGCTGAGGCACAAGATCTGTGTTTTCAGTGAGGGGCATTCTTTTCATTTGATTCAGAATCAGCCATGGGAGCAATAAGCTGTTGGGAGAGCAGAATGTGCCAATGCCTTATTGATCTTACATCAATACTGTCCTTCCCCTCAAACTGACTTTCTGCTCCAGCACCAGTGCCCCTTAGCTAGTTGGATGCTTCAAGTCAAGTTGATTTATCAATAGAACAGACTATGCCACCATGGAATTTGTAGAACTCTATTGACTGAAACACATTCCTACCTGAAAGCGCAGCCAGAAGTTCTGCTTGAAGCGCTCCACGTTTTCCTTTTCTGCAGGTTTCCCCATGTCGCTTGTACATTGTAAACCTGTGAGCGAGGCATATCTTGGGGCTTAATGTTATTGCAGTACCTAGATTGGAAGTTGCTATCATAAATCCAGGCATTTGAGATGATGAGATGTCATCCATATGGTGGTGAGACTCTGTTCTTCTCTTCATTTGGTTGAAGATTGGGAGTGGATATGCTGAGCAAGGGACCAGGGTGGGCAATGAGCTGGATGTGGGCAAGCAAATTGCAATTTGAAACCCAGAGATGATATTGATAGTTAGTTCCAGTAACCTGGAAGAATGTGCTCAATGTGTTCTAAAAGGGTTGCATTTCTCCTAAGGACCAAGGTTGGCATTTGGAGAGTGGTTCTTTCTGTGATGCTCAGGTGATATACATTGAAGCATCCTTTTACCAGCTTAGTGTCCTGAACCTCTGGCTTACCTGGGACCAAGTCAGTATGTGACGTCCACAGTTCAAAGTCTAGGGGTCCATCCACACAAAGTCCAAAAGTCAGGAAACACAGCCCAGAGGTCAATCCAAGTAGCCAAGTCTGAAATCCAACAGTCAGGATACAGTCTAGAGTGAAACCTGAAGCACAGCCCCTTAGAGGTCCAGGCACATCCAAACTAAGGTACATCAACATAGGCTGTTGAGCAGACACAGCACCTCAGCTCTGCTTCCCTTTTGCATGCTGATTGCAGCATCTGGGCTTGATGAGGCATGCAACCCTCACCTGTTCCAAGCCTACTCCAGCTGAAGAATCATATCCCTTCTCCCAGAGCTAGTGAGCTTCACCTGGCCAGCTAGAGGGCTCTGGTGATGGGTCCTGCTGCTCTGGTTCCTGTGCATTGACCTCCATCCACTCGCCATCCTCTGCCACCTTGTGAGTACTTCCTTCCCCATCTTTTGCTTGCCCTGGTGTGTCCCAGTCCTGACTACAACCCTTGCTGGGATCCTCTTCCTCCTCCCCATTGTCCTGCCAGTTTATGACACTTAGGCGGGTGTGTTGCAAGCTGTGGTGTCTCCTGGCTGAGGTTCTTCATGCTGTGGTAACATCCAGGTTCAGTTACTGTAAAACATTGAACAAAGACTCGCAGCTGGAAATTGTGTAGGAAATTCAACTGGTTCAAAATATAGCAGGTATATTGCTGAAAAGTATTTTCCTGTTGGAACCCATCTCACTGGTATTCCAAGATCTTCAATACCTAGAAGGGTTTTTTCCACCTAGGCACAATCAATGTGATGACTTTTAACCTGTAAAGTTCTATATGCTTTGGGACCAGGGCTACTGAAGGACCACTAGTTCCTATATGAAACTGTTCACATCTTATGATCAGACACCATTGCCAGGAAGGGGCCAAGAGCTCTCAACTCTGTGTGGCTGCCCCATATGGTGAACCACAGAACTGTAGTTGGAACAGTGAAGTATTCTCAGTCTCTGGTTTGATCCTTCCGCCCCTGCCCAAGCCCTGCTAAATAGGAAGGGCTATAAAAGACTTCCTGTTTTGGTTGAGCATTGCCTGATGTGTTATGTGACTTTGACTCCTGGCTCAGTTCCTTGGCTGTGGTTCAGCTCTTAGTTCCGGGTATACCTGCCTTCAAATTGTAAGTGAATACTTACCAGAGGCAGGGCCTTTTTGGTGATGGTGCCTCAGTTGTGGCACATGATCCCCAAAGACACCTGTGGTGGAAAGAGGTCTAGCTCAGTGACAGAGCCCGTACTTTGTATTTGAAATGTCTCTAGTTCAATCTTGGGCATCTCTTGGTAGGGTTGGCAGAGCCACTGCCAGTCATTGTGAATAATGCTGAGCTAGAAGCACCAATACTCTGGTTGGGTGGAAAGCAACTTGCTCATCTTCCTATGTACCTGGTTCCGCCTTTGTTGTCTTTCAGCTGCCAGGTAAATAAATGATTTCATTTAAGAGCTCAGGTTTTTAATAACCAGTTTGTTTGTTGCAGCTGCTACTGTGTTTAGCTTTTTAAAATTATTGTTTGTTGTTTGGAACTAATTTTATTGGTGAGAATTTGAAGTCAATTAAACGAAAAACATTTCTTTATTTTGTTACCTTTGAAATGCTGCGCTTGAAAGTGTTTAACTGCTGCTGGTTTTAATTGACGGTTGTGAACAGTAATTTGTTGTGTGGATTGTATTTCTGATGTTTTATGTGTTTTTAAATGTATTTTGGTATGCTGCCTCGTGAGGGCAATGTGTCCTGAAAGGCAGTTAAAAAATTATTAAAACAGAATAGAATGACGGGTTTATAAGGTTGTTCTGGTTGGTTATTCCTAGTATGTGATCATGGCCAAAGTAATATCAGAGCTGCTCTCATCTGGCTCCTAAGCAAACAGGGAACTTGCCAGTGGCAAAACCAA
This sequence comes from Podarcis muralis, assembly GCF_964188315.1. NCBI lineage: Eukaryota > Metazoa > Chordata > Lepidosauria > Squamata > Lacertidae > Podarcis > Podarcis muralis. The sequence continues at coordinate 60,243,318 of NC_135659.1, forward strand.
TAGAGCAGCAACTAAAGTGGTTTCCAGGGCCAATCAAAGGTCAGGGTCCAAGCTAGCAGAGTTCACCATAAGGCTCAGGCAAGAGGCAAGGTCAGAGTAGTCTGCGGTCAGGTTTGCATAGGCAGTTGATGCAATAGCAGGTAGGGCAAAAAACTAGTACATAGATGTTGTTCAGGCAGCTCTTCCAGCCCAGCACCAGGGTTTTTGAGCTGGAGTTGTGGGAACCACATTTACTCTCAAGGAGACCTCTACCCCTGGAGTTCTTGCCTGCAGTCAGGCACTTCTCTTGATGGACTTGGTTTCTACGTAGTATTTAAGCTGATACCCTTGGTCTTGGCACCTATTGGGCCTTGAAATTAGAGGCTGAACTCATCTGGGTGTGGGTGGCCCCTCTTTGTTGCAAGATCCTGGTTCCTCACCCTCAGATGGAGCCAGATCTAGGGCTTGGTTAAGGCCAGATCCTTCCAGCCCTCCTATAATGAGGGCTCCCTTGGCTGAGACAAGACATGTACAAGAACCAAAGCTTACTTGCATTCCACACTGTTAGCATTAGAGTTGTGCAAGGCCACCCCTGATTTTATTTCTGTGATTTGGATTGGGGCCCAGATCAATCCAGACCCCCAGATCTGAATTAAAATATGGAAATCCGAAACATTGGCACACCCATTCATTTCTATCAAAAAACCATAACAGCCACAACTTTTTTGTTGTTTCACAATAGGTATATGAAATTTGGAGACATGGTAGCACTTCAAGAGGGGCTTAAACCTGCCACATTTCAGATCTGTCACTCAGTGGTAGCCACCTTTTAAAGTCAGCATTTTTCTGGGGGCTGGGTAAGGTGTTAGACTTGGATTGGAAGTTACAATGGCGAATGAGCGAATTCCACTGACACTTTCACAACCCGGTATTGTCTATATATGGTATTGTATTTAATAATCACAACACTTCAGAAACAGACTGTCTGGCTTTCTGACAGATTGGTTTTCTTACAGATTGCTTTGGGTGGACTCAGCTTGATCTGGAGTTGTTTTGATCCAATCTGGTGCCACCTTGAGTCAGTCTAATTCAGTTCAGAATTTGGCCAGATTGGTGCCACAGTCCTTATAACAACAACAACAACATTATTATTATTTATGCCCCGGCCATCCAGCAGGGTTTCCCCAGCCACTCTGGGTGGCTCCCAACAGATTAAAAACAGAATAAAACATCAAACATTAAAAACTCCCCTAAACAGGGCTGCCTTCAGATGTCTTCTAAAAGTCAGATACAGTGGTACCTCAGGTTACAGATGCTTCAGGTTACAGACTCCACTAACCCAGCAATAGTACCTCAAGTTAAGAAATTTGCTTCAGGATGAGAACAGAAATTGTGCGGCGGCCGCATGGCGGCAGCAGGAGGCCCCATTAGCTAAAGTGGTACCTCAGGTTAAGAACAGTTTCAGGTTAAGAATGAACCTCAGAACGAATTAAGTTCTTAACCCGAGGTACCACTGTAGTTGTTTATTTCCTTGACATCTGATGGGAGGGCGTTCCACAGGGCAGGTGCAAGAACAACTTGAAAAATATGTAACAAGCTCTCTTATTGGTAGGTTGCAACATTCTGTACCATTTTCTACAGAGTTTTTTTGCGATTGCCCGTTCAATATCTCTCCTTTTTCTGAATTGTTCTTGCAAGATTTATTGTCCACTCATATATATTTCATGATTTTGCTTCGGAATAGCTCAATATTTGTTGAACAATCACATAAGTGTATGCTTTTTGTTTTAAGCAAAACATTTTTTGGAAAAAGGGAAAAGACTTCCAACTGAGCTACTAATTTGAATCCAAATATTTCTAACGACTGTTAACCTGCACTCTGTTCCTGTGGTCTGCCGCCTCCACCTTCTCCTCCAGTCAACACCTTAAGCTACAATCCACAAATCTGGGTTTAATAAGTAGATATTTGGGGGAGGAGGTTAAATTAACATTCCATTGAACGGCACACTCCTTAAACAAGAGTCCTGTGATTCTGGGATTGTTGGTAGAGGCTCCTGAGGATTTGATTTAATTTTGTCTTTAAGTTTCAACAAGGAAAGTCTTCTAAACCTGACATGTTTTGTCATCCCTTGATGCCAACTTTGACAGAAGTGCAGTAACAGCTCCGTTGACTACTTCACAAAGACTCCCAAGGCTTCTCGCAGTTTAAAGACCAGTAATGAGAAACATCTAACTTTCCTTAAAAAAACCCCCACACAACTTTGTATTTGCCATTTTTAAAATGTTAACAGATTTAGCATGGCGGATTTCAGTGGGAAGATGACTCTGTAGTTGCCAGGCATAGCTGTAGAGAGAAAATACCGTATTGCTCTGAAAATTGCCTCTTAAGTCATTGTGTAGCATGTTAAATTTTGGTGTTATCTCAGGAAGGAAAATGAACTCTCTTCAGGAGAGAGGAAATCCACTGATAGGTAACCCTGAGACTTGCCACCATCCATATTGTAAATCGGATATACAATCTAATGCAGGGTGGGGAACCTTTTCTGGAAGGTGGGCCAATTTCTTATCTCTTTGAACCATGTTAGGCCAAATTTGACAGGGCTGTCCATCTTTCAGTTGCCTGATATCTCTATGATGTCAGGTTAGACCTATGCGCTGGAGGTTCCCCACCCCTGATGTAATAGCTACCTCTCTTTTCTTGTAATAGTAGGGATCAGGAATACATGATATTTCAGGTGTTGTTGGGCTCAAAGAAGGCAAATGTTCAAAGATGATGGGAGCTGGGAGTCCAACAGAATCTGGAGGGGCACCATTTCTCCATCCCCATACTGTTGTCTGAAGTGGAACTCATGCATTAGAGGTTTGATATGTCCTTTAGAATCAAATGTGCTTTCAAGAAACCATGGTTTGATTGCACTCTGTCTTGGTATAATTCTCTGAAATTTCATTTAGGGCCACCAGACAAAGTCAGATGATTGAGTAACAATAATGGCACTATTTAACTGCCCTTCACCCTAAGATCCCAGCGTGGGTGTCAGGGAACTACCATCGGCTCAGAGGCGAGAAATAGAAGGGCAGTTGTGTTACAGGGAGCCTCCGAAAATCTTGCGAAGCAGTTCATCCTCCAGGGAGGAGGAAAGCCTGACCTCCAGTGGGGAAGAGGTGCAAGGACCAGATGATGCTGGTGGGAGCCTTAATACCGCTCCTGGGCAAGCTGGACAGGAGGGAAACACACCCTTGCCATCACCCATCCTGCACAGTAGCCTAAGGTACAAAGAGGGAAGGAGAAGGTTGGGAGTAACGAAACTCTTATGTTGGGGGAGGTCCAAAGAAAGACCTCCCAGATTCTGCTAGCGATAGAGCCAGACATGAGCTTTGGGGCTCTTCACTGTAAATATTTTGCACCAAAATAAAGCCTGTAAAACACAGGTTGGAGTCCTGCCTGGTTACTCTCGAGCAATCGCAACAGCCATCTGACAGTGGGTTACAACAATACAATGTTAGAAACACTAAAATAGTTAGAAACAATTTTTAAAACTTACAATTATAAAAACAACAACATGCAGTCATGTAAAATAGGGCGAGCCTTGAAATATATAGGGTATTTTAAATGTTTTCAGTGGTTTGATGCAGAGGACCATTCATTTGTTAAGTGGCAATTGCCATGGTGTTTATGCAATGCTGTGATAAGTGGTCATTTGTTGTAATTTGCCAGCAATGGGAACAATCCTCACTCAAGCAGAAAGGACCACTATGGTGTGTGTGTGTGTGTGTGTGTGTGTGTGTGTGTGTGTGTGTGTAAACAGTAAGGTAGGAGCTAGAGACTTCTAAAAGAGATCTCTCAACATGGCCAAACTACAATTTTCAGGTGGTTTTTTTTTGGGGGGGGGGAGATGTAATAATTAAAGTGGCAGAATGTACACACAAACACACACACAGTATTGATATACCCAAAGTGATCTCTACTAATGAGCTTCCGAGGCTTTCAAAAACCCTTTGGAGCATCATGAGAGTGACATCATTTGCATGTGTATAATTTAATGTTGACTTGCCTACTGTGCTTTTACTTTGATTTTAATGTTCTGCATTTGTAGTTAGCCGTCTTGGGCTCTCATGAGAGGAAGGGTGGGAGATAAGAAATATAATTAATAATAATGAGTAAGATTGCAACTGTTGTTTTTAAAATTTGCAATATTTTTAATGAGCAGGATGCAACTTATTATATCTGAATGGGGAAGGGCTATGCATCAGTGGGAGAGTGCATGCTCTGCAGGAAGATGGTCCCTGGTGCAGTTGCTGCAGGTGACATGGAAGTCCTCTATTGCAGGCTGTGGAGAGCAGCTGTCAGCCACAGTAGTCTAGGTGTGGGCATGGTCAATGCTTGCTGGGGCATGGTCAGTGACCCGGAATGGTGGGAGTTGCAGTTCAGCCACATCTGGAGGGCCAAAGGTTTCCTACACTTGCAGTCCACAATAGCGGCCTAGGTGAACAAAGTTGACTTGGGGTAATGCAGCTCCAGCATTGGTTCCAGCATTGGTTCTGGACCAATGAGAATTCTGAAATTGGTTTTCATGATTGAAATGCCTACTGCTCCTCTCTTCTCCCTTCTCCCCATCTGCACTCGTACAGTTACAGAGGCAGGGTGCTCAAGTATTTCAGCATTCATTTTGAGTCTGTAAAATGTTACCCTTTACCCAGTTGCACTTTGCTCCAGAGCCTGCCATTTTCCTTTGCTTTTTATTCTGCCAAACCTCATCCCTCCCTCCCTCCTTCCCAGCAAACACAAACCTGTGCTTCTGGAGGTGTCAGTCATCAAGCAGCCCTGCAGCCCCCTCCCCCAATCGCCCCCCAGAGCAGATGTCTCTCCTGGTCTGTCAGCGTTGGAATGGCTGTCAGGGGCCTGCATTATTTATCTGCTCTGTAACATTTACTGGGATTTAGTGTTTAATAACTGTCACTCCAATATATCTTTTCCTAATCCCTTCAGATCTGTCGCTGTAGCAATTTTAAATATTTAGCAACACAGTTTGTGTGTTCACTGTTAGGGTTGCAATTTTCTTGTAATTAAAGATTTACAAGACACAGCTCAAGATTTAGAAAGGATTGGTAAAAGATCAAAGCTGTTTAGCATTTGGGCTGGATATCACCGGTGTTTGGGAGCTGTTTGTTCAGGGCCTCAGCTTCTCAGGCAGTGGCCCAGATTTGGCGGCAGCATGCCATGCTTTCCACTTGCTTAGCCGCTGGAATTTTCCTTTCACTTAATCTTCCTGTTCACAGAAAAGCCTACGAAGTTGGCTTTACAATGACCTGGTTCTTCTAGCCTAGTGTTGCCTATTCTTGATTGGTGTAGCTGGAGTGGTCCTCCTGCATATACGATCTCCATCAGAGATGTGGCTTGTGAGAGCACACGGAAGAGTCGATGGAGTCACCCAGGCTGTGGAACTCCTCAGCCCTCCTCAATTTGTTTCTTGCTGTGAGCTGAAATTGTTCTAAAACTACAGGGAGAGTGGTTCCAAAACACAGCTTGGTGTGTGTGTGAGAAAGAAGAGAGGTCCTAACTTCCAGACGCATAGTTGGTCAATTCGGTTATCCCTCAAAGAATGAGGATTCCTGTCTACATTTGAAGCAATATCATGTCGCTAAACAGTCATGGCTTCCCCACAAGAATCCTGGCCAGTGTCATTTGTTAAGGGTGCTCAGAGTTCTTAGGAGCTCCCCTCACAGAGCTACACAGGGCTAGTCCAAGACATTTTACCACTTGAGGCAAAACAGAAAATGGTGTTTTCCCACCACCTCATTCACCAACTGAGGCGACTGGAAGCCCTGACACGCTAAAGATAAGCAGGGGAGAAAATTGGAAGCCAGAGATTAGCAGACGCTGGCTGCAAGTGACAAGTGTACAAGGTGGCAAGTGATGTGCTGCTTGGGGGTCTAGATCTGCCGCCCCTCCCACCTGTCCCCAGCCTGCTGCCTGAGGTGACTATCTCACCAAAGCTAATGAGTGGGCCGGTCCTAGAATTACGGTTCCCAGAGTGGCTTAACAATCAATCCCTCCATACCCTCCAACATTTCTCCACTGAAAATAGGGACATCCTAAGGAAAAGGGGGGCATTCCAAGATCAAACGAGAAACCGGGATGTTTTCTCTAAATCAGGGACATCCCTGGAAAATAGGGACATTTGGAAGGTCTGTCCCTCTTTGAGGGTGAACTATGGGAATTGTCTTTCTGGGAGGCGAATAAGAGTATCCTAACAACTCCCAGCACCCTTAACAAACCACACGGCCCAGGATTCTTTGGGGGAATCCATGGCTGCTTAAAGTGGTGTGACGCTGCTTTAAATGAATAGTGCCGGTGGAGCCTAAGATGCAGCCCATTCTGGAAGCTTTCCAGCCCCACACTGGGCTTAGCTCTAGAGTTGGAGATGCTCCTTGAACAGTCTGTTCTCTGCACTTCATCCTGCTATACACACACCTCTCTTGTCTCCTGACCTAGCTTTTGTTGCGACTGAGCTCAGCATTCTGTGCTGAATGATGCATTATCCCAGCAAAGGTCCATTGGCATCACACCCCCTTCCTCCAGAGACAGGATCAGCTCCACAGGCTTGCTAGTGTTAGCAGATCATGAATGATTAAAATCCAGTTCTGGGCTATGCACCAGGTCAGGCCAAGGACTGATGGGACTGGTCACACGCTGCATCTGTTGCTCCAAAGAGCTCAGGGGATATATATGCCGCCATGTTTTATTAATCACCTGCCTCGTCTTTAGACTCTATGAGCTGAAATATTCAGGGGATAATTCACCAAACAAATTAATGCAGGACAAAGAATCCTGCATAATTGAATAGGAATGTGTAACAGATGTGTCTGCAACCCCTGATGTGAGCATGTTGTGCTGCCTTTTCCTTCCACTCCATTTTTGGCATTTTGACTTTGTTCCTTGTACGAGAAACCCTGTTTTTGCAACGGGTGTGACTTTGTACAAAATGTCACAACCAGCCACTTCTAAAACCTCAGGTCCCCCAAAGTGTCCATCTCATACAAATACTGCTCGCTCCTACACCCAGAAAAGTTTCTGCCAGATTGATATTCTAGAATATATCTAGGATCCAGACCGGAGGGAGATCTTAAATATTTGATACTTATTGTGCAGAAGGCAGAGTTAGCGGCCAGCCTTTTGAATGCATCTGTAGAAAAACTTGGCAACAGAATCTGCTTCTGGTTTTAGATGATTGGGCTTTCTGCTTGGGCCTGAGCTCCTGGCTGAACCACTGCTTGGGCTCCCACCCCAGCCTGGCCACAGGATACCACCAGAACAGCTGGACAAAGGAGGACATTGTGGGCATCTCTAGCCATTTAGGATACATAACTGGGCAAGAGATGCCTTTTGAAACAGGATGTCAGGTGACCATGGGAGACCATTCATGCCTTTCTTCCTGTTTATATAATTTCCAGGTTCTGCTGGAGTTCTTAGTATTTGTTATTTATACATTATATTTCTGGCCCACCTTTCACCAACTGGTCCAAAAGTGGGAATACAACAAGGGAATACAACAATGAAACTGCAGCAAGTCGATAAAACAGTCACATAGCAATGAAAACATCATTAAACATCTTCAAATTACACCAGATCAACCAGCATCAGCTTCAAACTGAGCGGCTCATTACAGTTCTCACCCCCACCCAAAAACTGGAGCAAAGAGGCATGTCTTCATGAACCAGCAAAGTCAGTGCTTGATGTATCTCCAAGGGGAAGTCATTCCAGAGACAGCCGATTTACTCTGCTCTTCCCAAAAAGAAAAAAGAGACTTTCAGAGTGTTTTACAAATATCAACAAGATAGTCCCTCCCCTTAGGCTTGCCATCTAAAAGTCAGGACACAAAAGGAAAATGGGTGGGGGAGGGAAGAGGGACAAAGGAAACTCAGGCAGTAAGTATTTGTTAAGAGTTCTTGTAGTGACCAGTTGGGATGGAAAGAATTCAAGGGAGAAGCCAAAGGCTGCACTCTCAGCTGAGCGGATGGAGAAGCCCAGTGGTCCCATCTTCCCCTCTGATGTAGCCTGATAGAATTGCTGCTGCTTGATAACAGAGGCACATCTCTCTCCTGCATCATGATGATACCATTCTGCATTGCTCTTGTGTACCTTTGTCAGACTAACCTCCATCCCAGGCAGCAGTGAGCGTGGAACATCCTGTGGACCAGGCATTTCACAGAGAAGATGCTGGCATTTGGTTGGTTGCTTCTCCCATTTCCTTTACAGCACGTTATCACCATGCGGAGTGTGTGTGTGTGTGTGTGTGTGTGAGAGAGAGAGAGAGAGAGAGAGAGAGACAGAGACAGAGACAGAGACAGAGACAGAGTCAATGCTGTCTAGGAGGTGCCCCATGCTGGGAGTGCTTGATGATTTTGGGCGATTACACCTGCCCCTGTTTGTAAAGGATATGATGGGGTTTTGTAAAGGAAACGGAGCCCTTTAACTGGGGAAGGCAGTGACTGTGCTTGTGCTGCATGAAGACAGACTGACATGCCTTAATTAGATGTTTGTCCCTTCTAAGTGGAACTGATCTGCATATCAGGCTGACCCTCTTGCCCTCATCCCCATTAGCTCCGGAAGCTGCTCAGAAAACGGCCCTGATTGTCAGCTCAGGTCTGCCTTTCTTTCCAAAGGGCCTTCGTCTTGCTCTCTCAAATGCTCCAGCTGAGTGGTTGTGGGTGGGGTTTTTTGAGGGTGGGTGGACGGCTTGCTCTGCCCGCCCGCTCCCCTCCAATTCCTGCATTGTGCATCAGAGCTGGGCGCACGATTGTTAGCACATATTAATATTAATTTCTCATCAACCCAAACCCTGCCCTTCTCTGTATGCAAATCAGAAATAGATTTCCCCCCTAATTAAGTTTTAATATGGCCCTAGAATGGCACGGGAGCAGCAAGATTAATAATAAAAGTCCTGCATCCTTCAGACAACAGGCTACAACAGGCAAGAGGGGAGGTGCGGAGAGTGAAATCTGAGGCTCGGGATGTTTTGCCTGGAAGGCATTTCTCTGCAACAGAACTTTTGCTTGCTCCTCCTGTCTCCTGGCCGTCCTTGGCAAATGAGGGATGCTGCTCCTGCCGCTGCTTCGCTTGATTGGAATCGGCAGGGCTCCAAGCAAAATGCCTGCGAGGAGAAACACTGAACTTGCGCTCATGAATGATCTTACCTGGCAGGGCCTGTTGTAAGAGACTAGCAGACTTGTGTCTGGCAGGATGGCCACGGCCTGATAGCAAAACTTCCCCCCTCCCAAAGATCATCTATCTATCATCTATCTATCTATCTATCTATCTATCTATCTATCTATCTATCTATCTATCTCTCTCTCATCTATCTCTCATCTATCTATCTATCTATCTATCTATCTATCTATCTATCATCTATCTATCATCTATCTATCATCTATATCTAATCTATCTATCATCTATCTATCATCTATCTATCTATCTATCTATCTATCTATCTATCTATCTATATCATCTATATCTATCTATCATCTATCTATCATCTATCTATCTATCATCTATCTATATCTATCTCTATCATCTATCTATCTATCTATCTATCTATATCTATCTATCTATCATCTATCATCTATCTATCTATCATCTATCTATCATCTATATCTATCTATCATCTATCTATCATCTATCTATCTATCATCTATCTATCTATCTATATCTATCTATCTATCTATCTATCTATCTATCTATCTATCTATCTATCTATCATCTATCTATCTATCATCTATCTATCTATCTATCTATCTATCTATCTATCTATCTCTATCTATCATCTATCTATCTATCTATCATCTATCTAATCTATCTATCTCTATCTATCTATCATCTATCTATCATCTATCATCTCTATCTATCTATCCTATCCTATCCTATCATATGTATAGCCCATCTCTCCTCCAAGGAGGTCAAGGTAGAAAACATTTCACTTCCTCCCCATTGTATCTTTACAAACAATCCTTTGAGGTAGGTTAGGCTGAGTGACTGTGACTGGCCCACGGTCACCCAGTGAGTTTCAGGGCTGAGCAGGGATTTAAAGCCTGGCCTTCTGGGTCCTAATCCATGCTAGCTGCTTCACCACATTGGCTCTTAATATGAGCCAACTTCTCTTATATGTGAAGTTGCGATGTTTTTGCCCCAATGTGTATCTGTTTATATTTGCTTATTTTGAACCTTCATTCCCCCCCCTCCCTCGTGGCCCCTTTTCTGCTTAAATATTTTAAGCGGCATTGAAATGTGGGGCATTTCTAGCTATAGGTTAGGTTCCTCGGTATTGCCATTATCTCCCCCCCTTTTTTTTCTTTCAGAAACTGGCTTTTATACAGATATTGGCAAACACCAATGCTATAGGAAAAACCTCCAGCTTTGGCATTTCTTGAATGCATGCCTACTGCATACAGCAGACCCTCCAAGTGTCCCTATTTTCCATGGACGTCCCTGATTTAAAGAAGCTGTTCCAGTTTCTAATTTGACCCCAGAATGTCCCACTTTTCCTTAGGCTATCTCTATTTTCATTGGAGAAATGATGGAGGTTATGGAATTATCCGACCCCCGAGCCGTCTGAAGGCAATCCTGTATAGGGAAGTTGGTTTTTTTAAGGTTTAATGTTTTGTTATGTTTTTATTGGAAGCTGCCCAGAGTGGCAGGGGCAACCCAGTAAGATGTGTGGTGTATAAATAGTAAAATTATCATTATGGAATGGGACGTCCCTATTTTCATCGGAGAAATGTTGGAGGGTATGCATACAGTGAGATATATGCAACAGTCTTTGACTTTTCAGTTAGCCCTGTAGCTAACTATGAGGTCCCACAGATGAGTATCCGACTTACTCAAGAACCATTTTTTGTAGGCCAAAAGCCTTCTCAGCTTTTAGGTAGGTCCAGCTGGGCCCCTATACCTTTTAAAACCAGGAAGTGTCATTCAAAAAATGGTTGTAGCCTCTCAGATGCTGTATGCCACAATAAAGATGTGTTAGTATTTGCATCCTACTTTAAGCTATACCAGGAGCTTGGAATGGCATGTGGTTCTGGGTTCGCTGTGGCATACATCCAGTTGGCAGAATTTTCACCACCTGTGCTCACTTGCATTTATCTACCCGGCAATTTGGGTTGAATGGTATGCAGGCAGGAAGACATCTCATACATAGTTACTTGGATTGCACCTTTGCTAGGTTCTTCTCTATGCATGGATTGCCCTGCATATCAGGACACTTGATTTGTTCCTGTGTGTGTGCTTGAGAGAGAGCTAGGGTGTTATGTACTGAGCTAAATCCTAGAACAATAGGATCCAGAATGCAGCAGTCTGATTGGTCCGCAGGAGCCACCCAATCCAGCTCCAGGTGGAAGTGAATCAGCAACCTGATTGGCCTGCAGGAACAGCCCAGAATTAGCCAGTCACGCGGGGCTCATTGTGTAAATAATGTATATATAGCTAGACGTTTTGGGGAAAGTTTCATTGATTGCTACTATGAGCTGAATAAAGAGCATGAAATTCTGAGTATATTTCACACACACACACACACACACACACACAGAGAGAGAGAGAGAGAGAGAGAGAGAGAGAGAGAGAGAGCGCACTCTAGAAGGGAACAGTTACTGCTAGAGGAGAAGCAAGATGGCTTTTAGGGGGTGGGGGTTGGCATCACCTAGATCTAGTCTGACAGAATCTTAACTCAAGGCCACAGGGGTTTCATTACCCATCTCGGTACAGTTTCAAGGTCATTGCAATCAGCTGAAAGAGAGAACACAGTGACTTTTACATCAGTGCTGATAGCTACAGGTGCTCATCAGACATATGTTCTTACTCTCGGCTGGGGAATTGCATCCTTTCAAAGTGCCAGAATAACTTGGAGACTCCTTTATGTGCATCCTCACACACCCCGAAAGAATCTCATTCTCTTTTTCTTCTGACTGCAGATATTACTGATCCCATGGAGTTTAGCAAAAGGTCAGGCATATGTCATGGAAGTTTCCCATCTCCAAATGCTGTATGTCTGTTTCAGGTAGCACTCCCAGCACTGCCTTTCGGCATAGTGACAAGTATGCATATGCCAAAACCATTAGGACTGAAGTTGGCCTATAATTGAGATTTGATGCCACATTTTACTACTACTGAGGGGCACACATTATTACTTTGTATTACATGCACACATAAAATGCTTTATGTGTACACATCAGGGCAATGCAATGTGTGCATGTAACTGATATATTGCTACTCAAGTATATTGGCTGAGTGGGTGGAGGATGGACTGGCTGCTATTCCCTGTCACCGTGGCATCCAGCAGTGAATACTCGTCAGTCATCATGCTTGAAGCAGTCTGTAGGGATGGTAAGGGTTGACTGTCAATGCCCTCCATTTGTTGGCCAACTCTTATTTCTCTCTCTGGCTTTTTTTGCTAGATGGGTTACACCTTCACCTTTCAAGTGGAAATGATTAATGTCTGGTCTTAGAAACCTCCCTATGCCTGCCAATTAAGTTTGCAGAATGAAACCGCAGGAGCAGGATTAGTCTAAGTGGTGACCTCTAGATATTGCAGGACTACAATTCCCACCATCCCTAATTATTGACCATGCTGGGTGGGGCGGATAGGAGTTGGAGTCAACATTTAGAGGTAAACATGTTGGCTACTCCTGATAAAAACAAAAGGATAATATTCTTGCTGGGTCTGGTTAAAGATCCATTTAGGGGAGTGCTATGGCACTCAAGCTGATAAACATAGGGTGGTGCAGGTGGCACTGTGGTCTAAACCACTGAGCCTCTTGGGCTTGCTGATCAGAAGCTTGGCAATGGGGTGAGCTTGCATTGCTCTGTCCCAGCTCCTGCCAACCTAGCAGTTCGAAAGCACGCCATTGCACGTAGATAAAAAGGTACTGCTGTGGCGGTAAGGTAAATGGCGTTTCAGCGCGCTCTAGTTTCTGTCATGGTGTTCCGTTGTGCCAGAAGCGGTTTAGTCTTGACGGCCACATGACCCAGAAAGGTGTCTGTGGGCAAACGCCGTCTCCCTTGGCGTGAAAGTGAGATGTGCACTGCAATCCCATAGTCGCCTTTGACTGGACTTAATGGTCCAGGGGGTCCTTTACCTTTTAAACATATAGGGCAGCACCTTACAGGTTTTGCGGGACCCCATCTTCTGTTGGCCCCATCTAGCATGGTCAGTGGTCAGCCACAGGTTCCCCATTCCTTGTGCCCTGCTGATCTTGCACCAAATGCAGTTACATCAACCTAGGTGCATTCTGCTCTTGTCTGTACAACTCTGTGTTGCAGCTACACCTTTTTTAAGGATCAGGGTGCCTGGGCATTCCTATTTCAAGCTTTCCTTCTTTAAGCTGTAACATACTGTAGCAAGGCTGTAATCTTTTACTTTTGTGCTATTCTATGTTGCAGTAACTTCTGTGGCAGCTATAATTTCAAATGGTAACAGCATGGCCAGGCACCATAACTCATCTACTGATAAAACATTAAGACTGGGGTAGAGAGGAAGAGCCACAGAAATAATCTCCACAATCACTGTACTGTGCCAGAGCCTGGAAGGATTAATGTCCATACTATGGCCAGTTTGGGTAAACTTGGAGAAGCAAAACAGTGTAACAAAATAGTTAGTTTCCATGAGCACACACAAGCATATATGCACATTTGAAATTGACAATATTGGTTTTTTGTAAAAAACAAAACCAAACCATTTCTTCAAATTCTCTGCTCTCTCCACTACCCGTTTTTACTTTATTTTGTTTACAGAGCTTTACTACCTGATCCTAGGGCTTGCTGGGCCAGCAAATAAATACTCGGGATGGATTTGCCGGCTGCTGAGCCAACCTAGGCAGCAGTATTACAGCAGCAATTCCAAGACATTATTCATGCATTCCAAGTATTACCCTGGTGCAAAGATTTTAAACAGCAAAGTCAAAGTTGCAGCTGCAGAGAATAAACTAGGCTTACCGAGAGTCCAGATTCAAACATGACTATTACTTTAATTTTTTAAATATACTTAGAATAGCATGAGTTGTATTAGACCCGTTTGAGTGTGGAACATTCCTTTTGAGTGTGGGGCATTATTTTCCAAGGGAAGCCCTTTTCCTCATCTTGCTACTGCAGGGGGCGTTTCCCATGGAGAACCGACTGCTGCTTCTACCAGCCAAATACCCCTCCCTTGCTCTTGTATTGACTTTACCTGGCAGGTGTGTGTTTAGGAATTGCACATTTGCTAGCAGAATCTGTAGCTCTGTGCTTCCATATGGTGACCATGCCTGGGGAGCTTTCAGTTTTCTTTGGGGAGCTTTCTTATAGATTCTACAGCAGGAATGGCTAACTTGTGGCTCTCCAGATATTGCTGGACTCCAACTCCCATCAGCCCCAGCCAGTGTGATCAGTAGGGATGATGGGAGTTATAGTTCAGCAGGCAAAAGGTAAATGGGGATGGGGATGTGGGTGGTGCTGTGGTCTAAATCACTGAGCCTCTTGGGCTTGCCGATCAGAAGGTTGGCAGTTCGAATCCCCATGATGGAGTGAGCTCCCATTGCTCTGTCCCAGCCCCTGCCAACCTAGCAGTTTGAAAGCACCCCAGTGCAAGTAGATAAATATCTGAAGGGCCACAGGATCTCCTGCTTCTCCTGCCACTGCTACAATGTGGTTTACATGCAGAGGATCCAAGGTTCTCCAGGTAGGGCTAGAATGACTACCTTCTGAAATATTGGAGAGGTGCTGGAAGCCAGTATCAACAATATACCAGTGGTCTGACTCAGTGTAAGGCAGCTGCTTAGGTTCCTGATGTGATAGGAGAAAGTGTATCTCCTTCACTTCTCCTTGCTATAGAGTTGCTAAAGGCAGGTAAACACTATTTGGGACAGGAAGTGGCATAATAACCAACCAGACATCCTACCTGAGGCCACCCAGTGGTTGAGCACTACCCATGGCCAATTAGAATAATACTCATGAGTTTATACAGATGGAGAGAACCAATTTTCTAATGCAGGATCTGGGAAGAGAAGACCTGAGACTTGAAAATAATTGAGCTTTTGATGTTCATTTGATTTTGCTTACAGATTTTGCATTTGAACTTGAATTAATTCACACTTGGTTTGTTTCATTTCTAATGTTAATTAGTACGCATTTGATTACTTCAGGTTTGAGCAATTCATCTTCAGCTGATTTATTTTTTTACATTAAGCAATGAGCTTGAGAAGTATTACAGTCTCAGCTCACTGTGTGAATTGGCCTTGAGTGGTGAGAAGGCCAGCAGAGTCACCAGCCTTGGCAGAATCAGAAGGGGCAGAACTCTCCTGATTCTGCCCCACTCCCCAATTTGTTGCAGGATCTATTACATCCTGATTGGCCAGAAAACCTATATAACTCCTTGTTGGTCAACTCCAGATTTGGACTTTTACACAACAATACGTGACCATCAAAACAGGCCTGACTGTTCTTTCTTATCTTCAACCTTTTATCTTCCACTGCAGGGGTGCAGAACCACAATCCTGCAGGCCAAATGTAGCCCTCTAGGCCTCTCTGGCCCCCAGAAAGCTTCACAGGCTGCATCCCTTAGTGGCCTTGTTTTCCTCCTAAGTGTTTCTGCCTGGCTAGAATGTGTCTTTGAACTTCAGCAATGTCTCTTGCTTGCCTGGATGGAGGTTGGATGGAGCATGTGAGTGTGTTACAGGTGAAATTTACATTTGTCACTCCGCCCCCCACTGGCATGTGGTCCTCTGTAGATTGCCATGAAGGGAATGTGGCTCTCAGGATGAAACAGGTTACCCACCCTGTTGTAGGGTTGCATTTCTCTAGTCATAGATCTGGCCTAATTCCTCAGGTGAACTCGGCAAATGGTTCATCCATCTCCAGTGGTTGAGTTCTTGCCTTTCAGGTAGACACACAGCTGTGGTAGGAAGAGCTGGTTAATTTATATCAGTGAAACCTTGACCTGTGGCTCCTGAAGCTGTTTCCTTCTAGACACCTTGGTGGATAGAGCACATGTTTTGCATGCAAAAAAGTCCCACATTCAGCCTCTAGTATCTCCAGTTAAAAGGGCCCAACCCCAAGTAGTGAGATCCTGAAGAAGGGCTGCCATTCATAATAGAAAATACTGAGTTTTATGGACAAACAGGGCAAGGGAGTATAAGTTCCTTTCTATGTTCCTAAGTAACTTCTATGCCCCCTGCTGATCTTGCCAAGTAACCAGCCCCCAAACTTTTCCAGAAAGTTAAAATTAATTAATTAAACCAAAAAAAGCTCAGCATTTCGCATGAGTCAAAGTGTGGGTATATATCTTTTTTCCAACTTTTGTTTCATTAAAATATAGCTTCAGTTCTTTTCACCCTCACCCGTCGTGCTATGATCTGTGACCCTGCTGTAAGTCTTGATGAGGAACATACTGAGTTTTGATAAATGAGTTAATGAGATTTGAAAGATGATAAAGCTAATGGATGAGGTCTGCAATTCTGAACATGGTTCATTGCAAATTGGAACCACGGGGCCGTTGGGGAGGTTAGTTATGATGACCCCCCTCCCATCTGATAGCTCAGTAAATGACTCATTTGTTTCTTTTTTTGTCCCCTTGTACTCTCAACAGGCATACATTTAATAGGAAGCTACCTGCTTGAAATCACTAGTGTTCTTTTAATTGATGGTCTCTTTGTTCTTGCATTCAAAGAGACTATTTTAATGATCAATGTTTAACAGTTAAAGAGATAAATAAAAAGTGTTTCTGTATCTACATACTATGGTCTGGTTGCACACTAGTATAGAGCTGGGACATGTTTCATACATGGTAGAGTGCAGATCTTAGGACGGGACAGCCAACAAGATGCCTTCCCCTCCCTAGAAATCTTGGACTCTAGCTCACATCAGCCCCAATCAGCAAAGCCCATAATCAAGGATGATGTGAGCTGTAGTCCAACAACATCTGAAGGGCACCACTTTGGTGACCTATGATGGATGGGTTGTGCTCTGAAGCCAATGACTTCAATCTTATTGGGAAAGGTGTTGTGACCAACTGGTTTGGAACACATTTCATAACATGCCTGTTTATTTAAGTGCTGCGAGCTCAGAACCAGAGCCTGTGATGTCTGGGCTAGGATTAAAAGGGTTAACTTGCCCATAGTTTTATGTTGCTGCTTCCCCTTGTTGGAAAGCCGAAAATTGCACTACAAATTCCAAAGCATCCACATGATTTTGATCTTTCCGTGATGTGCACACCTTGGTCCTTTCGGATGCTCTGCTGGTCCCAAAGCCATTGGAATGAATCTGTCTTGTGTTGATGTGGTATACTTTTATGAGTTGACACTTGAATTCCTCTCTCAACAAGTTTTGTCTCTGATTATGTTTAAAATGTTTGTTTTGCTTAGCTCTTTTTGAGAGGTTGTCACTGTGATATGACCCAGTCCAACTAAAGCTAAAGTCTCTCCACATGCTTTTGAATGTGTGTATGGGAGAAGCTCTGCTCCTAACTAACATGTGGTCATTGTTCTTCCAACTGTATCCATGGAGGGGTCTGGAAAAGTGGGCTGCTGGATGCGTGAAGAAGAATATAATGTAATATAAGAAGAGCCCTGCTGGGTCTAGCCCAACATTCTGTCCCCAGAGTGGTCACCAGAAGCCCATGAGAAGCCTGTAAGAGTACTGTCATACGCACAAGGATCTTTTTAAATACTATGATGAGCAGGGCCACAGACTAAAGATCTACAAGGGCGGGAGGAGACCAGTTGTGCCTCCTGTTTCCATGATGTTGCTGTAGAGGTGGCACAGGGGGAGGTGGGGTGCCTAGAAGACAGCAGATCCAGCCTGCAAGGAGTGCTGCAGCTGTTGTTGTCGTCACTGTAGCACCACCACCAGGCTGTGCATTCCTCGGAGGCCAGATCTACTGCCCCTGTGGATCCTGCTTCCTGAAGTGGTCGGCCCTGTACGGATATGCACATCAGGACCAGAGCCTGCCATCATGATGCTGCCCCACTGGGTGCATTCATTATACGTAGCTAAATGAATGGAAGAAACTTTTGCCCCATGGAAATAAGTGGAGGGAGGCCTCATTGCTTTTAATGGGATTTAGCTGGATCAGTCTCCTGGATTTCCCCTTTAAGCTTCAGTAGAGTCTTCTATCAGTAACTTCCCTTCTGCACACTCTTGAGTCTGCATAAAGCCCAGGGCAGTCTGGTAGCGGCCAAACTTCCCTTGATTGCAGCTGTGAAAGCTACCATTAATCCAAACAATAACCATTCTCTTGCAAAGAAAGATTCAGCAGTAAATTTCTTCCACTTTTTTTTTTAAAAAAGAATAAAATAAAATCAAGTGCTTAAAATAGAGTGTGGCACACAATGCCCTCAGCTGGATTTTCCTGAATTTAATAAATTGCACATGAAACTCACAAAGCTGTTTACACTAAGAAGGACGAGGGTGGAAAGGTAGAGAGCAGAAGGTGCCATGGAGGTGCCTGTTGTGTTAGATTGTTATTCCCCAAGCAAATGTAAGATGTAAACAATAATAACGGCAGTGACAGTGGCAGCAGAAGTCTTCTGGTTTGCAAGAGGGAGATGAGACCTCAAAGTGGGGCAGGGATACATGCTTTCAACAAGACTTTCACACTGCAAATGAAACCATCAGCCGAGGAATCGTTCTTTGGTCTCCCAAATAGATCATTTCTTCATCCCATCTGTTTTTCTTAATGTTCCTGTTATTTACTCAGGAAGGCTTAACTGCAGCATAAAACTTTCCCCTTTATCATGTTCATAGATTTTAAGGTCAGAAGGAAGCATTGTGAACATGAGTTTTCTAATCTTCCGTGTAGCACAAAGTAGAGAAATTCGCCCATAATTCTTGCATTCGGCCCATTAACCTGTGGCTGAACTACAGTGTATTTTTTGGAAATGCTCCTGCAAGTGATGTCTGTTGGCAAGCAAATAATTGATTTACCCATTCAACACCCCCCATTGCAGTCATATATTTGGGACGCCTTCACTAAGTATATCCTCATAGTTTCTTGGGTCCAAACAACGCATTATATGCAGTCACATATATATTTCTCTCTGGCTTGTTCTTTATTTTGCCAGAAGCAGATTCCAGTGGAAGATGTGGCTGCCTAACTCTTCCCCTCCCATCTCTTTTTCTCTTCAGCCTCTCCCCCCCAGCTGCTTTCATCCTGTGGGGGGGAAACGTACCAGTATCTCTCTCATCACGGGGTCCAAAGCTGTGTGGGGAGAAGCTTTTGATTGGGAAAATAGTATGAAAGCAACTTGTCCCCCAACACCAGGACTTCATGGAAACTCACAGCCTCTTGTCTTTTCAAGGAAACAGAGGAAGATGCAGGTGTCTGTGTGGCCACTTCAGTGCATTGCAGATGTGGACAAAAGCTCTGACCATACTGAATTTCCAGTTCCATCAGCCCATGGCAAGGAAATATTGAGCCACATGCTGAATTCAGCCCAGAACTGGAGTTTGACATATTGTTGTACATGCTGCAGTATCTATGTTTGCAATATGCAAAACACAGATCCAGATTGAACAGAAGAGTATGCATATGAGTGCCTCACTATATGAGCCGATACAGCTGGACCGGTTCCCCACAGCTCTCATGCGCCAGCTCTGTAAACAGGTTCTAGGACTTACCGTGGTGTGCAGATAACTTGCGATGAAGTGCATTTTATTGTTCAGAAGCTGTGTATAATGCACCCATAGTTCCATGATTGTAACTCCAGGTGATGGTTGTGATTGTGTGATAGAATTTCACTTGACCCATGTAATCATATGGCTAAGTCCACAATCCGCAATTCCCCCCCTACCCTGGGTGTAATAACAGTCACAATCATTCATTTACAGTGGTATCTCGGGTTACAGACACTTCAGGTTAAAGACGCTTCAGGTTACAGACTCCTCTAACCCAGAAATAGTACCTTGGGTTAAGAACTTTACTTCAGGATGAGAACAGAAATCGTGCTCCGGTGGTGTGGCAGCAGGAGGCCCCATTAGCTAAAGTGGTGCTTCAGGTTAAGAACAGTTTCAGTTTAAGAATGGACCTCCAGATCAAATTAAGTTCTTAACCCAACTGTACCCAACCCAACCTTAACTGTACCTCCATGGATAACAGTCTGAATCCTATCACACCACCAGTTTCAGCATTGCAGCTCAATTTTGATATGAGTATACTTTTGGTATGTGATGCCAGTGTTGAATCTGTTTCATATACATGGGATGTGCCAGTGGTTCTCCAAACTGTGGCCCATGGTTCCCTTTCAGGCAACTTCCCTCCCAGATTATGATGAAACAATAACAGTCCCAAGACCCTCGTTGCTTCATATCAGAAAAAAGGGCTATAAACAAAGACTGTTATAATGGAAGGATCCATCTGAGTTTTACTTCTACTACATTTTAGTTCTGCTTCTGCACTGGTTAGGCTTTTAGGGTTGTTATGAAATGGTTGAAAATAATGGTTTAAAATGGTTTTATATTGTACTTGGACTTGGATTTGTCATTTATATATGTGAGCTGCTTTGTGGAGCATGGTTTCCAAAAAGCAGATTATAAATCCTATAAATGAATAAACATGCAAGTGAGTAGGCTGAAAAGCATTTCCATAGGAAAGGGCGATGAATTAAAAGCCCTCTCCTCCTGGACTCCAGTGCTGTTGAACCAGTGAACTGGGTTCTAAGAAAGCGGAAGGTGGCATAGCTCTTTGAAGTCACTCATGATCAGATATCCCTGTGGCACAAAAATATGCAGGAATCTGCTACCTAGACGCACTTTCCTTTCCCTTCACTTCCTGCTCTGTACAACTGCACCAGAATGAAGAAGGGCCTCAATTTTGAGTTCTTTCCCATGTAGCAACCCTAATGGCAGAAAATGTATCTTGCAAAGACCAATCAATTGGAGCTCTGTGACAGCACTAGGAGGTCTCCTATGAACTCTCAGAACCCCTGCCAAACAATCATTTCCAAGATTCATGACTGTTTAGAGTGGTATGATACTGCTTTAAATGCATAGTGCAGATGGGGCCAAAGACAGGGTGTGGGTGGGGATACCCAGGTTAAAATACCCTACTCAACCACAAAGCTCACTGGGTTATCTCAGGCCAGTCACTATCTCTCCTCGGGATTCTTGTGAGGATAACATGGAGGGAGATCCATGAATAATGTCTCCTTGCAGGAAGGATGAGATACATTTGTCATAAGCTTAATAAGAACATTTTTAAAATGTTCATTAACTTTTATAATGCACACCTTTCTTGAATAAATAAAAACAGTCTCACGTTACCCATTGTCCTACTGACACACTTTCCCCAGGGTGATGATAAGCATGGTTAGGGCAATAGCTCATTTGGAAATGGTCTACTCTGAGTCAGGGGATGTTTTGGATAAGCAGAGCTGTGTTGAGTCACGTTGGTGGGGCTTGATATGCTGGTCACTTTTGAGTGGCACCAGCTAGAAACGTTCCTATTCTAAAAACAAGCAATGGTCGCACTGCCCCACCTTGAGCACTGATTTGTTCCAGTTATGCATTTTCTTTAAAAGAGGCTTTTAAAATTGTAATTACGAACTGTAATTTCTATTTCAATGCCTGATACACACACACACACCCCTCTGAACTGGAACAAACCAGTGCTCAAATGGGGCAGTGTGCCCATTGGCTCCTACTCTGGCCTCAACCCTTGTGGGCATCAATTGTGCTGGCATCCTCTAGCACCATCACTTACTGGATCTGTCCAGCCAGTGGCAGGCTTCTGAAAAGAACATAAAGCAAATGGAGAGAGGCTAGCTTAGAGAGAGCCATTTTGTTTCATTCTCATGAGACAACATCTGGAAGTGACTTATGCCTGGCAGTCAAAAATATACCCCCTGTGGAGCCGCACAACTGCTCCATTCACAGGATTCAGTCATGAGCTACACAGTGGCCCATAAGTCCCAATAAGCAGGGCCTATAAAATTTTGCAGCCATTATAATTCACAGTGCACAGTTCATCCTCTGACTATTCCCTCCTGATTAGTGATGTTATCACGGCGCCACCTTCAAGGTAGTGATTCATGGAGGCAAGGCTAGGCTGACTTTAATAGGAGCTTCACTGATTTGTGGCTTTTTCTGCCTCTCTGGTGCATGGGCGAGCCTGTGAGCCACTTCAGACAAATACTGAAGGGCCATATGGAAGTGGAAGGGATCCAGAGAAGTTCCTTTTGCCTTTGTCTGAAGTAGCTTTCTCTAGAGCTCCCTTATTCCAGATTAGACTATTTCTGTCTGGTGTTCTTGCTTTCTAACATTCAGCCACTGGGATTGTGGCAGTTTTATCTGCAGCTTATCTACACATGCATGTTAAGAGAAACCTCAGATAGTTTGTTTTTTAAATCTGCCCTCAAGGATGGAATAGCTGAGCTGGCAAATTTTTGTTTCTGTACTGCTTTGGAAAAACCCCCAACACCCAATGCTTTGAAGATGCTCTCTCAGATCTTCCAAGTGTCCCTACTTTCCAGGGACAGTCCCAATTTTTCAAAAGCTGTCCCTGCTTCTGGTTTGATCCTGGAATGTCCTGCTTTTCCTTAGGATGTCTCTATTTTCATCAGAGAAATGTTGGTGGGTATGGAGTTATCCAACCCTCGAGCCATCTGAAGGGAAGTTTTTAAAATGTTTAATGTTTTATTATGTTTTTATATATGTTGGAAGCCACTGAGAGTATCTGGGGAAACCCAGTCAGATGGGTGGGATATAAATAGTAAAATTATTATTATGGAATAGGATGTCCCTATTTTTATCGGAGAAATGTTGGAGGGTATGATATGTGTCTGTGGAGCTATTAAAAGCTCCTTTCCTCCATTGCTTGCTATTTGATACGTGCATGGGGGCTGTGACTCCAAGAAGTATTACTGGTCCATCTGTCAGCATCTAAGAGCCCAGCCCCTGCCTGGTATGCCCATTGTAATGCTCTGTGTCTGGGGTGGGAAACCTGTGACTCTCTGGATAATGCTATGTTGTCTGGGGCTGATGGGAGTCCAAAACATCTAGTGGGCACCAGGTTGGGGAAAGCTAGTCTAAAAGAGCAGGAGTATTTAAAGCTAATGCAGTGGCAGAGCTTGGGTTGCTTTCTTCCTAGAGAAGGGAGGCCAATTCATTATTTTCATTAGGCCTTAGCCCAGAGGCTGCCTGTCTAACTGTGTCTGAAGTCCTATACTCAGGAAATGTTTCCAAGGCTACGCTACTTTGCTCCAACCCAGCTGCACAGCTGGGCATCTTTTCTAATTTTTGTGTTGATGCTTCAACAATAGCTTATTATGATGACCGTCCTTGCATTGAACCAGATGCTTGTCTTTTACCATTAGGCAGCTTCTCTCTTGCCTGAGTCATTCGGGGGTGGGGGGGAGCTCTGCTCTCTTTGGAAGGAGAATAGCTAAAGAGAGGAAAAGGAAAGCTACTTTACAATTGATATTGGCCTCACAATCCAGGGTAATACCAGCTGTTAGCTCTGTCAGATTAGAAAGGTGCATGTTGAAAGGGCAACACAAAATGTCATGTAATACAGTTCTGCGCTTCCCTGCCAGGGATTCATTGGTGTTGAGCATTCGGCCTTGCACCAAATACGGTATGTGTTTTCTCAAGGTGGGTTCTTCTGATGGCCATTTCCACCTTGCCATAGGTTCAGGTCCCCACAGAACTGGGTTGTCTGAAAGAATCCAAATAGTAATGGGTGCAGTGGCCAGGCCACTATGCTTTGCCATCCTATATGGGACACGTTTGGGCAGTCCAGTTCCATAGGGCCCTTAAAGCAAGACTCTGCCACAGCAGCATAAGAAGCTGCCTTATACCAAGTCAGACCATCAAGCTCAGCATTGGTCTATCTAGCTCAGTCTCCACTGACTGATAGTAGCTCTCTAGGATTTCTGGCAGGAATCTTTCCCCAACTCCACCTGGAGACGCTGGGGATTTAACCTGGGATGATTTTCTTCCAAAAGGACGCTCTGCCACTGAGCCACTGTCCATGTATTAGGTTTCTATCCTGAGTAATGTTGAGGATAGTCATTGCCTTATTGACTATACAGTGGTACCTCGGGTTACATACGCTTCAGGTTACATATGCTTCAGGTTACGGACTCTGCTAACCCAGAAATAGTGCTTCAGGTTAAGAACTTTGCTTCAGGATGAGAACAGAAATCGTGCTCCGGCGGTGCGGCGGCAGCAGCAGGAGGCCCCATTAGCTAAAGTGGTGCTTCAGGTTAAGAACAGTTTCAGGTTAAGAACAGACCTCTGGAACAAATTAAGTACTTAACCTGAGGTACCACTGTAGTTCCAACTATTTCAATTTTTTCTTTTATGCTCCTATGACAGTAGCCTTGTGGCATCTCTATCCCATTAGGTTTAATTCAGCTGAGCTCAGCTCAGTTCACCCTGACCAACCATTATTATGCAAGAAACAGACTTAGATAAACATAATGTTAATAGTGGGATTTGTAGACAAGGCACTCTCATTCCTTGCACCAAAATTAGACCACAGCTAGAAAACTGTCCCAAGTGTTGATGTTCTCAGTGCATTTCCCTCACTGTTTGCACAGCTAGCATGTAGCTAGATTAAAATATGTAGACCAGGGGTAGGCAACCTAAGGACCATGGGCCGCATGTGGCCCAATCGCCTTCTCAATCCGGCCTGTGGACGGTCCGGAAATCAGCATGTTTTTACATGAGTAGAATGTGTTCTTTTATTTAAAATGCATCTCTGGGTTATTTGTGGGGCATAGGAATTCATTCATTGCCCCCCCCTCAAATATAGTCCAGCCCACCACATGGTCTGAGGGACTGTGGACCGGCCCATGGCTGAAAAAGGTTGGTGACCCCTGATGTAGACTATCCAAACAAATGGATAAAAAGGAGGACCTCAATGCCAAGTGAATGTCAAATATCTTGTCTTGTCAAATATCAAAGGCTACTTTCTCTGTTGACATTCCAAAGCTTGCTAAACATTATGAAGATCCTCCTGGCTGATTGAAGTGTGTGTGTATAAAAGGAAGTATAAAATGGTGAATAAGTATAAAGTGGTGACTAATATATTTCACCAGTTCTGGAGGGAACAGCTTTTGACTGAAAGCAAAAGTCAAACAACTGACGTACATCAATATTGCTTACATCAATATTGTACATGCAATAGTGACCAGAACTATCCTGTTTTCTTCCTGAGCTTGTCAAAATTAGAGTTTTTCAGAGAGGATTGTGTTCATTTTCCTTCTTGGGATGGGCAGGCTTATCAGAGTGAAGAGAGACTCATCTGAGTTGGCAGAGAAAAGTAGAACGCTTGCCCTTGGGAGGTGGTAGACTCTCCTTCCTTGGAAGTTTTTAAGCAGAAGTTGGATGGCCATCTGTTACAGATGCTTTAGTTGAGATTCCTGCATTTCAGGGGGTTGGAATAGATGACCCCCAGAGTCCCTTCCAACCCTACAATTCTATGATTCTATGAATTTGTTGAACACCCCACCTGTGCAATCCATGTCTATGGAAGACATTGCTATTGTTAAGGCGTTTTTGCTGAGTCAGCTGTGTCCAACAGTTTTGGAACTCCTCCCTGATTTGCTGTTTATGGCATTGCTGGAGCAAACCCAGATATGTGTTTGGCCTGCCTGGCCTGGCCAGTGCTAGATATTGCTGCTCTGTGCTCCTGTTTCATTAAAATATTGGCTCTGTGGTTTTATTTTAGGACTTCAGTGTAAATTGTACCTGTTTTAATTGGGATGCTTTTGTAACCAGCCCTGGGATTAAATAAGCAAGCAAAAAACCAAAACAAATCAAGAACCCCACCCCAACAAACCAAAGGAAACAGAGTGCTTTTCTGCTCAAACGTGACACACTGTTGTCAAAGACTTGGCACCAGATTTTAGAATTGTATGGCTTGGGGAATAGAGTAGTAAGTTGCCTAAATGGGGGGATGCAGATTCCCCCCACATATGCCCCTGAGTAACTAATTTGAAAGGGTACTGTAGATCAAAGAAGCCTTGCTTCATGACAGCAGTCCTCATTTAGGAAGTTACTTAAGCATGCATTTAATTTAAACATGGGAATTAGGCCCCATTTACTCAATGGAGCTAAAGCACATGATTAAAGTTAAACAGAAGATTAAGTGCTGTGCTCAATGACACCATGGCTGCCAAGAGCAAGTGTTTAAAAGCCATCAAGAAGGCCCCTAAAACCAGGAGCTTGAAGGATTAAACTGCATCCTCCTTGCTTCTGCTATCAAGAAAATGTCTCCTAGGAGGTGCCCAGCTAAATACAGTTGTGTTTTATAGGGGAAGACCCAAAAAGAAGAGGCTTGCATTTTGCCAGATGAGGCAAACTTGCAGCCAGCGTCGGACTTTAAGGCTAATCCCTTTCTCACTTAGAAAAATAAATTCCAGTGTTAGCCTTTTCACACTCATCGTGTTTTATTAAGCACTGCTGTGATCAGTTTAGGGAAACTGGCCAAGAGCTGAGCTAACAATTCAAGTGTGGTCTGTTCCAAGGCGAAGTTCTGTATATTGGACATGAAGAAGGCAGCAGGGGAAGTTTGGAAATGTAGCTGTTTTTAATGAATTGTGTTATATATTTTGTATGTTTTATTTGTCAGCTGCCTCAAGAGGGCTTTCCCCCCTTCCGTGAAAGGTGTTGTAAAAACGTTATAAAAAATAAATACATAAATAAATATTGCCCTGGGAAGATTCAGGTGACCTGGGATGAAAGGTTAAAAGTTTTCGTGGGAAGTAGGTTATCTACAGTGTCCAGCCAGAGTCAAATTACACCATGGCATGAGGGTTGGGAGTGGTAAATAATATTGGAAAATGGAATATCATCTCCCCTCCATGAGACTGCAGGCAACCCCCTCTTGAGCTAATAGGTACCACATGCAGAAGTGAATCTCACATTGCTGGCGTATTGCTAAGGCTGGGACTGCATCTGTCCCATGCCCTTTTAATTTTTAATGACAGCCTTCCCACCTTGAGCAACACTGAGTTATTTGCTGTTGTTACCTGCAGCGGGCTTGCTGTAAATCGTAAGGGAAACGTGTTGGTTTTCCCTTTTCTCTCTGATCAACTCAAGGGCCAAGGCCTCCCTCCTGCTAAAGGGAGTTGGCACCGTTGTGTTTACAGCGCTCTGGCATCTTGTATGCACTGCTCCCTGGGCTTTTTAAAGCTTGCTAATGCAGCATATTCTGCATTAGATGATTACTGCTGAAAAGTGACTGGAATTTCCCCACCGGCATTTCAGTTTTTAATTGATGAACCCAACCTCGGGTTGTAAAAAGTAAGGAGTGGGATTTTTAATCCCTGGAGGGATGGGCTTTTGCACAGGAAAGCCCTAGGCAACTTTCCTCTGCAAAGCTCTGCCTATGCCCTTGATCCTATGCTGTTGAACTCTTGACATCAGATCTGCTGAATCCCTTTTGCTGTTCCAGAATTTTGACCCCTGCTCCCCCAGCATACACACCAACTTACCATCTTCTAGGCCAGGGGCAGCTCACAGAGTATCCTATGGATATTACTGGACTCCAGGTTCCTTTGGTCCCAGCCAGCATGGCCAACGGTCAGAGATAATGAGAGATACAGTCCATCAACATTTGGAAGTCACCACATTGTATCTTCCTGTCCTAAACCTAGCCCAGCTCTGTAAAAAAAAAAATGGCAATCTATCTTCCCCCTTTTCCCTTCTTTGCAATCCTGATTCGGTCCTCTATTAAGATAGGTGCAAAGTCATTCCCACTTCTGTTTATTTGACCATTGTTGGCTTACTGATAGGGGCTCATTCATACATGTCTGGAAGTTAAGCAAGGGGCTGGACATGTTTTCAGAACTCAGAAATTTCAGACCAATTTAATGGGAGGAAGGTGAGTGTAGCTAGTAGTTCTTGTTCATAGGTGTGTCTAGAGGGCTAGGATGCAGTTGTGTATGGTTTCTGGTCCCTGGCATTGTAACTCATGTTGAGGAACCAGTGATCCACATTGCTGACAGGGATTGGAGAACAATGGACTTTCTGATGGATGGGCATTCTGGATGGATGTGACCTACCAAATACAGCCAGATCACCAGGCTGAAGGCCCCACCTACAGGAGAGGAAATTTTGGATACTTTTCATCTAGAAGAAACAGCCCTTGGGCCCCAAGTTCACCATATCTCATGGCAACTCCAAGAAGGAAGAAAATGGTGCTACTCTAGAATAGGTGCTCAAGGAAGGCTCTGCATGATATACATACCCCATGTTATATTGGAGAGAGTTCCTTGCCACTGTAGGCCCACTTAGTGAGGAGGCTGGGTGTCCATGGATGATTGCCTTAAGTTGTTCGCTGCAAGCAGCAAAAAGAGTACGTCCAGACTTGCTTCCTACTGTGGGTGTGGGAGTATCCCAAGGCAGGAAAGAGGAACCTCTCCAGACATTGTTGGACTCCAACTCTGCTCATCCATCTGCACTGGCCATGCTGGCTGGAGCTGATGGGAGTTGGAGTCCAACAACCTATGGAGGTTCACAGATTCTCCATCCCTGTCTGAAGGGATTGATACCATCTTATTGTGCCATGGAGAGCAAAGGAAGCTGCTGCTTAGAAGTGCCTTATGATGAACCCTGTGCCCAGGGTCAGTCCCATTGTGCTGTTGGTATTTGGGACTAAGGACTTATCTCCTCTCCCTCACCAGGGCCACTCATTCTGCTCCTGGTCTTAGTTGGCAGCCGAGAGAGCCCTGTTAGCTATCCTGCCAATTATCATCTAGGCCAGAGGGAGTTGCACTCTATACTTTTATTATTATGCAACTGTTCACCAAATTGTTGGTTATGCAGAGATCTAGTGGATGCATTTGTCATGCTTGACTGTGTGCCAGCTGGAAAAGTGGGATACGAATAAAGTGACTATTACATCACATCTGACGGCTGCATGATCCTTTCCGTTGGAGATGGGGATCCTGTGCACTTCCAGCTCTTGCTGGATTACACATCCCATCATCCATGACTGTTGGTCATGATGATTGGGGCCGACGGGAGTTGCAGTCCAACAGCATCCAGAGTCATTTGCAGCAGTGGAGCCAATCTAGTGCTCCTGCTGGTGTGTTTGCACTGCACCAACCTTGCCCTTCTTCCTCCTGATAAGCTGCAGCAGCACCAATGATGGGAAGTCAGGTAAATGCTGCTGCCCCATCAATCACTACTGACAACGGTTCTTCTGTAGAACAGTTTCTTCCTAGGTGTTGCACCCCCTAACCCACTGCTGCATTTTTTTATTTTGCTCAACTAGGAAGAGATTTGGGGAAAGCACACTGCCCACTGGTATGTTTCATTTGCAATTTTAATTGGCTTATCAGAGACAAAGAGGTGATGACAGAGTTAGAAAATGAAACATTTATCCTCTCCCCTTTTCCTCACCCCCTCACCCACTCCACTTGCTTTTGTCTCCTGGGATATTTTGAGCTATGCAGCGTGGAGATCAGCCACTTCAAAACGAAGAGATTCTTATTCTTTGAAACCTCTCTTACATCAAAGATTATCCCCCCATAGCCTCCCCTCCCCACTGCCCACCCCTTAGCTGAAGCAATGCTGACCTAGCATAAAGCCTTCTAGCTATGGTAGATTGGTATACAAAGGATTTTTTTTCTTTTCTTTTCTTTTTCTTACAAAAAAACAGAAAAGCAGGAATTTCTTCACCCTCCCTCTTCCTCTTTTTTTTTTAAACATTATTCACAAAAGTTTACAAAATAGCCTTGAAATTAAGCTCCAATCCACTTTTGAGATCCAATCCATTTTTGCTAACTGATGTTGCTAATAGATTCAAGGATGCCTTCATTGTTCTGAGGACCATTATTGTTCCTTGCGATCTCAATAGCCCCATAAGTTTGCCTTTCCTCCACATTCACCTTCCCTAAGGTGGTCCCCAGGAGGCAACCCATGCAGCCTACAAGAAGAGGCTTGGTGGATTTGGTTCAAGATTAGATTCTCGATGGGCAATACACATGTACACATAAGGGAAAAGCCTCTTTTTTGTATCTCCAAGGGAGCAGCAATTTGCTGAACAAAACGTACATTGGTAGCAGGCTGCCAGGGGATCCACAGGCAGCCTATAAAGGGATGGTGAGATGCCAAGCTTGGTGCTTCCAAGCTCATGCTGTCTGCTCTCTGGGCACTGACTTTCTTTGCTGGAACCTTCCCTCCATAAACAATGGATTGTTCATATTGGTATAAAGGAACATTGGTTTGGCCAAACTGGTGATTTTTGTTGGGTAAGGGGACATCCAAAGAGGACATTTTGTTGTCTTCATCCTCCATGCTTATTGTTTTCATGGTTGAGCTTTCCCCCCCATTTATATTTGGTAACTTTTTTTTTAATCCACCAGAACTTCTTACCCACCCTCTCTGGGGGGAAAAAGCTCCCAGAATCCTTCAGGAGTCTAGTGGTGTTGCTTGAACCTCCATGGCTAGGAGTGTCTCACTTTTCCTCGCTTGATCCCAGTGTTTGATATAAGTCGGATACACAACACGCACTGAAGAGGAACCTGACTTCCATGGCATGCAGGCCCTGTGGCTCCCAGGCTGTGGCTTGAGAGCACCCAAACCATAGTTGCCTATAAGGCTAATAAGCAGCAACAAAATGCAAAGAGACAGCACCACTAGGGCGCTCTGCCTGCTTTCCAGGTACTGGTATTGTGCCTCTTTAGTCCTAGCATTGACGCAGGACACCTTGCTCTGCAAGGCTACGAAGGCGACATGAAGGCAGGCCCAGTATTCTGTGTTGTGGTGTAGCCGTGTGATGTTGTACATATGGGTGCCTGTTGGGAGACGGGCCACGCTCATCATGTCCAGGCTGGGGTTGAAGCTGGACCATGTGAGGTTGGAAGAAATGGTATTGAGATGAGGTTTCCAAGCAACCAAGATGTGGTAGGCCTGGACGTCCTTCACCAGCAGCTCCAGAGTATCCTCGCTGAAAGGGAAAGAACTGTTGACCATCAAGCTGATGCTTCTTGTATCGGCACCAATGAGATTTTGAGCCATGCATGTGTACAGCCCAGCTTCTTGCGCTGTAACCTTGTGGATCTCTATTGTCCCTTCGGGGTACACTTTATACTTTCCATCTTCAGAGTAGGGCATTAGCTTGAGACCTGATGGTGTGACCCAGTAGATCTCTGGCTCTGGTTCTGCCAGAGCCCTGCAGTGAAGAGAGACATCCTCACCATCTGCCACCTCCAAATGGGAAGGAAAGCTTTTGTCAGAGATGAGGGGCAAGCACCTGTCAGTCATTTCCCTGAAAGGGACATCACGGATGTGCTTCCTCTTTAGGTCTGGTGGCTCAGCACATAATGTGGATTGAGGCTCAATGAAGCGGATGCGGTTCTCTGTACTGTTGACCCAGCGGATGACACAGTCACAGCGGATGGGGTTGCTATGGATACTGATCTCCTGCAGATTGGGGAGGGACTCCAGTGTCTGCTTATGCAAGGCACTTAGGGCATTGTTGTTGAGCATGAGGGTCTCCATTTGGGGGAGGTGGTGGAAAGCACTCGGGTGAATGTAGGATAGTTTAGGGTTATTGGTCACATCCAGCTTGGTCAGTTCAGGCAGGTTGATCAAGGCAAACTTGTCAATGGAAACCAGCTCCTCCATGTTGTTGAGTCCCAGTTCCTTGAGGTGTAGCATATTTGTGAAGTCACTTTGCTTAATCCTCTGAAGCGGGTTTTTGTTCAGATCCAGAAACTTAAGACCAGGGACTTGCTGCAGCGCCCGTTTGGGGACATTGACCAGCTTGTTGTCATAGAAAGAAAGGCTCTCCAGACTTTTCAGGCCTACTAGCGCATAATCTGAAATCTCCTTCAGGTTCATTCCGGCCAGAACCAAACTCCTCAGATTGGACAGGGCCCTGAAGTTCATATCCAAAATGGCATCCACTTTGTTGCCTCCAATCATGAGGATCTCCAAACTGGGCAACACTTGGAACCAGCGGCTGTCAACTGCCCTCAGGAAGTTGGAGTTGAGGTGGAGCCGAAGGAGACTTCCAAGGCCTGAGAAGGCTTGGGGTGAAATCCTACGTATTTGATTGTGGTTAAGATAAAGCTCCTGGAGGTTTGACAGGCCCGGGAAGCTGTTGTCAGGCAGTTCAGCCAGCTGGTTCTCTTCCAGGTGAAGGCTCAGCAACTGGGGCACATTCTTCAGGCCGAAGTCCAAAACGTCTGAGAAGCTGTTCTGTGACAAATCTAGCTCTGTCAGGTTTTTCAGATAGTCCAGCTCGCTCTGCTCGACCTTGGCAATATTGTTACTTTGCAAGAGAAGAATCTGCGTCCCCTCTGGCAAGCTTTCAGGCACTGTGGAGATAAACAAATCATTACAGTCAACTGTGGCTGCTTCCCTGTACACAGACCTGGGCGTGTACCATGGCCTGATCTGGCAGACACATTGCAGTGGGCATTTGACCTTCCAGGGCACAACAGGGATTGCAGTGGTGGTTGCCATACAGATGAGAAGCAAGTTCAGTTGGAAGTGTCTCATTTTCAACTGGCAAGTCCAACTTCCATGCAAGGTGTAAGCTTTTACAGGACACATTTGGAACTCAACATAAGCAAAAACAAAACCCAGAAACGGGGAAGAGCAGAGAGCAAAAATCCACTGCCCTGCCACCCCCGGAAGCTTCCACAGAAGTTGTTGTTCCTGAGGGAGGGTGCTGTGCTAGGGGTAGGAGGCTTCCTCAGCTAAAGAGGTCATCCTAGTGGGCCTTGTGGGCCTTCTTTTTCTAATCAGAGCTTCTCCTTTTCCTCCTCCATAAGTGGTTCATTTTTTCTCTGGCTTGCATCGTTCAGACTTCTCCTTAAGGCTGCACCTGAAAGAGATAAACAAAAAAACTTTGTGTAAGAAATGAAATTCACAAGGTAGCAACACACAGGAGTCAAAGCTTAGCATGCCATTGTGGAGATTTCATACAGAGCTGCTGTAAGTGTGGCAGAGGCAGTGTTTCAGAACTCATGACCGAAGTATGCATGTGTCCATCATGGGTTGACATTCTGTGAAAATTGTTCAAATCTGTTTGACCAAAAAGGCCTCATGGCTTGCTAACGGCTTTCAATATTGTGTTTTAATGTTTGCCTGCTTCCCCTTCCCACCCATGATCCACTGCCTACAGCCAAGTCTTATGATACTACTGCATTTGTGCTCGTCCTTCCAACAGGGAACAATGCCTGCAGGATTCACACCAGGCATTCTTAAAATCTAGTATTCAGCCAGGGAATTGTGTGTGTGTGCTGGAGGGGTGGGGGTGGGCATTGTTGATTGACAGGGCTTGGAGGGTAGTTCACCCAGGAGTCATTGACTGTGGGAAGACAGGCCCAGCACAGAAAGTTAGAGGGCACCACTTGTCACCTGCATTTCTTAGCTGAAACCTCTCCAGTGTATCCGCAGTGCATTTGGAGAGATGACCTTTCCCCCTCATGGCCATTTGGAGGTGGGCCTGCCCTTCTTTATGAACAGTCCCCCTAGTCTGAAGTGGCTACTCACCACATACAGCAGAAACATAAAACCCTGCAACAAACTAGTGTGCTAACTCTGTCACCTCGTCTACCCAGGTAGGACTACATAGATAGTTTACAATATGAGTCCTAGCAAGAGTTTGTCCCCCTGCTCATCTTCCAGCGTGGCATACACCATCAGCTGCCAATAGCACCCCTGAAACATTTACAGATGTCAAAATGGTTTTCTGCTATGGAAGAGGTTAAATGGACACAAATCGGACATAAAAAATGTAACTCTAAAAAAAACAGCAGGAGTCCATTTCTTTCAGACCATCAAGGCACTCTATAGCAAACTTTAAGGTTACAGTACTTAAAAAAATGTTTCAAGAGGGGAAAAAACGTTTTAAGAGGAAGTTGCCAAATGGGAATTCAGTAAGAAAACTGACAGTGTGGAATTTGGTCTCAGCAGATACTGGGAATTTCTAGCTCACTATATAATTGCCCGTTTTATTTTATTTTGTTTTGATGATTCTTTCTCTATTCAAATGGGTCTCATCCAGGCCAACAGGCTTTTCCATGCTTATGACTGAGTTCTGTATTCAATCAATCATTCATTCCTTCATTCCAGCTCAGCAGTTGTGTCTCTGAGCACAGTGGCCTCCAAAGTTGGGGAAACTGTGGTTTATAAATTCAGACACAACTCCAAACCACAGGTAGCACAAACCATGGTCTGCAAGCCTGTTTCAAAGCACAGCTTCTGATCCTGGTTTGTTGGTTAGTCACAAACTGCAGTTTGTCAGTTCAGACAAAACACAAATCCATAGTTAAACTTGCTTAACTATGATTTGCTGTAATGTTTAATTG
Source organism: Podarcis muralis (assembly GCF_964188315.1). Taxonomy (NCBI): domain Eukaryota; kingdom Metazoa; phylum Chordata; class Lepidosauria; order Squamata; family Lacertidae; genus Podarcis; species Podarcis muralis. Next base: position 60,277,590 of record NC_135659.1, read on the forward strand.
ATTTATAGCAGAAATCTACAGCCAGGAAATAAAAGTTAGAATGATTTTTGCACAATCCAGAAAAAGTTATGCATGATTAAGAGATCCCTTCATTCAGAATACAGTATTTCCACACAAAAAAGGAAGAAAAAAGTTGTATGCATACACTGCAATTGCTGGGAAGAATTTCTCTGTCTGTCTGTCTGTCTGTGTCTCTCTCTTTTTAAAGGAATAGTCCATTATAGGCTTGTAGCTCAGAGAGAATATATTCTCTCTCAGTCTTGCGTGCATGTGTGCACTCATGCACACACACTTTTTTTGAGTGCAGACTGCAGTCAAGGGCTATATTGGCAGCTTGTGAGTAATGCATCAGGTTGCTCTGCTGGCAGCTTAATCAGAGAGCGATCTCCTTCCCAGGGGACGGGGGGACATGCCCTCCTTTGGAAAACCATGTCACCAACTATTATTCTGCCTCCATCTTCCTAGTGCTCCTATGATTATCCTGCAACTCTCACAGACACGTTCCGTGAGAAGGTAGGATGGATAAACCTGCTGTAAAAATCACTCTCCTTCCGTTCCCAGACGCACATTAATGGCATTCATAAGAGACACATCGCAGGCTCAAATGTGTTCTTAGTTTCACTTGTGAATTGGCTTGAAGACCCATGCGGGGATCGCTACTGGCCATTTGGATGTTTTAATACATTTATCTGCTGGCATGGCTCTAAATGCACAATCCAGCAGAAGTCAGGCTTGATCGATAGCATGCAGCAGGATGAGACAGCTGAATCTTGAGAGTGGGCAAAGGGAGCTGGCCCTACAATTGGACAGAATGAAGTAGCTGCCTCAGGAGACAGCTGCTGCTGCTGCTGCTGCTCTCTCTCTCTCTCTCTCTCTCTCTCTCTCTCTCTCTGTGTGTGTGTGTGTGTGTGTAGCAGCACATCTGCAGCCCCCCCCCCAGGCTGTTCCACCTGAGCCCTCCAAGCCGTTCCCTTTCTTGGATCTAGAAAACCAGTTTCCTCCAAGAGCTCCTGGAGTGTTGAAATAAGTCTCATCTGGTACTAGCATACATATAAGGCACTATACAGCTCAGGACCATGTTACTTCAGAGACCACATTACCCCTTAAATGCCTGGTAGGTCAGTGCTGTCTGCAGGAGAGCGTCACTTTCATGTCCCCAAGATATCTGAAGGGTGCTCTGTAAACACTTAAAAGCAGGGCTACTGAAGGCAGCCCTGTTTAGGGAAGTTTTTAAGGACTGATGTTTTAGTGTCTTTTTAATTTCTGTTGGAAGCTGCCCAGAGTGGCTGGAGAGGCCCAGCTGGGTGGACGGGGTAATAATAATAATAATAATAATAATAATAATAATAATAATAATAATAATAATAAATAATTTATTAATTCATTCTGGTGTGGCTGCCCCTGTTCTGTGGAACAGCATGTATCCTGTGAGGATACAACAGGCACCCACCAGCTACACATTCCCATAAACAATTGAAGACCTTCTTGTTCAAACAAGCTTTCTCATCTGGATTAATATTTCTCTGCCAGACCTACTCTGCTACTGTTTTCGGTATTGTTGCTCACGGTTTTTATTGCATTTTGTACATTGCCTTGAGATGTGTGTTGAAGGTGATTAAACAACAGTGGCCAACCTAGTCATGGAGTGGGCACCCTCTTGTATTTAGCATCTGGCAGCAAAATCTCTTGGGCCAGCCTTGAGAAGAGAGGTGATTGAACGCTCTTCTCACAAAAACACATAGAAAACATGCGCACCTAGGAAATGGGTATGCCAGGGAAAAGCCTAGCCTGGAGCTCTTCTTGACACCTGCTTTTTGTGTGTCCAGAGACTCTATTTAAAGACAATGTTTGCCTATATTTCTTGATCAGCTTTCCCCAGATCACTTTCCAGTCTCAAGGAAATGAAGGAACCTTATTCTGTACCTGCCTCCTTTAAAAGAGGAAAATACATTGTTTTGCACGGTCTGGATGGATTTATGGAAGAAAACACATCCGCAGAGAGGGGAAAGAAAGATGAAGGTCCATCAAGAAGGATGTGAAAATCGATACAGCCCACCCTTTCTTTAGTGCAGTTCCTCTGGGAGTCGGCATAATAAAAGTCAAAAGACCTTGTGGAAGGCAGCAGCGTAAATGCAAAGGATCAATTTTGGCACATGGGCCACAGCAAGGCAGTGGCATATAATCTTTACTCCGACACCCTTTATAGAGTGAGCATTGGGCCTGTAACTAACTTCTTTGGCCTTGGAAAACCACAGCCTTGTTCATTTAATTTTCCTGGAGTGCATGATGATTGCAAGTTGCATGTTTAAGCTTCATAGATGATTGGGGGTTTTGTTCTGCAAATCACAGGGTCTTTCTCTTTCTGAACCTCAAAGCCGGGAGGTGGTTTGAAGAAGAACCGTTAAACTGATCTGGAAATGCTGATCTTTTCTATTTGGAATTGGGAGTATGAAGTGAGGGTTAAAGCAAATCAGCTTTAAGGAAGCCTTTCTGAAAAGGCTCAGCATACAGTTTATTTTCAAGGCATTTATTTTTGTTCTCTCTCCCCCCCTCCATTCTTTTTATCTTTTTGTTAATTTAGTTAAGTGCCTCTAATGTTATGTGTACATCTGGAGGTTGAAGCTCTGGGAGGGTGGAAATACAATTGGAGGTGGGTATAGGCTTATTTATTTATTTGTATTTTATTTGTTATGCAAAAAGGGCGAGGAGGGGAAGGATCCATCTATTCTGGACCAAATATTTTGGAATACAAGTTCTTAAATTAAAATATTGCTATATAAATGTTATTTTTAAATAACAACAACAGTGAAAACAAATTGGGACTTCTCTTTTAGGTCATCCTATTGACCAGCCAGTGCTTGCCCTCTCCGAAATGGAACCTGGGTCCAGAGGAGGTCCAAGTGGCCATTGCATGGTCAGTTAAAGCCTGCGTGTTTGCTTTCCATCACCTGTGATATAAGACGAGTGTTAGGTGGGGAAGGGAATCACCCTCTTTCAGTGTAGGTGGACTGCATCAATTATTGTAGGAGACCTTTGTGGGAATCCTTCAGTCAGACCCATAATGTCGTTTGTACTGGCCTTGTCTTAAATGTCCTTTCTAGGTCCAAATGTGGAGGTTTGGTGAAGATGAGCTTCTAACAAACAGTTTGTTACAGAGGAGGGGTGTGTGGGAGGTGGGGGTGAAGGAGGACAGTATTCTAGCAGTCAAACTGTGCAGAATGACAGTTGCGTCGTCTGTCACTCCTCATTAATCATTTTGTGCTTATCACTCATTATTACTGATTCCTTGTCTGCCATTCATTGTTAACAGCCACACAAAGCATATGGGCTAGTCAATTCTGGTTATGGATTTAGCAATTTTACCTAATGGAGGAGCTGCAAAGGTAATTAGCAGGAGACCTTAGGCTAGTCCCTGCCCTGCTGAACTCTGTTGAACTAGGTTTCTGTTTCATGGTTCTGCGTTACTTGCTTTATTTAGCTACAGGCTCCAGTTTGAATTATTATGGCCCCTTTTCTCCCATTGCCATCTTTTCTGTGGCAGATTACATCTATGTGATAAAATAAATCTAACAGGCAGGACTTTAAGGCAGGAGTGTTAATGTTTCTTGATGTCAGTGAATGAGAAGAGAGGAAGTCAGGTCCAGCACCAGTGACTGGTGGGGTTGGGCTTTGGCCAAGGGCTCTATCTGCTCCATGATTAGCTGACTCTTCTTGCCATTGGCTCTGGCTCCTGCTAGTGTTGGGTCTCCCTCTATCCTGTCCTATCAGTCCCAGTGGGCACCAGACACCAATGAAAGCTTGGAAAATGGACATTTTTAAATTTAATTTGCTGGAAAACTTCCAGTCGACTGCAAGCAACATCCTGCTTACAAGAGAACACAGAGCTGTGGCTTTCCCTTTTCACACATTTCAACATACCTTGGGCCAGGAAGAGGGCAAGGAAAATGTGCAGTGTGTTAGTTGGGAGCAGAGTTTTGAAAATGGGACTAGTCGCTGTTTGACAGAACTGAGGATTCTGGGAATTCCCCTGCACATATTTTTTCACAGTCCTTTGTGACAGTCTTCAATGAATGATTGTGACTGCAGGAGGATTTATTAGTGCTTAATAAAACAAATTCCAATTAGTTTGGCCATTCATCTGTACCATTTTACTTTCTATGCTCTTTCCCAACCCAAGTCCACATACACAGAGCAAATGCATGACAGCCAGTGTGGTGTAGGTCAGGTTAAGATCTAGGAGACCAGGGCTCAGATCCCCACTTGGTCACGCAGCTCACTGAGTAGCCTTGGGCCAGTCACTGCCTCTCAGCCTAAGCAACCTCACAGAGTTGTGGTGGGGATTAAATGCAGGGGGAGACAACCATGTCTCAAGCTCCTTGGAGGAAAAAGGTGGGATCTAAATGCAATAAAAAATGAAATGAAATTTACCAATTTGTTGTCACAGATGCCTGCCCCCCGCCCCCTAGATCTTTGAATGGAAGTTCTATGAGGATACACAAAAAATTCTTGTACTGTCAGAGAATTAAAGTTCCTAAGGGTGCCATGGACAAAGATTTTTCACATTGTTGAGAGCAGAGTTCTTCAAAAGAGAGAACTCTCTACAGCCTGGGATGTTAGATTCAATGAAGGAGATGAAGCCGACCCACAGCAGGTTCACATCATGGGGCCAAAATCTCTCTGACTAGCATTTGAGCACACCTGCCACAGCTACCATCTCACATAGTGTAGCTGCTCATTAAAATCCCCAACTGCTAGTTCTGAAATCTTGGGCATCTTTTTCACACACACGAACTCTGAAGCACTTCCAACTTAACTAACCAAAAACATTCACATTCACTGTGCGTAGGCACCTTAAGGTTCTATAATTGCTACCAAGTGACATCCTAATTGGTTGCAACGATGCTGTGAAGAGATGCTGGATAACAAGTGGAGATGTTGCATTCTCCCTTTCTCTTCTGCTTGCCATTCCTAGCCTACTGAGTCCTTGTATGTTTCTATCCATACGTGACAGCAGTGAGCCAGCAGTAAATCACACTGTGCATGTTGGAGTTAACCCTTTATTAGCAGGCACAAGATCTGCACAGACTTGGCAGAGTTTCGAACTCATCCCCGGTAGGATCAGTTGCCCCCCATGGATCAATTGCCGAGACTAAAGGTCCCTGCCTCCCTACAGCCACCTCTGTCTCCTCTTCTCCAGGTTTCCCATGGATTGCTATTTACTCCTAAAAGGTAAAGGGACCCCTGACCATTAGGTCCAGTCGTGGCTGACTCTGGGGTTGCGGTGCTCATCCTGCTCTATAGGCCGAGGGAGCAGCTTCTGGGTCATGTGGCCAGCATGACTAAGCCGCTTCTGGCAAACCAGAGCAGTGCATGGAAACGCCGTTTACCTTCCCGCCAGAGCGGTACCTATTTATCTATTTGCACTTTGACGTGCTTTCGAACTGCTAAGTTGGCAGGAGCAGGGACCGAGCAATGGGAGCTCACCCTGTTGCGGGGATTCGAACCGCCGACCTTCTGATTGGCAAGTCCTAGGCTCTGTGGTTTAACCCACAGCGCCACCCGTGTACCTGCTATTCAGTGGTAAAGAGTGGATTTTTGGGAGGAAGTGCCAGGGCAAAAGAAGAGGAAGGGGAAGTTCTCGGACATACTGCACCTAGAAATGTGGCATAAAAGGAAGCAGTCATGTTCCATCAAATCTAGTCCACCTCTCCATTTACTTCCCCAAGATATCCCCCTCACCTCCCCACTATTATATATCTTTCCTCTGCATCTCCTCCTTTTCCATGATTTCACACCTTCCACATCCATCAGCCCTGCTAGCACACTCACAGCGTGAGTTCGATACAGTGTAGAAAAGAGCTCATAATTCTATACTACTGATTCCCAGTCATTGTTTTTTAAGAGTACATTATCATCAGGAGTGACTCCTAAGTTAGTGTCATGGGAAAGGGCAAGAGCTTTGAAAATGGGGAAAATCGCAACTAGATGATTGCTTTAACTACAGGGGTGGAGAATCTCTGGCTTTCAATCAGCCCCATCCAGCCAAAACATCTGGAGAGCACCAGGTTGGGGAAGGCTGCTCTCTAGGACAGTGTTTCCCAACCTTGTGCCTCCAGCTGTTTTTGGACTACAATTCCCACCATCCCTTGCCACTGGTCTTGCTAGTCAGGGATGATGGGAGTTGTAGTTCAAAAACAGCTGGAGGCACAAGGTTGGGAAACACTGCTCTAGGACATAGAGACCAGTGCCAGTTTACTTGGGAAAGAGTTGCGCTGAATGCAGTAAGACATCTACAGTTATGGCTAGGATCAGGGATCAAGCTTCTTATCTCCCCGCATATCCAGAGGTGCATTCTGTTCAAGAAAGCTTCAGCACATGTAAAAGATGCATCAAACGAAGCCGATTGTCTTCCATCTTAACTCATTTATCTGGAAGGAATTTGCATCCATTGCAATGGCACTGACTTTGAGTCATGTGCTTTTAGGACCAGGGTGCTTGGATGGCAGCAGTACAGTGGTAAATAGAAGTCATAGAGCAAGGACCCTGAGGACACTGGCTTTTCCTTTGGGTAACTCATTATGCACCACTGTCCCCAGACATCAGCTGGAAGTTTTCCAAATGCCTCCTAAATAGAATTTAATGTAGTTTCCGCAAGAGGGCTGCATCTCTTTTATTTAATCATCCTGCTATTGTGGGGCCTGGGCCAGTCACACGGGAGCCCAAATGCACCCTCCAAGAGGCTGTTAAAATTCAATCTGTCTCCTTTGTAATGGACTGCATGTGCTTGCAGCACAGCCGCCAATTGGTTCACTGAGAGAACAAGATCTTTAATTACAGAGCAATTGTGGGCAGGTGGGACTGGTGGAGCTTGTTTGTGGAAGGTTAAAAATAAAATAAAGTCAAATTCTGTTATTGTAAATGTATTAATTCAGGAGATAGCAGGTGGCTGCACAGATAAACACAGAAAACACACCAGATGGACTGAGATGTTGCCCCGACAATCCATCGAAAGGACCAAGCCTTACAGAGTGTTTTGCACTTATTGCAAACTCCCAGCACCTTAATGTCCCACTAAATGTCTCAAGGCACTGAAGCTACCCGGGAAATAGAAGCTTAAGTACTGAGCAGGCTCAGACTATTAAACAGCATAAGACGTGCCTATGACATTTTCTGCAGACTGCCTTCCCCTACCAATCCAACAAGGTTGCCTGTTAGGAGAATCAGGATAAGCATCATGCACTTTCCATTGTTATACCAAAAATGGAAGGTTGGGTCAGATGAGCATGTTTGTCATTTTATTAGCCAACAAGCTATGGCTTAACACTGGAGTGTCGAGTGTGTGTTTGAACTGCATATGTTCAGATGATGTCATGGGCTACAAAAATTTGGTCTGTGGAGTTTCATCTGTGGTGGCTTTTCTGCACATGGAGTTCACCACTTGATGCTGACTACAAGAACAGTATTGCTGGATTACATTGAAGGTCTATAGAGCTACCCTTCTGACGCCGATGCTGCTGGTGCATACCTGGGTGGGACTGGAATAGGGCAGAGTTTGGGTTTTGATTCCTCCCATTTCTTTGTTTCAGCAGCAGTACAGTGGACCCTCCGGATACGAATTAAATTCGTTCTGGGGGTCTGTCCGCAACTCAAAAAGTCCATAGGCAGAGGCGCCTCTTCTGCGCATGTGCACAGTGCAATTGAGCACTTCTGCGCACGCACATGGTGCACAGAGTGCTTCTGTGCATGCACGAAGTGTGCAGAGCACTTCTGCGCATGCGCGCGCACCGAAACCTGGAAGTATACACTTCCCGGTTTGCCGCGTTTGTAACCCGAAAGTTACATATCCAGAGCGGTACGTAACTATAGGGTCCACTATACAGTTTAAGGAGGGAAGAGTATTTTTCTCCCCCCCCCCCAGATGGTACGGTTAAACAACCAGGAGCCAGAAATCCTTCCTGATCCACCTTAAACTGTCCAACCAACAGATCCTGATCTACCTTTACCTCTCCCTGTTGTAACTAAAGTTAAATCCACAGAACAAGTGCCATTTTTTCTAGAAAAAGAGGTGCCAGGAACTCACCATGAACTTCTCCCTTGTTTTCTTAGAATGGCAATGGTGCCCAGCTGAGCTCCGGCTGAAAAAAGCACTGCATAGAACTCATTGCACAATCCACTCCACTTCACCTGTTTCCATCTCCTGCTGCCTTTCTTGTGTCTGATATGCCCTTCGGGGCAGGGACCTCCCCTCTCATTCTTTGTAAAGCAATTGACTGCTTGTCAATGGCACTAGAAATAAATAACCATCCAATCCCATGCATGTCTACTCAGATGTACAGCCCAAAGAGTTCAATGGGATTTGCTCCCAGATCAGTGTGAATCGGATTGCAGCCTCAATAAGTAAACCCATATACACACAGCCATACTCATTTCTGAACGGTGGCCCTGAAAGATCTGGGGACTGTGCATGACATGCTAAAGTCTGCAAGATTTTGGTTGCTAGCTCCATACCTCCCGTGGCTATTTCTGAGCTCTGTTTTCAGAAGCACCATCTTTACTTCAAACCTGTTTCTGCTCAGTACTTCATTTTTATTCTTCCTCTATCTTTTGCAAATACTTTCCAGTTTGGGTAACCAAATGTGATGAACTTTTCATAGTTGTGCAGAAGAGGCGGTTGCAGCAGGCGGGGGGCTACTTGTCTGAGAAGCTGCTTGCCCTAATTTTTTTTCTTCTACATGGCTTTTACAAAGACAAGAACCTTGTCTTTCCTCACTCTCTTTTCCCCCAGCAGCCCATTGTTAAATCCAGAAAATGCACGTGCTAACTAGCATATAGCAGTACATATCATAAGCATTTATGCAGAGCAGAGTGCCTAATTAGGGTAGCTGATGCAAAAGAAGACAGGGTTCCTGCACCTTGGTGTAGGGAATACCTGCTGAATTTTCCTCCTCTGCTCAGTTATTAAAGATGCAGGAGCCCCAGCCCTCTTTTCCATCTGGTCACATTAAGCTTAATGCAGCCGAATCTCACACTTGGGAGTCCAGCTTCCTCCCCCAGATTTCCAGCCGAGATCAGTTCCAGTCTCTCCTCTGGCTTGATCTCAAGCAGAAGATTCAGCCTTCCAGGAAGTCACCAGAATGCCAAGCAACAAAGAAGCTAATTAAAAATAAGTCCCACACATTTCTCTGCTGCTTCCTTCAGTGCCTTGTTCTAACCAGCCACCGCAGGGGAGTGTGGTTGTTCACAGAAGCAGGCGGGTAAACTTATTAGTAGTGCATTCCCTGTTCATCGCATGAGATAATTGTCGGAGGCTTTAGCACATTATAGGTGCTCTGAAGATGCGCCTAATGGATTGTGTACATATAACATTTCACTCTCATGCACACACCTACATGCTCATCCCTGATTTATCCCAGGGAAAATGGGCAAGCCATCCCCAAGATTAGAAGGCAGATGAGAGGCAGGATAAACCAGGCAGTCCTGCATCGTGCTAGAGCCCTCTAGCTACCTTCAGGCTTTCCTTTTTCTCCAGCACCCCAGTGGGGGTTGGAAGAGTCCCGGGAAGATTCAAAGGCTTGCACTTGAATATACTCAAGATTATGATGCACAAAAGCAGTGTTTGCTAAGAGCTGTCATCACACCTATTTTGTCTGCTGCATTATAGCCAGGGATGTTATGTACGTGGATCAAATTGTCTTAATGCTATTTTTATTTGTTTCATTTTATTTATAAGATGCCAAAAATGTTCTGGGTGGTATGCAAAGATTTTAACTGGCCATAAGTACTCTGCTCAGGCTGACAATGCAAAAGATGGTGCCAAGGGGGGAGGAATATGGGGAGGGAAGAAGGGAAACCACCAAATCCAGGTAGCAAAAGGTTCCACCAGCAATTAAAAACAAGACAAATCTTGTGTGATGTACAGCTGATACACAGGCCACTTAGTTGTTCACTGACCAAGCATAATAAGGTCTTTGGTTTAACCACTCATCCATTTGCCATTGTGTTAATAAGTTTGTAATGCATTAACTCTGTTGAATGTTAAGATGTGGGATGAAACTTGATGTACAGTACCGGTATCTGGCAATACATTTAATAACAGCAGCAGCAGCAACAACAACAATTAAATAAATTTATCAAGGGGTAGCTATGTTAGTTTGTACCAACAAAGACGATAGAGTCTTATGGCACCTTAAAGGCTAAACAATGTATTCTGGCATAAGTTTTTGTGAGCAAAAGTCCACCATGGAATGAATGGAATGTTATCCTAAATTGACAGATTTAACACACACAGAGATGTAAAGAGGAAAAAGTGTTAGCTGTGATGTCAGAGGGAAATTAAACGCAAGAAATGCAGACAGTAATAAGTGCATTAATACTTTAATGTTTGCAAAATAATTCCAGTGACAGTTCACAAAGCACTGTTGAATATAATGCAACTACTCTGGTACTGGTGTGTTAAATAACACCTTTATCATCACCACCACCACCATCCTAACCACTAGAACAGACTGTTCTCTTGCTGCTCTGTGCTTTACTTAGACCTTGGCTGCCTAGGATTTTTTTTTTTTTTTACAAAGCAACCACTTCTCCCCCTTGCAACCTTGTTTGATCAATCAAACAAATACATTTGTTTGCATTCCCAGGCTAGGATCAATAGGCTATCCCTGGCTGCAAGAGGAGATTTAGAACCAGCATTATAGAGCATGGGGCTTGAATGAAAGATTGGCTATGGCATCTGACTTCTCCCACCCGCATCTTGTGAACCAGTCAGCCTCTGCCCACCATCCCATCCCCCACTTCCAATGCCCACCTCCAGGTTTGGGGGGCGGGCGGTGGCAGAGAGAATGAATCACCATGAAGGTGGAATGGTATAGAGAAAAAAGAATATAAGCTGAACAGAATCAGGAAGGGGGAGAGTTGGCAGAAAACAATTTCCCTCAGGGAGGCAACATAACAAGAACAGCTGAGTGCATCCAAGCTGCCAACACAGAGTGCCTTTTGCAGGAGCTATACAACGATGCTTATGAAAAGGTGCCTCTTTTGAGCTAAATTTCCCCTGATGAAGAGCTTATTCCATCTCAAAATGTAACCTCATTTTGTACCTATTATGAAGTCTGATTTGATCTCTGTTGATTAGGTGCTCCTCTCATGCTGTGCTGCCGCTGCCAGACAAAAGCACAAGAGCACCTGTGTGTTTCGCTGAAGACTGGAGAAAGAGCTGGACAATGGCTGGGTTCTCTAGTCCAAAAAATGGAGGATATGCTATGATTTGGAAAGCTGCCTCTCCAGCTGTACCCTGGCTGTTTGAAGGGCCCATTGAGTCCCAAGCCTGGAGCAATTCCTGAACCACCCTGAACCACCCAGGACAACCATGGGGAAGGAGCACTGAGGGTTGCAGAAGTGATGTGGGCAGCTTGGGCTCACCAGAAAAAAGGCCTGGCCATCACACCTGAGCATTGCACATCCTGGTCCTCCAACAGCATCAGGAAAGGACAAGTATGGCTACCACATTCAAACGATGGATGGGCCTCTCCCCTTGGGTTACCATGTTGCTCATTTCATTTTTGTCCAGCGCAAATATTAATCCACTTTCCCTTTGCCGCTCTTCCTCCCAGTGGCAGGGAGTCCCAGTGAAGGATCCTGGAACTGAGCGAGTGGCATGAGCTAGCAGATCTCTCTTACAAAAAGCTAGGGTTGGTCCCTTGCCCATTACTCTTCTAGTTCTCCCTGCCTTTTGCCCTGCAGTCTGGATATGTAAGGCAGCATTACCCTCTTGGAAGAGCATTCCTTTTGTTTGTTATGTGGTACCAAGGAAATACCCCTAGGGAAAAGGGTTATTGAATGTGCACCTCTGTTGGCAACAATGTACCAGGCAGCAGTGCTTTCCATTTTCTCTTCCCTGCCTTGAATTGATTGGAGAAGCATTTGTTCAGCGGCTTTGGCAGGAAAAGCAGAGAAGCCAGCAAAGCTTTTATCATTTGAAAACCAGCCAACCTCTCCTCCGCACCCCTGTGCTCTGTCGTGAAGCAAAGCCATTGTGTTTGTGTGTGTGTGTAACTGTGATAGGGCCATATTATCATGTGAGCGACCTTCTGGAGGCTGCCTGCCAGTGGCAAAAGTGAGAGAAGCAACAGATGTAACTCTTAGTTTTGTACTGCCAACTACATTTCAGCCCAGGAAAAAGGGCAGCCAAGAAGACTGTAGAGTGCAGACCACAAAGTCTCATGCCATGTAGCTAGTTTTTCTGGTGCTTCTACCATTTTTAATGCCCTCTCAATGTCTTTCACAATGCAGTGGTCTTGGTGAGGGATTGCACTGAGGATTAAAATGGTGGTGGCATTGATGAGTCCTGCTGCGGGGTGCTAACACTTCTGTTAGGGCCTAATAAAAAAATGGGGAGACGGACCAGTCCCAGCATTGATGAGCTCTGCTGGGACTCCAGTATTTGGCAACAGACGTCATGTGCAGGTACCAGGTCTGTCTTGCAGAGTTGCTCCTTTAAAGCACACATGTTCTGCGTGTACAGTATGGGAAGAGAATCCTTCCTGGTGCCATCCAACCCCCAACCCCTAGCTAGGGTTGCCATATGTCCAGATTTTGCACAAAAAAGCTCAACAACTTTGGCCAAAAAACTAATTTTTCTTTCAGATTTTTTTGGGGAAAAGCTCAACAACTTTTCACTTTTTGAAATATGGCAACCCTAGTCACAGCAGAAGGCATTGATAGGAAGGAGGACAACTGGGCCTGATCCTTGAACCAGCTCCAGGCTGGTGCAGCAAACCAGGTCTGGATCAGACCTGATGCTTTTGCACCACAGTAACAAAAATGCCTTGGGATCCAGAGCTCAAACCTGCCTTCGCATGAGGGCTTTCCACTGACGCACATTGGCAGAGGACACTGCCAAGGAGCCTTCCACCCACCCACGTTTGCCAGTTTAGCTGGCAGAGCTGGGTGAAGGGACACATCTGCTCAATCTAACCCCTTCCCAGTCCGATGTAAGTGGGGGTTTGGATTAATCTATGTATAATTTTAGGATCAAGTCTCAGGATGCTGAGGGCTAGATTTCTCCTGATGCCATGGGCTGGAACTTGGGTAGCAGAACATGGTACAAACTTGTATTACTACCTCCCTCTCCCCCTCAAAGGCCTTGTCTTCTTTGAATAATGGGAGGATTGATGAATCTTTGTTTAGTTCCTTTAAGCTCTTTACATTTCTGGCTGCCTGATTTGTATTTATAGCCAGACATGGAAGTAAATTAATTATTCTGAGAGGCAACCACTTCACTAGGGCTACTAAAGACTTGTGTGCCCTGAAGGAAGGCAGGAAAATAAAAAGCCCAGGCTATGGAGCAGAATAGCTGAAGGCCTCCCCTCTGTGCTTACAGATACATGCATGCAGCAGGTTTCCATGTGGTCCAGAACTCCAATTGCACAGTGGTCAGGATTACACAGAGCCTCCTCTGCAAGGCTCCTGTTTCCAAAAAGGACAGGAGGGTGGGGAGTCTGATCTGTCCCCTATTTTAATTGTACTCCAAGATGAGAAGGGGAGAAGAAGAAGAAGAAGAGTTTGGATTTGATATCCCGCCTTTCACTCCCTTTAAGGAGTCTCAAAGCGGCTAACATTCTCCTTTCCCTTCCTCCCCCACAACAAACACTCTGTGAGGTGAGTGGGGCTGAGAGACTTCAGAGAAGTGTGACTGGCCCAAGGTCACCCCGCAGCTGCATGTGGAGGAGCGGAGACGCGAACCCGGTTCCCCAGATTCCGAGTCTATCGCTCTTAACCACTACACCAAAACTGGGACACTCCAGGATCAAATCAGAAACCAAGATGGCTTTTCTAATTCTGGGTCTGTCCCTGGAAAATCAGGACACTTGAAGTGAATTCAAAGGGGAAACTCGAAAGAAGAATCACCTTTGGGTTGTGACTTAGAGGAGTAGCAAGGGGCACTTGCATTTTCTTTTGTCTCTTGTCAGGGGCTGGTCTGGATTGGAAGATTGGGAAATGCAATCGCAGGGAGATCTAACAGAAGAGGAGGGGGAATATCCCCCCCCACTTCCAGCATTTCCAGAAGCAGAGAGACAGGCAGACACAGAAGCTGCACAGTTGAGAGTGGAGCTACCCAGCGATGAGATAGTAGCCAAGCAACCAGAAGGGAGGGAACAGCTGGGTGATACATCAATCAAGAGTGGGGTGGAACCGCCTCCCTCCCTCCAAACTTGGAGGTCCAAGTGTGTTAGAAATCAAAGGAGGAACTTCCCGTTGGCACGCTTCTTGCTGCGGAAGTGGGGAGGAGTCAGAGTAGGCAACTGATATCCTCGTGGAGGGCTGCCTGTTTGTGCTTGCAACATAATGCTGTAATAGAAGGACTATAAATCTACCAATTGCTCGTTAATTCTTATCAGTGAGCTACCAGAAGGGAGAGGGGAACTCCAGTACTTGACATCTCTGTTTAATTCTGTGGTGAGTGAACAGGTTTGATGTGAGGGATGTTAGGTGTGTTCAGCCTTGACATGTGAGGGCTAAAGTGCATAGGGTGGCAGCCCCTCCCCCGTGTGTCACCAGGCATGCCCCATCCACTCCTGGTCGTAGCTTCTTTAAGTCAAAGTACAGAGGGACTTTGGTAAACATGCTTAAAAGCCTCTTCCTAGTCAAGAATATGCCCCCAGTCCCCACTGCCCCATTATAGGCCTTGCAACTCCAGGCTGAATGCTTGAAGGGGCCTTATATTAATCTGTATTTGCCTGCTTAGAGCATCTTGGGTTAGCAGATTTTACTTTAGGAATTTGAGTTGATGTTCATGAATTTTGAATCATGTTTATTAATTGAATTATTAATGTCCCCCATGGGATATAATTGACAGATTATTGTGATATTTTTATTGTGGGATATTTTCCCTATATTGTTTGATTTCTTCTTTTTGACATCTTGGTGCTCGTTTTGGTTGTTGTCATTGGCCGCTTGGGCTGTCCTTTTGGAAAGAAAAGAGGGGTATACAGATGGCATGAAAAAGGAAAGGAAATGAAGGGGGTGCACAATGCATTCTGGGACAGGATACTAGCACAAATGCAAGGATGGCATTTGTATGAAAGATAGCTCTTTCTGAAAACACACTCTCTCACGTGTATTATATAATTATGCATGGAGGGGTTCCTATTCCCTAAACACCTACTGGACCTGACAGTACTTTCTCTACTGAGAAGTGCTGCTCTGTGCAGATAAACACCTGATATTTTGCCAATACAACTACAGTGGTACCTCGGGTTACAGACACTTCAGCTTACAGACACTTCAGGATACAGACTCTGCTAACCCAGAAATAGTACCTCAGGTTAGGAACTTTACCTCAGGATGAGAACAGAAATCGCACAGCGGTGGTGCGGCGGCAGCGGGAGGCCCCATTAGCTAAAGTGGTACCTCAGGTTAAGAACAGTTTCAGGTTAAGAACGGACCTCCAGAACAAATTAAGTTCTTCACCTGAGGTACCACTGTATCGGCTTAGAACAGCGGTCGGTCCAGGGCCACATTCACTTGGGGACCACATGTCAGGGACCACATACCAGCAGTGGGTGGGGCTAGACTCTAAAGCAGGCAAGCTCAGAGCCAAAAATGGGTGGACCCAGAGCCAAAAGTACCTGGGGCCACCCTCTCTTCTCTTTCAACCATCCCATTATCTCCTTCTCTTTTTCTCCCCTTTCTCTCTCTGTTCTACTCCTTTCTCTCTCTGTTCTACTCCTTTCATCTCCATCTCCTCCTCCTTGTCAGCCACTGAAATTAGACCAAGGATGCCCACCTGTGGAATAGGATATTGGAGCAGGGTGTCTTGCTGTGGAAAGACGCAGACCCTTCCAACTCTTGGATCAGGTAGTGCACCACCCACAGTATGATATTTCTGCTACTGAAGGCAGAATGTGGTTCCTGCCCTAGCTGTGTTTGCTTCCTTATGCTGCATACTCCATATCAGTGCAGAATTGCAGCTGCCATGACTGCGGTGGTGTCCCTAGTGGGCAGACAGACACATTCTAGACAGCCTGAGCATTGATGGATCACCTCAGCCTTATGTTGTGCTGACTGAAAAAGCCTCCCATCCCTTTGCGCCAGGCTGAGCCTTGAAGAACATATGACTGGCGTAATGGAATCTAACTTTGATAAACTTCAGTCTTCTTGGGGGAAGATAAACTGTGGCTAAGAAAATACAGGCGCAGAGACAGCACTCAACCACACACACACACACACACACACACACACACACACACGAGAAGCTGCATAGTCTGTACACAAAGCTAATGCTCTTACTGTTGGCAGATGCCTTGTAAAGGCTTCTTGCCAACACACCTTGTGCAATACTTCAGCCGGGGCCCATCAAACTGCCACGCACTGTTTTCCTGGCATTCCCCCGTCCATCACTGCTGCTGATGGCTAAGGTGTGTGCTTGAAAACATTCTCCCTCCATCATGGCTGGCAAGGGGGCACAGGACTCGTATAAGTGGTGGAAGGAAGCCAGACCTGGGACAGGCAAGGGAGTATGGGCAGTGCATAATGATGACAGGGAGTGAGATGTCATCCAAACAGAGCTTGACAAGGACAATGAAGTCCTTTCCCGGTTGCAAGGCAGCACCAGTTTCAGATAGGGGCAGAAGGGCTATGGAAAGCAGCTAATGTTTCTCTTTCTGTGCAAGAAACAAATGGAAGCCCAGCTAGAGCAATTCCCCCAAAGATAAGGAATGGTCATATTTCCACAGATTTCAGTTGGTTCCCTCCCCTCCCCTCCAGAGAGTTTGGAAATGGAAATGTATTCAGGAGCAACTTGTGCTCATGTCCTGCTTGTGGGTTTTTAACAGAATGCTGGACCCAATGGGCCACTGGTTTGATCCAGCAGGCTTTCCTTATCCTCTTATGGCCCAGAATCTTAGAAGACCTTAGGTCCTCCTCCTCCTCTGACACATCCTGTCTTTCCTACCCCCTTCCAGCTAGTGCCACAGGGCCCATGGCAAGATGACCCTGGCACCCAAGGTTCCCCATCCTTGCTCTCCATCTTACCTGGCACACACTCTGCTTTAAGGGGAGTATGATATCCCAAAAATTCATTTTGGGGGCTAAATTAGCAGACATTTAGACTGCGAAATGCTCTATGCGATCTCCAGTGACGCTAGCACAAGGGGTCTAAAGTTCTTGGTTTCACACCACCTGCTCTTTGCCTGGAGGGAAAGTTGTGCTTAATATGCAGGGTGGAGCACAAGCACGGATAGGATTCACGCCGAGGGATTCCGTTCTGTTTCTGCTTCCTCCCCTGCCTCCATTGAGATAATGAGAATCTTCTTCCCGCTTACAAAAATCTGCCCTATGCAAATGGGAGCACTGAGCTGGGCAGGATTATTTCCGTTGCTGAAATAAAGCTGGGGCAGGGGACCTGTTGGTCGTCATTTATTAGTTCCGCAGTCTAGAATGGAGTCTGCCTCATTATTTCTTAATTAGAAGCCAATGATGCCAGGAGGTAGCATGCAAAGTCATTTACTGTTTTATTGCACTGCACCACTGAGGGGCTTCAGGGAGGGGAAATGGGGAGCCCCTTCTGAGCAGGAAGTGCCAGATGAGACATTTATGAGTGTGTTTTAATGTCTCAACCACTGGGATGTATTTCAGCATGGAGGGGAGGGAGATAAACTATGCAGAGGTAGAATGCTTACTTTAAACATTTATAGAGGAACTGAGCGATCTTAACATTTTTAGTGGAGGCCAGGAGTGAAAATAGTAATAATTTTAATTGGTTTTCCTCCCCCTCTACCCACAGGTCTTCCAACATGCGCTGGAGATAAATAGATATTATGAAGTCCACTTTGTGAGATCAAATTTATCCAGTGTCCAACCTTTAAAGTGCTCAATGCTGTTCTTTGAAACTTGGAGGTCCCTGGCATCTATCTCTGCACTCACACCTTGAACAGGATTGTGAAATGTAAAAGCCAAGCAGCTAGACCCTTGCGTTAAGTTTCAGCGAGGATCACAGGGAACTTTTCACAGAAGGGGTTTCAGAATACCGCATCCCTCTTAATGCAGACAGTGTGCCTGGCAAGGGAAGAAAGACTTTGTCTAGGGTCATAAATCACATCTGTGATTGCTGAATCTAGGTCAGGATTTTGAGAAATCCGCAGCAGTAAAAAATCTAGACCAAGAGGATTAGTTAAACAATGGTAGCCGTAATGAGGAATTCCCTGGATAACGATCAACAGCCGAGTCTTCTTCATTCTCAGCTTTGAGAAGTTGGGGGAAAGAATCCTTTTTGCATTCTGCCACAGGAATACTCTGCTGGGTCTGAGGTGCTGCAACCCATCACTAGCATTTCTCACTGTATGATCCTTTGGGAGGAAGGGGACACTGTGTGCCTGTGAACTGGTTCCACACAAAAAATGATACTGCTGAGGCAAAGCAGGTAGTCCTATTCATGCAGTGTTTGCTGGGCTGTATGAACCATGGTGCGCAGGGCAAGACTGCTTGTTTGGTTCTGTCTAGATGACTTATTTAATGAGCATTGAGTCTGATTTGTTTGCAGAGAGATAAGGCAATCACAGCTATTTAATCAGTATTCAGCCCGATTGTTTGTGGGCAGCTTAGGTTGCATCAAGGCAAGTGCCACCCCACACTTCCCAGGCATTTTACCCAGGGAAGGCGAGTCCTGTTTTGCTGCTTGAGGTGAAACTGGAAGTGCCACCCTGCCCTGCCGCCAGCGCCACAAACCCTGCTGCCTGCGCCGTTGGCAGAGAAGCAGCACCAGCATCAATGCCAATGAGATCTCGTGCACTTTGCAATATCTCTTGTGATTTCGGTGAGAGTGCTGATACCTGCGCAACTTCCCCACTGGTGGTGGGGCAGCTGAGGTGCTTGCAGGGGTTCCACCTTGGGGGTTTCTACTGCCTGAAGAAGCAGCCTCACCCCACCTAATGTTTGTGCCGGCCCTGATTTTACAATCGCTTTCCTTATTGCAAAAAGCCTGATTTTCCGCAGAAGGCCACCCCCCACAAATCAACTTTAATTGTGCAGCCTGAATTTGCTGGTATGTAACTGAGCTCCACCCCACCCCAAATGATGACAGTCTCGGAGGGCCTTTTATGGTTGGGGAGACAGTGTCTAACTTCGAAGGAAATCTCTCCTCTTCCCCACTCACCTTCAATTAGCAGAGCTCACCTCTACTCAGTTCAGGGCTGGGGAACCATCAGCCAGAGCAGGTGATGGGAACCTTTGGCAGTCCAGATGTTGCCATCAACTCCAGCAAGAAGGGACAAGGCTAGTAGTGATGGGACTTGTAGTTCAGCAACATCTGGAGAGTTAGAGGTTCTTCATACCTGAACTCGAGCAACTCCTTGTGGTTGTGGCCAATCCCCAATGAGCAGCTGTCTAAGGAAAGCCAGCAATCTAAGTGCAATTGCAGGTAGCTGTAATTAACAGTGCTCTGTCCTTCTGTTTCCTCTGGAGAGAACTGATTGCACTGTTGAACAGGTTCTTCAGACTTTCCTTTTGCATGAGTCTCATCTCATTAGGGGTGTGGATTTTTCCTTGCATGGCAGGAGAGTTGCTTACCAGATCATGGAGACAGACTTCACAGAGGCATGATTTTAGTAGGTAGGAAAAACTCTCCCCCCCCCCCCCAAGCAGTGCTGCTGCTTCTCCTTTTCCCTGGGTTGCCCAGCACAGCCATGACTGCCATTTCCGGCTTCCTTTCCACATCATCACATGGGTCACATGGCACATGTCCTCATAGTCTGATTCTCTACTATAGGATTCTTCACCCCTTGTTTATTAGTGCAAGAGTGTATCCTCTAAACATCTTCTTTGAGATACCAAATTTTGTACCAATGTGCCATCTTTGTGGTTCACCCTCAATTATGGAATACCCCCCCCCTTCAGATACAGCAAAAATCTATTTATTTGAGCAAACCTTCCATATTCATGGCCAGGTTTTGTTATTGTTTATCACTGTTAACCAATGGTTTATCTGGTTTTATGATGTTGTTGATGGCATTTGTGCTTTTCCTTTTCTTTATGGTCTCCTGCGCCAGGAACACTTGAGATGAAGGGCGCGTTAGAAATATTTTAAACAAACAAACAAAACCCCTCACTGTATATGTGCCAATGTAGCATGCAAAGAAGATGGCTTTAGCCTAGCCTTTTCCCTTGATGCGTTTGCTTTATATCTGCAGGGATTATGTGTTTTCCCCAGCTTTGCTGGCACAGGCGCATTTGGCAGCTTTGAAAGCATCAGGGTATCATTTACTTCAATGCAATAGCAAAGAAGAAATGTTAGGGTTTATTCTGCATGAATAAATCAGTTTGCACTGTTTACAGAGTCTTCTAATACTCCGTATCAGTTGGGCAATCCCAGCATACTCTTGGCTCCGCCTATCATTGGCTCTGACTCCACCTACAGTCAGTCTCCTTGCATTCCCACCACTGCTAAGAAGCTTCTTATAAGGAAACACAAAACCCTGTTATATATGCATGCAGAATCCATTTCCCATAGTTATATGTGCAGTATCTACTTCCCAAACTAAGATTGTCCAATTTGTAGGCCTAAGCTTTTTTGTGTTGTTCTTTAGTTTAAATAGCTCCCCTTCCTTTATTGTACTAACCCCCCTCTTTAATAAATTTGTGGAACACAGGTCCTCGCCACAATCCTCCCTTTTTTCTTTGCTGAATAAGGTCACACTCTTCTGATCCCTCTTCATAAGTTCTTTGTTTCAATAATGGTTCCAGTTGCTTATACGGTCCTTAAGAAAATCACATGGGCCTTTTCACAGTGCCAGGGATTGTTAATTACATTGTTCTAGTTAAACTTCCTCATTAAGATCCAATTTCCACCAGTGTGCAAAGAACTTTTACAGATTGCCCCCCCCCCCCCCAATATTTTGCAAAATAGCAATAAAATTGTCACGGCCAACGGACCTGAGCCACATCTGCATTTGCAACAACAGGCAAGGATGCTTTCTGCAAAAACCCTTGGAGATGAAAGGGTTATAGAAAAACAAGCTATTATTTAGGTTCGAGGGATGGCTCCTGCTGCCATTAAAATCAATGGACAGATTCCAACAGGAGCTGGACAAAGCTCTCTGTTGGCAAACTGTGCGCCGAAAGGACACCTTCTCATTAGCTCCCGTGTAGCACACGCATTTGCTGCATGTTGCCTGCAATCTGTTGCTGCTTCTGTTCAGGGAAGCGTGGGCTCAGATTCTGGGTTTTAAGAGTTTTTTATTATTATGATCTTCAGTTCAAAAGATTCGGCCTACGGTGCTGCATGCTGGAGTCTGCGAGGGAGAAAAAGTACTTGCTATGTGACTAGAAATTCAATGTCGGAGCCACGTGACGCACATTGGAACTGTAAAGGCCCACTGTGTCTGTTAGTAATGAGCTGCTGTCAGCTGGGACTCAGCAGCTTATCCCTTCAGGCCTCGCCTGCTTCTGCCAGCAGTTGCTGAGATGCAGGCCTCTAACACAGAGGCGGCTGCTAGGAGGAAGGTGAAGAGGAATCCCTCTAGCTCTTTGTCCCCTCATAAGCAGCCCACATACCCCTTCACTCCAATTAAACTTCTGTGGCCATTCTGCTCATCCTCTCTGCTCATATTCAGATCACCAGACTCTTCTTGCCTCTTTCTCTCTGCTAATGTTTGCTAGGAATGGAAGGCTCTGTCAATTTCATTTCTCTCCCCTGTCCATTATTCCAATCTTAAATTCAGTTCTCCACATTCTTGCAGCAACTTGCAAAACAATTTTTTGAAATCCCCCTGAGAATTACAATCTTAGTGTGAATTTTTCCCAATATACATCTGTGTTATTTTCACCAAAGCCTTCCTTTTTATGCACACTTCCCCCCAATATATGCATTTTTGCAACTATTGTTTAGTTGGAGAACTGCATCGCAAAATTCAGATATGTGTGAACATAAGAAAAGCCTGCTAGATCAGACCAATCCAGTATCCTGTCCTCACAGTGGCTGACCAGAAGCCTGTGGGAAACCCACAAGCAGGATTTGAGCACAAGAACACTCTCCCAGTAGCGGACCTTGGAGCCTAAGATTTCAGTGGCAACTTCTGTGACACGAAAATTTGGCACCTCCCCACCTCTCACCTTCCATTCCACATCAATAGTTGTGGTGCCCCCGTGGTGCCCCGAGGCTCTGCGCCCAGTGTGACCAAACCACTTGCACTCCCCTAAATCTGCTTCTGACTCTTCCCTCCTGTGCTTTCCAGCAGCTGGTATTCAGAAACATACCAGCGATGGCTAGCCATCAATAGCTCTCTCATCCATGAATTTGTTTAAGGCCATCTAGGTTGGTGGCCATCACTACCTGTGGGATGGAGTTCCATAGATAAACTATGTGTCGTGTGAAGAAATACTTTTTAAAATCTGTCCTGCATCTTCCAACATTCAGCTTCACTGGATGTCCATGGGTTTTAGGGTTCTAGCAAACTCCAAAGGAAAGCTGTGTTTCGGTCCACATATTGTTGTGCAAAGTGCAAAGCTGATAGTTTTTGGTTGTTGTTTTTTTAGAAGAAGGGGAAGAGGAGTTTGGATTTGATATACCGCTTTATCGCTACCCTAAGGAGTCTCAAAGCGGCTAACAATCTCCTTTCCCTTCCTCCCCCACAACAAACACTCTGTGAGATGAGTGAGGCTGAGAGACTTCAGAGAAGTATGACTAGCCCAAGGTCACCCAGCAGCTGCATGTGGAGGAGCGGGGAATCGAACCCAGTTCACCAGATTACGAGTCCGCTGCTCTTAACCACTACACCACACTGGCTCTCCAAAGTTGATAGATTTGTCTTTAAATAGGTCCTGAATCCAACTTCTCCTCCCCCCTTCCTACCAGCCACTCTGTTCTCACCTTTCCTCCCCCTCCTTTCTCTCTGTGTCATGAACATTTGATTGAATTTTGACTTTCACATAAACCTTTCCTATGACACATGCACCTGTTGTGGGAACAGCCGTTGTGTCAGACTGGCGTCAGTCTTTGAGGCAGCACCAGGGGTGAGGTGGGCTGAAGGGAGAGAGAAACTGGCTTGCCCAGCAACATAGTGGAGTTAATTTTTGGCCCATATATATTTGAGAAGTATACTGTAGCCCAGGGATGGGGAACACGCCACCCTTCAGATGTTGCTGGACTTCAGTTTCCATCTGCTGCATCCAGAATGGCCCATGGTTAGGTCTGATGAAAGTTGTAGTCCATCTGTATCTGGAAGGTCATGGGTTCCCAATCCCATGGGCAAATAGCCCAAGCAGTTTAGATCCACATCTCATAGATTCTGTTGCTGATGGCTCAGGTAAATCCTTTATCCAGAATGTCCAAATCATATTAATCACAAAAACGCCAATGAATTAATACAAGCATTGGATCTTCTGTACATATTCTTGGCATGTTTTCTGCTTAAGGATGTTTTCTTCTATGCATATTAACACTATGCACACATTTAATATTTTAGTGACAGGGAAAGGATTTGGTCAAGGGAACCCATTGCTCTCATTTCAAACATGCTAAGATCATTAAGGCAGGGACCATCCAGATGTAGTTGGAATAATCCCATCAGTCCCAGCCAGCATGGCAATTTGTCAGGGATGATGGGAGTTGTTATCCAACAACATCCTGAGGGCACTCCATTGACTACCCCTGGATTAAGGCCTAGAAGTACCTAAGTTCCAGGAGGCTAATAAATGTGGAGAATGAACAGTGAGTTCATCATGTATGTATGTATGTATTTTAAAAATCACAATATTTTCCCCCTGAAGAGTCGACATTTCTATCTTTGGCACAAGATGGTTATATTTGCCTGGTTCAATGGAGATAATGGAGAGATACTAGCCCCAAATAACTGGAGTGTACCTTTAAAAATAGGTGGTGATATATGAAGCTTGTTCTCAGATCATAGGTTTCCCCCCCAAAGACAAATAATGAGCAACAGGTGCTCGCATAAACAGCCTTTTATCCCCCCACTTCAAAATAACTGTTTCTCAGGGTTAGGCAATATTTGGGGGGATTGCCCATGAAATAAGATAGAATCTGAGAAATGCATCAAAGGGAGGTCTTGCGATGCCATAAGTAATTTTAGAGTATCACTTCAAGATTGCATGCAGCTTTATACAGCTCAAGAGTAGCATCTCAGCAGAAGTAGCCAACGTGATGCCCTCCAGATATTGTAGAACTATAGCCAGCATAGCCAGTGATCAGGAATGATGGGAGATTTAGCTCAGCAATATCTGGAGAGCACCGAGTTAGCTGCACCTGCTCTATGACATTGCAAAAGAGAGCAAGCTGTGCAATGTTTGCAGCTACTTGAGGTAGCAAATTCTGCCCTCTTCATGTTTCCTTATTTGTTTTAAGAATGCATGTGCCTCTTTCCAACTTTATGGTTCATAAAGTGGCTCACAACACGTAAAACAGTATTTTTTTTAAAAAAAAATTAAAAATGCTTACTATAAAAATAACCATAAAAACCAGCAGCATACTTTTAAGAACAGCAGAACAATAGAAGCAGTTAACAGCACATCAGCATAAAGCAAGCGAATTTGCAGCCACAGGTTTCTGGCTGCATCCCACTGTCTCATCTCTTTCTGTGTCATTCATCGCCTTCTTTAAAGCCATATGTTAAAACCGTGTTTATGGAAGACAGTCTTACTTGGCTATGAGTGATTGCCAAAGAAGAAGAAGAAGAAGAAATAATGAACTCTTAACCTGCTACTAAAAGACACCCATGTTGGTGCCTACGTAACTTTTCAGGGCAAAATGTACCATAGGTGGGGCACCAACACACCTTATCAGCCACTCACTTCATCTATGATGTCAGGACATCTGACAAAGGGTCTTTAGGCACACAAGATTCTCTGTGCACAAAACTCCATGTCATCAACCCTGACACCTAAATTTTAATTTGTGTTTTGGCAATCTTACTGTAACCTGTGGGTAAGGCAGAAACTGAAAGGTGCCAATCAAATCAGCCTGATGTGCAGGTGGGGAAAGAACTTTAACAGGAGAAGCTTTCCTCACACTTACCTGCATACCAAGAAAATTTCACCAGTTCTATTTCTTTAAGTCAGGCTGCCAAGAAAAGTACAGAAAAGCAAGACCAGGGGAAAAATAAGAACAGAGACACTTTGCATCCCAAGAACCTATTCAAATCCTGTTTCTGCCCCAGTAGGCAGGGAAAGAACCTCTCTTACAAATTCTGCATTGATATTTTATGTCTTGATAGTATCTGAAATAGCCTGACAGCTCTAGTGCTCAGCTAAAAACCCTTCTGTTGGTTCTTATGCTGTCAAGAATAGATCTGACTCGAGCATTTCCATGGATAAATATATATCCAGCCTTAATTGCAAAGCACCATATGGTTTTAAACACCAGAGCTCAGAGGGGGTCTGTTAGGCAGGAAAGCCAGGATCCTTCCCCTTGAAGTGCAGTGGATGCCACAGATTGTAGTGGTTGCCGCCAGGCAAAGGGATTATGCAAAAGGCCCTCTGAAAGCACAGTCTCTATGCTAATGAATATGGCATCAGAGCCTTTTGTGCCATCACTGCACGTGGAAATGAAGGAGAAGTGGGAGGTCCAATGTGCCGATGGAAGGAGTTCCTACAGGGACTAGCAGAACATTCCATCTGGACCATAGGTTGAAAATCTGTGATGCCCCAAAGCCTTGCACCTAGAAGGAAGCGCTTGATATGGCAGAGATCAGCAAGAACGAAGCTCAGAGAAGTAAAAAAAAAAAAAAAAAAGTAATAAAACCGACTTCCTCCTAATATCACTGCTTATGCTGAGTCCAGCTGTTCTGTGCCTGCCATCAATTACTTCATTAACTACACCACATGGCCAGCTTCAGCATAGCTACTTGCCAAAAGTGTACGTGAACATACTTCCTTGACCTTGAGCTCAAATGGAGCTTTTGGATCTGGACTGGGAGCTAATCTGTCAAAGCATATTTAGAGGCTGCGCTTAACCACTTCTGTGTCTGCATCTGTCTCACATCCCTTATTCGTGCCAGAAGTTCAACCACATGGGGTTCTCTGTATGGTGTACCTGGAGAACACCAAAACAAATGATGCGATCAACAAAGAGTATGTTTCAGGGCGTGCAGTGCTACCTTCGCTTGTTCTGCTGAGGCCTTAGGGCAAAACTAGATGAGATGTGGGAGATACACAACCCCAGATCTCCTGAAATCATCTTCTTTCATTAAAGAAGCCAACTGGGGGCCAGGTTAGGTCAGGGCCATGACCCTTTCTGCTCTACCGCCTTCCCTGCTCAAAACTGCATCTCCTACACTGCTGTTAACTACAGGGTGGAGAGGAGGAATGACAGGTACTTGTATCTATTGCTAATTGCTGCTTCAGTGAGTGATATAAATGGGAGAAAGGGTATGGAGGGGAGAATGGTTGGACTCAGAGTTTCCTTTAGTACCATGGTCCTAATCCAGAATGCCCCCTGTGCGGTTTGCAGCCAAAATCACAAATGCATGTTTTGCTAGACAAGCAAAGGGCTAGTACAAAGAGAGTTCTTAAACTTCCTAGAGAGGACCCTCTGAATATGGTTACTTCCTTTGCCTCCTCTGAGTGGGAATTCTGTAACAAAGGAGACAATCCTTTATATTTCCTTCTGCCTGTGAGGGGGCTCTCTCTTTCCACCATGCCTCCAAGTTCCAAGCCATGTTAGCTAAGACTACCAACTTTTATTTTACTGTAACTTAGAAGTACTTTCCTGCACATTACTTTGTTGTATTTGTTGCCTGCATTGATTTGTTAGTAAACCCTTTTCTCGTTTATCTTACAAAAATGTGTGGTTTATTCTCTGCAATGGGGTGAAGAGATTCATAATACTAGAACTATCAAATCATCAAATGACGCCGAATGGTGGGAGACTCAGGGCAGAACAAAAGGAGGAATTTGTTCATACAGTGATTAGTTAAGGAATGGGATAAGTGGCAACAATATGTGGCAGTGACCTCCAACCTGGACAGCTTTAAAAAGGAATTAGACAAATTAATGGACAATAAGGCTATCAATGTGTTGTAGTCTTGATGGCTATATACTACTTTCAGTTTCAGTGTTAACATAGGAATCTGGTTGGCCACTGTGGGAACAAACAACAAATAAAACAGATATCCAATCGGTGTCTATACTGCTTGCAATTGCAATAGCAATAGCAAGCAGGGGGGAAATCTCGTTTTCCCAGGTCAAAATATAGCACAATCTTTGCTGGGAACATTCTTAATTCTTGTCTGCTCTTTTTTTCAATTCTGAAAGGCCTCAGCTCAAAATACCCACAAAATGGTGAGCCCGAGAAAGATTCTCCTTTTCAGACCCACAGAAGGAACTGAAGTAGAGCTGTAATGAGGGAGATCGGGGGAGAGGGGGAGAGCAGCAGAAAGGCAGGGGTAGGAATGAGCTGAGATAAAGAAGTAGGAAGATAATGAGAGATTGAAAAAGAACAAGGGAGAGATAGTAGTTAAATGAAAAGAAACTAGAAATCTTTTCTAAAGAGGGTGGGGGGGAATGCAATGAGAATGAGAATTGATGAGGCGCAGAGAAAGGAAGAGTCCTTCCATCAGCAAGTTTGCCAGATGAAGCTGGGAGATAAATCACCAACTGGAAGGAGCCTGGGTTTCAGTGCCTTTGCTGGCTGCTTCTCTCCCTCTGTCATCTGTCTAATAGCCCAGCTTCAGGAGATAAATGGCTGCAGCTGAGTCTCAGGCTATTCACCCCCCCCCCCAGCCACCCTCTTTCCCCAGTCTCTTTTTCTCACTCCCTTTGCTGCAGTGAGCAGGGTCTGTCACTTTTTTGACTGCAAAAGTGCTGGCTGGCTAAGTCCTAAGCACGGCACCATTATTCAGATTGGACAGAAGGACGGCGCTCAAATAAAGCATCAGAGGCCGTAATGTCTTCTGAGCATTTTATTAGGAGCATTATTATTTTTGTAAGGGAGAATTTGATGCATAGCAAAGGCAGCCACCAGATAAAAGAAGGCGATAAATGACATGGAAAAGAGATGGACAGTGGGATGGAGCCAGAAATCTGTGACTGCAAATTCACTTGTTTTACACTGATATGCCTATTGCCTCTGGCATGAATTTCATTTCAAGGCTAAAATCTGTCCTGATGTGCGGAAGTCATTTTGACTGCTGGAGTGACAAGTTTTGCACAGTGCTGCAAGCATCACCATCGACTGTTTCATAGACTACAGTTTTTGTTTGCATGAGAAAAACCATGTGGTAGAGAGTCTGATGAATCTTGGGTTAATAAATGGTTCAGCATGTGGTCTCATCTATCGGCCACTAAGTGAAACAACTAAGGGCCTTTCATTTCCCAGATTTCATTTTTAGCACAATAATATATGCGCAGTTGTGACCCATTTACTGCACATAGTCCAATTTCTTCTTTCAAGCTTGTGCTTGTGTTGCCATGATATCATATTTTACCAGGAATCGTTGAACTATATTTTTACTTGGAAAACTGCAATTTCCCAGATTGCTATTATTTGTTGTTGTTTAGTCGTTTAGTCGTGTCCGACTCTTCGTGACCCCATGGACCAGAGCACGCCAGGCACCTCTGTCCTCCACTACCTCCCGCAGTTTGGTCAAACTCATGCTGGTAACCTCGAAAACACTATCCAACCATCTTGTCCTCTGTCGCCCCCTACTCCTTGTGCCCTCCATCTTTCCCAGCATCAGTATCTTCTCCAGGGAGTCTTCTCTTCTCATGAGGTGGCCAAAGTACTGGAGCCTCAGCTTCATGATCTGTCCTTCCAGTGAGCAGTCAGGGCTGATTTCCTTAAGAATGAATGCGTTTGATCTTCTTGCAGTCCATGGGACTCTCAAGAGTCTTCTCCAGCACCATAATTCAAAATTAAATTCAATTGCTATTGTAATTGCAAGTAAACACCTGTTGGATGTTTTCTTTGATATTTGTTTTAAAAAAATGTATATCCTGTCTTTCCATTTATGGGGGGGGGGGACCATTCATGACAATAAACAATACAACAATAAAGGAAACTAGAGGAAGGAGAAAATTGCACTATGGTGATCTAAGCAACAAACCAAAAGAAAACACATAAAAGCCATTGTTGTTAATTAAATCTTGTAGAAATAAGATGGTCTATGTCTGATACTTAAGCGGCAGCAGCACTGGAACCAGCTGGACTTCTCTATGGATAGAGATCCAAAACTGGGATGTCACCACAAAAAGGTTCTTTCTCTGATAATGGCCTGTTTTCCTGTGGCAGGTAGGGATTGCAGAGAAATTTGATTTGTTCACATTTAAAGGAAAATCTATCAAATCATCACTTTCCAAAGCAACAGGAGAACTGAAATGCAGTTAACCTTTGCAATGCAGTTCTTCAACCAAACAATGTCTCCATTAGAGGAAGGTGTGCATAAAAATGAAAATATTATTGAAACTATATACAAACATCCATTATATATGAGGAATTTGCTTGTAAGAATGTGTATTTGAGTTATAACTGCATACAAAAAAGTGTTTAATTGGAGAAATTTGCACTAAAATGCTGATGAATTTTTGGAGGATCTTTTTTTTTAAAAAAAACCACACCCTACAAATTGCTGAAGAAATAGAGAACTAAATTTAAGATTGGGGGGAAAAGAGAGAAATGATGAGAACCAAAATTGACAGATACTTCCATCCCTAGTGACAAGAGTACCTAAGGAAGGGCCTTAGTTGTGATATTAAAAGCAGGGTAGCTTTGTGCTTGTGGCATGATTGGTGACAATTTGATAGATCACCCCATTCTTACATAATATTCATTTTATTTATTATTAAATGTGGCAGGTCTTGAGACGATTGGCCATTGGATCACCATGGCTTCACAGCACAACAGATATTTGCAGCAGGGGCTAACACCAAACACTTACCTGTCCCCCGCCTATGTGCTTGTGGAGTGCCATAGATGTCAAGGCAAAATGGACAATGATCTAAATCTGACAGGCTTTGTAGAAATATAGCCTGGGGACTTCTTAGTAAAAGGCTGACTTGAGTTGTCTGGATATTACACAGAGATTAATTATAGGCATTAATTTTCTCAGGAGCTCTGAGGAAATAAAACTCAATTTGAGATGTGGATGGCTGAAAGGTTCTTCTGGCACCTAAAGACCTGTGCCATTTTTCTTGGTATTTATATTCTGTTTCCTGAGGTCAAATTATAATAATTATGGAAAACTTTCAACATGCAAAGTGCTTTACAGCCCTTTTCTCACTTGGCTTCCTAACAGGGAAAGTTTCAGCTGAAACATTCACACAACAACCAGTTGTCCCCCTGGCTGGATGATAGCAGAGGGCCAATCCAGCACTACTGGCTGTCATGAAGGCTCTCAGACCTCCTCACTTTCCTCTGCTTCAGCAATGTGTTGCCGAAGGAAGTCACCATGTCCTCCTCCTTTGCCACCAAACTACTAGCATTCATCCATCCATTCTGCCTTCTGACCTGTGGGAAACAAGATGCTGGATATGATAGACCAAGTGTGGGGAACCTTTGACCCTGCAGATGTTGCTGAACTACAATTCCCATCACCCTTGGCCATTGGTGATGCTTGCTGTGGCTGATGGGAGTTGTAGTTCAGCAACATCTGCAGGGTCCACACCTGGTCTATCACACCGAGCATCTTGCTTCCCACAGTGGCCAGCCAGATGCCTCTGGTTAGCTCACAAGGCTTCTACAAAATAAAAAAAAAATCCTTCTAGTAGCACCTTGGAGACCAACTAAGTTTGTTATTGGTTTGAGCTTTCATGTGCATGCACACTTCTTCAGATTCTTCAGGTATCTGATGAAGTGTGCATGCACACGAAAGCTCATACCAACATACCAATAACAAACTTGTTGTTGTTGTTTAGTCATTTAGTTGTGTCCGACTCTTCGTGACCCCATGGACCAGAGCACGCCAGGCACTCCTGTCTTCCACTGCCTCCCGCAGTTTGGTCAAACTCATGCTGGTAGCTTTGAGAACACTGTCCAACCATCTCGTCCTCTGTTGTCCCCTTCTCCTTGTGCCCTCAATCTTTCCCAACATCAGGGTCTTTTCCAGGGAGTCTTCTCTTCTCATGATGTGGCCAAAGTATTGGAGCCTCAGCTTCAAGATCTGTCCTTCCAGTGAGCACTCAGGGCTGATTTCCTTCAGAATGGATAGGTTTGATCTTCTTGCAGTACATGGGACTCTCAAGAGACTCCTCCAGCACCATAATTCAAAAGCATCAGTTCTTCGATGATCAGCCTTCTTTATGGTCCAGCTCTCACATCCATACATCACTACTGGGAAAACCATAGCTTTAACTATACGGGCCTTTGTTGGCAAGGTGATGTCTCTGCTTTTTAAGATGCTATCTAGGTTTATCATCGCTTTTCTCCCAAGAAGCAGGCGTCTTTTAATTTTGTGACTACTGTCACCATCTGCAGTGATCACGGAGTCCAAGAAAGTAAAATCTCTCACTGCCTCCATTTCTTCCCCTTCTATTAGCCAGGAGGTGATGTGGCCATGATCTTAGTTGGTCTGTAAGGTGCTACTGGAAGGATTTTTAAAATTTTGTTTCGACTATGGCAGACCAACACGGCAACCTACCTGTAACTAGAACTCTTCTGCAGTGGCTGTTCCTCAAGAAATGTTCTTCAGTGGTATATTGCCTCTGAGGATGGAAGTTTTCTTTAATTATTATGACTCACAGCCATGGATATACCTGTGTTCCATAAACTGGTCCAGTCCCCTTCTAAAGTCATCTAAGGCACACATGGGCAGACTTTGTATTTTTATTTGCGTCCTGAGATCTACTGGAATAGAATGTAAAATGGTGGCTCACAAGATGGAACCAATTACCTCTCATATTTCAAATCTGCAAGTAGAAATCTACATTTGAGTTACTACAGATCAGAAATTCTAAGAGTCTAATTTAGAGGGAGGGAGAGAGGGAAGCCTTTTTGCTGTTGCTAAACCACAGTCAGAAAACTGTAACTGATCTGCCAGTAGATCTAAGGTACAGCCACTGTACCTTGTGGTAGTAAATTCTGTCAGTTAATTAGCTCTAAAGTACTTCCTTCTGTCAGAAGCTATCACCGATCTATTTTCTTGACTGACTCAGAATTCTAGTATCATGAGTAGGGATGAGGGAGAAATTTGATTCAATTTGCTTTTAGAGGCAAACTTCCTTAATTCACAATTTTCAAAACAATTTGCAAATTGAAACACGGCCATCCTTGTTCTCTGGCCAAGTAATGTGTATGAAAGCATATTTGCTAGGGTCAAGTGTGTGTATATAAATGCATGCATTAGTTAATGGAACAAAGAAGAATGGATTATATTAAGGGAAATTGGTTTGCAAAAAAAATGTGTATATTTGGAGAAATGGACATCAAAATGCAGAATTGAGGAATTTAAAAAATCCCAAACTGATGTAGAAAT
Organism: Podarcis muralis; assembly: GCF_964188315.1. Taxonomy (NCBI): domain Eukaryota; kingdom Metazoa; phylum Chordata; class Lepidosauria; order Squamata; family Lacertidae; genus Podarcis; species Podarcis muralis. The sequence continues at coordinate 60,310,004 of NC_135659.1, forward strand.
GTAGAGAACTGATAGGAGAAAACTGAGAGAAACTGAAATTGATATATTCACCCATCCCTAATGATGAGTAAGGGAGAGAAGATTACCTCTATTTGCTTCTTCCACACCATGCATGATTTTATATCTTTCTATCATGACTCATATGGGCCACCTTTCTCCCCCTAAACTGAATAGTCCCAAATCCCTGGAGCTCATGCAGCAAAGCACAGGATGGAATTGCCATCACCCCTTCTGTCCTGGCTGATGTGACTGACAGGGCTTTGTATGTAGTGGTGGTCACTAAGGCCTGCCACTCTCTTATGGGATTTAGGATTCCTTCCTTAGCCTTACCTTTTAGGAAAGATACCCCAGCCCCTTGATCATTTTGGTTGCCCATTTCTGCACCTTTCCAGTTCTGGAATATCCTTTTTGAGATGTTGCAACCTGGACCATACACAGCATTCCAAATGCAACTACACTACATAAAGTCAATGCCAATAAAGGTGTTACAATACTGGCTATTTTATTTTCAGTCTTCCCCCCTTTTTCAGCACCACTAGAAATAAACTGATATTTTCATTTTTTTTCTTGCCACCACAACTTTAGGATTCATCTCCTGGCTACCCGTGGCCAGTTCAGGCTCCCTCAATAGAAATGCAAAATTTGGATGTTTTGCATTACTTTCTTTGCTAGGATGTGCATTACTTAATTTAAACCTTGTTTGCTACTTTATTGCCCATTCACCCACTGAAGAGAGTTTAGGTTTTGTTTTTTTTGCAAGCCTCTTGGATTTTCATTATCCTGAATAATCTGGTGTCATCTCTAAACTTGACTATCTCACTGCTCACCACCAACTCCAGATCATTTATAAATAAGTAAGCAGTACTATTCCCAAGATAGACCTGTGGAAAGGACTCCACTTACATCATGAAGATTGTTCATTTATCCCTACTCTCTACTTCCTTTTCTTTAACCAGTTGCTGGTTATCACATGTCCCCTTTTCTGTCTAGATTGTTCTTTTTTTATAAGATATTTATTGGCATTTTCACAAATTTATATAACATAAAAGTCACAAAAATCAAAAACAAAAAACAAAACAAAAATACATACAAAAAACAAAAAGCCACATGTATAACTTCATTCCCTTATGTTCATAAAACTTACTTTCCCGACCTCCTCATACCTCTCCTTACTGCATTCCAATCTCTAATTAATTCTCTTCAACAGATCCTTCCCTTAATTTCTTATTAAAATTTTAACCTTTCTTTTCATATTTACATAATGATTACAGCAAACAACCACTAAATTTCAGAATCAACATCGTCTTAACATTCAACAATTTTACAATATTTCTTAAGATAGTCTTTAAATTTCTTCCAATCTTCTTCCGCCGTCTCTTTTCCCTGGTCTCGGATTCTGCCAGTCATCTCTGCCAGTCCCATATAGTCTATAACTTTCATCTTTTCCCTTTTCTGTCTAGATTGGCCCTTTGCTACTTCAGCGAAAGTAAGACCAATGTAAGTAATGGCTTTCCTCTAACTAGGGCTGAGAAAACAATGTCAAAGTTTCTCAGAAATATTTTTGACCCTGCTGAAAAATATCTTGCAGTTTGATACTCTTTAGTACTCCTTTTGGATAGAATTGACTGTTTATGTGAACTGCCCATTTCTTATCAGTTTCTCTGTCTCTCAACTTCATGCGCTGTCGGTTGTGTTACCACATAGCCAAATATGATTAGTAGGACATCATTCATTGCATTTTCCCTTCCTGAGAGGTATCTAATCAAGGAAGTATTGGACTGATCTGCCCTTGCTTTCCATTGTTCTCATTGACCAGTATTACCATGTAGCCAAATGTAGCCATGTCACCAATCCTTTTATTGTATTTATTATTTACTTGTTGCACTTGTGTCCCACCTTTTTCCTTCTAAGATCTCAAGGTGGCATACAGGGTTCTTCTCTCTCTCCTCGAGCAATCCCCCACAGCATCCCTGCAAGGTAGGTTAGGCTGAGAGGCAATGAATGGTGCAAGGCCAACCAGTGAGCTTCACATGGCTGAGTGGGGATTTCAACTCTTGCCTTTGTGGTCCTTGTCCAACACTCTAACCACTATACCACACTGGCTCTCAAGGTGAAAATGACATGAAATGCAGTAGCAGTCTGGTGAAACAATCGGCATCAACCAGAATGGTAAAAAGCAAATGTCAGCCCATCTAAGAGAGTGGGGGGTGGCGCATTTCTGTGTCTCCTGAACACCAGAGTGGAGAATATTCAGCACAGCTAGTTGGAAATATGCTGCCCTTTCTAGTTTCTCTTCAGCATTTTCTGTAGCAGCTGAGGCTGTTCAAGCTCTGAGCCTGTCACCCAGCAGCCTGCTTCTTTGCTTAGGTCCACACATATGCATGCGCACAGCCACCCGCTGCCACATGCCAAAACCTAATAATTCTGAGTTCAGGGTCAGTGAATAACACCCTGTTCTAAATGTTGGAATTGGGTGTTAATGAGAAAAAGCATTCAACTCCAGCAGAGTCCTGGCCTGTAATTAATGACCCAATTGGTTTTGCTTGGTACCCCAGGCAGAAGGCAGGGTTCCTGTATGGCAATTGCGAGCGACTGACCCTGAAGGGCCACTGGCAAAATTATACAGTAATAATTCGTAAAGGCTCGAGTTGAGATGCAGGTTAATAATGGCGATTAATAAAGTCTTTCTGCTGACCCTAATTCTCGGAGGTGGAGGGCAGTGTACCTGATGCCTGGAAGCAAAAGTCCTGGCCTTGTGGTTAAGTAACTTTAGACTTCAGACTAAATCATTTTACAGGCCTCCTGTTTAGATGGTAAAGAGTATTATTTAACTTACTTCAACATGTGGTGAGCCAACTAATGTGATGGGAAAAAAGAGGGAGGGCCTCACCAAAAAGAAAAAGGAGAAGCACAGATTTGCACAAAGTGCATACATTTCCCCCACAAGAAACAGTGATGGCCACCAACTTGGATGGCGTTAATGGAGGCTTAGACAAATTCATGGAGGAAAAGGCTATCAGTGGCTACCAACTCTGATGTCCATATTGTTATCTATAATTATTTAATTGACACTGAAATGGAAAATGGCTATGTGTATTACTGAAGGCTTTAACATGGGTTTTTCCCATGAGGCTATACTGCAGCCAAGAATAGGATTTGGAGTTGATAATTAACTATTGTTGTTCTCTAGTAGCTAACATGTGAGTGTTTAACCTTAGATCAGGCAACAAAGGTTGTTGTTGTTTAGTCGTTTAGTCGTGTCCGACTCTTCGTGACCCCATGGACCAGAGCACGCCAGGCACTCCTGTCTTCCACTGCCTCCCGCAGTTTGGTCAGGCTCATGTTTGTAGCTTCGAGAACACTATCCAACCATCTCATCCTCTGTCGTCCCCTTCTCCTAGTGCCCTCCATCTTTCCCAACATCAGGGTCTTTTCCAGGGAGTCTTCTCTTCTCATGAGGTGGCCAAAGTATTGGAGCCTCAACTTCACGATCTGTCCTTCCAGTGAGCACTCAGGTCTGATTTCCTTAAGAATGGATGCGTTTGATCTTCTTGCAGTCCATGGGACTCTCAACAGTCTCCTCCAGCACCATAATTCAAAAGCATCAATTCTTCGGCGATCAGCCTTCTTTATGGTCCAGCTCAAATCTCCATTTTGAAAGGAGGTTGCCTTTAGTCTTTGTTTACAGGCTCTATTAAAGTAAGATGAGCTGTAATAGTTTAAGCAGCTGGAATGCAGGCAATGGAGCCTGTGTGTGAGAGGGAGGGAGGGAGAGGGAAAGCTCTGATTATTAGCTCTGATTATAAGTTTATTTTATTTTTAAGAAAATGTGTTGGACTTGCATAATATTACATGGAATTATTTGGATATATCTTTGATGTTTTTGTTCTGTTTTGAAGAAAGTTCTGCAAGTAAAGTTTTGAACAACCTAATGGGTCTGGACAGTGCTTCATCCCAAAGGAGTCAGTTTTTATGCATCCAGTCCCTTTAGAATGTGCAATATTAATATCTGCAATATATATATTTTGCTTCCACTGCTTTCAGTAGTATGCTTCTGAATACCAGTTGCTGGAAAACACAGGAGCGGAGAGTGCAGTTGTGCTCAGGTCCTGCTTATGGACTTCCCACCAGCATCTAGTTGGCCACTGTGAGAACAAGATGCTGGCCTAGATGGGACATTGGCTTGATCCATCAGGGTCTTCTTATGTGCACCTGCTAATTTATATGTACAGTTGCAAAGAAGTTGAATTTTTTAAATGAGATTTTAAGAAATAAACAAATAAGTAAATATCATACATATCACCATTGATTATGACCAGGTGACCTTATGCTTTTACTCTGTTTGCTGTTCAGGAGCTAACTGTTGATGGGTAACTTGGGAGCCCCTGTTCTCCCGTCATATGATTCTTCATCTTTAGATTGGACTTGAGTGGGACAGCCTTTCAAATAGGCAACTCCTACAAATAGAAGTCTGTTCTCTGCAAAGCAGGACACACAAGGCCATCTTGCCACAGTCTCTGGTGTGACTTAGCTTTGATGAATAGGACAGTATGTGTTTAGCTAGAGTATTTAAGCCCTTAGGAAAGGGCTCAATGGCAGAACATCTGTCTTGCATGCAGAAGATCCAAAGCTCAATCCCCAGTATCTCAAGCCTGGACTGGGAGAAACTCCTTGCCTGAAGCGCTAGACAGCTGCTGCCTGTCAGTTTGGACAATACTGTGCTAGATGGACCAGAGGATCTGACTGAGTATAAGGCAACTTCCTATGTTCCCTTGCTGTGTTCTGTGTTCCCATCTTCAGTCTTGGAAGTGCAACAAACGGACCAGGCAAGCATCAGAGAGTCATAGTCACCTGTTAAAGCTGAACAACATGACTATAGCTTTCCTTGGCATGGAGCTACACTGATAGGAAAGAGCTTTACCTGTTAAATTGCTGCCCGCCCCATACCTATGAGAAATCCAGTAGTTCAATAAAAAAGAGGCAATTCTATTGACGAGGCTGCAGTATTTCTATAATTTGTTGCACTCTATGGTTTGTTCTGCGTCTTCAGGAATGTAAAGGGACTGTAACTCAGTGGAGGCAGGTGTAAACAGCTGCCAGGTAAATCAATAAAATTCAGATGGCATGAATTAAACTAATTACAATTGAGCCACTATTGATTTTTCTACATGCTCAGGACAAGGATATATTCATAAAATGAAATAAAAGAAAAGAAAAACTATCCATCGCTTGGAATAAGCTCCTTGGCTTTTCTGAATAGCCCAGAGATGGAGAACTGGGAGGAGAGAACTTCCTTTGATGAAACTGTGGCTGTGAACACACTATTCATTTAAGGGACTTTAGAAGCACATGCCTTCCCCCAAAGAGTCATGGGAAGTGTAGTTTGTTAATAGTACTGGGAACTGCAGCTCTCTCTCTTTCTCTCTCTCTGTGAAACTAAAGTTCCCTGGATTCTTTGCAGGAAATCGCATGCTTTAAATGTTTGGTGTTTCCGCAGCCCAAGTAACAGACTATAGTGTTCCATGATGGTAGTTTCCATGAGGCTTGTTCACACATTACATATTACAGATGCATGCCATATCTACGCAAGACATTTGTGTGAAAGTGTGTGCAAGTGTTGATTTATACAGCTCAGACTGTACACTCATTGACCATTAACACTGAACATGGAATTGTGAGGGATGGGGTCAAAATTTAAAGCTAATGGAAATGCAAGAACATAAGAAAATCCTGGTGGATTAGTCCAGTGGCCCATCTACTGCAGCATCCTGTTCTCTAAGCAGCCAACCAGATGCTTGTGGAAAACCCTCAAGGAGGATCAGAGCACAAGAGCCCTCTCTCCTCCTGTGGTTTCCAGCAACTGGTATTCAGAAGCATTCCTCTTCTAACCATGGTAGCAGAGCATTGCCATAGTAGTCCTTGATAGACCAAGAGATGGAAAGAAGATAAAGTCCCTACCAGAGAAGAATGGCAGATCAAGTTGATGGATTATGCCGAAATGGCCAAAATGAAATCAGGAAGACAAAAAAATTAATAAGGAATGGGGAAAATTTATAACTTATCTTAAAAACCATTGTAAACAGTTAAAATCATTAGTAGGACTGGAATATCACTTGCAGTTTAATGGTGAATTTTGGACACGACGGAGAGGTAAAAGATTCTGGATTATCATAAAAGATGCAGGAGGAAATGATTAACAATAGGACCCACAAAGGGGAGGAGGGAAGTCCAAGAGATTCCTTGGAGTCTTGTTTTTATGTTGTAAGTTGGACACGTGACTGTAAAATTTTAATTTGGAAAACCATATGTGTGTGTGTGTGTGTGTGTGTGTGTGTGTGTAGTCCTTGATAGCCTTATACTCTATGAATTAGTCCAATCCTCTTTTAAAGCCATCCAAATTAGGGGCCATTCGTGCCTCCTGTGGGAGTGAGCTTTTATATGTAATTTGAAGCGGAAATAGGGATTTGTTAAGCAACCCCCATGCTGGCACTCTTGGCCCCACCTGGCAGCTTCTGCTCAAGTTGTTGCACTACATACAGCAACAGGTGTTGTGAGGACTGATGTTATGAGAACTGTCAGCAGGAAGGAGGCACAAGCAAGAAAAGAAACAGATTCGGTGAGAACATTGGCCAAGGCAACAAGAGGAGAGAGAACGGACTTGGCTAACTTTAGTCCACATCTTTCCCGCTAAGGCTTGACAGCTGTAAGTGCAAAAGAGAGCAGCTTGTGTTCCCTTCTCGAGAGATTAGGTGGCAGCTGGAGTGAGTGGGAGGTCAGTTCACCATAACCTGGGAACAGCTGTGCTGTGAGTTGCTCTACACTAGAACAAACTGAGGAAAGGAGGCTCTCTTGGTGTGCGCTGGGTTTGTGGAGAAAAATCACACCCCCCCTCCAACCCTTTTGCAGCAAATGATAAACAAATCTGTATTTGTGGTAGTAGAATATGACTGTAGAAATCAGGAATTGGGCCAGGGCCTTGTCCAGTCCAGCATCCCCATTCATGGTGACCAACCAGATATTTCTGCTACCACCCTGCAACCTGGATTTTCAATGGTTGTACATTCAACGACACTTGCAACAACAAAAGTATGTGTTATTTCCAGCGCCAACACCATGACCTGTAGAAAAGCCAGAGGTGTTTCCCAAAAACATCCATGCATGTGTCATCTTTCCTCATATTTCTGGGGTGTTCTATTTAGTAACATGCAGGGACGCGGGTGGCGCTGTGGGTAAAAGCCTCAGCGCCTAGGGCTTGCCGATCGAAAGGTCGGCGGTTCGAATCCCCATGGCGGGGTGCGCTCCCGTTGTTCGGTCCCAGCGCCTGCCAACCTAGCAGTTCGAAAGCACCTCCGGGTGCAAGTAGATAAATAGGGACCGCTTACTAGCGGGAAGGTAAACGGCGTTTCCGTGTGTGGCTCTGGCTCGCCAGAGCAGCGATGTCACGCTGGCCACGTGACCCGGAAGTGTCTCCGGACAGCGCTGGCCCCCGGCCTCTTGAGTGAGATGGGCGCACAACCCTAGAGTCTGTCAAGACTGGCCCGTACGGGCAGGGGTACCTTTACCTTTAGTGAACAGGGAAGAACTAGTGTTTTCCAGTGGTACCTCAGTTTTTTAACGTCTCCGTTGATGAACATTTCGGTTTTCGAACGCCATAAACCCGCAAGTAAACGCTACAGTTTTCGAACATGCCTTGGAAGTCAAACATGCTGTGCGGCTTCTGCTGAGTGCAAGATTCTGAGGTCTAGCTGCCGGCTATTGATTTTTCAGTTTTTGAACGTTTCAGAACTCGAACTGTCTTCCATAATGGGTTATGTTCGAAAGCCGAGGTACCATTGCATATGTGAAGGGGCTCTTACTATCAATTTTTTTTTGTCCAGACTAAATCATTAATCTAGACAAAAAAACAAAAACATAGATCCATAGGAAAATAAAGAAAAAAGAAGGGGAGGGGAGAAGAGAGAGAAAAATAAAGTTAAGAAACTAAGGAACTTTCAATTCTTCATCTGTCAGCTATATAGAAACATTATTCAACTCACCCACTCCAATATAATACCCAGCACAACCACTATCTATAGACCAACATTATCTTCAACCTTCAAACCCAAATGTCATTATTTCTTTTTCATGCAAAAAGTCTATGAGAGGTTTCCAATCTTTAGTAAATGTTGACAATGACTTTTCTCTGATTAAACATGTCAATTTTGCCATCTCAGCTGTCTAATAATTTTAATACTATGTAAACTTATTTAAGAATATTTATCAGTGGAGCTAAGTACAAAACTCAGGTGACAGAACTATTGATCATTTGGTTTTCAGATATGAGCTGACAGCAAATGGAACATTTTCTTATATGAGTAATAACTGTGCTTTTAATATACTAATTAACCAATCAAAATTGATACAGTATATGACTGCTTTTTCAAACATGGGTTGAGGATATTTTTCTGACTTAAAAAATGAAAATGCAACCACCACAGGGTGTTAATTCCTTATTTAGTAAAGGCAGTGAAATGTGGAAGCTCCAGCATGCAAGCAAAGGGTCCCATGCCCTCATGGAGTATTGAGAACTTGTTCACTTTTATTATATGATGAATTGGAGACATGCTCTGTGGGTGCAATAGCCTGTTGTGTGTATGAAGCTCTCCTTGACCAACAGAAGAAGATGTGGACAGCCCCATCTTTGCATGCCTATGTGTGCCTAGGGTATTGGCACAGGATAAGGATGAAATGAAAACTGTAACAAGGTTCAAAAACAGGATGATATGATAATGACGACTCAGACAACGCTAACATTTCTTCCGAGAAAGAGATAAAGCCTCAGTTCACAGTAGCCTGTAAGAGGGCTTGGTTTGGCCGGCTGGCTGGAATCCTAAGAATAGGACCACCATATGTAAGAGTGCTGTGGGTGGTGATGATACACTACAACATTTTTTTGCATGCTCCACTTGCAATATCTGTTTCAGAGGCAGGGGACACTGCTGAGCCTAACCTGCCTAGACTTTGATTGGATCTCTTCTCAGCCTTGTAATCTGCTATATGTGAAACATGAGCGCACGGATGAAAGAAAAATATTACCATATCAAATTATGTGTTTTTCCTGCAAAGGATATGAATTTAGAACGGCTGTACGCTGTCTCACAAAGTTCAGTGTGAAATGGAATCTGGTTGAAAAAGAAAGTTACTGAATGGTGAATTTTAATTTCCACTGTAAATTTGACTCCAGATCAATTTCCGCGTGTTCTGGATCAGCTGCTCCATAGTTGTGATCCTTGGAGTGTCTATTACCTGGCTGTTAATCTTGAATAAATGTTCTTAATGACCACCCTCTTGTTTAACATAATATAACTATGTTATTAAATTTCAATTACATTGGATGAGTCACTTGTGGTTAATGCTGACAGAAGCATATGTTTGTGGAACACCTTTGGCACCATGTTGAAAATCAGATATATCCTTTACGTGCCACTTTATCACAGAAACACTGATAAATCACAGACTCATAGAAATGTAGGGCTGTCACGCACCAAGGGTCCACCAGGGCTTCATTTTAATAAAATAGGATCATAAGAAGAATCTGCTGGACCAGGTCAAAGGCTCATCTAGTCCGGCATCCTGTTAAAAGATTATTCCATTAACAGAATCAGGTACCAAGTGATGGTAAAGACATTTCTTGAGATCCTGGGAAGCTGATGCCACTCAGAGATGGCAATATTGAGCTAGAAGTACAATCAGTATCATTTGTTATAGGACAGTTTCCTATGTTCTTATCGCATTGCAGCCTGAACACAGAAAGTAATCAGGAGTGATAATGTTTAAGCCTATGCAGTGTATATATATTTCTCACTGTGGAAGAACAACAAACCCATATCCTGACTTACTGGAAGTGATTCCAGGTAAGAATGGATGACTTCCAGGCAGATTTGAGACACAATGCCCCTCATTTTAGCTTAAGCACTGATATGGTTCCCTAAATATCATTAATACAGTTGATTTTATATACAAAGTAGAGCCCCAGCCAGTCTGGGAACTTGAAAAATTGTTCTGTTCCTTCAGAGTATCTTATTTGATTTCTCCAGTAAAGTGGTACCTTGGGTTAAGAACTTAATTTGTTCTGGAAGTCTGTTCTTAACCTGAAACTGTTCTTAACCTGAAGCACCACTTTAGCTAATGGGGCCGTGCCACCACCACGCAATTTCTGTTCTCATCCTGAAGCAAAGTTCTTAACCCGAGGTACTATTTCTGGGTTAGTGGAGTCTGTAAACTGAAGTGTCTGTAACCCGAGGTACCACTGCATGACCCATAGGAGAAACAACTATGTGCCCAGCTGGAGGAAAGATCAAAATGCTAGTAGAGAAGACAATATAGTTCTTTCTTATCTTTAGAAGATACATGACTTAGTTTGAGAGACTCTTATGGCTCTTTGGACTGAGTCACAGGTATAGTTATCAAGGGTGGACAGCACACAAGGGTGGCTGTGTTTGTGTGCTTCATCTCTGTGTTAGCACTGGCTTACAGAGAAGACTGTGTGGTGTACAAGTCAGAGAAGAGTCCCCATGCCCTTTAATCAGGCCTTGTCAAACAGTAGCGCAGGATGTGCTACAGCCATGGTTGAGTATGATCCGCATAGTGTATGTATTTTGCGCAGTGTACCTGTATTCTGCTTCTGAGTAGGAGGATATAGGAGCTATTTATCATTATCCACTACTTAGAAATAATATTCAGTGATTCTCACAACAAGAGATGGTGAGGTTCACACACTGCCATCAAGGGCTCGCAGATTGTTTTGAAATGAAAGCTGGGGTACTAAGAAAGCTGAATTGTATATCCAATGCTATATTCTGGAGAGTTTTCCCCTCTGTACTTGTGCAGGATGGCAGAATCCACACAGCCTTGTTTTATATCCCGACATTAGCAACATATAGTATGGCACTTTTGAGAGAGAGAGAGAGAGAGAGAGAGAGAGAGAGAGAGAGAGAGAGAGAGAGGCCTATAATCACTCAACTGCGTGTGCCAACAACACAGCCCACAGAGGCAGAGAAACAAGGAATGGCATGTCAGAGGAATCGCTAGAAGATTAAAACCCAAATGGATTGAGGAAGTAATTCATGCTCCAAGGATACACACCAACACTCAACTTCAGTCAGATCCACACTATGGAAACATTCTCCCCAGTCCACTATCTGTTAATCAACTAGGTTCTGAGTTGGGAAACAAGCAAGACTCACCCATGATTTCAAGATGCTATGCTTCTTAATTAGGACCCTTCCTCTAGTTTTCAGCACAAATTTGTGCATTGGCTTAAAGAGCTGCCCGCTGATTTCGTATCTTTCTTTTTTTTGGTAAACATTATTATTATTTCATTTTATAATATATATAAAACAGAGATAACAATAACAACAGACAAACATTAGAAGATAAAAACAAAACTATAAAATAGGCACATAGAATGATTGGTTGCAGATGTGTTAAAGAAGTGATTTTGTATCTTTTGAGATGTGTAAAGTCATTTCCCCATCTATGATAAATCTAAGTTCCATGCAGAAGACAAGTATGACTTTTCATGCCTGAACTGGGACTTAGCCCATGCAATATTATAGTGTGGATTGAGTGGGCCCATTTATGTGCCTCTGTGGCCTTGTGATGGTGTGACTAGTCCTGGCTTTGGATCAGTCTCATGCACCATCTGTTTCAATGGCCAATTACACATGGGGATCATTTCGCTCACTATCCTTCAGACTCAAAGCCTTAGGTCAGGACTGTCTTTGCCTTGGGGTTTCTAGCTCAAGGCTGGAAATGCAATACTTCAAAATTTCATTTGCCCTGGTGTAAGAACGATGGAATCCCTCGTACAAATGACCAGAATGGAACTCACAGGAATGCTGTACTCTTCATACTGCTCAGTTTGAAGTAGCATCAAAAGTCTATGATACAATTTCAGAGTAAATTATTTCAGATCTGTGATCTTTGAGGAATCACAGCCACGTATTTGCAAGGGCATCTAAGCAGTTGTTTGGAATTTCTGATGACTGTATCCAAATTTTAAAAAAAAACATATTCCAAGAAATGTTCATGACACCAAGAGTGATTGGCATGTTACTCATCCTATGTATGTCTGTTATGCAACGCCAAGGAGAAAGAAAGGGTTATTTCCTTGCATGGTGGCTGCTGTTTGGTAGCCTAAGTGAGAGACATTGTTCACTTAACCCCACACCCCTCTATTCTTTTTGTTTCTTTCCACCTCACAGCCAAGAAGAGCCTCTTACTAGACTTTGAGAAAAAGCTGTGCTAGACTACCTGTTTTAATGGAATGTGCATTAGAAACATTTAGCATTCCATAAAACAGGGAGGGAGGACTCATGGCTCTCTGAAAATTGTTAGACTCCAGTTCCCATTAGCTCCAACCAGCATGGCCAATTGCCAAAGATGATGAGAGTTGTAGTTCAACAACATCTGGGTGCCCCCGGGTTCCCCATCGCTCCTATAAACAAATGCAACAGTTACTATTGTTGCTTGAAAAGGCTTTTAAAAACTGGAGATTTGCACAAACTGCAGCAAGCTTTTCCATTTTCTCACTTTGATTCTTTTTTTAAAAAAGAAAGAAAAGAAAAGGAAAGAACTGTGGGCACATTGCCAAATGTGATCTGACCAGCAATGTTGTCAGTTTTAAACGAACCTGCATTGAATTCCAGCTTAAAAAACAATTATAACAATGGTTTGGATGGGAGCAATAACATTACTGGTATCATTAGTCTAATAGTTCATTCCTTTGTATATTTACTTCTGAATATGCCCATTAAACTTTGGGACTTACATCTGAGTAAACATGCATAATATTGGGCTGAACATTATTAAGTTATTTGCTGTAGGAGAAGGCATTTTATGGAAACGTTTCAGCATTTCCCATTTATTTAATCAGGCTTTGGGGAGGGGAATAAAAAGGGGGTGAGGGATTCCTTCCAATTTTCAGTTCTTGTAAAATAGTCTAAAGCTATGAGAAATAAGCCCTACTACTACTTCCCCTCAATTTCCCAGCCTGCAAAATGTGGGTATGGCTATTTCAAAAAGGCCTTTGAATAATATAGCAAGAGGATAATGTAAAAGCACACCAAAGCGAAAGCATTGCTGGGCTGTAGAAAACTGTGTGCCAGATCTCCCTTTGTAACATGGCAACCAAATCTCCTGCAGCAACGCTAGCCTCCCTAATCTGTATGCTTTGTCACAGCCTCACACCATCCACTGGGTTAGCGCCATGGCAACACCATGGTCTTTAAACACAGGAGTTTGTGCTGTGATTGCAAACGGCATTAGGCAATTTAATTAAGAAGCTGGCAACGGGAAAAAACTTTGTCACTTCTGGGCCATTTTATTAAATTCCACTGCATTATGAATCCCTGCATCTCCACTATTTTGCTTAGAAGTAGAAGAGCAGACTTCTCTTTCACACCTGCCTCATGTTTCAAAGGAGCTGGAGTTAAGCAGAGGCTGCTTTGGAATTACTCTGCCATCCATTGGTGGAAATGCTAATACACCATTTTGTTCAGGACTGATTCGAAAAGCCTGTTCCATTTAGTAATAGTAACTCCCTTGTTCATTCCACAAAACTGTCATACCCCAGGTTCAAACTCTGATGACACAGAGGATTGGGGAGGACCTTTATTGGGGGGGGGGAACTATTCCTAGTGAGAGCCCCTAAATGTATGCTGCAGGGGACCCCAGGAGCCAACACTAATTAATAATAATAATAATAATAATAATAATAATAATAATAATAATAATAATTTTATTATTTATACCCCGCTCATCTGGCTGGGTTCCCCCACCCTCTGCTTCACCCAAGCCCCCTCCTCTGACTCCTCCTCCTTAGAACACTTCATGTGTGGGAGTGAACTGCCACGATACAGTCAGGGGCAGCAACCCCACCAAAAAGCCTGTAGAATTGCTCTTTTCAGTTGTCACATCTTACTACAGAGATGGCATGGCTAGAGAACACTGTTGGCTCTCAGTTACCTCTGGGCAGCTGTTTGAGCAGTGTTCCTAGTGTTCTTTTTTGACTGCTCAGATGGAAAGACCATTAGGCTTGCCATGCGTCCGTGATTTCCTGGACATATCCTGAATACAGTGGTACCTCGGGTTAAGAACTTAATTTGTTCTGTAACCTGAAGCGTCTGTAACCCGAGGTACCACTGTACTGGAGTTGTCAGCAGGAGATTGGTAAAATGTCTGAGAAAACCTGGATGTATGGCAACTCATGTTGGCAATTTTTATTTATTTATTTTTTTGCGATTTTGCCAAAACAGCTCAACAACTTTGGCAAAAAAAAAGAAGAAGAAGCAAAAAAAGCACAACAACTGTTTGAAATATGGCAATCCTAAACACCATTCCAATCAAAAGTGCATGTGAAATACCTTACATGCCAATAATGGAAAATGATAACTATGTAGGCATCCACAAATGGTGCAAATCTGGTGCCTTTATGGAAAAGTGTATAATTGTTGTATGAGTTGTTGTGCATTATATAATCGGCTGCACTTGCCATACCTTTGCAGTATCACAAACCACCACATCTTAAAATGATCACCATGTATTAATCTACAAATGGTGCCCAATCTGGTTCTTTCTTTTCTTTTGTTTTCTTTTGTAAAAGTGTTTCAAACTGAAACATTGAGCTAAGCCATTACAGCATTGCACCCAGCTTCTGATATTCCACAAGGAGCTGGCCAGGGTCCTGATCTCCTACACCCAGGCTTCCCTCTTTCCAAGTCTTTCTGGTATCCCAGCTTGGTATCCCATAAGCCCGCAACAAGTCCACATAAGTCTTATGTGAAGGCGCTTAGACTGCGCATGAGGAGTTAGTTATGCCAACATACTGTAGGATCTGCACAGAAAACCTAATCAGCATGTACAGATCAAAAGTGAGACCAGCAGTTGTGATCCTGCTCCCCTCTACATCTATTGATTACCCCCACATTTTTGTGTGTGACAGAACCGCTCCCCTTCCCCGGGGGAAGGCATTGCGAGTGGGCATCTGGGACCTCCCAGTGACCTGTCAGTGGGCGGAGGGATGCCGCCCATGTCATTAGGACTCCTAGCTGCATCATGCCCCGCAGCTGACCAATTGGATTAGCTGGGGGCATGGCCGATGGGGAGCTGCAGCGCGGCTGGGGAGCGACCTCCATTCACCTTCTTGTCGGATCTTGGGCAGCTGTGTTCCACAGAATCCTTTACACCATCATTTAAAGGCAATATGGATATTTTCTTATCCCTTTAGAAATGGCCTAAATGCAGGATCTGGATAATGTTTCTTTAAAACCTTCTGAATTACGTTTCCCAGGAGAACTAAACTGGAAGGCTTATATTCTTGTCTCAGTTCACCAAAGCTCCACAGAATGACCTGGTTCAGGGGTTCTAGCTGAAGGGTTTCTACTCCCAAGGTCCACTTGCAATGGTGGGAAATTACTGAGTCTCACCAGTTACAAAAGTGGGGTGCAGGGACAGATCCAGTTATAATATGATGGCAGATGGAGGCAGAGTTTGGCATAATCAGCTGGCAATTACTGACATCATCTTTCACTGATATCTAATCCACCTTTGGAAATTGCTCGGTTCTTTTCCACAGTATTTTCACTGTAGCTAGCAGTTCCACAGCTCAGCTTTCCTCAAGCTAAGTGCAGACATTTGCTCTGGAGGCATTGCAATTCACCCTCACCATTTTAGGCAGAATTTCCTGATCCTGAGGCTATAAATCAGGGGCAGGCAATCTTTTTATACCTACTGCCCACTAATACATCTTTCTTGATGGTAAAATTTCCTTACTGCCCACCAGTGCTCGATGGAAGGAGGATTCCGCTTGTGCCATAGATCCCCCTACCGCCCACCTAGAATCCTGAAATGCCCACTAGTGGGCAGTAGGGACCAGGTTGACAACCCCTGCTCTAAGTAGAAGAGGCATTATCTTTTCTATTTTTGCATTCCCATTCCTCTTAAAGCATTTTTACCCATCTTTTGTAATTTCCTCTTCCATTCTCTTTTCACACTCAACTTGTATTCCCTCCAAACCCTCCCAGTTTCTTACATCCCTTCAACCTGGTTCTTTTACATTCACTTATTCTTCATGTAACAGCTTTCCTCTCTTATCCCTTTCCTTTCCGTTCCCAGTTTATTGATTTTATTCTTATAAATGCATATTAGCACTTTATCTTACATTCCTTTAGCACCTCCTCTAGTACTTTCCCCTCAAAGAAGGATGACCTTCCTTCCATTCTTCCCTGTGAACTTCTCTATCTCCTGGCCATCTTTACTCAGCAGACAAGGGGTTGCTGGTACTAGCATTGATCCAATCAAAAGAGGGCGGGACAGGCAATGGGCAGGCTGTGGCACCGAGACACACCTGAAAGTGGTTGAAGGTGGGAAGTCGTGGATCCTGATTCACTGTTTGAGAAACACAGTTCTACATAGACTTCATACCGAAGATCTGCCAGCTGGACCCAAGTGCAAAATATGTCCACTTCCTAGGAGTCCAGGAATTTGTTTTGAGTACTAGAACTGAGCTGAGCTCATAGTTCTTTCACACATATACATGTGCACACAAAATCCACTCCCAGTTACTCCCCTTTTCTTCATTTCAGCGGTACAACTTAGGAGGGAAATAATTTTCTTGCTGCAATTGCTACATAATTAGGAGTCAGAAATCCTTGCCATTCTACTTCAAAAAACCTAGGGGTCTCCCAGTAGATCCCAACCCATCCAGCTATATCAAATGTCATGGAACACATCTTAATCCTTTAAATAGGAGGACCTCATAGAACATCCCCAACTCACAGACTTTCAGCTGAATTCAAAGGTACATTCTAGGAAAATACAGGTCAGTTTGAGCCTTTGATGGTTGGTCCATGGAACTGCGATGGCCTGAGATAAGAGGGCAGTTCATTTCAAATGAGAATAGTAGCCTAAAATATTTTTGTTGAAAGCTACGACCTTTAGCTGCTGTGCCACAGGCTGAGTTGGCCATGCCCATGTAATCGGCACACACTGAAGCCAGCACATATGGCTTTTGACACTCACTCATGACCACAGTTTCAATCTTTGATCTGCCAAGGGCTGAAAGTGTTGTGTGAATTTGCCTGGAGCTTCTGTGATCTCATCAGAAGCTATTTCCAAGAGAGTATGCTAAAGGCCACAGCCTTAATGGACCTGCCACAGTAGTAGCCGCATATTCATAACAGCCCTGGCTGTTTCATTTATAATATTCACTTAATATTGGAAACTGTATTCAACTAGACCTCCCGTTGTTATGGGCGGCGTGAAAAATGAATGCTTTCACTATGGCTTTGACAGCACTAATTGATGGATGGGCAGAATTGCAAGGTTTCTTCAGTCAATAGACCAAACCACTGTAACAATCCTGACCTTTCTCCCATACCTGCATAAAAATTGCTTCTGGTTTTGTTGAAGCTGCGGATATTCAAAAGTTATGCTTCTGGCCTTATCATCACAAGGCTTAATTCCATACATGGGAGGGGATTCCCAGGTGGCTCAATGGAGCCCTTTAACTTCCCACCAGTCCTTGTCCAAGCATGCATCTCTTTGAGTGCACTGCAGTGAGCCCAGCTGTTGCCTGGAATGAGAAGCCCATACATACCTCCCACAGAGCAGCCATCTCACTCAGTGAGCAGACTGAGTAGGACTTGAACTAGGAAGACAAGTCTTCAAATTGGTACTCAACCACAAAGCCCGGTGTGTGCAACCTGGGAATGATAATTATCCTTCAGCTTCTCCCACCTCAAAAGGCTGCTGTGGCACAATTCTGTCTATAGAGCATTGAACTTTTTGAAGGAGGTACTAGATAGTCAAAGTGGGGAGTCTTTTTGTTCTGATGAGAGTCATATGTTGCCAGTGGTGGAGCAAGCAGGATGGCTTCTTTTCTCTTCTAGCCAGTCCCTTCCTCCTCTCGCTTTATCTGCTACTCCTTTTCTCTTCCGCCATCTGCATGAAATCAAGTTGAGATCAGCATGAAATTAAGAATATACCAGTTATTAATAATGGTGTTAGAGTATGCCTTTCTACTGCTGCAGCCGCTCAGAATATAAACAGAATCCTGCTGCTTGATCTCTGTAGCATACCCTGTTGATATTTTTGTGTGATTCTTGCTCAGTAGCAGCTCTTCTTCGTCTGGGACTCCTCGTAATAGAGCCCCGAAACCTGCTTTCAGTCCTGCATGGCCCAGTCCTGGAATGTGTGGCTGCTTTTGTGCATGCACAGAGCATCCTTCCCATACAATATGTTGTCAAATCCAGCCTTCAGATTAAAGGCTTTCCAGGTGGCATTGGGCATGAGTTCCATGTGGCTGTGAGCATCTTGACCTCTCATTTGTAGATGCTCATCAGGTCTCTGTTAGTTTTAGCAGGTCTCTGTTAGTTTTAGACAGTACTTTTTTTCTTAAAAAATGCTTAGGGGTACTCTCATTTTCTTACTCATATTGAAATACTGCCCCTCAATGAGGCCAAACTTACATTCACAAAATGTTTAGGGGTATGCGTACCCCTGCGTCCCCTCAGAAAAAAGCACCGGTTTTAGGTATTTTAAATGTATCATTGCTGCTATTGACTCTTGTTTATAATGTGGCTTTGATAGCGAGCTTTTATTCTGTTTTTAAACTGAAGATTGTTCCCCTGGGAATCTCCTTTTTTAGAGGAAATTGGGATATAAAATCTAATATATCTGCCATTCAATCTGCCTGCCTGCCTGCCTATCTATTTGCAGAGATATATAAATAGATAACACACGAAACTTTTCTATAGAGTTTTGGAAATCCCAAACAGGTATATTTTAGCATTCTGTTTTCATTGACTTCTTTTCCCAAATGGAAAAGAGATGTCTGTGCCAGAGTGCCTGCTGGGCCCAACCTGACTTAAAAGGAAGCAGCATAAACAGGCTGAAAGCATATATTTACATACTTTTTATGTTGGTGCCTTATTTGTTTTAAACACTTAATGTCTTGCCAAATTTTTTTTTTACATCTCCCATGTCTGCTGCTATGTGATGCTCTTTGTAAGTCTGTGTTTCTCCTTGTGGTAAGGTTGATACCACTAATTCTATTTGTCTTGAAGATGCAAAAAAAAAAAAAAAAAAAAGAAAAAAAAGAAAAGAAAAGAAAAAGAAAAAGAAAAAAGAGAGGGGGACTGCCATGATGTAGGTGTGTTTTGAGTAAACAACCATAGCTGACTGTACCTTGTTATCTTGTGGAATCCTTAAGCAGCCAACGGGAGGGAACAGCACCTGGACAGACTGAACTGTTGCTGCTCACCTTTTTTTCCCTGGTTTCCATTAAAAAAAAAAAAGAGGGTTGTAAAAAATATTTCACTTACTCTTTGCTGCTATGAAGGGATCCTGCCAACCATTTTATGCATTTCACACTTTCTCAATATGGGGGCTTGGAGATGGAGGTGCCCAATAAAAGCAAGTGTGATAACCTGTGGGAGATGAAATAATTAAGGAGCAGCAGTAGCAGGCAATGTGGGCAAGGATACAGCTGCTTACTTGTCTCTCTTGCCTGTCATGGTGCTTGGCACTGGAAGTGCAGCAGAAAATGTGTACACCACTTCACTTGATTGTTCTTATCTTGCAAAAGGAGCACTATCGCCCATGCATTTCATGTGATCCAGAAAAGGGAGAGAAATGCTGGCTAAAACAAGAATTTGCCCTATGGTTGGAATTCATTTGAGGAATGTATGAGTAACATATAATCATCCTCAGAGTAGATCCACTGAAGTCAACGGAGTTCATTGGGTATATTTGGAGAATGAGTTAGCTGAATATCACCGTCTGTTTTCAGGAGAATAGAGCACATGGCATTGTGAAATTTTGAGTTCTTGATGTGCCTTGATGTGCCTCAGGCATTCAGTTGCCTTGCAAGAGAGCAAAAAAGAGTGAAGTCATAGTAGCAAGCCCCAAGCCTCCCCCCAGTGCATCACCCACCCTTACTTTATCACCCTCCATAAGTCGAAGGGCTCATTTCTGGAGTGGGGAGCACCCTGTACTCTGTCGTGTCAATGCTGGCATGAGAACAGGCACCATGGAGTGCACAGTTTGTCATTTCATACACTGCTGCCGCCGATGTGTGTTTTCTACCGTTGTATGTTCTATTATTCTAGAACAACCAGGCTTTTAACCAAAAGAACAACCACCCCATCGGCTTTTAGATTGGTGGGAGATGTGAAATTGCAAGACGGAGAGAGCAAAGTAGAGGCTTAAGCAGTGTGTAACAGTGGGGGAGGAGATAGCACTTGCACCACAGTGATCTGTGATATGTTACAAGAGTGTACCTCCTTTTAACTGTGCAGTGATGGAGGGTACAGTCTGGTGGAAAACATTCATTCTCTCTCTCTCTCTCTCTCTCTCTCTCTCTCTCTCTCTCTCTCCCTCTCCCTCTCCCTCTCCCTCTCCCTCTCCCTCTCCCCACCCCCCACTATTCCATGTTCAAAAGCCAACCAAGCTTGCTTGCTTGAGTGTTGGCAACAAGAAAACATTCTCCACTACATGTAAGAGCATCAGGCTAGCTTGGCAGCACAATGTGCACTATGTGGTACACACAGCCCTTTCCTCCAACACCTCTTCAGAGGCTCCCACCCCTTCAACATTTGTTGTCTACAGTGGTTACCTCGTTCTACCTAATACTCGGGCTGGCCTTCAGCTATGACAAACTACTACAGTGCATCATTAATTTGGGCTCTTCATTGTAGATCAAAAAACCCTAAATAATCCACATGAGCAACTCACCATGAACTGAGAGAAGCTGGAAAACAACATGTTCAGGGTTCCCCACCTCCACAGCCACAACTAGGCACTGAAGTGGCCGTGAGAATAGGCCCTTTGTGTATACCCTCAGCTCCTTATATAAAGAAGAAGAAAAAATACATGTAGGCCTTCTTCCATCTGCTTTTGTCTTTTAGTTCAGGTGACAGAGGACTAGAAATGTTGCACTGGAGAGCTGTGAGCTCAGTTGCCCATGCAAGATGCAAAGAAAAAGAGCAGAGTGTTTGAAAGCAGGGGAAGGCTTAGATCATTACACACGGACAGCCATGCATGACTCTCTGTCTCTTTTTCACACAGAGAATCCCAAGGACTTTTCATTCTCTTCGAAGATCACAGGCAGAAGACAAAATCTGTGAGAGCTGTACAGTTCAATCTTTTTAAAGAGAAGTGGGAGAGCACTGTGATCTGTGCTCCGGCTTGCCTAATTAAATGAAAGGTTGGGCAGATGGGAGCTTCCTTCTCATCGCATAACAGAATTGTGGCTTGTCCTGTCAAATGTGGTTCTCTTTAAAAAATATATATATGAACAAATGAAAGGAGAATTATCCTGCAATAGATTGCATCATATTGCATCTTCGGAAGCCTTACAAATGACTTGATCTCTAATAAGAAATGAATTCAGAAGTGGTTTGCTCCTGCCACAAAATATAATGCCTGCTTTCTAGCATCAGATCAGCCTGGCACCAGGATCTTTCAGATGTTTATAAATATGAGCATAACTAGCAAAGCCATCCAAGAGGAAGACTGCTGGGCTGGAAGGGAAACAAGAGCCCCCCTGGGGATTCCCCCTCCTTTTCCCCGAGAAAGGATTTAAAGGGGAGAATAGAAAACCATACACCACAGGCCCTGTTCTGAGTTTTACACGCAGCAGGAAAGCCTTTGGGCTTTTTAGTTGGTAATGCATAGAGTCCTGTGTAATTCAGACATGATCAGCAGAGCACAGAAGCGACCAGAAATTCTCTTTATGAGCTACATACTGCCAGATTTTTCAAAGAGCCGTATTAGAATGTATTATTGTGATTAGATTATCCTAACGTATAAAGCCCAGGGAAGAATGTGCTCCCAACAGAACCCCATATCCATGCCACACTTGTTTTTGGTAGCAGTAACGTGCCCTACAAAGGCATACTGTTCAATTATCCTCTTGCTTTTTCTACCATGATAGATACAGATTCCTACTATGTGCCAAATTGGCATCTAATACGGCCAGGGGTAGTCATGTGGCACTGGAAATGTTGGGATTGAGTTATTACATGGTGCTAAAAATGTGTAGATAGATAGCAACTAGTATGAAGATAAGATTTATTGGATTGTGCATAAAGGTTTGAGTATGTGCAGAACTGCCACTAAGCTGTTATTCTGAACAATGCCCTAGACATAAACAAAGGTTCTGGTATACTGATTGGTCAGTTGGTAGTCCACAGCATAGGAAGCCATCTTATACTGTACAGGCAACTGGCTTTTTAGGAATTTGACGAGGATCAGGATCATTATGCTTTGATGCATAATGTTTTCAAGGGTTCCAAGCACTGCTCATGCATTATCCTACAACCTCTAGAACAACCCTGCAAGATTGGTATGCATTATTGTTCCCAGTAACAAGTGTGTGTGTGTGTGTGTGTGTGTGTGTGTGTGTGTGTGTGTGTGTGTGTGTCCTGAGGCTGAAAGAGATCTAGAACAGCTTCTCACAATCAACCAATGGGTTTATGGCACAGATGAGATTCAAACTGGAGACTTCCTGATTCACAACTCAGTTGACTAGCCACCAGACCAGCATTCAGGGTCCCAAAGAAGACTTCCAAAAGAGAAAGGACACACATATATATATATGAACAAATGAAAGGAGTGCTGGTGCTCATGTGCTGTGGGCAGAAGGTCCCAGCTCCAGTCCCTGAGCCATCTCCAGACTAGTGAAAAATACCAGGTAGCAGGTGATGTGAAAGTCTTCCTGCCTAAGATCCTAGATTGGTGATGCTGGTCAGAATAGAAAATACTAGGCTAGGTGAACAAGAAGTCTGATTTGGTATGTAGCAGCTTCCTAAATGACAGGGTTGTAGGAAGCTTGCCAATTCTCATGCTGATCACCATTAATTTGAATGCATCAGCCATGGCACAGAACCAGTAATCACAGCACAAAGCTCCTGCTCTAGTTGGTACCTTTTCTGAGAGGTAATTTACTTCTGTGTTTCCTTTTTGATGCTGCCTCAGCCACAGCTATTTGAAAGCAGGCTCCCACTAGCACAATGAGAAGGCACCTTCTTCGTTCACCCACCACAAGCACACTTCATCTGCCCGCAGTAGAGCAGAAAACGTAAAATTTTGCAGGGAGCCACATGCCCTCAGTGGGTGGGCTGAGTATTTCTAGGGTCATTTTGACTCCATAGGATCTGGGAAGTGCTGTTTAATAGGATCTCTAGGAGGTCTGAAGTACCTCTCTACTGTATCATTTCAAACAAGATTATTTTGTATTCAGGCACACTATCTAAGTACAGAATATATGTACCACGTCAGATGTGGAATGAACCAACTTCCATCGTTGGCATTGTTGCGTCCCTAGATAATGCATTCAGAAAAATATCGGCCTTAGAGACAAGCATCCAAAAATACATATTTGTTTTTCACACTTGAAGCAGCACACATTTATTTTGAACTCTGAACATAGCCTACACCTTGGTATTCTTTTGTTAGGCTAAAAGCCCACAATGCTCAGCTGATGTTCCATGAAGCCAATGACAGGAGATTACTTCCTGATAGGAGGAGATCTCGCATGAGTGTTTTGACCTTAGAGCAGAGGTGGGCAACATGTGGTTCCCCAGATATCTTTGGAATACAACTCCAGGCTGGATGGTCAGTGGTCACAGGGATGATGCAAGTTCTAGTCCAATGCATCTGGAGAGCCACAGATCCCCCACCTTAGAGAATCTGATACGAAGGCAGAAAGGCTGCAGAAAGAGCAGTTTTGGAAGAGAAAGAGACTGAGAAATTCTAGTTGGAGTTAGGTAAGCATGCTGGGATGGTACCCAAATTGTTCTTTGGGGATTCCTTGTAGGAGTGCTAGTTTGCTGCTGCTTATGCTCTGCCAAGTATATTTAAAAGTAAAGCAAATATTACAAAGGCACCATAAGCTTCTAGTGTTATTTCTCATCCAACTGAAACTTAACCTGATACCACTGGCTCTGAAACCCCATAGTGCTTGAGGAAGTAAGCAGTTCAAGTACAGCAATAGTTCATTTGATGGGACCCTCTCCCCTGCTCTGTCCAAGAGCCATAGGGTCAGAGAAAATGGCCCAGAAGTTACCAATTTCCAGATGCAGAAGCCTTTCTTCCTGGATTCTTGGTTTTTTTAATTCTCAGGTTGGTGTCGCTGCACGGATGCTGAGCTGTCAGCTCCGGCTGTGAAACAACACGACAGGGAAAGCATCCCTGTGACCCGATAATAGGCACAGGACGCTGTTTATGATAATGCCAGCAATAAAACCTAGAGAGATTTGACAGCATCCTTTTTTTGCACCGGGAATGGATCAAAACTCCCCTGTGTGTCTGTCAGGCTGAGCAAAAACCTTTCATTTCTCAAAAATAATAATAATTCAGATTTTGGCTCCCTATGACAGATGCAATGAGATGACAGGCGACAAGCAAAGCTCATGGCATGTAATGTAGCATCTTCCCCAGCCCTTGGAGTGTGGGGGAAGCAAGTGACAGTGGATCTAATAAAGGACGAGTTCTCTACCCGTGGAAGAAATTTTGGGGAACATGGGGAGGGGACAACCTGGCCCATCAATCCCTCATCTGGAGACAGTTGAGATCAGAGTCTTCTGCCCTTCTTCTAATGAGCTTGCAGCAATTAGGGTTGCTTTTTCCCATCACGTTGCCATACACCTGGGTTTTCCCTGACATTTGCCGATTCTGCAAAAATTCCCCCCGGCACCATTTTTACACCTGAAAACCAGGACATTTTCCTGATGTATGGCAAGCCTAACAGCAATGTGGATTGGGCTATCTTCAAAATACCACATTTTTGGGAGACTTGGTTGGCTAGGAGTTGAACTACAACTCCTATTACCCCAAGGTAGAATGGCCATCAACTCTGGAGCTGATGAGAATTCAAGTTCAGGACATCTGGAGGGCACCAAGTTGCAGAAGGCTGCTACTGCTAACAAGGGCTGTTTGCAGTTGTTGCTCTCTGTTGTTGCTCTGAAGTTGTTGCTCTCTGTTGGCAGTCTCTGAATTCTGCTCCTCTTCTACCCATGTCCTATCATGCATTTGCTGAGTCTCCACCCCAATGCCCTCCACCACAAATAGACTGCACCCTTCACCATTAATGGCCTGAGAAAAGGTAGCAAGCTAAATACTGCCTCCCTCACCACCACCACCTCAATCTAGATGCTACCTTAACTCAAGCTGCCAAATTACCAAGCAGTTTAAACGCTCCACAAAAGAACAACCCCACACCACCCCTAAATGCAGAAGTTCTTTGGGGCTTCCAACACAACTCAGATCCAGATCCCATGCAGGGGCAGACTTTGGTCTTTCAAATTTCAGCAGCACCCCGTGCAAGCCCAAAATTCGGTGCCCCATCTCTTACCTTCTGTTTTGCTCGATTCACTGTGTCATCTTTCGCCCCAGCATTGGGTTGTAACCAGAGTATTATCACCCATGGCAGCCATTTTGTGCTGGCACCCACTTCTATATACGAGTACCATCACTTCATTTTTTATTCCCCCTCAAAACCCCCACTGGTTGTAGTTTTGGCCTTGTGGGACAAGTAGACAGAGCCAGAAACAAATTCTATACCCCAGCTGCTAGACCAAGGATGGGGAATTTGTGGCTATGCAGATGTTTTTGGATCGCAGCTGCCGTTGGCCACAGCCAGCATGGCCAATGCTCAGGGGGGGTAGAAGTTCTGGAGTCTAACAACACCTGGAGTGCCACAGGTTCCCCATGCCTGCAAGCAGTCACGTTTCAAGTCACGCTGCAGCTTCCATCAACCTGCTCTTGGCATCTGCCCCACTGTTTTGGATTCCCATTTCTGCTCAGACTCAGCATGCACAGTGTTCAAATGGCAAAGTGTGAACTAGAATGCTGATAGCAGTGTTCATGCAAGTAAAATGAGGCTGGATGCTGAGATATGGCTGTGGGGTTTGATCTTTCTACACAGGCTTCCAGGATTGACAGCATCCCCCACGCTCGGCATCTACATAACTTCCCTCTGACAACCAAAAGAAACAAACTACTCCTATATCATTAAATGGCAATGCTCCTATTCATTTTAATGGGAGACGGATCGCTGTCTCAGTATTTATGGGCCAAAGAGAAATGCAAAATGTAAGATTTCCCATTAGCTGTTTGCAGTAAATGGGCATAAAGAAAAACCTCATTCTTCCCCTTTAAGAGAAGAATTTTATATTTGACGCGCACACACAAATTCACAGAAAATTTAGTATCAACTTCATCACAGAAGAACATGATTTAATCAAACAGAGCTCTCATAGCACAACATGATTCTTCTGTAATGCATTAATCTTGCTGTAATATATTGATGGAATGCATTATCCAGAGAAAGTTAGTTATGCTTAAATCACACTGAAATCAATAGGGCTTAAGTTAGCTGTAAGTAACTTGGTTAATTGATTTCAATGGGACTTAAGCATGACTATTTCCTCTGTATTGTGGGGGTTCTATGATTGCAAAGAAGAGAAAATCATCCTGTGCAGGGAAAATGGGAGAATTTTCTTTTTCATTAACTTTTTAAATCCTTTCCTGATTCAGGAGTGAGAATGAGAGCAGACATTTCATGTGGGGCAGGAATTCCATTTGAGGGACAAGGCAAATGATGGTTTATTTATTTATTACATTTGCCCTCACATAAATGGTAGTTTCTTTGCATGTTTTAATAAGCAGGGCCTGCAACAAAATGTTGCAGCGTGGACAGCTCCTGTCCTGGATTCTACCAAGCCAGCCATTCCCTTTTCTAAAACTCCATTCCAGGTTCCCTCTATTTCTGTATCCCCAAGAGTCATTCAACATTCCATGCACACTGAGCATGCTCAGTTCTCATTGAGTTGCTCTGTGCCCCGCCTTAGATTCTTCCACCCCACAAAACAAGATTTGTTGCACTTCTGCAAATATTGGTGTTACTCCCCAAACCTGACAATGTACCCCTTCTTCAAATGAGGAGCCCACCCAGAGAATGACTTGGTAATTAATACCTAGAATTATTGTATTTTAGGAAGGAACATTCAAGCCTAGAAGAGAGCCAAAGGCCAAATACTTATGCTTGACCTTGGTGGTAGAGTTGCACGACAGCTCTACCTTCTATAGCCATGAGTCTGCTGATTCACTTATTTGGCTGTCTGACCCTGCATTAGGAACACAAGAAGCTACTTTATACACCAGGTTAATTTCCTTCGTCCATCGAGTCCAATATTTTCAACTGGCAGTGGATCTTCAAAGCATTAGACAGTGGTCTTCCCTGCTCCCTGTAGCTATTAACTGGAGATGCTAGAGGTTGATTGTGGGCCTTACGCTGTGTACACACTGCAAATGTAAAGTGCATAGGGCAGGATTCCTCTAACTGGTCCCATCAGTGGAAGTTCTGTGCGGAGACTACCATTTGTGCAATGAGGTTTCTCCTTTCTCTTTCTCCCATGTGCCCTAGGTGCCCCCTTAAATTAGCTTGGGGGCTCAGGAGAACCCCCAGAACAATGAAGGGGGGGGAAGGGAGCAGAGTATCATTACATCTGGCAAAAGGGACTGCTTGTACAGACAGAACAACTGGAAGAGTGCAATGTTTAATTCCACCCATGGCTTCTCCCAGAGAATCCTGGGAAGTGTAGGCTATCTTTTCCAGAGCTACAATCCCTTAGCATCCTTAAAAAAACTACAGTTCCCATGATTCTTTGGGGAAGACATGTGCTTTCAAGTTATGGTGCATACTACACAGCTGTTCCATGTGCAGAGCATGTGCCCTACTCACGGAGCTGCAATCCCTCCCTGTCAATAACTGCTCTGGTACTAAATCTCATAATTAAGATATAATTGCATCTTGAAACTACTAGCATTTTGGGAAGAGATTTTCTTAATCAGTGGTTTAGCTAGCTAATATTAGACCCCAGATTTAGTGGTTCTTTGTGGTGGCGGAGGAGCTTTAGACAGTCATCTGCACTATTTCAGATGCAAAGTACACATTAATCGTTTCTTTTTTTCACCCACCCCAATCCATGCTTTGCAACTGCTTCAGTGTTTCTGCTATAGAGCAAAATGCAGACAAAAAGAGTTTGCCAACCCTGATTATAATGATGTTGGTGTTGATAATGATGACAGTAATACTACGAATAATCACATAAATAGTCTCAAACGCATGCAGTTTCACATTTTTTAAAACTCACTTGAATAACAGCACCATTATGACTGCAGGAATAAAGTTTATGTCTGTTGCCTTGATGCTAAGGCAATTACCTTGTGTGCAAGCACCACCCTGTTGCATGAAAGGGTAATATAATTTTAAAGTAAAAATAATAAAATGAGGATTTGTAACAACACATGGGCCTGGCAGGCTGCTCCTCAACCGTAAGATTTAAAAACCAAAACCAAAACCAAGATGAAAGACAGGATGCTGCAGTGACCCCCATGCCCATACTTGCCAATACTCTCATCCTCTGCCACCAGACGTGCCTTCTTCTGAAGCACATTGAGAGGACCCAACACAACCTCCTGACATGGCTCTGCACCCAAAACAAATACAATACCTTGTTATGCAGATGCGATAGTTACAACATATAGAGCGCAACAGGCTGACAGGCTGACAATCCTTGTATATGGTGTAAATCCTAGACTTGATTCCTATGTTAGGAAGTAAGCTCCCTGGAGCTGGCACCTATATCTGTGACTCTCTGAGTGGTAGTCTGGGAAGTGGGAGAGTGAGCTGTGGGGAGTGTTGGGTGGTGCCCATTGGCACTGGTAGGCCAGAAAACAGGGTGGGAGGTCCAGCAGTAGGTGAATCCAGAGCCAGCAACAGGCAGGGCCAACTCATGCCAGCTCTGTCCCCAACCTCCTTCTCCTCCCTGCTAAGTTCTACATGGGTACAATGGAGACCAAGGAGGATGAAGCCGACAGCCACTGCCATCCTCTGGGAGGGTTGGAAGGAAGTAGGCATACAGGCAGGGGTTGAGGGCATACCCTGTAAGTGTCCTGGAAAAAACTAGACATCCCATTTTCCTTCTTGTGAGAGAGTGATAGCCATTTTGGATGCCATGAGCTTGCACAATTTAGTGCTGTGACACCCCCAATCCCCAAAGTGCTTTTTTCGAGGTTGTGATTTTGCTTGGTGCCCCAAAATGTGTTCAGTTTCTGTTAATTGGTTCTCGTGGGAAACTTGCAGATTCTAGCTTCGCACAATTAACTCAGGCTGGTGTCAATTTACTCTTGGCAGAAAGCCCAGGTCTGCTTGACCTAGAAACTACTCACTCTGATTGGTTAACGACCAGCACTCTGCTCTGTTATCAAGGGATTGCTAGCTCAGTTTGAGGTGAGGTGTTGTTAGGAGTAGAAGTGCTGTGTACGGTTTTGAGAGAGAGAGAAAGAGAGGGTTTATTTTGCTTTGTTTTGTATGCAGAAACTCTGCTGGTTTTATTTTCTCCTTTTAATAAATCCTGTAAATAGTTATTCTGAGTCTAGCTGACTAGTCATTACTGCCGCAACTAGCTTCTTCGCTGTGCAGGAAAACTCTGCTACGTTTGGGCTAAAGCCAGTAGGGCTATGCCTGACACTCCAAAGTTCCATGAGGTTATGGGCATTGTGCTGCCAGCCTGAGTTGCGGTGGTGTCAGCATCAACGGCGTTGGTTCCAGTAGTTCCAGAGGTTGTTGTTCCTGGCTGGTTCCTGACCGTGGTGAGCTGGTGACGCAGTGGACACAAGGACAACAGCTGCAGCGTGTGAGTGCTGGGTGCTGTGGTTCCTGTTTTCTCTCTCGGTGGTCGTGAGTAGCTGGTTCCGGGTACCAGGGACATCGCTCTCAAGATGACCTCACAACCAGTTCAGATGGCTTTTGAGCGTCTGAATGACTCCAATTACTTGCTGTGGTCGGAACGCATGCAGGCAGTGCTGCAGAGGGATCGTCTCTGGCAAGTGGTGAGTAAGTTTCCTGCGAAGCCTGATGATGAAGACCTCGATAAAGACCAAAGAGCAAGGGCCACAATTGTCTTGGGGCTGGAAGATTCCCAGTTGCCGTATGTGAGGGGAATCAAGACAGCTAGAGGTGTGTGGCAAGCACTTAAAGAACTCCATGTGCGTGAGACAGCAGTTTCCAAGCTGTTCATTCGCAAGGCATTGTACAAGGCAATGTTACAGCCTGGGGTTACAATGCAGGAACACCTACACAGTTTACAGTTAAAGTTTGCAGCGCTACAGGAAAGAGACTGTGCGTTAGACCAGCAGGAGAAGGTGGCTATTATTTTGAGTTCTCTCCCGGAAAGCTGGGATAATTTAGTTTTGTCTCTAGAAGGCATGCAGGAGCATGATTTATCCGTCAGTTACGTTACTGGGCGTTTGATTGAAGAATGGCAGAAGAGGCAAGAAAGGTCGTTGGCTGCAGAGGCTTCTACAGGTGGGCGGTTTGGAAGGAGTTCTCATGCCGTACCAGAGGTGAAGCAAGAGCAGCGTACCGGTGAGGAGTCAGCGTTTGCTGTTAGGCGTTGTTTCCAATGTGGGTCTTCAGCGCATCTAAAACGACAATGTCCGGAGTTGGTCAAGTCTCAGTTGCCGGTGCAGGAGCAGAGACGAGATCAGCAGCAGCAGCGGAAAAAGAAATTCTTCAAACGAAAACAGTCGGCTCAGCTGGTGACCGGCGAGGTCAAGATTGCTGATGAGAAACAAGTGGTCTGGGTGGTCGATTCGGGAGCATCTCGCCACATCGTGAATTCAGATGAATTGTTTGTTTCCAAGAACTCAGCACAGCGCAGCCAGGTGGCTCTAGCAGACGGAAGTACTTCCGAAGTGATTTCGGGGGGTGCAGTTTTTGTTCCTTGTCTTCGTGAATGCCTGCAAAATGTACTTTGTGTGCCTTCATTAAGGAGCAATCTGATGTCTGTAGATTGTTTGCTAAAAGCTGGGTTTAAAGTGTATTTTGAAGGAGACAGTTGCATTATTAAGAAGGCTGGTGAGATTTTAGGCACTGCTAAGTCAGAGGGAGGCTTGTTTTGGCTTAAAGCAGGATCTCAAGTTGCAGCAGTAGTCAGTAAATCTCAGCCTGCAGTGAATAACAAAGCTATACATGACAACTGTGTGCACTTATTGCATAGGAAAATGGGGCATGCTTGCTGGAAAAGTGTACTAAAAATGTCTGAATTGGCTGATGGGGGTAATTTAAAGAGTTGTAACAAGTACCTTGATTGTAATGTTTGTAAAAAGGTTAAAACCCACAGAGTCTCTTACCCCAGAAGTGACAGAGTTAGTGAGTCACCGCTACAGCTGGTTCACATGGACGTAATTGGTCCATTTGCTGTAAGCAGGGGTGGATCGCGCTTTTCACTAACAATTGTGGATGACGCCACGCGTTACTCCTGGGTTTTTCCCATGAAGAATAAGGGTGATGTGTTCACTAAGTTTAAAGGCTGGGTGGCATCTGTGGAAAGATTTCTGTCCATTAAACTTAAAAGGATTCAGACGGACAGAGGTGGTGAATTTATGTCAAATGCCTTTAAAGATTGGTTACAAAAGCGTGGCATTGGGCATAGAAAAACGAACGTTTTTTCCCCAGAGGAGAATGGCGTTGCAGAGCGAAAAAACAGATCTTTACAAGATATGATGTTTGCCATGCTTGATGATGCTGATTTGCCCATGTCTTATTGGGGGGAGAGCATGCTCACCGCGTGTTATCTCCAAAACAGGCTCTTTCATCAAACAATAGGTACAACCCCGTACTTTAAATTGTTTCAGAAAAAACCCAAAATTGACCATTTGCATGTGTTTGGATCAAAAGCCTGGGTATTAATTCCGAAACAAATGAGGAAGAAGGGAGATCCTAAGACCAAACAGTTAGTGTTTGTGGGTTACCAGGAGCTGGGAAAAGGTTTCCGCTTTGCTGAAGGGACAAATGGCATTGTGATCTCCAGGAATGCCAGTTTTTGTGAGCATAGTGGCTGGGAGAGACTACATGCCAATACTGAGGTTTGGTTTGAACCTTCCCAGGAGCTTCATGACTCTGAAGGTAGACACAGGGAGTCAGAGTCTGAGGGGGAGGAAAGTTCAGATAAGAGCTCTCAAGAAAGTGGAGTTAGCCAAAGACCAGTTGCTAAGCAACAAAAGAGAGGTCGTGGTTCTGAGGAGGAAAGTGGGTCAGAAGAAAAATTTTCTCCCAGAAGATCTAAAAGACAAAACAAAGGAGTGCCTCCGGTGCGTTTTTCCCCAGATACTGCAAATGTGTTTAGTGTAATTGCAGAACCCAAGAGTTTTCAGGAGGTGTTAAAGTTACCAAAAGAGGAGGCAGAGCGCTGGAAACAGGCAATGGAGGAAGAGATGTCCTCTCTGAATGAGCACAAGGTTTTTACACCAGTGGCAGCGCCTGAGGGGGCAAAGATTGTAGGCTGCAGGTGGGTGTACAAACTTAAACCTCTGGTGACAGGAGAGTACAAATACAAAGCTCGTTTAGTGGCTCAAGGATACTCTCAGAGGCCTGGAAAAGATTATGACGAGACTTTTTCCCCTACTGCTAAGGGGGACAGTGTAAGGCTGATTTTAACACTTGGAGCAAAGAGAAAACTCCTGTTAAACCATTTTGACATCCAAACTGCATATTTACATGCATCAATATCAGAAGACCTGTATCTAGCCGAACCGCCTGGTTATGAGACAGGTTCCAATAGAGTGTTGAAATTAAACAAAGCTCTATATGGTCTCAAACAGGCTGCAAGATCTTGGAACAAATGTTTCCATGAGGCCTTAGTGTCATTTGGTTTCAAGCAGAGTACAGCTGACAATTGTGTTTATGTACGTGGTACAGGCAGTGATCAAGAGTTTTGTCTGATTTATGTAGATGTTTTGTATGCTTGCAAAACAGATAAACAAACTAAAAGGTTTGCCAAGCAATTGTCCAGTAAGTTCAAAGTGAAAGACTTAGGCCCGGTTAGGACATATCTAGGGTTGGAAGTGTGCTGGGCCCAAGATGGCAGCTGCCTAATTAGTCAGCAGAACAAAGTTAAACAACTACTGACTACATACAGGATGCAGGATTGCAAAGGGGCAGTGGTGCCTATGGATCCAGGTTTCATAAAAACACTTCATGTAGATGAGGGTCCTGAATTTGAACATCCTGATGTATATCACTCTGTAATTGGAAGTTTATTGTATATAGCACAGTGGTCCAGACCTGATATTAGCTATGCAGTAGGCATATTAAGTAGATTGGTCTCAAAACCCACACTAAATGCCTGGAAAGGGGTAAAACAAGTTCTGAGGTACCTGAAACAGACAATTGGCTATATGTTACAATTAAATTCTTCAGAGGATGAAATGTTGAGTTGCTACTGTGATAGTGACTGGGGAAATTTGCCGGATAGAAAATCTGTCACAGGACTAGTCATAATGGTCGGTGGAGCTTTAATCAGCTGGCGGTCACGCAAGCAAGACGTTGTAAGTGTGTCATCAACAGAATCAGAGTACGCCGCATTGAGTGAATTGTGCAACGAGGTGATTTATTTCAAGCATTTGTTAGCAGATTTAAATGTAAATTGTGGAGAACCAGTACAAGTTTACATTGATAATCAAGCTTGTATAACCTTAAGTAAAACAGAGGGTTTCAAATCGCGTTCCAAACATATCTCTGTAAAATACCAAAATGTACGTTGCTGTGTACAAGACAATGTAATCACCTGTACTTATGTATCAAGTGAAGAAAATGTAGCAGATGTGTTAACTAAACCATTGGCAAAGATAAAGAACAAGCGAATGTGCAAGGGTTTAGGTTTGCTGGAAAAATGATCTCCTACATAGGTGTATTTGATGTTAATTGTTCAGCAGAATCTGTGAGGGGGTGTTCAGTTTCTGTTAATTGGTTCTCGTGGGAAACTTGCAGATTCTAGCTTCGCACAATTAACTCAGGCTGGTGTCAATTTACTCTTGGCAGAAAGCCCAGGTCTGCTTGACCTAGAAACTACTCACTCTGATTGGTTAACGACCAGCACTCTGCTCTGTTATCAAGGGATTGCTAGCTCAGTTTGAGGTGAGGTGTTGTTAGGAGTAGAAGTGCTGTGTACGGTTTTGAGAGAGAGAGAAAGAGAGGGTTTATTTTGCTTTGTTTTGTATGCAGAAACTCTGCTGGTTTTATTTTCTCCTTTTAATAAATCCTGTAAATAGTTATTCTGAGTCTAGCTGACTAGTCATTACTGCCGCAACTAGCTTCTTCGCTGTGCAGGAAAACTCTGCTACGTTTGGGCTAAAGCCAGTAGGGCTATGCCTGACACTCCAAAGTTCCATGAAAATGTGTGTATTTTGGCGCTGTACCCGAAAAGGCACTTTTTCAAGGGGGAATCATGGTGTGAAATCAAGCAAGATCATGGCATCCAAAATGGCCGTCATTCTCTCACAAGAAAAAGCAGGAAGAAGTTGTCCAGGAAGATTGTGTCCTGGATTTTGCTGTTGGGGTGTTAAAGGTTATGTGACGGCATATTGCAATTGATGGGGCAGTGGTCCATTCACCCTCACAGACCAGCCTCCAATGGCTATGGAACCCTGAGGTCCAGCCCTAGCTGCCCCACTGCTCTTAATAAGAAAATGGGGGGTGGGGGTAGATACAGACTCCTATGAACATGTTTACTAGCATTGAGAAATCTCTGTAGTTTGAAAAGAATAGCTTTAAAGAATTTATTGGACTATCCCTTTGTAAGATGGGACAAGCTACTCAGCTATACTAAGTCCTCATTTCCACCTTTGCTTTCTCTCTTCCTTTTCTCATATTTCACCAGCAAACCCTCCCCCTCCTCACAGCGGCTCCCACAACATGGCTGCCTCTCCTGGCTGCTGTAGCTATGGCAACCATGCTCTTCCCCCAACAAATGATTGGGGCTATGTCTCTCTCCTCAAATGCCCTCTGGCCTCCTCATTAGTTGTGGTGCTGGCTTTTCAGAAGCCCTGCATCCTCACAAGCCAGGAGTGAAGGCTTGGGTTTCAATAATGGGTAGCGGGGGGTGAAATGGGATGGGTTGGCGAGGAGATTCAGGAGCCAGAGCAGCAAGGCATGCTTGCCAATTCTGTGCACACTAAGGCTGGCAGGGCTGGCTCGGGGCAAGGCTTCAGCTGCTGCTCATTCTGACAGCGGATGTGCTTGTCACATGCCCAGTTTCACTGAGGCTGGCTCGTGTTAGAGAAGCAATGAATGAAGGCAGCCGCTGTGCATTAAGAGCTCACTCCTGTACCAGGGAGGGCAATATAAATGCCTTGAAACAAGCACTGAACTCAGCAGAGCCTGTTTCTGTTTCGGTATAATTTATATTATCAAACTGCAATGAACTCCAAAGAGAAACCCTCAAATCTGAGGGCTTGCCTGCACTTCAGCCTGTCTCATTCCAAGGAACCACAGGTCTGAGCAGATTTCTGCTTGTGCAGTGCTTTCCGGGCATGGGTCCTAGTGGTTTTGCCTTTGCCCCACTGCTTTCCCACAGAAAACCCACTCTTGAGGGCTAAATCAGAGCAAACAGCAATCCAGAGAAAACCCAATTGACGTTTGCTCCGATTCAGTGGTAAACAGCAGGTTTCCCCAGGGGAAAGTGGAAATGTGGATGAGCCCTTAATCTAGGTGACAGTGCATAAATACTAGGCTCACGTGGGTTTCCAAATCATGCACATGCTTTTCAGCACAACCGTTTTATGCACAGATTTCCTTACAGGGATGTTTCCCCCAGACCTACATTTGCCATGGAATGAATCTGGATGCATGCGTATAGAGCTTCCTGATAGGGCCACTCAGAGGCCGCGTCTGCCAGATGGAGTCAAACTTCCCCAGCCCTTTAGATGAGATTGCTCCTACATGCCATCCTGTCAAGTGAGATGCTGAATAATTCAAGCAAGACCCTGAACAGCCTGGAAGATACCTCTAGGTCTTGCTTAATGAGCTCATCATGGACTGCTCATCCAAGGATAACTTAAAGGTGGGGTGACAGGAGACTCGGCTGAATACATAGCTCTAGCACTAGGTCCAGGAGTGCTTTTCTAAAGTAACACCCATTAGAAGGGAAGGAGAGAGGGGGCTTCTCCATACACAGCTGGATCCACTCTAGACTTGGAGGCATGCTGAGAAGTGGGTAGTTCAGGAGAGTCAGGATTCAATGTTCAGACTTGGCAAAATAAAAATGAAATGAAATGAAATGAAAAGCCATACATCTAGCCTTAAATTGGAATGTTGAAGGCAGTTGTATTTGTGGTTACAAAAAGAATTGTATTCAACAGACTACGATAGTTTGCATGCAATATGTTTGCTTTCTCAAAAAGCTTTCTGGGGTGACTCATTGTGTCTATCACAATGAATTCATACCATTTGTGTACAGGGAAGCAGGGGATCTGCTTTCCTAACCTGAATCCAAGGGTTTTCCATTCTAAGACTGATAAAACTACAAAAGGCTAATACGCATTCCTTCTCTATGGAGGCTAATACGCATTCCTTCTCTATGGAGGCTAATACGCATTCCTTCTCTATGGACCGGGAAATGCTCAGGCTCTTAATTAGAAAACAACAACAGAAACAGCAGAAGTTTCCAAAATGGTACAGGAAGTGAGGCATGGGGTGGCACAGGTCATCGGTTTTTTCACAGACACAAGTCAGTAGGTGCTTGTGATCCAAGCCAATACAGTGCACACATGATGTTTCATGTGCTAGTGGAAGCGGTGGCCATCATATTCCCTCCCCCCCACATGATGTAAAATTGAGATTTCAGTACTAGGAAATCTGATTATTCCAACAATAGACACGCTAGTTGTGTGAAGAACTTCAGACCCCCTGAGACAATTGAGTAATAGCTTCACATGTACCAATATGTGATTGTCTTCCTAGGTCCTTAGTTACAGCTAGACCTCTTTGGACAAGTGACTCTCTGGGTTCCATGTAGGATTTATTTCTCATCTATCCAGCTTTCAGAGCCCGACTACAGCAAAAAAAAAAGAAAGGGGGGAAAAGGCAATAGAAATGGAGGGTCTATATTAGAAGCTGCATCCATCCTGTTGTTGCTTTCAGCTTGAGATGGTTGCTTTAGAAATATTTACTCCCCAAGTAATTGCAGCTGACACCTGGTGAGCGCTTTTCATTTCCCCTTTCCTTCACAGGTGACTGCCTGTGTTAGGATATTAATAGCTAAAGGTTGAGAGGGCTTGGGCTGCTTGTCCCAGCAGTGGATTGCTGAGAGCTTTCTTCGTAGCAGCCAGGAATCATTATACACCAAGTGTCTACTTTTCAACAAATGAGTCAACTGGGTGGTAAGTACAGCAATTCTTTTGGCTACAGAAAAGAGGGGGACTCCACAAGCAAATGAGAAGCAGAGGGCTGTACACACCTAGCCTAGTTGGCAGCAGATTTGGCACTTGGTCCCATTTCTCTCTTCTGCCCTTGGCACTTCAGGCAAAGTTCGCTGAGCATCATTTATACGGCGCATTGATAATGGCCCAGCCAAATCTTGCACTGAGTCTGGAGAGCATTATACATTCAAGAGTGTGAGACACTTCGATAACAGTCAGGTGGAGAAGGAAATTTTAGACGAATGCAGGCGTTCATCATGTGTGGCAGCTGAGCTACACAAATAGAGTGAAATTCATGGCCTAAGTAACCTTGCTGGAGTGGCAGCTAATGTACGAGCCGCAGCCTTCTACTTCCAAGGCTTATGTTTGTGCTGGCTGAGTCTCTGGATCTGCAGGAAATGGGTCAGCCTTCATTTGGTTCAATTTCTGTGGTTGCCCTGAAAATTCTTTGTAGTGATATGTACACCAATCCCTTCAACTACAAGCTGTTAATGTGAAGAGGAGGGGAAAAACAGAACTGCTACATCAGATATGGAAGGAAGGAAGGAAGGAAGGAAGGAAGGCAGTGCCCTACTATAGGTGGAAGTTATTTAAGCTGCTGCCTGTAATGTAAACCAGGGATGGGTTTACCTGTGGCCTTCCAGATGTTGTTAGACTGCAACTCCCATCAGCTTGGCCAGCATAGTCAATATTCAGGGATGAAAGGAATTGGAGGGCCAAAGATTTCCTGTCCCTTTTCCTGCGGACAAGGACTTCTGTATCTCATTAAGACAGACAGAGAGATTCTATTGTTTCCAGTGTTTAGGGCCATGCTTCATCATACCTGCTCCTTATAATATCTTTTACATTCTTTTAAACTGCTTTTTAATTGTGTTTTTCAATTTTTTTCAATTTTTTTTTAATTGTTTTAACTTTTTGTGTTTTTTGGGGGGGTTATTCGGCTGTTTCTGTTTACATTTTGATTATGTATTTTGTGTTTTTATATTGAAATTTTATCTTGTGAACTACCCTGAAACCTGTGGGTATGGGGCGGTATATAAATTTAATAATACCTGCACATGCACTGCACTTTTCTCATGTGTGGCAGAAACCTTAGGATTCCCAGACTGCAACCACTGGCTTTTATTGTTTTCAGTTGCCATGAATTAGCTCTTCACACTAAGCACCATTTTTTCTACCTGGGAAATCTAGGCTGTCCTGGCATTTTTGCTCAGGGAAACTGGAATAGATGATGAGCCCGTTGAAGTTAGTGGAAATTCGGTGTGAAGCTAAGATAGGTGCATAGCCTTAGGAAATATAAATACGTGAATATTTATCCCCGGTATTTCAGGGGAAACTATTTTGCATTGCTCCTGTATACAATGGGACTTGTTTCTCAGTACCTCTCCTCATTGGGGTCTATATTTATCATAGACTGATACTATAGGGCAGGGGTCACTAATCCAGTGCCAGATTACCAATATTCAGAGTAGGCACCAGCCTATGGGCCCCATGTCTTTTAGGGCCCCCACAACAATGGATCAATAATATTGATTTGATCTTGAAAAATTTTTACAAAAACGTATTGGGAGATGTTTTGTGAGGGGACCCCAAGATTTCTACAGCCTGGGGGCCTCCACAGGCTTTAATCTGGCACCACACTTCTCTGTGTTGCTCCAGATGTTGTTGAATTCCAAATCCCATCAGCCCCAACCAGCATGACCCATGAGAGTTGTACTTCAGCAACATCTGGAGAGCTGTAGGTTAGCTACTCCTGGTCTAGGGTGCACTAGTATGAGGAAGACTAGGAACTCTTTGATTTCCTCCAGAGTTTTCCTCTTCCACTTAACAGCCTTTTCATATGCTGCTCGAATAGGCTTTAAATCTTGGGACTTCCTCATGCCAGCGTAATTTTCCATCTGGGTTCATTTTGCTCATGCACCTTACATAACAGTTTTCAGAGAGACAGCCGTGTTGTTCTTTTTAAGCAAAACCAGTGAGGAGCATTGTGGCATCTTAAAGGCGAACCAAATTTCTAATGCTAGTCTTTAAAGGTGCCCCAAGACCCTTTGCTGTTCCATACGTTTACAAAATGTATAGATAGCTTTTCACCATGAAAACAGTCTCATGGTTTTCATGATGCTAGATACCCTTTGGAGCTGTATTTGCTAGTCTACTCTGATCTTCTAGGATTTATTACTCGCTCATCATTTTTATGGACTGCTCCTGTGTCAGGAGTTTGCCCATGACTGGAAGAAAGCATTATGGACACAGTTTCCTTCTCTCTCACGTGAAGGCAGAATTTCCCATTGTGCCTTCAATCTGGAAAATAATAATAACAATGGTGGTGGAGCTGGAGCTGGAGCAGCATTTACAGCATTTATGAGTTTACTTTCTCAGCCCTAGCCCATAATTTCCCAAGTTGTTAGCTACTAGATTATATACTGTTTGGCTCCGAAGCGCCCTCTCTGATTGCATGGAGCCCGGACAGCCCCGTGGTTTTCCATGCATCTGAGGGCAATGAAACAATTGCTGAGACGGCTAGAGCGCTGGTGGCAGATAACTCCTTCTGAAGCTGTCCAGACATGGGTTAGAGCTCAATGTCGAGCCTACCAAGTGGCTACCTTCTTCACCGCCTCTATTGCATCTGTGGACAACAGCAGCAGGAGACTCTTTCAGGTGGTTCGCAATTTAGCGGAACCACCTGCTCCATCAGGGCTCAGTACAGGCCACATGATCTCCTGTCATGATTTTGCAAAGTTTTTTGCAGATAAAGTTGCTCAGATTCATGGGAGCAGGGCCAGGGCGGGAGAGTGCTAGAGTCCTGTCTAGTCAAGTTGCATGGGAAATAATATAGTAATGTACCTCTATTGGCCATGCCTGTCATGTTCTGCTTTTCAATGCAGAACACTAAGCTGGTGAGTAGGGGTTCTAGGTGGGATCCAAAGGATGAATCTTTTTCCAGTTCCAGAGAGGTGGGAACACACAAACAATGGAATTGTAGTCACCAGTAAACTAGTGGTTATCAGCCCAATATTTTGATAATTAGGTGATAATTCTTTTATAACACAATTAAATCACAAAAGCGTAAATGCTACCATTTAGCTTTACAGTGGTGTCTGATAGAATAGCTGCTTCCTCTTTACGCTAGGGATGGAAAATTGGTAGCCCTCCAGATGTTGCTAGACTACAGCTCTCATCATCCCCAACTATTGGCTGTGTTATCTGGGGCTGATGGGAGATGGGGTGTCTAGAAAGCACAAGTCTGAGCAGTTTTCCTTCTTCTCAGGGATACTAATTAAGCCTCTTGAATGCTTTAAGTCTGAAGGCTTCAAACATAAAATGGAATAAGTTGTCTCATCAACTGCCAAATACAAACTACCATTGCATGTTATCTATCAAACACCAAAGAGAAGCATCACTTTAAATGCTTTCTAAAAATGAATATTACCGCATGTCAGACATTGTATATTTTAAATTATGACAAGTCATTGGTTTTCAAATTATCTGTCAAGGAGCAATTGCAACCTATAAGCTCACGTGGAACCTAAATTCAGAATTCCCCAGATATATAACATATATAACATGTATATAACAGACTACCACCTTTAGGATGGGAATAATACATTTCAACTTGTACAGGAAACTTAGTGTCTGGCTTTTGATTAGAGGCAATTTTGGGATTAACCATGAACTCTAGGCTATATCTGCATGCACTTTACATGCATGTAAATTCTCTTTTCCCAATTATATACTCGAAGCTTCCACCCCTGCTCACATTGCTTGCCACCCCTGCCAAACTCATCACCCCCTTGCCAACCCCCTCCCTTTATACCTTGCCACACACCCTGTCTTCTCACAGCTCCTTCAATACCCTCATCCCCACCTACCCACCTCACCCCATTGCCAATCTTACTCCTCCCGCAGCTCACCCAAAACTACTCCTCCCACACAGTTTGCCCCAATCGCAAGATCCCTCTGTTGCTGCCGCCATTTGCAGGGGAGAGAGAAGTGAAGAGCAGAAAGCTTTTACTGGTAATGCTTTGTGCTTGCCTGAATGAAAGGTAAAGAGGGCCCTGTGAATGTCTACAAACCAGTCTACTGTATAAAGGTAAAAGTCACAGCCATTGCTTTGCCCACTTTCACCTCTGGCCCCACCTACCACTGGCATATGGCCCCTCACAGGCTGGAAAAGGTTCCCTATCCTTTGGATAAACACACAGCCCTGGAGCCCCTCTTGACACCCTTTCCCTCTACACACAAGGAACATGGGAAGAAAGCTACAAGGGTTGCCATCCCAAGACAAGCATTTATACAAGCAGGAAGGATGCTATAACCTCCCTGAATATATTCGCCAATGGCTACTGGCAACAGCCCTCTCCTTTATGAACGCTGCCTTATAACTCACATACTTTACTTGTTTTTAGTTTACTTTTTGGATTTTTGTTGTACTGATCTTTACAGCTCAAGGTGGTGCGCAAAAAGCAATTTATTATATCAAAACATGAGGAAACGGATCTGTAAAGCCTGCATCCAGCTAACCCATTTAAAAACCTTCATAGGATTAGACTACAAAAGAGCAGGCTGCAGGAAGGGATTTATAAGGTCATATTTTTTCAAGGAACGAGAGATTTAGGACTTTGGCAAGAGGTTGAAAGGGTGCTTGATACATCACTATCCCAAGACACACACACACACAC
The DNA here is from genome assembly GCF_964188315.1 of Podarcis muralis. Classification (NCBI taxonomy): domain Eukaryota; kingdom Metazoa; phylum Chordata; class Lepidosauria; order Squamata; family Lacertidae; genus Podarcis; species Podarcis muralis. Next base: position 60,351,991 of record NC_135659.1, read on the forward strand.
ACACACACACACACTTTTTCAGGCAATCAGAACAGTGCCACACAGTATGAGGTTCATCTAAACTAAGTGGGAGGCTCAACAGCCCCACTGGGGATAAAGAGTGTTGTCTATCATACTCGGAGCTGACAGATAAGGCTGCAACCCTGATGAGATTCATGGCCTCAGGTTGTTTCTGTGACAGAACAAATCGCTACACTTGAATTGATAAGGGGAAGTCGCATATGGGATAAGAATTAGCAGCAAGCAGAGTTCACCAGAGGATCTGATCCTGTGGGGCTCAATAAGAGTGCATTGCTCAGGACCGTACAAGAGAAGGCAGAATGGCACATAGCACCTTGTGCAAAGGCATCACAATTTTTTTTTGGCAGCCCCGATCTTCAAATCAGACATAACCGATTGGTAACATTTGATTAATTCCTCTTAAAGGAACCACCATCAACATGATTTTGATTCTCTCCCAGCAGCCTGATTTAAATTGGTAATAGGCTTCCCTGTGGATGGATATAAACAATCTGTTCCCATGTTTAGAAAGATGTGTTAGGTATAAAGTCTTGTAAAGAGCTGCAGTATATCAATTCTCCTATCAACATATCATTCGAAAGCTTCAGAATTATTTGCCTGCTTTGCTTCGCAGTTTGTTTGTGAGGGGGAAAGTTATCTTCCCCGCCCCACCCGCTGTGGGAAGAGAAGTAAACAGCCTGCACAGGCATGAACAGGCTCATGCAGAGCTGGAAACCATTCAGGGCATGTCATATATTATATATCTATTTACTGGATTTATATCCCACCTCTGCCTTCAAACATGGTTCTCCCCTTCCTCATTATACAATATGAGGCAGTTGCCTCAGGAGGTAGTAGTTATTAGGGACAGTGGAGGCTAGTCCATTAAGACAAATGGGGAATACACCACCAACCTTAGTCTGCCCTCAGCCAGCAGCCACTAGTCTGCCATCTTACTTAAAACCAGGCATTGCCCGTGAGTTGCCTCCTCCATAGTCTTAGTCCTGCCCTAGTAGAACTCAATAGCAAGAAGCATGGAGACAAAACTAGAATTCATTGGCTCTTGGCTCCACTCTATTGCTGGTCTCCCTGCCTTTCACCCTCCCAACCCCAGTGGTTGCTGGTATGTCTCAGAGCCCACTTCAGTTTACTGCTGCTTAGCTTTAAAGTCCTGTACAACTTGGGACCTGAGTTTCTGAAGGGCTGTCTTTTGTCACATGTACCTGTCGAGGGGCAGAGATCATCATCATTGGAGGTTCTTCTCCAGGTTTCTCCACCTTTCAGGAGCTACACATTTGGTGATCCTTGCCCAGAAAAGGGCCCTTTTGGTTGTGGCTTTCACCTGGGAGTCTCTCCTGCTACTCCTGTTTTGTGCCAGGCAAATACCCCTTTAAAAAACCTCCTAGTCTCCTCAAAATATCAGCTTATCTGACTTCTTTGTTCTTCTCCAATGCTTCTTACTTTTATTCTTCCAGAGTTTTAATTTCTGTTTGCTGATTTGATATGTTGTTCTTTTATTGCTTTGCAGTGCAATCTAATACACGTCACCTCAGAAGTATGTCCCATTGAGTGGGATTGGTTTTCTTTTGAATTGATTGTGAGTTGTCCTGAGAGCCTTTGCAAGGAGGGAATGTACTTTCTAAATATATAAAAAAAACTATTGGGGAACATTTCCCCCTGAATTTAAGAGAGCATATTAACAAAATAAAGTGGCAGGCTTTCAAATTGTTGCCATTTGGTCCTAAGTTGTAGACAGCTGTTAGAATCATGCAGAACTTCTACCTAAGGTGGAAAATTCAAATGCCAATTTAAGACCTTTAACAGTGATTATCTTCCATCTACTTGTGGTCTGTCTGTCCCCCAACTACCCAAGAAAGTCTCCATCCTAGGCTGTAAGATTTTGGACTGTGGTAGTGTAGACACACCAATCATGCTCTAATGTGCAAGATTCACTACACCTTCCAAGCTCTGGAGATGGAGGAGACAGAACCACTAATGTCATCTCAGGCAGTTGTTAAGCAAATAATACATTAAATGCATACTCCATCCTTCTGACTGCATCTGTCCTTTTATGAACAGTTTGTCCTGCCTTTTAAGTTTGGATCTGTTCCCAGTCCTACAAAGAGAAGAGAGGGGAATTTATGTGCTGTATCCAGATATCCCTCTTTTCAGAGGTTTAATATTTTCCCCCACATCGACCACAAGCTAATGTGGGGGCTGTGTGAACAGAGCACCCCACCTGTGTTTTATGATTCCAATCACAGCTTGACTAATGGCAACAGAATCATAAGTTCAAGCATGCCAGCATGACAGAACTGGTGCATTCTGGGAATGTTGTTCTGGCATCAGGCAAGCTGATACCCACCAGGCTTCCAATCTCAATGCCAGAGCCTGGCTCATCTTTGTAAATTTGGCACTCTTTCAACTGAAATGTCTCCCCTCCCTCCCTCAGCTCTACGTACACTGTTTATCTTTCTATTAAAGGCAGAGGAGAAAATTCTTCTTTATCCTGTCAAATTACACAAATGGGCCTACCCGTCTCAGTACTGTAGTACTATAGCATTGTCATTACCTAGATTCTTGGCTCACCTCGTTCTTAAGGCTAAGAGTGGGTAACAAAATAAAAAAAAAAACCAGTCCAAAGCCTGGTTAAGAATAAATATATTTCCAAATAAAATATTAAGTATGTCAAAAGCTGGCTCAAATCCAAAGAACTCACAGCACTTTAGGGCTTCTGAGGAACTGAGGCAAATAGTATTGACAAGAGATGTTCTAGGCCTTACTGACAAAGTAAAAACTGACAAATCACCAGGTCCAGGTGGCACCCACCTGAGAGTTCTTAAATAACTCAAATGTGAACTTTTTGAAATTCTAAAAAATATATGTTACTTGTCCCTGATATCAGTCTCCATACTGGAGGACTGGAAAATAGCCATTGTAAGATCAACTTTTAAAGGGGGATCCAGGGTGGATCGTGTAAATTACAGGCCATTTAGCTTAACACCTGCTCCAAGGAAACTCATGGAAAATGTTTTTAAAGATTGAATCACCAAGCATATAGAAGAACATTCCTTGCTGAAACAGAACTAGCATAGCTTCTGCAAGGGTAAATTATGTCTTATTAACCTATTAGAATTTTCTGAGGGTGTTGACTAGCATAATAACCTGTCCAGTCAGAAAAATGCACCACTGAATTGAATGATGCTTACTCCCAAGTATCTATGTAGAGGACTGTAGTCATGCAATCTTAGCCAACTGTGCATAAGATTACCTAATAAATTGTGTGTTGTGTGTTGTAAAGCTGCTGTTTGTGGGGAGTATGTCAACACAGCTGCCTGCATTTTTGGAGGTTTTGCCCTTTTGGTTTCTGTTCATCTTTCCTTTTTGAGTCCGAGCCTAGACAGAAGCCTTTTTCTTCACTTGTGACCCAACTCGGATCACCTCTGGATAAATTTAATTATTCCCAATTATCTATTATTTTAGCCTAGTTATATTATTTATTTTCATACAGTCTAGATGTCACAATGAGGTTTGTTCAACACTCAACATGGGATACCACCATAGATGTGGGAGCTTCCCCTGTAGCTATTACACATGTGGAAAAAGCCACAATGTAAGCAATCCCTAGAAGGATTTCAGGATGCTTCCTAGAAGCCTTCGCAACTCTTTCCCAAGACTACTCTCAAGAGGTCTTCTGGAGGTGGATTACTTCACAGTCAGTCATCAAGTACCAGATGTTGCTTTTTCCTCTTTCAAAGAAAACAGCAGACGTTTGGCATCTATTCTTCATGTGGGTTGGATCTTGTTTTGAGTCCTCCTTAGTGACTCGTCTGCCGCCAGTCTGCACTGCACGAAGCCTACCAAGATGCAACTCCTCTGTCAATTAAGTCCTAAGGTGGCATCATCTCTTTTAAACAGGTTGTCTAGCATCTCCATTCCAATGGTTGATATTTCAAGACTTGACCAGGCTGTTTTCAGTGTCACGAGTAGAGGCATACATACAAACTATTATGCTTCCATCTAGTATGCTTTAACAAATGTTTGTTTAACAACAAAGTTATATTTTCTGTTTTATTGTTCAAGCTCTTTGGTTTGTTTGTTTTTCTATCTCCTAATTTGGGACTTCCTAAATATCAGGGCTTTATTGTCTTTCCCTTACATGTTCACTAGTTCCATCTTCATTTATTTTATAAATTCATTCTGTGCCTCTTTACCTGTTTCTAAGATTTCCTGCTCTTCTGTTCTTCTTTGTGGAATATTGCCTATTACAACCTTCATCAACCTGGTGGCCTCCAGATGTTTTAGGGCGCAGTTCAGATGTTTTGGGGCACTGGTGAGGCTTGGCAGGATGGTGGAGCCACTATGGCACCTCTAGTCTGGCTGCTCACAGCAGCCGTGGTGGAAGGGAAGGCAGGGTGATCAGGGTGATCAGGCTGGCACTGTGATTGGGCTTGGATTGCATGACAGCATGAGAATGGCTTAGAATCCAGCAGATCCTGGGCCAGCCCCCTCTTTGCCCCCAGAATGCCCTATTTGGGGGCTTCCCACTGTCCCCTTCTGGCAGAGTCACCGAAAGTCAGCCTTCCACTCACCTGTTTGGTGACTTGTGAGAGGCCATCTCAGACAGCAGAGCTGTGTGGATGGACACCTCTGCTCAGTTCAATCCCTTTCCCCCATACTGTTCAAGGAAGGTTTGGATTGGTCTATCCAAAATTAATTACAACCCTAACTTTTAAGGGTGCTTTATAACTTTAATTTACTTGTAACAGGAATTTGGTGTGGTGCCAAGTGAACAATTATCTCTATGCTTTTGCATGTTAAAGATAACACTTTTAGTGAGGACTAATGGCTAGAAAAGTTTCTTTAATGGCTTTTGACAAGTATTAGGTATTTTGCCCTGCTTGGATAGTAACTGAAGAGAAATGATCTGGCAATTGGAATATAGAGGACAAAAATCAGTTTTGCAGTTATCTGAAAGAAGACGAAGAAGAGGCAGCAGAGGAGGAGGAGGGAGCAGTGGATTGCAGGTGTGGGTGGTGCTCCAAAGGCTACATTTCCCCCCACCTCCGCACCCCAGGAACTGATGCAGCTTTAAAGATTAGCACTGTCTGTCTTGGTGCTTGCCTGCTTTCCTATATTCAACTTGCAAATGTGAAAATAAACATCAGAAGGAAAATGCTATATAAATATCCAGCCTGTGCACATAAACTGAGCCTAGAACTTCCTACTACTCAGGGGAGTGGGAGTGTGTAAATCACACTGTCATCTAAAATATAGACAATTTAAACCACAAATTTCAACTTGCATCCTAGCCTCTAAATTATTTCTCCAAGCCAATATTGAAATGGGTGGGATTCTTGCTCCCAGAAACAGAGATCAGAAAGACCTCCTAAGGACTGATTCCCTCTCTACCCCCCCTTCCCTTTATTTTCCTCCAGGAGAGATTTCATGCCAGGCTGAATAAAGTAAATAATATGATATTACAAAAGACTGCAGTATAGTATATTAGATACCACAGTACCATTATAGGGTGTCTGTCAGCACCAATCACCATGACTGATGACTTATCAGAAGCAGACCTGACATTTCCAAATGAGCTGTTTTGATAGAGATGTCATTTTAAAAAAAGCTATCTTAACATAAAAAGAAAACCAGGTATAAACTCAGATGTACATGGAAAGCAGCTGTCACCTTTGCATTACCTATTTATAGGATTCCCACCTAGGCAACAAAACATTTGATGTTTTCTAAAACTAAAGAAATGAAAAGCAGCTGAATATCCCAAAGGAAAAACTTTGTTAGGATACTCTCTCAGATCAGAAAAGCTGGTACCAAGAGGTATGCTATACTCATGTCTTGCTGAATCTATTGCCTTCCATTTCAGACCTAGGTTGTTGTTGTTTACATTACACCTCCAGCTGTGATAGGTGGAGAGCAATTATGTAAGACAGGAGTGGCAAACCTGTGGCCCTTTTTATATGTTGTTCAATTACAATTCTCCAAATCCCTGACCATTGGGCTATTCTGGTTGGGGCTGATGGAAGATGGAAACCAGCCACAACTAGAGGCCCCTGGGTTCCCCATCCCTGATGTAAGACAGCGAAAAACAAAGGAAGGCTGCCAAACACCTGAACTTGGAGAGCTATCTGAAAAATAGCCATGAGTAAGTGTCAATTTAGGACGCGGGTGGCGCTGTGGGTAAAACCACAGTGCCTAGGACTTGCCGATCGTATGGTCGGCGGTTCGAATCCCCACGGCGGGGTGAGCTCCCGTCTTTCTGTCCCAGCTCCTGCCCACCTAGCAGTTCGAAAGCACCCTTAAAGTGCAAGTAGATAAATAGGTACCGCTTTATAGCGGGAAGGTAAACGGCGTTCCGTGTGCTGCGCTGGCTCGCCAGAGCAGCGATGTCACACTGGCCACGTGACCCGGAAGTGCTGTGGACGGTGCCAGCTCCCGGCCTCTAGAGTGAGATGAGTGCACAACCCTAGAGTCTGTCAAGACTGGCCCGTACGGGCAGGGGTACCTTTACCTTTTTAAGTGTCAATAGCTGGTTGCTTCAGTTATAGATTGAATGCCTGCTTCCATGCATGGCTGTAGGAAAGGCAGCTTCCAATCAGTAACGGCTGGTGTGATGGAACAATGGTGCAGAATATGCCTACCAACCCTACTGTCATGCGCCAAGAGTCAGCTTTGCCTGATGAACATCAGCCTGAAGGAGGAGAATGTGGAGTGACTCCACCTGCAGCTGACCAACCTTCAAGGATTCAGAGGAAAAGGCACTGATGAGAACCAGTTGGCTTCAGTCTTCTTAAGCAGAGCTTCCAGCAGCAGTCAGATGCTTTTAAGAATGCTTGTAGTTCCTGGTCCTACCTTGCTGCTTCCTGCTTGTCTTGACTCTTGACCCCATGATGATTGGTCTCCTTAACCCTTGGACCATCTGACCATGCATGGGTGGCACTGGGGTCTAAATCACTGAGTCTTTGGGGCTTGCCGATCAGAAGGTCAGTGCTTCAAATCCATGCAGCGGGGTGAGCTCCTACTGCTCTGTCCCAGCTCCTGCCAACCTAGCAGTTCAAAAGTATACCAGTGCGAGTAGATAAATAGGTACCTCTGCAGTGGGAAGGTAAACAGCATTTCTGTGTGCTCTGGCTTCCAGGACTGTGTCCCTTTGCGACAGAAGCGGTTTAGCCATGCTGGCCACATGACTGGGAAAGCTGTCTGCAGACAAACACCAGCTCCCTCAGCCTGAAGCTAGATGAGCACAGCACTGACACACCAGCAGAGTCCATCCAATGCTCTTGCTCGTGTGCTCCTACAACCCTGACCTTACTGCTGCCCAGTCCCACCCTGCCCTGTCCAGTTAAGCTGCAGCTATGCTGGTGATGGGAGAGCAGCTCAGCAGCATCACACCACACTCCTTGCTACTGAAGCCAAAGGTTTTTTCCACAAGGGGATATATGCACAGGAAATGACATAGAAATCTTACCACCTAAAATGATTGTATGAGCAACTGGCCCAAAGCATTTGAGCCATGCAATGGTTAGCTGACTTTAGGGATAGGCGGGTCAGTCTAAATTCCATCTGTGGCAATTTTGTGTTTGGCCAGTAGTCTGTTCCATTCATTTCCCATGTTTGTGTGTGTATTTGTGTGTGCCTGCCTTAAAAATCCTACATTTTGCAAATGATCCGGGGCAGCTGCATTTTAATGACCTTCCCTTTTCTTTAAAAGGTTGTAGCTATCTTAAATGGCTAGAAAGTGCGGCAGCTGCTGAACACTTTAAAATTGGGTTCACAGAAGCCCCTTGGGGTGGTTGAATGTATGATGTGCCATCCCTCCCCTGGACTGTACAGAAGATAGATCCCATCTGCTGCTATGTGTTATATACTGTAGCACCCCATGGGGATTCTGTGGTCCCTGGGGAAAATGGAATTGGGGACCTGAAGGTTTAAAGGCAGATCTTCAGTTGGAATTCTAAAGCAGACCACATCTAATTCCACATATTAAGCTGGGAGCTACAGAAAAGGCAAACCACTCTGGAACGCAGAGCCTCCAAATTCCTCAGCCATCCTTGGCTGGCATAGAATGGCATTTGCCTCCTCCTCTGTGTGCTTGTCTCATCTGTCCTCCTGATTCCCTTTCCATCCTTTGTTCTCCCTTCTTTCTACATTGGCTCTGATCTTCTGGTGTGTGTGTGTGTGTGTGTGTGTGTGTGTGTGTGACTTAGCTTTTTGGATCCTGATTATAAACTGTTCTTTTGTGTTGGTTCAATTCTCTTTGCCAGGTGACAGGGCATCTAGGCCAGCATTTGACTTTAACTCATGGAGATGCCTGTTCTTTTCCCGCTAAAATTTGGGGATGTGAGGTGGGGAGAGAAGGGAGGAAATCACACTAAAATTCAGTAATGCCATTTCTAATCCACATAGGAAAAATTACTCAATTTACTCATTAATATTTAACACTTTAATTTATGCAAATTAAGTAGCCTACTATCTACAGCTAGGCCAAAGTCAGGGTGGTTTGGGGGCGGGGAGCCATCCAGGTGGCAGCTATGCCTATTTTCCAAATGATGAAGTTGTTCTAGTAACGTTTATGCCTCCCCTGGGGCACGGTTAGAGCGGATTCATTAATGTTAGTAAAGTGTTCTGAGATTCTCCTTAGGGATGGAAGGACCCTGAAATATAATAATAACTTTTGTCCTCCCCTGCTCTTGATTGCTTCTGTAAATAAACGAATTAATTAGGTAAAGTAATACTCTGATATTTGACTACCTCTCTAGAGGGAAAACTGGCCAAGAGCCTGAATATTTGAACACTACTTACAAATAATAATAATAATCCACCCCACACACCTAGGGTAACAGATACTTCCATGGAGCTGACTTCTGCATTTGCCTTCAAGGCAGAAAGATAGACAGCATACATTTCAAACAGTGCAATCCCAACAATGTCTGTTCAGAGGTAAGTCTTATTGAATTTGACGGGGCTTAAAAAGGTAAAGGTACCCCTGCCCGTACGGGCCAGTCTTGACAGACTCTAGGGTTGTGCACCCATCTCACTCAAGAGGCCGGGGGCCAGCGCTGTCCGCAGACACTTCCGGGTCACGTGGCCAGCGTGACATCGCTGCTCTGGCGAGCCAGAGCCGCACACGGAAACACTGTTTACCTTCCCGCTAGTAAGCGGTCCCTATTTATCTACTTGCACCCGGGGGTGCTTTCAAACTGCTAGGTTGGCAGGCGCTGGGACTGAGCAGCGGGAGCACACCCCGCCGCGGGGATTCGAACCGCCGACCTTTTGATCGGCAAGCCCTAGGCGCTGAGGCTTTTACCCACAGCGCCACCCGCGTCCCTCTTGACGGGGCTTACTCCTAGGTAAATGGGGTTGGGATTGCAACCTTCATTAGCAGGCCCTACTTAGGAAAGTAAATTTGCAAGCCTGGGACAGTAAAAATAAAAGATGAAGCATCAATCACACCACTAATGCAATCAGGGTTGGGGCCAGGCCATGACATTTTGCTGCCTGTGCCTCGGGTTCCCATATGTCCAGAATTTCCCAGACATAGATGGGATTCAGCTGTCAGAAATAGTGTCTGGGAGGAAATCACTGCAATGTCTCAAGAACTTTGACAACTTTTTGAAATATGGCAACCCTACCTGTGGTGAAGGACAAAATGGCCCCTCCCACTCCACTCCCCTCCACCACCTCATTCTATGCACAGAAGTAGTTGAATTGTACATCAACAGCGCTGATGACTGTGATAACATCTTACCTTCCACTGTCAGGATAGAATGCTACCTTTGGGAGCACAGGGCAGGTTGTGTGTGTCACACACAAAACTCTGCCACCCAACAACTCACCACACTCCCTGCCTCTGCTCTAGGATCTGATGCCAGAGGTAGCTGCCTCACTCTTGAGTAGAGGGATAATTAATTGTATGTAGAGGTCCCATAGCTTAGGGGCAGAGGTGGCATGACAGAAGCAGCAGGTAGATATATCCTAGTGCAAAGAATTTGCGTAATGTCTGCATCACCTCTCAACTCCTGCTTTAAGGTTGTTCCACTCTTCCAGTACTGTCACTATCCTGATCTTCAAAAAATGATAGAGGTATGGTGGAGAAGTGTGGCAGCTCTGTGCCATTATGCATAGCTGTCAACGTTTCCCTTTTTTAAAGGGAAATTCCCTTATTCCAAATAGGATTCCTCACAAGAAAGGGGGAAAGTTGACAGCTATGCATTATGGCATAAGTTCTGCAAGATGCTGGGGGGCGGGGGGGGGGGGAGCCAGACGTGCAAATTATATTTTCACATTTACGGTAACATCTAGTTCAGGCCTCCTTCAGAGAAGAAAATAATTAGCTAAATTGTTTGAGATGCTTTCTTTTAATTGTAGCTCTTAAGTCAAGAATGTGTTTTCTTCTATCTGCCTTCACCCACATTGTTGTATGGGAAGGTTTCCCCCTGTAGATGGGTTCCACCCACACAGGTTTCTGAAAGAAAGGCTGCTTGGAGTTTTCCAGCACATTATTTCCTGGGGGGGGGGGGAATATCAGCACAACCAAGTCCTTGTACTTCATAATGATTCACTGAGACAAAGATTGTGTGTGTGGTTTTTTTAAAAAAGAAATGTGGAAGCTGTATTCTCTGTAGGGAACCAAAATTAGGCTTCTATTGAAACACCACCACACATCTGGTCTGCTTTCCAGTTCAATACTTGGGCTCCTGTCACCAGCGGCAGAGCAAGCCAATCAGGAGCCTGGGGTGGCACGCGTGCCCTACACCCAGGGGCAGGGCCAGCCACTGCAGGGCGGGGCAGGATTCTCTGCGGGGCCTCCAAGGAGTCTGCCTGCCTCCTCCCACTCAGCCGCCCTACAGCTGAGGGGGAGGTGGTGGGTGGAACGTTTGGGGCAGCAAGGAGCCTGCGAGTGCCCAAGCTACTGTGTCACTCCCAGGAGTGACGCATGGCTCAGGTGCACTGCAGGCCCCGCAGTGATTGCTGCCCGGCATTTTGTCACCCCCCTCAGTGGTGACACCCAGGATGGTCCACCCCACCGCATCCCCCTTCCTCCACCCCCTGCCTGTCACCCAGACCCTTCCTGAGTGCATGTAGTGAGTCTTTCAACTGTGGACCATCTCAGAATAATACTGAGTGTCCAACTAAGACAGGGGTAATGGCAGCAGGAATGAGAGAGGGTTTTTAAAGAGCTTCAATCACAACAGGATTTCCTGCTTACATGTTTTGGGGTATGCAAGGCCCTAAATCAGGGTTGAGGGACCTGTGGCCCCCCATATGATGTTGGACTCCCAGCATCCATTAGCTTGCCAGCTTGACCAGTGGTCAGGGATGATAGAGGTGGTAAGCTGAAGTCCAACAACATCTGGAGTTCCCCAGCCCTGTTATATAATAATAATAAGTTTATATAAATATTATTCTTGGTAGGGCAACACGGCCTCATAGAATGATCATGTTGCATCCTCCTAAAGATCTATCTAGACTCCTGGTTCCATACTTACTATGGTTAGCAGATGCCCCAGGGAAATTCAAGATGGCAACAGCCACCCCCAGTGCCTGGTGATTATTATTATTGAACCGCATGAGCAGTTTTGTAGTTAAGGTATGCATGGAGTGGAGACGGCAGAGAGGAGTTTCCCCCCTTTTTAATACTACTGGTAAACAGGACATTCTGGAAGATTCGGGTCAGAAAAAGGAAATACCTCTTCACAAGGTACATAATGGAACAATGGAATGCCCTACTACCAAGCGTAATGAGAGCCACTAAGTTGGATCATTTTAAAAGGTAAAATTCTAATTCATGGAGAAGAAGACTATCAATGGCTACAAACCATCCCTGGTTCCATGACTATCAATGGCTACTACCTTCAGTTTCAGAGCAATAGGGCTTTGAACATCAGTTGCTGGGAATCACAAGCGGAAGAGTGCTGCTGTTTATTTGTAAAAAAGCATTTAATACCAACCCTTCAGTGGGGACTAGAGAGGTTTACGTCATAATAAAACTGTAAAATAAAACACAAATAATAAACCACTAAAACAGTACAACCAATAAACTATTGCTCACAGGTCCTGCTTACAGGCTTCTCATAGGCAGCTTCTTAAGAAGCATATTACTGACATTGTCTGTTTAGGCCACAAAAAATATTGTTTCTTATAAAACCAAGATGGATCGCTCTGTCAGTATGAAGGTTACTGCAGAAGAGGGGTTTGAGCTATCTAAATTCAGGGAAATTGAGTGGGAAATGACTGAATTACAGCTGTTTAAAAACTGGGGGGCAGACTGGTTTGATGTTTTTAACCCCTGATGCTCCCCACCATTTCAGGTTATTTGGCCGGAAGTGCAAATGTTTCAGAAAATCCATGTGTGCTATGGAGATGGGCCTTTCATTTAACTTTTTGATAATCTATTGAATACTTTTAACACAGTTACATTTTCAGTTCCTTTATCATTCAATAGATACACACAGACATTGTAGTTTCTATTTTGGAATAGAAACATCCCGAATAATTTGAGCTTTCTAAGAGCTGCATTCACACACTTGAAAAGCCTTAAGGGAGCCTGTCAACATGCTTGTTCGGGACACCCAAACCTATACACTTTTGAACCTGTTGGGGAAGTAGGCTCCTAAGGAACAGTTAAGTTAGTCTGGTGCCAGGTGGACATCTGATTTCTGAGAGCCCTTTTGCCCTGTTCCTGCTGGAAGGCAGATTCCTTTCAGTTTGCTACAGCTGGCCCAGCAACTAGCATGATTTGCCAACTGAACAGGAACAGACTATGGGTAACACTAGATTGTTAGGTCTGGGTAGTGGTGGAGCACCCCTGGAAGGGGAAACAAAGCAATGACTTTGAGAAGTAACTCAGAAAGGAGATTTGTTAAGGCAAGGGTGCACAGGTATTTGGACAGCGTTCTCTCTCAACTCACAGTGTGCCACGAGCCACTGATCTTCCCTTGCCCCATACAGACAATCTCTGTCCTCTGTGGTGGTGACATGTAGCCTATATAACATCATTAGCTATGTTGCAGTGTGAAATCAGCTAACTCAGCTATTATGTGACCCCAATTGGCTACAAAGACAGCAAAAAGACATGGAGGAGCAGAACAGAGGAGGAATATCATGGCTGAAAATAGGCACAGATAAAGTGCCATTTCTGTTAATGTCCTGCAAGTACCCAGTTTCACTCTTTTTTTTGGTCATGGTTAATACTTTTGGCCTAGCCCTAATTGCAATTAATGTTTTCATTACAGCCTACCAGCTTTGTTGCTAGTTGTTGTCACATGCTAACCCTGCGAAAGGTAGGTATGAAGTGGAAATTCAGTGTGAAAAATGGGAACAGTTGCAAGAAAAAGTGTGCATCATGAGCACTGACTGCAAGATGCATTGTGAGGCAAACGACATGCAATGCTTTCTGCTATATAAGGGCAAGTGGGTTTGCAGCTGGGAGAGCAATTGTTTGAAAGGAAGGGATTTGCTTTGTAAATTCAGTAATCCAGATCTCCCTTTGGGAAATAAAAAATTAGGTGCAAAACAACTAAATAGTTCTGATTATTGTAACCTGACCTGGGATCTTAGGATGAAAGGTGAGATGATGATAACATCAAACATGAGAATGAAGAAGTGTAGGATGAAAGAGCATCTACTTCAGAGAAGGATGATATTGCCATGAAAAACATGGTTTGGTCCATTTCCTTTAAAAAAAATCAGTAGAAAAGATTAATGCACAGTGTGGGTACATGGAACCATTGTAAGCAAGGACAATATGTAAGACTGTACAACATCGTTACTGCTTGTATGGTGCTCAAGTTAAGCTAAAAGCAGGCACAGGGCCAGCTTGGTTGGCTTTTACACTTCGCCAAAGGGGGGAAAAGACACAAATTTCCAAAAAAAATTGTGTGTGATAACACACAAACACAGAGGGAGGGAGAGATAGAGAGATGCAGAAATAGTTACTAATTAAATAGAAATAGAATCTTCTTCTTTCTCTGGCAATCACTCGTAGCCGAGTAAGTTTGTCTTCCATGAACACAGTTTTAATGTTGTGTCCGTAGGTGCCTGGAATATGCTCACCATAGAAGGAATACTGTGACTAGTGGCTTGGACTATGCACCTTCAGCCTCCTGCCTTGTTGCTAACTGTTGAAAGGCAGCTTCAAATCCTCAGCTCTCCCTTTTTATGGCTTATTGCCTTACACCAACTCAGACTGGACAGCTCTTCCGCTAGAAGACTCTGCTCTGACAGCCCTTCAAATAGAGGACAGTCCTGTGCAGACTAGGGCACAGGGCCACCTGTTCATCTTTTGAATACTTTATTGTCATCTCAATGTACAGCCCATTTCGTGATTTTAATGCATGATCTCCATGCCTGACTTGCCCTGACATCTAAGATGACAAATTTATGCACAATGATCTAATCATAAACACCCACCAACACACCGTTTGTTGCTTTTTTTTATTTTATTAAGTGAATGCAATGTCGGCCAGAGAGGTCAATGTTACCAGCTTTACTTGTGAAGATGAACAGCTTGTACGTTTCATTTTAGCTATTAAGTACAACACATGACAGGTGCTGCCTCTCTTTCCTTAAATCTAGCTTTTTGGAGCTTGAATGGATTTGGAAGAGACTTCTCTCATACACTGAATGCTTTTTTAAAAAAAAATCTTGGAATATTATGTTTTAGACATTGTACAGTGTGCATGCACATGAAAGCTTATACCCAGAACAAAGTTAGTTGGTCTCTAAGGTGCTACTGGACAATTTACGGTATTTATTTATTTATTTTGACTGTGTCAGACCAACATGGCTATCTACCTGAATCTAGAATCGTAAAATTTGTAAATAATATTAAATGCCTTGGCAATTATAGGTATTGTGATGGCCTTGGATTCGGACTCGGATGCTGAACCTGAGGGATCCCAGCTTGCACAAGATTCCCCGCCTCCAGAACCAGCTGAGCCGGGGCTGGGGCATGAGCCTGAAGGGTCCTCACCTGTGCTGGATCCTCAGGTGCAGGCATCAGCTGAGTCTGCTCTGGCTCCTGAGGTGATGGAGGACCCATTGCCTGCAGGTGCTTCACTCTCAGCCCCATCAGAGGAAGGTGAGGTTGCCTCTGGGTCCGGTAACCCTTCAGCCTCTCCTGAGCTGCAGAGACTCAGGGCAGAGAGGCGGAGGGAACTAAGTTCCCACAGGGGGAGTGCTCGCATCCAGGCCAGGAGAGGCGAGTCACCAGAAGATCAGGGCCGCCCTATGCCTCGGGGCAGATAAAAGCCGGCCAGCCCCAGTCCCAAGTTGTGGGAGCAACATTGTTGGTTGCTAGTTCCTGCCTGAACCCTGTCCTGCTTTCCTGCCTGAGCTCTTGACCCGCCCTGGCTCCCTGCTTGCAAGCCTGTTCCTGACTTCACCCGACTCCCTGCCCTGCACCCAGCTTCAGCTACTACGGACTGCTTCCATGTTGCACCTTTGACCACAGACCGGACATGGACCTCGCCTCTCGGGTAACCCACGGAACCAGCACAGGTATACTGCTACTGAAAAAAGAAGTTCAACTTCTTACTATTACATTTTCTAAATACTGATAGAACTAACTAACCTCCATGCAATTAGCTACCATATTTTTCGCTCTATAGGACGCACTTTTCCCCCTCCAAAAATGAAGGGGAAATGTGTGTGTGTCCTATGGAGCAAATGCAGCACCGACCCTTCTCGCTCTCCAGGCTTCAGCGAAGCTATTGGCAAGCCTTCGGAGTCCGGCGGGAGTTCCCGCCGGGCTTCCAAGGCTTGCGGACAACAGCCTGCAGCCCGAAACCTGGGGAGCGCAGCGCTGCGCACCCCAGGCTTCGGGCATCTATCCGCAAGCCTTCAGAGCCCGGCAGGAGCTCCCGCCAGGCTCCCAAGGCTTGCAAACAGCAGTCTGCAGCCTGAAACCCGGGGAGTTAGCGCTGTGCACCCCGGGCTTTGGGCATCTATCCGCAAGCCTTTGGAGCCCGGCGGGAACTCCCCTCCGGGCTCAGAAGGCTTGCGGATAGCAGCAAGCTCCGGGAGCGAAGGCGAGGTTGTGCACAACCTCGCCCCTGCTCCCGGACTCGTTCTGGGGTCTGGAGAAGCTCGGGCTTCCCCCGCCCCAGCGCCCCAGCTACAAAGGAAGCCAAGACAGCGAGCGGGATCCATCTCGCTTGCTGTCTTGGCTTCTGCCAAAGCCGCGCACAGCCTCTGGGGGCTGGGGAAAAAATAATCCCCCCCTTTATTCCCCCCCAAAAAAACCTAAGTGCGCCCTATGGTCCGGTGCGCCCTATAGAGCAAAAAATACGGTAATTGCTTTAAGGTTGTCTATGCCAGTTGCCAACTCAAGAAGATGACTCCATTGCTTGGACTGAAATTGTCAGTGGCTCAGTGGTTAGTGAAGTATGGGCAGACATGTTAAACTGCAGTATTTTTTTACACCGATAGAGGAAAAATGCCCTAGCATGATGCACTGAAATTACAAGAAACGGAATAAAATGAAGCAACTGAAGAAGGACCTTGGCCATTTCCCAAGCATTCAATACCATTCTTCACTTTACAGCTCTTTGTTGCTGTTGTTTTTAAAACAGGCAAATCTGAAGTGCATTCAATTCACACACAAAAGCGGAAAGAATTCAAACATTTTTAAGCAAACAAGGTGGATGAAATGGAAGGTTAAACTGCAAACAACTGACACGCAGCATCTTAACACAACCAGCTTTTCAGCAAAGGGTCGTTCTTTTTCAGCTACAGAATAAAAAGCACCCAAAATACATCACAATGTTCAGAGACATCTTCGTTATGTACACACACAGAGAACACACCATCTCTCCAGAATATACTATAAGGGCTCTGTAAAACTGGTTTTACAATAGTGATCAATTTGCATGCGCGCGCGCACACACACACATATAATATTCCAGTCTGTTTGAAGCAAGACTGCAACTGGTAGATTAATCAGTTGAAGATGGAGTTGAATGAAGTCCAATTTAATCAGAAGGATTGTGGTGTTTCAATGTGTTATGCTACTTTTCCTGTCACTATTGCATTAGCCACACCACACATTGAAAGCACATAGCTTCTCCCCCCCCCCAAAAAAAAGTCCTGGTGACTGTAGTCTGTCAAGTGTGCTGTGGGAATTGTAGCTTTGTGCTGGTATAACTACAGTCCCCAGAATTCTTTGTGTGGCACCATGTGCTTTAAATTTATTGGGGAATGTGAATGAATAATAGTTTTTCAGTGCAACCCTATGCCCATTTACTAGGAAGTAATTCCCACTGAAAATGGGGGCTTTACTTCTGAATAAACATGAATAGGATTGTGCTGTTCTACAGTTTAATAAACATTAGTTCACCTTCAGCATCTCCAAAAGTATTTAGTTTCAGTCTTTGTTAATAAGGAAATGTATTTAAATTTGAACAGTTAATCAATCAGTTAAATAGGAGATGGCTGGTCAACTAAAAATTATTTAATTGACTTGACAGCTTTAATTTAAACATACTTAATGATGGTAACTTTTTTCTTGCTAAAATAAATTAAGCTTTAGTTTTACTTAAAATAATAACTATAAATATATTTCCCAAATCAAGAGATGTACATAATTGTTTACAACAATGCCGTCAACAACTGAGCACCGTTTTAAGGGACAGCTCCATTTAAAATCCAATTAAAAGCTCACATTTTAATTTGTGGCTAATGAATGAATTGATTATGTGCACCAATTCATCAATTAGCAGTTTTAGTGCTAGCAAAAATAACATGAAGAGCAATTTGAGAGTATAACACAAGAAACCAAATGAGAGAATCGAGTCAGAAGGCAAAGTAAAATATTTATAGAACACCAAACGTTAGCATTGCTTCACTTCTAAATCTTGGGCCACTCGATGACAGCTTCCAATTTCATCCAAAAGGTTAAAAAAACAAACAAACCCAACCCACTTCCCCACACTTTCCCCATTCATGTGCTTTCTTCTGTGGCCACATCTACATGGGTCACATTTAGTGTGCATATCTGTTCTTTACCAGCCTGCAAATGATCAGTGAGTGTTGCAAGCCTTGGTTTGAATACACTGGGACTTCCTTCTGGGTAAACATGAATCGGCTTGCACTATCAGCCCCTCAAAATTATGAGCCTATGTAAAAGTTATGAGATGCAGGCATGTGATTGACACGTATACACACACTGGAAAATAAGTAATTCCATTCAAACCTGGAAATGGCAGGAGAGAGCTGGAGAGTTCTTGTGGCTCACAAGGACACCCTCCCCAGAGCCTGAAGAGGATGTAAGCGAGGGCACAGGAAGCCCCAAAGAGACCTGAGGCGCAGCAGGGCTTTGTTTAGGCTGCTCAGCCTCCTCGCATAGCAGCTGGTGTGCGTGGTAGTACAGCAGCCGCATTCCTACATGTCCTCCAGCCTCCTGCCAGCCCCAGCGTGTCAATTCTAGTTGTAGATATTTTTAGACACAGTGTTTTTGGTCTGGAGTGGAGAGAGTGTACCAGAGAGGGCATCTAAAGGGTGTTCCCCACTTACACAATTTTTGCTTATAAGCACAGAGTCCTGGAACGCAACCCCCGTGTAAGTGGGAGGACACCTGTACTTCAAACACATTCAGGGCTTTTAAAGTTTTTGCTTCTGGAGAGACCCTTATTTATTTTGATATATATAAGAATTTCAACCCTGCCCTTCTAATGGATATGCATTTCTTGGGGCAGCAAGCAGTATTTAAAATCACCATATCACAGCAGTTTCAAACAAAGTGTATTGGAATACAATGGAGGAAGGCAGATCACATAAAACACAAAAACCTCAGGTAAAGGTGTCAATCTTCCCTGCAGAAGGCAGGTGGAAGGTCCCATCAGAAGACAACTAGAGAAGAGGCAATCGGAACTTCATGGAGCAAACTGTTCCAGAAAGAGTATTTATTTTTAGCTTTTAGAATTATATCATTATTTATATTTTGGACCTTCCACCTGCAATTATCACTGTTTTGAGACACTTCATGACCAGCTGAAATTCTCCCAGTGGAGACTCCCCCAAATCCCATGACTCATAATAAAATAACGGGCACTAGCAACCTTGACTGAGAGATGCGTACCATGAAAGGAATAGTCCTAGAAGAGTAGATAGCATTGTGGAAGCTGATAAAATATTGTTTTCCCCAAAGGCAAACAATAATATTCATTGTGAATGAACACTAAGCAGCTATTCAAACTATTCATAGAAGAGACAAAAAAGGAAGGTGGTTATTGCCTGAGGAAGCTTTCAGATGTGCCTTTATGGATATATGAAAGGAAAGAATCCCAGCTGTATTTTTTAATAAAGCACCAGAGAAGATAAAAAAAGGTAAATTTCAAGAATCTCTGCTCAGAATGAAAATCTACCGTGGAAATAACATGGGAAGATATCCCCAACTGCTGCACAGATGAAATATCAAGTCCAATTCACCTTTGTAAGGGACCCTTTGTGCTGATGCCCACAGAGTATTAACATTAAACACAGCAGGAAGACCAAAAATAATTCACACAAGCTGCTGAATTGAATGGACAGGTTCAGGGACAGCTTCTCAACTAGCCCAAACCCCACTGCTTCTTTGATTTATTCTAGCAAACCATCCAAGCCTTTAAAAAGACTCATAGAGAATGAATGTCCTTTGCTAATCAGACATTAAGCAGACAAGCCACATAGTTATGTACTTCTATGTCAAAGGCAGTTGTATGTGCGTGTTCACACCTAGGCTCTCAAAGCAGCAGAAGTTTACTCAAGTAGAAACTACAGCACTAAAATACTTCACTTCTGCCCACATTGCCAGCTTCTGTACTGTCTTCACTGCCAACTTAGCGGGATGTAAATTGAGGGCATATGGATAATACAGAAATCAATTATCTTACTGGAATAAACTCTACTGCTCTTTGGGAGTTTAGGTGTAATTGCACCAATAATAATAAACTGGCCTATCCAAGGCATCTAGTCTCATGCAACTGCCACAACCCACATTTTCTTCTGCCAGTCCCTTTAATTCTTATTTTCTGCCATAAACCCCTCATCCATCAGCTCCTGGTCTTCCCTGCTTGTTTCATTACAAACCCTTAACCAAACCCATAAATCTTTCCCTCCTAAGTACATATTCCTCATGTCTTCTTGCCAGTAAAATAAAAGCTCACAGAAAAAAGAGAGAACAAGAGGGATGGACATCTGAAACCAGTCTGGATCAGCAGCATCTTGAGAATTTGGATCCTACAGCATATCTACAAATGGGCTACTGTTCAGTGATGTTATGTATCACCAGTGGTTCATGGCAATTAATGCTGAGTACTTAAGTGCGGGAAAAGAGACTCAGAAAGTCTGGGACTTACTTAAGGGTAGGTGCTGCTTACAATGTAGCTGTTGATCATCCAGTGCTCACAACGGCAGAAAGGACAGGATGCAATTAACATTCAGTGCATAAAATCGAAGCAGCTTAAGGCTAGTTTGCTGAATCCTCAAAACCTTGATGAATGAAGCACTATGATTATGACTGTTGATAATAGCAGCTGGAAACTTGGTCTTCTAAAACCACCTCCCATTATCCAAATGACAGTGCCAGTCCTATGCAAGTAGGAAGATGAGGAGCTCAACCTTTCCTCAGCTGTGATGACCCCAAAAGTCTTGTACATGAGTGGGGAGACAACGTAGCTTTGATTTAGCTAATCTCAGGAAAGTGTGGCACCATTCCCTATTGAACAGATTGATGTTAAGCATATAGCTGATTTGAGGATGTGAATGAGCTGCATATAATATATCTCAGTCTTTGGTTGTCAGCACTATTCTCAATGCAGATGGTTCTGAGGACCATGCAGATAAGTGATGATGCTTAATGAAATCATGCAAATGAAACATAATGAATGGGATAAGGTAGACAGGGTTAAGAATGCTAATCTGCAGAACATGGTTTCTTGTGTTGGGGCTCATCAAATGAACACTGTGATCCAGCAGAAGTACAGAGGGCATCACCCAGGTCAGTGTGTTGCTATAAGAACAGCAAACTGACTTGCCATAAAAGCCTCCTCACGTTTACTCTGATATAAGTCCCACCATGATCAGTGGGATTTACTCTCTAGCAAGTGTCTTTAGGATTAAAATCCTAAAATATAAGGAGAGGGCCAAAATGACTTTCATAGGTTCCCTGCTTCAGATGGGCAATGGTTCAACATCTAATTATTAGAGATGCCAGGTTGGAGACCATGAAATGCTATTTTTTTATTTAGACACTTAGCTGCATCTTAGAAAAGGGCTGGAAAAGCTATAGCTTCCCACGGGTTATTAGACTATAGATCTCATCACCCCTTACCATTGGCCATGCTACCTGAGACTGATTGAATCCAATGACATGTGAAAGGCCACAATCTCCACACTCCATGTTATTATAAGCCCACACCTGCACTATCCATTTGAAGCAGTCTCATGCCACTTAAAGCAGTCATGGCTTTCACCAAAGAATCCTGGGCACCGTAGCTTGTTAAGGGTGCTGAGAGTTGTTAGGAGACCCCGTTCCACTCACAAAACTGCAATTTCCAGAGTTCCCTGGGAATAAAGGTTGGTTGTTAAACCACTCTGAGAATTGTAGCTCTGTGAAGGGAATAGGGGATCTCCTAACAACTCTCAGCACAGTTAACAAACTTCAATTTCCAGTATCCTTTGGAGAAGCTATGACTATTTAAAATGGAGTGCTAGTGCTTTAAATTGATAGTGCAGATGGATTGGTTGGCTTCTTTCTAGCCCTGCAAGACATTTTCCTGCTGGAAGGTGAATACGTTGCCTTTTGCCCAATGTGAGGAGTTTAGATTTGAGAAGAAGACAGAAAAACAAGCCTTGAACTTTTGCCCCAATTCCACTTACCTCCTAGCAGAACTGGAGAATCAGACTAAATTGCATTTTTCTATATTCAAACTATTTGCTTATAGATATGTGGCTTTGAGAAAGGGATCTCAAGGGAGTAAATCTTATCTCCCAACCTTATCCGAGAAAATGAAGACTGGGACTATTACAACATTTTGCTTAAATGATTTGGGATTATTTTTATCATTGCATTTATATCCCCCCTTTTTCTCCAGGGATCTCAAAGTTTTGTACATGGTTCTTTCCCTCCTCAGTTAATCTCCACAAGAACCCTGTGAGAGGTAGGTTAGGCTAAGAGGCAGTGACTGGGCCAAGGACACACAGTGAGCTTCATGGCCAAGGGAGGATTTGAACCCTGGTCTTCCAGGTCCTAGTCCAATGCTCTAAGCACTACACCTCACTAGCTCTCTTAAGAATGCTGCTGCCTGGCTTCACCCTTCAGCCAGATGATCTTGTAAGCAAGAAGCTAAATCAGAGTGGGTCAGGGGTGATTTAGTCCAGAAGTCTAAAAGTGGGCCATTTACCATCAGGGGTCAAGAACCGTGAGGACTGAGGGGTATAACACAGCTGCTACAATATATAACCTAGCAGCTATACAATCAATGTAAGCTCATCAGCAGTCATTGGAGAAGGAAAGAAAGAAGCAAGAGTAACATCAACACCAAAATAAGAGTGATCTTAAAGCTATCAGGCATCAAACAAACAAAACTGAGTAGACAGTATTATATTTCAATCACAAAATAATGACACCCACTATATGGCATGCAGCTACGGAAAACCAGAATGATGCAAAAGAAATAGCTTTAGGAACTGTAAGCAATTTTGAGGAACATTTTCATTTTCTTTGTAGTTTTGTTTGCAAGAAACTAAACTGGAATAGCAGTATTTCCCAGTAGGTTTTAATAAGTTAGCTGTGTAGCTGCTACGAATCTGAGATATAACAGTAACAGTGTCTACTTCTTCTGGAACACTTTTGGAATTGATTCACAAATACTGAGCTAGATTGACCAGTGGGCTAACTCACAGCTTCCTACGCTTCTATACCATGAAGACTGAGTGGTATAACACATTCATATGAAATTTGCCGGGCAGTTCTCCAACCAAAGACCATATACAAAAATGCAGACGTTTGAGGAAAGTGTAATAACTTATAAAAATGTGTTATATTAGGAGAAATTACTTGCAAATGCATACATTAGACAAAACGGCATAGGAAAAAAAATCTATTAGCAGAAATCCACACTAAAATGCTGAAGATTTTTCACAAGCATTTTAAAAAAGAAAATTCACAAATTACTGCAGAAATGTGGAGAACCAAATTTTAAGATTAGAAAAATGAGAAATGGAAAGAACAAAAATGGACAAATCCTTCTCTCCATAGTCCAGAAATAAATTAAAGGTATAGATTCCCTTGTCTACTGTATACTTGGGGTTTTGTTTAACTGGAGAAACTTAATAAACAAGAGGTCTCTGGGTCAAAGGTTATTCTATAGCTTTTAAAAAGGTAGGTGAATAGTGCTCTCCTTGCTCTCGGCTGACACATCTGAACTTCCTTGAATATGAACTAATTTGGATTAATTGGCAATCAATTAACCCTCTTTAAAAACTCTCAAAGAGATTTTTGGCCACTACACTGGGGACTTCCAGAGCTGAAAGCCTAATAACTTGAACTAAAGAGATAACATTCTCGTTTAGCTTGAACAGAGAAAGACACATTTCACAATATGCACAAGGGAAAGAAATCAGGCCCAATTACCATGAAATGTTTGCAGTTGCAATGCTACGGCACAGCTGCTATGATGAAAGAAGCCCAGCCATGGGATAGTTGTAATTATGAGATCTTGGTCATCAGGAAAGTGATACAAGTTCCCTGTATTCACCCACTGTCTTAGAAATCTTCAGGTCCTTCCAGTTGTGTAGCCACTGAATTTCAACTCCATGATTTGGTTTCCTGATTAAGTAGCATTTTGTTCCCAGGTTGAAGAGAAACCTAGTAAATGTTATACAATCATGACAATGAAGATTGAAAAGTGGATTCCATTACCGACAAGTTCTTGGGATCTTTTTGACTGGGTGGTCTAGTGGGTGGCCAGGGAAGACATGGTTTTAATAATCTGGTGAGCAATGAACCTGCTACTTGAGACTCTGGATAAAGTAAGTCATTGTGTCTCAGCCTCTGCTCCACATATATAATATAGAAATGGCAGTGAGCCCATCTTACAGGAAATCAAACACTATGGACCATTTTTCACATCCAAAGTGCTGCACACATAATAAGAGACTGCCACACATTTGGATTCCTGGCTGGTTTGCAGAAGCCCCAAATGCTTCTGGCTGTGTTCAGCCCCATTTGCACTGCCATAACTGAAATGTCCAACAGATATTGCATCGGAGAGTTAGTTGGTATTCAATGTCTAACAAGTGCCTTCTTCAATCTAAATTAAATCCCAGACCGAAAGGCAATTTAGCGTGAGACCATGAGTTCATTAGAAACCCATGCTGAATCCAAAAGGTGCTCGCAGAGAAAAGAGGGATGCACAAGCATGCAGGTAGTGAGTCAAAGTTAGAAAAGGGGGAAATCGTCATATTAGGGAGATGAAGATTAAATGACAATACACCCTTCTTCCCACAATTGAAAGGACAAGCAGGCAGAGCTAACAAACTGTGACAAAGTGGAGTGCGCCGACACTCGCAGTCAATTCCCTTAAATAAAACTTTTATTGGAAATAATATCTGAAAACAAGCAGACTGCAATAGGAATTAATGGCAATTCGTGCCCCACCAGCCTATCTTTGCATTCACGGTGTGGAAAAGGAGACATTGCTGTGTTTGCTTCTGAATGCAAAATCTTGCAAGTGCTATTACTGGAAGCAGGTGAGGGTGGGGGGCTGGGAGGGGGCAGAGGCGGAGAGGAGGAGTGAGACGGAACCATTTAGCCTTCATTAGTCCAAATTAAAATCAGAAGTGAGATGACAATTACAATTTGTGACCAGCTAATTGTTTCCCTCAGAAGCTGATCGTTCTGTAGATTTGGAAAATTAATTGTTCACAGTCCCAGGTGTATTGGCTTTGAACCCTGCTGAGGAAATTAAACTCCTTTGAGCTAGGAATCTGTGACTCTGAGCCGTGCTCTGCAGGCCAGGCCTACTAACACATAAAATGGGAATTGCCATCCGTAACTGGAGATGGTTGGTACACACTTTGGGAGACCTGGCTGGTAGCGGAGAGGGATGCATTTATTTTCTGAACTACAGTATAGGAAGCAGAGAGCTAAAGGCACATAATAGCTGGTACAGGAAAGGGAAAGTTTAACGATTGTGCAGTAGGCTAGTTTCCATACACACTTCTCTCTCCTCTAACCAGGGAAGCAGGAGACATCATCAGAGTTCAGGGACACATTCCAGCCAGGCAAAACTACTCAAGGTCTGTATGAAGCAGGAATAGTGGAGACTGTGGCTAGGGAGGGGGCATGGCCTTGGGAGAGTCACAGGGGCTAGATCAGTGGTTCCCAGACTTATTTGGGCCACCCCTAAGGTAAAGGGACCCCTGACCATTAGGTCCAGTCGTGGCCGACTCTGGGGTTGCGGCGCTCATCTCGCTTTATTGGCTGAGGGAGCCGGCGTACAGCTTCCGGGTCATGTGGCCAGCATGACTAAGCCACTTCTGGCGAACCAGAGCAGTGCACGGAAACGCCGTTTACCTTCCCGCCGGAGTGGTACCTATTTATCTACTTGCACTTTGATGTGCTTTTGAACTGCTAGGTTGGCAGGAGCAGGGACCGAGCAACAGGAACTCACCCCGTCACGGGGATTCGAACCGCCGACCTTCTGATCGGCAGGTCCTAGGGTCCGTGGTTTAACCCACAGCGCCACCTGCGTCCCGGGCCACCCCTACTTGGTCCCATAAATTCATCTCCAGTGTCCCCTATCCTACAAAAAGCATTATTCAGAGCAGCAGCTTGCCCAACCCACTAAGAAAGACAGTAACATAATAAAATTGAAAATGGTAACAATTAATTGCACATTCATTCAAAATCCAATTAAAACTATTGAATTTAATTCAACAAAATTGATGAATTGATTCAGTGATTCCAATTTTTCAAAGTCTGATAGTCATTTACACCTTTAGTGCCACCCTGCTACCCACTTGTCTCTTAGCAGCCCCCTAGGTAACCTCACCACACCCAGGGGGCAGTACTGTTCCCCATCCAGTTTGAAACCATACCAGACCCTGCTTAGCTTTGCAAATGTGCTAGCAGCTTTACTGATGCACCAATAGCTTTAGAGCATATTACTGACAGCTCTTTCTACCTTCTTCCCAGCTTTTCACGTATGTGATATGCCACGAGTAAGTTTTCAACTAGAGGCACTGGGCCTGCACTACCATTTTTCAATCAGAGTGGCTGCTATTCAAGGATGAGGCATTCCCCACCCCAAGGGGGAGAAAACCAGCAGGAGTAGTTTTTCTTGGCATATTTAATTAGTAAAACAGTTATTGGAAAATTAATTTTCCTTTGGCTCTTTCACAGAAATACCTGCCCTGAAAAATGACTACGATGAAAGGATTGCTCACTTTGCAGAGTACAGAAAGTCCAGAAGTTAGCTATTGGGTCCTGTGGCTTAGCCATTTGTGTGGCATCTGCTGAATCTTGTCCCTGATGCTCTTGATTCTATGGAATGTCTTACTACACACTAGCAGCAGTATTTTAGATGTTCACTATACAGATTGAGAAGAAAATAGGATATTCTTACTATCACCAGGTTTGGGATTACTATTGGGCAGCTGCCTCAGTGGCAAATGTTGGAAGATGGTGGGGTGGTTGTGGTGTCAGCCTCCCCAATTCCTTCTGAAATTCCCTGGATGTTCTTGTGACAGATCCTACATGGCTGAGATGACTGCCCACCTCATATATAGCCATTGAATAGAGAACTGAAGTCTCAGAGGACAGCCAGAGGAATGCCATTTTCATGTCCCTTTATGAACTAGGGATCAGAGCTTGTCTCATAGGAGTATTTGGAGAATGCCAAGTCTGAGTGTTGGTGCCTATGTGGAAAACCACCAATTTAGCCTGGACTTGTTGATGTGTTCCAGTTCCTGACTTATATAGTAACCAAGTCACCCCAAGGTCTTTTTCTCAGGCTAGGGGTGACCAGAGGATGAATCATACACATGCATGTCACTGCTTTGCGGATCTGCCTACTTTAAGATTAAGATGAAGGGAAATGAATTACATGAAGTATTGTCTTTTTTGGCCCATCCTTACTTTTGACCTTTTAATCCTGTTTGTATAATAAAAGTCTGACACAAGGAGATGATCCCTGTACTTAATTGTCTGGACAACGCTCTTAATAGAGCCAGAATTATCTGTGCAGATAGCTTTTGAGCCTGGATACCTGGAAGCTACTTACATAGAATCATAGAATTGTAGAGTTGAAAGGGACCCTGAGGATCATCTAGTCCAACCCTCTGCAATTAAGGAATACTCAGCTGTCCCATATGGTGATCGAACCTGCAACCTTGTGTTATCAGCACCATGCTCTAACCAACCAAACTATCCACCTCACTTTCTGGGGGAGAGGGAGTGTCATTCAGGCAGGGGGCCTCTGCCTCTGACATTCTTCTTTGTTGGAAGCCAAAGCTGTGTGTATCACACAGGCTGTGTTGCATCTCCTAAACAAACCTGCTCTTTCCAGGCGTACTGGAGGATACTGCCCCATCACCATTGTAGAAGTAAAACCCATTGTTGGCTTCTGTATGTGGAATTAGGGGGTGCGCATGCACTATCTTGTTATTTGCAACATACATCAAAATGTTTGGGGCTGGCTGTGGGTTGACCCTAACCTCAGAAAGCTCTAAACTCAATGCAATATTCTGAAGTCAAAAATAAAGCTCAGCACTGGAACCAATTTTTCCACTGTTAGCAAGTTTGGAGACAGTGCTTCAGTTCACATGTGTTTTAACAAGACACAAAATATAATGAAACAAGGAACTATTACATCAATAAAAATGTTCAGAGATAAAATGTTCAGGGCACAGTGTGAGGAAAAAATACAGAATGAGATTTTCAGGGCACAGTGGGGAAAAGTATATATTTCGTACAAGAGAAGAAATGACCAAGAAAAGATTTGCAACACAATAGCATGGGATATGGCATTGTTGCCTACCATAGGTGTAAGGAACCTTTGGTCTTCTAGATGTTGCAGGACTACAATTGACTATTGACCATGCTTGCTGGGGCTGAAGGGAGTTGTAGTTTAACAACATCTGGAGGGCCAAAAGTTCCCCAGTCCTGGTCTACACATTACACAATAGGCTAACCAAAGTGGTGCTCTCCAGATATTGTTGAACTTCAACCCTCCCTCACCAGCCCAAGCCAGTGTGGCCAGTGGTCAAGGATGATGGAAGTTAAGAGTCCAGCAACATCTGGAGAGCTCTACTTGACCCACACATTATTTGCACCAAATAAACTGAGGCACCATCGTAGAAAGTAGTTCATTCTGGGGTGAGAATTTAAGGCTGTAACCCTGAGCATGTGATTGCAGCAAAAATAACTGAACTTTCTTTAGAAGAAATATGTTCATTATAGAAGCATTAATATGAATTACACATGTATTTCATATTAATGAAATACATCTATTAATTTACTTACTTTTGTCTCTAGCTCCACTCACCACTGGCAGGTGACAATTGGGATGAAAAATTACCCCCACCCCTGACTTTGGATTTGAGCTGGTTAGAGAAACAATGCATAAAACAGTAGGATTTTTATAACCTTGTTCAAGATACATATGCATTTTAGATAATGTCATGTGAACAGGGATTGAAAACTTGAAATGCACAGTAAGTGGAAATGTGAACACAGCCTTAGAATATCTCATGGGTTAGTGAGATGATGGCATTTCCTTTCATTGCTGATTTCTCAGAAAGATGCTAAAACAAAGTGCAGTAGCAGCAGCAGCTCTAACAACCAACTAAACCTAAACTGGAATGGAGCTGGCTTCACCATGATATGCATATGCTTTCTTTTACAACCCAGGTCACTTGAAAACTCAGCTTGGCCTCTTTAGTGCACTTTCAGAAAAACTAGGCCCCTTGAGGATGTCCAATAGAGCAGCTTCTGCTAGTTATTCAAATATCTTTTTCCCCTGGCCTCCTTGCTCCCAGTTTTGTGCTTTAGTGCCAGCTGTCTTGCTTGCATTCCGAGATTCTAAGCGGCACACTTCTCAATCAAATCTTTTTTATGACACCTCTATCCAAATGGTTATTTTTATACGCGGTTCAGGCATCCAGATGGAAAAGCACAGTTGCCATTAATAGTTGGAGGACTCAGGGACTTGACAAGCATTCACTTAACAGGCATAAATAGATGAGGCAGTCCCTGGATGTTATGCAATATATATATATATATATATATATATATATATATATATATATATATATTCGGGTGCTTCCCATTCTAACTGGAGCACAGCTGCAAATGCGGAAGCACATTATATGCTCTAACATGAGGTCCTTCCTTTGAGGCCTCTCTCACTTCTGCTTACTAATTAGCTGAGAGGCTCGTGAACTAAGTGACAGATCATTCTAAATTTCCCTTTGGTATTTAATATAATAACATTGATAGTATTCTGTCCACAGACCCGAGGTGCTGCCAGCCCCTGCACACTTTATTAGCACATCTGTCAAGTGCAAGAATAAACCAGCTTGCAAAGACTGGCCCTGCCCCCTTGCAGGGTTATGCTTTTAATATAGAAGATCCCAAGTCCAATCCTTGATACCTTCAGTTAAAAGGATCAGGTAGCAGGTGATGTAAAGACCCTCTGCCTGAGACCCTTTCAGGCTATATGGAAGAATTGTCTGGCCAAGTATCAGGCAGATTCCTGTGTCCCTTTGAAATATATTCCCCATGTCTCAAAAATGATTCAATATAAGAGAATGAAAGCAATGCAGGCCATTTACATAGTGCAGGGATAGGGGACCTCAGGACCTGGAGGCCAAATGCAGCCATCAGAGAGTCATCATTTGATCCTCAGGACCATAGGTGCCAACTCCTAGGGACAAAGGTCCTTTCACCCCCCAATAATAGATTTCAGTCCCTGCCCCATTTGATGGGCATTGACATTCAAATGGTGTACATGCACCATGTCTTGGGATCGATTATTGAGGCGGGGCTTACCTATCCCCCCAATATCTTATTCAAGTTGGTACCCCTGCTCAGGACTCTCACTAGGCCACACGCCTCACCATTCCTGCTCCACATCCTCTGAAAGTGCCTTTGTCTGAATGGGATACATCAAACTGTGATAACTAGCTGGTTGGTGTATGGGAGAAATGTGTCTATCAAAGATCTAGTGGTGGTACCAGAAAGAAAGATGGGAAGGGTACACACAGAAAGGGCAAAATGAATTTCTAGAAGGTGGGGGGGAGGCTTTGCCTGAAACACAAATGGCATGCTTATTTCATATTAATGCTTCTATAATTAACATATTTCCTCTAAATAAAGTTCAGTTATTTTTCCTACAACCACATGCTCACGACTACAGCCTTATTACAATTTCTATTTTGTGTTTCAGTTATAATTTATGTGCAATGTGTAATTTAGGTGCCCTTTCCTTCAAGGAACCACAACGGTCCAGCAATGAAGGCTGGCTGTGTGTGTGGTTTGTGAGAGCAGGCTCTTATGTCACCTGTGCACCTTTCACCCCCACAAAGGCATGTAGGTAGCTAGATGCTCTTGTGACATTAGATGATTGATAGGTAGAAGGCACTGCCCACCTGTCTAATAGCCTGCAGGGGTGAGGAAGGGCAGTGCAAGTGCAGAAGAAGAAGAGTTGTTTGGACTTGATATGCCGCCTTTCACTCCCCTTAAGGAGTCTCAAAGCAGCTAACAATCTCCTTTCCCTTCCTCCCCCACAACAAACACTCTGTGAGGTGAGTGGGGCTGAGAGACTTCAGAGAAGTGTGACTAGCCCAAGGTCACCCAGCAGCTGCATGTGGAGGAGCGGGGAAGCGAACCCGATTCACCAGATTACTAGTCCACCACTCTTAACCACTACACCATGCTGGCTCTCAGAAGTGTGCAATGATTCTTCAGCTACCTGGTGGGAAATATGATGCATTTGATGTCGTATAATACAGGTGTGGGGAGATGGACACAAATACAGCAAGATCAACACATAATTAAAGTCCTCTGTCTCAGCTTTTGGAAACAAAAGAAGTAATAAAAACAGCAGATTTAACATAATCAATTGCAAAAATAGCCTACAGCTGCAGAGTCCCTTAAGCATATTCACAGGTATATATTAAATATATCAAAAAGTTATTAGAAAATCCAGCAATAATAATACTAAAGGGCCTATTCACATTAAATAGTGCTATGTGGTTTTAGTATTTAAGTGTGAATGAATTGACTATGTCAGCTGTGGCCAACTTGTGGAGCTGCAGAGCACACCCTCTGGACAAACCACATGGGAGCCTGATCTTCTGAAGACATGATGCCATTGCCCTCTAAGAATCCTATTTACTTATTTTATGAATTAGTTTGAAAGACTGCTCATCATTCAGCCGGTAATCCTGTGGCAGTTTCTACCACATAAAACAACTCGAGAAAAAAATATATTTAGATAAAGCAATCAATACAAATCAAAACACTACTGCAGCAGCCCAGAAACCAATAACAATGGCAGCTTTGACTGAATAATCCCTACTGTCCTTGAAGAACAGAAATGCTTTTACTTGGTGGCAGAAACCCATTAAGGTATTCACTCTCTGTGCCTCCAAGGGAATAGGATTCTGAAGCTGGGAAGCCACAACAGAAAGGCCCTATCCTTTATCAGGATAAACCCATTGGGAGACAATTAGAGGAGCCCCTCTGCCAGTCACAGGCCCAGGACTGTCCTAGCCATAGCCCCAAACTTCAAGAGCACAGATACGGAAGAAAAGGAACCCCAATACCTTAGAGTGCCCTGGAGTCCAGTGGAATGGACTACAGAGGCAGCGGACATAGGCTCTGCCAAAACACCATGGCCTAATTATCCCCTCAAACCCTGAGCCAGAACACCCTGTGGTGAAGGCCCTGTCAGAAACAGTTACCCATGCTCCCCCCCCCCCAAGACACCCCAGTTTTTACTCACATGCTGGCAAAGCCCCCAAACCCCAACAGCATATGGCCCTTTTAAACATCTCTATCTATCCTAGAGGGAATGGAGCCTGGGATTATAGCCAAGGCAGGGAAGAATAGAAAGGCTCATCGTGGAGCTGTCCAAGGTACTGGTGCTTTAGCCTGATGCTTCTACAGTGGCACCTCGGGTTACAGACGCTTCAGGTTACAGACTCTGCTAACCCAGAAATAGTACCTCAGGTTAAGAATTTTGCTTCAAGGTGAGAACAGAAATCGTGCGGCGGTGGCTAAGTGGTGTCTCAGGTTAAGAAAAGTTTCAGGTTAAGAATGGACCTCCAGAACAGATTAAGTTCTTAACCCGAGGTACCACTGTACCTGCTACTGATAAATTTACATTGGGGACCCCATATCCCAGGAACCTCTTCTTCTCTCTGGGCTCCTGCTCACAGTCAGGACAAAACAGACCTGTACTTAACTTGTCCCAATGCCTTATGGGAGTTATGCACTGTTTTAAAGCTGGTAGGCATTAGGAATGTGTGAATCAGTCTAACTGCACCTTGTGTCACTTCTGCACACATCCTCCCATGAATCTGTTTCCATACTTAGTATGGAATCTGTTGGGGGTTTTTTGAGGGGGGGGGGACGGTATAAAAATCCACATAAAACATGTATGCATTTAAAGAGATGTTTTAAAGATTGTTGTCTTTCAAAACACACCATGCTAAATATATTTTCTTTCAAATATGCA
Source organism: Podarcis muralis (assembly GCF_964188315.1). NCBI lineage: Eukaryota > Metazoa > Chordata > Lepidosauria > Squamata > Lacertidae > Podarcis > Podarcis muralis. Next base: position 60,384,735 of record NC_135659.1, read on the forward strand.
TTTCTAAATGTATTTTGCACTCAAATACACGTGTGTGTGTATGCCTGGAACTGTGGTGAAACATTCAAGAAGTGAAAAAGCTGGAAGGCAGCTAAGTTCCTATCTGCACATTAGTTCAGGAGATCCAGATCACATCAGTTTGTATCAAATTTCTTAAGATGAAATTCCTTGAGAATCCCTAGTAGGGACTCTCTCTTTTTGTGGGGAGGGGGAAATGAAGAAATCCTAACAATATTTCCTTTTCTGGAAAGGACACCTGCTAAGTAAGAACTTGTGCTTGACTCTCTCTTTCTCTCTGCCAAATTAGGAATGTTAGCACTGCTTTTTCCCTCAAGGAAAATAAGAAGAGTGGCTGATATTTGTGAAGTGGTGCCATGCCTCATGTTCACAGGCTGGTAGGAAGAAAGGGCAGTGGAACCAGTTGCCCATCCCTGCTTGATAAGCTCTTTCACTCTGAATAGACTGTTGTGTTGAAGTGGGGGAATGCTTTGGTTGTTTTGGACGCACAGGTGCCACATCTGACATAGTTTAGAAATATGTGGGCCTTTCTTTCCCAATAGGTTTTACAGCATGCAGAAGCTTGTCTAAACACCTGAGATTTTCCTTCTGCTGATAAGATATGTAGTGCTCCAGGGCTAAATTCTATTCCAGGCCTGCATCTTGGTGGCAAAAGTTATGATCCTTATTGCTCCGAAGCAAAAAAGATTGATGGCCATTGTAATTTGTATCCTGGCTAGTATAACCTCGGTTGCTTTTTCTCCTGTATCAGTCCAAACAGCTTCCTCAGCTGGTCTTCTTAGCTGGGGAGAAGATGGGGATGATTAATCACCCTTACAGCAGGCTGGCAAGCCAAACAGGAGTGGGGAAGACGGGCAGGGTGGGATTCTCAGAGCCTTGGTATTTTGCAACTACAGGGACTCTTTTTAGGAGGCAGTGTGAATATGTCTTTGAATATGCAGTCAAACAAAAACACAACACATGAGCCCTGGAATCCAAAATGAAGAGGGTTGTTGCTGACTTAACCTGGGGAAGGGCTTTTATTTCATGTTTGTGAATCAATGAAGAACTGTTCAGGGGCCTGCAAACTGTTCAGGGGCCTGTAATAATATGAGGAAAGTTTACAATATTTGGATCCTTTTTAGGAGAAAAAAGTGAGTGAGAGCAGGGGATGCGTAATAGAAATGTACATAATTGCTCATGGTGGGGAGACAGAGAAGTTCCCCCCCCCTCTTCCATAGCACCAGAACCGGGGGGGGGGGGTCATCCACCTAAGCTGGATATTGGAAGATTCAGGACAGAGAAAAGGAAGTACTATTCCTCACAATGCATAGTTAAAACTATGGAACCCCCCACCACCGAATGTAATGATGGCTGAGATGGCTTTGTAAGGAGATTAAAGAGACTCATGGGAGATAAAGCTATCAATGGCTACTGGTCCTGATAGCCCAGATTTTGAGGCATAATGCCTCGGAATACCAGTTGCTGGGGAACATGAAGGGGAAAATACTATTTCACTCATGTTTCCTTATCTGCTTCTTGTTAGCATCTAGTTGGCCACTGTGGGTATGGAACACTGGGTCTGATCCAGCAGGACTCTTCTTGGTGAAATGAACAAACTGGAGTTACAAGCCAGAAAGCTGGAACAAAATACAAAACCAAAACCTGGTGCAGAAGACCATTCTGCTAGTGGGGCTAGTTTTTGTTTCTTCTTCTGTATCCTTGGCAGGTGCCTCATCATAACAGGTGCCTGATTTGCTCACCAGGCACAGAAAAATGTTGTGGGCTACCCTCATTCAACTCAATGTTGAAGGTGGTTTGCTGGCATGCAACATTCCAGTTTTCTGTTTCTGTCATTGTGACAAACAATTCAGATGACCCATTTGACACTGTAGGCACAGCAGCCATAATGATCTATGCAGTTGGTTGTTCTGATTCTCTGTTCTTTCTAATATATCAATGGCCAAAGCCATTCCATCAGTATTTGTTTTCTTGTGAATACCAATCGATGGTGTGCATTATTTTTGTACTGAAAATTACAGACTAGCTCCCAACCACTGCTATATAACATTCACCTTGGTTTGGTACCAAGCACAGTATACTGCAGCACTGCTGCATTCTAAAAATTACAGTAACTGGGAGCTAGACTTGTGCATGACAAATTGGAAGGAAGGTCAGGCATAACTAGGAAAAAAACAAACTGTGGAAAACTTTAAGCATCTCCTACACAAGGTCTTGAGAGCTTTGTTTGCACAGTTCTCATGCTTGCATCTGACCTTCCTGACATTGCAAAGATGAACATCTTTGGTCATTTTCTAGGGAAGACATGCATTTCACGAGCATGAGTAGCAAACTGTCACATTAGAAGCAAGACCAAATATAAAAGACAAATGGGTAGGTGGCAGAGAGTTGGCATTTAAAGTCCAACTCTGTATGGTCATTTCAGTCAACGTCAGTATTTACAGACATATACTTATTCTTGAGAAGATGCCAATCAACTTTGTTGCTGACTGTTGCTGTGGGTAAAGGGTCCCGGGGAGAGCAGATTCCATTTGTCTGTCTAGCCTGTTCCTGGTTGCCTTACTGGCCATGATGCTGTTGCTAATTCCAGAAGAGGAGGAGAATGGAAACAGTTGTAGATAACTGATTTGCCTCTTAGTCTGCAGACTGCATAATCTGCAGTGTGGTGGACTAACTCTGGAGGGTCAGCACTAAGGGGGAGACACCAAAGATGTTTTCAATTTGTTTTCTTGAACAAAGAAAATAGTAGGAGAAAGTGAATGATATTGATAACTGGAATTGTGTTTCTGCTGCCCACAGTGAGGGTCTGAGTTGTAATTTTGTTTTGTGTTGCAAATTTGCTTAATACTGCTCAGTGTGAGGGAATGGCCCAATTGAGAGGAGACAGGGATGGAATGGTTATGATGCTATTTGTATGATACTCTATTGCCTTTTTCAGAATAAGGGTCATATTCCCTTCCGCATAACCTTCCAGGGCCACATACCAGTAGTGAGAGTGTGCAGAGCAATGAATGTAAAATTTACCTTTGTAGAGCAGACTAGTTTTTGCACACACTCCCATGCACCTCTTTGTCCTCCCTTTAAAGGCATGAGCAGAGTTCCTAGGACACATTCCAGGCAGGCAAAACCACTCAAGGAGAGTCTGATGGGTGTTGCATGAGTCCAAGACATCTGGAGGGTGCTGTGTTGACTAGCTCTACACTAAAGCATTCAAAACACTTTGCATGCATTGTCTAATGGTAAACTTAACAATGCACTTGTAAGGTAAGTAACCACCACCACCACCGTATTGCATATGTCTTTTGATAGACTTGTAGATAGACAAGACAGATAAACAGCATTTTGGCTTTTATGTGATTTTCTCACAAGCGTCAAAGAAAACAATGTACGATGAGTAAATGCTGGGGTGGGCTGTTGCTCATTCCTTAAAATAAGCAAGCAAGACAAATGGGAGCATACAGACTTCAAAACAGAAGGGAAAAGAACAAGCTATTATAGTCTGTCTATCTACAAAGAGACATATGCAATATAATGCTGTCTGACCTTACCAATAGAATCAGCCTAGGATATTTCAAGAACTAGAGAGGTATCCTGCTGAAAGATATCTGGATCATGGGAAACTACAACAAAGTAAAAACATTTACTGAAAACAAACCAAAAAATGTATCAAAGGTTTGTGTCGAAAAGTTGTCACAAGAGCTCATGGAAGCAATTTTGCTCATGCTATCTATTTGAGGCTTGCCCCACTATGAGACGCTACCCTTTCATTTAAATGAAATAAGTGCATCAGCTTTTGTTCTCATTTCATGAAAAAATATTGGAACTATGCATGGGACACTGTGCCAGCAGTCCAGCTATTCCAACAGTATCATCTGTTTGAGAAAGAGAGAGTAAAAAGAATTGGTTAGATAATCCATTTCAAGGAGAATTTTCCTCCTGAGCCCTATTAGTTACAGATTAGAGGATGCTCTGAGGAAAGAGGGTTTGAAAACACTCCCAGTCTTTCTAAAGCGGAATCAATGCAGCCAGCCAAAGGAGGACTTTCCTCTCACCCCTCCTATCCCATTCCTAGGTCACTGTGCAATGTAGAGAAGGCTGATGTGTGCAAAAACTGGCACCATTACAGTAAATCAAACTTGAGGTTAGCAATGCACAAGTCACACACTATCCCAGTCCTGCCATGGCAGTAGCTGGTGCATCAGTTGAAGCTGAGAAAGGTCTCCTTGCCACAGATACATTAAGGAGCACCTCCCAGACTACATATGTGATCTGTTGAGGTGAGGGCTGTTTGGTGAATAGTATTGATTGCAGATCTTGCTATAACACACAACATTGCTTATGAATATCCAACAGATCAGCCTTTCTAACTGTGTACCGTCCAAATATCATTAGACCGTTGTATTATTGTGACACGTTTAATCCTGAAGTCTTCATGCCTTTTGATGGTTCAAACCAAGCAATAGTTTAGCAACAGATCCAGCAAAGCTTCAGAAATGGGGTTATTTGCAGATCTTGGTAAAATAGACAACATGACTAGTCAATAGACCATATTTTCCAACATGGTGACAACTACCTCACCATTGGCCATACTGGCTGGGGAGTATGGGAGTTAGAGTCTAACATGTCATAAACATATTAAATATGAATAGTAGGGAGCTAACTGATTGCAATCCATTTCTTTTGCTAAGACAATAAGTTTATTCTATCAGAAATCAAATGCAAAGGCATGTATCATGGTGGGATGATAGTCCACAGAGTTGTGTTGGGTAAGTCAAGTATTCTAAACATCTAAAACAGATTTTCAGAAGGGGTTGAGGGCTCTATTAGATACTGAGAGCTAGATTTTCCCCCAGAAGGGCTGATCACTCTTGCTTCCTGCAGGTAGATTTTAAGAAAAACTCTGATGGGGGTGGGATGGAGAGAGAAAAGGAACTGAGTCTCTTTGCAAAATCCTGCTCCAGTGCTAAACACTGAGTCATTTGGACAAGGAGTTTGGCCTGTATAATTTGTACAGTCTAAAAATCCCCATTTGCCATCAGATGGTGAGAAATCCCATTACAAATGCTGAAATGTCATAGCTCTTACCTTTACAAACTGTGACATAAACCTGATAGCAAGGAGAGAGAGAAATCACTCAGGGGATCCAGGGTGGATTAAACTGAACAAGGCAAAAATTAAGGTTGAAAACTGGAATGGGAAGGATGCAATTCTTATCAGCCAAGCCTTCTCAAATGTGGGAGTGGAAGACCCACATGTTGCCTTGATTCAAATTAAATGGGATAAGAGAGAGAGAGAGAGATGGAGGATTTTGTAGTAAGTCACTGTATGTATCGTAAACTGCAATGACAGTGAGTTGGATGCTTAGCTAGTTAGGGAGCTGAGGGTCTTGCTAAAACCAACCATCTAAATGAATCAACGGGTGTGAGACTTGATGCAGAAATTACTGGCTGTATTCCCAGGGCATGTTTTAAGCAGTGGGTTGGACTCAGGGCTCATTTACACTTCCGCTTGTCCTGCACCTAGAAACCACTAGGCACAGGTCCAAGTGGTTTTCCCCTTGCACCACTCTTTCCCCAGAGAAAACCCACTCTTTGGCTCTAAATTGGAACAAATGTCAATCCACAGAAAACCCCAATTTCTGTTTGTTCCAACTGAGTGCTAAAGAGGGTTTTCCACAAGCAGGGGATGGGGCAGACAGCAGGACAAGAGGAAGTGTGGATAAGCCCTCAATGAATAACAGCACAATCCGCTAGGGTGCTTCCACACAGCAGTTTATTGTGAATTTGGTGTCACTCAGGCACACAAGGTACATGCAGTGTCTACATGGTATTGTTCTGATATTAAAAAAAAACAACATCCAGTATTATTTCCCCATTAAATCTGGATTTACAATTTCTGCAAAAAATAATAATAAATCAATAAGTAAAGCAAAACAAAATGGAGGAAACAGTAGATCTAGATTGGGACTGGGATTAAGGGGTGGCACTTTGATGCAGATGACATTGTGTGAATGCTGCACAGAACTTTTACTTGTGAGCAGCACAGTGGAAGTGTCTCTAGTCTACTCAGAAGAATCCTTTTCAAAGTCTACTCCTGGGTTTAGGATTGCAGCTGCATGCAATGCATTCTATGTTCGACATGCCTAGAATATTAAAAGTCACAAAGTACAGTGAATTTTATGTTTTGCCATTTATAATGTGAAATTTCTTTTAAATGTGCTTTTGATACTTGTATTACAAACCGAGCCATTATGTTTACAAGTTTTACTCCACAACAATACTGTTTTCAAAATGAACTTGCAAAGCATATCCACACAGAATACACAATCATCTCACATACTGACAACTATGGCTACAACTCATTTGCCCGCCCCCCCTAAAATATCAATAATAAGGTTTTTAATGAGCATAGTCCTGCAAGAGTTAAATCAATGGACATCTGGATATGCAATCCAGATGTGATGGTGGTGCTAAGGAAATAGCCTTGCACGCAGATAGAATTCATATTCACTGATTTAAATAATCCAACACAGAGGCATGTACTGGAGAGGAAAATTAACAGCCAGCAAACAATTAGGCCCTCTACCACTCCCTAAAGATAGAAATGTAAAGAATGTAAAAGGCGAAAGATTTATACGATCTGAAGAGAAACCAGAGAAACGATTATATAGAATTGGCAGAAATGACACAGAAAATAAGAAACCAAAAGACTACAAAGTTTAATGATGAATGGAATAAATTTATGTCATATATTGAACTAGAGGTTAAAAACTTAAAAATCACAGTAGGCTAGAAATTACGCCTGTGACGCAAAGAGATTTAAGAAAACGAAACTGCGGATTACAATATTTTGTATCATACTCCGAAACCAGAGATGAAGGGAAGTCATTTAATGTAAGTTTAATTTGTCGGTGTTTTTTGTTATGAAACTTCTTTTCTTCTTTTCTTTTAAAAAAAAGGGAAAAAAGAAATGTAAAGAATGATATTTGCTTAGGTTTTGTTTGCTTGTTTTCTATTTGTTATTAGTGATCCATAGGAGTGCTCCTGTGGCCAGCTAGTACAGCAGGAGAGTGCTCAGCCATAGCCAGGCTCTAAAGAACAAAGACTACAATATCATCACATTTCCAATTATTCACAGCTAATACTATCAATGATGTAACTGTCAGGAAAGACTCTTATTGTGCCTGCTAAAGCAGCATTCTGCCTGCCATGAATGGTGCAAAGCTGTCCAGCTCTGCTCCCCATGTTTCTGATAGCTCCTGAGAATCCCATTTCCACAACTTTTGCATTGCACAGGGATGTACCAGGCTGCAAGGCTGCTCTGCTAGGACTTCTGATCTCTTGGTGTGCTTTCCCTAGTCCTTTCCAACCCATGCCCGTCCCCACCCTCCATTATGAGGGTGTGGGTTTGTTTGTTTTTTGCCATTGCTGGCATAGCAACACAGAGGAGAAGATGTGAAAAGATGCTGCTACCTGTCAACATGCACCCAGTGTTCGTCACAAATTATTATTATTATTATTATTATTATTATTATTATTATTATTATTATATACCACCCTTGATCTGAGGATCACAGAGTGGTTTACAATATAAAAACAGAAACATGCATAACGTAATAATAGAGAAAAGCAATACCTCCCACAGTTTAAAAGACCATAGACGGTTTAATTAACCAAAGTCCTGGGAGAAGACAAATGACTTTACTGCTGCTATATGGCAGTCATGTGACCAAGCTCTTAATATGAAGTGCTCACCGCATAGGCCTACTGTCATACTATATATATATATATATATATATATATATATATATATATATATATATAGTGTGTATGTTTTTAGAAACGATGTACATTTCAGAGTCAAATGTTTCTGGGCTAACCATGTTCAGCTGCTCTGAATTCCTAAAGCTGCACCGATTGTTTAATTTTGATTAGCAAAGGAACACAGTATAGACATTTCTGTTCTACACACACACACACACACACACACACACACACACACACACACACACACCATGCCACTGCACTAGCATGGATGTCTCAAATATATCCGGACATTTTTATCACTACCTCGAAGTGAAGGCTTTGATGTTTCTGATCGATTTTACATAGCAGGAGCTCAGAGTCCATAGTGAGAGGCAGCAGTGCAGAAGGCTATTGTTAATAGCTAAGTGGGAGCAAACCCTTTGAGGACTCCGAGCCCGAGGCATTTGGGAGGCCCTTGTGGTGCCTCCCCTTTCTCCGGGGCTCATGGCTGACTTCTCCAGCCTTTTAAGCTATGCTGCCTTGTCATACAGAGTTGAAAGCTGAAACATCTGTTGCCAACGTTTTCTCTCTCCCCCCCTCCCCACACAGACACTGCAGGTTCTTCCCTGCTGTTAAGCACAGCCAAGAGACACTTATTATTCCGGCAGCTGTTTCTGCAATTAGAGCCACAGGGGTTTCAGAGAGGCTGCCTCCTCTCGCCCTTCCCTCAGCCCTGAGTGACAGAGGGCACAGGCACTCGGAGGCACGGGTGAAACGAGAAGCATTAGCAAAACAAGTGTGTAGGCCCACTCTTCTCAAGCTGAGTCCTCCTAACCAGTTATCATCTGAGCATAAAGCAGAGAATATTGAGGCTGCTTCCTAGCAGGGCACAACATTTTTGCTGCTTGATGCAAAGGAGGAGATGATGCCCCTGACTCAGTTCCAGTACAAAAGCAGACTGAATCTTCAGCATTAGCGATGGGACAGCATCTCCCATCATGGGGGTGGGGGCAGGCAGGCTGCCTGTTGCACACATTGCTCTGGCTTTCGGGAGACCATGCCTGTGCTCACTCACCAATGGGCACCTGGTTGCTGCTGCCCAAATGCTGCAGTGCAGCAGAGGTGGTGTCTGTGTGTGTCATGGCAGCAGAGCAATCAGTGCAGCACATGCACTATGCACTGTGCTTCCTGGAGGAAGGAGCCTTGATCTCAGCCCTCTTACTTGATCAAGGGTGTTTCCCAATGGCGCTGTCTCTGGTCACACCCAAGCCATATATTTAAAGCACAATTATTCCGCATTTTAAGGGCATGGCAGCAGACCCCCTCCCAAGAATCCTGGGAATGGTTAGGGTGCTGAAAACTAGCTCTGAGAGAGGTAGACTTACAGTTCCTAAGATTCTCTGTGCATGGGCTCTGTGACATGTTGGGATAAGGGCAACTAGGTGAGATAGCCAACAGTAAACACCACTGCTGGAGCACCAGCTCAGGAGGATGTAAATGGCTTGGGTGGGGTGTCTCAGAGCGGGTAACCAAGATGGCACCCCAGCATCTGGCAGAGCCTAATGGTAGAGCCAGCCATGGAAGTCTGGTTGGTGATTTGTTTGGGCCTTTGGGACTGCTGAACTGGAACACTCATACGAAAGGGGTGAGCTAGTCAGCATGCCCCACATACTGATGCTTCTCAGCACCTTTGGGCTGTTTGGGTTCCCCCAGAGGCATAGCAAGCCCAGGTGGTACTTGGTGCAGAAATTTTTTTGTCACCCCTCCCCCCACATTGACACCCCCTTCATATGCTTCTGTGCCCCAACCCCTGTGACTCCCAAGTACCCCAAACTGTTGGGGGAAGGGGGGAGAGCCATGTCGCTTTGCCGCGGTGCTGACTCTCGGGAGCCACGGCTCCTGTCCATCCTCCTCCCTCCCTTCCCGGCTCGCTGTAAAGTGGCAAAGTGGGAGACGCTTATGGCGAGCTGGGGAGGAGGGATCCCACCACCGTCCGTTCGGCGCTCCAGCGGCACCGGGGCAAACCGCTATGTACAGCGCATGTGCAGCGTCGCTACACACAGCGCATGCGTGCGACACCGCACATGTGTTGTGTGTAGTGGTTTGCTGCCAGCGCCACCCGGGAGCCGTTGGGACAGCAGAGGGATCATCTGCTTGCGGCTGTAGCGGCAACGGAGGCATCCCACTGCCGTCCATATGGCACTTGGGCAGCGCCGGTGGCAAACTGCTATATATAGTGCATGTGTGGTGTCACTAGAAACAGTGCATGCGGTGTATGTAGCGGTTTGCTGCCAGCGCTGCTCGAATGCCATACGGACGGTGGTGGGATCCTTTGCTCGCAGCTGCAACCACAAACGGAGGATCCTCCACATGTGGCTGTGGCGTTGCAATGGCTGCTCGCGATACCGTGCCCAGGCCAGGGTGGCAGGGCAAGCACCCTGCGGGGTGCCTTCTTGTCACCATCCCAGACGTGGAACCCAGGGTGCACCCACCTTCCGACGCCACTGGTTCCCCCACCCCCTATTTAGCAGTTGTGGGTGCGGGGAGATGGGGTGGACATGCTTGTGCCCAATTCCAGTGACATTATTCTCGCTCCACTGATGTCAATGGATACAAGTGACCTATCCAGACAATGAGATGGTTCTTTCTACCTTTTAGATCTACAATGGTTATACGAAAATATACAAACCTTTTATGTCATACATTCAACACAGACCTCTCTCTTTCCTTATCTGTTTTATATCTGTGTTGCTTTTCTCCTGCTTCAGCCTCTTCCTTCTATTCCCCCTTCCCACCCAGTTGTCAAGGTTCCCTGCACTCACTCTACCCCAGCCTGCATCAGATGTCCTTCTTTATTGTGCATTGATGATGATTTCCACTCTTGTTGGTATTGGGGGAAGTTATACATGATCCCACTTTCAATACTGTTTGTGCCTCCAAAGGTTCTAGGGGCCAACATACGACATCTTTTCTAATGAGTGCACATCCCATTGCTTCCTACTGAAATCTTGTGACTTTTCAGACCACAAATGTTCTGGGGTGTTTTTTCTGTCCCGCTTTTGTTGCGCTAGAGTGCCAGAGTGCGCCTCCAGATGGCAATGAGGCAAGAAAGTTTGGGAAGCATCACAGAAAAACTATTAAACCAGAATGATGTGTGGTTGGTCCAGTATAAATCCACCACACACTCTTAGTGCAGAATACACCTGTAAAACAACAACCTAGTCTGGAGGGGCCCACAGTCCGGGGAATGTGAAGCACTTGACTGTTCCCTTGCTTAGAGATGCTGGATCTTACCTCAGCATTAGTTGTGCTTTATATCCACCACCCCTCCCCGCCGCCCTCAGGCCGTATGCCCTTGCTTGTTATTGTTATGTTTGGCAGGCCAGAGCTGTCCTGCAAGACTGGCACCAGTTCAAAGTGAAATTCCTCATGAAGACATCCTGCCCACCTCAGCTTAGCCTGACAGGAGGAAAATACACCACGATTTAACACCATGAGCAGAATAGTAAATCACTGCCTTTTTATTAGGCTTGGGAAAGTCGGGGGTAGGAGAGGGGGGCCCATTTGGAGAAGGATACCTTTGAGCACTCAGAAGGGGAGAGCCAATTCCCTAGATCTCAAGCTCGGGTGAGATGTGAGGGGCTCTGCTGCGTGCCTTTCATAACCCTGCTTAATTAGTGTGCCTAACATTAAAGGGATTTGGGGTGGAGAGAGACAAGCCAATCTCCAGCTGCCAAAAAGCTGTAAATTACAACAAATGCCAATAAGTCATTAGGAAGCACAAGAAAAATGTGGGGTTGCCATGGCAACTGACATTTACAGCTTTCAGGCGATGTTCCGGGGGCTGTGTTCTCTTGTTCCTCAGGTGTGTGTGTGTGTGTGTGTGTGTGTGTGTGTGTGTGCAGGAGATAGAAAGAGAAGAACAGCTCCCAATTACTATGCCATAGGTAGCTGGGGGTGGGATGGAAAGGTGGGGAGCACTGGGGGTGGACGTTAAAACCTACCTGGCTGAAAGGGAGCTTGTAGCATTTCAACGAGGAACATGAAGGGAGAGTTGACAATTCGGTTTCGGTGGACAGACTCTGATTAGCGTGTGTGAGTATGGGGGGAAGTGAGCGTGTCAATCAACCTCTTTGTCTTCACAGGGGTTACCGTGTGCATGCATGTGCTGGTGCGCCTTGGAGGTGTCAGCTGCTTATTAACTTTGACATCTGTCTGTTTGCAGGCATAGGATGGGGAGTGCAGCAGCTCCATTGCGATGCCAGGATGTTGCACAGGGCGTTGGAAGGCAGAAGAGAAGCAGAAGAAATTACAGGAAGTGAGGGGAGTTGCTCCTAATTTCTATTTTCAGTCCTCTTTCCCCTTGTTCCTAAAAATCTCTCTGTGCACCACATAGCAGATACACTGGTGTGACATATTGTTCCTACTGCATCTTCAAATTAACACTTCTTTTTGCCAAGTACATTGAGGTGCTCCTTTGTGAGGTGCCAATGGCATCAACCTCAGCCAGTGTTCCAACACCTGACCAGGAACAACACAGAACTTTACTTTATACCAGGTCTGCTAGTTCTGTCTGCTCTGACTGACAGTGGCTCTTCAGGGTCTCTGACCAAGTCCTTTCCCACCATATGATACCTGGTCCTTTTTTAGCCTGGAGATGCCAGACTTCAAATTAAAGAGGCCCACGAAGTCCGGCATCCTGTTCTCACATTGGTCAACCAGATGCCCATAGGAAGCCCATAAGCAGGGCATGAGGGCAACAGCATTCTGCCTACTTGTGATTCCCAGAAATTGGTATTCAGAAACATATAGGCTCCAACAGAGGAGGTAGAGCATAGCCATCATGACCACTAGCCACGATAGTTCTACTCTGCTTCCACAGACAGAGGCAGTATGTGTCTGAATGCCAGTTACTAGAAGCTGAAGGAGGGGAGAGTGCTGTTGAGTTAAGATCTGGATTGTGAGTTTTCTACAAGCATCTGGCTGGCCACTGTGAGAACAGGATGCTGGACTAGATGGGCCATTGGCCTGATCCACCAGGTTCTTCTTGTATTCCCATCCTCCATTGATTTGTCTAATCCTAAACTGACTTGCGTCCTGTCAATAATAAGGAAAGGTAAAGGAACCCCTGACCATTAGGTCCAGTCGTGACCGACTCTGGGGTTGCGGCTCATCTCGCTTTACTGGCCGAGGGAGCCGGTGTTTGTCGGCAGACAGCTTCCAGGTCATGTGGCCAGCATGACTAAGCCGCTTCTGGTGAACCAGAGCAGCGCACGGAAATGCCGTTTACCTTCCCGCCGGAGCGGTACCTTTTATCTACTTGCACTTTGACGTGCTTTCGAACTGCTAGGTTGGCAGGAGCAGGGACCGAGCAACGGGAGCTCACCCAGTCGCAGGGATTCGAACTGCCGACCTTCTGATCAGCAAGTTCTAGGCTCTGTGGTTTAACCCACAGCGCCACCCGCGTCCCCCTCCTGTCAATAATAAACCTCTTTTAAAGCCATCCAAGTTGGTGGCCATCACTATGTCTTGTGGGAAAAAATTCTATAAAATAAAATAAGAGATTCCATGTAAGAACATCCAGTGGCATGTGCCGAAGATGTGGACATTTGTAATGTCAGAATAAACTGATGTAAGGAAGATGCCTGCATTTTGTAAAATCTCCAAAACCTTCCCAGAAGGCTATAAGTTTTGTCCTTCTGCCTGACCTTTCTGACACTTAGCCGCTTTCCTTCTTTACACACATGTAATGTGGGAAGCAGTCTTAGCATAGAATATTCTTTCACAAGACAAAGGAAAGAACTTTCTGAGGATACGACTTACAGCAGAACAGAGTAGGTTGTGACATTTGAGTAACTGGCCAACAGAAGATTGCAAGAAGCCAATGTGGATCTAAGAGATGGAGATATTGTGCAAAGATATGTAGGAACGCCCGCCCTGTGGAACGCCCTCCCATCAGATGTCAAAGAAATAAACAACTATTTGACATTTAGAAGACATCTGAAGGCAGCCCTGTTTAGGGAAGTTTTTAATGATTGATGTTTTAATGTATTTTTAATTTCTTGTTAGAAGCTGCCCTGACTGGCTGGGGAAACCCAGCCAGATGGGTGGGGCATAACAATATTATTATTATTATTATTATTATTATTATTATTATTATTATTATTATTATCATCATCATTATTATATCAACATGACTTTTAGAAGAATCTTTTGGTTTATGCATTTGTTTAAATGATGATTGCAATTGAACACCCTCCCTCCCTGCTCTCTTTCTAGTTGGGTAAAATTTCTCACCTACATGTTCTGATAGTCAAATACAGGCACTCCCCCATTTACGTGGGGGTTACGTTCCAAGGCACTGTGCTCATCAGTGAAATCATATATATTTGAAACACCATTGAAAAAGCCTGCAAACTTCCCATTCTGCCCCCATCCCATTCCGCCCCTTTAGGAGACATTTCTGGGTCACTTCTGAGTTTGGTGTGATGTGCATGTGCTCAAATGAACACGTATTGAATCATAGAATCATAGAGTTGGAATAGACCACAAGGGCCATCGAGTCCAACCCCCTGCCAAGCAGGAAACACCATCAGAGCACTCCTGACATATGGTTGTCAAGCCTCTGCTTAAAGACCTCCAAAGAAGGAGACTCCACCACACTCCTTGGCAGCAAATTCCACTGTCGAACAGCTCTTACTGAATGTGCATAAATGGGGGTTTGCCTGTATAGCCAGTGTTGGGGGCTTCTATCAAGATCCTAATGCAGAGGGTAGAGGGTCTTTAATCCTTTGCCCCTCCTGTGGGCATGTCTTAAGCTTGTTAGGCTTAAACTGGTTGACATCCCATGCACTAAAACTGAAGCAATGGCCTCTCCAGCCAGAAATGTATGTCTCCAGTGGGAACTGGAATCCAGACACAGCAACTAAAGGTTTTAATAATCTAACACCTTTCCAGAAAGGGGAGCAATTAAGTTGGGGTGGCTAACATGAAGCCCTTCAGATGCTGTTGGGCTTCATCTCCCCAGGCAGCATGACTAATGGTTAGCGATGATGGGAGTTGTAGTCTAACAACATCTGGATGGCCAGATCCCTGAGTTAAGGAGGTTGCATTATTAAATGTATATTTGCATAGCTAATCAAATTGAAGTAAGGAAGCCTTACTTATAAGAGCCAAATGAGTTCTTAAAATGATATAACATGATTGACCTGAAATGCAAGGATTCAGATTTGGAGCTTGGTGATGAATCCTCAGCCTTTTATACAAATAAACTTCTGGTTCATGTTTCTATAGCCAGTTTAAGTTTCCTTACCTAGACCAGGCTGTCACGGGAGAATGAGATGTCCCACATTTCCCACCAGCCAAGAAGGATCGTCTACCACAAGCCACCAAATAACTCATTCTTCGTCTCCAGCCCCCTCCCAGCAGCCAGAGTGAATTATGAAGATCCTTTCTTCAAGTGAAAGAGATGGAATTGCCCTTCATGGGTGAGGAGTTCTATTTATTCTCAGCAAATTCACTTCCACTTTATTTTAAATTAAACTGTCTTGACTCTCACCATTTGGAACCTGATGATGAAGGAGGAGCCAGGGGAATGAGAGCAAGCCCCCCCTCCCCCGATCAGCTGGAAAATTAGCACCCAGACAGGTTTGTGTTCAAGCAAGCACAAAGCACAGGAGGGATTCTAGGATGAAGCAGGTACAACCGGGATGCCCATGACGAGAATTATCCCAGTGCTCCTGGCATTCCTATATGAGTTATTGCATTTCAGAACACGTGGCATTTCCTAGGTGAGTAAAAGTAAAATGCTGATGAATTTTCACAAGGACTTTAAAATATAAATGCAGCTTTTATGCCACTGTTTGCCCTCCTTTTTGTGATGCATTTCCTCTCTGTTTTGCCAATGCACCAAAGGTCACCCTAACTGGGGCTTCTCAGTGGCCAGGCCTCACCTGCAGCCTCAACACCTGCACCACTAGTATTCTTGGCCATTACTTAAAAGCAACAACACCTGATCTCCATGGGTCATATACCATAGCTTAGATATGCACACTGCAAAGTAGAAAAATGTGAATGCAATGTTTCCCTGAATCACTGAAATGCATTCAAGTCTACCACTCCCATTGCTGATCTCTTTCCTCCATAACACAACATCCACTATTCCTCTTCATTCCCATAACATCTCCTTCAGGTTAGGGTTTACAGCTTTGCTGACGTTACGAACTGGTCAGATAAAAGTTCAGAGAAGTATCACATGGTATGAAAAGGATCCAGTATTAGCGACTGCCTTAAAAAGGCTGTAGGTTGGCGCCTAAGGGATCTGTGTCTATTTACATATAGGGCATTGATTGGCTAAGCAAGTCATGAGGCACTAATTTGTTTTTCCAATGGAAAACTAATACCGGAGTCAAAAGGGCACAGTATGTTGTATAAACTCCCATGTGCTATATCAGTGACCAGCAACTTCTGGAGAAGTTGGCATGGGGAACGGAAGTAGCTCTGTCATCAAAGCACTTGCTCTGCATGCAGAAAGTCCTACGTTCAGTCCCCAGGTTCTTCCGGTAAAACTGGGAGAAACCTTTGTCTGAAACACTTAGGAGCCACTCAGTGTAGATAATACTAAACTAGATAGGCCAATGGTCACATCCAGGATAAGGCACCTTCCTATCTTCTGTTCACTTCCTTCTCCTATTACCTGTCAGTTCTGCTGTTTCCATTTTGATTTCTGATCTCTGAAAGGTAACAGATCGCTTCTTCCATCATTCATAATTGAGAAACACTTCAGAAAACCATACTCTTTGTTCTTTTGAGCTTTATTTTCCTAATTTGTTTTGTTTTTATGCTTAAGCACCACATTAGAGGGACTTTCCTCTTCGGGTAGGAAAGATTATTTTGAAAAATGACAGCCTTTCATTTTTCTAACTTCCCCTCTGTGATATTTCTTGCCTGAAGGTGTACTGCCCAGGACACTTGCAAATATGAAAAACCTGCTCCAGTTATCATCAGAAGCAGAAATCTCAGAGTCTAGCTGCCATCACCAAGATAAAATGAAGCTTCCCACAATAGCTCTGTCAGACCTATTCTCAGCTGGGGGTGGGAGGGGGGAAGCCTAGCACAGCTCTGCTGATTTCACACAATGGCCAATTGACTCTACTGGAGATTTGACTGTTTGATGTACATGGAATAATAATTGAGGCCAATTCTGGTACCAGAAGTACTAGTGGTGTCCATATAGAGTAGTTTTGTTGAATCATTTTATTCAACTCCTTGCTGAAGTTACCTTAAGTTCTCGGTATGTGGCCATATATAGCTAATTGTGACCAATTATCTATCCTCATCAAATGCACCTGGCTAAATCGTTGACAATGCAATTCAGCTCAATTGCAAGTCGGCAGTTTCTTAATTAAGGCATCAGACCTTGAGACTAATAATAAAAATTAAGCACACTTTGACTCTAATGAATAAAAAATATAAGTGCTGTGCAGTAGGAACATAAATAAAATCCTTATTTTGTTAATCTCTAGCACTCAATTTTTTATTTCAACCATAATCATAGATCTTCCTTAATCTGTCAAAGAAGTACATAAGAAGAGCCCTGCTGGATCAGACCAAAGAACCCATCTTGTCCAGCATCCTGCTCTCACAGTAGTCGAACAGATGCTTGTGGGAAAACAGCAAACAGGATCTGAGCACAAGAGCAACTCTCTCCTCCTGTGGTTTCCAGCAACTGGTATTCAGAATCATTGCTGCCTCCCACTGTGGCAGAGCATAGTCATTGTGGTTAGTAGCCATCAATAGCTCTCTCCTCCATGAATTTATCTAATCCTCTTTTAAAGCCATCCAAGTTGGTGACAATCATTGCCTCCTAAGGGAGTGAGTTCCATAGTTTAACTATACCAGACATAAGCAAACTCGGTCCTCCAGATGTTTTGGGACTACAACTCCCATCATCCCTAGCTAACAGGACCAGTGGTCAGGGATGATGGGAGTTGTAGTCCCAAAACATCTGAAGGGCCAAGTTTGCCCATGCCTGATCTAGCCCAACCCCCTGCAATGCAGGAATCTTTCGCCCAATGTGAGGCTCAAACCCATGACCCTGAGATTAAGAGTCGCATGTTTTACCAGCTGAACCTTTCTTTATAGAGGAGTCACCCAATCACCTTGATCATGATGGAATTATATGGTGCATTCATAATATTGTGATGTTTGCTGTTATAGGATATATATAGGTTTAAGACTGCCTAGATTTTTAAAATAGTTGGTGGTCACTGCTTGTACCCTTCTCTTTATATTGGCAAGTCTGTCTGCAGTTATCTCCCCCACGACCCCTACATCTCCTGCAGGAGAAGAGAAACACTGGTTTCAATCACCACTAAAATTATTGGAGTCTCCTACAAATTTACACCCGATGACGATCTAGTTCACTGTGCTGCTGAGTGGATCGTCTTTCTCCCCTCCTCCTTTCTTACTTAACAGGAGGTGACATTGCCCTTTCATCCATCTCCTGTGAGAAATTACAGGCATTACGCTCCATGTGTGCTGTCTGTAGCTGTGCACATCAATTTCCACCTCCTCCCACCAATGGGTAAGAGGCACTCTGCAGCTGGCTTCTCTGATTTTGCACATGGCATTCAAAAATATTAACCCCAGCCTCTCATTAATTCCTATGGAGCATCATTTTTCCTAGAAACCCATTTGAGCTTAGATTTTTAAATATGTAATTAGTTCTCTTTTAAGCATTTCCTAGAAACACTGAGCATCTTTCCTATTTGGGACTCCGAGCAGATTTTAAATTAACATGCAGATGTGCCCAAAGTAATTCTTCCTCAAGTTCAAAGTTCTGCTTCCATGTTGTGACCACAGAGAGTTCATATTTGCATTTATCGGTTGACAGTTATGTGTTTCAGTAATCCAGTGATCTATAGCAGTGTATCTTGTTGTGGGTCTCCCTCTGCCCACATTTTGTCATTGTCATTATCACCACTAAATTGCTGGTCTCATGGAAATGGAAAATTCTGAATATTGACTGTTATATAATTTGACTGTGATGGAAAAGGATATCATGCTATATCATGCTGTCTCTCATCCTACCACAAAACTGTTATGTGATACCCCCTCAGGGGTTAAGCCTTCCAATCATCCAAACCCCAAATCTGTGACACCTGAGACCTCACTTTTCAGGTTGTTGATGTTTGCTTAACTGTTTAAAAGAACATTTGCACATACACATCACAACCTTCTATTGTTCTATATTCTCCCTATGGAGACCAAATGTCAGTGGTATAAAATCACAGGTTTATATATTGAGAAAAATATACTGCCAATGAAGCAAGATTCCAGGTCAAACAAAAACAATACAGAATATTTTTATATGGTTTCCCTTGTATGTCCAAACTTTGGCACAACTCTATCCTACACAAGCCTGTCACTTTGATTGCCCAGTGTCAACGTCGTCAACAACAACAACAACATAATTATAATGGTTCGTTACAGAAGCTGTACCTTGGATAGCATATTGTGAGTGTTAATTCTGGAAGACAACTTCTTCAGCATCTGTAATGCCAAAGAAGAAACTAAACAGAAAACACTTCAAAGAGGCATTCATTAGCACAGAGATTTAGTGCTACCACTATTAGTCTATACTTTCCATGCCCATACAGCTGGTCCATGTTGACTAGGAACCAGTCATTAGCACCATTTCCAAATGATTTGGAGGGTATAATGAGTGTTGGTTCAGCAGTTCTGACATTTCCAAACTGTTCTGTTTGGGACCCCCTAAGTGAACTGACGCGGGTGGCGCTGTGGTCTAAACTACTGAGCCTCTTCGGCTTGCTGATCGGAAGGTTGGCAGTTCAAATCCCCGTGACAGGATGAGCTCCTGTTGTTCTGTCCCTGCTCCTGCCAACCTAGCAGTTCGAAAGCACAAAGTGCAAGTAGATAAATAGATACCGCTCTGGCGGGAAGGTAAACGGTGTTTCCGTGCACTGCTCTGGTTCGCCAGAAGCGGCTTAGTCATGGTGGCCACATGACCCGGAAGCTGTATGCCGGCTCCCTCGGCCAGTAAAGTGAGATGAGCGCCACAACCCCAGAGTCGGCCACGACTGGACGTAACGGTCAGGGGTCCCTTTACCTTTACCTTTAAGTGAACTGAAGGCACTTTCCTGCACTGATACTATGATCATGAAGTAAATGCTACGCACTCCAGTTGATAGTACTTATACCCATGGCACAAAATTTGAAGTACTTCTGGAGATCTTTATGAGAAACTAAATGCATTCTCTGTCCTAACTATGGCATTGATTGCTGCAGTAATATTTGTCTTCATGGTTTGTCTCTTGAATTCCCTCTCTCTCAAAAAAAGAAAGAAGAAAAAAAGATTGTCAATGGTGTTGAAGGGCTCTTTGGGATGTAGCATGCATGATGGATATTGTATGAAATAAAATTGCACTGGGGTATGCACATGGAGCAGAAACTGTCACTGACTCTGATCCCAGCAATGCTGGTGTAGATCTGCAGTAACTCCACTGAGTTGCATGTACCTCCTCCCCAGCTAGTATTCTCGAGCTCCTCCTGATGCTATTCTTGCATCATTACCACCTTGCTAAACTGTTGATATCATTCACTCACAATTCAATTCTGCTGCCAGTTGTCGTTTCTTAAAGCCTCAAGTCATGAGGCTCATAATCAACTTGAGAGAGTTTCAGCTTTGACATATATCGTTTATATAAGTAAGATTCTCGCCCTGATTCTTGTGGAGAAACACTTCAAAATGTGATTGCTATCTAAGCCTGAGGGCCAACAAGGCAAAATCACATTAGAAATAGCCTAACTTTCTTAATCTTTAACTCTCTCAATTTGTAAGCCAGTCTAAACAATGACCTGAAAATCCTTTTATTAAAAGGACCTACCAACAAAGTTTTATTATAGGGATGTAGAGCTTATCTTTTGATAACTTTCTCCCGTACAAGATATATAGCCTGATTGTGCAGTCCTTGTGGAGGTAAAATTACTAGAGTACTAAGGATATTTATTGGAAAGTGAGTTTTCACTGAAATAATTGGGGCTTTGTTGTTACTCGAACTTTTTGAGCCCGAGACTCTGT
The DNA here is from genome assembly GCF_964188315.1 of Podarcis muralis. Classification (NCBI taxonomy): domain Eukaryota; kingdom Metazoa; phylum Chordata; class Lepidosauria; order Squamata; family Lacertidae; genus Podarcis; species Podarcis muralis. The sequence goes on from NC_135659.1 coordinate 60,405,600, forward strand.
TCTAAATCCATTCATTCATTCGCAGCTGTTGATGATCCCGCTTTTCTAATGCTGATGCATCTCTCAAGGCAGCTTACAACATAGAAAAATTAAAATAATAATTTTTTTTTACTATATCAGATAAAATACATTGCAATGAAAGTGGTATGACAGATCAAAGCCATCCCTCCTGATAAAGACAGCTATCTGCCCAGCAAAACAGAACTCTAGCAGTGAAAAACACAAAGTGTTTCACATTACCTGTAAGAGGAGCCAGGCTTCATGTTCCATAATTTGGGTGCTGCCTCATAGAAGGCCCTGTCTCTAGTCACAGAGACCATTGGACCAGAATGATCTCTTGATCTCTGATATTCCTGCCCAATTACTGGGGTCTTTTAGAAAGTCACTGTTAGTGGTTCTTCGTGGTTCAGATGCACAGCTTGTATCTACCAGGAGCCATGCATTTAGTATGGTGGGCCCAATTTTATGGAACTCCGTTCCAGTGGAGATCACACAAGACCCCTCCCGACTGAACATTGCTTCTAAGAGCCAGAAAAGCAGGGTGAACAAGACAGAAATCTCTCTCTCTCTCTCTCTCTCTCTCTCTCTCTCTCTCTCTCTCACACACACACACACACACACACACACCACCTCCTCAGTCATTCTATGCTTGGGGTTTTTGTTTAACTGTTTCCTCTCTTTGGAGGCAGAGTAGGAATCTACTGCTAGTGATTTTTATGACTGGCTAAGCAGATGGACAGAAACCCCTCAGTCACTGGAAATGCACTGATTTTATTGTGGGTGATAGGCAAAGACTAGACCATGGGTAGGCAAACTAAGGCCCAGGGGCTGGATCCAGCCCAATCGCCTTCTAAATCCAGCCCGTGGATGGCCTTGGAATCAGTGTGTTTTTACACGAATAGAATGTGTCCTTTTATTTAAAATGTATCTCTGTGCTATTTGTGGGGCCTGCCTGGTGTTTTTACATGAGTAGAATGTGTGCTTTTATTTAAAATGCATCTCTGGGTTATTTGTGGGGCATAGGAATTTGTTCATTATTTTTTTCAAAATATAGTCTGGCCCCCCACAAGGTCTGAGGGACAGTGGGCTGCTGAAAAAAAAACTGCTGGCCCCTGGGCTAGACCATGGCTTGGGAAGTTTTGGGGGGTTCAGAATCTTGGCAGGGTTATGTCTCAATCTGCCCATAAGTGGAGCCTCCCCTGCAATAAATTGCCACCTGGGGCAACTGCATTAATCTGCCTAATAGTAGGGCCAGCCCTGCTGGAAGCATAGGAACTGAGCTTCTCCCTCCATATCTGCTGTATACGGAGGTTCTGCTCTGCCAAGCTCAACTTTAAGTAAGGAAGAGAGAGCAAGCTTCCAAAAGGGAGGAATCACCATGTACAACTGTCCCAATAGCTAATGCTGCCACCGACTCCCAGAATCATGCCTTCTCACTTGTAAGCATCTCATGCCCTTCTAGGCTATCCATCCTACAGTTTGAGAGCCCAGGACTCACCTGCAAAGAGGAACACAGGAAACTGCCTTATACTGGACCATTGGCCCATCTAGTTCAGTATTGTCTGCGCTGACTGGCAGCCGCTCGCCAGAATTTCAGACAGGGTTCTTGCCAGGGCCTACCCAGAGGTGCCAGGGATTGAACTTGAGACCTCCTGCATGCAAAGCAGATGCTCTGTGACTGAGCCACGACACTTCCCCATTGCAAATGTATTTCAATTTGTGGTTGGGACCGGTGGTAAAATTATGCCATACTAGGAGCAGCATGCAACAAGATACTGAAGTACTAGGAGGTGAAGGAAGAGAGCTTTTACCAGAAATGGGGAGGGGTGGAAATCTATTATCATTATTCAGTGCCATTCGTTCCTCTTTCAGTTGCTTTCCAAATCTACTGCTCCATTTTCAACTTCTTCTTTTTTAAGCATAATTGATTTCCATAGACCTCCCTGGAAGCACAATCCTCAGCCCTCCTGCTGCTTTGTATCAGCAGCAAAGTAATGGGCACCATTTTTCACATGGCAGAGGTAGTGCTTTGCTGGTGCCGGTGCATAATCAGAGAGGGAGAAAGAGGGAGACTTGGGGTATGATAAGTTATCGCCTTTAAACATAAACAGGTCCTGTTAAATTAACTTCCATTTAAAAGGGGAAATGGCACAGGAGGAAATTCAGCACTTGCCAAACAGAAAAGGACAAATGCAATCAAGCTGGTGATGGGGGATTTATCTGTGGAGGATGTGTGTGTGTGTGCACTCGCTACAAATAAACCAGGAGGCAACGAAAAAAATGAAATGCCAAAAAGATGCCTAGATAGCATCACAGAAATCCGTTTTGTCTCATTTAAATAGGAGCTTAATGAAAAAGAAGGTGCAGCAGAAGATCTCAGCTCTGGAATATGACACTCTCGGGTAATCTAGACACAGTTTGCAACAACAGGCATTGGGAGCAGCTCAGGCTTAGGATGGTGTCAGAGGGAGAGTCCATTAAAACTGGCAGCATCGCTGTGGAGCTGACTCAGGAACTGGCTTGCAATTCCTTGGAAGGGGCCAGGGACACAGCAGCTATTTCTCTACCAAGGAAGCTAGCTAAATGTCAGCTTCACTGCCTGGCTTGCTGCTGCAGACATTATAATGTTCACAAATGTCTCCTTGGATATGTCTGTAAGAATCTTGATAAAATGAAGGGTGAGGCTCTCAGACCTCTCTGTCTGGCCTTCAGGACTTTCCCAGGCTAAGCTCCCATGTTGCCCCACCCCTCGCCCTCCACAAGTCCTTGCACCTGGCTAGAATGTGTCATTAAACTGCAATGATGCCTCTCGCAGATGGAGGCGTGTGTGCATGTGTGTGTACAGGAACTTCTGGCGGTTGCGTGGCTTGAATGCAACCTATTGAACAACAGGGTGACATCATAGCTCCACCCACTTTTTGTCCCTGGCCCCCACCCCCCATTGAAAGGAACATAGAGGGAATGTGGCCCTCTGACTGAAAGAAAAAAAAAGGTTTCCCACGTCTCCTATTAAGGATGAGGATTTTGCCTGCTCTGCCATAAGGCATTATACCTCTGAAAAGCAGTTTCTGAGAATCACACGTGGGTGGAATGCTGTTGCTAGCTTGCAGGCTTCTCACAGCCACTGTGAAAACAGGATGCTGGACTAGATGGGCCATTGGTCTGATCCAGCAGGTCCTTTTATGTTCTTATGGTTCTTATGGATGTTTAGGTCACCGCATGGGCAAATGATGGGGGAGCTGAACCCTACTCACATTGCTGCCTTCCCAAATCACTTCTCCCTAGCCATTTTTCTCTTAGTGGCAATCTGCCACCAGACTGGGGAGATGGCAGATGTTCATTATCGCTATGTGCATGAAGATGAATTTAGGTGACCATGCATAAAAGTAGCACTGGGCCAGCCCCAGCATTAGGCAGAGTGAGATGGCTGCTTCAGGTGGTAGATGGTGGAGGACAGGGAGCAGTTCTAAGGTCTTGGAGGAATGGGTTGTGTGTGCCCTGCAATCTGCCCTGCCTTCCCATATCTAGCCTGCTGACATCAGGTGCAGTGAAGGGCGCTGTCCTCTTGCCAGTGCTGAACTTAGATTTGGCTGCTGGTCTCTTCAGCTTCTGTATGTGAAATTGGGAGCACCATCTTGCCCTTTGCCTCATGTAATGAAGCAACTTGGCCCGCCCTGATTTAACACAAAGGTTTGCTTAAGCAAGGCTGCTAGGCAAGCAAATGTTCATTATGAATACAGTGTTTGCAGCAACTTTGAAATGTATTTGCTTTGTCGAATCCCCACAACAGGGTGAGCTCCCGTTGCTCGGTCCCTGCTCCTGCCAACTTAGCAGTTCGAAAGCACGTCAAAGTGCAAGTAGATAAATAGGTACCGCTCTGGCGGAAAGGTAAACGGTGTTTCCGTGCACTGCTCTGGTTCGCCAGAAGTGGCTTAGTCATGCTGGCCACATGACCTGGAAGCTGTACGCTGGCTCCCTCGGCCAATAAAACGAGATGAGCGCCACAACCCCAGAGTTGGTCACGACTGGACCTAATGGTCAGGGGTCCCTTTACCTTTACCTTTTATGTCCCCAATAATTTTAATGGAATTAATGTAATTAATAAATGTGTTTTGGATTGCAGCTGTTGGGGTTAGAAAACGACAATGGTCACAGTACACACAGTTATACTATTGCAGTCATTATTATGTCAACCCCCACATTTTATGTGAATTCTCAGCAGGCATCCCCTACTAGCACACGCAGAACACATGCCTCCTTACTATTGAAACTTTTTGAGAAGAGGTCATGGACAGAAAGTCTTCAGATTTACCTTCTGAAGCAGAAAAGGAGAGTAAAAAAGGCCATTTGAACATTATACTTTTTCCACAGTAGATTCAGGCCCAGTTTTAAAATGTACCTTCAGCGCTTCTCAGAATTGGTCATTCAATATTTGTTAATTTAATAATTTGATTTCCATTAGTTCAATATTCAAAATGGGATGTTTGCTAATAAAGTAATTCTCCAGCCTACAAATCTGGATAGTCTCCCTAGAATTCTCAAGAATACTGGAACATTTACGAGAGCAATTGCCTTTTATGCTCTAATTTGCTAAGTCAGTAGTGGCACAGTAGAGCATCTGTCCCAGGTGCCTTCACTCCTGCTACTAACCCTTTCTCCACTCTCTCTCCACAACAGTTACAGAAGCTTCTGCCCAGAGAGATCGTGGTTTAAAAAGCCAAGTAGTCACAGGACATGATTTTCCAACTTACCCTGGTTGACACAACAGGGGGAAATGGTCAGTTGAAGTTTGAAAGAAAGCTCCTTCCTTTTTATGCTGAGCTTTCATTTATCTTTCTCCGTAAGTATTACAGATGGAAATAGACAATTGGATAATATAGACTTAACATAAAGAGTCAATGCCATCTTCTCTTAGATGTGAAGGATCCTATCTCTTTGAAGTGATTTAATTAGACCCTACTTCATGAAGCAGTTGGCAGTGGTTGGCCAATGAGTATTTAGCTTTAACAAATAATTTTAAACACATCTATTTTTAGTTACAAAGCTGCATTTTGCATTCAATTTTACTTATTCATAAGTAGTAGGAACAAATGGGCACAATGAACCACCACCTGGGAATGTATTTCCATCTTAATATTCTCCTGTATGTTGGTCAGCACAAAGGGATGTGGAATAAAAGATGAAAATCTAGGCTTTTCAAAAGTATATGACTATTTCCTGGTTTTCAGAGCAAAACAATGGAAGACCTGGGGATATTAGATGGCAAATCAGGAATAGTTCTCTGGCTTTAAAAATAATTTATCAGCAATTAAGAGTATTAAAATCAAGCAAGTACCACTGAATTTCACAGAAGCACAGGCGATCCTCTGGAGAATAGAACAATTTCTTGTCTTGTCTTTGAACTTTTAGGACTGATTCAACTCAGATTTGATGAAAATGAAAGGGGAAGAACAAAGCCAGCCTGATATAACTAGGCGTCCTTGATAAAGTGTAATCTTGGAGGGGAAAATTATACCCAGTGATATTCTCTACTAAATATGACTTTATAATGGAGCAGAAAAAGGTTATTAATTCTAATAGGAATCACTAGAGTCTCTATGGGGTCAGTTGATATTCCAAGCATTTTAGACTCAGAAGGTGCTGGAGGGGAAAGCTGGCATTAATACCAAGTAGAACTCCTGAATAATTCATTACAAGTAAATTATATGGGGTCTCTCATGCTTCTGGTACCATTATCCCTGTCTAGAAGTCAGCACATCGTTGGTAGGAAAGATGGTCCAGTAGTGAGCAAGGATTGCCCTCTGGATAGGCATGATAGTAAATTTTAAAATCTTTCGGGGAAAGAGCATTTCTTTAAATTCACAGATTCCTTCTACTAAAACTAAATGAGAGGTTTTACGAGCATAAAACTCAAAACAGAACTCCAGAGCCAAATTGTATTCATTTTGCTATTTAGAAGATCTCTTTAAAAAATATTTAACCGTAATGAATTTCCGCTCATTCAGCCATAAGCTAAGACTGGCTGCAGCTTCTGAGCATGTATATGCATGGCAAAATGGAGATGTATATTCTTCACTCAAGATGGCATACATGTGCCGGAAAACATTTTATTATATTGAAGCAATATCTTCAGCTTTGCATATAAATGGTTGCATGTGAATCAAGACTGTAAAACCAAATGGAATGAAATGGAAGGAACAACAAAAAAAGTTATTCTAGCTTTTGTCAGAAGGAAGGATCTGTACAGTTCTGTTCTGTGCTCTTATAAGATTGTATGGAGAGCCCTGCTGGATTAAACCACAGGACCATCTAACCAAGCATCCTGCTTCCAACTGCAGCCAATCAGATGCCTACAAGAAGCCTGCAACCAGGACATGGGGAAATAGCCCTTTTCATCATCACCATTTTTTATTCTGAACCACCTCAGCATCAGCAGCGCATCTCACCAGAAATGCAATACCTACCAACATGTTACTTCCCCGCCTTATTCAGAAAGGTCAACTTCTGTGACTAGAACACACCATATATAAATATAAGTGCATGTGTAGTTGAGGTGTCCATGGACAAGCTTGTCTTCTTGGCATTCATGGTCGAAACCACCCCCCAATCCACATCCTGCACACAACATGCTCCTTCTGTTCCTTTGCAGATCCTGCCCTCTGCCTGCGTCAGCCAGTGTGAGACTTGCTCATTGTATTTTGTGCATGACCTTGAGCAGTTTCCTTCTGCCTCTCCCAGCTATCATGACCCGTTCAGTGCAATCCTGCTTCTTAACGGAAGGAGCAATCTCATCATATATGCACAAGCAGCGTATCTCAAGCCAAAGGATTCCGCCACTCTACTCCCCCAAAATAGCAAGTGTTCCACCTTGCATGAACAGAAGTCACAGGACGTTGCTCCCTCTCACCCACTGCCTTTCCCCTCTGACAAAGCAAAGGGGCTTGAACAGACCCCCATTTAGCTTCAGTGCCTGAGATGTGCCGAGATGCAATCGGAGCAATTTTCTTGACCATTTATTGCCTTACTAAAAACCACTCATTGGAACAGCCTTTTACACAACCTGCAATAAATATATTTATCGCAAAATACTCTACCCCATCAACAACCTCCAGACCTGCACGTATATTTCACTGCCTATAAACTGATTGATGCCCTGGAACTGCTTCAGGCTCTTAAACAGCTCTCCTTCACCTACTTCTCATTTTCCATGGCTTATGGGGAGGAAATACAAGAGGCTTGGGAGGCACAAGCTAAGTTCCAATTGGCCTTCAGCACAGGAAAGGGGAGGTGGGCAAGTGAGGTGGGGATGTCGCCAGCAGGACTGGTGCAACTATTGAAGGTCACAGCAGAGTTTCTTGTAGAATGTATGGTTGCTCTTTCAAGCAGTGATTGAGTTATGCTGATAAGGCTTTCAAGTCATGTAAATATAAAAATAACAGGGAATTAAATGACATAGGTTAAATGTTGCTGTGTGACTGACTGCTACCTGAACAGCAGGGTAGGGCTGGATTGCATTATAGGAGCTGTGTGCACAACAATTGACTTCAAGCTAGCCGTTTGCTGGAATGGAGGAGAAATTCATTTGGTCCACATTTTGAAGTGAACTGAAGCTAATTTATTGGTCCCAGACTTATGTGTGGATTGGAACGCAGCTATTAACTAGATTATGCACTCCTCTAAATGCAGCTTTGGTTCAAAAAAAAAATGCTTACAGTAATGTGTATTTTATGGGAGAAATGTGTATTTTAGAGGGAAATACATTGGAAAGCATACCAAAATGCATATTTGGGGGAAAGAATGCCTACAAAGCATATCTACCATGTGTTCAAAAAGCAAACAGTTTAAATGATAACTGCCGTATATTTTTCTTTTAAAAATATGCAAAACCAGCAGGAACTGACCTAAGACTGAGTGCCTGTGAACCTGACATGGAATGGAAAGAGGCTGGTTTGTGCATCCCCACTTCAGGTCCAAACTGCTTTGACTGATGGTTCACTAAAGGGTATGGCTGATCCATTCATAGGAAATTTGGTGTTTTGTTGAGCCTCCTTAAATGCCATTTGGCAGAAAGGAAGCATACAAATCTTGCATTGAAATATTGATGAAGCAATCTGCTAGGGCGAAATGACCTTAGTTCAGAGTGGAAGGACTCTAGAACACACCAAAGCATCCAATTGCCAGACAACTCCTTTCCCTCCCCAACAGCAGATACTGCCTATGATTCTGTCCACCAGTTGCTGTACTGGGTCCTGGGGAACACCGTTGTCACCTAATGTCTCTTTTTCAGACCATAGCAATTTTGGAGCAGTGAGATACTGTATTATGTAAGGACCATGTCACTTGCTTCTTGGCCCTAATGATTATTTTACCTGCTCTTGTCTTCTGGCCTGCTATAGATAGCCTGATCCCATTTTTACCTACAACAGGGAAGAGAGACACAGAAGGATGCACAGAACAACTGCTGGAGCACACACTCCTTTCCTGGTAGTAGATTGAAGACACATGGTGCAGCCACCTCCCTGAAACTTATGAGGTCTGAGTCTGGCCATTGCTTGCATGGAAGACCATGTAGGGATACCATGTATACTGCCCTGAGTTCTGTGATGGAAGAAAGGTGAGGAATAAATGTAATGAGATGATTCATGAACATACCAGTTGCTGGGTATCACAAGTGGGGAGAGTGCTGTTGTACTCATACCCTGCTTGTAGGCTTTCAATAGGCTTCTGGTTAGCCACCGTGAGAATAAGATATTTGACTGGATCAGATTTTTTATCTGATCTAGCAGGCCTCTTTTGCGTTCTTAATGATTCATAGCACAGTGAACTCCAGTGCCTAAGGAAATAAACAGACATTTGTCTCCCTAATAGTTCATAGATCATGGAATCATAGTTGGGAGGTGCCATTCAGGTCATCTAGTCCAACCCCCTGCAATGCAGTATTTTTTTGCTCAAACCCACAATCCTGATATTAAGAGTCTCATGCTCTATTGACTGAGCTATCCCAGAGCTGCAACAGAACTCATTTAAAAGAATATCACCCAGAAAGATAGCACACCCCATCTCACCAGATACTGCTCCTGTACAACAAAATGAGGTTTACACAGGAGTAGGACTGGGTGGTTTGAGTCACTTCCTTAAACTGTAGCACCAGCCTTGATTTCAAAAAGCATGGTGCAATTTTGTTTTTGTTTTTGTCTCCAGGTTTTTGATGCAAAAACTTGGTGTTGTGATAGAAGAAGAAATCTTTTGGGTGTTTTTCTTTTCAGGTGGTGGGGGACTGGTAATTTCCAGAAAAAAAGAGAAAGGGAATATATTTCCCAGGAAACAATAATTTCATTTGCAGGAGGCCACACAACAGAATAAGAGAAAGTGGCTGGCACATCTTGCTCATAGAAAGAGTCAGAAGAAGATATCATCAATCAGCACGCCAGTGGCTCACACCTCATTGCAAAGAGAGTCCAAGCGAGACACAGATCTCCATTGTGCTCCCAGGCGCAAGGACTAGATTGCAAAAGCAATTGGCTGCAGCAAGCGCCTACATGTAGGGAATTAATTAGTAAGCCCCAGTAGGAAGGCCCCAGGTATCTATAGGCCAAATCCTCATGTGATCTAAACCAGCAATACCAAGAAGATTGGCTGGAGACAAACGGATTTACACCAGCTGAGGATCTGGTATACAGACACACAGTAAAGAGCAATTGAACGACAGGATTTTCTGAGCATCACAGAAGTATCAGTTGTTTTTAAGTATCCATTCATATAGCTCAAAAGCCAGTCCAGGATGTATGATGGGATTAGGGAAGAAATTCAATCCAGTATGTAATTAAAGATGAATTTACGAATGCACACTTTCTGAAACAATATGCAAACTGAAACATAGTCATCCTTTGAAATCTGCACTCCTTCAAATTTTGCAATGCAGTTTTCTGGCCAAGTGATGTATACAAAAAACACATATACTAGAGAAAATGTGCCTAAAACTCATACACATGACATACAAAATACACTATATTAGGGAAATATACTTTGAAATAATGTGTATTAAAATAATGGAAATAATGCCAAATTTGTATATTTTACAAGAAATTCACACTAAAATGCTAATGAATTTTCATGAGGGCCTTATTTTTGTGGGAATTCCACAAAAATGACATGGCAATGTGAAGAACTGAAATTTTAAAAATTGAGAAATTGTCAGATTTGTCCATCCCTAGTCTATAGTCTTTGATAATGAAGACCAGAGGCTTGCTTCTGATGTGAAGAGAGTAATTCAGGGTACTTTAAAACATCACAGACTTGGCACAAGACTGTGTGTATTAAAAATATATATAAAAAATACAGAAATGCTAATCATATTTTGCAATAAAGAAAACTGTACAAAGGAATTGATTGTCAGAATTTTAGCTATGGACAAATAACAACCTTTTTATCCAAAATAAGTGTTAGTTGCCAATCTCTTAAAGATGTTTCTCAATTTAATTCTTTCTGCAATTTCCAGATTTTCACAACACAATCGTAGCATTTAAGAGACTGTAGATTTTTTTCCAATTTGCTGTTAATAGAAGTGAGCTACCTTTACCATAAACAACTGGATATTGGTGCAAATTTTGTGTTGTTTAAAATTTCTTCCTGATAGGCATATTGTTGACCCTTGATTAGCTTTCAGTGGTAAGACTAGAAAAGTATAGCATCACTAGCTAGACAAACCAAGAAGCAGAGAGGTGGAGATGTAGGATAACATCCTTTCAGATAGGAGGATATCTGCTCAAACAATCTAAGTGTTTACCAAAGCAGTAACTGACTTTTGCCAGCTTTGTGCCCCAAGGAAATTATGGAGCAATCCATCATCTCTCAGTCATTTCAAACTTCCAGTAGACAGGTATGCCTCTTGTGTAAAGTAAAATCCAGTTAAATTCTTGGCCAGTAGCCATGTTGTTCAGGAACTTTTCCACCCTTCCAGCTCTTTTTGACCTTAAATTGTTGGCCTTCACAATTTCTCTTGCAATATTATTTCCCAAGTTAACAATTCAATGAGAGACTTATCAAAACGGATGCCTGTTAATGTGGCTGGATGTTTGTTCCAACAACTTATATGTGATTACAAAAATCATTGTATCTGCGCAGACAAAATAGCATCAGTTGCTACCTGCTATGCCAACTGTTCCCTGAGCTCCACAAATGATAGCAAGTTTTTAGTTATAAAACACCTTCTGCTTCTATGAGGTTGGTTGCAGAACAACTCTTATTGCCTGGAAAACTGAATAATATATAGAACCAGTAATGATTGTATAATGAAGTGTTATAACTTCTGTATCTTTCTATAGTAGCATTACTACAGTGGTACCTCGCAAGACGAATGCCTCGCAAAACAAAAAACTCGCTAGACGAAAGGGTTTTTTTGTTTTTTGAGCAGCTTTGCAAAACGATTTTCCCTATGGGCTTGCTTCGCAAGACGAAAACGTCTTGCAAGTTTGTTTCCTTTTTCTTAACACCGTTAATACAGTTGCGACTTGACTTCGAGGAGCAACTCATAGAACACAGTGTGGTAGCCTTTTTTGAGGTTTTTAAAGGTTTTTGAGGTTTTTGAAGCTTTTCCAAAACTTTCCCGCCACCGTGCTTCGCAAGACGAAAAAAATCGCAAGACGACAAAACTCGCGGAATGAATTAATTTCGTCTTGCGAGGCACCACTGTACTGGCAGAATCAATTATACAACCAAATCAAATACTTCTGGTGACAATTAGTTACAAATGGTGGCATTTTACAAGGTACGAGACTGGGCCCAAACCCATTAAGATAAATAAATATGCAAAACATTCCAGTTCTCCAGATTGTGCCAAGTTTCTCATTAGTTTTGAAGATTCTAGGATTACCTCATAAAATCACTGCCATTCCTGGTGACAGCTACAGGTGATCAGTAATTCCTACAGGAAAAAATTCTATCAGAAAGTCACATTTGATTGGAGGGGGCAGGGTTGGAACTCCCATATTCATTCCTCCAGAATGCTTTCAGGTTTTCTCTACAATCACTACCACAATGTTTTTAGAACTGAAATTCTCCAACATCATATTGTACGAAGCATCCAAATTATGTTCTCAAAAATAAAAATACTGTTTTTTAAAAAAAAGAAACAGAAAACACCACACTTTATAAAAAAATGATGGTAAAATCCTATATACATCAATCTAGGACTGCCCTGTAAAATGCCTTAAACAGAATCCCAAGTTTGGACAGGACTGCATAGTGTAATTTGATGGTGATTCCTCTAAATTCAATGTTTCAGCAAGCAACCAAGTTATCCTGGCTGAGGTCTTCACCCTCCAGCTAAGAATCAGTTGTGTCCAACCTAGTTTTAAATGCAGGAAGCAGAAGGAGGTTATTATAGGGCTAACAGATCTGACTGTCAAGCTGCTCTTTCAGAATACTTACTGAACTTTATCCCCTTTCCTATGCTCATTTCATGACTCCCAGCCATATCCCCTTGTTCTCATAATTCCTCTTCTACTTCCTGTGCAGAAAATTCAGGTGCTGGACCTGCAGCAGACCTTTTATCTCACAAGAACAGAAGAAGCCTCTGGATATCACAGGAGACTCGGCAAGATTATGCTGCTACCAAAGTTGGAGGTACTTTGCAATTTAGGGCTCATTCACAATTCTGCTTGTCCCATGCCCAGAGCCATAGCTACAGGGGGGGGCAGGTTAGCCAGGTTTTTCTTTGCCCCAGGTGAAACCTCCAGAGGGGTGCTATTGAGGCTCCCAACCTCTCCCTCTCTCTGTGTGTGTGCACAAGCGCAAATGTGCATGGGAGGTGTGCCAAACTGGGTCTTTGACCCAGGTGAAATAAAGCCTAGTTTCACCCCTGCCATGCCCAGAAAACACAGGTCCAAGCAGTTGCCTCACCGCTTTTCCTGGGAAAACCTGCTCTTTAAACATCAAACCCAACTGATGTTTGCTCTGATTCAGTGGTAGAGATCAGGTTTTCCCTGGGAGAAGAAGGCAGGGCAAGCAGAAGTCTGGATGAGCCTTCAGAGGACTCCCAGATTATTTCTCCATCTATTATTGGACCATGTCTGCCTCATCAGTCAACTACATTTATTTTGTCACCTTGAACTGACATGTATCTCTGGTTGTGTGTGATGGATAATATGATCCCATGGCATATGAAAACAGTTCAGGTTGCAGCTGACTTTCCAAACCACATTTGAAGCTTTTGACTTGATGGGACATTATCATAGATCTGGAGCCTTTGTGTAGCAATTAGTTCACTTTTTACTTTCATCAACCTGAATGGCAATCTGGATTAAGAAGGAGGTTGGTGATTTCTAGATTTACTGACAGCACAGAAAACACATTTTGAAAAACTTGTGGCTACCCTGCAACAGGTTATTTATTCATGGCCTCAGATTATTGAAAGCTTGAAAAATCAACCAGGGGTGGTTAATAAATAGGAGAGTTCTGAGCTTGAGTTACTGGATACTAATTCATGGCTGGCCAAACCCTCTTGGCTCTGCTTCTGAGAGACTCTACCCCTTTTTTCAATTGCTTATGCCATAATGGGCTGAAGAGGAGCCAAGAGTGAGTAATTTCTTATAGGATCACACCAGTACATGAGAATAACTTTCCCCAAAGAATCCTGGGAGCTGGAGTTTGTGAAAAGTGTTGACCTTACAGAGCTACAATTCCCAGCAGCCCTAACAAACAACAGTCCTTGGGAATCTCCGTGACTGTTAAAGTGTGGCTGTGACCTAATGTGTGCCATAAGCTGTTGTAATAGGACAGGTGCTTGCATAGGTACAATACTTTGAGAATTATTTTCTAGCAGAGAAGATATTTGAGCCACTGGAAAGCAAAGTCCGGTTGTAATAAATTGTAGTCTGGCATTACAATGTTAACAGAATGACAATCAATCTGGAAGCAATAATTGAAAACCCCATATAGCTTTTCATTCATTTAATACCAAACTCGCTGAAGATGCCTCTCTGGTGTCTTCAGATCTATCTTTTATGAAGAATCTTGTCTAACCATTGAAGGTGGTTGGCACAGACATGCAGATGTGTATAAAAATAAATGTCATAACACAACCAGTTGCTCTGCATGAAACAGTCTTTGGAAATAAACACATCAAAGAGCAGGAAGGAACAGTTTATCCCAGGAAGCCTTTGATGTGAGAACAGAAATAAGAGTAGAACATAAGACAGACCTTGTTGTATTGATACATCTGAGAACAGACCATAGCAGAAGAAAAAACACTTATGGGGAAAAATATTTTGAGAAGACACTTCCCAGGAAGAAACAGTTTAGTTAAGGTGATCCTGAGGAAACTAATTGGCATATTTTCTGATATCATAGGCATAGCTGCAAAAGGCAGGGGTTAGATATCTGTTACCCTTATCACTGCTCACTGGAAGGACAGATCGTGAAGCTGAGGCTCCAATACTTTGGCCACCTCATGAGAAGAGAAGACTCCCTGGAAAAGACCCTGATGTTGGGAAAGATGGAGGGCACAAGGAGAAGGGGACGACAGAGGATGAGATGGTTGGACAGTGTTCTCGAAGCTACAAACATGAGTCTGACCAAACTGCGGGAGACAGTGGAAGACAGGAGTGCCTGGCGTGCTCTGGTCCATGGGGTCACGAAGAGTCAGACACGACTAAATGACTAAACAACAACAACACCCTTATCACCATCTATGGTTTTGTTTTGATTAAGAGAAATAAAGATTTCATTACATAACATAAATCACACTAAAGCCAGAGCTGGGCCACTCAAGACATTTTGCTATCCAAGGCAAGTGACAAAATGGCACCATGTGCAAAAGCTGCTGGGGCTAGTGGGTGAACCTTCCTTCAACACTGGCAACAGGACAATCTCCTCCAATGTTCATGAGGGCAACAGGACAGCTTAGAAGGTTCAGGAAATGCCATGTGGCATAAACTGTCCTGTCCACCAATACCTTGCTCCCATTCCCTATCCCTCAGCATCTACCACCTGAAGTCATCACGCCACTCTGACTAATGGTAGGGCCAGCCCTGACTAAAAGTCCTGTGCACACATTACAATTATGTACACTGAGCATACAGGAAGAAGAATGGGGGCCCTCTCACATTCAGCATAGCTTGTGTGTGTGTATGTAACAAACTTTGTTTGCATAAATTCTGTATGTGAGGTTGTGGACTCCACTTTTTGTGTATGAACATTATGTCTCTTGGTGGTTATGGTGAATACATATAGGGGGCTAGGCCAGTGGGCCGAGCAGGTAGACACTATCAGTATACACAGTTATAATATATATATTATATCAGTATACACTATCAGTATAAAAGGTAAAGGTACCCCTGCCCGTACGGGCCAGTCTTGACAGACTCTAGGGTTGTGCGCCCATCTCACTCTATAGGCCGGGGGCCAGCGCTGTCCGGAGACACTTCCGGGTCACGTGGCCAGCGTGACAAAGCTGCATCTGGCGAGCCAGCGCAGCACACGGAAACGCCGGTTACCTTCCCGCTAGTAAGCGGTCCCTATTTATCTACTTGCACCCGGGGGTGCTTTCGAACTGCTAGGTTGGCAGGCGCTGGGACCGAACAACGGGAGCGCACCCCGCTGCGGGGATTCGAACCGCCGACCTTTTGATCGGCAAGCCCTAGGCGCTGAGGCTTTTACCCACAGCGCCACCCGCGTCCACACAGTATACACAGTTATAATATGTCATAGAATCACAGACCTGTAGAGTTGGAAGGGACCCCAAAGTAAAATCTACTCCAACCTCCTGCAATGCATTAATCACATCTAAATGTGTGCAGCTCTTATGCAAATGCAGCTACAGACGTGAATAATACTTGCATTAACAATCCCCTTTTCTCACATCAGGATCTGAGTTACTCCAGTTCATAAGACATTATGATGTATCACAGCTCACATCCCTGAATGGACTCAGCACTCCTCTTGTTTCTGTAATATAACTGTGCTGCTATAGGATGAGATAAGAAGAACAAAGAGAGAATATATTTATTTCTTTTCTTTTTCTTTCTTTTTTCTTCAAAAAGCCTTTTATAACATGAATGAATTCAGCGGAAAACCTTTTCACCAGGCTCAGGCGGAAGTTCTATGTAAGATTATGTAGGACGGAAAGGTGTCACCTTTTATTGAGCCAGCCTCAGCTGAAGAGAATCTTTCAAGCAGCATATACTGTAACTCTACTTTGGACAGGAGTGAATACTTAGGCATTAGCCTTAAGCTTGTACTCTATGACTGCTCCCACTAAAAGAAACTCCAACCAATAAAATCCATCACCTTTCTCATTCACATAATCCAACATGGTAACACCAAAACAAACAAACAACAAATCCAACCAAGTAACCTAAAACATATGTGAAGAAATTAATGAAGCTAAGAATGAACCTTTGCTCTGGGTATTTGGAGGTCTGTAGACTAGCACACGGAGATGAATAGAATACTTGGTACTTGGTTTTGGAGGAGGCAGATTTTAAAATTTGTTTTGCAACAAACTTCCAGGCTGGATTCCAAAATTTCTTGAATTCTAGAACAGCCTCACAGCCTTTCTATCATATGTGCAAAACCTGCTAGGTTGGACTGCACTGATTTCAAAGAATATATGCAGATTCATAACCCAGGCTGCAGTGGCCTCATGCACTAATCCCCCTAGCATGTAATAAATGCCATGTGATAATGACATTGTTGATGTGTACATTGCAGCGAGGCCTTTGAGTATGTGCAGGCATAGAAGAAAGTTCTAGAACCCACTAGGATATCCCCTGCATCTAGGTTCTAGTAAGTCGGTGCCACATTCGCTGCCAAAATGTACACACACAGATGCCATTCTCATGTTTCGTTGAACTCATGGTAACAATTCTGATCTGCCACATAGGGTTGTTGCAAAAATTGCTGGAGGAAATGTATGTGAGGTGCTTGGACACTCAGAGGTGTGTTATACAAATACTAGATATTAGAAGCTGGTGGAACAGCTTTAGTAAATTACATTGCCCAGAGCCAGCCAGTCTTTCAGAATTTCAAAACTGGTCCAACAGAAGATGTCATGACAGCTTCATTGCTTCCTTGAGTCCTTGGGCCCAACAACACAACAATTCAGTTTTGTTTTTGCTTGAAGCTAAATACAGTGAAACTCAATAACTCGCACAATGGCAACAACAGTGGTTCATGTTGTCTCTAATATTCTCTTGGAACATTGCACTACCAAAATGTAATGAAATCTTTCAATTTTCATCCCAGGTTGCTTTAAATCCAGCATATATGTTATTGCCAAAATTTGGAGAAACTTAACATTTCCCATTCTCTCTCTCTATTAACAATCGCACACACATGCCAACATTTACCAGAATTTGGACGGGTGTAGCATGCATAATATATGTAGGCAACACATATAAAGGTAGAGAGATCTGAGAAACCCAGCTGCCCTGCCACTATCTGGCTTCTCCCGCTCCATAAATTTTGTCAGCACAGAAACTTCATGTGGAGTCATTTTGTATCAATGCAAAGGAACGACAGTTTTTCACTTGCTTTTAACACTGATGCTGAACTAGTGTAAGTGTCACTATTTAAGATGTAAGGCTATGGAGTAGCGCGGAACTAGGTCAGCTAAAAGAGGGTGGTTTTCCCCAAGGTGAACAGCGACACCAGGTCAAGGAACACTGCAGTATATTATCATGAGGCTGGAGAACAGAGGCAAGAGGTTCGTTTGGTGGTGAGAAGACCTCTTGACCCACAAACAGGGGAGATGTGCAGAGAGAACTCCTGGCAGGAGCTCTATGGGAAAAGGCTGTTTTCCAATCACTGGGCCATTTTGCCAGTGGAAACTCCTGAGGCCACAGCTAGGTGTGTCCTCTGCACTGGGTTCCCAGTATTTATATTCAGGGGGGAAAGTCACTCTGGAGTTTCCTCCTACAGGTGATGGTTAGAATGGAATTGGTTCCACTTGATGAAGGAAGGACAAACTGCAGCATTAGCCCTGCTTACTTAGCAAAGCGCTTCTACGTGCCTGCCTTCTTGCCGGATGCTCAGCGGAGCACAGAAGTCCCTTGATCTCAAGGGCAAACAGCAGCTCGACTGTTGCTTAAATAAGGGAAATAGGATCATCACAGAAAATTCAGCATACCTCCAGGTCTGTTCCTCACTTTCCTGCTAGTAGTTGCCCTCCAGGCTCATCTGCCTTACTTTGAGTCCCTAAGATATCTACTTGCCCACCTCCTGGGACCAAGACCCTTCTTTTTCAAGATATCCAGATATTCTGATGGCAAGCCACAGGTACCTCCTAGTCCTAGAAGAGCGGAGGGCAATCTTTTGGAGCTGAATCTCCCTCTGGCTGGCAATAAGCAGTGGCTGCCCAAGCCATCTGATTATGGTCTCCTTCCAAGAGCACATCCTGAGACTCTGAGAGCCTAGTGAGGAGAGGGCTGAGCATGCAGAGCACCCAGCTGACCATACAGATCAAGACCCAAGAGCATTTAACAGAAGCGGAGGAGGAAAGGAAGTGTGACTGACTTGCGCTCCTGCTTTACGCACTTCTCTCCCCCCCCCCACCCCAAGGTGAGATGTGTGGTCATACATCTCACCCTAGTGGAGCTATGTAAGTTCCACCTGCCAGTGTTACACAGGAAACACAAAATGAAGGGCAAGTCATCTGGGTGTCCTTTCTGTGTGCAAATCCCCCTCCCCAGTGCACACACACAGACGCTAATAAGGAAAGCTAACACAGGTCTGGGTCAAATTCCTTCACTTTTTCAGCAACAGCTTGTAAAGGATCGGCTACTGCTGAGGAGAAACACACACCCTTTCGACAGCAGAGCATCATTGTGCCAGGAGCCTTGCATTGGAGGCACGGGAGAGGACCCTCCAACACAAGCCTTTTGACACTGAGATTTTGTAGAGTGAGTTAGCTTTGCGCACACCTTTAGAACACATTCTTCCCCTCAGATAATTACCCCTCGCAGAGTTGCGATCCCCAGCAACCCTTAACAAACTACAGAGCCCAGGAGTCTTTGAGGGGATGTGCGCTGAATGCACTTTAAAAGTATAGTGTGCACACAGCCTTAGGCAAAGGATGAGAGAATGATACAGGTCCATGCATCTGGAAAGAAAGAAAGGAAGGAAGGAAGGAAGGAAGGAAGGAAGGAAGGAAGGAAGGAAGGAAGGGGGCAAGTGATCTGATTGCTATGAGGGGAACTATGCACACACAGACGTCCTGATGCTCACTGTAAAAAATATCCCTCCTTTTCCAATGTCCCCCGCCTTCCCCTTAGAGAGAGCTTCTACTCCATTACTAGGGAAGGTTTGCTTCACAGCCATGATCTAATCTAACTAACTGCATGATCTAACACAGAAGTGAAAGAAATACAAATCATTTACAGATCTATTTCATGTGACGAAAGCTCCCGTTGGAAAAACTCCCTTTGCCTCGCCACAGGGATACACTCCTTTCCCAAGATGGGTTGCAGATCAGAAGCAGGGTTGCAGGGGGAAAGGGGAGCGGGGCGGGAGGGGGGGGCTGAACAGAGTCTCTTCACGTGTGGGTAGAATATGCCACAACTACAACAGGAAAACGGTTCGGCAGGGCTGTGTTTCTCCTTAGGCACACGCAAGGAAGGGAAGGAAGGAGCAGACAGCAAGCACAGCCCCCTCCAACGCCTGCACTTGTTCCGCCAGCAACCCTTCGGCAGAGCTGACCCCCACCGCCTTCCTCGCTCGCTTCCTCGCAGGCTAGCCTGGCTCTCTCTCTGGGATGGCGGCAGACAGCCATCGCCGGGTTATTGCAGGAGGCTTTAGGGGGCTGTTGGCAATGGTGAGTGAAGGTGGTTCTTTGGCTTGTCTGCAGAAGCCAATGTGGCTTCCTAATGCACCAAGTTCCTGTTCCACCACCACCCATCTCTCTCTCATAAACACATACACGCACACTTCACTCTCTCGATCAGCTCTTCCTGGGTATTATGATGCTTGTAATCAGAGCCCTTTTCGTTTATGGCACCATCGCAGGATGGAGACTGCTAGGCTAGACGGCCAAAGCCCAGGCAACCTCTTGAGATCCTAAGGTTCGTCGGGGTGAAATGCGCGGGGCCAAGCGAGCCTCAGCCTCTCCGCCAGGTTAGTGGAGGCTGAATCCTGTGACTACATGTAGCCGACCGGTGTCAACCTCCTCCCCCCCACCCCACACGGGGACCACCCCCTCCACGGGAGCCACTCCGAATTGAACACCCAAGTCAACCTCTCCCCAGTCGGACGAGGGGTTTCTGCGCTGTCTGATAGCATTCGCCAAGACCAGAGTTTGGCCTCCTCACCATCCCCTTGGATAAGTGTGTGTGTGTGTGCATGTGTGAGAGAGAAAGAGAGACTCGGACACACCTGGATCAGAACGCCCGCTCTGTACAGCTGCCTCGGATTCCAGAGGATCGACTCCGGATCTACGCCGCCACTGGGCGCGAAATCCGGATCGAAAGTTCGCAGTCGGTTAGCGCCCTCCTCTTTCCCACCTAGTTCGTCTTCCTCCAGCCTTGACTTTCTTATCCGCTCCCCGCTCCCAAAACCAGACCATCCAAGACACTAGAGCGACACGGCAGCGGCTTCATCCCCGCGCGAACCCCCTTCCTCGCTTCTGCCTCTCCTAGAACAGGAGAGCGCGCGCGGGCGAAACCCACCCAGAGAGGGTGTCCGTCAAATCAAACCTTCCTCCCCGTCGGCATCCCCCCACCTGCCATCCCCCTCCAATGCCCCCGCCACGGGTAAAGGACAAGGAGCTCAACTTACCCTTGGATTCTCCTCTCTTCTCTTAGCTGCTGCTCCCTGCCATCGAGGCACGCACATCTGGCTCAGACGGATCCCTGGAGTTGGCAGACACAAGGAGGCTGGCGGCAGCAAGTGGGGGGCGGTGCGGTTCCGGGGCCCAGACGAAGCTCGGGAGCTTGCCCAGACTCCCCCACCCGGACGGAGAGGATGGCAGGAGAGGGCTCTGCCTCCGAGGCTCTCTCCTTCCTCGTTCCCTGCGCGCGCTCTCGCTCTCTCCTTTCCAGCTAGTTGTTGGGGAAGCGGCGGGGAGAAAGATCCTCTTTCCTTTCCCCCTCTTACATCTTATTTGCGATCTCTCTCTCTCTCTCGCCTTTCCTCTCCGCCGCCACCACCGTGTACACCTCCCTCCTCCTCCGCCTCCTCTCCCTCTAGACTCCCTCCCTCCCTCCTTCCCTCTAGCTGGAGTCTTGTCACTGCAATGTGCCACCCACCTGAATCAGCTCCTGCCTGCTTTGCCACTTAACTCCTGAGGCACCAACCGGCTCGCTGTGGTAAACAACCCGGGAGAGGGACTCTGCCTGCGTGGCAAGAGGCAGCGGTGATGGTGGGGACGCCCTGGCAGAGCAGGCTGCTGGCAGCCAGAGCCCAGGCTTCAGGAGAGCAGCTGTCTCCAGGCAAAGGCTGCCATCTCTGGGCGTTCGGGTGGAAGTTGCCAGAGATCGTGCCCAGGCGCGTGGGGTGAGGGAGCCCACAAGTACCCCAGCGGGGAGGAGATCAAGGCAGGAGAGCCAGAACTTGCTTTTATTTATTACTTTTGTATGCCGCCTTTTACCGACAAAGGAGCCCAGGGCGGCAGATGTGGAAATGTTAACGCAATGCAAAGTAAAATAAAACGAACATATTTAAAATGTTTAGAACATTGAAAAACATCAAAAAGCAATCGCATACTCTCACAGTTGGTAAATTCAAGGTTGCCATGCCCAGTCGTGCCTATAACCCATCAAATCCCTGAGTAAACAGGAATGTCTTTCTGCTGAAAGTCAATAATGAGGGAGACAGAAGCACCTCACCAGGGAGGGCATTTTGCAAATGGGGAGCAACCACCAAGGAGCCACTGTTGTTACAATTCCTATGCCTAATATTATTAATAAAATTTCTATTCTGACAAGCAACAAAGCCATAAAACAATATAAATTAAAACATTAAGACTTTCTTAAAAAGAAAATTAAACACAGTCCCAAGATCCTCACAACCAGTGCTTTTTTCTGGGGATCCTCAAGGGTATGCAGTACCGGCACCTCCCCCCCCCCCCATGTTAAGAATGTGGCACTTACTGTAACAACTTCATGGTGAGTACGGACGTCTTTCCCCCCTAAAAAATAAAAAAGCACTGCTCACAACCAGCCATGTCAAGTTTTCCAGGAACAGTCTATTTCAACTACCAAATGCTGGATGAACAGGAATGTTTTTAAAATTCCTCCTGAGTAGCAATAATAAGGAGGTGACAATGGCAAAAAGGGGTGGGGGGAAATCTGTTTGAAAAGTGCTGAAGACAGAGCGGTACCTGGGGGTGGAGCCAGGTTTTTTGCCACAGGTGAAGCCTCCAGAGGGGTGCCATTGAGGCTCCCAGCCTGTGTGTGCACACACGCAAATGCACATGGGTGTGGGGTGTGTGTGCCAAACTTTGTCTTTGACCTGGGTGAAATAAAGCCTAGTTTCACCCCTGCTGAAGAGAACGGTTTCAAAAATGCTCCATCCAGGCAAGCAGAAGAATGCAAGAAAAGCCTGATGGAACAGGCCACGGACACATCTAGTCCAGCATCCTGTTCTCACAGTGGCCAACCGCATGCCTGGAGAAAACCCACAAGAAGGATTGAGGCACAAGATCCCTCTCCTCTCCTGTGGTTTCCAGCAGCTGGTACAGTGGTACCTTGGGTTAAGACCTTAATTTGTTCTGGAGGTCCATTCTTAACCTGAAATTGTTCTTAACCTGAGGTACCACTTTAGCTAATGGGGCCTCCCACTGCAGCTGCACGATTTCTGTTCTCATCCTGAAGCAAAGTTCTTAACCCAAGGTACTATTTCTGGGTTAGCGGAGTCTGTAACTTGAAGCGTCTGTAACCTGAAGCGCCTGTAACCTGAGGTACCACTGTATTCAGAAGCACTGCTACCTCCAACTGTACAGGCGTATTACAGCCATCTTGGCTAGTAGTCTTTGATGGTTCTCTCCTCTACAAATTTGTCCAATCCTCTTTTAAAGCCATGTGTGTTGGTGCCTCTATGTGGGAGCAAGTTCCATAATTTAACTATATGCTGTGTGAAGAGGTTGTTTCTAAAGCAAGAAGCATTATCAGAGTTCAAGGACACAATCCAAACAGGGGGAAATTAATAATAGTAATAGTAATCATCATAATAATAATTAATAACCCACTTTTTTCCTTATCAGGGACTCAAGGCAGCTTACAGATAAAATAGGAACAGCTAAAAACAGAGAAAATAAAATAATTTAAAACGATTAAACATTAATAGAATTAAAACTATATATAAATTTAAAAGAACTATTAAAAACATACAGATAACTGCACTAAAACCAGCATGGCGCCAGGCCTTCCCTTAAAAGCAGTCAGTTCCCAAAAGTCTGTTGGAATAAGAAAGGATAACAAGGAGGGAGCCTGTCTAACTTGTCTAGGGAAGGAGTTCCAAAGTCTGGGAGCAGCCACTGAGAAGGCCCTCTGCTGCATCTCTACCAAGCATAGCTGTGAGGGTGGCAGGACTGAGCAAAGTGTCTCCTCCCTCAGAACCTGGGCAGATTGTATGACAGAATATGGTCTTTCAGATAGCTTGGACCTCAGTCATGCAGGGCTTTATAGGTCATAACCAGCACTTTGAATTGTGTCCAGAAACAGACCAGTTGCATGCTCCCTACCTTATAACCCCCAAGGAAAGCTTGAAGCATGGCCAGCAAGGGACATGTCTCAAGGGCTAGACAGAGAGGGCCCCTACATGGAGTAGGAGAAGCCTTATGTTTCTTTGCTGCAAGACAGTGCCAGGAGTTCTACAGGGAAACTTCAACAAGAGAGTCCCATTGCTGTGTACTGTGTGATGCAGGTCAGTGTGCTCTTTACATTAGAGAACCCATGTACACATACTGATGCAGAGGAAATAGAGCAGCTCAGGCTGCTGTCCAAGAAAAAGGAAAAAGAGAATCTCACGTTAAAGGAAGAAAATGTGTCTCAGCCGCCAACCTAAGCTCAAAACCACATGCTTCATTTATTCATTATGCTATTTATAGGTTGACTCGTTATAGAAAGTTATCTGGGCAGCTTACAGCATAAAACATCGAAACATTTAAAAATCACATTACAGTAAAATTGAATAAAACACCAACCTTCCTCAGCTATGATATAGCTGATTCAGAAGATCTGCTTCCTGCTAACTCTCCTGTACACCAGTTTCAAATATCTATGGATTTAATTCTGGCCCTTTCGCTATAATGACATAACACAGAGAGCTAGCTACCATACTGGAGAGACCTAGAAAGAATCCTGTTATCCTGAAACAATATAATAGTTCATTGAGTGTGCTGTCTACATTGGGTACTTAGGACTTAGAATCATAGAACTGTAGAGCTGAAAAGTGTCCTGAGGGTTCTAGTCCAACCCCCTACAATGCAAGAATCTCAACTAAAGCATCCATGACCGATTGCAATCCAACCTCTGCTAAAAAATCTCCCATGTCACTCATTGAATTGATACCTTTTACCACATGGGCTGCTGATTCAGGTTGGGACCCACTGCTTGCCCCATGGGTGTTGAAAAGCCCGCCTTTTCTTCCAGAGACACTATCATTGCCAGAGTCAGAGCCAGCAAAAGCTTAAGCTTAGACATTGAGCACCTGACATTCTGTACCATAGCATGGCATCCAGTACTCTGAATCAGCCTTTGCTTACTTGGTGCCCTCCAGATGGTTAGGACTATAACTCCCATTGACTAGGGCTGATGGGAGTTGTAGTCCAAAATATCTAAGATGGCACCGGTTTGGCAAAGGCAGCCCTAAATCCTATGCCTAGAAATAGAGATAACATCAGAGTTTGGAACTCTTCACCCTCTTGAGAGCCAGTGTAGTGTAGTGGTTAAGAGCGGTAGACTTGTAATCTGGGGAACCGGGTTCACGTCTCCGCTCCTTCACATGCAGCTGCTGGGTGACCTTGGGCTAGTCACACTTCTCTGAAGTCTCTTTGCCGCACTCACCTCACAGAGTGTTTGTTGTGGGGGAGGAAGGGAAAGGAGAATGTTAGCCGCTTTGAGACTCCTTCGGGTAGTGATAAAGTGGGATATCAAATCCAAACTCTTCTTCTTCTTGAAGGCCCATGAGAGTTCACAGCAAGCAGTGGGGTAGTGGTGAAGATCATCTCCCTTTCCTTATAGCTAAATATTCATTGAGATCCAAAAGACCGCTGATGCCCTAACCATGGCTTTTGTTGAGAAGCTATTTTGCAAACTGGGGGACTCGACATGCGAGGACGATGGAAGAAACTGCCAGCTGAGAAATGCTGGGCTGTCACCTCCATCTCAGAGTCAGCTGCACCGCAAAGGCTGACACAATTTTGACAGCATCGGCGTTGAGTCTGTTTTTAGCTGTCCTTCTAAGCTTTCTCTCAAATCAGCTTTATGAAGGCGCCAATAAGCACTCTTGCTCAATTCCATTCTGTGCACACCCTGGTTCACCAAATAATCAAATCTACGCAAGGGGCAGGGGCAGCCCATCCTGTTCCTCCACCTGAGGCAAAATGGGAAGGTGCAGCGGCCAAATTCAGGGTATGACCCACAATCAGAGCTGGCTGGCATCAGCACCTGGCATCATTGGTCAGCTGCCAGGGCCCAAGCAGTTTGGCAGAACCCACTATTATGGTCCACCCTGCACCTCTATTAAAAGTTCCTGACGTGGCACTCCAAGCATTGTCAGGAAGGATCTAGCCAGCCCTTTCATTTTTGACAGTGCCCCTGACAGTGTCAGTCTGGGGCACTGTGGGAAATTAAAAGTGTGGCTGGACACAGCTGCCAGGTGCTGTACAGAGCATTGCCTCCACAGTCTGACAAGCCCACCAGGCTTCCAGAGGAATGGGGTCTCACTTCATCTGAACCTCAAGCCTTAAACCTGTGCTGCCTACAGTGCACTGTTCTCTCAGTCAAAGTTGATGGGGTCACAACAGTTTTGGGGCTCCTGGGAGCACCAACAGTGACTAAGAATAGGCACTCATTTCTTGTTTTGCCTTCTTTGCACATTAGATTTTAGATGGTGACTTGGTCTCCTTCCTAACAATATGCCTGAGGGCAGTGAACTAGAGAGGAAAGAGAAAGAACACATGTATGTTAGAGGGTTGGGGGGGTGAATGCAATGACCTGATTTTGTTGGCAGTGCTGCAGCAAAGTACTCTTTGTGCCTGATAAGGCCCATGAGCTCAGTTTAAATGGCTGCTGCTGCACTTGGTCAGCATGAATGTAAGCCTGGGACACAACATTTTAGCTTAGCTTAGTTCTGTTCAAGGCATGTGTTTTACTGAAATGCTTTCCCAAAGATGGATGGGTTTTCCAAATGGAAATCTCATTGAGAAACAATGAAAGGAGCCCATTGGCCTGGAGATGCACAGGAATGGTTGTGTGTCCCAGGCTACCTTGCATCACAGTTCTGGCCCAGAGAAAATCAATGTCTGCGTATTTTTATGCTTGGAATTCAAGGGGTCTGCCATGAGCTCTTATACTAAAATTCCAAATGTCTTAATTTTGCAAGGGATGGACAGGACACTCTTGTTGCTGGAGGGTGTTGTGTTGGATTATTGTGAAAAGGTTTGTTGCTATGACTTTGCCCTAAAGCAAGAGCTGATCATAGTGTGGAATCAGACAAAAGTGTATTCCTGTTCTTCCATAGTCAGTTGATGCTTCTTTATGAGAGCTGGTTGTTAGAAGCTAGTTTGTTGATACAGAGATAGGTTTTGGGATGGGGAAGGTGGCAAGTCCCACCACCACCCAGCTTAGGTTTTAAAGAATAAAATTGGTTTATAGCAGATCTAAACTGTGCTTGGAAGCTGCAATTCAGCGGTAAAGATTGGATTTCCCTGGGAGAAAGCAATGGGACAAATGGAAGTTTGGAGGAGTCCTACTGTAAGTGGCTGGTCCTGGAATGAGCAACCTTGTCACTGACAGATTGGAGAAGGGGCACATGATCTGCCATGCCTCCAATCTGAGCAATGACAATTGGATCCTTCTGCTCATGAGCTCATCAGAACTGATGGGAAGAAGAAGAAGAAGAGTTTGGATTTGATATCCCACCTTTCACTCCCCTTCAGGAGTCTCAAAGCGGCTAACATTCTCCTTTCCCTTCCTCCCCCACAACAAACACTCTGTGAGGTGAGTGGGGCTGAGATACTTCAAAGAATTGTGACTGGCCCAAGGTCACCCAGCAGCTGCATGTGGAGGAGTGGAGACGCGAACCCGGTTCCCCAGATTACGAGACTACCGCTCTTAACCACTACACCACACTGGCTCTGGTCCTGGAATGAGCAACCTGATGGGGAGGTGGATCCAGCGCAGATAGATCTAGCAAAATATTTTAGAGTGTTGAGCTGGGCTTAGCATGTCATTCACATGTCTATATTGCAACTGAGCACATGATCTATTACAGTGGTACTTCAGGTTAAGAGCTTAATTCGTTCTGGAGGTCTGTTCTTAACCTGAAACTGTTCCTAACCTGAGGTACCACTTTAGCTAATGGGGCCTCCCACTGCCGCCTCGCCGCCACCTCACAATTTCTGTTCTCATCCTGAAGCAAAGTTCTTAACCTGGGGTACTATTTCTGGGTTAGTGGAGTCTGTAACCTGAAGTGTCTGTAACCCGAGGTACCACTGTACAGGCATAGGCAAACTCCGGCCTTCCAGATGTTTGGGACTACAATTCCCATCATCCCTAGCTAACAGGACCAGTGGTCAGGGATGATGGGAATTGTAGTCCCAAACATCTGGAGGGCCGGAGTTTGCCTATG
Source organism: Podarcis muralis (assembly GCF_964188315.1). Classification (NCBI taxonomy): domain Eukaryota; kingdom Metazoa; phylum Chordata; class Lepidosauria; order Squamata; family Lacertidae; genus Podarcis; species Podarcis muralis. Next base: position 60,433,386 of record NC_135659.1, read on the forward strand.
CCTGATCTATTATAATTCAAAGGTTTTCCAGGATGTGGGACACCATAATCTGCACACATGTAGCAATCCTGGATCAGAAAGTCAATCTGTGCAGGGACAGAAAGTTGTGCACATAACTCTCAGTTTCAGTGTTTGTGAGGCGCATACATGCTAGCATAATCCGGTATGTGTGAAATGTACTTCATTAGAAAGTGTGTTTTCCTAGATTCTAACCCCTCATGGATTCTCAAGGAAAATCAGTTGCCCAAATCAAAATCTGAGAGGTTCTATGTAGGCTTCTGTTCTTCACTGCATTCACTTTAATTCAAGTCTCAAGATATTTTTGGTGCATGTGATTTTACCTGTGGCTGAAATCCACCATGGTGTTTGTACTCTCACATCAATACATCAATGCTTAGTCATTATCATGGAATCTTTTCTTCAAGGCTGCACTGCAGCATGGGGGTTGTATTCAAACGGTGTAAGTATTTAGCCATTCTAGTGGATTTGGGAATATGTGCTCACAATTTTAAGCAGGACTTGTCATGAAAAGGTTGTTCTGAGATTTGACAAGGAGTGGCCTGGTGGCACACAAGGATTAATACGATGAGAATGATGATATTGCAAGAATTCATAATGCTTGTTGCCATGGCGCTAGAAAACACTCCTTGGATGAGCATGTAGCACATACGACTAAAGTGAGGTGGGTTTTGCTAAGTGTATTCTGCAAATTGTAGTCCACTAACCTTTACCCAGAGTGGAACCACTGAAATCAATGGACCTAAGTTAAACATGGTCATTAGTTTCAGTGGGTCTACTCTGAATAAAAGTTAGTTGAATACAACCAAAAATTCTGCTCCATTTTGATGGAACTGAGAATTTTAAATCAAATTCTCCCTTTGCTGGATTTGTCAGTAACACGGTGTCTGCCTTTGCTTCACACCCTTTGCTCTTAATTGGCTGGAGTTGATGCACTTTATACCTATATAAAATCCTGAGAGAGTTTTTGCCAGCAAGGGGTTTTCGGAGCAGGTTTCTGATTAGTCCTGTCTGTCGGTCTGTCGGTCTGTCCCTGCTCTACTGAGCCTCACACCTATTTCTTTTCTCCACCTTCTATTATTCACTCGATATCATCCTGAATTCTTGCCTCTGGACTAGCCTGGCTATTGCTGTGTGAGTCCAGCTAATTCTCAGGTGTGGGTGTAGCCTCTGTTTACCCCTTTCCTGCAGACTGATTAGTGCCTTTTCTAACAGTAACTTCCACTGAACCCATTTGGGATGGAAGGTCATTATCACCTTGCAGCTACGCTGAGCTGATTTGCACTAAGGTGACCCCTCACCTCTGTGCTGTTCTAAGCACTCAGAAAAGGATTGGGCTGCTTGCTGGGTTTCAGATGGAAGCCTGTTTCAAGCAAGCTCTCAAGCACCGAAGAGATGGAAGAATAAATGGAAGCACTTCTGTTTCTGTCAGCAAGCCCTTCAAGCATACCTTGATCTCATGTTTTTAATAAGCAGACAGAGGTTCAAGGACTATTATCTTCCTGCTATTCAAACATCCCGACTCAGTCTTGAGACCAATTAAGGGACTGATTTAAAATAAGGATATTTTAAAATAAGGAAAATAAACTAGAAAGGTAGGCACTGGAAGCTCTTGTATTTTCCTTTGTCTTTCTAATCTTTGTTTACATTTGAGTGCTCACTGGAAGGACAGATCCTGAAGCTGAGACTCCAATACTTTGGCCACCTCATGAGAAGAGAAGACTCCCTGGAAAAGACCCTGATGTTGGGAAAGACTGAGGGCACAAGGAGAAGGGGACGACAGAGGACGACGTGGTTGGACAGTGTTCTCAAAGCTACCAGCATGAGTTTGACCAAACTGCGGGAGGCAGTGGAAGACAGGAGTGCCTGGCGTGCTCTGGTTCATGGGGTCACGAAGATTCAGACACAACTAAACAACAACAACAACAACAACAACAACAACAACAATGCTTCCAAGCTTTACTCCAAAAAATAGGAGAAAATACTCACAGGCACCCTAGGATTCTTCAGAGTTCAACTTACAACGGAGCAGAAAGCTTTTTATTTCATAAACCACCCTGTGATCCTCAGATGAAGAGTGGTATAGACATCCAGGACTCCACTTGGCAGAATAAGCTGGTGGGGCTATTGTAGGCTGGCTTCCACATGCTGAAATAAGTCATATACAGTACTGTAATGCTTCCATTCAGGAAATTGCCTGGGAGAAGAGTCATTGTGGAGAACAAAAGGCAAGACGATGAGCCATTCAGAAGGCAAAGTCTGTGCCACTCAGCAAGGGAAAAGGGCTTCTCCCCTCAACTCTGGATTAGTTAGCAGGATAAAGGCCAAAGCTGGAAAGAGTGTTGTTTAGGATTGCAGTTGGCTGGGATGTGAACTGGGAGAGAAAAGGGAAAGTCTGTAAAATGCAGCAAGCTGGAGCAGTGGGACACAGAGCCATGGTAGATTTCTGCTGGCCTTCAAGACTGAGGACATGGAAGAAGCAAGAACTGCTTGGAGTGTAATGATGTGAGCCCCTCCATCATAGGCTCAGGTTGTATATATGTGTAAATAAGTCATATATGATAAAGACACCACAGTCTCCACTGTGCCTCATGTTCAGAGGAAACACGAACCCTGGGTAAGCACCTGGAGCTCTGGAATTTCACACTGCTCACAGATTGGGGTGGTTACATCTCAGGAGGGCCCCATCCCATCAGACCGTTAAGTCCGGGATAGAAAAATACCCAACTACACCACTATGAAATTCAGATGCAGGAAGATGTTGTTGATAAGAGCATCTTTTGCATAGAGACTAACATCTACAAAAGCTAGCATTCTAGTAAAGGAACTTCCAGTGGACTTTTAGGTGATGTATTAAGTAAGCAAAACTGTTTAGTGTTAAGGAAATCAAAACAGCTAATTTTATCCTTGCATTTCTCTCTCTCTTTAAATAAATATTATTGTTTAAGCTGTGTTAAGGTAGATAATATATAAGAAGTGTGCTTGGACATCCTTTGAAGTACAGCGACTGACTTCTGCTTCTCCCCAAATCCATCACTCTGAGACCCAAATGCTTTGCACTCACACACCTTTGTGCAACTTCTGTTTATCCAGAAAGTAAAAGCTGTTGGACGTGTTTATGCTGCAACTTTACTATTCCATAATAAGCACCACCAGATTCATTGTGACACTAAACATTCCATTAAGCATTCTTAGGTTTGGAGAAGTCAGGGCCAAACTAATTTGCTGGCAGCAGATCTGTGTGTTTAAATCCAGACTAGCTGTAATTATGTAGAAAGCAGGGGTCTGGTTTAAGTCTTCCCTGCTATGGTGAGATGTATTTCTGCTTAAATTATACTAATTGCTTCTAAATTTCCATCTGTCCATATTCTTTGGAATGTGAAAATGTTACCTCCCCAACCCCCCCGCTTTCTAATGATGCATAACTAGTCCTCCGACCTCACCTGCCCTTCTTCTTCCCCTTTGGCTTTAAAATCATTCCCTGTCTCTCACTTTCTACCTGATTTCAGTTGATCCAGGGTTCAACACATGAATCTGTGGCTATCCACTCCAATTTGGCCCTTTACTGACTTGTACATTCTACAGAAGAAGCCAATGCAGTCCAGGCTGTTGAAGAGTCAATAAATTCAGCACCTCTGTGGAAAAGAGCCTTTAGGCTACAACCTATAAGCACTTGCTTGGGAAAAGCCCCCATTGAACTCACCGGGGCATACTTCTGAGTAGTACACCATTAGCCACCTGTGATTGTGGGGAGGTGTTCAAGCTGTGGTCCCTGCAATAAGAATAGGTGTCCCACCCTCTTCAAGGCCATTAAATGGTGGGGGGGGTGACTCTTCCCATGCTTTTACTTCATGTTTTTGTGTGCATTCTTAACTGTAAAAACAGTTTCAGGCAATCAGAGATGCAGGGCAAACACAATGAAAAGCACATCAACTCTGATTTCTATGCTTTTTAACCTCCAGAGTGGAGTTTTTGAATCTCTCCAGTGATAAGACATGCAAGCTGTCTCCAAGCTGAGGATGTTACTAATCACTGTTAGGGTGGCCACTTACTCACTGCCAACAAGGAGAGACAAAGGGTGTGTGTGTATAGATTTTCATACAAATTGTACATGCACATTTTTGTATGTAGGTACAAATTTAGAAGTAATTACTATAATTTAAATAGAAATGTACCTGATCAGGCTTGCTTCCAGAGGGTCACTGTTTTGGGGTGAGATTCAATTCAGATTGCCAGCAAATTCAGGTTGCACAATTAAAGTTGATTTGGAGCTTTTCCACTGCAAACTTCCTTCCCCAAAAGATTGGACTTTTCGCAATAAGGAACGTGATGGGGAAAAGCACTGAAGAGTGCGGGATGACACCTGTTGGTTGCAACATCATCTAACCTCCCCACAAGCAAATAAGAATGAATGCTATATAAATTGCTGTCATCTTTTAACCTCCCTGCAAAGAAATCAGGATGAAGGCTCAATAAACAGGTTGTACGGATGCAGCCTAGGTGACCTCTGTGTGTCGGCTGCCCAGGTGCTCATTGAACTTGGACCAGGCAACCCTTCAAATAAAGGTCTCCTTCAGATAGTCATCTGAGGACTATCCTTGGGCAACCCTTCGAATAGAGGTCTGTCCTGTGTAGGCCATGTATCCACCCTAATCAATTAATTTCCAAGTACCTCAACAACCTCACACTGCACTTTGTTTATGGTGCATGGATGGTGTGAGGACATCACATGTGACCCAGCCAGCCACTGGGAGTGCAATTGGGTCAATTCACTTGCAAACAGTTTGGAGTGGTGCACCCATCTGTGATCTGAGCTCACTCATAAGTCAGCCTCTATTTCCCGTTCACCTCAAAGTGCATTGCCCTGGAAAAAGAAACAAGAATGTCAATACTAGCTCATCTGAATCTTCCCTAAGTACAGAAGCTGCGGGTGGGGAGTCAGAGAGGTGCAAACATTCAGATCATCCAGTTCCACCATGTATGTAAGTGTCCTTGGCAGGAGGAATATTCAGGACACCAGAAGTAATATCTGAACCATTTTCAAATCACTACAGATTTTTAAAATTCTATTATAGTATCATCAGCATGGAGACTCTGTGAGCTGCTAGACTAGTAAAGAAGGATGGTAACTTGTGCAGCAGAAGAAAGAGCCATTTACTGTAGCAAAAAGCTCCCTCTAGTGGAAATCCTCTGTGACCACTATAGCAGAACAATCCAAGTTCTAAAAGTAATAAGAATAAAAAAGCTTTTGCTCGCGGCAGAAACTGAAAATAGTTTTAAATTTGAACACACACTCAGAGAAGCTAACATTTTCTGCTTATTTTCTTTAGCACACTAAACTGCTTATTACAGGATTTACATTATCATACCTATCGGCGCTCATCAAAACTTAAGTATTTCTTAACTTTCCCCTCTTTCATCCCATGAAGAACTAAATATCATAAACATCTATTCTTGGGAGGAGGGGAAAAGGAGAAATTCCATCTTTTCCCTGTGTCCTGATCTGACTTTTCGACTGTCAGTACTGTACTTTATAATAGCACTGCTCTAGCATTTTAAATACGAATAGTTTGGCATGTGTGTGTGTGTTTGTTTGAGGGCTTTTGTCGTTTTATTTTTTCAGGCAACCAGTCCTGCAATCTTTGGCAAATGCCCGTTGGCAAAAAGAGATAGAGAGTGAGAGAGCAGAGCAGACCCTCTGACTCCATCGCCTTCCCCATTTATGGCAATGGAAGGGTGCCTGCTGCTTGCACAGGAGCTGCATGAGGGCATCAGATCACACACAGGGCTCTGAATCAGAGGCATGCATTTCTTCTTTTGAGTCACAAAATTACATCCTAGAGTTGCATTGTGTAAAGAAGTCTTGAAGGCCATTTGGCACAGCTTCCTATGCCGAGGGAGTGTTGTTGGGAAATAGAAGATCCTAACCAGTGACACATGGGTGAATTCTGAAATGCAGGAGCTCATCATGACAGCCTCCATAGCCCACACCCGCAAGGCAAATCCAAAAATGCAGGCAGCTGCATTGATCTATGACAGTCACAGAACAGCGACCTGGCAAAGTGCAATGTAGTGGTTAGCATGCTGGAATTTGGCTGGGAAGACCTTGGTTCACATCCCTGATTAGCCATGTGCCTGCAATCCCCTGCTCCATTGAACTTGGTGATGCTTCCTTCAGATTGAGGTTCAACTTGTAAAACGTATTGAGCGCTATCCAAAGATCTCCAGCCAGCCGAAATGCAACCCTTCGTTTGTAATTAGAAATGCAAACAATCTTGCAAAGGAGTGTGACTATTCAAACTGCTAGCATGAAATATTAACCCCATGAAACAAATGAAGCATCGTGCCTCTGCTTTATTATTTTCCTCATTTTCCATCCATGCTAATTTGTCACAAACAATAGTAAAAGTCGAAAGCCTCATTATTGCTACATTCACTTGCCAGAGCAAGGAAAGTCCATCAATTACTCTGGTGGTTTGGCAGATGAAGTGATGGCTTCTGCTCTGAAATAAGTCCCAAAGCGACACTCCACTTGCCCTTTGTTCCTATTTCGCTACTCCACTGATCCTAACTCAGGCCAACCAAAACTGAACCTAACTCAGATCCACTGAACCAAATGCAGCCCACTAGCCATGTAGTGTTCTCGGCCAGGTGTTTGACAGCACCTCTATTGCTCCAAGTTCCCAGCAGGAGCGGCCAGCTGATCAAGGAATGAAATAAATGGATTTCTTAACTTCGCTCTATTTCAATTGGTCTACTGTATGATTAATACAAGGGCTAAATACAGAATTCAGGTTTCTAGGTGCCATCATCATCAAATGTCTAGATATTCAGGCAGTCTGACACATGGGATTATTACGTTCCAGAGTTATATCCTGAGCATGACAACAAAATCTGTTCATCCATATTTCCCAAAATAACTTTTTCATAGCAATGTGACACAAATCCACAAATTGCCCGTGATTAATTGGGCCTTGTTTTGACGCCTCAGTGGGAAGGACCTCCTCGAGTTAACATAAAATTCTGAATCTTAATGAAAGGTTAGCTACTGAAATCAATGTGGTGATGGGACAGCCATTCCTTCTGTGTCACAGGAGCTGCAAATGTGGGAAGCGAATGCTTCTGCTGCTGCAGATATCACCGCATCCTACACCCAGCTCTGCCTTCTTGTCACTCTGGTGCATTCATCTCCCTCTCTCCCTCTCCATACCCACCCCCTCTGACTCTACTGTCCCCTCGTGTTACACAGGATTCCTTGAGAATGAATACGAGACGGCAGGCACCATTCCTGCCATTGTAGCACAAGTGCATTTACATCTAACAGCATCAGTATACCAGAGAAAAGCATGCACAAATATCGGCAGTTCCCTTGGCACGCCTCTCCAACAATCTGATATAGCAGGGGTTCTATCAAGGCAGGGTGAGGAGCCTCACACCCAGGGGCCGAATGTGGCCAGGTCTTTTTTATTTGGCCCTCAGAATTTGTTCTGGGTTACACTTCCTCCTCAGCCACACGGCCTCTTCCAGGAAGGGTTATGGGAGGGTTTTGATTCAGTTTGCATTTAAAGCCAAGCCTATCTAACTCACACTCTCTGAAACAACAGGAGAATTGAAATGCAGATGCCCTTCACATTCACACTTCCCTGAATTTTGTAGTGCAGCTCTCCAGCCAAGTATACCAGGGTTAGGTATCTGTCAAAGACGCATATATTACTGAAAACAGCATATTGACATGTTTATATTGGGATTAACCTCCACTAAAAGGCTGGTGAGTTTTCAAGAGGGCTTTTAGCTGATGTGGGAAGGTAGAAAATTGGACTTAAGATTGGAAAAATGAGAAATAGAAATTGAGAGGTTCACTCATCCCTATGCCCCAGCCCCCCGCTTCACTAGCTATGTTAAACTCCTCTGGAGTATTTGTGCCTGGTTGTGACCCTGAACTCTGATAATGCCTTGTGCTTGCCTGGATGGAGGAGAGAAAACAGAAAGGAACATGTGAGTGTGGGTAAAACTAGCCTATTGTAAAAGGAAAAAATTGCATTCATTGCCCTGCCCACTTTTTGCCTCTGGCCCCACCCACCACTTGCAAGTGTTGTCTGGAAAGTTGTCTAGAAGGGAGTGTGGCCTTTTGGTCTGAAAATGCAAGTTCCCCACTTCTTCTGAAAGCTATATCATGGCATACTCTAAAAAGAGGCAGAGCTTGGAAGGAGATTAACAGTGAAGGCTTACCCTCCAACATTTATCCGATGAAAATAGGGATGCCTCATTCCATAATGATAATTTTACTATTTATACCCCACACATCTTACTGGATTGCCCCAGCCACTCTGGGCAGCTTCCAACATATATAAAAATATAATAAAGCATTAAACAATAATTAAACTTCCCAATACAGGATTGCCTTCAAATGGCTCAGGGGTCAGAGAACTCCATACCCTTCAACATTTCTCCAATGAAAATAGGCACATCCTAAGGAAAAGCGGGACATTCCAGGATCAAATGAGAAACCGGGATGGCTTCTCTAAATCAGGGATGTCCTTGGAAAATTCTCAGAAGGGAAGTTCTAAACTGGAAACGCAGAACATGTTCTTCTGAAGCCTCCCAAGAATTAACAAGCTCTTGCTGAGCTATAGCAATGCTTAAAGGTGTTGGTGCTCTCCTGGGGAAAATGGTAGCATGCAGAACATTGCTGTCAGGAATTACTTAAGTGTTTGTTAACCACATTCCAGCACCATTCTGGGCCAATCCTATAAGCTCTTATGCAAGATGCAATCTCTAATGCAAGCAGATGCCAGAAAGGAGAAGACCACAGCATGCAAATCCACATGCGGAGATACAGCCTTAGAATAAAGGACTTGTAAAGGTTAGGTGAGACACCGGAGGCAGAGAACATGCCTTGTACTGTATGTGGAAATTCCTAAATTCATTCCCTGGCACGACATCCCAGCTGACCATTGAAGACCATCCTTCTGCCTTCCTCACCTAGCTGGTACATGCCCTGCTTCTTCCCATTCTATGATTCCATTAAGGATCTCAAAGAGGGCTGGATAGGTGCATATCAAGGATACCTTAGGCCTGTCTTGGGACTAGCAATTGGTCTTATTGGCGTATGGGTTCCTTTTAGTCCCATGCTAATTTGCTTTTCTGAAAGGCTTGTCCTCTGCTGCTCTGACCCCTCCAGGGGATGAAAAAGAGGTCTCTTTTCTCCGAGCACAGTCAATACAGCCCCTTCTCCAGGACTACATTCAATTAAAATACACTTTAAAACCTGCTGAAAAGAAGTGGAACTGTACAGCTTCCCCTTAATCCCATCACAAGGTCTGTTATGTAAGTTGCCAAAGCTGTTAATTCTGTAGCTTTTCATGTATTGCCACCTCCTTCAGGCACCGTTTCCTCTTCTCTCTCCCCCCCCCCCCCGCTTTATCTGTTGCTTCTTCTGTTTCCCCAATCCTCTGCAGTTTTGTCAACTTCAGCAGCAGAAACTGTGCTGTGCAGATATCCAGTCCCCCATGCCCCCCCCCACCAAAAAAAAAAGGCTGCCTTTTCCCCATTTCACCTGGATGGATGTAAGGCTGAGAAGTACAACTGGCAGTCTTCCATCTTTCTCTCTCTTGCTCTCTCTTTAAGAACATTATCAATTAAGCCAATTCTTTCAGGGCCCCTCCAGACTGGTGGGCTGGTTGTTGTTGCAGGTATATTCTGCTACATACTAGTGATGCAGTAATAGTGCATTATTATTATTATTATTATTTTACTTGTACTGCCCATCTGACTGGGTTTCCCCAGCCACTCTGGGGAATTAGCAGTGAATTCATTGTGGTCCGATGAAATCAGAGAACTCAGTATCTCTCCTCCCCACCACCAAAAAGAAAAACACTCTGCCAACATTGCACACTATGCATTTAACATAACATGTACTCATCCTGGGCACTTTTAGCTGATGGCAACTCACATGCTCTGCAGTTTGCCAAAACAACCTGGAGCACATTTGGGAGGGTCCTTCCTCCCATCTCTAAAATTGGACTGACTGGGGATATTATTGCCATCTGGCCAGTGAAAACTTATTGACATTTCTAAATATGACAAAACAGAAGGGAGGTACCAGTTCAGGAAACACAATGGGAAGCTTCAAGGATATGCAGCAACCATCATTTATCATGGGTCCCAGGTTATCAACAGTTCAAAAGACACCTTCAGCAGTTATGTGTGTGAAGTGGTTTGCATCAGTTTGTACCAGAGGTGGGAAAGCCATGGCCCTATGAGTCACATGCAGCCCTCAGTTGCATTATATGCAGCCCCCACCCCAGTGTGCCCCCCCCGGCATCTCCCCATTCCACTTGTAGCTTCCACCAGTTCTGCAGTGAACTAGCCACAATCATGTGGAGAGACTGCCAAACAAGTACCGTATTTTTTGCTCTATAAGACGCACCAGACCACAAGACGCACCTAGTTTCTGAGGAGGAAAACAAGAAAAAAAATATTCTGAATCTCAGAAGCCAGAACAGCAAGAGCGATCGCTGTGCAGTGAAAGCAGCAATCCCTCTTGCTGTTCTGGCTTCTGGGATAGCTGCGCAGCCTGCATTCGCTCCATAAGACGCATACACATTTCCTCTTACTTTTTAAGACGGAAAAAGTGAGTCTTATAGAGCAAAAAATACGGTACTTCACTGAACTCCAGTGCTCAGCTACGGAGTGTGGTGACCAGGAGAGCACCATAAAATCCTTTGGAAAGATTAACTACGGTAGTTGTCAGTTAACATGCACTTAACGGTTTGCTAGTCTCTGTGGCTGCACCCAGGTAAGCTGTTTATTGATCATTCAACCTGATTTGTTTGCAGAGATATTATAGAATATTGCCTATTTAAAGAGCATTCATTCAGATTTGTTTGTGGGGATGGTATATGTGCTTCAACACAACTGTTATCCCACATTTCCATTTTCCTGCCACTTTCCCTCTTGCATAAAGCCCAATATTGGGAGGAAGTGGATTTGCGGCACAAGACCTCCCTATCAACTATAATGGTGCAACCTGAATTTGGATAATGATATGGGTGCTTTGCTGAGCCTTCTGGGTGTCTATGTCATAGAAATACCCTGGAAAAGAAGAGGTGGCTAGTGCAGAGGGGTCGCAAACAGTGGGAGTGTTTCAGAGAAAAGATTTTGTTATTTTCCCTAAACAACAACACCCAGTTCAACCAGCTGTAATAGCTGCCCACATGTTCCCTGCTGAGAGCTGCAGCCAGGGAGGGGTAGAGGGATTCCTTGCAAAACATCTGCTCATATTATGTCCAGTTGAATTAGTACTTACCAGACTCGTGCTTCCCTGGGCAATAAACCTCCCAAAGTTATAAAAAGACTTAACTCTTCACTCGCTACCAACAGCATCAAAGTATTATTTGGAAAGACAACATTGCAAAGCTTAGGGCTAGGAACACTGGGAGATTTGGGCGAAATCACTTATTCTGCACTACAGGCTCACTAATTCACTTGGGGACAGATCACAACCAGTGCAGCTGCTATAAAACTGGTTGAAGATGTTCCCACTTCCCCACGCCAAAGAGGAGGAGGGTTGCAGGAGCTTGCAGCAGCTCAACTCTCAGACTTTGTTCAAAGCCAGCTCAGCACAGAATGCATTGCAGTAATCCATCACCCCAAAGGAGGCATGGACTACTGTGGCAAGGTCTCTGCCCTCCAGGCAGGCGGACAACTTAGTATTTGAGGAAATTGAGAGAAAGCACACCTGGCCCAATAACAAGTAATTCCTGTGCTCCAGAAGTGCCTCGTACCATTTGCACTTTGCCTGGAAACACCTTTAGTCTGTGGTCCTTCACAGTCTTTCAATGATTAGATATAATGTAATATAGACAGGTGTGCTGTCTATATTCTATAACTCTAGGGAGTGGAGGTGTCATCAGCCCCCTCAATATTCCTTAGCAGGGGGCTCAGTGGCCCCCCCCATATGGAGGGGACAGAGGAGGCCAAACCACTGAGCCGAGTGTGGCATAGCATCATTGGCAGGTGAGCGTGAGAGAGGAGGAGCCATGGCCATTGAAGCTGTGCAGCACTGGGCAAGGCCTCCTCCTGATGACACACCTCCCAAATTTCCTAATGATTGCTCCCCACAGCTTCATGTGGATGATAAATAGCACTGGGGACATGATGATACCAAGAGGGGCAAGGGGCAAAAGAACACAATTGGCCACATCATTGCAACTACATTTGCCACATCATCAGGCTGCATCAACTGAAACTGATGCCTTGATGTAGTAGCAGATATTGTGATGGACCCCTCACTGGAGAGCAGACTGCAGTGAATGTGGATGTGGTGCCAAGATTGCCAAATAGAGGCAATTGACTTCACCTCCAAGTATGTTGCAAACCGGTAATGGTGGGCTTCCAAAATGTCTAAAACTCCATTTTTTGGAGTAGATATTATCAGATCCTGGACAATGCAAAAAAGTCTCCAGAGTGGCTACTTGAAGATGCAATGGAAGCAAAGAAGTGGGTCTTCTTTGCTGCCCTCAATGTCATGCAATAGGCATAATTTGGTGCTCTCACTCATGATTGGTTAGCTTCACCACACATCTGTTGCCACTTGTGCTTTAGCCATCATTTGGCTTCTTTCTTCACTCTTAGACCTCTGGTATACCAGGGCTGCTTTTATGGCTGAATGTTTGTGGCTGTTCTACTTTGTATTCTAAGGAGGAGTTTTGGTTCATTTGTTTTTCACTATATTCTTGTTATACACCACTTTGAACATCTTCCAGCAGAAAGACATTAAGAAACCCCACACGGCTATGGGGTAATGTTTCAAAATGACTGTAGAACATTCATAGAAGTTCAGTGCACACTGCTGTGAAAAGTGTCACTTTCCTCATTGCACAGGTTGAAAAACCAATGCACTTAAGGATACAGAGTGAGTCACTGAAGGAGGACTCTGGAAGGCTAATATCCCCTGTGTTTTGTTATGATTCAGATAAACAAGTACTATGAATTCTCATGAGTTTGGAACTGCTCCGGAAAGAATCAGATTCTCTCAATTCATGCAGAAGAACCCTGTAGTGGACCTTTATGTATGTCACATTATACATCTGGGTGTTCAAAGTCTGGATAATGCATTGAACATGAACAGCAATTGTTTAAGCCATTCAGTATTGTGCACTTGGCTAAACCTGCTTTCATAGAAACCTGGATGTCCTCTGAAACAGCCAGAAGTGACCTTTGCTGATATCAGGAAGGTGGGCATGAGGAGGATTATTGGATAACCCATATAATGAAGGGTTTCATGTGTTTCAGAATACCCAGAACCTCAATAAAATCCACATGCAGCCCTTGAAGGAATCAGAAAACCCCTAGAGAGATGCTTTTAATTCATAGCTGCATACTTCATACACCCATAGTGCCTCATTGGGCCATAGAATAGACACATGCACACACAACTCTTTAATTCATAGTTTATTTATTTGCTTCTTCCATTTAAACCCCACCTGTCCATGAACTTTGTTGTTGTTGTTTTTTAAAAAAGTATTTATTATTTTCTGATATTCCAAATAACCAGAAACAGTATTAGAACAAATGTCCTAGGCCAGATGGGGAGGTGTTTTGGTCTTGTGCAACAAATCTAGTCCTTGCAGTCTTTCCCATTGCCCCTGTACACAATTCTCTTGCCATGGCCAGCAGCTGCTGTGAACCAGAGAGGATTCCAAAAATGGAATAGCACTGGGGACCATCCAATGAATGTTGCCAAAGGCTCTGTTTTCTGAAGCCAAACTCTATTGATGAAGTGTCACTGGCTTGGTGGTGACCTTTTTTTCAAACACAGCTGGGTGAACAAACCTCATACAGAGAGCTGGACGCAGATGAACTGCAAAGGACTTCATCAATATCTATTACAATATTAGCAATGGTTTGGAAATGCTTGGATTATATCCTTAAATCATCATCATTTCCCCAAAGGAGTCCTATAGCCCAGAGTTGGAACTTTTGTAAACACTCTGTAATTTAATATTTGAGTTGATTTCTGATCTCAGTTTCCATTTATTAACCCTATATTTATTAAAAGAAAGGTCTCGCTTCATAGTCCTGTTCCTTCTTCGTGTATGAATCTCTCCCTACTGGTACTTGAAAAATTTGCACTTAGAATCTCCATTTCACATCTTTGCTCTTTGCCATGTCATGTCATGAAGATTGTTCATAAGGATTCTTACCAAGGAGCTCAGCTGGAATTCTGCTCATGCCCTGGAACTGTGTGATTCCTTTTGTTTTGCTCAGCAGATAACTGTACAAAGAGTGTGGACTTTTTGCCAGTGCATAGAGGAAACCAGTCTTGACACAGATTTATGGGGGAAAATTACTGGTACTCAAGTGATTGAAGAGTGCATGAACTCTAGGTGTATGCTAATGACCTAATTACAGTATATACCTGTAGTATTTGCCAACTGCTAGCACAAGTCTCTATTTAGTCTTCATTAGCCCTAGTAAGAACAAAATCTTCCTCCTGATTGGCACTGTCCTTCTGGTAACTTAAATAACAGTCATTTGCATCTAAGAGTAATCCACTTGGGACACCTCTGTCAATCAAGTCAAAATATGGTATAGACTTAATACAACTTTGTTCTTAATGGCTTTTGCCCTGCACTATTTCCCCCTAGCACTACCCCATCAGTTTGCAGTGGGAAATGTGTAATGTTATACTTACAGTGAATCAGTAAATTTACCCATCATCTTGCAACTACTTTTGCTATGTTTCTAATTATGTTCCACCACCACCATGTTGTAAGCCGTCTTGAGCATGGTTTTAACTGTGGAAAGGTCACATGCAAATATAATTATGTATGTATGTAAGGATATGTACAGACCTGGTGACAGGGTTTTTTTCCAGAGAGAAAATGGTTTTGTTTCTCACCATGACATGGAAAGCCCAAAGAAGCCCTCTGGTGCCATGTGCTTTACACTGTGTAGGTGGGCCAGAAGGGAGATAATGAATACAAGATGCCTGGAAACCTTAGGGCAGTTCAATGCTCACAGCTTCATCATTTAATATTATTCTGTGCCACTGTTCCTCATCTGTTCAATCAGAATAATAGTTCTTCTAGAGGCTGAATCACCCATCTCTTCCAAATGAGTCATCTGAATAATTTGTCCTGCACACAATCCTCGACTTTGCATGTCACAGAAAACCTCTTATGGGCTGAACTATGTTATGCCAAATCTTGATTTGCGCCTATGTTGAAGAATTAAGAAGTGTTCACTGCAGACACACAATGCAGTTGGTGCACAGAGAAAACAGCATTTGATCTCACAAAACATAGCTCTGTGTAAACTGGCACTAACTCAAGGAGTTGTGTAGTATGCAGGTAATGCAATGTTTAGGGTCCTGTAAAAGTAGTGGAGTATATGATTCAGTTAATTCAAAATGTGTTGCAATTGCCTGCAGCGTTGCAAATATAATTGGAAGCACAGGAATATGGACCTCTTTTCATCATTGCCCATCTGCTCCCACATGCAACAGGCAGCCACTGCATTAAACATGGAGGTGGGGGGAAGCTTTCAGCCTTTCAGCCGGACTGGGAGGCAAATGCACTGCTTTCAAGAGAACAAATGTGGTGTGTATTCAGACTGCTAACAGCAGCAAATGACTAATGCATGTCATTTCTGAGATGCTATCTCTGCATGGACAAGCACACACTGATCCAGGTTTAAATTGGGTGTGATTTTAGCTGAGACGGCGCTAATTTATTTTCTCTGCTACTTCAGCGATTCTTGTGCTTTTACCAGGGTGAAATCATCCAGAACCTATTCTCTAAGAACAAAGGGTTAAAAGATTATCCTGCTACAACAGCAGCCAAAAAAAATAAAAAATCAAGGCCTTGGGCAGCATCGTACATATATCTGAGTTTGCCAATGTTCAGATCATTGTGTTTGCCCCCAGAAAGGTGTGGCTGCTTAAGAAATATTCTTTGAATCCTGATGGGATGTTGTGGTTGAATAGGGGTCCAGAGGCTTCCTGAATGACCATGAATAGGTACTAAATGACCATGAATAGGTCCATGAATAGGTCCTGGGAATGCTTTCCATGTTACAAAATTTTGGCACGAAAGACAACTCTGTGTAGGAGTTAATGTGCAACTCATGCATGAATTATCACATGATCAAACATACTGTACTAGCTGACCCAGTTCCTGAAGTCAGCAGGGTAGAGACAGCTACATGCAGTGACATGGTACATGGTTTTCTCTGTAAAGGTAAAAAGGTAAAGGTAAAGGATCCCTGGATGGTTAAGTCCAGTCAAAGGTGACTATGGGGTTGTGGCACTCATCTCGCTTTCAGGCCGAGGGAGTCAGCGATTGTCCACAGACAGCTTTCCGGGTTATATGGCCAACATGACTAAACTGCTTCTGGTGCAATGGAACACCATGACAGAAACAACAGTGCACAGAAATGCTGTTTACCTTCCTGCCGCGGTACCTATTTATCTACTTGCACTGACACACTTTTGAACTGCTAGGTTGGCAGGAGCTGGGACAGAGCAATGGGAGCTCACTCTGTTGCGGGGATTCGAATCACTGACCTTCTGATCAGCAAGCCCAAGAGGCTCAGTGCCTATGTTGTGACCACAGTTCCAACCGCGTCCCATGTCTTCTCTGTTGTGACACCTTGACTATGGAATTCTCTCTCTCTCTGGAGGGCACAGACAGATGCTACATTTCTGGACTTCTGGTGCCAGTTTAAGACACATGATTACCCAGGGCTTTGGTGGAATTTAATTGAAATGTCCAAATCCTGGGTTTATTATGAACTGCTTCTGCTTTATTGTCTTGCTGTTGTAAGGGTTTTTAGAAATGTTGGTTGTTTCATTGTAGGTTTAATAATCTTAGTTATGTTTGTTTGTTTAGTGTTTGCAAACTGCTCTTGGATCTATTTTGATGAAGTGCAGTTTAGATGTTCCATAAATAAATGTGGGCTGTTCTTTTCATGTACACATAGAATACACAAGCTGGGAAGTGGTAGCCATTTGAGGCTTCCCAGTGAATGTACCCATACAGAAAAACTCATATATGCAATGGTACATGAGCTTTCCCCCTGCTCTGACATTGTTTTAAGACAATGTGAAATGGTCTCCAATATCTTGCTTTGATGCATGCATTCATAATGTACAAAATACTTTACTGTCTTTATTTATTCATTCTCCAAACAGGATGTGAAGGTGACCACTATTACCCCCAGAACTGAGGCTGCGAGACAGTGGGAACCCTCAATTATCAGTTAAGGGAGTTGGACATGTTTAACCTGGAGAAGAGAAGACTGAGAAGTGATATGATAACTATCTTCAAATATCTGAAGGACCCAAAACAATGGATTCAAATAATAACAACAGAGATTCTGACTAAACATTAGGAATAAATTTCTGACAAGTGGAACAGACTGCCTTGAAAGGTGGTGGATTCTCCTTCATTGGAGATTTTTAAACAGAGGTTGGATGGTCATGCGCCAGAGGTTCTTTAGCTGTAATTCCTGCATTGCAGGGGATTAGACTAGATAACCCTTGGAGTCCCTTCCAAATCAGCAATTGTATGACTCAGTGAGTGATTTGTTCCAAGCCATACAATAAACCAGACTACTAAAATCCTAGGCTAGCTTTCCATCCATTTAAGATACACAGGCTTTCAGCCCAGTTTTTCGGTGGAATAAGACATCATCATCAATCTTTTTCAACTACTTTTGCCCAAACAACTATTAAGTTTTGTGAGTTCACAAGGTTCAAGTCAAGCAGAAGCTTGTGGTTCTCTACCTTTTTCAAAAGATTCCAAAAATATGTGCTAAAAGGGCAACCCTAGTGACTCACAGCCCTTGCTGTCTGCTCCATCTCTTATGTCTATTTTAATGCACAGAAACATGTGCGTTTCCCCTGTCTGATGCTGCAGATGCTCCTAGCTCCATTCATCAGCAGGATTCAAAAATAGACTGACATCCTTCCATCAGAACCAGCCTGGCACACCCTGGGATTGGAGCACAAATGCCATTTAGCTCCTTCCTTGAAAGTTGGAAAACCATTCAAATAGTGCATAAACCCCTATCCACCTGAGATTAGGTGTGGGGGGTGTGTGTGTGTGTGTGTGTGTGTGTGTGTGTGTGTGTGTGTGTGTGTATGTGTGTGTGTGTGTGTGTATTTATTTATTCAGAGAATGCATCAGCCCTGCTTTTCTTTATCCAGCCTCTTGCAGGCATTTTCCTGGGAATTCTGGCTGTCCCAAATGCAAGCTCAAGGCAGGACGAGAAAAACAAAGCCAGAAGCTTCTAAACCATCCCAAAGACAACCTCATTGCTATTCGCATGCAGAAATCTTTTTATGGTTTTCTTTTTTATTGATTTAATGAAATAAGAAGAAGAAGCAGGTTGGAGGGAGAGGATAATAAAATGAAACGGCTGCAAAAAGGAGAGAGAGAGAAAGAGAGAGAGAGAGAGAAGTCCGATTCCAGCTCAAGCAAGGCCTAATCTCCCCTCCTTCTCCCCTGTGAAGAATAAACCGAATCACCTACCAGCAGCACTGAGTAAATGATTGCAGGCTTGTCACTTTGGTAGGACAGAGTCATAAGTCACACACGCCCTGCACACTCCTGAATTATGGTCACCTTCATGCCCCAGGCGGAGCTGCCATACTTTACCCCTGGCATCCAGGGCTCCCTATGTGGCTGGTTTTAAGCAAAGGTCGATAAGCCTGCCTCCCTTGGCAGTGACACTGAGAAAAATGGGTTGTGTAAAATACTGTCAGGGCTGGGCTGCCCAGGCTCAAGAGACTCGCTTCAATCAATCTCAGTAAACAGATACTTTTAAAGGCCTGCTGTGCCCACATCCTCCTCTTCCCCCTTTGTTTTTTCTCTTTGGAGGCCGCCCCTTTCTTCCTTGCTTCCTGGATCCTTCACACTTACTTCTACCCAGCATCAGTTCCACTAGGGCTTCACCTTAATAGTCCAATAAACTGCTCCATGGAGCTGGAACTTTAGATTTAACAAGGGCTTTGGGAATGGCCATATGAACGCGCTACTGGCCCTGCTACACAGAGGGCCTCTGTCATCTTGCATTGCCTGCAAGCGTAGCTGGGTAGTAACTTACACAGTGCAACGAAGAATCAGACAGAAGCAGTTTGAGAGCCAGTAAGGAATGCTCTCCAGCTTTGGAATACACAAATTAGAGCTCTTGTGGGACTATCCTAGTTTGTTACAGGTTCACATGCTGCATTTGTTTTTCTGTACTACTCAAGAGACTAGTAATTCAAGAACAGGGCCCATGGTAATATAACCATATCTCTTTCTTTAAATTTGCCACCAGCTAAGCCTTCTTGGCCATTAGGCAGAGTAGGGCAACTGCCCCATAGAGTAGATGTTGGGGACCTTGGCAAGAGGCTACTTACTAGCTGTTCCTCCTGGGCCCCACAGCAATTAAGAACATAAAGAGCCTGTTGGATCAAAGCAATGGCCCATCTAGTCCAGCATCCTGTTATCACAGCAGCCAACCAGATTCCTGTAGGAAACCCAGAAGCAGGATTTGAGCACAAGAGCCCTCTCGTCTCCTGTGGTTTCCAGCAACCAGAATTCAGGAGCACTGCTGCCTCCAACTGTGGAGGCAGATAGTGGCCATCCTGGCTAGTAGCCATCATTAACCTTCATGAATTTGTCTAATCCTCTTCTAAAGTCATCTATGTTGGTGGCTATCACTGCCTCCCATGGGAGCAAGTCCCATAGCTTAAGAAGTGCCGTATTTTTCGCTCCATAAGACGCACCTGACCATAAGACGCACCTAGTTTTTAGAGGAGGAAAACAAGAACAAAATATTCTGAACAAAACAATGGGTGTATGATTTTTGTGGTTCATGCTGTTGCCACAGACATGATATGTGATTTGACGGTGAGTTTCTCTCCTCATTGCTTGCTTTAGTATTCCTGTCGCCTCTCCTTGCAAGTTCACTGTCTTTACCTCCCCCCTCCCAGGCAGCCTCCTTTATCGCTAGAGTCCTTTATCTCCCTCCCGATTGCTTGCCGATCAGCTGTTCAGGGGCTTTGTTTCAACACCCCCTTCCCTCTTTCTAAAAGAAAAAAAGAAAAAAGCACGATCTGCTTTTTGCCCCTGGGCAATTTGGCTCCAGGGACCACACATTCGCTCCATAAGACACACAGACATTTCCCCTTACTTTTTAGGAGGAAAAGGTGCGTCTTATGGAGCGAAAAATACATTACTTTCTTCATTGGATGCCCATGAGTTCTGTCACTATTTATAATTGTCTGGAGTGCAGCGCTGTCCATGGTCTGTCCTGGGACCCCTAATGCTCCCCCACCCCAGCTTACTTTGCAACTTTAAACTCCCACCGCCCAGTGTTAGGCAACCACAGGCACTTTCACAATTTCTCCATCCAGAATGCCTTGCTCTGAAGGAAGGACACCCCTGCCAGTCCTTCCTAGAGGGAGGCAGGGAGGGTGGAAGTGGCAAGCCTCTCTAGGCATGTGGGCCATCCAGCAGAGGCAAGTAGTAGTCCAGGGGCGAGACACCAATTTACCACCTCCTGCACCTGCCGACTGAAGCTGTTGACTTCTTTTGCCTAATTGTCATGAATACACACTCGTTGTTTTTCCAAGACTCCCTGACACTAATAGAAAAGGGTCCCTGAATGACACATTACAGAGAAGAGAACTTGGCAGTGGGATCCTCTTTTCATTAAGCGGCTCATGTTCCTCATAGCATCCAGAGAGGTCTTCTGGTTTCCTAAAGGACAGTCCAGGCTGCCTTATGCCTCTCCCCAACTGCACATGCTTGCTAAAGTTCATGATCACCTAACACAGAAGTCTAACTCTTCTTGATGATTGCTGATAAAGAATTCATATTGCTCTGCTGCTTCATGGCGCTTTGGGGAACGGTGGGCCTCTGAAGCTGCCATCAGAGCTGACAGCGCTGAGACAGCGCTGCCATATATCTTTCTATCCTGATCTGCAGAGAGAAACAAGCCGGTTGAGACATTCTGCACTGCTCTGTGTTCAATTGCCACATGGGATGGGATGTGTGTGAGAGAGTAGCATCCTCTGCCACCACAGTTCAAGGATATGGGTGCCACTTCCTGCTGGCAAGTTGTGAAGCAGCTGAAAAACAGGCTTCTGCATTCCAGCGAAACCACCACCATTAGGATTTCCAGTGGGGCGTTTGCCGCTGATATGCAAACTTACAGCAGAATAAAGGAATTCACAGGGGAGACAAAATAGTGTGGGGCGGGGGGTGGGGAGAGGAGATGCTTGATTTCATGTGCCTCGAGACCATATCCTAGGACAAGTTGGTTATTCACTTTACCTTGGCCGTGATGATTAATGAGCAGCAAAGCAGCGCTGGGTAGGGAACTACTTCTTATGACATTATCTGATGCCAGAGCTCAGTCGCCGTTGTAAACAGGCAGACTAGGAAGCAGGGAATTGGCAGTGGTGGGGCAGAGAGAGAGAGAGAATGTTCCCATACAGCTACTTTATTTTGTTACTTTGAAGCTGTTTTACAGCAACCATAAAAGCTTGCCGTAAATCAGGGCCTTAGCTATAAAATACAGGGACAGCCACAGTTAGATGAATCTGAAAGGGGCTAGGTCCCCCCCCCCCTTCTGCCACCGGTAGCCCGGAGGATGGTGAGAAGCTCCCCACCTTCTCTGTTTCTTTACAGCCACCTGGTGAGAGGAGAAGTAATAGGGGGTGAAGAGGAGCTGAAGGAGCCACTGCTGATATGAAAATATCGCTCCAGGCACAAGCTTGGTGCAACAACTGGGCTTGTTTGTGTGGGTGGGTGTGGGTGGGTGTGTTTTAAAGAAGACTTTTTGCATTGCAGAAATTTTACATCCCTCCCCTTCCCCTCGTCAATTTTATGGGCAGGCAATTGGCGCAGGGGGGGAAATAAACTCTTTATAAGAGCACAATGTTAGTGTTTTGTTTGTTTTTTTAATGTGATTACACTGCCTGATATATTCATAGCTCAAGTGCCTTCCTTTAAAGAGTCAATTTTTTATGATTTTATTGTCAGATCCAAATTCAATTAAAGGGCTGCTGTGGAAATCAAGTCCACTCGCTTTTGGAGGAGGGAAGGAGGACACGGTCATTTTTATTGGGTTGAGCTCATTTTGGCGACACACAAGTACTGTGCCATCCAAATTCCCAGAAATCAATGGGTTGTAAGCCTGCATTATCTTCCTACTGGATTGCAGCCTTAGGGCAAAACCAGGCTGGACTTTTTGCGTGTGTACAATATGCTGCTGATAGTCAAATAAAGAAGAGGCACAATACTTACTGCTTCTTGTGATATGTCCCTGTCCCTGCTTTTCTTCTTCTTCTTATAAAGCACAAATCTTGTTACTCATTAAGTGGTACAGCCTTTGGGTCAAATAAGATCATAGGCAAGCTGTCTTATACTGTGTCCATCTAAGCTCAGTATTGTTTAGCAGTGTTTCCCAAACTTGGGTCTCCAGCTGCTTTTGGACTACAATTCCCAGCATCCTTGACCACTCGTTTTGCTAGCTAGGGATGATGCGAGTTGTAGTCCAAAAACAACTAGAGACCCAAGTTTGTGAAACACTGGTCTAAACTGACAGGCAGTGACATTCCAGAGCTTCAGAAGGGACATTCCCACCCTACCTGTAGATTCCAGGGATTGAACCTCAGACCTTCTGCTCCCAAGCAGATGTTCTACCACTGAGCTGCAGCCTTTCCATGGTCTGGGTAGAACCTTTGAACCATTCCACCTTCTGACTGCTGTGCTGTGCATACCTCTTCAGGATTGGACCATTGTTAACACTGCAAGCTCCAGGTTTTGGGTACTCCTTGGGCATGATGTTCCCAAGGTCCTCCTTTTCATCCTCCCTGCCATTGGCCACTTGCTTTTCATCTGCAAAATGGAAAGGATGGACAGCAGACCTCTGCTGCTGTTGCTTCTCCTCCTTCTTACTGCTTGCTCAAGCTCTCCCTTTGGGTACAAGGCTAGGAAACTCTTGGGAGAACATAAACACGACATCAAAACCCAAGTAAACCACTCCATGTAGCCTTCCTTAGACAATTTTTAAAAATCTCGTTAAATGTATCAAATCTTATTAAGGACACACTTTAAGGCCGTATAACACAATATTTCTGATACAACAAGCAAAATGGGATACACAAGTGCAGACTGACACCTCACATCCCAGAGTCTTTGCCCTGCCTGACAATTACTCATTAGGTTTTCTATCATGCCTTGTTTTCTCTCTTGGTCACAATGCCGCCTTTCCCAACCTAGTGCCCACCAGGTGTTCTAGACTATAATTCCCATCATCCCCAGCCAGCATGGTCAATGGTCAGCAATGTTGAGTGTTGTAGATATTTTGCAACCTCTTGCACCAGGTTGAGGAAGGCTGGCATAGAAGATTGTGCCCATTTTGAGGGACAATAAGCAGGCAATTTGCTGCAACAAGAACATCCTATTGTACCTGGAATCGATAGACTTTATCTGGAACAAACATCTACAGAGAATAGTTGAAAAGGTGCTCTTGCCTGATTGGCTTTTTGTTTCTGGGGGCATTCTGAACTCTGAGAATCTTTCAGGATGTTTCTAGAATCTATTCTGGCTGCTGAGTATAAACCTGTACATTTCATTAGTAACAACAGAATCTCCTCTCACAAGAAACTGACTCTTCAAAAGCTGCTGTAAAAATTCTAGGATTGCTTGAGGGAAAGGGCGTGAAATAATATTAATAACGCTTTCTTATAAGATCATTTTCAAAAGTGGGTCTCAGTATTACTTTATGAAGTCCAAACACTTGAGCTGCTAAAGAGGTCCATGGTGCTGAAATGTGGTCAAAATGTGACCATTGCACTGGATTTTAGGGGGATCTCAGTTCCCATATGTGCTTTTCCATTGTGACCTTGTGCAAGCTCTCTGGAGGCAGCAATTTTTGAATGAAATTTGCTCTCCTGGTGTACCCCTCAGGATTTCAGGCTTATGCCCATGAAACTTTCTCATTGCAAGTTGCAAGGGATAGGAGGCAAGGCACTACGAAAACTAATGACCTCTGTTTTCTCTTATCAGCTTATATAGCAATTGTTAATACTGTGTAAATCTGACCACCGTACCAGGGAAGAGAGGACTTGCCATCTATTTATTTTAAAGCATGTATAAACCACTTAATGTTTGAAAAATCTCTAAGTGATGTACAACATAAAAACAAGGAAGACTAGCATTAAAACAAAAATACAACACAGAACTTAATTAACAGGAGTTCTATCTGTGACGTTACCATATATGAGAGAGTGCTGGAGGGGAAATAGTTAAATAGGCTGCACAGACAGGACCCAGGGGGGTGGAGTCAGTGGGTCTATAAAGGAATTCTGAGAGGAGTTCTGGGGGGTTAGTTCGTGGGGAGTTGTGGGTGGGTAGTTGGTTGGTTTGAGTGGGTTGGCTGGTTGGGAAAGGCAGTTGGTAATAGAGAGACAGGGCAGTTGGTCTGTGAGTGTGGGATGGTAGCAGAGATAGAGAGAGGAACATAAGACTAAGAAAGTAAAGAGGAACACTGTTTGGAAGGCTGTAATAGTTTTGTTTTAAGTCTGAAATAAAATACACTCTTCTTTATGAATTGAAAAGCTGACTGAGACTGAAGTGATTTTTACCAGGGAGGACCTGGTTGGTGGCAGCTGATTAGTGGAGTACGGGTCAATAGTCCGTGAGATGACTGGGGGCTCTGTACAAACGCCACACTATCCCTGTCAGATTTGGGGGGGGGGGGGTTAAACTGTGTGTGTTTGATATCAGAGTCATGGCAGGTCCTGTATTTTGATAAACAGGAGATTCCCAGTAAGCAATCTGAAGGTATCAGGGGCAGGGCTGAGAGGGAACTCCAGTCTCATCACAATTAGCCACAGTTTGTCTTAAAACAGTGGTTTAATTGTGAATGTGCCTCTGCCCCCAGGAGTGGTAAACCTCCATTCCTGTGGGCCAACGCTGACCCACCAGAGGTTGCAATTTGTCCCCCAATACTTCCCCCCCTTCAAATCCACACCCACCTGTCAATCAGCTGACTTCACTCCAATGGAAGGGTGATGAGCTGATGGGCAGGGTTGGAGTTCAATTATGTGTCGGCTGCACACACCAGTTCAGCCAACGCAACAGGATTTAACTCCCTGTTCATAATACACAAATGAAAATACTAGAAACTCAAATGCAAATACCACAGACTATGTGCACCCTTAATGAGGAATTTCATTATGGTTTGGATTGGGAAGTCTCTTTTTTTTGTGATTCATAGTGCCTCCCTTTCAACTCAAGTAAGTGTTTCTCCTTGCCAACTTCCCTAGTGCCCTTTCCCCTGAAATGGAGACAGTGCAAGGCACGGCTTGATGTTGTTCTGCACCCGTCTGCCCTGTAAATCTGCTGAGAATACAGAAAGAAAAAAGACAAAAGAGACTGAAAGCAAAATATTGGGGCTGGAGTTTTAGGCAGAGATAGGGAAAGCAGAATAAAAGAGAGAGCCAGTGTTACTGTTCCCTGCATTCTTTATTGTACTTCCATTGTCTCATTTGCTGTGTTTGTGTCATTTATCTCACTGTTCAAGGAAACGTTTGGAAGCAAGAGAGAGCGATTAGTGGTGTTTAAGTTGCCATAGCAATATAGTCCATATTCTTTCCCCTAAGCCTGCACACACCTATCTTAAAACCCTGTTGTAGTTCTGCACGGTTTTTGTCTCTTCATTTCCATATGAAAGGGAGGTTCCTCAGCCTCCAGGCATTGCTTGCTCCTAACAATACAATAATGGGGTCCCTGATTTTAGTGCTGGCCCTTGCAGCTGAACACACTGATTTGTGCAAATAAACTACAGGAGGGGAAAGCAGCCTTTATGAGTTACAACTCTCTCCCCCAATCTCTCCCTTTACTTCTGCCATTTCCCTCTTACTGATCATGAGCACAGGGACTGCTGGTGAGAGCAGGACACAGAAATGTGTGGCTGCTGGATACTGGAAGAAGCTGCTTCTCTCCTGGGGGAGAGGTGTGGCTCCTTATTATTCTCCACACGAGCGTAGTGTACATCTGAAATCGGCGTGGACAAAGATAATTGTGCCAGTGCTAATGTGTTGTGCAAATACGCAGTAAAAAGCTCTGAACGGGCTTGCAATTTCAAAAGAGAAACAGAAGTCCATACTGAAAGATAAGCATCTTCCATTTTACTGATGGAATCATAGAATCATCAAATAGCAGAGCTGGAAGGGACCACTAGGTTCATCTAGTCCAACCCCGCTGTGATGAAGAAATCCTTTGCTCAGCATAGGACTTGACCCTGAGATAAATATTCTCATGCTCTATCAATTGAGCGAGAGAAAGATTCCAGGACTTTAAAGCAGCTCTGCAACCATCTTGATTTTTAAAATTTTTATTAAACCAACTCAGCTTGCCAATCTTGTTTCAGATCAAACTTTTCAGACTCAGCTGCTCTTTCTTCCTGAAGATGTGAATAATCAGTTCAACACCCCTCCTTTCACCACCTTGATGAAAGGCAATTATGCAAATAACCCTGTAGACACTGATTGATTGGCTAATATGACTTCAGTTAGTCACATTCCTTCCTGTCAATGCTTCCTGTGTTCTACTTGCATATTGATCTATCTATTGTTAATCGAATAACTTTAGAAAAATATTTCTGATTATCTATGCTTCATGTGGGATCTGACATCACAATACTTTTTTTAAAAAAATATATCTTAAATACATTTTAATTTACTGGGTATGTTTGGTTCCTTTGATAGCTCTGTCACCTTTGTCACAGACACAAGCTGCATGGTTGTTTGAAACTCTGCATCTTTGAGGAGAAAGGCTAGATATATGATCTCTAAAGAAATAATAGAATTGTAGAGATAGAAGGAACAATGAAGGTCATCTAGTCCAAACCTCTGCAATGCAGGAATATTTTGCCCAACATGGGGCTCAAACCAACATCTCTGAGATTCAGAGTGTCATGTTCCACCAACTGAGCTATTTATGTTAGACTGCTGGAAGCCGAGAGTGAAAGAGAATAGATCAACTTTATTATTGCCCACATTGAGATAGCCAGTGTGGTGATCTCCACATGTTTCCTGATCACAGCTCTCATCACTCCTGGCCATTGACTGGGCCTAATGGAAATTTGGAGTCCACCCACAACTGGTGGTGACCATGTGAGCTACACCTGTAGCAATGAGAAAAGGTATCCTCTAGAAATATTGAGGTAGATGAGCTTCATCTAAATTTCACTTTAAAAATGGTTTCATGATTTGTAATTACCTGGTTTGGTATATATATGAAATTATCTAGCTCACAGTGTTCACCAGTCTTATGAGTTCATCTCCAACTCAGTTTGCTAAATAAGCATGCTTAGAAATTTTAACAATCAGCAAACCAGATTCCTAAAGCCAGCTGCTTCCTAGACATGGCCTCCATGACAATGATGCGTTGGGTAAGGAACACCTTCTACCCAAGGATGGGACCAAGCTAAAATTCACAATGAATGGTTGACTGACACCTGGACACAAATGACTTTCCTTCTGAAGATGTTAGCTAGATCATCTCTGATGCAAGCTGGAAGAGTCTGCCATTTGGATCCAAGGATTGTGCTTTGGTTAAATATGTTCAAAATTGTATAGTAATGTCACGGAATTACAAATCATAACGTTCAATAATCATGAAATCCAGATTAAAATATTTCACTTTTTAGCAAACTGCACACTTTATTAAAATAAGTTGTTGTTCTATTCATTTCTCTCTCACCTTTCCTCCAGGAAGTTCGAGGTAGCATACATGGTTCTCTCCTTCTCAATGTTATCCTCTCAATTTTATTATCACAACAACCATGTGAGTAGGTTAGGATGTGAGACAGTCACTGGCTGAAGGCCACCCAGTGAGCCTCATGACTGAGTGAGGATTTGAACCCTGGTCTCCCAGGTTCTAGTCCAGTTCTCTTAAGACACTACAACACAATGACTCTGTTATATTGAAAGCAGCAGATTATGTTGAAAGCAGATTGCTGTATTCCTCAAACAGTAGAAACATGAATTCTGAGATACAGTCAAGAAAACAAAGCCTTGTCTGCAGAATTGCCAGCCTCCTTTTAGAGGATCTGACATGGAATGCATTGCTTGCAGTGATTTTAAGTGTGGGGTTCAGCTGTTGTTTAAAAAATGGTTCCACATCCTTCCCAGCAGAGATGACAGCAATCCTCCAGTCTCCCGCTTCACCAGCCCTTCAAGTGCTGCCTTCCTAAGCAAAACAGATCCTTCATTAACCATTACCCCTGGCTCGGAACATTGCTAGCCCCAACCTCAGTAATCCCATTAGTTTTTCTTTCCTGCCTGGCATTATGGCCTCTTATCAGAGGCCTTTCAGAACCCTGGATCAGAGCTGCTGTTCCCGTTCAGTGTCTCTGGGAAAGTCATGAGGCAAGCACACTGTGCTTGCTGCTGTTATTTTCTTTAATTGGAATCTCTGTTGAATCTGCTAATTAAGTTCTTTGCCTGCAACTAATATTCGGCTGTTAATTCCTCCCAGGAGTGTTCCCTGCAGCAGAGGTTGCATTGGCTGGCTTCTTGCCATAGCATCTTCAGGGCAGGAGGGGAAAGAACGAGAGAGTCCTTTTAACCACAGGAATGACTCGTGCATTGCCTCCTCCCCATCTGAGTCCTGGTGCAGTTTTGTTTTGATATTTGATGGTCTAGAATTGCCAGAAAAGGAAAAAAGTCATCCATTTCTCTGATGGACAGCACCTATTGGGCAGTGCCTGTGACATCACTAACAAAGCATACCAGTGATGAAGTTGGGAGTGGGAGCAGCTCAGCTAAGGCTTAGTCCTAGCATGTATGGAAAGGGGCGATGCAAAGAAAGGGTTCTGCTGTTGTCACATTGGATGGCCATTACATCCTCTTTTTTCTTCTGATCTTTGGCTACCCTGCCTTCCTCCATTCCACAAGGCCTGTAGGGTGAAGGAAGCTTCAGGGGAATCAGTCATGTGCACCTCCAGTTTGGTCACCCTTGGCTGGGGTCCATGACTCCTCCATGCACATCTGTGGGCTACACAGGTGGCAAACCATGCTCTTACTTTTTCTGAGAGAGAGAGAGAGAGAGAGAGAGAGAGAGAGAGAGAGATTCTGGATTTGCTAAGGAAAAAATATTGCTGTCAGCCAGTCCAAATTTCTGGCTTCTGCACATAAATTCCTGGCAACTGGCCCAGAGTTCTGTTTTGTGCTGAACTGTTCTTGTTCTTGTTTTGTTTTCTTACTAGTCGACGGGCAATCCTAGTTTCTTACTGTGCTGCAGACTCCCAGTGGAAACTAATTTATAATACTTTAGTGTCAGGGGCAATATGCTTCTATGTAGCAGTTGCTAGGAATCACAAGTGGGGAGAGCACTGCTGGACTCAGGTGCTGCTTGGAGGCTTCCTCCAGGCACCACTGTGAGAACAGAATGGAGGATTAGATGGACATTTGGCCTGATCCAGCAAGGTTTGGCTTTTCTTATGCAACTGCAAGACCCATTTCCTGAATGTGTGTGTGCTAAAGAGATTAAATCAGGTGCAAAGATGATGAAATCCTGAGAACTGCATAGACACAGGTAGGCTAGAAGCTAATGACAATGACAAGCAAACAGCTTAGCTTTGCACCCCCCAAAGTCCTTCCTTGACATAGCATCTCTGTGTGAATTGTCCTGGGGCTGAGAGGCCCCCACCAGTTGCTCTTAGACTTGGCCCAGGCATTGGGCTCAGACGTTGAATTAAATGACATATACGACAACCCCCCCCGTATGTGTCTTATCTGACATATGGAGCCCAGTGAGACTAATTTGAAGATAAGCAGGGTATAGGATTGCAACCTTTATTTTTTTAAAGGTGAAGTACCACTTAGCCTTCCCTTGCAATTGTTTTCCAAGAAGCGACAAGCCCACTGTCCCATTCCTCTCGGGAAAACTATGAAAAATGAGGCAACTTCCGAAGTGAGCAGGGGAAGCTGGCAGAGCAGCAGGATCCCCTTGCCAGCTTTTGGGGAGCTTTAAATGGCATTTAATTAGCTGCATTCAGGTGGCCACAATGGTTTTTTTTTTTTCATACAGCAGCAGCAAGGAAGGATTGCAGTTCCTGGCATTTGTTAATTAAAGCAGCTCTTGACAGAGACTAATGACTTCTTAATGAGTCTGTTGTCTTAATGTCTTATTAAGTTTTGACTCTTCTCTTTCCTTCCCTGGCCGCCATTTTCTTGGGAACTTTGCAAGTCATGAATTATTGATATTCCCCCTCCCACTTCTCCCCACCAATGTTTTTTTCTCATGTACCTCCTTGAATTTGTGGCTTCCTTCTTTAAAAAGGAGATCCAACCAAGCTAAAATAATCAGCTGGATTATAGCCAGGATAAGGAGCATAGTAATAAGGAGCTTAGTCCTTCCCCTAAAGCAATTTATATGACAATTTATATGATGGAAGTTTGGGTGCAAGTTAGCTTGCAAGTTAGCTTGCAGAAGAGGGGTTTGCACAGGTCAAGACAGATAGAGTTAGGAACTTTGAGATTCCCAGACTATCCTTGTAACTTTAAACTCTTGAGCTGACCTCTCTCTCTGAAGTTTAGACTGATATTCTCAGGTTGCATCTTGTTTGCATCTCCTCCTCACATTTCTTTCTCAGTCCTCAAGATGCAAAGTCACCTTGGAGATATCTTTTGGGAGAATAAAGGAGCAAACATGACTGACCTTGTTATTTTCTGGACTATTTAGACTAGAATGAGAAATTTCTATCCAAATTATGTACTTACTACAATGAACTACTTTATTATTTTCTTACCGACAAGCATTTGTGTCTGTGACTGCAACAAGTGAAGATTCAAGAATCTTAACCAAAATTCACGTGCCAAACACTGCTCACACGCCATACGAAAGGGTTTCAAGAGGTAATTGATCCAGTTAATCCCAAAAACAGTTCATGCAAGTAGGAAAAGGGTTTTGGAAAAGTAAGAATGAGGGTTACTCCTTCAGCTTGGAATAAGAACAAAAGAACATGAGGTCAATGGTCCATCTAGTTCAACATCCTGTTCTTGCAATGGCCAACCTGTGGGAAATCCACAAGCAGGACCTGCAAGCACAAGATCACTGGTATTCAGAAGCATTGCGGCCTCCAACTGTGGAGGCCGAGCATAACCATCATGGCTAGTAGCCCTTTCCTCCATGCACCAGAAGATATCCTGCCAGAAGACATGACCCATCCGATTGATGTGAACAATGGAATGGGGTCCTAAATGCCACATCTACACTTCCCTGGCCAGTGGATATGGTTATGACATGAAGCCTGCCCATGAGGCAGGTGAGGCAGCCACCTTGGGCATTGAATGCCCAAGAGGCAGCATTCCTGTGGGCACCTCACCCATCCCACCATTGTCAGAGAAGCAGCACTGGCTTCCAGCAAGTTCTTGTGAGAAAGCTGTAGAACCCTGATAACATGCCCTCCCTTTGAGGTGGTATCTGTGTGAGAGATGTTTCCACAACAGTAACTTCAGTCTGAACTATAAACTCATTGGGTTGTTGTATCCAGTACTAGTTCTACTAGATCCATTGAAATTAATGAACACAATTAACTTAGGCCCATTAATTTCAATGGGTCTATTCTGAGGAGTAGCATTGGATGCAACTCCTCATTGCTACTCAAGCTACATGATACATGGAATCACTGCTATTCTTTCACCAAAATGCCCAGGGGGCAGGGAATTCAGAAGCAAGTGGCTCTAGTGCCAATGGATAGCAATTACTTTTAAAACCTGCCCATCTTTTTATGTGTTCCACTTTCTCAGAGCCTAGAGCAGTTCCAGTTCAACAAAAAAGGTTGCAAGGCAGAAAGCATCCACTGCTGGCCAAAAATAAATACATGTCCAAGCATGGCTTTGGAGAACACTTGGGTTTAGAGATGCAACACATCTCACTATTCTGGGGAAGAGTGTGTTTCTGCTCAGTCTGCTGTCCAGGTGCTAACTGTTAATGGAGAACTTGGAGCTTTCTGTTCTCCCTTCTTATGCTTCTTTATATTTTAACTGGTCTTTGAGTGGACAACCCTTCAGACAGACAGACATGTGGCCACTGCACTAGAAAACCAACTCAAGAGCAATGTTTTCTCTTTGGGTCTCCCTGGTGGTTCCTGCAACCCTTGTTCCATTGTACCCTACTACTCCTCTCTTTAACTTCATATTTATTCAGGAACGGTCCCATTTTTTCTCGCCGATATTTCAGCTGGCTGTCTCAAGCATTTGTTGTTTGTGTTCCCCTGGAAGCATTATTTATATTTGCAATAACTCATAACTGCAGTAAAATGATATAAAGAGAGAGAGAAAATAGGCATGGTCCAGAAGCAAAACAATTTTGTTGCAGCCGTGCTGAACTTTTTCCAGGTTCAAACCCAAATATGGTTAAGAGAAGGAATATCTCATTATCTTGTTTGCTCTGAGGACAATTCATGCTTCAAAAGCTAGGCAGAGTACCGACAGCAACCTCCCTGGGTTAATTGAGTGTAGTGTTGCCACAGAAATGCCACCGCAAGCTAAATCCAAAGCAGTTGTGAAGGTTCCTCTTTAGATGGAGCATTTAAAGAAAAGTCAGTTGGAGCCAATATGGTCCTGTTGATAAAACTAACAGAAATTCTCAGGAGGGAGACAGGGATGTTCTGCATGCCCTTAAGGTATCAATGGAATTAAATAAAGGAAAAGTTGAAGTGAATGTGTTCAGGCTCTTTCTTTGGTAAACTCTCTAGAGATTTTGAGGGAATTGTTTTGAATTTACTGGAAACCGTTTCAAGAAAATTAGCAAAAATTCTCAGTAAGGTCACATCCACACCATACATGTAAAGCACTATCATACCACTTTAACAGTTCTGGAGAATGCTGGGTACTGTAGTATGTTAAGGCTGATGGAACTTAAAGCCCTGTGAGGTCAGCATCCTTAACAAACTACAGTTCCCATCAAGGCTTGATAATCATCAAGGCTTCATACATGCCTAATTGAGGAGGACCCTTACCTACAGAATGCTCAGACCTTGGAGTTTGCAGCATTTTCAAGACCTGTGAAAATATTACAATGAATACATGCAGAAGATGGAGAGAGTTTGTATCTGCTGACCATGCCTCTCCTGTACATTCAGCAAAACTTCTGACAGGGCCTACAGGCATGCCAACTGTATGTCAGTAAGCACTGTCTCCATGATCATGAGCTCTAGAAAGAGGAGAGGGCAAGGCTGGTGGCCTCCATTCTCCTCTGTGTGCATGCACCGGAACATACAAATCCAAGTGATGTTCACATTGCAAGTGTTGTCATTGCAGAGAAATCACACTTTTCCCGCACTCACATTGTTGGGAAATGACAAAATGAAACGCTTCCTAGAGGAAGGCATAGAAATACATAAATACATCTTTTCTAGAGCTGTGTATTTGTCTTCGATGAGGAAGCCCAGGGAAGTACCCCTGCTTCAGAGCTACTCAGACCACCTTGGCATTCAGGGTTGTTTTGGAACAACTTTAGGGCCTCAGGAGAACTTCTAAATTGTTTTTTCCTGATTCAGTCTTGTAGCCTTTCCCCAGGTACAGAGGAGAGGGGTTCTAGCTTCCAACCAGATAATGATTCTCCTTTCACTTCCAGTCACCATGCTTTGGGGAGTGAAATACAAAGAACATATTTCAGAAGCTGTTTCCATTTCTGTGATTTTTGATGCAGATTGATTAGGAAACAAAATAATCATTCTTAACATCTCAGATACTGTTTTTCGGTCATGCCTCCCTAATCCCTACACCTATCCTTGTGACATTTTGCAGATAACAAACAATTATACTTTCATGTAAATTATGTTCCAACAAATTGCCTACAAAACCATAAGAAAGCACATCAAACTTTAACACTGAATTATAATGACACCTGGCATAACCTCCCCAGGGGTGTAGCTAGCTCCTCCAGTACCTGGTGCGGTGGGCGCGGGACGACCCGCCCATGGGGTGGAGCGACCCGCCCACAGGGCCGCCACTGCGATCCTTACACAGGGTGGGGGCCGCCAATGCAATTTCTCCTTTATCTAGAAGATTGAGTGTCCTCAAGAAAAGGTCAGATAGCAAATGAGTTCTCTCCATACGCATGGGCCAAAAGACGGTTGGAGATTTCCTCAGCTTTTTATGAGGCATCACCAGTTTGTTGCTCAAATATTCACCACAGACATCATGCCATAATACTTCCTGTGATGGCTTCTCTTTCTTACTATCCCTTCCTTTCAATAATTGGGTACAAGACTTGATTTTTAACATTTTTTTACAAGGGTAGATGTCATCATCTCAAGATTACAGCCACTTATTACACCCCTAATTTCAGGTCTGCCTGAAGCAATATGGGCAGTGCAAATTTCAGAAAAAGTAACTTACATTTTACAAAGTGACTCTTATTTGCAGTCATTATATTGGGGAAGGTTTAATTTCACAGGCATTAAAATTCAGTCAAACTGGAAAATAATCTATCATCTTCCACCAACTTCAAAGCAAGGGACCAGGTGCTGTAGAAGGAAGCCAGTTTTCTGAAGTCCCAGGTCAGATAAAAAGATATTGCATCACTGGGCTGTCCCCCCTACCTGCCTTTGGTAGATACTTTAGGAGGCCCTGCAGTTTAAGAGCAGAAAGTATGACAGTTCCTTCATCTTTAGCTGCTTAACCAGAGAGCTGTTGAAGACAGTGGTGTGCTCTTGTTGTTAAATGGCAAAGAGCACAGCGTGAAGTAGCAGCTCTTGCCCACAAGCAGATCAACAATGTTCCATTATAGGTCGCTAAGGTCTGTGGATGCTCAAGCACATTTACATCCTTTCCACTGCCTGTCCTGCTCATAACTTGACCTTTCTGCAAGGAGTTCAGGGCTGTGTACATGGCTCCCCTCACCCCTGTTTTTATCGTGACAGAAACCCTAAAAGGGGTTGAGAGAGGGATCGGCCCATGGCCATCCAGAGAACTATATGGACAAGTGGTAATTAAATTCTAAGCCTTCCAGTACAGGTATATTGGCTCTCATCCTCTCCTCTAATTTTAGCAACTCCTAGTAGCCAATGTGGTAGCCATTTTAAAACAACAACACAATGCACCTGGGAATGAAGTGAGCATCATGACATGGTGTGTTGGAGGTATTTTGAAAGATTCCCTACCTGAAACCCTAGAGAGCTGCTACTTTAGTATAGATCATGGGTGGGGAATCTCCAATTTGATCCCAATTTGGCCCACAATGACATTTCCCCCAAACCACACCTATGTGCCCCACAACTGACAGCATCTGTAGATTAAAAGGAACAACTGTGAGTTCAAAATGACCTTCCAATTTTTTAAAGAATAGGGTTGGAAAGGAATATCCATGCTCAGGTTCCATCCTGCCCTCACTTTCCAGAAAGCACTGCTGCTGCCACAGGGTTTCTACTCTAGCTTGATAACTGCAACTTGGTTCCAGTTGCTGACCCCAACCTAGACTCCATGCATACCCACTATCTCCAATTATCTCAATAAGGTCAGTGAATCTTGATTAAATAGCTTATTCCCACTGGGAACCTGCAGTTGATTTGTGGGTGGGTGAGTTTCCTAATGCGGCCCTCTTGTCATAACAGGCTGCCAAACTGCATCTGTTGAACCATTTTACTTTCTGGCTATGGGCTTAATAAAGACTGACAGAGTCTGCAGTTCCAGGTAATTCCATTGTCAGTTTCCACAGCATATCACACCTAGTTAAACAACGGCAGAGAGAAAGGCAAGGATGGAGGGAAGGTGGGGGGAGTCAGGTGGAACTCGGGCTGCCAGAGCCCATCTGTTGAATTAGCCATGCTCAGGCACCTGATACCACTGCCTAGAGCATCTCTGCAGTCTCTGACAGGGGCTGGAAGGAGGTCACTAACGCAGGCCCAAGAAAAAGACCAGATCAGCCTGCTGCTCCCAAGGAAATAAACACATTGTGGAATGATGAATGATCCAATCAAGATTGATGGGGCGAGTGCCCTCTGGTTGTGCTTCCTTGCACGGATGCTGTCAACTCGGGGCAGCCACCTTTTTCCTTACAGAGGCTTGAAGTCTTTAACCATCTGCATAATAGGCAGGAAGAAGTGCAGCTTTTCATTCTATGGCTATGCAATGATGGAGGAGAAAGCGGCTGACTAGATTTCTGGCTGTCCCAGAGCTCATATCCAGAAACGCTGATATTTCTTGCCACATGTGATAATGCTGTATTGTTTTTAACACTTGATTGGGAGCCACCCAGAGTGGCTGGGGAAACTCAGCCAGATGGGTGGGGTATAAATAATAAACTATGATGATGATGATTACTGTTCATGTCCCCTTGTTTATTTGGCTAGCATGGTGAATAGCATTGGGGTCTCTTTTTAGTCACATGGAATTAGAAAGGCAAATGTATGACCAAAATCAATTTGGGTGCTGTGAAGAGTCAGTGTTCATGACATGACACTAGCCTAGGATGGCCATACTGGGCTCCCATATCTTTAAGAACTGTATAGAAGAGAAGCTTTTGGTAGGTAGATTCCACCTTCTGTACAATTATTAAGAATACAGAAGCCTTATCCTCCTTTGCATCTGATCACTTTGGGTGTGTTCATATTGCAGCCTTAGAATGCAGTGAAGTTGTTCTGACCAACCCAGTGCATTTCACAGCTCTTTCCCCCTATCATCACAGCTCCATCAGTGTGAGATTCATTTCTGTTTGTGTACACACCGGGAGGCATTTGGGATGTCTTTGCCCTATGCAAAGCTGTTCACACCTTGGCTAGAGATGAATTAGGAATGGCTTAAGGACTCTAATCAGTGTGAAGCTGGTTTGAGAAACATGCATCAAACTATAGTAATTTATAGCGAAGCACAGGATACATATGCCTTTTGGATAATGTTGTGTAAAAACCCTGGGAATGTTGTGAGTGCACAATAAATAGGAATGTGAACACAGCCTTAGATGAGGCTTTTCTTTTCTTTTTGGGAGGGTGTGTGTAAAATTACAGAATGTGGAGAACAAAAGCTGGTACCAAAATGGGGACAGACTCCTCTCTGTGTTTCTTCTGACTTTCCCTAGGCTAAACTCAGAGCCAGGGTTGTCGTGAAGACTCAGCACTCACATTTTTCTGAAATTGCACAGCAATAAGAACATAAGAAAAGCCCTGAAGGATCAGGCCAGGAGCTCATCTAGGCCAGGATCACATCCTCACAGTGGATGTAGAGAATTCTAACTCCCTGCTACCCTTGTCTCTCTCTACCCACAGGATGTCTTCATATAAACATCACCATAGCTGGCACTCCCATTTGAGACAGAAATCAGCTCACGGAACCAGTTTTCAATTCCAATGCTCCGTTCTGGGGAACCTGTGATGTTATAATACTAAACACATACAAGGATGCCATCTGCACATGTGCAGAGTGCCAGTCCATCATCAATGAGTGACTAGTTAGATCTCATACATCTAGATTCCATGTCTGTGCACATCAGCTTCAAGCAGGTTTCAGGCCTAGCCATCTTGTCTTTTGCAAATGGTGCACTGACTGCATCCTCAAAAGTAAAGCCAACGCAAACCTTTATAGTTGAAAGGATCCCGAGTACAAAAGAGCTTTCAATCTTTCAGCTGAATGTTCCATGTATGTCTATGGCTTCCTCTCTTCTGGGGCTGCCCCTGTATTATTTCCATTATCACAATGATTTCTACGGAGGAACTATAACGACAACCTTGGCCTCTTTCTGAATTGCAAAAATCTCAAAGCTTGCAGGGGAAATCAGAATTCCATCACCTGTTAACATAATAGCCTTGGTTACCAAGCCACATCTACAGAGCCTCCTCCCTCAGCAAGGCTGCAGCCTCAAAATGAGGGGAATATGATTGCCAGGTAAGCTTCTTTGCAGTGGTGGGGGCAACCGGTTCCCAGAGCTATTTATCACCATCTGTCAGGGCTCCCTACAAATGGCTGAGACCCTGCAGAAATGCCGGGTGGGCCTGTCATCGCTGAGCAGGCTGCTCAGCACCCTGATTTATGGCTCTGCTTTTCCGAGCTGCCTGGATTCGCTGAGATGTAGGATTTCTCTCTAGATAGAACTACAGCAGAGGCCCAGAGAGAAAGAGCAAGCCAGTAGCTGGGGGTGGAGAGGACCTGCTGGGCACAAGTAAATTGCTTCTAGTTAGGTTCAAACTTGGAGCAGCCACCCATCTCCTGCAGAAAGGCTACTCCATCTGATCTCCCCCTCCTGGAGCAAGGTCATCCCCTGACCTCTGTGATATCGGATTTGATCTAGTGCAAAAGTTGATCTCAGAATAAACAAGTTGGTATGGTAGTAACCAAAATGTTTGAGTTAGATCCAGAAGGGCACTGCAATCCAAACCTGGGGTGGGTGGGTATTAATTTTAAAATTACATTTGTATTCCCCCTCTTCCACAAAGAAGTTCAAGGTGATGCAAAGTTCTCCTCCTCCCTGTTTTATCCTCACGATAATCCTGTGATGCAAGTTAGGCTGAGAGACAGTGGTGGAATCTACACACATATAAAAAATGCTGTGAAAATGCTTTCTTAAAAAAAGTTTTGAAAAATATATTGAATTTTCCATAGCTCACTATCGCCATCTAGTGTCACATTTGCACACTGCACTTTACAACACACTTAATTTATTTGCAGCTGTATAGCTGAGTCCAGTGACTGGCTGAAGGTCACCTAGCGAGCTTCAAGGCTGAGTGGGTTTGAACCCTGGTCTTCCAGGTCCTAGTCTGACAATCCTGCCACTCTACCACACTGGATACAGTGGAGGTGCTTCTCTCCACCCAGGATCGCTGGCCTCCATCTGTGAAGTGACGCTGGACGAATGTGCTGGTGGACCTGCTGGCAG
This sequence comes from Podarcis muralis, assembly GCF_964188315.1. Lineage (NCBI taxonomy): Eukaryota > Metazoa > Chordata > Lepidosauria > Squamata > Lacertidae > Podarcis > Podarcis muralis. The sequence continues at coordinate 60,472,298 of NC_135659.1, forward strand.
TGGTAGCTTATGGAAAGCCCTGAAAGGGAGTTTCCTGGGATGGGGAGGTGCTGAGCTGGGTTGGGATCAATTGGAGTTCAAGTCTGTCCCGCTAACATCACATGGCGGCATCAGCCCTGATTTGGGCCCAACCACTGCATAATCTTTAGGCTGTTGCAATGATTGATTTCCTTTTCCCACTACCTTCTGCTCTGGGCTAGCAGTGGCCCCATCATTCTGTTAAGCCCCACCTGGATTTGGATTGCAGCCTAAATTAGTTGCTCTGCTGAAATTCATTTGAGAAGTTAGTCATGACTAAGGGAGGTTTCAGTGATTTCAGTGGGAGCTAAGCTCTACTAATTTAGTCTGGATCCAACCCACAGAGTTTGAGAAGAGAGATTCCAACCAGGTGAGAGAGCCAGAAGCCACTTTGTTCAGTCCAATAAGATTTTATAGGTCTGTTAGGCCAGCTCAGAATTGCCAAAGCATAACATTAACCATCACCACTCTTTTATACCAGTCCAAATATGTCTGCTGAAAGCTCTCCGTGGGGCATCAAAGTGTGCTGAGGATGGAAAATCTCCCTATTTAATGTGTCTTGGCAGGAGATGAAACACTTGAATATATTCTGACACCTCTTTCCTCCTCTCCTTTCCCCCCACTCCATACATCATTACATTGATTGGACACGCTATAGACACTGAGATATACAGTTATCATCACCAACACTCACATGCATTGAGGTGGGGAAGTATTTATTTATTGATATAACATATTTAATTCCCTTTCTCTTAAAAAGACAAACACACATATCCAAGATGATATGCAACAAATATAATTTGAAATGAAGACAATAAAATAATAGCATAATTAAAAGAACAACAACAAAGCTCAGCAGCTTCATTTTAAACCATTTAAAAGGCACAGAAGAAAAATGACTGAACTTTGTGCCTAAAGGATAGTAATGAGGTGCCCTTGGTATGCACACATACACTGTCAAAAACTTGCTCATCCATTTACTAAAAAGATATACTGACTCACACATGCAGAGTCAGGGACAATTTGTGCAAATATTTTAGCATTCTAACAGGTGGGTTGACTCAATTTGCAATGCAGTTAGGTCTGCAGTGAAACAGTTTTCTGATTGGTTTACCAGAAGCCTAGATTGCAATTTGCCACACATTTAGCAAGTCAAAGCACCAATCTGCTTCCAGAGGCTTTGCAGAGTTGCAGTCAGGGCTCAATACACCAGTATCACCACACCCTTATGAAAATCTATAATGCTGCTGCATTTGGAATGGCTGTGTTCAGGTTTTGTCATCCCATCTCACTGGAAGGATATCATAAAACTGGCAGAAGTGCAGAAAGGACAACCCAAAATGATCAGTGGGCTGCCATACCTTTCCTACAAGAAAAGGTACTATATTCAAACCACATTCCACAAATATTCCACAACCTTAAAATTTGCACATATTAGCAGTTATTACTAAGTTATTTTTAAAAGTTTTGTAGAGAGCATTTTGTAATCGTTTAAAAAATTACGCATTACTAGCATTTATTTCTTTATTATGACATTACTATTAGCCAACATTGGATACAAATCTGTACAGTCATGTGCCCTGAATCTGTGTATGCATAAACACACACTGATATATACCACAAAATCAATTGCCCTGTGCCTTATGTGCAAACTAAGCATATTCCACTTTTATGATCTCAGATACAGATGTACAGGCTGACATACATTCCTGAACAATCCATCTTTGGGCAGTCATTCAAATATAGCTGGCATCTTCCCTCCTTGATCCTGACCTTCCGCCCTGGCTCTGGTGAAATGCCTGGCACAGAGCAAGAGACTGGAAAAGTGCCTTTGCCATCATGATGGGAATAAAAGGTAGGAAATCTGGCAGGCGACTTTCCTGGCTCAACAGACCACAACAGCCAGAAAAGAAGGAACAGGGCTCTTATCTCATAGAGCCACCTTCTCTGCACTGCATATCTACAGGGACTCCTGGAGGAATTAGCCATGGCACACTGAGTTAAACTGTCCCGGGAAGAAACAAATGCATCTCTGTTTTATCTTGCCAGGGAAAATGCACAATGCACACAAATGTAGCAAGAGCAAATTTAAAGTGGTGACTTCTACCTTCTCCATTCCCCAAATTGCGGAATTCTAACAGAGCCAATTTTGCCTGTTATCTCATTTTCAGTGGTTTGGAGATGTGGAGGCACTTAGCATCATAGTGCAAGATCTGCAACGCAGGATGCAACAGATGCATCTCTGAGGAATGGTGCCCCACCCCTGCTTAAACTTCTCCCATGAACATGGGCACCAACTCCTAGGGGCCAAGGCAGTTCTGGCTCCCCAAATATATTTTTTGTGGGAGCAGGGCCCCCTCAATATTCAGAGACCGTCGCACGTGTGACATCACGCGCATGACGTCAAGATGTTATGTGACATCATGTCGGGCCTCCTGATCCCCTGGAGAAGCTGGCGCCTCCGCCCATGAAAGTTAGCATTCTTAACAAACATTCCCTGGGATCTTTGGGGGAAGCCATGATTGTATAAAGTAGTATGATACTGCTTTAAATGTATAGTGCAGATGTGGCCTGAGAGGACAGGCAGGAGAAGAACAGTTGAGAAGGAGGAAACAAGAGGTGAGAACAACAAAATAAAATCTACTCCTACTAAAACGTGCTCCCTGGGGTCTGAGCATCTGTTGCCTGCTGAGGCATACAAAGAGGATGGGTGGCTCTTTCACTCCCCCCATAACCAAAGTGGCTTTAACAGCATAGAAATAAGCATTCCTCTGACTGGGAGTGAAACGAGCGCACAGCATGAAAACAAATGCAGCTAAAATAATTACAGGTTGCAAGGAATCAATCAGGGCTGCGTAAATAGCCTGCAGGAAGGCATCAGACACACTTGTCTTTAGTTTCACGTGGTTAGAGCACACAGACCTCCCAAAACACACACACAGTCCCACTAGAACTCGGTACAGACAATAGCTTTTCAAAGACTTGAAAGGAGCATTGTAGAGCTGCTATTACACAACACATGATCTTTTTCTTCTTCTTGTCCCATCCCCGTTCTTTGGTCAAACTAGGTTTGCAGAGGTTTCTCTTTTTTGCAGTTCTCCAAACTGCAATGCCCCAGATGCCCTAAAAGAGGCACCAGGTGCAAAGCTGCACAGCCACCCCCACCCCTAGCATCAGGCAAAAACTACAGCTCCCAGGATTCTTTGGGGGAGGTTATGCCTGTTTACAGTGGTATAATACTGCTTTAAATGTAGAGTGCAAATGGGGTCTCATTTAAAATGTGGATGCATATGAGCCATGGGTAGGCAAACTAAGGCCTGGGGGCCAGATCTGGCCCAATTGCCTTCTAAATCCGGCCTGCAGACGGTCGGGGAATCAGTGTGTTTTTACATGAGTAGAATGTGTCATTTTATTTAAAATGCATCTCTGGGTTATTTGTGGGGCATAGGAATTCATTCTCTTTTCCCTTCAAATTATAGTCCAGCCCCCCCCCCCCCAAGGTCTGGGGGACAGTGGACTGGCCCCCTGATGAAAAAGTTTGCTGACCCCTGATATGAGCAGAAATCATACTTCTGTGCCTGGTCTGGGATACAGAAACCCACTTTCGCCAGAGCAAATTCTTTTCTATAAAAGAAACCCCTTTCCTTCTTTCAGTTTTATCCTTAACATGGGTAGAAATGCCTGTCATACCCCCTTCCTTTAAAACGGTGGTCTGTCTCCTTCATCCAGACACTGGGAAAGTCCAGGACTTTCAGGACAGACAACCTATCATGCATTCATGAGGTTCTTTTAGGCTCAGCTGTCGTTAGGTATTCAGGCAGTTAATTCACAGAGACACACTGTGAGAAATGAGAGGGCAGAATCATTGTAGTATTGAAATTTTCATGGCTTGCAAGCCTCATTACAAAACACTTTGAGGAAACAAGACAGAAACAATTTTCCAAGATGTTTCCTTTGCTTTCACAAACCCAGATGAATAACAGCTCTGCACATTGCTCCTCTGGCTGCACTGCAACCCAGCTAGGGCACCAACCCCAAACTTGGTTGCCTCTTCGCATCGACCAACAGCGACATTTAGCCCATCAAAAGCAGTTCCATGGCTTATTGGTGGCCATTGCTCAAACATGGAGGAATCTACAGACAATGGATCTGTGGTACAAGACTGTCCGAGGGAAAAAAACACCAAACAAAATACCCGTGCCCCTCCAAGGAAAGAAGAACTCACAGATGCCTTTTTTGCAACATGGTGGTTATTTGTTACATACACAAACACCACTGAACAGCCAGACAAGTTACCAGCAACAACATCACAAATATGCCTCTGAGTGCTTGCCAATTGGAATATGCCATGACTCCTTACCTGCCCACACTTCATGCCAGCTATGACCAGAAAACAAATCATAGCACCCAAATGGAACTAACTGCATAATGAATAGAGATGATCAAGGAACATCTCTGCTCCTCTTACAAACTCCCCCCCCCCCCGCCCCATTGTCTCCTTATTTGCATTCTCAATTGTCTCAAGGTAACTGATTCCCAGAGAAACTTGTATTGGGACTGCAGCCCAAATAGCATTGGACATAACATTCCAACACTGAGTACCAAATATCTGATGGATGTTCGATATTAAAATCTGCAGAGGATGGTTATGAGGAGAACTGGGGGATTTGTGGATTCCTTTCACCTCTAACACTAGCCTCTTAAATATCTTGTCTCTATAATCATCAATATGCTAATCAGAAGTGGTAGGGAACTGAAAATGAGGGAAGGAGCCCCTAGATAATTGGAATATATTCACTGAAATCTGTTTTGATTTGCGGTAGATCGTGATTATGCTTCAACAAGAGCCCGGCATTTTGTTTGTGTTTTATGTTATGCTGGCTACATAGTGAAATTTTGTACTGTTATGTACCTCTGCACTGCATTTTGGGGAAGCATTCATAAAGATTGAAAACTAGGGTCCTGTACTTGGTATATTTATTGTATTTTGCCAGACGAGGGGGGAGGGGGAGAGTTCTGAGGTTTTCCAAGGGCAGGGAAGTCATTTTCACCAGAATAGGAGCCAGTTAGCCCAGAGATGTGTGCTGCATTATAACAGATTCAAAACACTCGGAAAGTCATGTCAGTGATTTAGCTTGCCCTATGCACACTTACTTGGGCACAAGCCCCATTGCAAACAACAGAACTTACTTTCAGTTGACATGTAAAGGTAAAGGTAAAGGGACCCCTGACCATTAGGTCCAGTCGTGGCCAACTCTGGAGTTGTGGTGCTCATCTCGCTTTACTGGCTGAGGGAGCTGGCACACAGCTTCCGGGTTATGTGGCCAGCATGACTAAGCCGCTTCTGGTGAACCAGAGCAGCGCACAAAAATGCTGTTTACCTTCCCGCCGGAGTGGTACCTATTTATCTACTTGCACTTTGACGTGCTTTTGAACTGCTAGGTTGGCAGAAGCAGGGACCGAGCAACAGGAGCTCACCCCGTTGCGCAGATTCAAACCGCTGACCTTCTGATCAACAAGTCCTAGGCTCTGTGGTTTAACCCACAGCGCCACCCGCGTTGACATGTAGGTGTGTATTAAAAGAACACCAAATGAGAGCTACAATTGGGAGTCTTCCTGTGATAGGAGCAAGACTCTCATCGATTTCAATTTTCTTTATTTCTGCTTTTTCATTGGTAGGCTGATATATCTAGTTAAATAAAGTACATTTGGATTCTATTTAGTTTTTAGAATGCAATCCTATATATGTCTGCTTGGAAGTAAGTTCAGTTGAGTGCGCTTACTCCTTGGTAAGTGAGCATAGGATTGCAGCCTTACTCCCAGGTGAGTGAGTACAGAATCACTGTCTTAGTTTTAGTTCTCTTTGTGTGAACTGGAGGTCACAATGTTCTTTTGCATGCAGAGGGAGGTTATCTGATTTCAATAATGCTAATGGTAATATTAAAAAAAAAAAAAAGCCACCACAATATCTGCCCTCATACTATGTAATACATCAAGGCCTTCAAGATGGCTTACAAAACAAAATCCCATGGATATACCAGCAGATTAAAATTCACAATAATGACAAGGGTATCAAAAAGCAAACCTGATATAATCACTCACAGCCAGGGACAGCACTTAAAATAGCAATGCACAGCCACCACCTCAGTCTATTTCCATTATGTGGAATGCCTTCCAAAAAAGCCAGGTCTTGAATGACCTTCTAAAGCAGTAATCTATGGGGAATCCGTGACCCTCCAAGATGGTGCTAGACTACAACTCCAAACATCCTTGGCTATTGACCATGCTGACTGGGGCTGATGGAAGTCCAGCAACATCTGGGTAGGAGGGCAGAGGTTAGCCACCTCTGTTCCAGCAATAACAATGCTGAATCAACCAGTTCTCACTGACAGTACAAATAAACTCACCTCCTCTCCCAAAGATAACTAAAGATACAGAGAAGAGGAGGAATGATAACCACCCTGTTACCTTTCCAATCTCAGTTTCCTTCTTCATGGATGGATCAAGCCGCTCGCTTACATTTTTTGAAGCATCCCACAGAGAGGGAAGGCAAGTTTATTTAAATTATTTTATAAAAGTATTTAGAAACCACCAATTCTTAAAACAAATATTGCATTAGTATACAATCATTAAAACGTCACATAATTTTTAAAAAAATCATGAAATACATACCAAATGGACCAACACTGCATCAAATTAATTCTGTTTTCAACAGGTGATAAATGTCAGAATTGGAGGTGTCTGTCTGATTTCAGTGAGAACTGTGTTCCAAGTTCTGGTGCTACTCACAATGCTAAAAGCCTTCGTTCACATACACGCTCAACGGAACATGAGATAAGTGTGGAACACTTAGGAGGGTTTTTTCAGGTGATCACAATGATCTGGCCAATGAATAAGGGACAAGGGACATTCAAGTAATCTGGTTCTAGGCCAGTTAGGATTTTTATTCACTTAAAAGTAATACATTTAATTTAGCTTAGGCTACTCATATATTTCCATTCAGGAACTACAATCTATGTTCCTTGGACTGAGCAAAGTTTGAGCACCTTCCTTTTGGCTGACAAAGGATGTTCCGGTGTGCATCAGTGCTCCCAAAGGAATTAACTTGTCCCTCCCCCCCCCCAAAGGGATGGAAGCTGGTGTGTAATTATCTAAGCACATACAGTACAATAATTACCATGGCTCTGTGGGAGGAGCACTTAAATAGTCAGCATGTCAGATGAAAGGATACATTGACAGGAAAATCCTTCTGAGTAACCTATTTATATTGGATGCTGAATGAAGGGGGCTAGATTGTCCCAGCAACTCCCTTTTCATTTATGCACTGCAAATTGGGAGAAACACACACAAATGGTTGCTTTTCTTGTTTCCATTAGGCGAGCCTCCATCATAGTCAGGACCTGGGCCAGCCCACACATGAGATCCCAAAGTAAATCTTCCCTCACTCCTTCCCTAGTGGGGAGGTGGGCACCATTTCATGCATCAGCTTAGGTGCCAAGCCCTGGTTAGGAGGACAAAGAGAAGGTTCCCTCTGTCAGATCTGAAGCAGGCTGGTGCGGGAGAAGGGTGTTCCTAAGTTATCCTGGGCCCCGGCCATTTAGAGCTTTAAAGGTCACCATCAACACACCTGGATTTCAATGAATGGACATATCCTGATGATTTACTTTGTTGTATTTTGCATTTCATTTGTGTAGCATAGTCCATATTTTGCTACTTGTTTTCCTCTGCATGGTTTAATTTAGGTAAGTTTTCGATGACTTAAAATGTATATCCTGCCTTTCCTCCCTAAAGGCAGACCAGGGCTACTCCCAATAATAAAATTGCATAAAAACTATCCAAAACAACACTATATTACAGATAGCAGTTAAAATCAGCATTGTAAAAAAACAAAAAACAACAACACTTCATAAGACTATTGCCCAAAAGCCTTTACATATTTCCTGAAAGCAGGTAAGGAGGCGGACTGTCTGATTTCCCTTGGGACGGAGTGCTGCAAAAAAACTAAACTGAAATTTAAATAAGAGCACTGATTCTAACATCTGGATGGAAGGGGTTAAACTTCTCTTTCCAAACAGAATATCCATCACTGCCAATGCCTGCTCTCTATGAAAGGATTTGCCCAGCCCGCAGTAGCAGATGGAGAGAACTGGTCCATTAAGAGAGGCTCTGAGCCATGAAAGTTATTTTCAAATTTGGTTCATCACGAGTAGCTCTCTGAAAAGAGGGGAACGATTTAGATTGGGACGGATTGGGGAAACCACTTTGGACCAGTATCTAAAAGCGACCAACCCTCCATGAGCCACATTGACAAGTGGGTTGGGGTACCAACATCTCAAACGCATGGTGTCATAAGTCAGTGGTGGAGAACCTCTGGCCTAATTGTGCCTACCTGGCCTCTGAATGTGGCCCATGAGATGGGGAAACCATGCTGACCTATCCCATGATTGACCTCATATGATGTCAAGAGCAAGAAACTTTCAAATATTGACTGTCAATGGCCCGTCTAATCCACCACCCTGCTCTCAGAGTGGCCACCCATGGGAAGCCTACAAGCAGGACCCAAACACAAGTGCACTCTCCCCTCCTGTGGTTTTCCAGCAACTGGTATTCAGAAGCCTTATTTTCCATGAATTTGTCTCATCCTCTTTTAAAGCCACCCATGTTGGTGGCCACCACTGCCTCCTGTAGGGCTGAGTTCCCTAGTTTAAGTATATGCCACACAAAGAAATGCTTTCTGTAATCTGTCCTGGAATCTTCCAACATGCAGTTTCATTGGGTGTCCAGTACTATGGGGGAGGCAGATTGCACTGTTAGTTATGAAATTCAGTGCGTACATCTTCTCTCACCACTGTTGTTCTGTGAAAGGAGAGATTGGGTCCACCAAAATTCTCCTTTCTCTCAAGACACAGGAGGCTTGACCCATATTGAATATGGCAGTACTGTATGCAGGCTGCACAGTAAGCTGCATATCTGAGCACATCATGCCTTTGGAATGTTAGACCTTTCCCCCCTGAGGCAAACTGGGAAGATACTTCCTCAGTAGCATCAAATGAAGGAGACATCATCTTCTTTGGTGATCACTCGTAGCCGATTAAGATTGTCTTCCATAAACACGGTTTTAACAATGGGTCTGTAAGTGACTGTGGAGGCCAATTCTGGATCCACACGTCCTTCCACAGTGGGGACATTGGTTTCCGGGCAGGAGGAAAGGTGAAGCATGAACAATTACATCTGAACAAGCACAGTAGTGGAGAGGGCAGGTGGAAGGGGGGGAGGGAAGGAGAGAACAAAGCCTTTTGTGATACCATATCTTAAGGGATGATAACAGCACAGCACAATTTGCTGGGAAACTGATCCAAGGAAGCTAGACCAAACAACTCAGGCTGCAGACATGCACTCACTGGTTTGTCAAGGGCATCAGAAATATGAACGTTACACCGAACCTGAGGGGAGGGGGAAATTCCTATTCATTTCCCTTCCACTTTTCATTTTGACATTTTCTAGCTGATATATTGCCTGCACAATGCTCCTTCCCAACTGATTGATCTTCTCTTGCCCCGAGGGATGTTTAACTAGATGCTAATTTAGTGCCATGGTCAGCTCTGAAGCATATCAAAATGAACAAGAGCTCATTTGGCAGCATTAAAGCATCGATTATTTCTAAACATGTTGGTGGGTAAAATGCTACCTCAAGGTTTGGTTGAACTACAGACCTAACACAGCTTGAGTAAAGCATGCCAGCTTTCTTTGAATGCATAAGGGAGTGGTTCCCCTTTTGACATTCAGCACCCCCAGTAGAGAATTCTCCTCCACCTCTCTGAATTCAGAAAAGTGACTGAAGTTCTTCAACTGAGATTTCTGGCTTGTTTGTTTGTATAACCAGCAAATTGCTTCTTACTATAAAATAGATCAGTGGTGGAGAAGAAACAGCACCAAACTCTTCCTAGCTGACTGGGGGCGGGGCGGGGACAAACTCTTCATCCACAGATCAGTGCTACCTGTTTTTATTTCTCTAGTTTTATTTTAAGCAAGCCACGTACTGTACATACTGCCAAGAAGCAGGAACACTTCACCCCCCCCCCAAAAAAGGGGTGGGGGCATAAAATTTATACGCACAACTTGTGAACATCCAATGCAGCTGAATGCTGGAAGAGTCAGGACAGTTAAAAGAAAGCACTTCTTCATGCAGCACATTGTTGAACTGTGGAACTGGCTGCCACAGGAGGCAGTGCTGGCCACCAACTTAGACAGACTTAAAACAGAATTAGGCAAATTCATAGAGGGGAAGACTATTGATGGCTACTAGCCATGATGGTTATTCTCTACTTCTACATTTGGAGAGAGCAGTGCTTCTGAGTACCAGTTGCTGGAAACTGCAGAAGGGGAGAGCGCTCTTGTGCTCAAATCCTGCTTGAAAGTCTTGTTATGGTTTTTTAAACAAATACAAATACACAGGCATTTGGTTGGCCACTAAAAGAATAGAATGCTGGACTAAATGTCCTATTGGCCTGATCCAGCAGGATTTTTCATGTTCTTATGGATTCCTGTCAAATGTGACCTCCATAAATCAGGGGTGGGAAACTTGTGTTCTTCCAGATGTTTTAAGACTCCAAATCCCATTGGTCTCATCCAGCATGCCCAATCTTCAGGGATGATGGGAGCTGTAGTCCAGAAAGATCTGGAGGGCTGCAGGTTCCCCATTCCTACCCTAAATGAAGTTAAAATTCAGCCTTATCTTTCTTCTTCGTAGACTGTCTGTGTCTGTAAACACCACCCAGATCTGCCATCCTCGGTTGAACACAGAACCAGAAGACATTAGAATGATTCCTTCCTTTCTGCCCCTTATGTCTGGACCTCTCTCCTGGAATACCTATAACAGCCATAGGCAAACTCGGCCCTCCAGATGTTTTGGGACTACAACTCCCATCATCCCTAGCAAACAGAACCAGAGGTCAGGGATGATGGGAGTTGTAGTCCCAAAACATCTGGAGGGCCGAGTTTGCCTATGCCTGGCCTATAACCTCTATCTTTTCCTTCAAAGATCAGCTTTCTCTGAAACCTTGCACTTAACCGCTTATTTCTCATCTCCAACTAAAAGTAAACCTAAGGCTGACCTGAACTTCTCCCATCGGCCCTTGGAGCCCAGCACACAGAAGCCACAAAATGGTGGCAGCGTCCTGCCATGCAGCTACTGATGCCCAACTCTCAAGCAAGTGAGCAGATATTTACATTGTTAAGCTTCTTTTTGGGGCACAGGCCTGCCATTTTTGCTTGTTATTCTGTAGAGCACAATGGACACCAAGGGTACTATAGCAATGAAATTGTTGCTGCTATTGTTAAGAGTACATTATTATTAACCTTCCCTCCCTTTTTGGAGGGGTGGAGGGTGGGAACAAACCAGAACTCTCAGCTGAAGTTGTTTCTTGCTACAAAGCTACCTAACCAAGTGAGGGACCACACTGTTCACTAGCACCATTAATCTTTGTACATGGTTCTATGTAAAGCAGCAATGATCCAGTCTGTAGGTGTCCTCTTTGGAATGCTACTTGCTGCACGAGAACAGCATAATGCTTTTTAAATGAAGGGTCACTGTATTTACCTTTGATATGAGGCAGAAGCTTGGAAATTTTAACTCCACCTGGTCTGGTCCTGTGCCTCTAAGAGAGATGGAGCAATTAGTGGATTACCATCTCAGTGGATGAAAAGTGCCAGTTAATCAATGTCCCGTTGGCAGCACATCTACACAACTGGCTCCTAACCTTTATTTTTCATTGCACAATCATCCAGTTTCCTGAACATGCACATTTTAGGTATGGGCATACAAATAGTCTAATGCAGGCTGAATGTGAAAATGTTCGCAAGGACATTTATTCAAAGCACAAAGGTAGCTTTGGTGCAATCTGACTTTTTAAGGGTTTTATTTACGCCTGCTCTTCTCCCTTTGTCACACAAACAAATAATGCTTAATAGAATTGAAGGACTTTTGTATGTGAAAACCCCATGTTCTTATCATTCACATAATGTGCAGTCTTCTGAACATATGACATCAAAAATTAAACAGTTCAGTATGTAGAAGATCTTTTAGCATTGAAAATATGAGGCAACTTACCGTAAGTTTCAAAATAATCTTCGTATTTTGAGGGTTAACTTTTTGAAACGCTAAAGACATCTGCAAACATTTCAATTCAAAGCTTTCTGAATTTGAATCTCTACGTTCAGCATTTGTAGACTGGCAAATTAATCAATGTCTAATTCAATCTTGACATTTGATTCAATTTGCTCCCAGCCCACAAAGCTGAATTGAGGGCAGCAGTGGCAGTAAGTGCTTCTGAAAGGGGTGAGTCTGTTGTCCCCAGAGGAATCTAATTTGTGTCCCTTTCCTACTCTCATGTGTAGGAAGGAAGTTTGTAGCCCTTCTTTGGCTGTCAGGGTGACTTAGAAGGTCACCAGCAACTGCAAAGAGCTACATTAAGAAGAGGTGAAGGTGGTGGTTAAAAATGCCCTTTCTCCCCTGGAACTCTCTACTTTCACACACAGTCTCCTATCCTAGTCCAAGAAGGAGCTATTGGCCAATGGTGTGATTAGCGCCATGGAGAGGAACAGTTCATAATGGTTCTGTCTCACTTCATGATGAGTCTGACTCAAGTCTTTAATTTGGGCTTCATTCTTTTAAATTGGACCTGCTGTAAACCGAGCATAAGGAGCTCCCCAACACTGCAAGCTCTTTCACGAACTTACTGGGGAACATAGTTTGAGTGGGGTACTTATAGCAGTGGAGGTCTCACATGCAAGGCATTATATTTCACATACTTCCCATCACTTAATTTTGTGCTGCTATAAAGCTTCTCCCATCACCAGCTTCTTCCCATACCCTTGGTATGTTCAGGAAATGGAAGGGTGGGGAGATCTGGTGATTAATTAAGCCTGTTGTGAGTTGGGCCCAACCTCTTTTTGGCATTCCAAACCTCACAATTTAACAAGAGAAGGCACCATCACTCATGAAGATACCTTATGTTCCTGCTATAGATATATCATGAGACTTCAGGGCAACTTCAGGGAACACACAGTGCAAAGAAGGACTCTAGGGTGATAGGTATGCCTTCAGCACCATGGACAGCACACGATGTAGTTCAAACTAAGGATAGCTAACTAGTGAACGAATCAGTAATCTGACCTGATTCTCAGATAAGGCCAAAATAGTTAGCTGTCTACTGAGGTGCCTCCACACCATTAGTATGGTATTTGTTTAAGCACACATTTAGGTTTGTGGAACTAATGTCAATTAAAGTGCTCTAGCACAACAAATCCATTTTTTCCCCAATGGACTTTTGTGGTTAGAAAAGTGATGGGGAAATGCACTGAAAAGTGAGGGATGAATGGATGATTAATGGGAAGACATATAAAAGCCCTACAAGCAAGTCAATATGAATGCTTGTTGTCATATAGCTTTCCTGCAATCACATCATGATGAATGCTCAATAAAGATTGGGCATAGTCTAACATCAGCATAAGTTTTGTGCAATCAAATCAGGATGAATACTGTTTTTTTTAAAAAAAAAATGCTTGATGTTTTTAGTATGTTTTTAGATCTGCTGTAAGTCACCCAGAGTTTCTGGGGAAACCCAGCCAGATGGGTGGGGTAGAAATGTTGTTGTTGTTGTTGTTGTTGTTGTTGTTGTTAGGTCATCTGGAGGAGCTCTGAGAGCAAAAATACTTGCTCCACCTCTCAGGTGGAAAAGATCCCATTTAAAGGATAATGTTCTGGTTTTTCTGAAATAGGCACTCCAGCAACACCTCTGGAACTGACTGGCTTGCTGATGAAAGCAGGATAAGACAAAAAGGAGAACAGGCTTCAGTGCCCAGTGATGCAAAACTCTTTATTGTAGCTCAAGGCATTTCAGAGTGAAAAACTCCTTCTTCAGGAGCTTGAAAGGAGAATTATTAAAATTCAAAAACACCTCATTCCACTTAAAGAAACAGCTTGAAAAAGTAGTATAGCAGTATTTTCTCTGGATGCTCACATCTATGTTGAACCTTAAAAGGTGACATTTGATGATGGGTGACTTAGGAAGCAAAGTCTTCTCAGTAGGGCTATCAGCCTGTTCTGTGGATGTCTCTTTCTATTGTTTGGTTCCTGGGATGGTCAAGATATAGGAACCCTGGGGGAGAAATAAATTTTCCCCAAGGCAATATTGAGCCACAAGCTTTGAACAGTTCATTGTAAATGTGACCTGTGTTTATTATAGAGCAAGAAAGAGTCAAATGTCTGTAGCTTTATGGCTGGTGTCCTATAATGCTGTGACAGACAGTATCTGACAAGCACACCAAGGATTGAAACATGGCCCTTCTGAGTCAGCAATAGCTAGAAATCTCTGCCTTGAACTAACAACTCAGTTTCTGAAGGTATAATATGTGGCACTTAGAATGAGTTATGACCAATCCATCACTTAGCCACAAAATACCAGATGTACTTGTGGCTAAGTGATGGATTGCTCATCAGTCAGGCCCACTTTATGTGCTGTACAAAAAAATGGTGTAAGTTCAAATGCTTAATTTTTGCAATGTTTTTCTGAATGTATTTGGGGAATAGGGAATTGGCTGCCCATCTTGCTACTCAATATAGCTTTTGCTGTTTCAAATGTGCCCACTGGCCCCAAAAGGTTGGCAACTCCAACCCTAAGCTATGGGAGAGGCAGATCTATAGAAAAGGAGCATATTATTATTATTATTATTATTATTATTATTATTATTATTATTATTATTATTACTACTACTACTACTACTACTACTGCATCTGACTAGCTTGCCCCAGCCACTCTTGGTGGTTTCCAGCAAGATAGAAAAACACAATAAAAAATCAGACATTAAAACTTCTCAATATAGGGCTGCCTTCATAAGCATGCATGAAATAAAACGTATTTTTCAGTCCATATCAGTGGAAGGTCCAGAAACCCAGAGAAATATCAATCAAAAGAAGCTGAATATCAATGCAAGGTATACTGACTGAGATATAGCTGAAAGTGAAGGAAGCCTTCTGGTCTCATTAAGCTTGATATGACATCTGAGAGGGACCAGAAGTGACCTCATGCCTCTCCTGGCACTTGCCTATATCTCCATACGGAAAGATCTGTCCTTCGCTAATGTCCCTCCTCTGTTTCCATTTTCAGCATGAAGCATTTTCTTGTTTGTCTTCACTGTGTCTTGGTTTTATAAATATTTATAGGATGTAGCGCTGAAGTTTGTCACATGTAATTATGAGAAAGTAACATGATGCTGTCTGCAGGTGGCATGTGTAGGTTGAGATGCTTTGCCAAAGGACATGATTGAATGGCATGCGGCAGAAGGAGAACTGCCTGATAGTTATGCTCTCTGAACAGCTAGAGAAACAGAAGCTCTTTCCTAAAACATAAACAATGGGGACCTGGGCAGCTCAAACCAACCCTTTCACAGTGTTCACCTATCTCGTTGAGTGCAAAACAGGTAGTCACAACGCCATCCTTTGATTTTGCTGTCTGGTGGGAACTTAGGAAACATGGATTCACTTTCCTTGCTCTTTCTCCATAAAGAAGCTACTTCGATTTTGTGCACTTATAAAATTCAGACTTTCCCAATCTTGCCAATGCAACATTTATGACAGAGATTGCAAAGTATTGTGTTGGTTGGATAGTGTGTATATCTGATGTCATATAGCAATTATTTAAATAGCTTATCTGGAGACAAAAAGCTCCTGTCACATGGAAGTCTATCACTTCTGTCTGGGACTCCAGGCCTTTCACCAGGAATTGCATGGCCTGAAGATGAGACCATGCTTAGTAAGGTACCCAAGAGTATTTATGTTTAGGCTTTAGAAGAATGCAGGAGTGTGCAAAACTAGCCCCTGTAACTGGCAGTCAATATGAAGTCTCTGGGTTGGCCAGGTCTGGTATAAGCATTAGGAGCATAGTTTTATGACCTAGTGTGATCAGCAGGGTATGTCCAGAAGGATCCTGTCATACTTCTGGGTCTCAGGTTGGAGAACACATGCTCCAGGACTAGATTCAAGTACAGGTCATCCTAACACAGTTGTAAGAAGAATGGAGGTTGCTTCCATATTAAGGTCCTTTAGTAGTGCTATCTTGCAATTAAAAAATGGGAGAGGAAATCCATTGCCCTGCTCCACCCCCCTCCAGGAAATCTGTAGCAACACCAGTGACCGGAGATGGGGGCATCTTGGGCAAACCACATCAGCAGCTAAATGAAGAAGAAGAAGAAGAAGAAGAAGAAGAAGAAGAAGAAGAAGAAGAAGAAGAAGAAGAAGTTATTATTTATACCCCGCCCATCTCGCTGGGTTTTCCCAGCTACTCTGGGCCGCTCCCAATAGAATATTAAAAACATGATAAAACATCAAACATTAAAAACTTCCCTAAACAGGGCTGACTTCAGATGTCTTCTAAATGTCAGATAGTATTTTATTTCCTTGACATCTGATGGGAGAGTGTTCCACAGGGCAGGCACCACTACTGAGAAGGCCCTCTGCCTGGTTCCCTGTAACTTCACTTCTCACAGTGAGGGGACCGCTAGAAGGCTCTCGGAGCTGGACCTCAGTGTCTGGGCACAATGATGGGGGTGGAGACGCTTCTTCAGGTATACTGGGCAGAGGCAGTTTAGGGCTTTAAAGGTCAGCACCAACACTTTGAATTGTCCTTGGAAATGTACTGGGAGCCAATATACAGCCACATATTCTTCAATTGTAAGACTTTTAAAGGCATCTGAAATAAACCCAGCCTGAAAAACTGTGGACTAGCCTGAATTTGCCATTACTGAACTGTTCCTTTCTCCTGATATCTAGTGAAACAGGTTTAACTATCCAGGCAGCAAATTTCTAGCAGGAGAGACTCTCGCTAGTATCAGTCTCCTCTGTTTTCTCACTCAAATGTTCCCAGAGCCATTTTGCATTAGTCACTCTCTCCTCCCACAGACGACAACAAATACTAATGGGATATGACACTGTAACAGCTGAATGAAGTGCCACTAATGGGACGAGGCTGTCACATTGTCTCAGTGCAAGGGAAGCCTTCCATGCAGCTTCAGCTTGTTCTCACCCATGCCTGCAAGCGCCAGCCTGCCCCTTGGGCACCCAGGGAAATCCAACCTCATGAGCATCCTCCAAACTGTTCATATAGTGGCAGGGAGGAAACTGCGCAAGCATATGCCACGGAAGACCGTGACTTGGCTGGGCTTTGTCAGCTAACCACAGAGGCATGACCTTAGCTACAGCACTCCCAAAGTCCCCGCTGTGAGAGTGCACTGGCCTCTGACCAGCTCAACAAATACAGACCAGAGAACCTGTCTGTGTTTCACGGGCATGTCCACGCTTCAGCTTGGTTGGGTTTCAGGAGCTCATTATCACACACAGCACTCATCCAGCTCCCAAAGCTCCAGTCAGGCATCCAATACAGTTTCAGCAGCATGAACTGGGGGATAGTTCAGTTGGTAGATCATGAGACTCTAAATCTCAGAGTCATTAGTTTGAGTCCCATGTTGGGCAAAAGATTCCTGCATTTCAAGGGGTTGGACAAGTTGATCCCTGTGGTCACTTTCAACTCTACAATTCTGTAAGTTGTAATCTAAGGCTGGGTACAACCTTATACCCACTTACACAGAAGCAGCAGTTAAGAAATCTGTGATTTCCACCCCTCCATTCCATTTCTCATTATTTCCAGTTTTAAGTTCAGTTCATCCTATTCCTGCACCAGTTTGTGATTTTAAAAAAGAGAGTCCCCATAGAAATTCACCTGCATTTTGTTATGTTATGTTCTCTTCATTTATGCATTCTTATCTACATTTCCCCCTAATATATGCATTTTGAACACTTGTTTTGGTTAGAGAACAGCACTGCAGCATTCAGAAAAGTGTGAATTCTGAAAGGTAGCTGTGTTTTGGTTCACGTATTGTTTTCAGCAGTGTGAATGAAGTGGGTTTGCATTAAAATGTAAGTGGAACCAAATTTCTCCCCCCCATCCCTACCTGAGAGAAAGCCTCATTGAATGGGACTTACTTGTGAGCAGACATCTATAAGGCTGCACTGAATATTTACTTCCAATGTGCATTCTGAACTCCATAATCTCATATTGGAGAAATACAGGATTTAGGGAGACTGCTGCATAGAGAGAGCTACTCTCACAGCCTTAAATCTTTCTCTTTTGTATAATGTCTCTGAGCTCTTTGCATTGTTATTGTTATTGGTTTGGTCCAGATACGAAAAGAGTCTCAAGCCCAAGCTGACCTCCCTCACACAAGTCTCCAAGAAGTTACAGCTACTTCTTCAGCCTTGGCCAGCGGTTTTCCCATTAAACAATGGACGGTCACAGTATCATTTTTGTATAGCAGCCTGTTCTTTCACTTGAACTTCAACCATATGAGCATGACTCACAGGGTAGGATGACATCCATCCATAATAAACATTGGTCTCCAACATCCTGGAGCCACCCACACTTGGAGCTGTGATGATTACAAAGCCATTTCCCATATTGTCATAACCTTCTTTTTATTATAAGGGATCACCTAATGACCACTTGTGCTTGTCAGT
The DNA here is from genome assembly GCF_964188315.1 of Podarcis muralis. Taxonomy (NCBI): domain Eukaryota; kingdom Metazoa; phylum Chordata; class Lepidosauria; order Squamata; family Lacertidae; genus Podarcis; species Podarcis muralis. The sequence continues at coordinate 60,490,884 of NC_135659.1, forward strand.
GTTGCTGCTGTGTGACCCCAATTTATGCACTTGTATCTACCTACATGCCTGCATACTCATTTGTAGGTAACAGATCTATATAAGAGCATGATTTTCTTTTGTTCTGAACGTTTCAGCTGCTGGAGGCTTTTGAATTGCACACCCAGACTCTCAAATAGTCTTGCCATTGTTCTCTTCACTTATCACTGTGCACTGAGTCATACTGTTATCTGACAGTGCAGGAAGGACGGGTCTCTGAGATATCAGATGCAATCCAGTCAGCATCAGGCTGTTTTCTTGGTTTGAATCTGTGCTTTGCCTTCAGAAGGGTAGCAACAAGAGGGGGAGGAGGAGGAAAACTAATGAGATTAATCCTCTGAATTCATTATGCAAAATCCTGGCATCCATCCAAGCTCTCTTGCACGAGCGGTCAATGCCTTCCTTTAATAGCATTAAGCAAAATTACAAATCACAATGTTGGCTAATCAATCTCAATAGGTTTCACTGCATCCATTAAAAAGAAAAGAAAACTCCATCCAAGAGAGCCTGTAGTCACTGGAATTCAGGGTGGGGGGTGGAGCTTTCTAAGCATCTTCAGCAGTAATTGCTGGAGAGGATGCCAATGACTTTTATCTGTTTTGAAGTTCTTATGCAGGCAGACATAAAGGTGGGTATGAGGAAAGAAGAGACAGAAAAGTGGTTGGGGGGAGAGCAGAGTGAAAATAATCGGGCAAGGGGCAGTGCATAGGAAAGCAAAAGCAAGGAGGAATCTGGATCGGGGGGGGGGGGGCAGATGAGCTCAGTTTATCTTTCTCAAGCAGACTTGGCTGCTTTTGTGTTGCTGAAACTGACCAGAGATCAACCTATCACAAAGCCATTCATCTGCACCCTCCACCAGTTGTTTGGCCCTATTTTGATGGTTGCCACATGGATGATGAATAAACATGGCATCACAGCAGGCTATGGAGAAGCACCCCATCATTGCCCCAATGAACTCAGTGGGACCTGTTGAAGAAAGAGGCAAAGCTTTTTTCAAGAACCTCCCTTGATTGATTACAAATGGAAACAGGGCTTTTCCTGAAAATTAGGTTGCGACAGAGACTGGGTAACCAGCATGGTTCCCTCAAGATGTTGTTGGACTACCAATCCTATCAGCTCCTGTCAGCATGGCAGATGGTCAGGGCTTATGGGAGTTGTAGTCCAGCAATACCTGGAGGGCCACAAATTGACCACCTGAGATTTAGAGGAGACTTACTTTTTTTAAAAAAATAAAATCCTTATAATTACAGAACACATATTGAGAAACAAGGGAAAACAATAATTTCAAGCTCCCCAACCCTGTCTAGTGTCAGTTCCCATCCAGATAGTACAGTCTGGAGGATGTTTACTTGCAGCAGCTGAGCACAACCTGTTTCCAAGCTAATGCTGAAAATAAGAGTACAAAATGTTGACCAGAGTGCACGGAAAAATCTAACACCACAAGTCCCTGTTCTGTATTAACCCAGAGTTTAAAGGGGCCACCAGTCCATCAAATCTTCTCCAGCACAAAGCATTTCACAGGCAGCTAGTAGTTTCCTAAGCAATTTCTAAGGGCAGGCCCCCTCCAATAATCATGTGGCACAGGATAAAGGATCAGCAAACATCTAATAAATCCTTGATTCAACAAAAATGGGAATGTATTTGTGTTTGCAAGGGGGATATAACTCACTCTTTTGACAGTACAGATTTGTCTCTACAGCACATTTCATAGGTTTAGCGGGGGTCTTTTAGAAACCTCCAACTTTTCCTCTTCAAATCCTGAATTCTTTAAGAAGAGCAGTTGGCGGTGAAAGACACTTACTAGCCTATAAAAGCAGATGTGGAGAGCCTTGCACTCATAGGCTGCATACCGCAATCTCCCAAGCCACATCCCTCACTGTCCCTCCTTTGATCCCTACCTGAGTGCTTTTGCCCCCTGTTTACATTTGTTTAAATATTACATTTATCCCTTCCTCTCCCCTTCATTTATCCTCACAACAACCCTGTGAGGTAGGTTCAGCCGAGAGATAGTAGACCAAGGTTACCCTCTGAGCTTCAAGGCTGAATGGAGATTTGGATCTGGGTCTCTCCAATTCTAGTTCAACACCCTAACCATTACACCACACTGCCATCTTGGTTTGCAGAGACCTCTGCCTCTGGAAATGCTGGGCAAAATGCAAAACTCAAGTGCCAGTAGGAGACATCTGTTAGAGATTGGCATGTGCAGAATCAGGTGAACCTCAGGTGAGATGGCAAGGTGAACTCCTCAGAACTAGAACCTCAGGAGGTCAGGATGAAAGTGAACTGGTGGCTCTGTGTAGAAGTGGCATAGCAGGTGAGCACTTCTGACACCACAGATTTTGACATTTGAGAACACTAGAACAGCAAAGGCATTCATGGCTCTGGAGCTGGAGTTAACAAATGAGCTATTTCAGCAGAGCTGCCTCAGGGAGCTTCAATGCACTGGTATGCTTGTCTAAAGTCAATACCTTCAACTCTGGACTTGCAAGAATATTGAGCTTCTCTGTCTCTCTCTCCATTCCCCCACCACCTTGTTCAAGAAACGGCAGAAAAGGGGTCTGAGGGAGATCCCTTACCACAGGCATGAGGAATCCTTGGCCCTCCAAATATTGCTGAATTACAGTGCCCAGCATAGAATAGCAATGTTGTACACCTGAATTGCCAGCAGCAATGTCACTTCCACTTACTGGAAGGGCGAAAGGTGAGGCAGCAAGGATGTCAGTGCTGTGCAAGCACCCTTGCTGAGCCAATCTGATACTCCCACCAGTGCACCCACACAGCACCAACATCCTCCCTCCCACCCACCCTTCTGGAGGTCAAGTTGCAGTGGTGACCCTTCCTACCAAACATTGTGGGGATTACTACAACTCCCAGAATCCCCAAGCACTGACTGTGCTGGCTGGGGCTGATAGGAGTTGGAGCCAAACAACATCTGTTGGATACATCTTTGGAATAAGAGTCATGTTCAGTGGGGCAGTTCACCATTAACAGAGACAGCTCTATATTAAGGAATTAGGGGCAGTATCATGACTTGGGCTTATATAACTTGCCTGTGATGTAATGAGATATAGTTCATCTCAAACAATCCTACCACACAATTTACCTCAGCCCAGGTTTCAAGACATTTGGTGGCCCAGTTTCTCTGACTCCCACAGCTTATCCAGGCTAGTACAACCCCCTCACATTACCTCATTGCCTCACACTCTTTCTACCTTAAAGGTTCTCTCACAACGCGTTCAATTAAATTCCAGTTGTACATAAAACTATTTTAAGTTATAGAGCAAGAGTAAGGCACTGAGATTTAAAGATGTAATGAAGGACTGTAGGTTTTTCCTCAAAGTCTAACTAGAATTGAGAGAGAAGTGGTCCCCTGGTACCAATACCTACAATGGAGTAATTTGATTCAAGACTAGCATTTGTGCAAAACTAATTGGAATCTGGCTGCGTTAAAAATCAGATCACTAAGTGAATAAGTCAGAAGGGGGCACATCAATATTCTGCAACTTACTGGGGCCTCAAGTATGGCATTTTTTAAAAAAACAACAACAACCCACCACAACAATCTCTTTATGCTGTCAAATGGTTCCAGGTCTTTTCCCCAGAGGAAAAATAGAGGCAGATATGGTCCATCACAGTCTTCAACACAACTTGAATCTTCCTCATTTTTTTTTTTTTTAAGAGAAATCTCCCCTGCGGTAACAACAAGGAGCGCACTCCAGCAAAGTTGCAAAATATTAATGAACAATGTTCCAACCATGGTTGGGTGGACATATTGTTAGCTTGGTTGGTTATGTCCCCAAATCAGAAGATTCTGAGCCTGGATACACTAGTTTATTGACTCAGTTGTGAGCTATTGCATCCTATTAGACATGTGGGAAGCCCTCCTAAGTATCCCACAGTTATCTTTTATTCATTTAGTGGTTACACTGTAGAATCTACAGTGTTGCTAGGATGTTTAGATATAGAAGCTGTGTGAACAACAACAACAACAACAACAACAACAACAACAACAACAACAACAGATGCTGAATTGCGACTAGATGAAAAGACCTTCATTTGCTGCCTTTTACAGGTTGGCATGATAAAATGTGGGAACCTTTAGTAATGGATGAAATTTCAGAAAGAGGCATATGACCTGCTCTTTCTAGAAAAATTGTTTCCATGTATTGTTAGCTCAGCAAAAATAATACATAGAAGACAAGTGCATCTAAATCAATATTTATTGTTTAATGTTAAAGAGAGGGAGAGAAAGAAAAAAACAAAGAAAAATCACTCTTCAACTGTAAACTTTAGTGATCTTTGATTTTTTGATACTGTGGAATGTAGAAGAAATATTGGTTGTTATTATTGCCTGTTTTGTCATTGCTTTTCTTTTTTCTTTTTTAATTAAAATCTATTAAAAATACAATTGGTGGTGATTATGGAGTATTGAACAGTTCTGAGAAACAGAACAGTAAAACAGTATTGCTGCACGTTCTGGGACAACGCCTACTTGGAGGGCCCTGGAGAATGAGAACTGTGTGTTTGCACAGCTAGCAGAAAGCCTGCTTTGTTGGTTCCATTATGTTTTCCTTTTAAAAAGTCAACCGGGGGGTGGGGAGCCCAGGGGACCAAATCAGGGACTCAACTTGGAAAGCCCACTTTACTTTCTCTTTACCATGGAGTCAGATTTGAGAGACAGAGGAATTCCCAGCCGAATCTCTGCTATGCTGCAGTGCCACCCCCATGGCGGGGTGGGGTGGGGTGGGAATGCAGCTTCCCAGACTGGTCAGGATCATGTGATTTGTGGAACCAATGGGGGCCTGGCTAGTTCTATACAATTCTTGCTCCAAGGTGTGTTCTTCAATCTGAGTAATTTGCTGGGTGGGTTAATAACACAGATTGCCACAGTTCTCATCTGCCCAAACTGTTACCCAACTTTCAGCCTGTGATTTTGTGCTCATGTATATGGGGCCACTGGATAAGGGTGGGGGCAGAACTTCAGTTAGTGAAACTACCTAGTTCATAACTTCGTGCAACAATTTGTGGATCACAAGACAGACATCCTTCAAAAATGGCACTTCTTCATATTTTTCATCTAACCAAGGTTTGAACACAAAACAGCATGTGCATAAAATGCATACATTGGTGGAAACCACATATAAACATGGATTATATTTGCAAAAGGTTAATATCAGGCAAAACTGCATACAAAAACATGTGTACAGTGGTACCTCAGGTTAAGTACTTAATTCATTCTGGAGGTCCATTCTTAACCTGAAACTGTTCTTAACCTGAGGTACCACTTTAACTAATGGGGCCTCCTGCTGCCGCCGTGTGGTTTCTGTTCCCATCCTAAAGCAAAGTTCTTAACCTGAGGTACTATTTCTGGGTTAGTGGAGTCTGTAACCTGAAGGGTCTGTAACCCGAGGTACCACTGTATTAGGTGAAAATCACATTACAGAATGCTGATGAATTTTCAAGAGGACTTTGGGGGTGGGGAGCAAAACTGATGTGGTGAACAAAACATAAGCCTGGAAAAATGAGAAACTGAAACTGACACTTTCGCCTGTCGCTCTCTCTGGATCTGAGTCTGTTTCACTTCTATAATGCCCAGATATTGGTGGTTGTATAACCCTGCAGGAGTGTGCATTGCAAGAACATGTGCCTGCAATATAGCTGTGATCTGTAATATGGCAGTATGTATACATGTCTCATAGGGACGCGGGTGGCGCTGTGGGTAAAAGCCTCAGTGCCTAGGACTTGCCGATCGAAAGGTCGGCGGTTCGAATCCCCGCAGCGGGGTGCGCTCCCATTGTTCGGTCCCAGCGCCTCCCAACCTAGCAGTTCGAAAGCACCCCCGGATGCAAGTAGATAAATAGGGACCGCTTACTAGCGGGAAGGTAAACGGCGTTTCCGTGTGCGGCTCTGGCTCGCCAGAGCAGCGATGTCACGCTGGCCACGTGACCCGGAAGTGTCTCCGGACAGCGCTGGCCCCCGGCCTCTTGAGTGAGATGGGTGCACAACCCCAGAGTCTGTCAAGACTGGCCCGTACGGGCAGGGGTACCTTTACCTTTACCTTATACATGTCTCCAGCTTCAGATCACAGTACCGGTGTACAACCATCTGCGAATAAACCAGCAGACAGAGAATCCACTCCTTGAAGGAGGGAAAGCCATTGCTGTAGCTTCCCCTTAGCTTCCCAGCCTCCTCCTCATCTAATCTAAAATTAACTCCACTGTTCAGCTGCATTTAAGCAAAACCAGTTGCCATGGCCACGCCAGGGGCTCCTGGATGTAGCGAACGAGGCAATCAGTTAAAATGAATAGCCACCGAGCTGATGCTTGCTGTAGGTTACATATGAAGTTCATTCACTTGTTAAACCTAATGGACTGGATTGCCCGTGAATTGGAAATGTAAATTTTGTCTCTTTCAGTGGCTAGAGTTCGAAGCAGGAGAGAAAGCCAGGGAAAAATGCCGTCCGGCAGCTGCTGCTACCAGTGACATGAGCTGACAAACGCCGCAAGGCGTGACAGCTGACGGGTGGCGTCGGAAGGGCTGCGCTTTCGGCAAGTAAGTGGCAGAAATCACAAGGTTGAGCACCCCTAATAATTCCTCAGAAGGCGCCTATAATATTTAGTTAGTGCCTGTCCTGGTGTTTTCTCCATTAATGCTACTATTCCTTTAATCTTGACCCCTGCTACTTACATAGCCCCTTTATGATTATAGGACCTTTGCAGGCAAAACCATTAGAACTGTGAAAAGCAACGTCCCTGTGGCTTCGTAGACATGACCATTTTTGACAGTAGTTATAACACTGAAGTATATCACCACTGTTTCTAATATCCAGCATGAAAACAAACACACACACACACTCCATCCCTTCACTCTCCAATGTAAGATGTCGTCAAAAGCCAGATTTTAGGGGTGTGTGGGGCATGGCAGGGAGTGAACCTCAGCAAATTTGAAATACCCAAACAAGATTAAATTGCAAAAGTTAAAAGTATAGTCAGATAACATTTGTTGTGATGAGCTGCAGAGCTTCTTCCTCAAAATAATAAGTTCAGATGTAATGCTGAAACAGTTTAGCATTATAAGAATGAATCTAGGCAAAGTGCAGCCATGGGGATTTTTTGAACCTTTTCCTTAATTTTTTAAAATTAACTTGCCATGTCATCTGACCGAAGAAACTGTGGCTGATCTTGCCAATGGTTTGCTGAAACAAGCCAACTTCCAACTGTGTTGTAAGAATCTAGATTGTTTGAGCAAATCACAGTTAAGGTAAACCACAGTTCAACTTTGATCACAACACTAAACTGTGATTATTATAAAATTGAAGTAGAAGCTTCCAGTACCTTCTTCACAGCCACCCTGGAGGAGAAGGGTGTTTGAATGGCTGATCCTCGTAATGCCAAACCTTGGTTTAGTGTTACATGTGAACCCCACAACCCTTATTTTAAAGCAAAGAAATGCATGCCATTTGCATGCAAACCTCTTGTAATTTTTTCTACAAAACTAGTGTCTTTCTGTGCAAAGCCAGTAAGCTGGCCAGAGTTATAGGAGCTGCTGGAAAACTTGTGGTTTGAAACAGAGATGGCAGATACTACCTGCCCAGCCCTATCATCCCTAAATGGGATCCTGGATACAGGAAAACATTTCCATGGTAGTCACATGTTGCCAGTTAGGAGCACTGGTAAGGGTTGGCCCAGGGGACTTTGGGTGTGTGTGTGTTGGACCTCTTAAACTTAATTTTTTAAGGCAACGACAACTTTGCTTATAGGGTGGCTGGGCACAGTGCTTGTGAGAACCAGCTATGTTCCATGGAAATTTGCCCAGAGGTCCCCAAATGTCAGCCACAATTTGCATGTATGTATAGGAACATAAGCAGCTGCCTTGTACTGGATCATCACTGGTCCATCTAGGTCAGTATTGTCCACACTCACTGGCAATGGCTCTTCCGGGTTCCTGGCAGGGTTCTGTTCCAGCCCCACCAGGAGATGCCAGGAATTGAACCTGGAACCTTGTGAATGTAAAGAAGATGCTCTACCACTGAGCTATGATGCTTCCCCTGCTCTGAGTGTCCTTCTCCTCCATTCAAAATAAGAACAAGAAACCAGGTCTTCTCAGGTATCACCTTTGGAATGCCCTTCTCAATGAGGTTTGTCTATTTTTCGGTTGCTGCCAGGTGAAAACCTTTTATTTGGCCAGGTCTTTTAATTTGCTGAGTTTTATATTACCCTGGAAGTTGATTGCTGCTGTGTTCTAATGTGTTTTACTGTTAGTCATTTTATTCTTAATGTTGCTCTGAGAGCTTTGGCTGAAGTGCAAGCAGCTAATAAAAGTTTTAAATGAATAAATAAATTTTACTATATATAATATATGAGGAAGGCAGAGAGCGTAGGTCGTGCTCTGCCGTTGGCCCAGTCAGCGACACATTTCTAGTGCCTGTTGGTTTTGATTTTTACAAAGAATGATGGAGTGAAGGGATCTTGGCCTCATTCAACTCAGCTGGACCTGGGCACAAGAGCACTCTGCCCTCCTGCAGTTTCCATCAACCAGCATTCAGAAGCACAACTGCATGGAAGCAGAGCATAGCCATAATAGCTAGTAGCCATCAATAGACTTCTCCTTCATTCATTTGTCTAATCCCTTTCTAAAGCATCTAAATTGGTTGTGAGTTGTCCAGAGAACCGTGTTATTGGGCAGCCTATAATCTATGCTGTAAATACACAAATAAATAAAGTTGGCAGAAACAAAATGGCAGCTGGGCCAATGAAAGAAGAACTCTGGTGCTGCCTACAGCTGAAGCCAGAAGACACCTACCATGACTGCAGTGCTAATGGTGAATCACCCCCTGATTCCGATTCTGAATTTTGTGGGGATGTGCACTGGATTCAACCAAAGCCTGAAATGAATTGGTTCAGTTGGGGGCCAAGGATCCAAGTTCAGGCCAAGTCAGGTTGAGACAGCCCTGGATCACCCTGGGTCAGGTTGGACCACCTGGAGCTATCTAGGACTGGCAGGGGGAAGGCATCAAGCAGGAAGGCTGCTGGTGAGTAGAGCATTCAGTCCTGTGGGCTGTAGGATGTTCCTTCTCAACGGACTTCCCACAGGGATTGATCCTTCCTACTCTAGGTCTGGAGGGTGAGATCAGATGCAGCTTCTCCTTCCACTGTTCCTCTCCCCACCATTGGGCTTAATTATTAAACATTATCCCTGCCAGGCTGGATGTTCCTCAGGTCATGGACAATCCAAGACTCTGAATCGGGGGCAGAGAAGGCGCTGTGCACAGCCCTGGGATTTTGCACCTCTACTGAAAAGACAGAGCAATACTGTCCCAAACTTTGCTGCCTGCAAATGGGGTGATGAAATTCAAGGTCCATTTGGGTTCAGTCAGTCAGATAAGTCCTGGTTAAAACACCATTAAATATATTATACAGTCCATATAAATATATATTGGCTATACATTAATAGGTTTTAATGAGCTATTGCAGTGTTTCCCAACCTTGGGCCTCCAGCTGTTTTTGAACTACAATTCCCATCATCCCTGACCACTGGTCTTGCTAGCTAGGGATGATGGGAGTTGTAGTCCAAAAACAGCTGGAGGACCAAGGTTGGGAAACACTGAGCTATTGCATATCCTGTGCTATAAACAGTTACCATTGAAACAGGATCCTGGCTGCTTGGGATCAGCTGCAGTTACTGCCCCCCTGCTAGAATGAATAAGATACTTTGTACTATGTATAAATAGTATGCATGCTATGTTTGTCATACCTTACTTACTGCTAGGAAATAAACTGCAAAAGAGGTGTGATGTTCTGCTCTTTCATGTTATATTTTTCTTAAGGATTCTGCTACAACCAAATCATCCCTTTATTGTTCCTGACCCAGCAGCCCAAAAGTGCCAGCAAAAAAGTTAATACCAAATTAACTTACCAATTTTGGGTTCAAATTTCAAAAATAAAATAAAAATTGAACATAAGAGAAAAATTTAGCTCAGAGAAGACTTGAGTTATTTCCAACACTGAAGCAGTCTTAATTTAAATTAGGAGTGAAGAATTGAAACACCGTATTTAAATGATTTTTTTAAATACCCAGAAAAAGGAAGATAAAGAGGAAATCAAAATAAAAGCAATACAAGCAACAATACATACATTTTACAGAAAAGATTCATACTGTGTGATATTTGAACTTCTTTGAAGTGTTCTTTCTCAAAAGCAAGGCTTCTTCAATATTCTAGATGTGTTTACTATTACTCGGATGGGATATCAGCCTCAAATAACCAGCATGCTTAGCTCTAGTTAATGCACAAAGGGGTTAAGACCATAGACTAAGCTAATTTGCCAAAATCAGCTTGGTCATGCCTTCTCACCTTGGGATGAAGGGTTAAACAAAGCTATCTGTTCACTCTATTCCACCATGTGAATCTGACCAGAAAGGACATTTGGACTGATCACGCCAAGCCTAGACCATGTGGTTTGAAACATTTCACACTATTTTGAAACTAGGTGTTACTGCGTGTGTTTGTTTGTTGCTGTATGGAAAAGCACATGAACCTGACCTTTGAAGAGGTTGTAAGAAAACCATTTTTAACTTGCCAAACTCTGTGGTCTTTTCTAAGCTAAATTAGGATTCTGATCTACCAGGAAATTGCTGCCACTCTGAGAATTGCACATAGACAATATGTGCTTATGACATTAGCCCACTGAAATACAGTAAAGTACAGCTGGATAGGGACCCTGTTCAACCAGAAGGCTGCATTCCATTTTGGACAGCCTCCCAAGGGCCACAGGCCAGAAGCAAATGTAGGCAGAGTAACCCATGTTAAACTACCTTTCCAATGACTTGTTTCTACACATACACGCGGCAACCATTTTTGGCACATCCAACCTATACAGCTGCTGATGTGTGGGTCCATTTTGGACCTGGGAGAGGGAGGAATGGGGGCAGAGTGGTGGGGTGGAATAGGGCAGGCTGGACTTAGCACATTCTGCTGACATTCACTTTGACCCAGAATGCAACCTTCGCAGAACTGGGGAGCTGCCTGTAATCAAACATCCCTCTCTATCTTCCATTCAAACAAGCAAGAGGATTTTTAAGAGTTCAAGAATAAATTCCAATCAGCAAAAAATACTCAAGGAGGTGTAAGCAAGGCCAGTGAGGGGTATGGCCTGGGAAAAGTCCAGAGAGCAAGACAGAGAGACCCGGAGGGCTGAATTTGCACACACACACGCAGACTTGAGGTTTCCCATCCCTGGTGTAAAGCAACATGCCAGCCAATGTAAGTATAATATTGTTGTCAAACTGTTTATTCAAAGACTTGATTCTGATAAACAATTAGTTCCCTTAATATGTAGTGGGAGATTTTGATGACTTTGTGCTATCACCAACTGTATATATCCCTCTTTCAAGTTTACGTTTGGTAACACCACTGATAAGCCATCCATCCCTTTCCTTGAGCCCTACCACCAGAAACAACAAAAAAAGTCACTATCACAACAACAAATGCACTGATGCCCACAGCTATCTAGAGTGCAAATACAGGCATTCCAGCCATATGAAGAGAAGCATTATCCACAGCTCGAATCAAAGTCATCTGCGACAACAAAGAAAACGATCAAAGAACCAGTTAACCTGAAGAACACCATCTGCACAGAGGATATCCTCCACATGTTAATACAACATCTACCAGGAAAGCATTTTACCTGAAAACATGTTCTCCATGAAAGTGATGTATCAGTCAACCACCACCACCTTATTCTGTGTTTAGTAGATTTCTATCCTAGGTATCACCTGGCAATCAGAGAAAGCTACCCATTACTAGCAAATTCAGAACATCTTGCTCAAGCAATCAGCAAGCCTCCTGTTATAGCATTCTGCCAGTCTCCAATCTATGGAGACTATTAGCGAAAGTTGTACTGAAGCCACCAATCAGCAATCTTAGATCACATCCTCATGACTCAAAACATTGTATTACCTTGTGTTTATCTCATGCAGACAGTTACCTTCAAAAGCACTATGACTGGCATAATTTGTTATATCAAACAAAACATCACTTGTGGGCCGTGAAATGTAGTTTCAATGAGTGCAAATGCCCAGAATGCCACTCATTTCATGGGTAAAACAACAACTGATCTACGCACACTTTTTAGAAACCAATATCCACAACCTTGATTCGAAAAATGGAAAAACTAGTTGCAAAGCACTTCAATTTGAATCACAGTGTCTCTGATTTATCAGTTGTTGTAACAGAGATGGCCATCTGACCCAAGAGCATTGCAAACATCTGGGTCTATAAACTTGATGCTAACACCACATGAGCTCAGCTCAGACAATACTATTACCTGGCATCACTCACCTACAGAAATGCTGTACCTCTGACTATTCCATCCTCAGTGTCTTAGAACTGTCAATCTCTTGGGGTATGGGCGGGGAGTCTCAGGCCCCAATGTGGCCCTCTGGGCCTCTCTGCCTGGCCCTTGGAACTCTTCCCAGGCCACGGTCCCTCTCCACAGGTCACACTTCTCATTGATCCTGCTTTGCACCCCAAGCATTTTTGCCTGGAAAAGAATATGCCCTTGAGCTCTGATAATGCCTCTTTGGTATAATGCTGTGGGTGGTAACTAGCCTACTGTACAAAGATAAATTTTAATTCATTGCAACACCCACTTTTGCCCCTAGCCACACCCACCACTGGAAACCCTGGAAACTTGCTCAAAAGAGATCTCAGTCCTTGGGCTGAAAATTGTTCCCTGCTCTATATTTCTGTTTTTCTTTCATCCCTCTGTCTTTCTTCACTTACCCCACCCCTCTCTTTCTGTCTCCTCTTCCCCTTCTCCTTGCCACCCACATAAAATTAGACAGAGGGTCACATTAAATTGCATGGAGGGCCATCTCTGGCCCTGAGGCTGCCCACCCCTGTTCTAAGCCCTGGAGCTCTGAATAAATTAATCTTTCTGATGAACTAGATATCCAAACACCACAATATTTCAAACCTGCTGCACAAGCACAAATTCAAATATTCTTTCCCAAAAGACCAGCATTTGAATCAATACTTAAAAAAAGAAAGAAAAAAGCAGTTTCATAGTACTCCTCCTGGGGTTTGCTCTGAACACGATTCCCCAGAGCAGCCTTTATTTGTTCATCGTGCTGTTTCTCATAAAAAAATTTGGAAGAGAAAAACATAATGTGTCATTGCCTTGTCCCTCTCAAGTATGCTACTTTTACTCTTAAAGCAAGACTTCTATCCTACTCTACCTTATATGTGAATGGGACAAACTATGAATACCAGTGACAATTTATGAATGTAAACTGGAAATCCTTTGATTTGCATTTGCATCTTGCCTGTCCCCCAAAGAGCTCAGGATGACCCAAGAAGTGATGGCTGCCCAAGTCCTTAGTATGTCTGTTCCATGATTGAGCAGGATTTTGCACCCAGCTTTCCTAAATCAGAGTTTAACATTCTATCTGTTACACTCCTCTGACTCTCACGTATTTAAGGCCACAGTCCAATGGAGCACTCACTCTTATTCAGTCTCCTGTTTGACAACAGGTGGTGACTTATCCTTTATTTTGAACAAAGGTCATCCTCTTAAATGCCTCACTGGATTCATTGCTTTTATGCATGTGACTGACCAGTGCAATTGCTGTGCTGCCTCCTTGACCTCAACGCGTGACCCAATGACATTATTAATTAGTGGCATTTTTCAGAAGGTTCGACTGATTGCATTCATTTACTAATTGGATTCCAGCACAACTATAAACTAAATTGGACGGGTTTGGTTTCTCCCCAACACCCGCATTACCTATAACACTTGCAAAATGGAACTGTTTTACTTGCCTGGCTTTTATGTTGGTTAAATAATTGATTGCTAATTGTTGTTGTCCCTTCATTACCCGCCATCATTACTGTAAAGGGCAAGCTAGAGTTTGTTTGCTGGGTCTAGTGGCTTGGGCAAAAGTCAAGCCTGCATAGAAATGATCAAAGCTGGATCCTCATTATGTGTTAGCATAAGTACATCTCCATAGATTTCAGCACTGTCACTCTGATTTATATTGGCTAAGGATCTAACCCAGAATAAAACTCATGATCTGTCTTGCTCTTAATGGCTTTATTTACTAATCTGGGGAAAATGAACTTTCCCTCTGACAGACAGCACAGCCATCATCTCTGAATAAAAAGGCTCCTGCTCTTAGCAACACACAAATTATAGCTATGCTGAGTGTTTTATCAGTAACAGTTCTACCCTGACAATTTATGTGTGGCCAGGCAGAACCCATTTGGAATACTCAAGCACGCCGACTCTTTGATAAGTTGCATTTGGGTCTTCAGATGCTTCGCATTATAAACAAAGAGGATGAGTTATATATAGTAAATAGGGACCCTGGCAGGGTGGCTGGGTTGGAAACACATTCTCCATTGTGTGTCAATAATTGCAGGAGTCTCTCTTCTCTGTGTTATAACTTTACTTTTACTGTATAACTCTGGTGCCTTTGATCCCCCCCATACATGGCATCAAATAGGTGGAAGCTAGCTATGAAAATATAGGTTCCTGACTGGTCTTTAACTTGGTAGATGTGATGCTGTATCTGTGCCAAACCGCAGGCCAGTGGAGTCTAACATCCAAGGCTGAATGAACCATTATGCTAGGCAAACAGCAAACTAAGGCCAAATGGAAATGGTTTTGTGGTGCAATTAGGATTGCTTCAAGAGCATGATCTTTGTACTAGGGTCTTGCAACATTTAAATTGCTTAGATTAATTTAGAACATTATGTCTACTCCTACAGCACAGAACACGAGAACAGTGGGCCAGTTTCCAGTTAGAATACTGGTAGATTTGCCTGTATCAGGAACAGAATATAGTGTTTACTGCCAAATGTATCAACAGCAACATATAATGGGCAATCACAAGGTTCTCAGCATGCGGCTAGGTGTACATTGAGCAAAGGTGTGTTCAAACTGGCAGTGTATTGTGATGTGTGGGGGAAATTGCAGTCAAACGTAAGTATGCATAAGTGCTAGTTAGCTCATGAAAGGGTTAAGACCAAGGAGGTCTGTTCCTGGACTCAGCTAGGTCACATCTGCTCATCTCTGTGAGGGAGGAAGTGTAATTCTCATCAGCCTTATCCAGCATGGCCATGGGGCTGATGGGAGTTGTAGTCTAAAACATCTGGAGAACACCAGGTTGTTAATGGCTGGTTTAAGCAATACCAAATAGGTACCACTTGCAGAACCTATTCCACAAGACAATGCCATCGCAATCTTGGGGAAGAATTGCGTTTTCCAAGTCAGTACACTTTGAACAGCCTCAGTGAGAAACATTGGCATTTTTGTCTATTTTTGTTGTTTTCCAGAGTGTTGAGCCATTATTTCTCATGATACTTTTTTCTTCCCCATTATATTTTTTGCAAGTATTTGTAGTACTTCAAAAACCTGCTGAATGTGCTGGACCAGAGACAAGGAAAACGAGAATAAGTATGCATATATACCATGGGTAACAATCATGGCTCTGTTGTATTAGCTTCAGTTGGCTTAAGAATGATTGGCCCCACTGTCAGAAAATGAGATTTCTCCACAACAGAAGCAATATATTGAGAGAAGACATCTGCACCTCAAACAACAAATAAGCAGAGCATTGTGCAACTATGCATTTACTGGACAGGGGTGGAGGAAGAGAGAGATAGTTGCATCCAGCCCATTGATATGAACACTGACAGAACAGAGAGCCTGTTTAATGGACAAGAAGGGCAGGTAACCTGGATGTGATTCAACACAGAGCTCACATGCCCTTTGATGTGAACTTGCAAGGATCAGCTCATTCAAGAAAAACCCTTTAACCAAGGCGCCAATGTCATGAGATATTTGGCATCTTCAGAACTGACTGACACCTACTCTGTGGTACATGGGGATTTTCTTTGCTAAGCCACTCACAACCCATTGGTCATAGATAATTGGATAGTCCTTATATAATGTATAATCCAGCATGTGCGCATGAGCACCCAGACACTGAGAGAAATGAACCGCTTACCAAGGACAGGCATAAGAGACGTGCACTTGGAGAGTGGAACCTTGTTAACTTTTAGACTCATGAAGCTGCCATTTCATAAACCCTCTCAAGAAACAAATTGTCCCTCCCCATTTCTCAGTTTAAAATTAATAGCAGAAACATCCAGTTACGGCCGATAGGTAGCTGGACACCATCTGATTGCCACTGAACATGAGCTGTATCTTATCTTCCTCCTTTGCAACTGCTCAGAGAAAGAATTATAAACTGGTTGCCTGGGAGACGAGAACGGCACTGCTTTGGGTGATGAGGAGTTCTGCTGCACCCAGGACTCACTCAAGGCTGCTCCACACAGCAAGAAACCCAAGTTTGTTACCAACATTCAAGAAGGACCTGCCAAATCTCTGGGCTTTCTGTTGAGCTTGTGTGTTCTGTTTTGGTTTTTTAAAAAAATGCTATTTGCATTCACACTTTACATTTTTCGGACTATTCTTAAGGGGTAGATGACACAAAAGCTGATGTCTAAAAAGAGAGATGCCGAGGGATGGACTGCAACCCACCTAGAATCCAGTATCTCTGATCTAGAATTGCCCTGCAATCTCAGACACGAGGACCAGTCTGTGGTTGCTCAACTGGAGGGAGAAATGCACTCTGCATATGCCCAGATAGACTTTTTCTCTTGGTGTTTCTTTACATGGTCCAGATATGAGCTCTTGTGAACAGGTGCTGAGCTGAGACCTGAGTCAAATTTATTTATTTCATAACATTTATACGCCTTGATTGTTTGCTTTTTTAAAAAAAAAATGAAGTTGTTTTTTTTACAAAGTTAAACTCAGGTAATGTCTATGGAGATGGCAGAAGAGAGGAGGGGAGGGGAGAGGGGGACTCACAATTTTTATACATGATGGCTGTAACTTGCCTTCCTTTCAACCCCCATTTCCTCTGGAAAAACATTATGTACCTGCATCAATCAGCTCCTATACACATGCCCAATGGAAGAAGAAAAAGACATTATCTCAATGAACTGAGGGTCCTTAGACCTTATCTTTGCCACTCTTGGTAATTTCTCTAGGGAGGATTTCTGCTTGCTGCCTCTACTTTTAGTGCTAATCAGCCATTTCCGGCTGCAAGGATGTATTGATCGGATAACGCGGGATGATAGGCAGAGGTGGGAAAGAGAAAACCGAGCAAGTACAGAAGAGCATTACCTCCTTTAGATACTGCAGCTGTCAGCTTGGAGAAGAGGCAGACTGCATCCCATACAGAGCAACTTGCCAGTATACAAACATTAGGATGCTGATATGACCTCCAGTGGGGGTTCAAGAGAACACCTGAAGGGGAAGCAAGCTCTGGGAGAAAAGGCAGTATTCTAAGTATATAACAAGAGCCTGCTGGGTTAGGCCAATGGCTCATGCAATCCAGCGTCCTGTTTTCACAGTGGTCAACTAGATGCCTGTGAGAAACCCACACAAAACCCAAGCACAAAAGCCTTCTCCCCTCCTGAAGCTTCCAGCAACTAGTATTCAGAAGCATTACTGCAAGCATCCCCAAACTTGACCCTCCAGATGTTTCAGGACTACAACTCCCATCATCCCTAGGTAACAGGACCAGTCATCAGGTATGTTGGGAACTGTAGTCCCAAAACATCTGGAGGGCCAAGTTTGGGGGTGCCTGCATTACTGCCTCCAACTATAGAGTATAGCCATTATGGCTAGTAGCCATCAACAGCCTTATTATTTGTCTAATCCATTTTTGAGGCTGTCTGAGGCCACCATTGCTTCCTGAGGGAGTGAGTTCCATAGTTTAACAATGCACCTTCAGGTTTGTCCAAAGGCAAGGTTGCTTTTGGTCACATGGCGAAACAAAGCATAGTTACCTTAGGAAACTGTTCCATACCATATTCATGATGAGCCAAATAGTTATCCATAGAAAATTATACCCCTACCTTTTGAGAAAGGTCCTCTATAAAGCTGCTTACAATCTCTGGTAAAAGTCAGCTCCACCTGGCAATCAAATACACAGAATACAATACAGCTGAACAATATAAACCATCATAAAAAGTGAAGTACAAGAATGGACTATAAAACATAATGTGGGCCATAAAACAGTATAAAAAACACAAACCAACAGGAATGAAAAAGGCAGAAATAAAATAGGCTGATTTGGGGAAGCTTGGGAGAAAAGTTTTCAACGCATGTCAAAACATTGCAACATTGCAGTTTGTGTCACTTCTAAGGGAAGAGGGCAGCACCGGTTGCACAGACTGCACTGCTAACCTCGATTCCCAATGCTGAGCGTCGCTGCTGGTTACCAAGAGGGGAGAGGCAAAGAGCAGGAAGGTCTTCAAGATGCCTGTACAGCCAATCTGATGCTCTTGCTGCCATGCCCACCCACACTGAGTTCTCCACACCTGCCCCTCTAACCCTTGGTAACCAGACGGGCGAGCAACACTGCTCTGCCTGCACCCCACTCCTGGAAGTGATTTCCACAGACATAGGCTCCATTAGTGCTAATCTTGTCCCAGTTCAAATACTGAATCCACCATGCCAGGGAACTCGTACAATAGCCAGGAGTGCCAACCTGGCCCCACGACTGTGGAACTTCATGGGGAATTGTGTGGGTGCTCGGGCACCCAGGGCGCTGGCCCCTGTGGCAATAGTTGTGTCCTTGGGGCAATATGCTAACGCTATTTTCCAATAGTCAAAATGGGGGAAATGATTTTCCTGTTGATCCTATCCCACAAATTATTTATCAATCAATTAATCCTTTCTTATGTGGCCGCAGGCCTGTTAAAAATATTTATTCTTCCAACCATTTCACGAATTGTTCTATATGCAGCTTCTCCGCTCTAAAAGCAACTTCCAAAATGTCTCTCATAAAACCACCACCTAGTTTTATGAGTGGGTATGCTTCTATACCCCACATCATTCTAAAATCATCTCTAGAAGCTGGTATTAGAGACAAGGAGGCACCAATGCAAGTTTGGAATCCACTGCAAAAATCCAGTGAACCTCTCACTGAAGCATCTGTCTCTTTCTTCCCAGCTGCCCTTCCATTGAGTTCCCATACTCTTTCAATCTTTAGGACCTTCTTCAGTCCAGCTCCCTGCACAGCTCCTCTAAAGCAGTGTCAATGTGAAGTTTTAATCCCAGACAAATCGAACCCTATCCAGTTTTACTGAAGCTGGGCTATTGACGGACATGTTGTCAAGTCACATTAGTTGAAACCGTTGGTGCCAGTGGTTTTCAATATAAATTCAGTGGCTTCCCCTCACAGAACATGTGCATCTTCCACCTCCTTGCTCCCAAAACACTAGAAGAACGCTGCATCGACTGGATGTCTTGCCCACCAGTCTCTGGGCCAGTGGCGCAACAGACATGGTTGCTGTGGCAAAAGATTGCAGCTAATCTGAGTGTACCAACTCAGAATGCAGCACGATAGGAAAGGATTGAATGCAAGTGTTGTCGCGTTCAGACTCCGGTTCTCAACAGCCCATGTGAAAGAGGACACAGCAGAATCCTATGCAAGATTGCTCAGATCGAAGTCCCACCATGCTCAGTGGAGCTTATTCCCTAATAAGTGTACGTATTTGGGAGAGACATTGCACATTCTTTTGTAATTCAAGAAAATCTTTAATAAAAACTATTTCACAATGTGGTGCCAAGGGATAATAATGACTCTGCTAGCTTTGCACCTGTGCAAGGCTCCAAAACACACAGGGGTTTTGGAGTAGGAGGGAAACAATTGAAGAGGGGAAGAACTGGACAACAAATGAAAGGAGGTACAAACAAAGCATGACAACTGGGTTCTGTGGACATCCTTTCTTATAACCATCCTCCTAGCTGGTTGCATTACTTGCTGGCAATTCTGGTTTCTCTGTTTCTTATTTTTCAAATGTTCAGTTCTTCATATAAGTTTAATTTTATTTTAAGGAAAAAATTCACCAGCATTTTAGTGTGAATTTCCCCTAATATACACATGTTTGTATGCAAACTTGCCTGATATGCAGATTTCTGCAAAGCAAATTTCCCTAACTTAATGCATTATGTGTGTTATCTTCATTAATGCATGCCTTTCAGTGCAAATTTTATGCTAGTATATACCTTTTAAACACATAGGCTAGGGAGCTGCAGTGCAAAATTTGTAGAGGTGTGGGTTTTGAATAATGGCTTTGTTTTGGTTCAGAAAGTGTGAATTAGGTGGCTTCACCTTGAAATATGAACTGAATCAAATTTCTCCTCCATCCCAAGCTTTATTCATCAGTGTTCCTAAAATGAAGGCAATATATTGAAAGCCAAACAGTGGCTTCTCTTGTATTTAAATATGAATTCTCTGCTAGGGACACATACACTGTTGAAGTATAAAGCTGTCCTAAACAGCATTTAATTATTATAGTGGTGCTGCAGAGCAGTAAAGCAAGGAACTTTGCAGAGTAGAATTTAATGTGTGCCTACTGTTTAGCAGAAGGCTGGCATGGGGGGTGAAAGGCTGTTTCCTAATTCATGGAGTCATATATAGCAATTATACAAGACAGCAAAGGCTCCTTTAGCAAAATGACCGATTTTGGCCAAAGCCCCAGCCAGTGTCAAGCAATGTCACTCCATCATATGCAATGGAGCCACTTTAGTTACAGAAACAGGAAAACTCAAGCATAAAGAACCCCTAGCAGTCAGAGGGACCAGAATTTCAGAGAAAGTTTTCTATAGGGTTGAGATCTCAAATAGTGGTCTTCTTTTAGTATGTTTTTGAAATGAACCCCTAATGCTCATCAGAGCCCCTCTGTATACATCAATTAGAAAGAAGACCTGTGTTCTCCTGGTGTGCCCAGGTGTAGCTGTTTGACAAAATACAGTCTGCCTTACTTGGCAATTAACTCTTGTCACTTGGCTAGTTATAATGAGTTTGAAAAATATGCTGACATGATTTGTGCATTGTAGGGAAATTCACGTCAAAATTAATATTGTTGCATCTACTGTTGCTATTGTAACATGCAAATTGGAGAGGCGTCTCTATCTCTAGGTTTCGATGCAGTCTGCAGCAGCTGGATACAATGGCAGCAACTACTGTCCGGTTTGCATGTTACCTTTTCTGCCATAGCTCAGTGGTAGAGCACATGTAGATAGAGCACATGTAGATAGTCCCAGGATCAGTTCCTAACATCTCAAGGCAGGACTGATACTGAGAGAAATGCCTATGAAAAGCATAATTGCCTACAAACGTGTATATTAGGAGAAAGGGAGACTAAAATGCTAGTGTCTGTGGGGGTGGTGGTTTTAGGACTTTATATGAAAAAATCTGGAAACTGATGTAGAAATGTGGCCAACTGAAGTGAAAGTTAGAAAAACAGGAAACCAACAGAAACTGAACTTGAAATATTTATCTATCCCTAGGTGCAGTGTGTGTGTGTGTGTGTGTGTGTGTGTGTGTGTGTGTGTGTGTGTGT
Organism: Podarcis muralis; assembly: GCF_964188315.1. NCBI lineage: Eukaryota > Metazoa > Chordata > Lepidosauria > Squamata > Lacertidae > Podarcis > Podarcis muralis. The sequence goes on from NC_135659.1 coordinate 60,512,329, forward strand.
TCATTCCCTCTAACATATGCTGGAGGGTGTGGAACATTTTCAGAAGGATGCAGCTGTTTGCATAAATAGGAATTCAGGTTTCCATCAGCAGCCTAGGGACTCAATACTTGGGTCAACTCCTGATATGTTTTGAGGAAGGGTAAAAAGGTAAAGGGACCCCTGACCGTTCGGTCCAGTCGCAGATGACTCTGGGGTTGCGGTGCTCATCTTGTTTTACTGGCCGAGGGAGCCGCCGTACAGCTTCCGGGTCATGTGGCCAGCATGACTAAGCCGCTTCTGGTGAACCAGAGCTGTGCACAGAAATGCCGTTTACCTTCCCGCCGGAGCAGTACCTATTTATCTACTTGCACTTTGTTGTGCTTTCGAACTGCTAGGTTGGCAGGAGCAGGGACCGTGCAACGGGAGCTCACCCTGTCGTGGGGATTCGAACCGCTGACCTTCTGATCAGCAAGCCCAAGAGGCTCAGTGGTTTAGACCACAGCACCACCTGCGTCCCTTTGAGGAAGGGTAAATGGATTTAAAACAAGACAGGACTCCTGCAGCTTTAATGCTTGTGTAGGAAGAGGGAATTTCAATAGGTGAAATTCTCATTCACTACAGATATTAAACCTGCAGGCACACTGTTCTTTTTTCTACCTGGCCACCCTATTGTTGGGGGGGGGGGGAGCGGAGCAGAGCCTTTCATGTGTACAAACTAGCCAACCAGGATTGTGGTGTCTTTAAACTCTGACACTTCCAGTTCTTTGTCTGCAAAAGAGAGATCAAAGTTTTATGCTATTCACTTGCCTTGTAAGTGCTGAGGACTAATCAGCACAATCAGCATGGTAAAGTGCTTTGGAGGCTAATGGAGCCTTGTAAGCATTTTGTATTAATATTTATTACTCTTGATTAAGATGGGAACCAAATTGAGTTTCTCATCAATGACCCTTACAGCATACTCTGGGCAAATATTTCCCCTCCCTCCTCTCTCTGCAGCGGTCCAGGTTTTTGGGACTTGTCAGTGATACCACCTACATGAGAAATTCTCATTCGTAGGGGAACAATCAATTTCCAGGTCAGTAACCATATATGAAATTGGAGCACTTTGTAATTTTCACTGAGTGAACTGTTTGTTCCAGTAGGAGAAAGCCGGGTTAGTCTACTCCAGTCAGGGCAGGGAAGTGCATGTCTGCAGGGATGCTTTTAAACACGTCCTCTGAAGAGAACAGCCAAAGGATCTTCACCTAGCCTGACATTTCAAGCTGGGCAAAGGGAGACAGTCAAACATGGGACTCGCTTGCTTCAAATAAGAGTCCTCTGCAGAGCCACACACAACTGCTAAGGAAGTGTTTTGATGGTCATTAGCACTGCTGCATTTAAGCAGCTGACGTAAAAGGATGCATGGTTGCAAAAAGGAAGACAGAATTATTAGCCAAACCGGAAATTATTTGACTCTTCAACTATGGGATGCCAGACTGTCCCATGTAGCTAAATGGGGGTGGGGAACCAGGCGTTGCATGAGTAGTGAGAAGCAAACAGGGAGAGAACATCCCCCCCCCCACCTGCAATGCTGTATGACATTAGGTCTGGGATATTGTGGAAGATGCAAAATGGAGGCCGGGCTGCCAAGATAGTTGCTGCTGTTGCCGTTTACAGCAGCAGCAAAACAAAAACCACAACTGTAGGTAAAAAGAAAGAAGCCGAGCTACCGAGCTACTGCTTCATGGTGAGCTCTGCCCTTGAGAATGTGTTGGAGAACTTCTCCTTCCCCCAGAGAAATTTGGTGAAATGCATCCCGTTTCTAGATAATGTCAAGAAGCCATTTCACAGCTCCAGACTTCTTCACTCCCTTCTACAGCCATGCCTGGTTACTGGGAAGCAAGAGTTGTGGCGTAAGGTGGAAAGAACTTGTTAAAGCTTGCAGTGGTCTGTGCTGGATGGCTGCCCTGGATGCCCCAGGAGTTAAATTTAGACCAGTTGTTCTCCAAATGCTGAGCCTGTGCAGCTTTTTCTAAATCCATATTTACAGATACATTTAAATACTTAATCACAATATATGTATTTAAATATGTATTATATATCCATGTATGCATTTTAAATGCATTTTATCCTAAAATAGATATCGCTTCTTGAGCCAAGAACTGCACTGTAAAATTCCAAAAAGTGCGAAATCTGGATGGCAATGTCATAATTCATGAACTAGCCCAGGAGATTTGGTTCACTATAAAATACAGACCAAATGAAATTCTCTTCTATTCCTAGTTTCACCTTCCCCAAAATGCCCCTGAGAAGTTCCCAGGGCCCTGCAGTATCACCAGACACTTCTGAAGGGAGCTGTAGCTTTGTGGGGGAAAACAAATCATTGGCAAACAATAATGAAAAGGCATCAGATGCACGTCTGGCAGAGATCAGCACAGCGGGCAGTAGGATTGCTTCATGCTGGGCTCTTCCACTTCCATCAGAAGCCCTTTGGCTAATCAATAGGGTTTGGTGCTAAGGAGAATTTTAATTATTCTAGGAGTGATGCATGGAAGTCTCCTTGCACCGGGGAACTGTTTTTCTGTAGATAATAGATAACATGTTCCCCTCCCCACCCTGCAAAAAACCATGAGGATCAGGTTGAGTTGACTGCGACTCACAAAAAGCCTGTATTAAATGGAACAATTGCTTTTGTCCCAGTAACCACTATCCTCTGAACAGCCCAGCTTCTGGATCGAGGTCATGGTACCTAGCCACAGCCTCCACATTTTATGGGAATTTAGTTCAATGCAGTTATGTGCCAAGACTAGTATTTGGTTTGGGGACTTGTTCAAGCATGGGCTTAGCACCCCACATGTTCTCCAAAAATGGGCTCTCTTGACATTCATGGGGAAATTGTGACCTTTCAGATAGGCCATTGCTTTGGCTTTTGACTTTCATTTTAGTTTTGATGTTTCCACAGGTATGTAAGCATCAACAATTACTTTGTGGCATTTTTAAATATGTCCTATTGCCCAACTGTGCTGAGCTCTTAATACAGTGGTACCTCGGGTTACATACGCTTCAGGTTACAGACTCCACTCACCCAGAAATAGTACCTCGGGTTAAGAACTTTGCTTCAGGATGCGGCAGCGCAGTGGGAGGCCCCATTAGCTAAAGTGGTGCTTCAGGTTAAGAACAGTTTCAGGTTAAGAACAGACCTCCGGAACGAATTAAGTACTTAACCTAAGGTACCACTGTACACAAATATTTGGGTGTTTACATGAGATTTGAGGGTCAAATGTGATGAGTGGCTAAGAGAACCATAACTGGATCTCCCATGGGTGCTGCTGTTATTTGTTATTGTTTAAAGCAGCTTGGGGTGGTGGTGCACAAATTAAGTCAGGGAAGAAGGCAACTCTGATGGCCTGTATTTAAGCTTCTCCCCTGCACTGTTTCTTCCTGATCTAATTCACACATTTTCCACACCTCATATCTGCACCCTGTGGAAAACTTACTGGGGTTTGTATGATGCCTTTCTATTTTCTCCTGTGGAACACCAGTTTTTGGGGAGGGGTGCAATTTAGATTGGTAAAATGGTGCTGGTGGAAAGGTCAAATAAACACCCAGTTTTTCACCATCGCTGTCCTTTTCAATGCACATACATGTTAATTGATTTGAACTTCAAAAAAGAAAAGAAAGTGAGTGTCTGGAACCCCTGGCCTACCTGGCAGCAAGTCAGTATGTCAAGTCCAAAGTTCAAAGTCCAGGGGTCCACCTACACAATCAAAGTCCAAAATCTAAAGTCCAAAGATCAGGAAACACAGTCCAGGGCCAATCCAAGTAAGCAATCCACCAGTCAGGATACAGCCCAAAGCATAGTCCCATAGAGGTCCAGGAGAATCCAAGGCCCATGAACATGGGCAGTTGAGCAGATAAAACACCTCAGCTCTGCTTTCCTTTTGTATTTTTCCTGCATCTGGGCTTGATGAGGCAAGTGACCCTCACCTGCTCCAAGCCTACTCCAGCTGAGGAATCACACCCCTCATCCCAGAGTTAGCGAGCCCCACATGGCCAACTAGACTAGAGAACTGGGCTGTGAACCCTTGCCTGCCTCAGACTCCTAGAGCACTTCTACCGCTGCTCCCTATGCCTTGTGTTGATGGAGACAGGGGTCCCTCTGGCTCTGGTGATGGGTCCTGCTGCTCTGGTTCCTGTGTACTGACCCTCATCCCCTTGCCATCCTCCATCACCCAGTGAGTACTTACTTCCCCCTTCCCAGCTTGCCCCATTGTGTCCCAGTCTCAGCTACACCCTTTGCCGGGATCCTCTTCCTCCTCTCTGTCATCCTGCCAGTTCATTACAGAAAGCGGGAAATCCTGCCACATATTTCCCAGTGTCTCTACTTTAGCTCTGAGGGGGTTAAAAACATGAGCTTTAATCTGCCTGCACCCAAGTTACTCATCTCTAAAATGGAGTTGGTTTTCGCTTTCCCATACTCTTTGATTTTTGATGACTGTAACTTCCATAGTATATATTTGACCAATACTCTAGATTGGTCTGCAAAGCAATTCAGTCTATATGTGCAAGAAGCTCGTCCAGTGTGTTCCACAGGCTCAAAGTTCCATAGAATTCTGGCTCTATGTACTCACACTTCTAGGCTAGTATTTGGTTAGGGAGGACTAAGCAAGCAAGGCATGAATTGCACAAACAGTGTAGTCATGAAGGCCAGGAAGCAATTCGTAATACAGCAAGGGCCGAATCTACCCCCAGATCAAATCATCTCCACTGTACTGTATTGACTTGGTCTGGGGAGCTATGCCAGTTTACAGCAAAGAAACCACCCTCTCTCCAAAGATGTATTAGCGCTCCTGCTTATCTTTCATTTACAGCCTGAAGCTGCCATGCTTCTTTCCATTTGCCAAAGGGGTGTTCTTTAAACAACATATAAAGGCTCTAAAAGCAAGAGGAGGAAGCAGACAATTCTCCTGAAATTAAAATGGCCAGAATCTCAGGCTTGGCAGGTTCCCAGCTCTGTATTTTCAATGCTTATTTGCAGAAATGCTGCCACAAGAAACTAGCAAAAGCTTCGTTCTATTCAGAGGCATCTGCTGATGGAGCTTTTTGAGAGAGCGTCAAGCCAAGGAAAGGGAGCAAGAGATAAACACTGTGACATTTAGGATCAAAACTCTTCTTTAAAAAGCACAAGATGGCCGTGCATTGCCTGCCTGAGGGCCCCACTTTGGAGAGAGTCTCAACCCAAAACCAGTGCATTAGCCTTGCTGTTTCCCACCTTAAGAAAACCTGTCAAACTCTGGCTAGAAAACATTGCAGGAATCCTTTAAGTTAGCAATGCCTAGGGAGGGGAATAAGGCAAACTTCCTACAGATGAGGCATAGGCCTGAGGCAAAATATATGTTTGATCTCCTGGAAGGAGGGGGAATTAAAGACCTTCTTAAATAGTGTACTCTGCACCAAGCTAAAGGCAAATGGCTTTTCCCTAGGGGAGGGAAAGTCTGTTTGTGAGCCAGGAACTGCTCTAACTATTGCAGTCTTTATTAGGGAATGGTTTTAAGATATCTCTCTTTCACTCTCTCTCCAGAATTCTCAGTTTGCCCGCTCCAAAATGTTTTAGGCAGGAATGGTGGACCTGTGGCTCTTCATGTATTGCTGGACTCCAGTTCCCATCAGCCCCAGCCAACTTGGCCCATGCTCAGGAATGATAGAAGTTGTAGCCAGACACGTCCAGAGGCCCATAGATTACCATACCCTTGTTGAGGGGATAACTAGAAAATAACAGGTGCAACAACAATGTAGTGTATTTCTTACATACAGCTTTTGGCAGCTCTAATAAAGTTTAAGGACCCCTCAATGTAGCTGATTCCAATCTACTGCTAAGTGTAGTCTAGCTACACTGTATTTATAGCGACTTCAGAAGGTATGTCTATTTTGGAAAATGTTGCCAAGCATCATGATTCTTTGGCTTGGAATACGAATCTTGGTAAACTGTAATTAGGAAGAGGTGAGCTGCTGTTTGCTTGGCTCACAAACCAGCTCAATCTTTTCTAAGTATTGCTAGTGAGTACAGTATTTGAAATTCAAGTGCTGGGTGGGGGAGTTGCAAGTCCCCATCAGGAAAGCTTGCAAACATTGAGATGCTGTATGTTTAGACGTATCTCCTCCCTTTGCATGCAAAGCTATCCCGTTACATTGTGTTAGTGGGAGAGAGACCAGCTCACTGCCTCGCAGGTCTGCTCCATATGCTGAAATGATGGTAGTGTGGTGTAGTGGTTAAGAGCGGTGGACTCGTAATCTGGTGAACTGGGTTCACGTCTCTGCTCCTCCACATGCAACTGCTGGGTGACCTTGGGCCAGTCACACTTCTTTGAAGTCTCTCAGCCCCACTCACCTCACAGAGTGTTTGTTGTGGGGGAGGAAGGGAAAGGAGATTGTTAGCCGCTTTGAGACTCCTTCGGGTAGTGATAAAGCGGGATATCAAATCCAAACTCCTCCTCCTCCTCCTCCTCCTCCTCCTCCTCTTCTTCTTCTTCTTCACATGCTCAGGACTGCAATTTTCTGTCAGAATCAAGGAGCATGTAATACAAGACCAATGCCACCAAGTAAGATTGTTTGGGGACTAACAAGCCTATTCCCATCCATAGCAACACTGTGAGAGTTAATCCCTTCGTGATCTGTCAAAATTATTGTGGATTCATTGATTTTGTGAAGTCAAGCCACTTGCATAGATGATTCACTACAGTGATGCACTTGAAATCGAAGACCTGGCCAATAGCTTGTGTGGTAATCCTCTCAAACCCTTGCTTCACATTGCAAAGTGACCTGGCTTACCTCCTGGCAGTGCAATGTCTCTTACTACTGTACAAATGTAACTAAAGAATATGGGTTTGTCAACACACACACACACACACACACACCTGACCATCAAGCATATGTGCCTTCTTTGAGTTAGGAGCTGTTAAATAGGCTCACCAGCCACCTACTTCTAGGTATCCTCAACAGCTACCTGACAGGCAGTAATTCAACAGATGTGGTTTCCCTTCTTCTCTGCACCTTCATGTTGGCAAAATGTTTTCCTGCTCAGTCATACATCTGCTTGCAGAGCAACCCTATGAACGTTTACTCAGAAGCAAAACCCACTGTGTCTAATGGTACTTATCCTCTGGTGAGTGTGCTTAGGATTGCCACCTGTGTCCAGTAACAGCAAATACAAATTTCTGAAGGTCTCGTGCATCTATCAAAAGCAGTCATCATTAGGTGCTGAGTATATTATTATTTTTTGTTGTTGTTCTTTTGATTAATACCTCCATTCATTTGCAACACCTTTCTCTGCCATGTGAATTTCTCATGGTTATATACATAGTATTGGTGGAAAGTGGAAAAGAGAAAAGGGGAGGGTGTTGTTAAGGAAAGAGAATTTGCCAGAGACTTGATCCTTAACTTGGATCAATGCTAGAGTCCACTGGACCAGCAGTATGTGCGATAATAATAACTAACATCATGCTTCTTCTGAGCAATGCAAAACAACTTTGCCTCACTGATGAAATATCATAGTAATTTGCACATGCATGTATGTGAACATTCATGTGTACACACAAAGATATAGATTACGAACAGGAGGCTGGATTCCAAAGGGTATGTCTTCCAGTCTACCTTGAGCCCAACACACATTTTTAGCAATTAGTCCTGGAAAAGAGCATTCTGTTTGGATATAGCCTGGTTAATGTGGAGTAGAATGAAGTATTCTTCTGGGCTCCCAGCAGGAATGCTCACTCCTTTGATGGAGAGAGAAGAGAGTGAAAGGATTTGTCTGTGTAATAGATGTTTCCCCTGAAGGTCTGCGTCAGATCCCCAGGTGGGGAGCCTGTCTCTAGCTGCTGATATTCAATTCCATGTCACACATAAATAAGGGAGAACAAGCCAGCTCCTATTTTTATAGGCCTTTTATCTTTCACTCTCCCTGTCTCTTATTCTCTCTCTCAGATACACGTCCTTTCCTGCATATTCTGGGCTTTGCAGTACAGCACTAATTAACTTTGCTAATTAGCTCAAGCTTGCACTCACTGACAATAAATATGCAGTGCACTGTGAGTGCAGAGTATTATTAATGAAATGGACACAGACACCTTCACTGGGGAGAAGAAAGCTTAAGGGCTGTGTGTGCACCAAGCGGCATCGAGAAATATAACGGATGTGGCAATGAATTTATTCTGCAGCTCATAAACCTAGTACATTTCCATCTCCTGAAGTAACAGACACCAGGGAAAGGAGCAAGGTACTACCAGTGTGTATGTGTGAGAGAGCAGATTCAGTAGTGGCCAGGGCTCCTGCAGCTTTAATAATTGTAGAAAAGGGGAATTTTTGACAAGTACATCTTTCCCAACTGCCTATGACCAGAATTGCATCATCTATATCAGGGGTGGCCAAGTCCCAAGAGACTGCGATCTACTCACAGTTAAAAACTGGCAGTGATCTACCCCATTTTGGAGGGTTCAGGTCAAAGTTCTTGAGCTTTTTTTAGGAGGGAAAGCCCTGCTTTTGGGGGTTCAGGTCAAAGTTCTTGAGCTTTTTTAGGAGAGCCCAAGTTGTTGAGCTTCTTTGGGGGGAGCCAGTGATCTACCAGTGATCTACCACAAACGTCCACTGATCTACTGGTAGATCACAATCTACCCATTGGACATGACTGATCTATATAATGCATTAAAAGTGAAAGAGGTATGTCTTATACAGCACAAACCAAGTCACCCAGCAAACAGGAACAGAAAATAGTTTATTTTTTAAAACAAACGAACCAACATGGTATATACTGCTTCAGCATTTGCATTTCTAAGTATCATGTGCAAAATAAAAAAAAATCTACAGAAAATGAGACAATAAAACAACAAAAGTACCATCAATCTAAACACAGCCTTACAATGCCTGCCAGAACGAGAAAGCCTTAGCCATGCACCTGAAGTTCAGCAAGAAGGGTGACTGCCTAATCTCAGTTGGGTGTTCCACAGGTTTGTAACAAATGCATGGAATGCAGTTAGGAGCCATGTGTCTGAGTTATGGGGAGCCACCAACAAAGGCTCCTCCAGATAACTCAGGCTAAGATATAAGGGATCAGGTGATTCTTAAAATTATCTGGACCCATGTTGTTAAGGGCCTCGTAAATTAATGCAAGAACCTTGAACCTGGCACAGTAATGCATGGACAGTTCCCTGGAGGCAACAAATATGATTAGGCTGCAGCTTATCAATCATGTGGGGGAAAGACCATATTTCAGTAGCATCAGTGCTTTTTTACTTTAAAAAAAGGTTTAGAGGTACTCTCGTTTTCCTACTGATATTGAAATACTGCCCCTCAATGAGGTGAAACTTTGATTCACAAAATGTTTAGGGGTATGTGTACCCCTGTGTCCCCCCAGAAAAAGCAGTATCAGGATCCCTGGTTTGCATGCAAAAGGTCAAAGGTTTTGTTCCTGGCACCTCCTAGGAGTGCTGGGAAAGACTCCTGAATTCCTGGATAGCTGTTGCCAGTTAGTATAGGCAATACTGACCTAGGTGGAACTACTGGCTGATTTGGTATTAGGCTTTTTCCTACAAATAATTCAGGTACTTCTAGGGCTGCAGAATGGGACAAGGCTGGACTGCCTTTAATTTTTGTGCAGAGAAGGGTAATTTCAGCAAGGGAACCTCACCTACCCCATTTTTAAACATAAATATTAAAGATACAGGAGCGAGGGAATGCCGTACTCAGAAGCAGGAATCTGCACAGATGCACATCTGGATCTATGCATTGCATGCTCATCTGGGTCTCTCTGAACTGGTTGGATATGTCTTTCGATGTAGATGGGGACACACATCTCTGTCCAGGACCTGTTAGCTGTTGTGCCTGATTAGTTGCACATTACTAGAGTTCAGTCAGAACCAATGTGTCTACTTTGTTCATACATTAATATATGGAAGTTGTATATGCATCACCCGCATGTAAGTCCTTCAGTTTCCAAATTACAATATGACGTTGCCAGTGCTTTTTTGTGAATATACTCACTGGTATAGAGTATCAGCACCTTTTTTTCCTGCCCATAGCAGCCATTTTGTGTGGCATTAACACCACTGATATCAAGAATATGGGCACCTCATTTCCACACCCAAAAAACTGGACTGTCTTCACTATGAACCACAGAAGGGTGCAGTACCCCACCTGATAGTTAAGAGTGTGAGTTCCTAGGACAAAAACTAGAATTTAAACTTAGCATTTTTACTCTTGATAAAAGCCTTTCCCCCACCTCCTTTGCTCACTGAAAGACTGCTTCTGAAGTTATTTTACATAACGGATTGAGGGTGGAATAAACTTGGATTGTTAGAAATAATAAGCAGAAGAATACACAGTTGCTATGTACCTGACTCAAATCAGTTTCTCAGCCATTGACCAGGGAATACAGCAGCCTATCCTTTATGAATACCAATTACTAGTAACTGTGTTATTCTATCAAAGTTCTAAGAAACTCTGTACCTTTCACATATCTCTCAGTGCCTGACTAAGGGAGACATGGAACTATCAAGACTATGAAGTCCATTTCTCTGAACTACTCTAGAGGGATTTTGGACCAGATGACTGGCTGGTGTAAAATCACTGGCCCCAAGGAAACAGTGCTGGTTGGTGGCAACAGAAGATATGACCCACTGTTCTCAAAAGCTGAAGCTGTTCCGGCAGTGCAAGGCAGGATTCTGTGGCTTTTCAAAACAACTGAAAACCTATGCAAGAGAGTTCCATTAAAAGTAGAAAGGAATAAAATGAAACTTATGGATTATTCAGTGCTTTAACCAACAGAAACGAAAAGGACCAGAGGCATTGCATTTTAAATCTGTCCTGTGGCAGGTTGTTAAATTATCTAGCTCTAGAACAGGTGTGGGGAATCTTTGGCCCATTATTACAACACCCATTATCCCTGGTCATTGGCCATGTTTGCTGGGGCTGATGGGAGCTGTAGTTCAGCAATGTATGGAGGGCCAAAGATTCCTCACACTTGGTATAGAAGAATGAAACATGCTCCTCAGAAAGCTAGAAACATCTGATTTGTTTGGGTCCCTTTGATTTAGAAAGAATTCACTTCTCCATTTGGATTTTGCTAATGTCCTGTGACATAATGAGTGCCATTGGCCCAATTATGTCCAATGTGAGAGCAGAATTGTATGACTGGCTGTGACTCAGGCTGCCTTCAGATGGGGGGTTTATTGTGTTCGTTTTACTGCTTATAATGCTAGGACTTCTGTCCTTATTTCTAATATTCCTTTAACACTGAAGTACCTGTTGTCTGATGGAACTGTGGCTTTTGATCAGTATGCTGCCATGCTGTGCTAAATTTTAAATGGCGAGAAAGAACTGTATGCCAGGATTGTTGTTGTTTAGTCATTTCCAACTCTTCGTGACCCCATGGACTAGAGCACGCCAGGCACTCCTGTCTTCCACTGCCTCCCACAGTTTGGTCAAACTCATGCTGGTAGCTTCGAGAACAGTATCCAACCATCTCGTCCTCTGTCGTCCCCTTCTCCTTGTGCCCTCCATCTTTCCCAACATCAGGGTCTTTTCCGGGGAGTCTTCTCTTCTCATGAGGTGGCCAAAGTACTGGAGCCTCAGCTTCAGGATCTGTCCTTCCAGTGAGCACTCAGGGCTGATTTCCTTAAGAATGAGTATGCCAGGATAGTGACCCAAATTTTATGTTGTGAAATTACAATGCAAAAACTCCAATGTTTTTCTGAGTGACAAAGGTGGCAAATTGTTTCTTTTCTGCAAACAATAAACAGGGAGAATAGCATGAAACTGCCACTAGATTCCACTAGATTTCCAGAAGTAGCTTTATGTCTAAAAGGTAAAAATTATTAGGTAAAGAAAGAGAAGACGGAACATAGTGCTGCCTGATTGCAGCCTCAGTTATGGGAACTGGGGTCTCAACCAAGCAGCTGCAAAGTAGAAGGGAAAAGGTATGGTATACTGTATTTGAAACAGACAGGTGGTGGGAGTGGGCAGTGGCGTAGCGTGGGTTGTCAGCACCCGGCGCAAGGCAAGTAATTTGCGCCCCCTAACCCGTGGATTTGCGCCCCCTAACCCGTGGATTTGCCCTAACCCCAGATGTTGCGCCCGGTGCGGCCGGCCCCCCCTGCACCCCCCACGCTACGCCACTGGGAGTGGGGCTTTGCTAAACATTTAATGTCCCCACACCCAGAACTTCCCCTCTGCAACCACTCACTCTCACATACCACCCAAACTGCTATTTATTATACTTTTTTTTACTATTCTTCATGAGGAAAAGCAACTGGGGAAGGGAACTCCAAGGGAGGGAAGGGTTAAGCACATACCACCATTTTGCGGCTGTTCATCAGATTTCCAGGCATGATATGCAAATCCAGCCTGAGAATGGCTTTCCTTATACCATTTGCATTATATAGCTTTATCTTCTCCCTTATCTTCCTGCTCCCCCTGTTACAAAGTCAGATGCAACAGACGTGTGCCTTGTCTTATCCATGTCTGAAAAATGCAACAGCAAAACCTTTTAATTCCTTAATTAACAGTAACTAATCATTCGGCATTCTCCCCTTCTCCCCCCCCCCCCAATTTTTTTAATGCAAGTGCTTGTTTTTTGTGACAATGCAGAAATAGCCATGTCGCCAGGCAGAAAATGCAGGAACAGCTTTTTTCCTTCAAAGTGGTTCCCCCCCCCCCTGCTTTTAGAGGCTGCTGGGGAAGGGAATAAAAGGACTAGTAATAAAAACAAGCCCATCATGTTAACGCTCCAGGGGAGGCTACTGTTTCATTTGTATTAATCTGAATTGGTTGTATTTATTTGCCCCCAAAGTAATAAATGTTCATCTCCATTCCGAAGGCCTGATATTTAATAAGGCGTCATTCACTTCCATAGAGATAGCCTGTTTCTTTCATTGGAATGCATAGCCTGACCACACTTAATTTCTCCAAATCTGGCTCTTTATAAGTAGGGACAGGAATGGAATTGGAGACAGAAGATCAAAGAGCAGGGCCTTTCTGGGGGGTCTGGTTAAGACATGAATATCCAACACTTGATGGCTGGCTGGCTGCTGTATATGTGAATCGACTCCACTGACAAATCATTGCTTTTGAGGCGATGTTACGTAACACAGAAGTTCCTTCTATGGTGTTTTATCTGTGATGGCCCATTTGTGCATTGAAAAAAGCAATTCCTTGAAATTGCAGTTAACCACTGATGAATATAGGGACGCGGGTGGCGCTGTGGGTAAAAGCCTCAGTGCCTAGGGCTTGCCGATCGAAAGGTCGGCGGTTCGAATCCCCGCGGCGGGGTGCGCTCCCGCTGCTCGGTCCCAGTGCCTGTCAACCTAGCAGTTCGAAAGCACTCCCGGGTGCAAGTAGATAAATAGGGACCGCTTACCAGCGGGAAGGTAAACAGCGTTCCGTGTGCTGCGCTGGCTCGCCAGATGCAGCTTTGTCACGCTGGCCACGTGACCCGGAAGTGTCTCTGGACAGCGCTGGCCCCCGGCCTCTTGAGTGAGATGGGCGCACAACCCTAGAGTCTGTCAAGACTGGCCTGTATGGGCAGGGGTACCTTTACCTTTACCTTTTACTGATGAATATAGGGACACGGATGACACTGTGGGTTAAACCACAGAGCCTAGGACTTGCCGATCAGAAGGTCGGCGGTTTGAATCCCCGCGACGGGGTGAGCTCCCGTTGCTTGGTCCCTGTTCCTGCCAACCTAGCAGTTCAAAAGCACCTCAGAGTGAAAGTAGATAAATAGGTACTGCTCCGGTGGGAAGGTAAACGGCATTTCCGTGCACTGCTCTGGTTCGCCAGAAGCAGCTTAGTCATGCTGGCCACATGACCCGGAAGCTGTACCCGGCTTCCTCGGCCAATAAAGCGAGATGAGCGCCACAACCTCAGAGTCGGCCACGACTGGACCTAATGGTCAGGGGTCCCCTTACCTTTACCTTACTGATGAATATGCATGCCTAAACTAGTGGTGGCAAGGAATGAACTTTTGGTACCTCCAGTCCTTCCAGTAGACAGGATGCTTCAGCCCAGTCTGACCTGATGGACAACAGGGTGGGGTGACAGCAGATCACATCAACTAGATGGTTGGCCTGCTGCTTTTAGAAGAGGCAGATATATCCCAATGTTATTATTATTTGGTATTAAAGCCAATATTTTCCACAGGATACACACCACATTGCTGGTTGTGTGCTGCAGCATCCAGCTAAGAAGGAAGCTGCCTGAAGGAAGGGCTGTAGGGTAGTGGTAGAGCCCTGCCTTGCATGTAGAAGGCCCCAGTTTTAATCCCTCGCATCTCCACATACGTGTGGAAGATACCCGCTGCCTGAGACCCTTGAGAGCCACTGTCAGCCAATATAGATAAAATTGAGCTAGATGGTCTAGGAAGGCAGCTTCCTCTGTTTCTATGCCATCTGAATATCCCTTTGGAATATAAGTATACTGACAATCTCCCCCCCCCCCCATTTTTAACCATTCTAGCCATCAGAGATTATTTCTCATAGCCACAACAGTCAAATTGCAAGTGAAGCTAGAAAATGTTGTCTGGCTCTACAGTTATTGTGCATTACAGGCATTTTACAGCAGCTTTTGCATGCTGCCATTGGTAGAAGAGCTTCTTTGAGCCAGTGTTATCTTTACACAACGTTGCATTGCCAACCCCCAGGCACACTTCCTGCACCTACTGTTAAAACAGCTGCATTTCCTTCACAATGGTTTTCTTTGCCTGAAAGTTCACAGCAGCTCCAAAAGCAGCGCTGTGAAATAAGCATTCCACTTACTGAACCAGGGGGGGTTGCCTGTCAAGAAGCTTAATTACGCACACTGGCAATGCAACACTGCATAAAACCAGAGTTGTTCTGTTAATTCTCCAACCACGAGCAGCATCTATAAGGTGTGATGATAGTAGTACACAACGTTTATCATATTTGCTGGTTTAGCGTGCTGTTTCTTTCTTTGTGGGTTGGAGCTCTGAAGAGTGGGATTCACGTAGCTATCTCACAGCTTTGCAAAACAGAAGGATGTGTCAAATATGCATGCGTAATCTCAGAGGCCTTGGCCAGCCACGCACACAAAGCAGCATACAAGGTCTGCTCCACAATACACACATGGACCATATTACTCACATAGTTTCACCGTGATAAATTCAACTCATTCCTAGAAATACCACGTCCTTACACAACTGCAAAAAGAACATTCTAAGAAGGCTGTAGGCTGGGGTGTGGGAAGGATTTGTGATAGATTACTGGTATATTGTTAGACTAGCAGATAAAGAATAGCTAGGGTTGCCATATCCCTGGGAAAACCAGGACATGTCCTCTTTTGGGGAGCCAACATGCCAATCTGGGCAGATTTTTATATTTTAAAAGAAATGTCCGGGTTTTTCAGGTTCGGGCTCAGGCTGCTCTTCACACCACAACTGCTGCCAGCCCAAGCTTGGGAAAGAGGCACACACCCCTCTTTCCCCAGCTTGGGCTGGCAGCGGCTCTGGCTGTCCTCTTTTTTGCTCTTCAAGATATGGCAACCCTAGAATACCAGATAAGAGTAGCAGATAAAGAACCTGAGTGCAACAGACGCTTCCCCGCCTTCTGTTCCTGATGACTGGTATTCAGAGACACATTGCCTCCAACAATGACAAGAGAGCATAGCTAGTGTGGCTAATAGCCATCATCTTCCATGAACTGGTCTAATCCTGTTTTAAAGCCATCCAAGTTGGTGGCCATTGCTACCTCTCATGGGAGTGGATTCCAAATTTAGTAGGTGCTGTGTGAAGAAGTACTTTTGTCTGTTCTGAATCTTCCAACATTCAGCTTCACGGAATGCTCTGAAGTTCTAGTATTATGAGAGCGCATGGACTCTCGCTATGACATTTCTAGAAGCTCCTGGGTGCTTCTAGATTGCACCCAATGTGCAGTGTTCTGTGCTCTCTTGTCTTTGTAGAAGAAGAGCACAGATCAAAGAATAGTTTGCTGTGTTATTTTAGTTATGCCCAAGACAGTATCCTGACAGCACAAACAAGTAGGTGCAGAACAGCTTATTGTCAGCCAGACACCTGATTCTGCGAAGGCTGTACTGCAACCAGAGCAGCATCTTCACTTACTATTAATAAACCTCCAATCTAGCAAAGCGGTTGGGTAGTGTTCGGCATGACGTATCACATGCTCAAGGGTTTAGTTGATAAAACAGTGCTGTATTAATAACAGCTGTTGGGTGTGTGTGAGACATTACTTTCACCAAAGATTCCTTGCACTACCAGTGTCTTTTCATATTATACCTCTGGGAGGTAGCAGTGGGCTCAATCCCAGCCTAGCAGGAACAACTTCCGCTGGTGATTAAAGCCACAGCTACTTGCTCCATCACTCTAGGCTTCTCTGACTAGCAGTGACAAGATCTGGCCCTGCTTAGTGTGAGCAATGTGCTGTGTATCAAAGAGGCGTGCGATAGCCTTAGGCCAATTGCCAGTTTGATCTTGGGACTGAGCTCACTTGCTAACTTTCACTGTAGGTGTTGAGACCATCAGACATTGTCCCTTCAGTTTGCATTTTATCTCTCCCCCTTCTTCGGCAAAGAAGCAAGCCCCAAACTTGGAACAATTGATGGAATAGCTAATATAAAAGCTGCTGGGTTTCTTTGGCTGGTGAGGACCCCATTACATCTTGTACAGTTGATTGCTTTATATCCTGCAACACCACATGACCCACTTGCCAGGGAGAGTATCTGTCAACATCTCTGTATTCCTTTGTATCTAGAGTACATGAAGCTCAAAGTCCCATAGCTCCTAATCCCACTTTCATCTCCAGCAGTCAAAGCAAACAAGACAATATGCCTTACTGGGCCAAAATTAACTGCAAGTTTAGAGAGATTGTTTTGATTTAAAAAATAATAATACCAGCAGTGCTTTTTTTCAGCTAGAGTGTGCTGTAGCACAGTTCCAGCACCTCTCATCTGGCCACCATTATGGGCTGGGACTCCCCCTGTCCACTTCTTGCCTCGATGTACTTCTTAGAATCCAAAAATGAACATTTAAAGTCAAAATGGAAGCTGACCAGTGTCTGTGAGTCTACACTTTTAAAAAAAGATCTATGAATCCATCTAGCTCTTAGCCACTCCTAGGTGTGATTGGTCAAAATGGGGTGGGGCCAGTTCATATTTGCTTTTCTTCAAACCCTGCAGGGTTGGCCAGAGCCCTGGACCCTCGGCACTTTGGCGTGCCCTGCTGACAAGTGTCACAGCACTGGAATGGAAGGCGCTCTGCTGCTAATTCAGCAGGGCCATACCAGAGCACCTTCTGGTCTGGCGCTCCAGTGCTAACTCACACCAGAGTGAGCTTTTTTGGGTCTGGAGCACCAGAGCGCTCCGAAAACTGGGACATTCTAGGATGCAAACGGAAGCTGGGATTGGCTTCTGTGTTTATGGATGTCCCATTTAAAATGGGACAATGGGGGGGGTATGCTTTCCTTATTTCTATAATGTGAATGCAGGCAAGCCCTACAATAGCTAAAATGTAGATCTGAATACAGAATGGTTCACTTCTGCTTTCTGTCCCACATTAGCAACATTCTTCTGTACCCACAAACATCACATGAGACACTCAAGCAGCTTGAGTTGTCATGCTGCATGTGGAAAGTAAACCACCTAAGGCCTATGTCCAGTACGTCCTGTGAGAATGAAGGAAGAATTGTCTGCCTGTATGTTCCATGTCAATTTAACCCAATTTCACAACCCAGACGAAATCTCTCTGGGCTCACAGAAGTGAAATCAAGTGTCTCTTTCTGTTGCCTTCTTAACTCTGCTCCCCAGAAGACAAATATTATTATTCAGAGATTAAAGTTTTAACATGCAGGCATTTACTTAAGTTTTAAATTCACATTTGCACTTCATTTGAATTCATTTTGCTGTATAGATGAGTCCCAGGGCCTCTACCTTCTTTGCTGAGAAA
Organism: Podarcis muralis; assembly: GCF_964188315.1. Taxonomy (NCBI): domain Eukaryota; kingdom Metazoa; phylum Chordata; class Lepidosauria; order Squamata; family Lacertidae; genus Podarcis; species Podarcis muralis. The sequence continues at coordinate 60,530,246 of NC_135659.1, forward strand.
TCCTCAGGGCTGCTTGAAATTAGCTACTGCTATTCCCCCTGAAGGCTGACAGGACAAATTGTGGCAAACTGCTCTTTCAGAAATCTTAACCCACCAAATGAGACATGAGAGAGCATGTAACATCAGGTAGTTGGGCTTTCAAAATATATATGGCACTTCCACACCCCACACCCCCGCCAAAAAAAAAAAAATATGACCACGGCCAGCCCGGGATATTTTGCTATCTGAGACAAATAATAAGACCCCCCCCCCACCTCCATTCCACATACAAAAGCTGACTAGACTGGAAGCTGAACACTGGCAATGAGATAATGTCCTGCAGGGCAGCAGCAGGCATCAGGCTAGTTTAGTGGGTGCAGGACATGCAAACACATTTCTGTCCTGCAACAGAGTAGAACTCCGCCTGAGATGCTTGCCACACTCTGCCTGATGGTAGGGACAACCCTCAATATGACTCATGCATGCAAGCCCCTAAATCACACTCAATTATGGAAAGGTGCCAGATATTGAAAATATATGAATAGGCAATAAGATATTATATATATGAAATAGTGGCCTTTGGGGTGGGGTGGGGGCCATAGAGCTGCCTTCTCAACAGCAGTGTTGCTGCAGCTTACCTGGATGGGCCTGGGATGCTAATTAGGTTAGAATAGCATGAGTGCACAGGTGGGAGTGTTGGGCTGGCTCTGACCACGCACTGCTCAGCCTGACTTCACTGGTACCCTGCCCAGCCCCAGCCTCTTGCTCAGCATGGATGCTGAAGAAACATGACAATAGATCAGCAGTGGGGAACCTCAGAACCAGGGCTGAAAGGCAGCCATCCAAGTCTATTTACCTGTTCCCCTTCCCAGACCACCTACCATCCTCTCTTCCCAGTCCAGCCCCTTCACCAGCCCTGTCATCGGGTGATTTTGCCTGGCTGGAATGTGTCCTTGAACTTTCCTAGTGCATTTTGCTTGCCTGGGTAGAGGATAGAGAGGGTTGTGTGGATGTGTGTAGGAACCAGCCTCCTGTACAAAGTTAAAATTGCCCTTAAACCAGGGTTATCTAAAGTGATGGAGCATCCAGCTGGCACCATGAAAGCAATACAAAGTTATTTGGAGAAGGGAAAGGGCAATGGCAACTGAGGAAGATGAAGAAGACGAAGGTGACAAAAGGAAGCAAAGGAAACTGACATCAACTCCACTCAGCAAGGGAAGGGAGCTTTGGAGAACAAAGAAGAAAATTGAAAATATCACACCCCTCGAATCACCTTGGATACAGAAGGGAAACCTGAGGCTGGGGCAGGTGATACATTTGCACTTTAGCCCCTTTGTGCCAGAAAGAGGTGGAAATGAATGTCAACCTAATGAAGGGAGATGTATCTTACAGACTGTCTCTGCCTACCCTGCACTTACCTGGTGTACCTGCCTAGCATACAACTCTAACAATTCAGCCAACTTAAGTTTCCTCTCAGCAGATTTGTTAGTGTCATTAAATATAGAGTATGGATGTGTCTTTTTTTATAAAAAAAAACAGTGTAGGTGACATTTGACAAGCATAGCAAGCAGTCATGTCATTGCACAGCATGGTTCACATGGACAGATTCGATGCATTTAAAATTGCAAGAGGAGGGAGAAAGAGGGACTGATGCTTAGCTGATTTTTACTGACCTAGATTTGTAAACTTCACTGGGGCTGAGCCGATAGACACCAGCTTTGGCTGTGGAAGCTGGACTTCACCAGAGTGGCCCCATTATGTATACAGATTCAGAATTCAAGCCTGAATCTGGATTCAAGAAGCCACTGTTCAAAATGTGCATGATCAGTTCTTCCTGTGGTTAACCAAGTTTTGATGCATAGTTTGAAAAACAATTGGTAATTCACTACATAATGTAGGGTCAAATTCTTGGAAATAAAATATGTCAGTACTTAAAAACAAACAAAAAACCCAACACATTTGCATTCCACCTTTCTTCCAAGCATAGGCAGCACACACAGGGCTATCCCCTTTATGCTCATAACAGCCCTGTGATGTAGCTTAGGCTGAAATATAGCAACATGTGCAAGGGCACTTTCTTAATGTCATGGAGTTGGGAGTTGAACAAGGTCTCTCGAGAAGTCCCTAGTTAATCCAGAAGTCTGTCCGCTACTTCACACTGGAATTATTGCTCTGAACATGCACCATCATGTTCTCAACACACTAAAAACTTGGATTGCTGCAAAATTCTTGCAGACAACAAGGATATGAATGCTCCTGTACATTTCACACACCAGGAAGTGCTGGGCACTTGGCAAAGTGGAAATTCAACTGAACAAGATCTCCCCAGGTCTGCATGATAATTATATTCCATAGTATATGAGTAAAAGTGAAAGCAGAAAAACCCCACCCTTGTATGTGATACTGACATCTAGTTCCTTATTCAAACTCCAAATCCACATGCCAAAAGAAATAAAATCAAAATCTCAGCTCAGACTCACCACCAAAAAAGAAGTAGTAAACAAATTAGAAATTTGTAGAAAGATACTTTTAGATGGGGAGGGGGGGAGGACCCAGAATCAAGCAGACAGCAGCAATCCAGCAACATCAACACATCAGCTGGCTCTGACTTTGTTCCTTCAGCTGATGGCATGGGGCTGTCAGGTACTGTCAGAGTAATTATAGAAGATTGCTACAGGATAAACATCAATGTATTTTGAAGAGTAATTGTGCTGCAGCCTCGGGATCCTTTCTGCATGTCAGGCAGCAGGCACCAATTTTAGCTCTTTGCTTTCTGACAAACTCAGGAATTGCAAACCCATTTCATCCATTTTTCTTGCTTCTCCTTCCTCAGGTCATTCTTTCTTTGGGAAATCAGCTCCTAAGCAACATTACCCAAGAAGACATTGGCATTTCCCAGAGTTGGTATTAGAATGAGACTAGAATCGAAGGAAAAACTCTGCAGGTTGAAGATTAGAAGAATTTAAAAATAGGCTCATTACAATAATATTGTTGTTCCATTTCCCTGCATCTCTGCACTTCATACTGCTATTAAGAATAGGTTTTGTTTATGTACAAGCTTTTCTTTATCTGAAGTGAACAACTTAGTGTCATTGTTTGCCTTCATTACAGTAAGTATGTCTCTGAAAGTCATAGGGCAAAGTTCTGCTCAGTGTCATTGCAAAAGGCCACCTCCATCTAGTTCAGTCTGCTAAAAAATGGATATTTGAGTCATTTCTCTGTGGAAACACAATTGTGGCTCAATATGCCATACAGGAAGTAATTAAATATGATGTGCCCCATGTACCATATGACTTGGAAGGCAATTCCAATTAGCTGTGTAGCTTACTGGTAGAGCACTTGCTTTTCAGTTCAATCCCTGGCTTCTCCAGTCAAAAGGATGTTGGGTAGCAGAGCTGCTGCCTAAGACTTTGGAGATCCACAGCCTCTCAGAGTAGACAATCCTATTCTGGTTATATGGATCAGTGATCTGATTCAGTATAAGCTCTTTATGTTTATATTTGTAAATACTATGCTATGTGTAAGTACATACAAATTTATTGGGATCAGCTAACAGTCATAGAATAGTAAGCTGGCCTCATCTTTCCTCTACATTAATATTGTTGCATGCCACTCCAGTCTCCAAGTGGTGTGAGATTCCAGGGGTTCCAGGCACTTACTCCTGAGGAAGCTGACTTGACTTCAAAACCTACATTTACTAATTTCAGAAATTATGGGGAGAACCTGGCACCCAGGAATTTTAGGGGATCCTTGCCCCCTGCAAACCCATAACACTACCAATTATTTCACTTACCACGGGAGTAGGGCCCATCAATTACCCTAGTGCTCCGACAGTTGCCATCACCATTCTGGTTCTTAAAGAGCATTCCCTTGCAGCTCTGCTACTTACTGCTTCCAGTGTACCTAAAGCTTCTGCTACCTGAGGTCAACCGAAAAGTGGTGGGAGTGAGCCTCTTTGCAGCTGATGGTGTCCTAATGATGCCAGATGATGTCACCTGTCAAAGTTGGTCCACAAAGTTAGCCCTGTTTGAAGGGAAATTTTGAAGTTCCTTGTATCCCTCTACTCAACTTCTCAAATGTAGTATAGGGCGCACTGGGGGATTCCATGATATCCCTGCTCCCTCCCGAAAGTAATGACTAGTTATAAAATGGAGGGAAGGGGTAGCCAGTGATCCACAATGCCTTCCACTCCAATGGATAGAGGGTGGTATTGTATCCAGCTTCATTTTGAAAGCACAATCTGTCATGATGACACAGTAATGTGTGCTGGCACACAAACTGGAAATCCCTGCTCTCTAGTTTCCCACATCTCTGGTCTCTCTGCCTGTTTCTTATGTATGCATGAGCTCTCAACATGATTTTTTTTTTCATTCTTCCTTTCCTTTTGTTCCCAGGATCAATGCCAACTTATTTAACATTGCAAACACCCTACACATAGCAACTAGGATAAACTGTTAACTCATTTCTGCAAATTTGCCTAAATTGTGCAGAATTTGGATTTTTCTCGTTGCAAAAATGGGGGTATATGGTTCGGCTCCACATGTATGCAAACAAATTGACCCACAGTGCCATCCAGCCTGAAAGGGACTCTTTGTTCGGATATTGACAGATCTTAACATTTTGAGAGCTGTATAGCCAGAAAGAACGGCAAAGACTGCCAGAACCCAGCAGCTTCAATGAAGACTCCCTTTTATGTTAATTATAGCCAATGCTTTCAGACTATTAAGCTAAATCAAAACAGGATGCCCTTAATCTGCAATAAGTATGTTCACACACAAACCACCATCAGACAAATTTAAGATATGAATTACAACTAATTTAGTTATTTGCATTTCAGTTTGTATAAAAACAAGCCTGCAGGCATGTGTTATGGGTTGATGTTCTTTCTTTAAACCAAAACTTGGACCAGGTAGCCTTTCAGATAGAGGACTCCTACACATGCAGGGTTGTTTTCTGGCAGCACTTCCAAAAGAGAACTTCTTAAAGTAGAACACAAACCCACCCTATCAGTGAACTTTAAAGTCCTTTAAATCTGGACTTTTTACTTTCTTTTTACTAATAGTACCCAAGGCAGAATGATTAAAGGGAAATGCTGGCTGGCTCAATCAAATGGCTTCATCAGGCTTATAAACCGGCCTTTGCTGACTGACAGAGCAGGGTCGTACTGTCAAGAGTTGCTCTGTGTGAGTCTATCAAGACACTCAGCGAAGTGAAAGACTAATAATCCTAGTTCAAGGCAGTGATTATCGTTAGGTCAAGTACTGTAAAAGAACTGCCCATGCCTCCACCTCTCCTGTGCTTCATCACCCATTCCAATAAGCAGCATGCAGAGGCGGACTCAGATTCTTATGCTATCTCCGGAGTGACTGGATGCAGATTTTTATTGGGGACCACCTAAATGACAACTTGCCGCAAAAATCTGGCAGATGTCTCCCTCTGGTTAGCCCTGCGTTGTATATGAGGCCAGTTGCATGGATTGTAATGGCTGATGACCTTAATATCACAGGAGCTATTATCACTAAGTACCTGTTAGTGCATCAGGCTGTCTCATGGTCCACCTGGGACAGAGGCTGTATCTGGAAACATATAGGCTCATTACAGACAGACTGCAAAGTAAAGCCCCCACCCCTCCCGTATTCTGCATATGGCTTTCAAATCAACATTTCTAGCCTGAACATCAAAATTGGCAGAAAGGTTAGTTAGAGCAGTCTAAGCTCCTAGTCGTGCAGCAATAAAACTACAAGCACATTTGCAAAGCTAAGCAGGTCTGGTATGGTTTTTGGCAACCTGTTGCCCTGAGATGTTTTGGACTACCATTTCCCATCATCCTTGACCATTGGACATGCTGGGTGGGGCTGATGGAAATTGTAGTAAAAGGAAACAAAAACTGTCAGCACAAAGCTGATGAAGTCTGATATTTATATATGTGATTTCCAGTCATCAACATGTTGGATGTCCATATCCAGTGGGAAAACAGTCACAACACATTCCACACTTTCTGTGGAGAAGAGTAGTTTTAAGTGGGCATGTTGTATCAGGAACTATTTTAATTTTATATATCACACACACACACCCCTTTTCAACTTGGGCACACTTGCTGAGTTGACACATTACATCCCGGGAACTGGTTTAGGAGAAGACTTAGAAGAAGGAAACGAGGCTGGAACTACAAGTCCCACAATGCACTGAGATTGGCCTGACTGAAAGAATTCTGAAACACATTCCACTGAGCTGGTGTAGTTTCTCCCCTTCTCAACAATGCATATTGAAAATGGTCGTTAACATATGGGACAGAGAGATTTTTTTTGTTTGCTGAGCTGCTGTCCTTTAAACCAAAGTAAAGACAAATATTTCAAAGAGGAAGGATCGGGAATGGGAATGGGAATGGAGAATGGTGAAAAATGACTCCCTGAAAGGAGGGAGATGAATGAAGGTTACGCTGGCAAAGATGTAAGGTGGCATTTTAATGATGCTAATTTCCATGCCTGTCCATTTTTCTCTTACCGACTAAGCACCTTGGTTTGGCTGTGCCGCCTGCCCTTTCGCCCCATCCATTACACCCCACAGTGGCACCAGTGAGACACCAGCACCAATTTACTTGATAAATTCTGCTGCTTGTTATTTGAGGGATCGGACAGGCATCGCGCTTTCGGGAGATTAATTTTTGATTTATGGTCGGCAAACATGATTTATTTGGATCCTTCCCCAGGGCAAAGGCAGGGCTGTAAATATTTTAAATGCTGTTAGCTAGTGACAAGAAACATCGCTGGATGGGAAGCAGGGCAGATGGGAATTTGAAATCATAGCAGCCTTTCCACTAAATTACTTAAAGGCAACTCTGAATATTTGGTAGTCTGTTTAAAGTGGGGAGTAAGGAAAAAGCAGGGAGGGAAAGATGTTAAATTGTTATCTTATTAACTGAGACAACATCTCCTGCTTTCTCAACGGAATCCATTTGCTCCCAGTCCTGCCATTGATTGCACAGTATTAAATCTCCAAGCCTGCTATGTGGCACTTCTGAGGGAATAAAATGTCCCCCAGGGAGAGGAGCGAGGTTACTGTAAAAATGCTCACGAGGGTCTACTTAGAACCACACCATTAACCTAACTAGCCATAATAACCTGGCACTTTGTGTGGATTCTGAGCCATCTCTCAACTGTGCTTTCTCTTCACAATTGAAAGTTTATTATTGTAAGAGCCAAGGGCAGCCAACCTGTGGCCCACCAAAAGTTGATGGGCTACAGCTCATATCATCCCTGACAGCTGGCCAAGCTGACTGGAGTTGATGGGAGATGGAGTCCATCATTACGGGACCACCTCTCCTGGTATGCCCCGCAGAGGACCTTAAGGTCCACGAATAATCATAGTTTAGAGGTCCCGGGCCCTAAGGAAGTTAGATTATCCTCCACCAGGGCCAGGGCCTTCTCAGTGATGGCTCCGACCTGGTGGAATGCTCTGTCCCATGAGACCAGGGCCCTGCAGGATTTAACTTCCTTCCGCAGGGCCTGTAAGACAGAACTATTCTGCCTGGCTTTCAATTTCAACCTGGCCTGATCTTTTGTTCCCCTTCCTTCCCTCCCCCTCCCCTTTTTGTGAAGATTGCCCGCTTTGGGATCCCACAGCTGGTTCTCCCCTGGTCTCCTCGCTGGCCCAAGTGGGACTAAATTAGCCAGCTAGCCCTGGTGGACATCTAATGTTTATTGGATGGATTTTCCCCCAAATTGATTTTTGATTTTATTGTTATTTATGTTTTATATCGTATTTTATGCTTCTTCTTTTTTTGTAGCATCAATTAAGTGTTTTAAATTTGCTGTTAGCCACCCTGAGCCCGGTTTCCTGAACCGGGAAGGGCGAGGTATAAATAAAAATTTATTACTATATTATTATTAACATAATTATTAACATCTGGAATATTAACATCTGGAATATCGTAAGGTTTAGCCATCTCTGACTTATATTGTCCCATCCTTTCTCCAAAGGGCTCGGGGCAGTGTGCATGCCCCCCACTTTATCCCCACAACAATTCTGTGTGAGGTAACTTACTTACCTGCCTCTAGCTCCTCTGATCTTTGCTTGCTGTCCAGATCTTGATTTCTGCCTGACTGGGACTGCGTACTACTTGCCACTGGTCCTTCCCCCTAACAGTTAGGAGGTGCATGGGACCCCAGAAAACCCTGATAACTGAAGAAGAAGAAGAAGAGTTTGGATTTGATATCCCGCCTTTCACTCCCTTTAAGGAGTCTCAAAGCGGCTAACATTCTCCTTTCCCTTCCTCCCCTACAACAAACACTCTGTGAGGTGAGTGGGGCTGAGAGACTTCAAAGAAGTGTGACTAGCCCAAGGTCACCCAGCAGCTGCATGTGGAGGAGTGGAGACGCGAACCCAGTTCCCCAGATTACGAGACTACCGCTCTTAACCACTACACCACACTGGCTCTCAACTGGGCAGAAAGACAACTTTTGAGGTAGATGGAGATGTCAGTGGGTGGGTGTTTCTTCCCTGCCTCATGCAGAGGGACCTTTTCCAGCTGGAACTCACTGGAACTCGGTTCTGGCACATCTCAGGTGGGTACCAATGCCATTATAAGAGAATAAGGGAGGTGTAAATGGTGAGTTCTGGCACCTCTTTTTTAAGGAAAAAAAGCACTGCTCATGCACCTAAAATAACGTGAGACATGAACCCTCGAATGTGCAGTCACTGAATTGCCACTGGAATTATAGCTGACAGCTTGTTGTTAAATATGTGCATGTGATTTTATGTGCAAGATATGAAAGACTATATGCATATATGTGTTAAGGGGAGTAGGGATTAAAGGATCGCCTTGATGTTGTAGGTTGAAGAAATTTTAATAAAAAATTAAACAGTAAAATCTGAAAACAACAAGCATTGGGGGAATAAGAAGCTGTGTGCAATGGAAATATGCTCATGTATTGCTTATGCTTCTTGGAGGGTAAGGAAACACATTTTGAAGTGCAGCCTGCCGCCAGCTCCTTTAGAAGTTACATTGGCTTTTTCATTATCACAGTCAAACCCCGCCTTCTTGTTCCCACAGTGTAAGACTAGCTTATTCTCCTCAGTTGAAAGCTGGAGGGGATGTGAGGACTGAATTATTGGGAAGGTCAGAAGCTTACAACCATGGTCTTTAATGTCTGGTGCAATGCATGCTGTTTGTGGCAGGTGCAGGCTATGGAAAAACAGGTGGTGCAACATATTTTTCCACCAAATTGCAGCTGTGAGCTCTTTGCAGGGGATCTGGGAAGCAAGATTTATTCAAGGGCGGGTGTTCCTCTGTGCCACAAGTCCCTCGGCACTTGTGCCTTGATGCTGTGCTTTATTGACAATCTGAAGACTCTGATCAAAGAGAACCTGGATACTGCTCCTACTGCGAGAGGAAAGTGTACTCTGTGAGCAACTCCAGCAAAATTATGCAAAAACATGCAAATAGGGTGGCTTCTTTTCTTTGTATTTGAAGATTTATTTTAGGCCTATCTCACCAGACATTAGAGACAGAATTTCTTTTTCAGTGGTTGTAAGTTAACTCCTGAATATATGCCACTCAGTTATTTCAGTAACATCACTGGGGATGGACATCATCAGCTTTCACCCAAGGCTTTTGCCCACAAAGAGGGCTGGCAGGCAAGACTGATCTGAGCTGTCATTCTCTCCCTCTCCCTGCTCTGAAAAACAATGTGCTAAACTTGGGGTCTGCTAGTTATAGCTGCACAAGATTTCATCTTCATTGGAATATCCTGCACTGAGCTTGGAGTTGGAAACATACGCATGCAGTAGAAAGCCTATTAAAATACTCTGAATTGGGTTAAGCTGTTTCTTAATTAGTTTCAGGAGATTGTTACAAGTTTATCCAATTCGGTGAGCAGTGAAAACTGTTAACAAATACACTGATAAGCCAAAAGAGGAAAATGCTAGGATGTCTGCTCCCTTTATTGTTTATTATCTATTTGTTCCTAAACAGTGGCCACACATCACTGTGGGATCAGTTGTCTGCTGTGTGCTTTCATGCACTGAGCACAGGCAATGCTCCTGCTGCTGCTGGAAAATGCTGGGTTATTCATTTAAGCATCTCAACTCTTCTCTAACAACAAACAACACCTGTGATCAATTAGGTCAGGGATGGGGAACCTGTGGTCCTCCAGATGTTGCTGGCCAACAACTCCCATCCATCACACTGGTTGATGATCTCTGGCGGGCTAGGGACAAAGGTGAGAGCTGTTTGCTGGTTCTGCTGGATCTCTCAGCGCCGTTTGATACCATCGACCATAACATCCTTCTGGACCGTCTTGAGGGGCTGGGAGCTGGGGGCACTGTCATACAGTGGTTCCGCTCCTTCCTCCTGGGCCGTGTTCAGAAAGTGGTGGTGGGGGATGAGTGTTCAGACCCCTGGGCTCTCACTTGTGGGGTGCCTCAGGGTTCTGTCCTCTCCCCCATGCTTTTCAACATTTACATGCAGCCACTGGGAGAGATCATCAGGAGGTTTGGGCTGGGTGTTCATCAGTATGTGGATGATACCCAGCTCTACCTCTCTTTTAAATCAGAACCAGTGAAGGCGGTGAAGGTCCTGTGTGAGTGTCTGGAGGCAGTTGGAGGATGGATGGCGGCTAACAGATTGAGGTTGAATCCTGACAAGACAGAAGTACTGTTTTTGGGGGACAGGAGGCGGGCAGGTGTGGAGGATTCCCTGGCCCTGAATGGGGTAACTGTGCCCCTGAAGGACCAGGTGCACAGCCTGGGAGTCATTTTGGACTCACAGATGTCCATGTAGGCACAGGTCAAATCTGTATCCAGGGCAGCTGTTTACCAGCTCCACCTGGTACGTAGGCTGAGACCCTATCTGCCTGCAGACTGTCTCGCCAGAGTGGTGCATGCTCTGGTTATCTCCCGCTTGGACTACTGCAATGCGCTCTACGTGGGGCTACCTTTGAAGGTGACCCGGAAACTACAACTAATCCAGAATGCGGCAGCTAGACTGGTGACTGGGAGCGGCCGCCGAGACCATATAACACCGGTCTTGAAAGACCTACATTGGCTCCCAGTACGTTTCCGAGCACAATTCAAAGTGTTGGTGCTGACCTTTAAAGCCCTAAACGGCCTCGGTCCAGTATATCTGAAGGAGCGTCTCCTCCCCCATCGTTCTGCCCGGACACTGAGGTCCAGTTCCGAGGGCCTTCTGGTGGTTCCCTCACTGCGAGAGGCCAAGTTACAGGGAACCAGGCAGAGGGCCTTCTCGGTAGTGGCGCCCGCCCTGTGGAACGCCCTCCCATCAGATGTCAAAGCGATAAACAACTACCTGACATTCAGAAGACATCTGAAGGCAGCCCTGTTCAGGGAAGTTTTTAATATGTGACATTTTTGTGTATTTTTCATCTTTGTTGGAAGCCGCCCAGAGTGGCTGGGGAAACCCAGCCAGATGGGCGGGGTACAAATAATAAATTATTATTATTATCCCTGACCACTGGCCATGCTGGCTGGGGCTGGTGGAGTCCAACAACATCTGGAGAGCCCATCCCTGAATTAGGTATTTACTACTGAGATAAAATACAGGGTCTTGTAAATCATCTGATCCTAAGCATTTTATTCTACTAAGTAACCACTTCATCAGTAATGTTCAAGAACATAGGCATCTATTAGTGTCACATCCTGAAGCCTAAGGTTTCTCCATGTGACCACATTTCCTGCAAAACCTATCCTGAGAATCATAGAATTGCAGAGCTGGAAGGGACCACGAGGATCATTCTAGCCCGACTCCCTGCAATGCAGGAATATTTCAACCACATGGCGCTCAAACCCACAACTCTGAGATACATAGGAAGATCCTGCTAGACCAGGTCAATGGCTCATCTAGTCCAGGGATCCTGTTCTCACAATTTCTGCCTATGGGAAACCAGCAAGCAGGATTCAAGCACAAGAGCACTCTGCCCTCCTGTGGTTTCCAGCAAGTGGTATTCAAAAGCATTGTCACCTCAAACCATGGGTGCAGAGTACAGCCATCATGGCTAATAGTAGACAACAGATGCATTCTGCCTACCTGGGTTGATGTGATTCATTATATTTCTATGCTGCTTTTCATTCAAACGAATCACAAAGCAGCTTACAAACAATGAATAAGTAGAGCAAAGTAGAACATCACAAATACAGCACAAATCATCGGTAAAGCAATGGCAACCCATAAAGCACCCTCACAAAACATATAACAAAATAAGCTAAACAGCACAATTGCAGCACATGTCATATTATAGGATTCACAAAGTACTGCAGCATTCATAAACTATAAAGCAACACCAACAACATTAAGAAAATAGCAACCAAAAAATAAATCAAGCACTGCCACATTCATACAACATTCTCCCCACCCCCATGACTCACAATCTTTCACTCTATCCAGTTCATTAAAAGGCACACACACACATAATATCCATGGCAGTAACTTCCTTCTGAAGGTTCCTTGGGCTGGAGGTGGGGCAGCACAGGTAAAACCAACGATGCCATGATGACAAAGTCTCTTTTCCCTCACGGTTCTTCCTCTGGAAACAGCTCCTTTATGAAGGCTCCTAGGGCTGGAGGGTCAGGCTAGGCAGGTGGAAAAAGCCATTGCGCGATGGCCAGTACAAAGTCTCTCTTCTCTCACTTCATGTTGGGTTTCTTTCCCATTGACAAGCTGTGTTGTAAATACTGTAGTCCCTCTGGCACTACAGGTTTAGGAGAACCTGAGATGTGGCTTGCCAAGAGAGGCTTGGCTTCCTACCCATTTCAAACGTGAATTCTGCAAGACAGCCAAAGACACCACGGGCTGTCAAATCTGAGACATTCTGCACCATCCCCCTAGTCTTAACTGCAGGTTTTTTTAAAAAATGTATGCCTCTCATTAGGGAGGTTTTTAATCATGGACAATTACATCCATGACAATTACATCCATCAAGGACCAACTCCAGGCCTCCTGATCCATTACGTTTTGATCTCGCTAATTCATTCTTGTCGTGTGCGCTTACAAGTCCTACACCCCTCATTTTCCTCCACACGTCTCCTTAGCCCCATTCATCTTCACAAAACCAGTGACACACACAACTGTGAGGGAAATGCTATGGCCGCCTCATTTCCAGGGTTCCCTTGCCACTGCAGCAGGCAGGTCTCTTGGATTGGCTCCCAAGCTATAAAGGCCATTGTGCTGTGCTAGGACTTTGGCAGGTTGAAGCATACGCCTGACATTTGCATAGGAAGATTCTTTTCATAAAAGAAAGGCTAATATTGACATTCCCTTCTTCCCTGACCCCCTTCTTTCACGCCGAAGAATAGCTTCCTTTCACTGCAAGATCCGAATGGATTTGCAGCCCAGCAACTGTTTGCTGTTCCTGATGGGAGTGAATGCTCAGTTTGAGGATATTCACAAAGCCATTTGCTGTTGATGTTTCATGCAGAGACATCTGTAGTCCAAGGGGCAGCAGTACTCATTCATATATGGTTTTCAATGCCATCCCTAATGGGAAAGCTGAATAGCTTACCCAGATAAACAGTAAGACGTCTTTGTACAGTTCAGCCCCTGCTATTGGAGCTCTGGGTTCTGCCCTTTTGTGAAGGCAGCAGCACACTAACCATAACAGATAATCTCAAATTTTTTAAAAAAACACTTCTAAAAAATAATTTGTGTTCCCTGTCTTTGTGGCATTGTCCACAAAGGCTGAAAAGAGCCTATAATTCCTCATTAGCATAGCTAGAGGACAGCTACAAGGGTCATTCTCAAACAGATGGGACCAACTATCGTGCTTGGTTTAAATATAACAGAGGAACTTGTGAAGCTGCCTTATACTGAGGCAAATCACTGGTCCATCTAGCTCAACACTGTCTACATTAACTGGCAGCATCTCTCCAGGGCTTTAGGCAGGGATCTCTTCTGGTCCCACTTGAAGATGCCAGGGACTGAACCGGAGACCTCCTGCATGGAAAGCAGATGCTCTGTCACTGAGCTACATCCCTTTGCCTGGGCATGTCAAAAATGTTTTCAATATGAGGTTAGGTGTGGCTTTTTGCTCACAAGGTGGGTTGCTGGTTCCTGTGTATACCAGGATATCATGGCATAGGTGCGTACTGCACCAGCATGCTAATTGTAAACAAGGAGGAAGTAGGGATCTGTTTTAAACATGATGACAGCCACATATAAGTGTGCATAAAGGGCCCAGGGTTGGGATTCAATTGGGCCTTTATAAAAACTAAATGAGAATGTGGAGGTATTTATTAACTTAAAATATTCATACCCCACCTTTCTGCTGCAGCACCATGCTTAGGAAATTTGCAACAGGTAAAATTATAAAATATAAATAAACATTAATATAATATACATAAACAATTTCCTTTCCATACAATAAGTCATGGGCTGTAGCAGGAGATAAAACATGGGTAAAAACCAAAGTTTAACTTTTAGGGTGTTCTGAAGAAGTCAGTGTTGTTCCTTCTGTTTATTTAGAGTCAGAACAATCTTGTTCAAGGACTAGTGATCTCACTGAACTTCATAATATATTTTGGCTCTGAATATAAATTTCAGGAAATCCTAATGGCTGCCTTTGACCCAAGGTGAGAAGTACAGACCCATACAATTATGGCATAGTTTCCCCCTGGCTCAGTTTGTAATCTTACCCAGAGAAGAACTCTTATCTCTGTCTCCCATGTCCAGTTCAAATACTCACCTACATCCATCTATTTATTGCCCCCCTTTTCTTTATGGGTGCAGCAGATTTAACAATGGCAGGTGTATCCCTCCTCCCTTTCCCTTCCTTCTTACCACATGTTGGCCTTTGCCTGAGCAGACATCAAGCACCCTAAAGAAATTAAATTCCCCACAGTCCCTGTTATGTAAGCTTCTTCAGGATGCTGAGGATATGGGTGTGGAAGAGAAAGAGGGGATCATTATTCCAACTTTAAGCAGTGACATGACCCCTAATTCAGAAGAATAGGTGCCCAAAATTATTGGAGAGCCATGAGGCCTGATGATGCATATGGCAAAGACGTTGGGTACAAACCTTGACTCCCATTTAGGACCCAGTCACCCAAAGGTGATCAAGCGAGAACCCCCTGAGGTAGCACCTTTCAAGCAGAAGCCCTATAGGAGCTATTGCCCTCATCCAAAGGACTGCTCAGTCTCCACCCAGCTAGAAGTAACACTGAGTAGTGATGGACTGCAAGGCAGCAAGGATGAGAAAGCCTGGCCCATTAAACAGCCCATATCCCAGTGGCAACAGCACCTGGAATAGGTAGCCAGGTCAAGGAGGTTCCTTTTGGCTCCCAGGTGGCCATAATATGTAAGCAGGTCCCTAGGAAAGTTCATGTAGCAAAGAGGATGCCAGAAAAATCATGTGACATCAGACTTATATAGTATATATTATTATCCTGTGCCTCCCTGCTCAAGTTTGCGGGATGTATCTTCTTCTCAGCTTTTAAAACGGATAAAAGCCAAACAGTTTTTGCCAAATTAATTAACTGTTGGTCCAGATGTGCTGCAAAGATCAAGATTTGTCCCTTACCTCATGTCACCACCTAGTGGCAAAGGGGAGAGGTGCTGAACACAACCTCAGAGTTGAGACGGCCTGAGGGCCATTAATGCATTGTGTTTATAGCCCTATCATGCTTTCTTTCTGAATCCATTTGGGAATTGTCCGAGGTTCAGAGACTCTCAGCATTTTCTCTTTGCTGTTTTGCAAATGCATGGCCAACTTGTCTGTCTTCCAGCTATGATCCGGCTGATTCAGGTCTCTGGTAGACATCTAGAGGAGGAGTCAGTACTCCAGCGTACAATTTATACACCCATCACAACCAGAGCTCCAGTGTAGTGGCAATGTGTTGTGTAAGCAAGAGAAGCAGCAGGAGGTGAGCATGACAGCAATCCTTGTTGCTCTGATACCTCCATTTCTTTATTTCTTTTCTTTTTTCTGGTCTGCGGCTATTGTACCAACCTTTCATGTTAGAGAGGAGAATGGAAATGGAGGAGTCAGAGCAACAGGGGTTCCTCTCATGATTACTTCCATATATAGCATCTTCATCCCCAGCTGCCAGAGGCTAAAGGGCTCTGCTGTCTAGCTACCCACTTTCTGGGACCAGAACTCAAAAGCTGGCAACCTGACTGCTAATTCAGCCAGAGATTGCCCAGTTCTGAAGGGCCACAAAACAGTTCATGGAGCTTAGCTCCAGAACATATTCCTCTTTATAATTGCAGGGCAATGTAACCTGTACATGAGGATAAAATTGGTTTCTCCTCTCTCCCTCTCCTTCTTTCTCTCTCTCTGCACAACAAACAGGATGAAATCTTTTCCTCCTGCTGCTAAATTGGAAAAAAAGGAAAATAAAACAAAACAGCAGCAGCCTAACAATAAATATCTTGGAGGGGGAAAATAACTGGAGCATTGAAGATAAAAGAACGGCTGTTAAATGAAAATGTTCGGGCAGAAAGGCATTAGACAGCACTAGTAATTGTTAATTTGTACTCGGTTGGGGTACGAAAGGGCTTTTATTACTTCAAATATGCATTTATTCTGTTTTTCCATTTGGAGGAAGTAACACACAGATGAAGCTCTAAACCCCCAAGGTATTGGGTGAAATAAAGTAAAATAAAATAAAAATCTCCTGTAATGGATTCCATGCTTTTCTGGACCCAGCCACCAAGCCACATTATTTTAAACTGTCTTGTAATGAGTGACACAGAAAATCCAATGGAGCCGGCAGCTTCTGCAGTGTGCGTGCAATTAACTTGCTATCATCAACAGGAAAGCAAATAAGCTGATCTGCCATGCTCATGAATGGCAGGGTCTTGACTGTATGGATAGGAGTGTTGTCGAGTGGTTAGTGATTAGGTTCAGATGGTATGTCAGTATATGAATCTGTGACTTAACTGTGACTGCAGTTTTTTAAAAATAGTTTTTTCTTTCTTTCTTATTTATTTATTACATTTATAGACCACCTTATCTCTGAGGAGCTCAGGGCGGCATACATTCATCTCCTCACAACAGCCCTGTGAGGTAGGCTAGGCTGAAAGGCAGTGACTGGCCCAAGGTCACCCACTGAGCCTTCATGGTCAAGTGGGGATTCAAACCCTGGTCGCTTAGGTCCCAGCCCAGCACTCTAACCACTACACCACTGGATCTTGCATTTGTTTTGGGGAACCACTTACAGGGCAGCAATATCGATTCAGATATATTTAGATAGATATTGGTGCTTTTACTTAGACACTGAAAAAATGAGGGAGGGGGACAAAGACAATATCAGGGCCATCTCCAGTTGGATGGTCCCCTCCTCACCACATGGCCAAGTGACACCATCCGTCCTGTGGAAATGAACACCTGAACCTGACTGCTGCCATTGTGGGACTGCTTGTTATGTGAGCTTGTGGTTATTGGTGTATCCCTTTTGATTTTTAAAATCTTTGTTAGCCGCTTTGAAGACTCCTAACTGAAAAGTGGGGTATAAATTTACCAAATAAATGATAAATAATAATTTGATATGCAGCCAGCGGCAAGGAACTTGCATTCCCTGTTTCTACCAGGACTGTGCTCTAATTGTCAGTTTGCCTCTGACTGCTGGGGGAAGGGGAAGGGCACTCTGGCTCCTGGCATGAGCCCAAGGTCTAAAGGCCATGAGGGACACACTTCCATTTGCCCCGCCGCTTTCCCCCAAGAAAACCCACAGTTTAGCACTGACTCGGATGGAACAAATGGCAATTGAGTTTTCCACGAGTTGCCATTTGTTCTGATTTAGTGCTGAAGAGTGGGTTTTCTGGGGGAAAGCAGTGGGGCAAAGGCAAAATAGCTCAGACCCATGCCTAGAAAGTGCAGGAGAAGTGGAAAACCACTTGGACCCATGTTTTCTATGCACAGGACAAGCCGAAGTGTGGACGAGCCCTAGGTTGTTGTTCCACCTCCATATGTCCATCCCAACAAGATCGCCACCAGCAAGAGACCAGCCTGGCCTCAAACAGATATAAATGCCTATAAATAACTCAATCCCTTAAAAAAAAATATAAATCGGGCACTGTCCAAACAATTTTGCTTCTCTCCCTTTGCCCTCAACTCTCCTTCCTTCAAATGCCTGGTGGCAGGGCTCATGTATCTTATTTTGATTTCTTTATGGTGCTTAGCAAATGCAGGTATAAACAGATAAATAAATAAATAAGACATTGTGCCACATTGCATCAATTCCATGGTTACCAGCTGCCTCTAGATTAGCTTTTCCTGTCAGCCTTCCATATTTTGTCATTTGCTAATTGCTTGCCTGGTTATTCTTCCCTTCTTTGTGGCTGTTACCCACCCAAACCACAGCTTGTTGTCCAGTCACCGGTGTGTGATTTAATAACAAAAGGCAGCCTTTGCGTGATCAAATCTGCCCAGGGACCAGCAGAATCTATCTATCTAGAGAGCAAACTGTGCATTGTGGTTTCAGTTGTCACAAGCACCAGTTTTACAATACCGGTACTCACGTGATCAAGTGTTTGCAGTGCTGGTTTAGATAATCTGCTGCCTCGGATGTTCCTGGGGATCCAGGACTGCAAATCTCTGGCTGATGACTTCACAACTGCAAGAGTTGAAAAAAGATGCTCGAATACACACTCCGTGAATTAATTCTTTAGTAGTAACACTTAGCTTCCAGTTATACATGATTGATTACTGTTTTGCAACTGCTATTTCCACTCATAATAATAACGAAGGAGAGAGGAGGGAGGGGGAGAGAACTGAGGCTTGCCCAAGCAAGTTAGTCCATCCTCAGACTCTGTTTGTTGCTTGTCTCCTTGTGTATGCATCAGCTGCCCTTATGCATTAATGATCTGTGTGCACACCACAGCTTTATGATCTGTTATTCTCTGTAATGTTTCATTAAGAGTTTGTAGCAGAAGTTCCCAGTGGGTGGGTTACGCTGGCTGATTTGTAGTGCTGGGACGGCCATGTTGCCAGCACACAGTCCAATCCATTAACAGAGCATCACCTCCTTTCCAAACTGCTTTTCCTTTACATTTCTTTCCTCTTCTTATTTTCTCTTGCTCGCTGGGTGCTTTGAGCTCTCTAGTGGCAAAAGCAGTGGCAGGAACCAGGGAGACAAGAGGAAGGTGTCTACGGCTCTTATCTTCCTGCTTAATAAAATATTGACCTTTGTCTAAACCTGTCAGCAGAGGAAGGGCTGCATCATAACCTGAAATGCATTAAGCTTTGCCTTAGCTGCAGTTTTTAGAATGCCTCTGTTTTGCAGGTTGTTGCCATGGAATGCTGCTGATTTTCTACTGGGCTTGGTGACATTTTTGCTGGGTGTAAAGACAAGACCTTTGAGCATCCAGGTGAAAACTTAGAAGCACTTGTGTCAATCAGAATTGACCATGGACTGGTAAATCTATATCAAGGCCTAGGTCCTTTGGAATATCAATGCATTGACATTTTAGATCTGAGTCACCCTTGTTTCAACTCACCTGATCCTCTCCTACTGTCTGACAACCCAGTACTCTACCCACATACTTTGCTTGGTCATCTAATGTAAGCTGGAGGTCTTATGAATGGACATGGAGACACTTCTTTTTTTGGTCTGTGTATTGTCTAGCACACTGATGACCTAGAAATGTGCATAAGTTTCTCTCACAGAAAACAGTGGGATAAAAGTGTTGGTGGGGTTGTCGTCCCCCCACCCCATCTCTCTGACTCTCTGACATGTGTTCAGAAGTACTTCCATAAATGCCACAAAGCCTTTGGTCATTTGAAAAGGCACTGCTCCAAAACAGGGGACTGAATTGAAAAGCCACCAGAACTTTAAAAGAAAAGTGTGCACACCAGTACGTCTGCTTAACCATGAATTCTAGGATCCTCAGGAATACAGGTCACCTGAGTATAAAAAGGGTGATGCCAGCTGCCCTGAATTTTTCTCCAGTACACTGTTAACATACTGGGCTTTGTGAGTGTCAACAGTCTTCTCTGTGTAGCAAGAATGCAGGTTAAAAAAAACCCCTCTCTTTTTCTCTCTCTGGCACATGACAAGATTGTTTCTTGGTGGCCCAATGCTAACTTAACCTAATGGGCGATCCTTCCTAAGACAGCTGTTGGCTCTTAGCAATTCACACAAGTATTCATAATCATAAAAGTATTCTGGGGGTTTTTTCAAGTGCAAGTTAATCCAAGCAAAGTTTTATTGGGTACTGATGCCCAGCAGGAAAGCGTGTAACATAGAATTATTGTGCTGCAGTTCTTCCATCTTTCCTTGGACAAGATGATTGCCTCTCTTTTGATTATATCTAAACTTGGAAAGATATATTTGGGGAGCCTCTGTGCCAAAAAACAGAAGCCTAAACCCAAGTGGGTTCCCTACACGGGCCAATATTACTAACAGTCCAAGTGTGATGTTCTCCATTACCCCAGTCCAGTGATAAATATGTCAAGTATACTAAGAGTATGAGAATCGATTCTCTTCACAGGATCAACAAAGCAATTTGCTGTCTGGGCCTTGTTCTGCCGTGAATAATAAACAGCAATAATGGAAGCACGGGCAGTTTAACACACCTTGCGCAATCTGGAATTTGGAAAGTGTTAAGGGCCACATTAGTCATTAAAAGTAAGGAATAAAATAAAGAAGAGAGAATATAAGGAATAAAATAAAGCCCGGGACCTGATTGTCAGCATTGTCTCTGGCAGCATCTAATCCATCAAGGCCTCTTCAGGCTCCGGAGCTCTGCCATCAAACAACAGCCACTAATTCAATGAGGTGTGAAAGCGCCTATTTGTGCGAGGAGAAAGGAAATGGTACTCTTTGCCCAGAGACAATCGGCCTGCCGCTTTTAATCAGTTCAGAGGCCATGAGTGCCAGGGCTGGGGATGATAAAGGTTGTATCGGGGTATGGTGTGCTGATTCAGTGCAACCATGCGTACCACAGGTCAGTGCCCAAAGGGGGGGGGGGGAGGAAGCCGATGGCCAGGCCAGACGCAAGTTTGTACACCTGAAAAGAAGTGGAATGGCATCCCCATTGCATCTTACCCTGCTTAAAGCCCTGTCCTGTGTAGCCTATGCCAAATTGTCTGAACTGGTGTGGGAAAATTATGTCCAATAAACTCCACCATATATCAAGGCGAGGACTGCTTCTAACTGTATGTACATAAAAATATTTCATTTGGCACTTCAGATTGTGGGTTGCTTTGTTTCAGACCACTTTGGGCAATTCCTGCTTGGCTCAAGTCTGATGTAGATAGTTGCTTTGGAGAACTCAACAGATAGCTATATATCTCTATCTTTCTCTGTGTGTATGTGCAGCATTGGGTGGAATTTGCAAGGATAGCAGCCCCTTTTGAGGCAATGAAGACTGCCACATCTGAGACAAAAATGGTGCAGACGAGCCTTCTAAGGGTTGAGGGTTTGGTGGTTTTTTAAAACAGAAATTGCTATGTGTGGTGGTGGTGGGGGTATTTGGGTGAAATTTGCAGGCATAATACCTTAGGGATGATGTTTGCCAAACTTCAGGCCACTAAGTTGGGAGAGGGGATTGTGCCAAGTGCCCACAGAGCTACATGAGGCCCAAAATGTGTTTTATGCAGCCCCCGATGTCACCTAAAGTTGCTCCTGTTCTTCCATCCCACCAGGGTTCCTTCCTTTGTATTAATTTCCTCCTGATTTTTCCCAGCTTTTAAAAGAGTTCCCCTCTCTGCCTCACTTTCTATGTAATTTCAGAACAATTGGAAAGGGCAGCATTTTATTTGATAAAATAAAATAAATTGAGCTTGCTATTTTTAAAAACTTTTTTTCTGGTTTTGTGGTTTGGGGGGCAATAAATTTCCCTCCCAGCTGTCTGAGAACAAATTGGTAGGCTTCTGCCGTGTGTGTATAAAGAGAGAGAGAGATTACTTTTGCTTGATTTCCAGTTTAGTAACTGTATTGCTCTGCTCTACTTAAAAACAATCATCTGCATACTTATTTACTTCTAATTTATATAAGAATGTATAACTGTTTTGTTCATAAAGAATATTCAAGCAGTGAATAAAATACACACAATACATAACAAATACATCAAAACAATATTAAAGCAGCATCTAAAATGTCTTCGTTATATGCGATGTCAGTTACCAGCAAAATTAGTAATAATTCAGTTGACACAAGCCTGAGTAAAAGTATTATGTAAATATCTAAAGCATCAAGTGGAAAACACCTGCCTGGTTATCAGTGAAACAGAGTTCCTCAACCCAGTGCTATCACACTCAAGTGCCTTCAGTCTTCGGTCTAGCATGTGACACTCCTAGTGGGGCTTACTTCTGAGTAAACCTCCATAGGGCTGAGAACGCTAATCTGAGATAGCTATGGGGGAAATTGAAGCAGGGTGGTCTTTATTCTGAATGAATTCATTTCAAGCACCTTTATATGTGGCTCTGCCTCTACACACCACTGGCACGTAACCCCTTGGGCCCTAATCTGTTTGCCCACACCTGATTTAAAAGATGCCCTCCAGAGTCACCAATTTTTGTTTTTGGGCTGAGTGAATCTGAGCATAAGCAAAAGCCTTTCTTACCTGTAAATCCTTCTAGAGGATTCAGAAAGAAAATCGACTTAAGCACAGTGTGCATTTGAACATCCACAGAGTGACCCTGAATGGGCAAACAGCACAGCCATATTTTTTTTAATTCTGTTATTACATCCTTCAGTCCTGGCATGTGGCCATAAGGATTATGTTCTTCGCAACCCTACAATCTCCCCCCATTTCCAATTTGGTATGTTAGTACCAACTCTAACAGTACCCTGAAAATGTTATGAGGAGTTTTGGACATAATCTTCATGTGTGGGCTAATCAACTCATATAGAATTAAATAATTTGGCCCGGATGACACATGATTGGCTTGTGTTATGTATAGTTGCATGGAGACAGGTGGGGTTGCCAGTTCTAGAACTAACCCTTTTATAGCAGAGAGCAGGTAGTAGAAGGATTTACACATTCCTTGGAAACATGAATTACGAGATTGCAGGGTCACATTGGCTAGTCTTGTCCCACCAACAATGCACGCACAGGCCATGTGCATACCAGTGGCATGAAGTAGCCCTATGCTTACACATACTGATGTGAAATTATGTTCTAGCATTCCCATTCAGAACATAAAGAGGGCTCCTTTGTGTGTGCACTCCGACACACTCATGCACACAGCGAAAACTATTTGATTCTGCAATTTCAATCAGAGATTTTCCAGCCTGCTGCCACTTCTCCTTAAGAACGTGGATTTTACAAGATAGAAAAATAAAGTACAGGCTTTGAAACAGCACCAACATTTTGTTACAAGAAGAGCTTTCTTCAATCCCAACCTCTCCACCTCGTTGCTTTCCGTGTTATCCCCCAGCCAAATCTGCTGCCTTTTCTAGACCTGTTCAATTTGAACATCATGGATTGTTAAAAAGAAACAGAGCCCTGGAACGGGCACCAGCCAGAGAGAGGAGCATTTTGACTACTACTAAGGTTCTGTCCCAGCATTAAGGAAAGAGGCTTCATGGTTGGAAGGGTATGGCCACTTTGAATAAAGGACTGCAAAAGAATAGTTACTTCCTCCTAACTAGGGGTCCTTTGTCTTTCAGCTTGATCACATTCTCTTTGCTACTCAGGACTCAACCACACTTTCACTTGACCCATGCTTTGATCGTAAAGGTAAAGGTACCCCTGACCGTTAGGTCCAGACACAGATGACTCTGGGGTTGCGCGCTCATCTCGCTCTATAGCCTAAGGGAGCCGGTGTTTGTCTGCAGACAGCTTCTGGGTCATGTGGCGAACCAGAGCAGCGCACGGAAACACCCTTTACCTTCTCCCCGGAGCGGTACCTATTTATCTACTTGCACTTGACGTGCTTTTGAACTGCTAGGTTGGCAGGAGCTGGGACCAAACAATGGGCGCTCACCCCAACGCGGGGATTCGAACTGCCCACCTTCCAATCGGCAAGCCCTATGCTCTGTGGTTTAGACCACAGCACCACCCAATTCCCCTGGGCCCAAGATTAATTCCCCAGGGTCTCATTGCGAAAATCCCATTTTACCTGCTCAATCTGATCTTACCAGATGTGCAGAAAATCCAAAGCCAGATGTTGCTTAACCAAGCTTCAATTCAGTGGGAAAGGTCAGATTTTCATAAGGCTTAGTCATGGAAAGGAAAAGCTATTTGATTATTTAATAAGTTTACAATATGATCAAAATACAGGGCAGGCGAAAGTGTGGATGAACCCTAATGCTTATTTGTTTCACTTTCCCTTCTTGCCTTCTTGTGAGCTGCCCCCACCTCTTCCAAATTCACTGCCTGTGTGCCAGCTTTTTTGGGTGTCACATGGCATTCTGAGTGGTTATTATGCCTTATTTTAAAACATGGCCTTGGATTTTAAAAGTCCAGCTGCTTCCTCTTTCAATTTCCAGCTCATGAGTTGACAAATTCTCCATTTGAAGGTCAAACCCCAGCTCCTGCACCAATGTTTTATGAGCCCAGGAAGAAAAGAAGGGCATTTCCTTTGAGAACTCAGTGAGGCTTGCTATGTATATTTATGACAGAATTCTCCACTGGATGCTTGAATACCCGTTTAACCGCTGCACACAGGGATCACAGTGTAGCATTTGCCTCTTGAGGACCAAGATAAGAGAATAAACTTTTGGTGTACAAGTTCAGGGTTAAATGATCCAACTGAAGTTGAAAACCACGCTCATAAAACCTACACATTTTATTTCAAAAGCCTGAGGTCTAATGAAATAACAACTTGTCTGCCATTGCATACCCTCCCAGTAGGCCTTTCTGAAGATGCAAGAGATCATCATGACCTGATTGGGACCTTGGGACCCATTATCAAGTTGGCTAAGGTGTTTGTTGCCAAACCATGGGTCTTTTCTGCTGAGTCCAAGATCTCCTGCTCCTTCCCCCATTAAAACTATTCAAATTATTCTTTGCTTTGACTAGGTGCACTATAAAATGCAGGGCCAGTGAGAGTCTGCAGACATGCCGCCATCTTAATTTGACCGGAGGCACTTGTTTTAGTTTCAATATATTCACAAGTTCTCGCCAAAAGATTGTGAGATGAAATGGAGAGCCCAGTCCATGTGCAGTGCACATGGCCCATAGCTCAGATAAAGGCCAGACAGACGGTATTGGTTTTCTGCCCTATGAGATTCATCTAAATTTGCATCTCTACATATTGTAGGGGACATCTGGAGCCTAACAAGCCTCCTAAAATTAAATTCCTACATTTAAATGAGTACATGCAAATTTTATGTTAATCTACGCCATAGGCCTGTGCCCCGTGTCTTTTAAGAAACTAGCAAAGCTCCTGGGGTTTGGCTTCTTGCCACCCTCTGTATTTTTACATGCGAGGGTCAAAAGGGTTAAGATCTGGTGAAGTAGCAGCTTGTTTTCATAGCCTCCAAGAAGCCTCTGGTGAAGATGTCAAAAATCATCATGAGCTGACTGAGGCTTGGATTTCTTGCCGCTTTTGATTCCTTGATGCTTTGGGAGTTGTATTGTCAGGCAGTCAGGGAGGGGGGAGGCAGAATCCTGTTATGTACTCTCCTGCTATTTCCCGGAATATATTTGTGTCAGCTGGCTCCCATGGAAATCTTGGGGTCAGTGTTCCTTTCTATAGAGCTAGTGTTATCAAAATGGTAACCAACAGTGCTTTTCTGTCAAAGAAATTGGAGCACATTTATTGCAGAAAGTTTCTGCCACCTACAGACCACAATCAATAACGTTTCCAGGGAAAAGCAATTGCAGAAGCCTGACTTTTCAAAATATGTATGTGGTAGCAACTTAGTTTCTAGATATAGCAAGATGTGATTTTTATTTGTTTGCTTTGAAATCTGCTTCTTCCACAAACTTGGATTTGTGGTCTTCTGGAAGGCATAAGTGACCACTTTGCCACCTGGACTTTAACACCAAGAGCATTCTATGTCACAAAATCATTAACAGAAGTTGCTTGCAACCTGCTTCCAACTATCCTATTGCGGTGTTTCGGGGGGGGGGGGAGAGGAAAAACCTGTGTCTGTAAGTGATTAATTAATTGATGAAATCAATTGAAAGCCAGACAGTTAATCTGTTCAGGACATGATCTGAAGGCACATGAGGCAGCAACCTTGCTGCAGCTAATAAGGTTTGGATCTCATCAATGCCCAGATAGAAGACTCACCTGGAAACTCTATGTGCACACCTGGAGTTCTATGAAGCAAAAAAAAGTTGTGAGCAGCAGCAGATGAGACTTTGCACCACTATGCAAAGCCTTCCTTTCCTTGGCCCTTCTACTCTCCCACCCAGTAAACAGCAGTGCACCCACTACCAAGAGGTCAGGTAAACACCACTGCCTTACCTCATAGCCACTATAGGGAGTGGGGTATACCTGTAATTACTAAAACCAATTTCTTCTGGTTAACAGAGTCAAGAAGAAATTAATTCAGAAGCAGTGGTGTAGCTAGGGCTGGACTTCAGGGTCAAAGTCGAGAGCCCTGCAAATCAGCCCCCACCCCAAATAAATGACCATCTAGAGTGTGACAGACACCATAGACCTGTTGTGAGCACCTTGGCCTACGTGGGTATGCTTCTGCCTACCCGAGTTGATGCAATATCATTGCATATTATTATTATTAAAAACATTTTATAGTAAGAGCATAAAAAGAGCCCTGCTGGATCAGCCTAAAGGGCCATCTAGTCCAACATTCTGTTCTCACAGTGACCGACCAGGTGCACTTGGGTAGCCTGCAAGCAGGATCTGGTTCTGCCCACCTGCAGTTCCTAGCCGCTGGCATTCGGATCCTGAAAGTTCAAGGAAAACATAGCCTTTGTGGCTAGTTGCCATTGATAGCCTTGTCCTCTTTTAAAACTATCCAGATTGGTGACCCTCACTCCATCTTGTGGGAGCAAATTCCATATTTAAACTATGCACTGTGTGAAGAAGTATTTTCTTTTGTCTGTTTTGAAATTTCCAACACTTTATTAGCTGTCCCCTACTACTAGTACCGAGAGGGAGAATTTCCCCCCCTGTTTTACAATTTCGAATATTCATTTAAACAACCTTAAAATATCGATGCCTTCCCTTCTGCTCTTTCCAAGGTTCATTTTGCATAACATAAATCCCTGCATATTTTACATAAACTAAAGCATTCAGTATTCCATTATTACATCCATCAAAACTTATAAACACTGTTGAATTTACCTTAATGCTGCCAACGTTTTCAGCAGTGGTTTTCAACCAGTGTACCGTGGCACCCTGGGGTGCCTTGAATGATGGTCAGGGGTGCCGTGGGCAACACTGGCCTCTGTCCCCCTTTCCTTCCCTCCCTCCTCTGATGCCCTCTTGTGTCTCCGCCTCCCAAAGGCTTGCACAGCTGTTTGTTGCAGGAGTCCTGGCTACAAGCTCCCCAGACAAATGGTGCCTCCGGGGCTGGCCAGGGGGTGCTGGTTGCCAGGAGCTAAGGAAGCCTTGGAGTAAGCAAGCAAGCAGGTGAGGGAGCCCAGCCAGCCAGTCCACCAGCCCAGGTCCCTGTGGGGCAGTGTGAGGAGGCACCTCTCTTTGGGGCAGGGGCGGGGCAGCTCAGAGACCATGGGTGGCAGCAATAGCTGCTTGGAGGACTCCCAAGGAGAGAGAAGAGGAGAGGAGGCTGAGGGAACACTCCACAAGGGAGCATGTTCAAAAAAGGGTGAGAGGCTACCGGCTCTACAGGCAAGGGGTGACATAACTGGGCTCCTGAGCCCCACAGGGGTGGCCACATAAAAATGTATTTGGTCAAGGGAGCCGTGGACTCAAAAAGGCTGAAAACCACGACTATAGATAGAAATAATAAAAATATCCATCAGTACAACAATATACGATGAGAGAAGGTAAACACATAACTTGTGAAAACCACAGAAACCTTACTTCTTACTATCTAGTGTAGAGTAGACAATAATTGTGCACATATTAGAGGAATAAAAATTCTTTCTGTGGTGAAGATATTTTTACAGCATACACACAGAATCATGCTCATTTCCCATAATTTGCGAGTTTCATTTGGCTCGAGAAAATTCCTTTTAAATGTCAATAAGTCAATGCATGATTAAAGTATTCAATAGCAACACAGTTGAACCAAGAATGTACTTTGACAAAAATAGTACACAACTGTAGTGATTTTGGAAGCATCAGTAGAATGGATGTTTAGAGGGGAACACTCATTTCAGAAGAGGACCACAATGCTGAGGGAATTAGATGTCTGCAGATATAGCATGAATAATGTCATAATAAACTTTTACCTTCAATGTTGGTGTGGTCCATGATTAAGCCTTGATTGATTGATATTGATTGATTGATTGACATGGTAGCCAAACTTGTCAATGCTCCACTATTTGTCAAGACCACAGCCTTCCACAAGTCTAGATTGCCAACCTGGCCTTGAATATGAAACTTCGATTTTAAAATACCTTGTTCCACACCTAGAAATATGCCCAATACAATGACACCCAAACAAGATCAAAGATGCCTGTGGTAACCATGGAGTAGGCATCTAGAAATGAATAATTCTATTGATTCTTGCATCCAACACATTTCCCATTCCCCCTTTTCCATCACATTCCCCCAGATTTCAGAGTAAATTAAAGTTACATTATATTCAACACTGATGTTCTACTGCTACCTAGTGGCTACAACCTATCACATCATTCAATAACATTATTTACAAAATAGAAAGTAGGTTCTTCAGCTGTTGTACTTGGGAGACTGAGTCAGGGTACTATGGATGGTGGTGGTGATGTATATCAAGAGTTAGGAATCTGTGGCCCTCCAGATGTTGCTATGCTAGGTGGGGCTGATGGGAGTTGGAGTCTAACATCTGGAGGGCGACAAGTTGCTCTTCCCTGATTTACGTGCATCCTTTAGGAAGCTCAGAATGGTTTATGTGGGCTCCTAGCAGCTTCCCATCCAGGCACTGATCACATCCACACATCAGAAGCCTCATAACTCTTACAGGATTTGTGCTCCCAGACCAATCACTGCATCCCATTGATTTGTAGTAGTTGAAATAAATAGAGGTGTACGAATGACTCCCAATAACTTTCAATGTCTCTAAATAAGCAGGTATTACAGAGGTTCCATTAGTGCTTTATATAAGGCAGAAACAACAACAACAAAACACCCACAGAAGAGAGAGGGCCATTTGAGAATTTGGTGGTTGTATCCCTGCCAGAGAATGAGAATGAGAAGGTAGATCTGGCAATGTCTCCCAGGGAGAGGCAGACTCTCCCTGGGCAGAGTGCCTGCCTTCAGGCCATGAATTCTTGCAGTGACGAGTAGCTGGGCATTCTCCACTTCTGCTTCAAAGCTTAGCAGGGAGGTAGGGGAATTCATTTGAGCAACTTCACAGCTCACATGTAGTCTTGAAACCTGTTTACTGACCTTGGGCATCTGAAACTTGACCTTGATTCTGAATCGGTCTTTTTATGACTTCCCCTTTACCTTGTAAAAACATCTGGACTATATGCTTCTCTTCCCACAATGCTGAGTCTGCGCTAATAAATAATCACTTCTTTACTTACAAGAAAGTGCACTTGTCTTTTGGGGCAGAAAACAGTGTTGATTACTTTTTCTTCTTGGTAACCTGCAGAATTTCTCATTCTCAGATTGGGTTTGGGGCATAGTTTGATTCTTTGGGATCCCTAACATTATCCAGGAGTCTAGGATACACAGATTCTCTCTGTCACAAAGGAAACTGAGATAAAAGTGCAAATATAATGGGTCTATTAAACTCTCTTCTTTACCAGCTTCAAACTTTCCCCCTGTTGAATTTGCACCGGTATCCTTTACATTGTCTTAACTTGATAAGAAGGAAAATGTCTTAATTGCTGCCATCAAGCTATACTTAATTTTATCAGGGAAATAGACAACCCTCAGTAGAGAGCCTATATCAAGAGAGCATTTAACAATGGGTGCAATGCCTGGCATAAAATGTGGATGTATTAAATAAAAGTACCAATTTATTTTAAAGAAGCAGAATGATGAAACAAAATATAGTAAGGCTGGCTTAAGGAAGGAATGAGGAACTTGTGGCCCTGCAGATGTTGTTGGGCTATAACTTCCATCATCCCTGACTTTTGGCTGGGGATGATAATTGTTCGACAACATCTAGAGGACTACAGATTCCCCATTCCTGATATAGAGATGCCTTTCTTCACCATTTTGTTAACAAGAAGTCTACATAAATAGCAATATAATTGGATTTGTGGAGGTTTTTTGGCTTTCCAAATGTAGTTCAAGCAGTAAAATGGCAGTAGCCATAGCAAGCAAGCCAGATTCATTGTACTAGGTTTGCTAGTACTGTACAATGTACTAGATTTGAAGCACATTCATGCTTCCTCTAACCTCTGAACTGCTCCCTCCCTGAGAGGACTGAAGAGATGTGGGATGTTTTAAGTGAAACATTATCATTTTCCATAATGGTATCAAGATGCTGGCAAAGTATTCTCCTATGATGTAGCAGAGAACTAGTGAAGCTTTCCCCAAGGTACTAGCATTCACATATACTGTAACACTGATCTTCAAGTTGAACTTGCAAGTTTATTTTTAAAAGTTTTCCGCTTTTGATCTTTTAGACTGCCATTAAACTTTTAGATAACATGTCCAGTAAAAAATGAGTCATAGGAGAAGCTTTGGACTGTGCAGCAGTATTTTATAAAATAACAAAATATTATTGGAAGGTTTCAGCACAAGCTAGATAAAAATAATAGAAAGTTCATAGAATCATTGAGTTGGAAGAGGGAGCATTGCTGGATAGGCCATATAGTTCAAACTATGTTTGGTGCAAAGAATTCAGACAAATAGCATCCCTAATTGATGGTTATCCAACTTTTGCTTGAAGACGTCCCATGAGGGAGTGCTCATTGCCCTTCTGAATCAGAAGATGGTATTTTTGTTTTAAAAAATCACCTGAAAGGTCGTAGATCAGTGGTAGAGCATCTGTCTTGCAAGCAGAAAGTTCCTGGTTCAATCCCCATTGGCATCTCCACGCAGGGTTTGGAGACACTCCTTCCTAAAATCTTAGAGGTCTGCTGCCAGTCAGAGTAGACAGTATTGAGCAAGATGGACCAGTGGTCTGACTCAGTATAACACAGCTTCCTGTGCTCATTTATATTGCAATTTATTGCAGGAGGGGACCATTTATTTAAAAGTGTGTCTTGGATGTTGGTGGAACAGTAAAACAGCCCAGTTTATTTACTTTAGTGCCCTTTTCCAGGGATGAAGCAGTTTTATGAACTTCACTGCAGCGAGCGCTTATTTTGGCACTCCAGTGAAACAGGGTGGAGGTAAAAAGGTAAAGGGGAAAATATACACACAGAAGGAAAATATACTATATCAAGAGTCTGACAACAGATGGCAACAGAGTACAACAAATGGAATAAACAATACGAGCGTATTCGCAACTGCCCTCTCTCTCCATACTCTTTATAACTTTATAAATATCTATAATATCTCTCCTTTATTTGCATTTTTCCTGCCCTTAGCAAACATTTTAGATATTCCTTCTGGGAAAGAGCTGCTACCCTTGACCAGCCGTTTTCTGCACCTTTCCCAACAACTAGAACATTATAAATGTGACTAAAGCACAAATCTGTATAATGGTACAAGAATTTCCTTTACTTTTGGTGCAATGTTTACATCTGATTTTCCACTTAAATTCCAACGTCAATTTCCTGCAGAGTCATAGACAATTTAGATTCCAGCACTGTATATCTGAAATTAGAGGTTTTGTCCTAAAATGTCCCACTCTCTGTTGAACTGCTTTGTTGGCCTTTCCTCATTTTGAAAAATCCTTTTGGGGGATATCAAACGTGGTGTAGGTGTGGGGACTTGCAGTTTTAACCATTATCCAAGCCTTGTTTTTGGCACAGCAACATTGCTACCACCTTTGCAACATCAGGTGGGGCTGTAGTTCAGTGGGAGGACACAGGTTTTGCATGCAGAGGCCTCTGGCACTTTCAGGTAGCATAGCTGTCAAGCGTCCCTTATCTGGAGGGACAGTCCCTTA
The DNA here is from genome assembly GCF_964188315.1 of Podarcis muralis. Lineage (NCBI taxonomy): Eukaryota > Metazoa > Chordata > Lepidosauria > Squamata > Lacertidae > Podarcis > Podarcis muralis. Next base: position 60,562,220 of record NC_135659.1, read on the forward strand.
TTCCAGCACCATGTCCTGCTGCTGTCCCTTATTGATGGATGTCCCTTAAATGTCGTCCCTTAAATTTCAAAGGAAGCAGCTCCTCTCCCTCCCTCCCTGCTGGCCGGGGAGGAGGGAGGCTCCAACTGTGTTGCTTGGCTGTGTTGCTCACCCAATAAGAAGTCTAAGAACGACTGGGGGGTGGAGCTTGCATGCCTTGTGCCGATCAAATCGGCTGCGTTCCCTGGGGACTCGCCTTTGCTCAGCGCTTCCCAGCGGAGAGGTGACGGTGGTTTTCCGTGAGGCTTCATTTGGCTGCTGGCTGGGCTTTCTGCCTTTGGCTCAGAGGGCTCAGAAGTTGAACATACCTGTGCTGAGTGCTCGGATCAGAATTGGATGGATACGTCATCGACGGCCCACTCACCCTTGCCAGCGAAAAGGTCTGTCTGGAGTGGGGGCACATGGTGGGGGGAAAGGAAAGATCTCGTGGGAGGGGAGGCTTTTGAATTTGTTTTGGAGGCTCCTTCGATTGACTTATGGGGGAAAATAAAGGAGCTGGTTGACTAAAATGGTGGGTGACTGGCGATCTCGTGGCGAGGGGGGTAGGCTGTGTGTGTGTGGCTAGTTAATGCAAGCTGAGGGGTTTTTTGAATGCTGGATGCCTTTTTGTTGCACGTGCTGCTACTAACTTTGTAGTGCAAAGCCAGGCCAGGAAGCCATCTTAAGTTGAGGCTGCATAGGCCTTGTGGTGCATGTGATTCAGATTCTATTCAGTTGAACCTCTGGTTACAAAGTTGGTTGAACAGTGTTCTCAAAGCTACCAGCATGAGTTTGATCAGACTGCAGGAGGACAGGAAGACTGGAGTGCCTGGAACAGGTGAGGCTGCAGGTCCCTTATTTTGGCTGCTGATCCCTTATTATCAAGGCTGTTGGTACCTTATTTTCAAATCTGTAAATTGACAGCTATGAGGTAGGGCTCAGAAAAACTCCTCCTTTGAAACCCTAGAGAGTTTCTGCCTGTGAGACTAGTGGTACAGGAGACAGGAATGATCTAGCTGGCCACTGTGAGAACCAGATGCTAGACTAGGCATGCCTTTCTTATGAGAAAAACCCCTGAGGTTTCTAGATTTCTGGTTCACTTGGGTGTGGAGAGGAAGCCATTGGGGTATAGGGAGACAGATCTTAATGAAAGCCTCTGGTTCTATTCACTATATTTAGTTAGCTAGTTAGTCAGTTAGTTGATGGATTGTATTTATAGCCCCTCCCCTTTTATAGCCCCCCTTTGCTCCAAGGAGCTCAATATATCTTACATGGTTCTCTCCCTCCTCATTTATTCCTCACAACAGCCCTGTGAAGTAGGTTAGGCTGAGAGGCAGTGACTGGTCCAAGGTCCCCCAGTGCGCTTCATGGTTGAGTGGGGATTTGAACCCTGGTCCCCCAGGTCCTGGTCCGACACTCTGACCACTATACCAAACTAGCTCATATATATCATGCTGTGCTCCTGCCATACATGCATTGCATCCTATGGCCTCCTATATTAAGGAATTCAGCAAGAGCACCACCTTTCAGTCTCACAAATGACAGGTGCACAGTTGAATGAGGTCTTGCAATGCAACAGGAAATAAACCAGCGAGGAAGGGGTATCCACTGAATCATATTAGATAGATCCCACTATGAGCCTTATAGTATAGCCTCTCCTCTTCCCCGAGGGGAGGGGTTGTGTGCAGGAATCACTTCCCACGCTTGCGGGGCGGTGTGGCCAGGCCCCCTGCGTCACTGAAGTCCTGGGCCCGTGTCATGTCCCCCAGCCAGCCAATCCAGTTTAAAGGTAAAGGAAAAGGGACCCATGACTATTAGGTCCAGTCGTGACCGACCCTGGGGTTGCGGTGCTCATCTCGCTTTATTGGCTGAGGGAGCCGGCATACAGCTTCTGGGTCATGTGGCCAGCATGACTAAGCCGCTTCTGGTGAACCAGAGCAGCGCACGGAAACACCGTTTACCTTCCCGCAGGAGTGGTACCTATTTATCTACTTGCACTTTGACGTGCTTTCAAACTGCTAGGTTGGCAGGAGCAGGGACCGAGCAACGGAAGCTCACCCCATTGCGGGGATTCGAACAGCCGACCTTCTGATCAGCAAGTCCTAGGCTCAGTGGTTTAACCCACCGCGCCACCCGCGTCCCTAGGGGCGTAGTTTAGCCGCATTTAAACGGCCGCGGGCCCACAAGCTTTTCCTTGTTTTGTTCCGGCTTCCTTGGATCACCCGCCTGCCCTCCCTCTATGTTTTGCTTCAGTACTTGACCTTGCTACGGACCTCAGTTGGTTGCCTGTTCAAGGGGCCTGGTAGGTATTTTTTCCACTTGGCAGATTGGCACCAGCCAGTTGGTTTTTCACCTTGTTGTTGTTGTTTAGTCGTTTAGTCATGTCCGACTCTTCGTGACCCCATGGACCAAAGCACGCCAGGCACTCCTGTCTTCCACTGCCTCCCACAGTTCGGTCAAACTCATGTTTGTAGCTTCGAGAACACTGTCCAACCATCTCGTTCTCTGTCGTCCCCTTCTTCTTGTGCCCTCAATCTTTCCCAACATCAGGGTCTTTTCCAGGGAGTCTTCTCTTCTCATGAGGTGGCCAAAGTATTGGAGCCTCAGCTACCTGAGGTAGGTTTTTCACCTACCTTGTAGTAAATTGTCACAACTTTGTAAAGTTTGGCAGTTAGGCATTGGAAAATGTGTTGTGTGTTGGAGGGGAGGTTGTGGCCATCACCTACCCCTCCCATGAAATGGTATTCTGTTAAAGGAATCCAGCGGTTGTGGTACCTGCCCAGGTGTTAGCTAGGGCCATGGCACGACCCTCGGTGACTCTAGGGGAAAGCTTCCAGTTGATTTTCATCAACTAGCTCCCCCTACAGGTTGTTAACCCTTGTGTGACTCCCTGCAGAGTGGGCAGGAGTCAAGTATAGTCTGTTTGGACCCAATGCCTAAGCCAATATCACTCACATGCTGTAACCAATAAAGTTGTGGCCTTTTTTATCCCATTAACCTAAAATACTTGTATCCTTGTGTCTTATTTCATCACAAAGCAGGGAGCGGGGCCTCGACTCACAAACAGCATTTTCTGAGATAAACATTAGGCTCTGTATCCATCTGGCTTGTAACAATGGGCAAAGAAATTAATTAGTGAGAGTGCTTCCGTCCTCCCACTATGGATCCCAAGGGACTTCAGAGCCTCAGGGGTTCTCCTGCTTTCAGAAAAATCCTGGCGAGCTTAAATTGTATGTCATATACCTGATATCTATACATTAATGTGAACATTACAGTGGTACCTTGGGTTACATACACTCAGGTTACATACGCTTCAGGTTACATACACTTCAGGTTACAGATGCTTCAGGTTACAGACACTTCAGGTTACAGACTCCGCTAACCCAGAAATATTACCTCAGGGTAAGAACTTTGCTTTAGGATGAGAACAGAAATCGTGCAGCGGCGGCGCAGTGGCAACAGGAGGCCCCATTAGCTAAAGTGGTACTTCAGGTTAAGAACAGTTTTAGGTTAAAAACAGACCTCCAGAACGAATTAAGTTCTTAACCCGAGGTACCACTGTATATGGATAAAGAAGGGACAGTAAAAAATGAATGCCTAGAGGAATATTTAATACTGAGTCATGAGATTGCAGGATGCACTAACTTTGTCCTCTGATCCACTGACATTTTGCAAACACGTTTCAGGCACATATATCTAAGAAAATAAGCACATAATAAGAACCCTGCCGGATCAGGCCAAAAGTCCATTTAATCTGGCATTCTGTTCTCACAGGGTCCAACCAGATGCCTATGGGAGGTCAATAATACTCTTCTTCTACCTTCACAATCATATACCAGTTGCTGGGAATCATAAATGCTTGCTGGATTCCCACATGCAGCTGGCTGGCCAGTGAAAGAAGAGGATACTGGATGGACCTTTGGACTGACCCATGTCTAGCTCAGTTGGTTAGAGTATGGTACTGATAACGCCAAAGCTGCAGGTTCGATCCTTGTATGGGATGGCTGCATATTCCTGCACTGCAGGGGGTTGGACTAGATCAGCCTTTCTCAACCTGTGGGTCCCCAGATGTTGTAGAACTACAACTCCCATCACCCCTAGCTAGCAAGGCCAGAGCTCAGGGATGATGGGAGTTGTAGTCCAACAACATATGGGGACCCACAGGTTGAGAACCGCTGGACTAGATGATCCTCAGGGTCACATCCAATTCTATGATTCCATGTCTGGAATGTGTTTGCAAAAGGTCAAAGGTTCAGGGGACAAGGCTTGTGTATCTAGCACTCTCCTGGCCCAATATTTCAAATATCTGCCATCTTGAGGACCAGAATCCTGTTTTCTTTCTTAAATTAAATTAGAGATTCTTGGAGTTTGTGTGAGCTGAGGAAGGAGTTTTCTGCCAGAAAATCTGGAATGTGATTTGGGGCTGGGTTGATTTAGCAGGGGCTATTTGTTCTATCAGTACCTTTCTGTAGAGCTCGTGTTCTCTTCATTGTTAGGCTTGATCTCCTGGATAATGGGTAGCGGATCCTGCCTTGGAGCAGGTGGCTGTGCTTTTGGGCCTTTGGGTTAATTAGGCTCCCATGGTGGAAATAAAAATTCCCATCTTATTCAGTCCAGATCTGAACCAGATTCATAGCTGAGGCTCTGGATACAGTCCTTCCATTGCTGCCGAGGCTTCAGCACCTTGTCTTGGAAACCATTTGTGAGAGATTCTTAATTTTTACATCTGCGGCACTGTCTGCGGTTCATTAGGCATAAGCATGCTGTTGACCTATTGGTACTCTGTGCTTCTTGGATTTTATTTCCTAAAATGACATTTTCTCCTCCAAGATAACAAGTGAATGCATGAATATTGATGAAGCAAAAGGTCACATGGACAGAAAAAATAATTCAAAGGCTGTGCCATGAGAATGAACTCTTCAAAGCCATAAGCTTGCTTCAGTCAACTAAGCCTTTGTCAGTAATTCAGCAAATAACATGAACACCTGATTAAATTGCAACTACTTTGGCTAACTGTACCCTTGCTCTGCAAGTCACATGTTTGAAATGCTACTGAATTTTCCTTAAAATACAGGGGCTTTACTTTAAAATGCAGGGACTTGTATCTAATGGGCTCTATTTTTAATAGAAAAAGTAACTGCAGAACGTGCGTCCTGCCGAAGAAAAATTGCATATTTTACTCCTAATTTGCAAGGTGGGGTTTTTAATGCATTAAATAGAACACGTTCCTCTGGATTTAAAATATTGAGAGTGCAACTTCTGTGACTTATATATGGGTGTTGTTCAATTTGACGCTGCATTATGAAGTCGACGGCTGATGTGGAGAATAGAAGAAATTCTTAGTCTTCTTCCCTCATGCCATTTTAAAGAGGAGCCTCCCTCCCCATGCCAATCTTCCCCTTCAGCTTGCAGCACTGGCAGCTGCAAAAATTTGTAAAAGTTTCTTATATTTTAAGAAGTTTCTTCTTAAAATATAAACACACAAACAAACAAACAAACAAATAAACAAACAAACAAACCCCACAGAATTGGATAAGACTTGTAGATCTGCCCCCTTATGTGGAAACTCCTGGGGGAAAACATATCTTGGAGCGGGAGAAAAAATGAGCAGATGAAATCTGTTTTCCTTCTTCCCCTACCTCCCCGACTTTCTTACACTGAACGTTGGTGCTTTGCAGAGCAAAGGTCTTGGGTTTAATTCCTGGCATCTGCAGTTAGGGCTGGGAAAGCTTCCCTGTCTGGAACTCTGGAGAGCTGCTGACAGTCTGTGTTCAGTCAATACTGAGCTAGGTGGGCCATTGGTCTGACTTGGTGTGAGGAAGTTTTTTACAAGACACCCATTGTTCATCTTGTCAGTCATTTTATCCACCGCCTGCTAAGTTTTGATCACACTCCCAGACACAAGCATTATGTAGCTTTGTGGCCTACTCCAGCAGTAAAGTCTGGAATAGGAGACAACAGTGATCCAGTTGGAGAACAACATGTTTTATTTATCAACCACTGATCTTAAGATACTGGCTCTTTCTTCCTATTACTCTTGTCATAGGTCTTGTCTCCAAAATAATTACTTACCGGTACTTCCTCTCTCTCTCTTTCTGGCTTTCAGAACTCTCTTGGGCTGCCTTTGGGCTCTATACACAAATCCCTCAGACTAGGAGCTGCCCCGAGAGAAGTGCGAGGCATAAACTTCAACTTTTTGTTATTCAACTAAGGAAATCTGTGAGAGAAACCAGACTTCTACATGTGTATTATTCCTTCTTTGAAGAGTGTAATTCAAATGCACCTTGAAGTATGGGTGCTGTACATCTCAATCTAATAAATGTTCATTTTCTTAACCAACTGATTTTACTGATCTGCTATGCTTGTACTGATGTTTTTATTGTAGCATTATATTCTTATGCTGTACACCACCTTATTATTTTTCCACAAAAGTGCAGTTTATATGTTTTTAATTTAAATAAACAAAACCCTCTGTGCATTTTCTTCTTCTTTTTGCAGGGGAGGAGATGCCACTCTGGAATGATGGTGGAACAATATGGTGAGGTATAGACTGTAGCCACACTTGGAAGTGAATGTGCATCCAATTTCACCCCCCATTACTGACCCTGCAAGTGACCCAGTCACACACAATGGATTCTGTCAGTTGGATTGGGGTCCCTGGCTCCATGAAGCCCACATCAAAACCTACCTTATCAGATTTCCCTTCCTATAGGTTTTTATGATGATCATGCTATTTCAAATCTTATGGTAACTTAAAAAACCATCATTTTAAAATCAAGTCCATCAGATCTCTTGGCTGAAGACATAGGTGTCCAAATAATAATAAAAAAATAATAATAATAATAATAATAATAATAATAATAAGAAGAAGAAGAAGAAGAAGAAGAAGAAGAAGAAGAAGAAGAAGGTATTTATACCCCACCCATCTGGCTGGGTTTCCCCAGCCACTCTGGGCGGCTCCCAACAGAATATTAATATTAATAATAATAATAAAGCGACAAAACATTAAAAACTTCCCTAAACAGGGCTGCCTTCCGAGGTCTTCGAAAAGTCAGATAGTTGTTTATTTCCTTGACATCTGATGGGAGGGTATTCCACAGGGTAGGCACCACTACCGAGAAGGCTCTGCCTAGTTCCCTGTAGCTTCACTTCTCACAGGGAGGGAAGCGCCAGAAGGCCCTCGGAGCTGGACCTCAGTGTCCGGGCTGAATGATGGGACACTGGGCTGAGGCCGCTTAGGGCTTTAAAGGTCAGCACCAACACTTTGAATTGTGCTCGGAAACGTACTGGGAAATGCAATGCAATGGGGTGCTGTTTTCAGTAGCTAGGCTATCAAATTCTCACACCTGTCAAACTCTTCTGCTAACAATACTACACCCACACATTTTAATGCCACCTGGGTGTAAAATAATGAATTGCCCGGTCTCTGATCCTCTTACCCCTAATTTGGACTTTTCCATAGGGATTTGAAACCTGAATCCAAGTGGGGACATCTGCTGCTGATCATAATCAGGAGCACTGGGGAAATTGACAGAGTGGGTTTTTATTTGCTACACTGGCTGGGTCTGTCAGCTGCTGTAGCACCTCTGCTCCAGCAGGCAGTGCCCTTCTCAGGGGGAACCGCAGTAAGAAAGTTTTTTGTTTTAAATTGGATTATGTTCAATGAGGAAAGCAATTTAATAATTTTCATTTGTAGTTTAATGGCTTAATTTATTTAAACAGTAATGATTGTGTTATTTTGGTTAAAGATAACTAGAAAAAATGTAGTTTACCAGTACTGTTATTATACTTAATCATTAAGTGAACTATGGTGATGTACATGTAGTTACATATGTGTGTTCTAGTCCAGCTGCAGCCACCACAGTCCAATTTTTAGATGCCTGGTGGGAACGTGGCTGAAAGCTGAAGAACAGCAACTCCTTGTACATATGAAGTTTAATTTTCGAGAGGCATCTATCAAAATAGTGACAATCAGAATGGCTTTAAAAATTGTAATTTCATTTTGTTTTTGAACATAGTATTGAGATAGTATTCAATCTAAATTGAATATGAACAGAACATGCTAACAATCTTTTAAAAAGGAGCAATGATCATTTAACAGAGGCATGGCCCTGTATCAAGCACATTGTGAAATATGGCTACTGTATTTCTTGTACAGTATATAAATCACCCTGGGGAGTTCTTTGGGGAGGAACATTTAATTTTTCCAAGTCTTTTGGTGATGTAATATTTTAACAGCTGTTAAAACATATCTACTTATTCATCAGCTGCTTTTTTAAAAATAACATTTATAGCATATCCCAGAATCACTTTCACTTTTCTATTGATCCAATAGACTAGAACTGAAATATATTTGCTCCTTGACACTCTTCTCAAAATTATCCTTTGTGAAGTTAAATATTCTTCAGGTAATATCTGGGTAGTTAAATATTAACCAAACTTTCATGGAGTGTATTTTGTATCTGTTATAAACCCAATCATATTTGTTTTCAATATTTTATACCTAGAAAAATATTTGATATTTTGCAGTATATGACAATGGGCTCCTACAGAAGAAGAGCAGGATATCAACATCATAAATAATAATACATATTAAGAGTACACAATCGTATTAAGCATTTGACAGGTAACATGCAACAAGTCATATTTGACAGTGAAGAGCTTATGGAGAAGTGGTGTCCACACCCACTTTTGGACACACCGACTACTGCCATGTGGTAAATGTGGTCCTTGAGCCAAAGAAAGTCAGCCTGATGTAGACGATTAACATCATGAAAGGCAAAAACCAATTAGCCTTTCCCCCTCCTCATCTTCTTTGAAAATATTAATACTTTGGTATCATAAAAACCCTCATATAAAGACATATTTTTATCGGATTATTATTTGTAGAGTGTTCTAATCCAATGATGGGGGATTAAATGGGTAAGACTCACATACTTAAGATACCGCTCCTTCTGCTCTTTATTTAACTTAATGCATCATGACAGTAAATCCAATTCCATGTTTGCCTTTCCCCCTTTATTTCCTGTTTAGACTTTAAATTCATCAGTTTGAGTCAGGTATTGGGAATATTCTTTTAAAAAATGTGGTTATTACACTCAATAGGTTTCTATAGCAGTTACTATATTTAGTGTTGACCCTATTATCTCTTGCGTTTCAGTATCACTAGGCCATGCCCTATTAAAAATGTCTCCTTTGAACAAACAGTTTTACTGAATGCGTCTAAGCAGACTGCAATTTTAAAATCTCTTATTCCAGTGTAGTATGTTCGGTAGGACTGTCCTGGTCCCTGGAATATATCATTAAAACTATGTATGTGAGACAGGGTTGTTTTCAACATCCTGGGAAATCTAGGATGCTTTTAGTTAGAAGCAGCACTGTCAGCTCCTTGTTTTTTGTTTACATAGGAAACTGGTACCTGTCTGAGGCCTGGGCCTTGGGTTGGTGTCCTTTTCAGTGCAGGGGTAGATTCAGTCTAGATCGCAGTAGTTTGGGGTGTGTCTAAACCTGGAGAATCAAGCACAAAAGTTGATCAACTAAGGCGTCTTGTTTCAAAATAAAAACAAAACGGGGAAGGAGGGGTAAGCAGTATTGTTCTTTTTCTGGCAACTGGACAAAAGCAAAGAATAATACAGATACATCATTCCCCCCCCACCCCCCCAGTTAGCTGACATTCATATTCAAGCTTGCATTTGGGTGGTGGTCTGCTGGCTTTACCGGCCTGGTTTTTCTTTCCTTGCCGTTGTATCTCTTGGGACTCTTTCTTGCCTGTTTTTATCCTGAGTCTTGAATGCCTGCCCGTCTGAATTCCAAAATTATTTATGCTTCAACTGCCTCAAGTTTTGTTGTTTCTTTTGAGGATGGTGTTTCTGTAACCCTTCAAGAAATGACAGGCCCAAGGAGGCTAGCATCTACAAGGAGAGGAGAGAGATAATATATTCGTTCCAGTTTAGGCTAGGAAAAGTGGGCCTGAATGACTCCAGGGAAAACTCTGAAGGGTAGCAAAAAGCAGTAGGATAATGTTCCCAAATACCTGTGCTACCACTTTACACTGCCCCACATTTTTCACTCACAGTCTATTTGAGACGCATCACTCACTTTGTACTCAATCATGTCCTCCAACCCAGCAAAAAACAGAAGCGACCATTGCAGACCTGGCCACCACAATGCCACCTCTGCCTAACCAGGCCCTCATGGTAAGAAGGGGCAGCAGTAAGATCCCCGCCCCCCACCTTATCTTTGACGGGAAGAGAAAACTAGTTTAGTAGGTCCAGATTGGAACATTATGCCTAATCAAGAACACAAGTGAAGTCCAGCTCTGTGTCTGCCAATAAGGGACACAAAATACCTCAAATAAAAGCTCATTCTCTAAAAATCAAACAAGCATTGCCCCCGGCTTCACCAGAAATGGCTGGCCCTGCAGGGACAACACTTTCTAGAGGAGGTTCCAGAAAAAGGGCATTTTGAAAGCTGGATTCCTAATGCAACTGTGGAGAATTTGGGAGAGATTTTGGACTACAGGGCTGTCATTTAACCCTGTGTATCATTGTTTTGTTTTCCCTCCAAAACAAACGCCCACATTTAAACCAAAACATTATTTTGAAACAGCCAGCCAGGCTTGTGATTGATTCTTCTGTGAGAACAGCTAGACACCAAAACCTGGCTCTCCTTGTTGCCAGGGTCAAATAGTAGCTAACATGACAGAACTTGTGTTGGGCTCCATTCCTGGAAATCTGCAAATAGTTTATGGGTCATAGTGCCATGACCACATCCTTGGCATGGATTTAGACTCTCTACCCGTGACTGCCTACTACCAGTGGCATAGCGTGGGGGGTGCAGGGGGGGCCGGCCGCACCGGGCGCAACATCTGGGGGTTAGGGGGCGCAAATCCACGGGTTAGGGGGCGCAAATTACTTGCCTTGCCCCGGGTGCTGACAACCCACGCTACGCCACTGCCTACTACATCAGATTATGATCTCCAAATATATTGTATGTAACAAATCACTTTTATTACTGTGAAGAGAATAGTGTGATAACATGACAGCTTGTTTACCGTGACTCCTAAGGAGTAGAAGCCAGCATGATTCCTAGGTCAGAGAGTATCACTCTTTATGTTAGTAAAGAACTGTGAATGATTTGCTTTGATATTTTATTTATTACATGTTTATCCTGCCTTTCCTCCAATAAGCACAGGGGGTACTTGGTTCTCCCTGCCTCGTGGCCATTTTATCCTCATGACAAAGTGAGGTAGAGGAGGCTGAAATAGAGTGATTGGTCTAAGGTGACCTGGTGAGTTTCATGGCCAAGTGGGGATTTGAATTTGGCTCTCCCCAAGCTGAGGGCAATGTTTTCCCGAACTTGAGGAGAAAATATAATCCTCAGTATTTTGCTGTTTATATGGTTTTGAAAATTGTGTATACTGTATATTATTAAACTCTTTTAAATTATCTTTTATGGAGAGCTAATTAATGTGTTTATAATATTTTGTTTGTGGCTTTTGTCTTTGTTTGTTGTGAACTGTTTTGAATATACTGTATACAAAAAGCAGTGTACAAATAATATGCCTGTGACTGACAAGAGTGATTCTTATGGGATAGGGACAGCATTTTCTTCATCAAACAAGTGAAGCCAGGTGACCAAATTCCACCAAAAGAAGACTAATTTGTTCCCCACAAGAGAATTATAAAAACCTTATCTGTGAGTTCTCTTCTGCGCCTAATATACATCTAGTTGTAACATTTTAATTTGTGGGACTCATTATCGTATATTTGTCAGAGTACAAGTTCTAACATTTTTTGTCAAAATAGTTCAAAATATCCCTGGAGATATTCATTTGAACATCATATTTTGCTGTTGCTCTCATGCCCAGTTTACAGGCTTCCCATAGGCATCTGCTTGGCTGCTGTAAAAACAGGATGCTGGACTACATGATCCAGCAGGCTTGTCTTATGTTTTAGAAGTGGATCTTTGGCTTGTCAAGAGTCAGTCTTTTGACTGTTACATTGAAGATCTGTATTGACAAAAACTTTTCTATGGATTTAACCAGATGAAACTACGTGAATAACCCCAGAAGCCATTCTCATTGGATACAAAATGTTATTAGCACGGGTCCAAAGTGATCAATTATATCAGGGTAAGCCAGATGGTTGGACCACAGTTCCCATCATCCCTAGCCTTTGGCCATGGTGGTTGGGGCTGATTGGACTTGTGGTTGAACAACATCTAGAGAATATCATGTTGATGCCCTTTATTGTTTTTGCAGCACTCAGCAGTCAAGTATCGGGTGGGGGGGAGTTATTTGTATAATTTTAGCATTATTCTAGGGGTCCATCTCTGTGAAGTTGATAAGATATTTGAAGATATAAGATATATGAAATGGAATGCTTGTTTAGTAGTTGATTTCTTTGCTTCTTATTTCCCAGCAATCACTGTAGAATTCATTTGACGGTTGTTGAATTTCTGCTGTAACAAAAATCTTGGCCCAAGCACCTTGGCCACAATCCAATGATGGACTTAAGACCAATGAAATTAGAAAGCTTAAGTGTGCCTTTCTTTCAGTTGAGTTTTGGCTTTCGTTGTAAATGAAAGGTCACAGATGGGACATAGTTGAAAGGGACACAAAAAAAATCACACTGTACTTGCCTTGTCAAATATAGTACAAGCAGTTGCAGTCTTCAAATAATTTGGTTCTCTACTAAAATCTGCCACTAACAGGATTTATGAAGTCCAATACACTTGGGCAGTCATGAAGAAAACCATGTAAATTATTATGTTAGTTGACTCAAAATTTCCAAGCCAACCTTAGAATCATATCCCATATTTATGAACATTATTTGATATATAGCAAGCAATAACAAAGGGACGCGGGTGGCGCTGTGGGTAAAAGCCTCAGCGCCTAGGGTTTGCTGATCGAAAGGTCGGCGGTTCGAATCCCCGCGGCGGGGTGCGCTCCCGTTGCTCGGTCCCAGCGCCTGCCAACCTAGCAGTTCGAAAGCACCCCCGGGTGCAAATAGATAAATAGGGACCGCTTACTGGCGGGAAGGTAAACGGCGTTTCCGTGTGCTGTGCTGGCTCGCCAGATGCAGCTTTGTCACGCTGGCCACGTGACCCGGAAGTGTCTCCGGACAGCGCTGGCCCCCGGCCTCTTAAGTGAGATGGGCGCACAACCCTAGAGTCTGTCAAGACTGGCCCGTACGGGCAGGGGTACCTTTACCTTTACCTTAAGCAATAACAATGGGTTGTAGGCTTGTTAATAGGTTGTGAGGGTTTGATAAAACCAAGCCCTTAGTCTGCTTTGCAGACTGGTGCTGTGTAGCTGTAAACAATAAATATTTGGGAAGGTAACTAAACACATCCTTAGCTTGAATGAATCCAAAACATTTGACTGCTGAGACTACAGTCCTTTATGCTTTACTAGAAAGTGTATTGAACACAGTGGAACTTGCTTACAAATAAATTTATCTGAGACCAAGCTGCTGATGATTGACAAAAATCCTAAACACAGGAAGTTGCTACACACTCAGCATGTGTGTACCCCAGCTGAGCTGGGATGGGGTAGTTATGGTGGTGTAGCTCAGCTGAGCTGATAACAGCCAGCTGAGCCAGAGATTCACTGAATCCAAAATTGCCTATCCCTTTGATTCTGAGCTCAGAATTGCTCCCTGAGGCTCCAATATGTAATTTTCAAAATATTTTCTGGCAAACTAGACAAACTTTATCTAAGATACAGTGAAATACTTGAATTTAAGATGATTTAGTCCTACTGAGATCAATGGAACTAAATCCATCTTCTTTTACTTGATTAGATTATAGCCTGATCTGTAATTCTGAATCGTAAGTATGTATGCTGTTTTATGTAGGAGGCTAGGAGCTATTGGAATACAAATGGGTTTATTAACCACCATTTCCATCTCTGACTCCTTTTTGAATTTTCTTTTAAAAGTCAACTTTTCCTTTCATTAATTGATTAATTTCCTTAACTGAATCTCACTCAATTTGGTACTTAATTTGATGTGACAAATTCATTGTTTTTCCTAAAAATTCTGCATGGTGAATATTCTCTTGCATATATTCCCATTTAACAGGAGCTGTGTTTGAATGCCTTTTGGATAATAATTGAGGACATGCGGAGTCACAGATTTCACCATACGAGGGCATGTTTTTGTGCACAGAAAAAGTACCTTTGGTGATACTTTTAGACCAGATCATCCTAAGAACAGGTTTCAAACATTCTGCAATATTGAACTCTTAGAAAGCCTTTTTTAGATGTTTATTTATAACTTTCATTTATTTATTTAGAACTACTGTGATCAACATTACACTGGAAGGTCCCAGGGCAGTGATGCGTTCATATTAAAATGAAATAATGGTACATTAAAGAGAACATTACATTGTCAAAATAATTCATCATAAACATCACAAAGCAGGAAAACCATCAAGCAGTAGCAAGGTTTATCCTCCTTTTCCTGGTACCTTAGTTTGGATTTACCCCACCTACTCATATTCTTTAAATAATACACCATCACACTCAGAATATTGGAAGTGTTTAAAAAATATCTCACATCCAAGAGCATTTCTATTCCTTAGTATCCACAATGCTCAGTCTGAAAGCTTTGTTAAATTGGTTTTACATTCTTCCACATTTCAAAAATCTGCATTTTATTCTGCCATTTTTCTCATTTGATTACAGTAACACGCTAGCAACACAGCCAAATCATGACCAGCATGTTCCATAAGATATTCAGATGTCACAGCTACAGATGGACTATTGTTTGTGGCACCTCCAGACCTTCTCCTTTTGTGTTCCTGAAAGAGGGTGTGTTAGAATCACGTATAACATGAGTACTACTTAAAAAAATACTTTTGCCTCACAACTTCTTGGACACTTAACGGATGGTCCGCAGGCCAATCTTTATCACCCCGAGATCTAATTCCCCACATGGTAGCCTTTTGATGTCTCTCCAGTGGCATTTCTGGGCAAGTTTGACTTAAACTACTATAATTCCAGGGACAGCCTGTTTCCAGGAGTGATTAGAGTGGCAGTATTTCGGGTCACAGACTGCACATTATTTTCCAGGCAGATTACTCTACCAGCCTAGAGCCTTTCTGCTGGCTCCTGCCAGCAAGGGACTAACCACCAGCATTTCCACCCATCTGCTTGGCAGGTGGAAGTGGGAGGTCTATGCCAGCAGAGTGTTGCTGGTGTTACTCTGCAGAGGGAGGGTGGTGGAGACCCATAAAACTGGGCAGAGGGACATTTTAGCTCAATCCATACCCATTCAACCCAACACTCAATCCAAGCAGTCCTTGGATTGCTCTGCCAGTTTGGATTGCAAGTCAAAATGATCAATGAAATGTACCAATTCTATACAAACACCTGGAGGAAAAGTGGGAAGATCCCATTTTGTGGAGCTGCAGCTTGAAATATGGAGCAGCAAGCCACTCCAATTTATTTGTAAGTGATGTTCATTGTTTTACATGTATAACTTTTAAATTTTCAAATTTCTTTCAATTAAAAATAAACATTTTACAAACTTATTGATATCCAAGGACTTCCCTTCACTTTCCATGGTTCATTTTATATATCTTCCATTCCTGCATATTTTACTATAACTATTCAAGTCAGTTTTCCATTTTTACACCATTCAAACATTAATTACACTGTTGAATCTATCTTAATTCCGCCAGCGTTTTCAGTTGTGTCCAATTATTTTCCATATATTCAAGAAATGTTTCCCATGCTTCTTTAAATACGGTATATGTCCTTCTGGCTCTCTTATTCTATGTGTTAAACCTGCAAGTTCTGCATATTCTAACAACTTAAGTTGCCAGTCGTCTTTGTCTGGGACCTCACTCATTTTCCATTTTTGGGCTAACAAAACACAGGCCACTGTTCCTGCATAAATAAATAAGCTTTTCTGACACCTAGGAATTCCCAATAAAAAGGACTCTGGTCTTTTGGGGAAGGTAATTTTAAACGTTTTTTTCCAACTCATTATAAAGAATTTCCCAATATTCTTTTACCTTTTTACATGTCCACCACATATTGAAAAGGTCCCCCACCCTTTCTATACAATAAATGATGTTCACATTGTTGGTTCCTCCTGCCCCTTCCCACCACTTTCCACATCTGTTTTTCGATGGTAAAGCTTCTATGAGCTGGAGCGTCCATTCTCTTAAAAGCAGCTATTAATGTCCACTTTCTATCCTGCATCAACAACCTTTCGAATGGTGCAAAAGAGGCTTAGAGGTACTTGTAATGTCACGGGTGTAGGTGCATTATCAGACAATGATGGTGGAAAGTGAATTCGACCATTGTCCCACCCATTCAACACGCTACCCGACAAGCTCTCTTTCCGTCCATGAAAAATTACGCTATAATAAATTTAAGCTGCCACAAAACTCTTCGTTGCCTTTGTGGCATCCAAGTAATATAACCTTTGGAAAATACTTGCTTTTTGTGCCAGTCCCACGTGTAATTCTCCCCTGTTTTACATTAGTTCCTCCTTTATTACAACACAGAATCTGGGGTGCCTCAAAGACTAATGCATCTCATTATGGCATCAGCTGAGTGGCTCAGTCCAGGAAAGCATATGCTAGAATAAAAATGCCTTTCAGGTGTCCCAAGGCTGTTTGTCGGCTTCCCCTGCTGCAACTAAGAGGCGAGATTATTTATTAGAGGCTTTACCTGGTGCCATTTGCTTCTGATCATCCCTCCTTCCCTATTCCTCTATTAACCCATCGTCCCCACTCAAGACCCCTGGCTAATGACTTCTCTCACTTTCTCCCCTTGCCTCCTCAGTCGGGTAATCCATCACCTCCTCCCTCTTAATTAGCACCCGCCTCCTCCCTGCCTCGCGCCTCTTATCGACCGACACGCCACTCCTTTAATTGCTGGAGGAGGAAGAAAGAAAGAGAGGGATCGGGATCAGTAAGGGGAATCTCCGCGTGGCGCGTCGCCTGCCTGCTTTGACTGTTTGCAGGAGGTGGAAGCAGCGGCGGCAGACAGCGAGGAGGAGGCGCGCTCCTGGGCCCTGGCGCGCACTCCCGCCACCGCTCCTCCCGGGGGCGCGCACGTGGTCCCCCGGCCGCGCGCCCGATGGTCTCTGCCCTAATGCGGGAGTCTGAGCGAGAAGGCGCTGCAGAAGGATGGGAGCTGTGCGGGGAGGAGGCGGCGGCGGCGGGGGCACCGGCGGAGAGGTCTTGTAGCCCGGCGGCGGGTGCGGAGCAGCAGCGAAGAGTATCTGGGCGGCGATGAGGCAGCTGTGAGCCTGGCCTTGCCGGCAGGGAAACAAGCAGGGGACTCAGCCCGGGCGGCGGCGGCGGCTGGCCAGGTAAGGCGGCCGCGCTTTCTCCACGGAGGTGGCTGCATTGGGCAGCTGCGGCCCCAGGCGGGGAGATCGATGGAGGCATCTTTCGCATCCCCGGCTTAGGGCATCAGGAGGTGGCGGCTCCGGTCATGCAGCAGCTAAGCAAGCAGGGAGAGAGCCAGGAAAGGGGTGCATCATCTTCCACCTTCGCCCTACCAAACGTCCTGATCTCCTGTCCTGGCTCCACCAGCTCATCCCCCCCCCCCACCAGCACACACCTCGCCCCACTGCAGACCCCAAAGGCTCTTCTTGGCCTCCGCTGCTGGTCTTACTGCAGACCCGTGTCTTGCCTTTCATGCATTGGCTGTGCACTTTGCCAAGCAGTTTCTGCTCCTCATGAGCCCCCTTGCCCCTCAGCAGGGCATCTGGAGTTGCTTTGGAGGGGGGGGGTATACTTTTGAGGCGGCTACAAGCTCCAGTATCCCGCTACTGCGGGTAAAGGAGAGAATGATGTGACCCAGCCTCTTGCAATTTGGCCTGCTTTCTATTGGGTGGGGGAGATGTTTGACGTTTCTGGCTGATTTATTTATTTTTTGCTGGCAAGGAGGCTGGGAAGAGACATCCCCAAACCCTCAGACATGAGGAAGCTCTGTGTAATTCATCTTCCTGTCATATATGAAGAATTGTTGTCTGATGCTCAGTAGGCCTTGATGCTATGACTTTTCCAGGTAGGAAGACCCTTGGAATACAGATGCAGATGTCTCCCTTTCAGGACCAAGTTGCAGATGCATTGAATGGCCATTCTTCCTCTTTTTGTTCTGTCTTGGGTCTTTCAGTTCACTTTGATTTAAAGCAACAAAAATGGAGAACTGACTAAAATGTGCTGGATACATGACAGCTTATAGATGCTCAGTCTAGAACTCTGAACTAGCATCCCCCCTTTCCTACCTACTCAGAAGCATCAAGGCTAGTGTTTGATGCAATTTCTTTCTTTTCAATTTTGCCTATGTATCTACAGGCTCAGGTGTGGTACAGATAGCAGTGACGTGTTTATGTGTTGGTTGCTTGAGAGATCTTGCGTGCACAGTTGGAAAACAAGCAAGAACCTCAAGCCCCATAATTCTGGACCTAAAGGGGCCCCTGGGGATTTATGGAAACCTACGGTATCCCTTTGCCTGTCAGTTGGCTTTAAAAATGGGAGGGCAGAACATCTTTCTGGAGCATCTGGTACTCATTTCTGATAGGAATAGGATGCTAGAATACAGGGATTTGCTCTGGTGTGGCAGCTACAACAATATTTTCTGGGGTGGGGTGAGGCAAATATATGCTGTGTATTAAAAGCCATGTTCATCATGGGCTGTTAGGATCAGAGTTGTGGACATATTTTAAAAGAAGTGAGCTTTGCATAGGCAATTTGAGTCAGCCTAGTTGGTATTGATCAAGGAGGTGAAAGTGCTGAATCATTTGTACTTTTTCTTCTCCCAGCATGTTAGGCTCTTCAGTCCCATTATCGTCTTCAGGAAGTGCAAGATCTAGTTGCTGAATTATCAGCCTTCAGCATCTTCTTTCACTTTAACCAGTACTGGCATGGTGTGGGAATCCTTTGGACCCCAATAGGCAGCTCTTAACTTCATCTAAGTGTGACTTTAGATTGTTCTTTTTGATTTAGCTGCTCCTCTCAATGTCTTAATAACATTTATGACACAGGAAGTGTGCTTACAATATTAGCTGAAACGTATGCTTGGAAAATACTGCCAGTAGTTGAGAGAGGATTATTTTGATATTTATATATTTTTTACTTTTCAAAATGAAAGGGTCTTCCCCACTGATTCAGTCACATTTGAGGTTTAGGGATAGGTGCTTCTTGTGTCTTACTGAACACTGATCAATACCCAGTGCTGCTATTCATTACAGCTATGTGTTAACATCGAACATTTTAAAGTCCCCATTGATTTTTTATGGGAGACAGTTAAACACATGTTTAACTCTCCCACTGAAATGCATTTATTTCAGTGTTTATAGCCCCAAGTATGAAATGGCACGTTCAATTAAAATATTTGTTACCTAGAAACTAAAACTAACCTTTTTAGGGTGCAACTCTGAAAATAGTACATCAATAACCCCCAACCTTTTGGCCAACTTTATGCATATGAAGATCCAGGATGAATGTATGTTTAGACCAACACACTGACTATTTTTTCCCTGGGTCTCTACCTCCTTACAGAAATTGGATTTGGGGACCTAGACAGAACCCATATGAAAGAACAATATCTCGCAATCATCCTAAGTCTTCACGTGGGTAGAATTAGCTAAGAGGTTGTGCTCACATTTTAAAAGGATGTTTGCAATGGCAAACATGAGTCTGTGAAAATAAGGCCATTGGTGATGAAACCTGTCTAGCCTGTGTAGCAGATTTATTTTTCTTTTGGAATGTGTTATATTCCTATAAATATATACTGTGTGTATATGTGTGTGTGTGTGTGTGTGTGTGTGTGTGTGTGTGTGTGATTCAACTGTGTGAATTTACTCACAAGTAGTCTCATGGACTTCGGGAGATCTGCCTGCTCCATTTTGGCTGTATGAGAGTGCATCTTCCAGATGTTTTGCAGACTTGCTTATGCCTACAACTTACACCTGCAATATGCTGCTAGCAGCCAGTGATTCATTATTCTCGCAGTAAATACACCACACTAAAAGACTTATTCTTCATCTTGGAGGTAATCCTTCCAGCTCAGACTTGGACCTTTATGTGACTATTGCAGTTATTCAGCAGTCTCCAAGAATCTTTTTCAAACACCTTGTTATTTGAACTTGTAACGTGGGTAATAGTAAAAAAAGGCCCTGACAGTTGATCTTAAAGGTTGTGATGAGGACAAGCCTGTAACTGAAGTATGCAAGGGCTAACTTTCTGCTTAACTTTTGATAGACTGGGCCTTTTGCTTTGGGCTGACATGATTTTTCTCTCTCTTTCTTGGGAGAAGAACTATATCAAGATGATGCATAAGAGGAATAGAAGCTTGCTCACTTATTTGGGTACCTTTGGCTCTTTTAGGGCAAAACCAACAAGGATTCTGTTTCCTATGCGCTCCTGGCAAGAAGACAAAATAAAAATCTCTTGATTGAGAAGCCGGCGCTTCTCTTTATTTTTTTTCTTAACCATGTTACCCTAAAATACCTATCCATTAAGCAGACAGCTAAATTGATTGCCAGCATGATTGCTCTGTTTCCTCAGAATGTTTTGGTGCTAATCAAACTTACTGTAGCTAATCCTTTCTAAATAAATAAATACCAACTGCCGTCTCTTCATGTCCCCATGAAAATGAAGTGCACTAAAGAAAGCATGTACTGGCAATAGAAAGAAATGGCTTCTGACTCTAATAATCAACGGAGGCAGAGCACCTCCTAAAGTTTAAGAAGCCTGATTTGCCTGTTGTGTTTGGTGTTCCCTGGGACTGATAGAATGTGATAGCAGGGGCACTATGGCAGGAAATCCATTTTATTTATCTTAAGGCTTTTTCATGCTCTAGATTCTAGAATGTGGGACTCTGTCGTCCTATATTTATCTAAAGTAATTGCAGTATATAGTGCTCCATTATAGAACAGGACAGGACAGCCTCTTTTTCTTTCTTTTTAAAATACACATGGCCTGGGGAACAAGAACATTTGGCTAAGCAGAAATTCAGGTTGTTGAGCGTGCCTGAAAATTATATAGGGTGACTTTAGGGAGAAAACACAGTGCATGTGGGTAGCTGCTTCAGATTGCATATTCTGTTGTTTCAGAATGTCTCACAGCCTTTAAATATAAAGTAGGGATATATTATTCTTGCATTTTGAGCATGGCTGGGGATCCCACTTGGAGCTGCTTGACTCCAAGATAGCCTCCCCATGGACACTTTCTTCTGCGTATTTGTGTTTGTGCTGAACAGAAAGACCCATTCTGTTTGAAAGTATCTTCAAACTCTGCAGGAACATATGAAGAGAGAAGCCACAGCTCAATGGTAGAGAACATGCTTTGTGTGCAGAAGGTCCTAGGTCATAATTCTTGGCACCTCAAGTTAGAAAGGATCAGAAAGCAAGAGATAGGATATCAGAAACCCTGGAGAGATGATGCTGGTCAGAGGAGACAGTGTTAGGTCAGCTGGACCAACAGGCAGACCTGGTATAAGATCACCCTATGTTCTTATGAAGCAAATCGCTCCACACATAAACAGAGGTGTCCCTACAGTCCTCAAATGTATACCACCTCATTGTTCTCACTCTACTTCCATTTAGGTAAACTATTTAATTGGTATTAATGTAAGAGGATTTGCTACAGGGACTGCCTGAGAGAGGGGTTGCTTGGATGTCTGAACTTTTGCCCTTCTCTTTTCCCTTTTAACAATACAGATCAGTTCTGATCACAATTATTATTATAATCTGAACCTAAATGACCACTGTATTTGTAGAGCAGTGTGCATGTGAATTATATCGTCCCCTCATCAACTCAGATGGACTAATAGACATGTGTAGTAAGAGCTTCGGCTTACTGGCTTGAGGCCTGTTATGGATGTAACTGCATACTGCTCATTGTGATCTCCATGAGCTTTGGGTCCATGTGGCTACTCCCCCTCCCATCCCATCCTCCAACATGGGCATGAGAAAGAGATCGAAAACTTTTGTTTCCGTTTTCAGTCAATCACAGTTTTAGTGTTGCATCCAAATTCGAAACTGTGGTTGATCTTAACAGCAGTTTATTGAAATAAGCAGTTTATTGAAACAAGCCAGGATTTATTATCTGGAAGAATCATTATGTGATTCTGCTTTCTTCAGTCTGTGTATGGCAAACTTGTCTATAACGTAAGAGTTAAATGTGTAAGTTCCTCTATAGCAGGGATGTCCAACAGGTCAATCGGGATCGACTGGTCGATCCCCGGGAAGTTCTGGTTGATCGCGGTCTCCTTTTCCTTTGCGGTGGCATAAGAGCATCTGACCCCGCCTGCTTGCCCCGTCCTTCTTTTTCGCATAAACGTTGGAACAGAAGATGGAGTTTTTGCTGTCAGGTAGATTGTTTTGTTAGCGAACTTTTGGTCAGCGACTTTCCCCCTTTCCCTTTACTCAATTTTGACATTTTTGTCTCAAAAACGCGACTTTCCTACCTAAAAAAGCTCAACAACTTTGACCTGAACCCCCCAAAAGGGGTAGATCACTGCCAGTTTTTTATTCTGTGAGTAGATGGCAGTCTTTTGGGAGTTGGACGTCCCTGCTCTATAGGAAGCAAGTGTGTGGAGTGTGAGGAAGCAACTTTCTGACGCCCCCCCAGCTGAATGGTGTTATAAGAATTTTAAGGTCTTAGATGTATAATAAATGTTCATGGATGTACCAAGCAAACACGTACATAGATATATGGACCACATGTCTGAGGCAGCACAGGAGGGCAGTCCTGAAACCATTTTAACTCCCAAACTGACCAAATGTTTCTCTGCAAGGAGGGAGGAAATGAATAAAAAACCTTCCCATTGTCTCAGGAATTAAGTAATTACCATCTCAAAGGAATGGCCAGACTACCAGAAAAGGCAATCAGATAAGGCATTATCATATAACCTGGCAGACAGGAAAAACAACAACATTCAAATTTCTGTTGTAGACCGCCTTTTCTGTGATGTATGTATGATGTATGGAGGGGTGGTCTTGAGCTCCAGGGCAGGGAATTGCAAAATGGATATATAAGGCCTTGTGTGCCATTGATTGAGGTCTTTCTCCTCTCTCCTGCATGTGGGGGAGCACCCTGTTGCAACAGTCAATAAAGAACAGGCTTACTAGCTGCTTTGCTTCTCAGTATTCTCTGGTTGGTCTCTATTATTTTCTCCTACTGATAGAGAACCTACAAAAGGACTCTATATGGGCTATTGGATATCCCATGAGGGAAAAGGATCACTTTTTTTTACTTATATCAGTGGTTACACTGACTGCATAACCTCCAACATTTCTCCAATTAAGTAGTCCATAATGATTATTTTACCACTTATATACCACACATCTTACTGGGTTGACCCAGCCACTCAGGGTAGCTTCCAACATATATAAAAACATAATAAATCATTAAACATTTTAAAAAAGCTTCCCTGTACAGGATTGCCTTCAGATGGCTTGGGAATCGGATAACTCCATACCCCACAACATTTCTCCAATGAAAATAGGGACATCCTAAGGAAAAGTGGGACATTTCAGGATCAAATCAGAAACCAGGAAGGCTTCTCTAAATCAGGGACATTCTTGGAAAATAGGGACACTTGGAGGGTCTGTGACTGTGTGTGTTACATCACTTTTACACTTATCTCTACAGAAGAAACTTGAGGTAGGTCTAGAAAAGTTCCAGATGCCACCATTCCTACCAGGAAGGGCACCTCTTTTGTAGTAATGCTCTTCTGCTGTTAAATATGGTAGTCAGAAATTTAGAGTGTGTAGACTTTCCTAAGATTGAGATGTAGGAAAGCTGCATTTGTTAGTATTTCTGTCTGCCATGCAATAATTAAAGCCCTGCTAGAAGGTGTAGAAGGAGACTAAAAGCCCCATTGTCCTGTCAGGCAGCTATCTCTAAACTAATATTCAACGTTTGCCCCTTCATGGATCTTTAAAAACATGATAGCAGCAATTTGATATATTCACAGAGGTGCTGCCTGGTTATTCTGTGCTATATTTCATCGCTGCAGGCTGGCATCATGCAACTGACTTGATGAACTGGCTCATTCTCTGTGCCACACATTCTCATTTTCACTGACTCAGCTGTGTCCTTTGCCTGGTGAGCAGCTCATGCTCTCTCTGCAGAAGCTAATGCGTGTTTTAATATCTGTTCACCAAGGCGCACTTCTAATTTGTTTCCCTGAACTCTGTGGTTTTTAGACCTTGGCTCCTTAAGACTTCTTTTAAAGAGTCAGAACTGATTATATTTTAATTTTTTTTATTTAGTCGCAGGGGGGCTCATACCGTTCTGTGATTTTAACGACTAATCCATTCTCTTGTTCACAATACCTGCTGCAACCACTGTGGTTTGTATGTGGGGTGTGTGTATATCTGTGTTTGCATATTCACAAACAGGATAACTGGGCAGATCAAATTGCATGGTCTGGGTTTTAATTAGAGAGTTTCACATCCATCCTTGCTTAACAGGTCCCCTACAGCGGATCTGTTCACTTGACAGCAGTTAGGCAGCTGCAGTGCTGAGATCATTGCCTAGTGTTCTGATGGGCATTGTCTCCTACTCCGCCTGTCTGTCTGTCATATCCACCTGTTATCTTTTGTTTTGCACTTAGTTGGGGTTTTCTTTTAAGCTGGGCTAATCTTGATTTGTTCTGCTTCTGTGCAAAGGGGAGGCCCCCTAATACACAAACAAAGTTCTACAGCGCCAGTGCCATATCAAAAAAGCACCTAGTTGGCTGTTCTTGCTGCCAGAATTACAGTGCAAGCCTGTCTGTGTCTGCTTTGAAGCAAGCCCCACTGGATACAAAGGGGTGTACTCTCAGGTATGTGTTTTTAGGATTACAGGCTTATCAAAACAATCTGTTTATCAGAATGAAAACAAAAAAAACTAGCAGGTCTTATCTTTGTCTTGTCCTTTGGGCATGGATGCTTAGGCTGTTTGCACATTCAAAACACATTTTGCTTGAAGAATTCTGGGCACTGTAAGGGTTGCTGGGAATTGTAACCCTGTGAGGGGTAAACTACAGTGCCCAGAATTCTTTGAGCAACAGAATGTGTTTTAAAGGTATAGTGTGTACACAGCCTTTCCTGCTCCCTAAATTTCCTTGGGTATTGTATTTTATTAAGATCTGCCCCCCCCCATGTTAATTCCCACGAAAACAGCCTGTCAGAACCACAGGTAGACCATTCCTTCCCCACCCCCAACCTTTCAACACGTCTCCAGAGCAGCTTCCAAAAAGTTTAAATTGCCATAAAATAAATTAAAACAAGAACATAAAAGCACTGCAATATGAAAGCAGTCAGTGAGACAGCATCTTATCAAAGCTCATTAGTTCCTTTATTAATCATATTGGAAATAGTGTGATTAGTAATAGTATTTAAAGCGAACCATCAAGGGCTATAGGTTTGCTCATTTCCCTAGTAACTCATGTGTAACTGTCAATTAATTTTTTTTATTTAACAAGAATCATATAGAACTTAACTGTAAAACTATAAATATTTAATTGCATCCTTTTACCTGTTTCCAGTTCTTTCTCTCAATCATTTGGGATGGTTGCATGAGCCCTCCTGGAAGCAGAGTGGGTTTATTTGCTGTCATTGCTATGCTAATTGAATACTTTTATTGAGATTGAAGGAATCAAATGTTATGAAGGAATGGGTTAAATAAAAATGAGGCTTTTACAGTATCAGACCTCTTATAGGGATTACTGTGCATAGTTAAGAAGATAATAAGCAGGAGATTAAAAGCCTTATGAATAGGAATACCATGGGATGAATGATTCAGGTGAATATTTTTAAAGGTGATTCGTGAGAAGAAGCTTTGGTCCTGGAATTCACAACTGAATTGTAGGACTATAGTCTTGGGTGTATGATTTCAATCTCAAAAACTGAATCCTAGAGATGCAGAGCAATCAGAAGCTCACGAGGTTCTGTGTAGTTCCCCATATTTATTAAAAGGCTCTCTCCCAAGTAAGTGAAGGAACATTTCTGTCTAAATGAAATATTTAAACTTTAAGAAATGTGTGTGATGGAAGCATATACATCAAGCAGTGTTTATAATGCAAAATAGTTTGACTTTAATATTGGCATCAATTTTACAAGAAAGCATAACTAGACTATCATGTTTTGAGTTCTCTGCCTCCTCTTGTTTAGGCTAAAGGCTGAAATGAAAAGGCTAAAAGCATAGAAGCCTCAGAAATCAACCTCTTCCTGAACCACAGTGGCTTCACTATTCAGTGGCTGCATGTATACTAACCCAATTGCTTCCTGAAATCCTGTAAATAGTAATGTTGGAAGTGACTAACTCAAGCAAAAGGTTTTCTTGTTGCTTGCAGGTGTGGAATGAGTGAGGTTGGAGAACAGATGTAGGGATTGCAACAAGCTACTAGGATAGCACACTGCGGGGCAGTTATTCCTTTATTACCTTTTAATATGAGCTTATTAAGCACATTGAATTGTATTAAGTGCTGTACAAGATGTTGTGTTTTATAATTCCCTTCTGAAACAGCTTATTGAAAGATCTCAGGAGGCAAGGGAGGAACAGGAAGCAGGAAAATGCACAGTAATTCTGGTATGCTTACTCTTTGAGTAAGCTTTCTATATGAGCTTTGAGAAGTGTGTGTGTAATTAAACAGCAAGCGGAATGGGGAGGTAGGGGAATGAACATGGGTGATGGCAGGGGACTGTACGTCTTTTGCCATCAGTTCTACATGTGTTCATACCTGTCAAAATAGATACCAGGGTTTTTGCTTGCTCTCCCCACATTCCTTTTCACATGTGTGGTAAGAAATGGCCCATGTGAAGCAGCTACCAACTATATATTCAAGGTTGAAGAGTTGATACTTCTCTATCCTCCTTCTCCCTTATCTCAACTTCTGCAGGCATTTTCTCTGACTTACTGTCAATCTGCATCTGCTGTGCTTTGAATGCCCTGTACCAGCATTTAAGGTAAGGGTGTCAGTTTGCTTGTATGTTTTAAAGCTATTTCTGCAAGCATATCCCATGCCAATTCAATCAAAGATTTCCACCCCCAGTTTATCCTACGTTTCATTCATTTTAACATTCAGTAAACTATACTATAAACATGCTTGGTGTACCTAGGGTGTGACTGCCATATACAGTTGTAATAGCGCCCCCAACCTACTCTTGAAATCAAGGAGGACTCTCCAACAGAATTATCAGTGCCTCTATAAAACTACAGTTCCCAGTGTTGCTTAAGGAAACACAATTATACATTATACAGTGGTACCTCGGGTTACATACGCTTCAGGTTACATACGCTTCAGGTTACAGACTCCACTAACCCTGAAATAGTGCTTCAGGTTAAGAACTTTGCTTCAGGATGAGAACAGAAATCGTGCTGTGACGGCGTGGCAGCAGCAGGAGGCCCCATTAGCTAAAGTGGTGCTTCAGGTTAAGAACAGTTTCAGGTTAAGTACAGACCTTCGGAATGAATTAAGTACTTAACCCGAGGTACCACTGTGTGAAGTTAAAGTCAGCTGAAGTATGCACTAATGCATTCAGAAGCATGTGCTGCTTGTTAAATGCTTTAATCTAGGTAACAGATGCACCCAACATGCCAGAAGTCTTCAAAACACCATTTACAAACACAACACATTATAAAGTACCAGTCTGCAGCTCCCCTATGCATACAGATCTGTGTTACACCTTTTTGCTCTGACTTTTGGCACCTAAGTTCCATATTTTAGGACCCACCTTATTTCTATAACTGTAACAGAGGGAATTCAGGGAAGTCCATTGGGTATATCGAAATGCATCTGTTGTTGGCATCTGTCTCGAGAGACAGTGGAGTGCACCTCTGGAGGTGAAGTCAAATCACTGCATTAGCGGCACTGAAGTGACCTCCCCTGGGGCGCAAGCCCAGGGCTGTGTGTATGGAGATTCTGGGGTGCCCAGACGATAAGACCCTGCCTTCTCAGCCTCACAGATGTGGTCCAAAGGAAAGCAGAGCAATACGATTAGCACCAGTTTGGCTGCAGGAGTTGCCAGAAGGAGGCATACAAGGCACCATCCAACTGTCTTAGGGACTCAACTCCGGATTTGTGTAGAGTTTACTCCTTGGCCTTTTCTTCTCCCAAAGATATTCTGCAAGGCAGTGGAGATTTAGGGTCAGTGTTTTCCTTCTCCTGAATGGGATACCTTCCCAGGTTGACAAGCCCTATCTGTCCTCTCTACTGAACATGCAGAAACTGCCTTCTTGACTGTTGGTCTTGTCTGATCAATCTGCCAGAGCCTGTCTTCATATGCAGGAGAGGTCCTTAACTCATGTATGGTTTGAGACCCATCAGCCCCCCTCACCTCGTTTAGCCAGCCAGTTGAAGTTGCTTCTGTGGTGTGGCTGCTGCCGCAATAACTTTTAGGTGATTGCAGAGTGCAGGGTGGGGACCAAAGGTGGACAAACTACCCCAGAAGGAGCACTACATGTCCCCCACCAGAGATACAACCCCTCTCCTAACACACCATATATCCCAATTAATTTAATTCAGAATTATTAGTCACTTTTCTCTGTTAAAAATATTCCAAGCTGCCTACAATAGAAGCCACCCAAATAATAAAACAAATGAAATCAACAGAGCCAAAGCAGCAGCAGGTATCGGAATCAACAGAGCAGTTTAAAAACCTCCTATAAGATCAACAAGATAAAAGCAACAAAACCACACATCACCCTTTAAAATCTTTGGAATTTTTTTGAAAGATGGAAACTGTCTTCCTTTAAGAATGTTGGTGCTTCATTGATTTGCCTGTGGAGGTGCTCCATACAATTCCAGTCACATGTCCAGTCCCACCCATGTAATCTTCTGCAAGCCTCAAAGCAGATCTTAAACTAGGAGGTTTATATGTGGGGAGAGGGTCCTATGAATGCAGACATTTGCTTGCTTGGTGTTGCATCCTTGGTGTTGCATCAAATAAAAGAAAAATGCAAAGGTACCAAATAATGGAGAAGTGGATGAAATAAATGTGTTGAGCTCAATTATTTTCCAATCATTTGCAATAGAGTTGGGGACCACAGACTCAAGTTGGTTTTGCTTAAGAGTGCCCTTGAAGAATGAATGTACTGTAATCAGAATACATTGGACTCAATAAACACAGCTTTTTGCACCTGAAGGATTCTTCCCTATCCCCCCCCACCCCCACCCCATTAGTAAAATACTACCATCTTTATTATATTTATGCAGACAGCTAGTCTGAGTTGTAGAATCATACCACTTAATATTCATTGTATCACTTCTCTCTAATCAAGTGTTGGTTCAACTAGGCCAATTCCTGTGTCTGTGACACCTTCAGTATCATGTTGCGATTTGAATAGAGCTTAGATGTAGCCTGCAGGCAATCTTATGTATTTCATCATTTTATATCCCACCCATTTTTCAGAACACTCTGGGCAGCAATGTATGCATAGAGAATTGATACATAGCCAAGTGCTACCAAAGGCAATGTAGTTGCTGCATATTCAGCAACACAAATATTCTGGTTTTGGTTTTAGAGAAAGCTGATCCTCTGCTTGCTGTTCTGAATGAAAAGACCCCATGACTTGACACAGAAAGGATGCTTTGGATTTCATTTGGACAAGAGCCATAATGAAGAGAAGATAAGCTTTGGATGTTAAGGGATTTAACATGATTCTCAATGTATATAGTGAATTGATGTTTCAAAGCTTTCCAGGGGAAAACATCTTTCCCGAGCTTTCTCCAAAGGGAAATGTCTTTTGAAAACATAACAGTAGCTTTCAGATGGTACTGCTTTCAAGAATCTTGCAGTTATACCCTGAAATCCTCCTAGATTTTTATGAAGAAGGTTAAGACAATTTTGCAGTGCAAGCAATAAACATTCCCCCTCTGACTGGCATTGTTGTGCAGAAGTATGATGATGCAGATGTGTGACCCTTTCTGCATTTGAGTGGAGTGGGAGATCCCTGTGCTGATGTGGAAAATAGCCTTGCCATATAAGAAATGCATATTATCTAAAGCCACCTTTTTACCTTGAAATATTAGGGCTCTTGGGAAAGGGCAACACTAGTCTTATTAACTGTCCAGGGTGCTGAATCCTTTGAGAGTGCTTCTTTCTAGTTTCATTTCCAAGATCCTGTGTCATTCAAGTGTAATTAAAATAATTCTAAGTAACCTGTCCTTCGGAGCACAGGCAGCAGCATATTAGGCACATCTTCTACCTTTCACATATTTGCATAGCTAGAACATAGGCCCACTTTTGAATAAACATCAGTGTTGATGCTAGCTTAGCTTTTAAAAATCTGTAGGTACAACCTGCATAAGCTGGCAATGTGCTCTATTAGGTTTTATTGTGTAGCTGACATTAATGTAGTGCGTTAATAGTGTTGACTTCATTCTACTGATAGTAACAGAGATGACTGGCGCTTAGTCAGGCTGTACCTCTCTGTTATATATGGTACCACCAGCACCTAATGTTGTAATTACACTACTCTCTTTGTGAAAAGTCATGAGAGCTGCTAATGTTCTCAGTGGTGCAGCATGGCTCTGCTATGATAAAGATCAGTCTGTATGCTGAACTGTACTCTCATGCCATTGCTTAAATTGTCTTGCTTTCAGATTTGCAACAGGCCCAGTAACAAGTGTGCTTGTTGTGAGCTCATTGGCTTTTGTACTCAAGTTCTTGTGACATACACGCAGATGTCTATAGCAGGCAGAGAAATGGGCCTTTGTAATAGGCACCCATGGGGGGAAGGGTCATAACTCAGTGGTAGAGCACATACTTTCTGGGCAGGAGATCTCCGAAACTCTTAGGTAGCGGGTATTGGCAAAGACCTCTACCTGAGACCTTGGAGAACTGCTGCCAGTGATAGCAATACTGGGCTAGCCAAGCAAATAATCTGATCTGGTATAAGGCAGCTTCCTGTCTACCTATGTTTGTGCCTGTGAAGTCCCTGAAGTTCTCTCATTTAAATGGCTCTGGTTTAAGTACATAGCAGGAGCATGCCCCACGGTTGTTCTGCTACTACGGTCCTTTATGAAATGCTGTTACAAAGATTTCAGCACTGCTAGTCCTGGATGGCGCTTTAGCTTTTCTTCCTGGAATTGTCAAGCAGGGCCATTCATTCACTTTTCACAAAGGTATGAATCACCCTTCTGCTTTGAGAACAACCTTGTTTCTTATCTTCTTATGTTTGCTCTAAAAAAACCCAAAACACTAGAGGCAATATTTCAGGAGGCCTATTAAAGAACAAAACATGTATTGTGTATTATAGATGTTAAAGGGGGAAAAAATGTTCCAGGATGTATTGTAATTTATGTGCATGGCACTACATAAATAGCACAGTACCTGACTCTGAATGTTTTGGGCTCTCTTAACTTGTTTATGGGAAGGCAGTTTGCCTAATTTCTCTCTCTGCCTTCTAGCAGACTTCTAGGCTTGAAGTAAAGATGTATAGGTGATTTTTCCACCCCAACAGGGTAGAAATGATACATTGACTAGTCTGTTCTGGTCTCTTAAAATCCTTGATTCAGGTACGTAGGTAGCTGTGTTGGCCTGACGCAGTCGAAATAAAAATAAATAAAATAAAAAATTGTCCAGTAGCACCTTATAGACCAACTAAGCTTGTTCTGGTATAAGCTTTTGTCTGCATGCACACTTATACCAGAACAAATTTAGTTGGTCTATAAGGTGCTACTAGACAATTTATTATTATCCTTATTATTATTATTCTTATTATTAAAATTCTAGTTATCTTTGCCCAATTGGATTACATATATTATAGAAGTAAAATTTTGTTGTTACTGTAAAGCCGTGAAGCAATATAGTGAATTTCTTCTGAATTTCAAAGCTATTGTGATGAGCAGTGATGCTCAGAACCAGCCAACAAAGCCAAAGTGAAAGATAGTCTTTAAGTAAGACTGTAGTATTTCACAAACATATAATTAACAATAAGGTGCATGGTATTCTTGAAGTCAGTTAATTGCATTGCAAATATCACCCTGTCAGATCACATTTGGTAGCTGAGCCTTAATGTAGCTAGCTGCATGGACTTAAATAGCAATTGTGTTTTTCTTGAGGATGTTGAAGCATTGTGTAATCGTTTTGGTAGTTTGAAAGGATGTTTGCCATTTGATTTCACCTCAAATGTAAAGAATTCAGTGTTCTTAGAGGAAGTACAGTGGGTTACATAATAGAGCAAATTGCAAACTCTTTTCTTTGACAGACCAAATGCTTATTGTGCTCCACATCTGAAAATCTTTTGCATCACCCCACTTAAAACATGGTCACAAATAACTTAGCATTGTTGTGCCCTATGAGAATGTAACTTTCTTGAGTGTTGCTTTAAATTTAGGTTGCACTCAGAGGTCTAGGATGGGGGAGTGAAGGAAAATAATAATCCATTCCACTTTCTTTGTTAAATCTAGGAGTATGCCATGGAAGAGAATGTTCAATACTTAATAAGTGGTGACTAGTCTTGAGGTTCTATAATGCTTTATCTTTCAGACAAACTACCTTTTTCCTGATCCCTTTCCTTTTTCACCCCATTGGGGATGTTTGAAAATTAGCATAAGTATCCTGTCTCACTGCAGTGGAACAATCCAGTCCATCTTGTTCATTGAGAAAGGCGAGTCAGACATTTTAAGGCCTAGGGCTTTGCTGGCTCAGCTAAATACCCTACTTGATAAATTTCCACAGCAAATTACACAGTCTTCTGTGCTTCAGTTGAGGAAAAACATACCAAGCTCCTCAGGTTAATATGGGTTGGATAAATTATTATATTTTATATTTATATTATACCCTGCCTTTTCCCCAATAAATTTATTCCTCAATAAATAGCATGGATAGGCTAACATATCTTGAAATTAAGGTAATAATAATAATAATAATAATAATAATAATAATAATAATAATAATTTATATGCCACCCATCTGACTGGGTTGCTCCAGCCACTCTGGGCGGCTTCCAGTGAATTAAAACATCAAACACAGTAAAACATCAAACATTTAAAACTTCTCTATACTATGTAAGAACAGAAGAATAGTCCTGTTGGATCAGAACAGAAGTTTATCTAGCCCAGAACTCTGTTCTTACAGTTGCCAGCCAGATTTACATAAAAAGTCCATAAGCATGACATAAGCACAAAGGCCCACTACCCACTCATATTCTCAAGTAACTGGTATTCAGAGGCATTGCACCTCCAATCCTTGAGTCTTTTATCTCTCTCCTGCATTCTTTGGCAATTAACCCTCAGCAATTACAGCAATTAACCTTCAGCAAAATTCTGTTTGGTCTTTCTTCATATATTCTCTCATATATAACTAAACACACACACAATGGTAATACCATGTGATAAAAAGGTTAGATAGTTCAATGTATGTACATTATATGTGTAGGAATGCAAGTGGCGTTGTGATCTAAACCACTGAGTCTCTTGGGCTTGCCGATTAGAAGGTTGGCAGTTCGAATCCGCGCAGTGGAGTGAGGTCCCATTGCTCTGTCCCAGCTTCTGCCAACCTAGCAGTTGGAAAGCATTCCAGTACAAGTAGATAAATAGGTACCGCTGCGGCAGGAAAGTAAACACTGTTTCCGTGTGCTCTGGCTTCCATCACGGTGTCCCATTGCACCAGAAGTGGTTTAGTCATGCTGGCCACATGACCCAGAAAGCTGTCTGTGCACAAATGCCGGCTCCCTCAGCCTGAAGTGAGATGAGCTCTGCACCCCATAGTTACCTTTGACTGGACTTAACCATCCAGGAATCCTTTACCTTTACCTTACATTATTCATAACAACAATCCTGTAAGGTAGATTAGTACTGCAGAGAGGAGAAGAATTTAGTAGACTTAAGCAAGCCACTGTTCTATCAAATGAGTGCACAACTTAGATGAGATTTAAACCACCTTGCCTTCTTAGCAATGACCCCACCCCACCTCCACCAGCTCTATTAAGTAAACATGACATGGGAAGCCTAGGCTATTTCCATAACTAAAGGTGACTTTAACCCTTTGGGTAAATGATAGTTTAACTGGAATCTTTCTGAATTCTGAGCCTCTGAGAGCACTAACCACAGCATCAATTGTGACAACACATTTTATGATGTAGTGATGTTGACCATCACTAGGCTGAGATCACCAAGTTATTGGCCACAAACTATCAAACAGTAACATTCCCCAAGTGCCTTCTGAGCTCTGCTGACTGGAATTGGGTCAGAAGCCATGGAAGATGGGCTCTGTGGCTTCCTGCCAGTTCTTCTGGTCACCCAACACGTGAGCAACCCGTTTTGATAAGGTAAGAGGCGCATTATGGCTCTGTCTTCTCTAACTCCACCATCCTCAAGTTTGAAAAATCATTGGTTTGGCATTAGAGCTGTGAAACTACCTATAGACAAGCAACTTATTGTCCTAAGCCCTTTCAACTGTTCAGATGTTCTGCCTGCATACATCTACTGACTACATGGGGAAGTGGGGCCACATCCTCAGATGCTGGCTATGTCTCAGTGTTCATATATTTACTGAGGAGCCCCTCTGTGTATACAGTGCAGGTGTGGGGCCCTCAATAACACAGAGAAGTGTGGTTAGTATATATGGACAGGAGATGAACGAAATGTAAGCAGTTCTGATCCTCCTTATACCTTTGGTGAATTATGAAGAGTCCCTTGCCCTGAACCACTATTTTGAGTGTTAGTATTACCAAAGCAAAACAGAAGTTCTTATGTCTGATTTAGTAGATCAAGGATTGGTCTACACATAGCAAGATGCTTACATGTGCTGCTTCCCTTTGCCCAGTCATAGTGCCGCTCACCATATGGATTCTATTGGTCAGAGAGAGTTAATTTATCACCGGCAAAATTTTCTGTCATTGATATGGAACCTCTCCACACAAGGCAGAGGATCTTCATGGCAAATTATGACAGCCGAGTAAGGAGAGTCACCATGTGTGTGGGGGGAAACCTTGCCACATGGAGCAGCTAAGAACGTAAGAACGGCCTGTTGGATCAGACCAGCATTCTGTTCTCACAGTCACCAACCAGATGCCTGTGGGAAACTAGGGAGCAGAACATGAGCACAGGAGCACACTCCCTTCCTGTGGTTTCCAGCAAGTTAACATGCCCTTGCCAGCAAGCCCTCCCATCTATATTCCTCAGGTCAGGAGGGCTGACACATTAGCAAAGAAACTCGGCTCGGAAGCTTATAGAAGAGCTGGAGGTTCTGCCCGTTCCTGGCCCTGATCTAGGCAATGCTTCCAACACTCCCCTCTTGTCCTGAGAAGCCTCACATGCAGCCAGCCAGTGGTGTATCTGAAGCTTCTGTCTGGCTCACCATCTCATTTGCTTCTGTGACTCTGGGGTAGATGGAAGAGGGTCTGGGAGCCAGTCAGAATCCCAGGGGCCTGAGGCAGGGACCTCCAGCCCTTAGGCAGGGTTATGCAGATCCAACAGATCTTCAGGGTTATTGGCAGTAGAGACCTGCTGAGGGGGTAGGGTCCTGTTGCCTTTGTCTGGGGAGGGTTGAACCTTGACAATACCATGTCAAATCACCATCTTCCATTGCCCTTGTTTGGTCCTTTTGCTTTGCTTTGTATTTTAGGATCTGATGGTCCAGCAAAGGAGCACAGAAAGGTTCTTAAGGTTCACCTTCCTTCTACCCCTGCAGTGAAAGATTATCATTTTTGGGGGTGCTAGGTGGAGGTGTTCTGAAAGGGAGGCTGACTGAACTAAGTGGCATGTTGGCTGGCTGCTTGATTGGACAGTGGCTACCCTTTTGAAGTTTCATGCCTCGCTTGCTATCAGATCCTATGCCTTTCAGCTGGAAGCTGGGCAACTGAGATCAGACTATTGTTGCACGTGGTTGGGCTGCACTGAAGGAGAGCTCTAGGTACTCATGAATGAGATGAGGGGAAACTGGGAAGGCACAGGGGAAAGGAATATTTTGTGGGAATTGATTTAGAGGGTATTATTATTATTATTATTATTATTATTATTATTATTATTATTTAAATTGTATACAATCCTTCATCCAGGAATCACAGACCAGCTTACAATATAAAAAAACAAAAATTCAGAATATAGTAACAAACAAAGACAATAACCCCACAGTTCAAAAGGCCACAGATTGTTTAATGAGCCAAAGGCCAAAGAGGAATGTTTTTGCCTGGCGCCTAAAGATATGTAGATGGAGAGCGTCCCTGCAGAGGGCATTCCACAAGTGGGGAGCCATTGCAGAAAAGGTCCATTTTTATGTTGCTACCCTCCAGACCTCATGGAGGAGGCACATGAAGAAGGACCTCAGATGGTGATCTCAGGGTGCAGATCAGTTCATATGGGGAAGGCGATCCTTGAGGTATTGCAGCCCTGAGTCATTTAACGCTTTATAGGTCAAAACCAGCACTTTGAATTAGGCCCAGAAACTAATTGGCAGCCAGTGCAGTTGAGCCAGAATTGGTATTATATGCTCAAACCATCTTGCCCCAGTGAGCAACCTAGCCACTGAATTCTACACCAGCTGACGTTTCTGAACCATCTTCAGAGGCAGCCCACATATAACATGTTGCAGTAATTTAACCTAGAGGAATCTGATGGACAATGAATTTTTGAGGAGAGAAGAATTTTGGGTAGTGGGGATTATTTGTGGGCTTTATTGAGCATAATATTCCACCTCTGCCTTGTATTCAGCTTGTGGTCTTCAACAAGTCACTTGTCCCAGTCTAAAGCAATTTCCTGTTTCATGGTCATGCCCATTGAGGTGCCTCTGGGAAGCTTACAAGGGGAACTACATTCTCTGTTTGTCCCCAGCACCTGGTATTTAGAGTCATACTGCTTCTGAAGAGGGAAGTTCCTGTTGCTTATCCTGTAAGAGATGGTTGGTTTCCTTGAGTGGAGGCTAGGATGGCTTTAGGCAGATGCAGCCAGTGGCAGACTTTGGTAATCTTCCATATTATGGCATCCTGTGTGAGGCCAAAATTTAGCACCCCGAAATGGGTCTTCTTAATGATGGATCTTCTCAATTTTACACTCCCTCAGCTCAGCACCCTGTGTAACAGAACCGCTTTCACCTGTTGCAGCCAAGGGACACCGTGGGTGGGAGGGACTTGCAATGTGTGGGGGGGATGTAGCAGCCTTGGTTTGGGGAGATACTCTTGCTAAGATATAGAATGGTATTAAGATCTATAAATTGCAGAGGGTCAGTTTAGTTTCTCCCCGTACTAATTGTGAAATGAAGGGTGCACCATTTCTCCCTAAGGCCACCTGCAAATGTATTGTGACAGTGCCAGAAGTGCTGTGTCATGGATGGCAACGCTCAGACCGGCTGAGGCAGACAGTGCCATTCTTTTACTTTGCACTAAAGAAAGGAAGGGATGGTAGTACCATTTAGAAGGTCTTTCTTAACTGGTAATTGAAAGACTTGGATGTTTTGTTCAGTAAACAAGAAAATGTACTTTCTCTGCCAAATACCTGGATTTCCGCCCATAGTTCAACAAAGGCTCTCCTGTTTGGATACAATGTCTCTTTTCTATGTCACTTTGGGTGTAAAAGATGCCCTGAGAGAGGTGTGCAAGATCTGCAAAACATTATTTTGAAAATAAGATGAACGCCTTAAAGGTGAACCCTATTTTTGTGGCCCAAGCATTCATGGTCTGCAGTCTAGGTGTTTGAAGTGTGAATCTGAGCTACGGGTGTATAGTATATATGTGTGATGCATGCACTTGTGTGCGTTTGTGTGTGGTTTGGAAGGGGGAAATTACATGCAGAAAAGTACAGAAGTAGATAATTAACGTTATTAACAGTGGCCATTCACACATAGAAAGACAGTTGGTGATAGCACAGACTTCCCTGCACTGATAAGCCAATTGACTCATGTAGCACGATAAAAATCCTTTGTCTCCATTCAGTCCACAGGTGATAGCTTTGAACCTCTTGAAGAACTGTAATTCAGTGGTTTCACTTGCAAGTCTCTATTCATACTTTTTTTAATCATGAGGATTAAGGCTAGGCGAACACTCTTCTGCAGGCTAAATGACCCTTCTTGCTTGTGATCATCCTGCCTGTGTTTTGACCTTAGCTGAAATCATTTTTGTGATGTCACAATATTTTAGATTGCTTTGTCATTGTGTTGACATATGCTTAGAAGCTGAATGGATAAGGCAGGAAACCTCTGTACATTCTAGTGTATCAAGTACCAATAGGAATGCAAAAGAAAGGTGGAATTAGAAGTGATTCAGTAAGTAAGTTATAAAACAAGAATGGAGAAAAATCTGTGGCCACACTCACCTTTTAGTTACTTCATAGATGAAAGCCATGGTGGTGGTGACTGTTGAGGTCTCTTAGATGGTCATCCTGTGATGCTTTGTAAGACCTGACTTTATGCGCTAATGAATGTCTGGATAAAGGTCAACATTTCAATGTTACTGGAATCCACGTCACTTGTGTTTTTAATATTTCCTTTGCAATACCTCTATGAAGTGTTGAAGACCTATGGGACCCATT
The DNA here is from genome assembly GCF_964188315.1 of Podarcis muralis. Classification (NCBI taxonomy): domain Eukaryota; kingdom Metazoa; phylum Chordata; class Lepidosauria; order Squamata; family Lacertidae; genus Podarcis; species Podarcis muralis. The sequence continues at coordinate 60,600,675 of NC_135659.1, forward strand.
CTTCTGACTGGAAGTTATCAAAGAGCAGAAAGTCATTCCTTTCTACAGGAAGCAGAGGGTAGCCAATTATAATCTAACATCCTTTGGAGACTTGCTAAAACCTGGGCATTTTGGAGGGGCTCTTTGGCTGGCTTTTGAGAATCATTAGAATCTGTGCAGATCAGCTGAGGAGGGAGCTTATTCCACATCTCCACTCATCAAATGACTGATATCCCGGGAAGTGCCTCTATCCATCCCAGCACTGTGTTTATTGCTAAAAAAGAAAGGAAAAAGAATTGTCGCTACTGCCAAAACCAGCAATGTCTTGGAGGGGTGAAAGAACAAGTTTCTGGAGGAGCAGATTAAGCTCTCAAACTTCAGTATCACACTAGTTTAACCACTGGCTTCTATAAAACAGAGCATCTACTGTTTCTTTGAAAGAACCTTTCCCACTGATCCCACCCTGATGGAACTGGAAACCTTAGCTACAGGGTCAGGATGCTGTACTAAGCCTTACATTGGGCTAGTAAGAAACCATAGGATTTAATTGATGCATTCAGCATACTAACAATGAAAGAGATTACACACTATCAAAGCCAACAAGCAGATGTCTTGAAAGTAAAAGATTCCAGTAATTACTTTTAAGTCCAGAGAATTGGTCTTTATCTCCCTTCATTCCGTTGGATGCTACATCCTAATCCATATGAGTGATACTTTGGGACTTGATCTTTCAGGATTTGGAATAAGTACATCTCAAGTGGGTGTTAATTGGAAAGTCAAGTGCAGCCCTGTGCATCCTTACCTGGAAGTAGGCCCCATTGAACACAATGGCACTTACTTCTGAATAAACATTCATAGGCTTGTGCTCTTTGACTCTTCTGCAGAGCACTGCTTGTTTCCCTGCATAAAAACAGCCACCAAACATTTGTCCTCAGCCTGGTACATGCTTATGATATTGTAAAGAAACCTAAGCATGAATTTGAGACTTCCAGTGATACAGCCAGCAACAATTTCCATGGTTGCAGCAGCACATTTTCCATCCACCACACCCATGGCTTTATCACAGTCTTGCTACCTCTGAGTCTTTCTCTATTATGTAATACATTCTAAAAGAATGACTTCGATCACTCTGCATTCCGTGGAAAATTGCTGTGTCCAGAGATCTGTAGAAGAGCTGCCTATTGATGTCACTATTGATGCTGTTTGTTGTTCAGGCAGAAAAAAGCATAGCATAATAGAACCAGATTTCCAAAACTGTTGACCTTTTCTAGTTCTGCTGAAATTCTGGCCTTCAAAAGTAACAATGGGTACAGTTGCATACCTGGCACCTCTGGCACTCCTGGAATAGGAACTAATTGCCCCTATTCAACTGGAGAAACCCTGGTTGGGACAAGTATGAAGGAGCATGCTAAAAATTCTTTCTATTCCTGTGATCCATCTTGGAGGAGATGCTTGGAAAAAGGAAATATGTGCTTCTTCCTCCATTTAAAAAAATGAACATGGATATTATTGCACTTTGCAATATCATTGGTTCTTTCTTTTGATGCCTTCTAAATGTGAATATCTACCTTGGAGTACTTTTTAAAATTAAAATTAATCCCCTGCCTTTCTACAAGGCAGCTTTGAGCACCTAGACACACAGAGAATTATACAAATGATAAATTCTTACGTCTCATTTAAGGTGGTACATTGGTTTCCTGTTAACTGTGTGCCAGTTTCTTGAATAACCTGGATGCTCTTTACCTTCTGAGATTAGGGTGGCGTGTTTGACTTTCATCTTGGTCTCTGCTGTTTTCCAAATTGGTTCTGCCATACCTGAACTTGGGACAATTTTGTAGCCTAAATGAGAGTCCTTTCTAAGCATTGTACAATGTTGAGGTTTTCTGCCTAATAACTTTAGCCCACTCTTTTCGGCAACATTTTATAGGTTGCTAGGGAGGTAACTTTGCACCTGTGGGAACCGTCTACTGAACTGATGGGTCTGATTTGGTGTAAGCTGGTATGTGCATGAGGCATGTGCTTCGTACTGATTCTGAACAGATGCTTCAAAATGTCAGGCAAATGTGTTGCCTTGCATGACACTTCATTCTTCCAGTCCCCCCACCACATCCCAGTACATAAAGGGAAGTACTATTCCACCCCCCCCCCTGAGAAAGTTCCAGGACATCGAGTAATCCTGACTTCAAATAATTAAGACTATAATAAACTTGCAGACGTGCAGCGTGGGTTCAGCGAAGATGACAAGCTAATGCAAACCTGAAAATCTCTCTATTTTCACTCTTCACAAGAGATTTGAAGATGATCTAGTCCATTTGGATACATTAACAAAGCAGTTGAGACTGAACCGTATATTTATATTTAAATTTATACCCCATTTTTATTTCTTTTTTATTCTCTCTTATTTTCGCTCTTCTTTATCCTTTTCCTTTTTTTAGGTTAGATTGGTTTTTATTGTTTCTTATGTTGAAAACTTTCAATTAAAATATTTTGAACATGCACACATAGACATTCTCTTCTTTTTAACCTCCTTTGTATTTTGTGTTTCTTAAAACCTACCTATATATTTCAGTCGACCCTTTTCTTCTTTCCATGATATATTAGTTATTCTAGTGTAACCTTTTTTGTTCTGCGTGGGGCTGTTAAATCTATTTTGTAAGTGTATTTTGTATCTACAGTATATTATAAGCAGTAAATCTATTCTGTAAGTGCTAACAATTCAAAACTATGCAAGTCTACTAGGTCAGAATGGCTTTTTTTTTGGACGTATTGAAACCTTCATCCATTAAAATCAGGCACAGCTGCAGTACTTGGCATATTCGGACAACAGTCATACCCCAGACATGCTGGCAGGGCCTACTGAGTTTGACATTACTTCCTGCTGCCATGGGGCCCTTACCTGACACTGCTGCTCACCTGACACTGCTGCTAACACTCACCATTGCATTGGGGCACAACGCTGCACTCGCTCCCCTGAACTTCCTTACCCCAATGGGTGGCACTTCTGGACCGGTCTAAATTTTCTCAAAATGCAGTGTTTAACATTGATGTCAAGCATTTTATTTGGGTAATTTCAAATTGTGGCTAGCTGCAATGGATCAGAGCTAAGCCAGTGCTAGGATATGTGAGGTGTGGGGCTGGGTGCAGCAGTGCTAGGCAGGGGTCCAGACAACTTCACAGTGGCAATTCTGGATGCGGCCCAGGTTGGCACCCGCAGGCCCATTACTACTACCAAATTGAGGGCCCACTCAGGCCCTGTCAGCTGTCTTAATTAAATTTCAGGAGCCTTTAAAATGTCACAGTCATTGCAATCAACCCAGGCTGTACTTTCGAAATAGCCTTCTCTGCAGTGATGAGCGACACAGGGATGTTAGAAGTCTGCCCCTTAACTTTGAAATTTGTATCCTGGAGAGGTCCATCACCATGTCTGTGTGAATTGCTCAGTTGAGATCAAAGCCATCTGCACATAGAAATGTGATGCTGGTGCTTCTGAAAACTGTTTAGCCCTATGCATCTGATAATTAGATGCTGATTACCAACATGTTTAAGGTGACACTTGGGAGTTCAACATATTTTTCCACCCCCACAGCTTTGATTGACACTGAATTCTTTATTGCTTACTTGCTTTGATTTTGCTTTTGTCCCTCTCACATAATTGTTACTTACAGTACAGAGGAACTGTGGTAACTGCATTCTGGTTAAAATATGCATATTTTCCTTTTGACAATATTCAAGGCAGGCAAGATTACCTTCCTCCCCAGAACTTTGCCTGATCTTAAAAATATCCTTGCAATAAGTACGTGCTAACCATTGACTGCCTATATATAAATACAGGCTGGAAGCATTTAAAAGAGGCTTTTTTACTTCGCTTGTATTGGGCACCTAAGCATTAAGGTTTAAATGTCACATGTGGCTGAATGTAATTTTGCACAATCAATAATTTTGTCAGCTCTGTTTCTAGCCTCTTGCTGGTTTCCATAGATACAGATGGGAAGTGACAGGTTCTCATTGTCTGTGTTGACCCCATTGTAACCTTTTGCTCCTGGACTTCCTTATTAGGGAATATGCTTACTTTGCTGTCTGAGTTCCCTCCACCACCGCCACCCCCATCTGTATCATGCTTATTTTGATTTTCCTTCAGATTCATCCAGGACAAAAGCACTAGCTAAATCTGCCCTTGCTTGTTTGCTACAGAAACTTTTGGACTGACATCTGGTGTCACTATGTGGTTTGGATACAGTGGTAGGGCACAGTTGTAACTCCGATAGTGCTGTCACCTTGATAATGACTCCTGTTACAAAATTGTGTTGAAATTGTAATGGCACAGTCGGTTACCTCTGTTACATTCCAGCTATACCATTAATGTATGGAAGCCACAATTCTGTTGCCATGCTCACCATGTTGAGTGTTCTATCAACCTCTAATAAGCCTATGGAGAAGAATCCCAGAGTATCTCTCTAGTTCCAAGCTTTAATCTTTGCATGCAAGTAATATATATTGATTTGTTGAAGAATATAGAGCATACCCCTAATGGCTGCTGCACACAAGTCTATTTTTTCATTCTTTGTTGGGAAAAACTTTACCCAAGCTATGTGGCAAATTCATCTGTTGTCTACTACATGTGCATGCAGAAGGTACACTTGTTGGGACATGGCTTCCTGCCACATGTAAGCACAGCTCATTTGCTTGATGCGTGGTGTGTTGTGGTATGTACACAAAAACCATGCAGCATGCTTACACCAAATGGATTCCAGTGTAAAAAAGGAGGGAGGAGACTTTTGGTGTGTAATTTTCAGTGTAAGCTGTAGAACTAACGAGATGAAGTTTCAAGAAGGAAGGAGGGATGGAGAAGTCCACTCCTTTCCTTATCCTGCTCACAACTATCCCTCTCATCCATTCCCCAAACAGACAAGCTGGGCTCTCTGCACAGAAGTGAAGGTGAGAAGGAGTGGCTTTATCATTCTTCTTCCACTTATCCTCAACTCTCTCATCCATCACTGAGACCATTGCCTCAGGTATATAAAGAGTCGTGGCAAAGTCTGTTATTCCAAACCATGCCCTTCACCCTGTTATCCCAAACTGAAAAAGACAGAGACCTCTTGATCCCGAGAAGGAGGTAAATAATGTTCCCACACATACATTACCAAGACAACTTTTGTTATTAGGCAGGATATAAACACATGCACATAAATACATATCAGCTATATTTTAAAATGGCTGAGGAGGAATAGCCTCCCCTCCTGCCAAACCTGGGGTTTGAAAGTGAAGGAAAAGATGTCCCATGCTTTATATATGAAGTGGTTTGCTTTGGGACATCACTGAAATGTGTGTGGAGGTGTTTAAACTCGTTTCCTATTCATGATAGCACCAGTTAATAATCCAGCTTCTTGTTTAGGGACGGGTTTCAGTTTTGTGATAGTACAAAAGTGTTATGTGATCTTAGCAACTGGCTTACATGCAGACACAGACACACATGCAGCCCATCAACTTTGGTGGGTATGGTAGAGTGAAGTGCCTGCAGAGTTCTGGTCCTTTCCCCAACCCTACTTCAAAATGATTTTAATTCTATGGATGGTCATCTCTGATGGGCTCTATAGTTGCATCCTGCACTACAGATTCTGCATTGGAGTCTGTGTGTGCTGGTGGTGGTGGGGGGTCAAAGATCCTTTCAACTTTGTGATGCTCACTGCATCTTCATGTCCCTCACATGCACCTGTTTCTACCCCCCCCCCACTTATTTCTGGAATTTGTCTCCATACATAAGCAGCATACCATTTTTTTAAGGGGGTGAGAATCTTCTTGACATACTGACCAGAATGTTGTTGTTGTTGTTTAGTCGTTTAGTTGTGTCCGACTATTCGTGACCCCATGGACCAGAGCACGCCAGGCACTCCTGTCTTCCACTGCCTCCCGCAGTTTGGTCGAACTCATGCTGGTAGCTTCAAGAACACTGTCCAACCATCTTGTCCTCTGTCGTCCCTTTCTCCTTGTGCCCTCAATCTTTCCCAACATCAGGGTCTTTTCCAGGGAGTCTTCTCTTCTCATGAGGTGGCCAGGGTATTGGAGCCTCAGCTTCAGGATCTGTCCTTCCAGTGAGCACTCAGGGCTGACCAGAATAGATAATGGTAATTTAAAATTAACACTCAGGGATCATTTTCACAATAGAGGAACATGCATAGAAGCCTTTATTGCAGCACTGGATACTTAAAGAGTACCCTTTGCTTGTAAAAACCCTCTTAGCTGCCAGTCCTGTCCCCACCCTACCCCTGGTCCATCACGTCAGTGTAGAAAAGGTAGCAGAGGAGGGAAACTGATGAACAAGAGGGGTGGCAATTTTGGATGAAGTCTGCCAGGCTGGGTTTTCCTGAGTTTGGGGAAATCCTTGGGAAAAGCCTGTGCTTCCCCCAAGAATTCTAAAAAAGAGACTTGGAGAGACCTAACCCATTCCAAATTGAGGTGAGTGGATATTGCTATTACTGTACTTGCTCAGTATGCTGACATCAGTGCCAGGGGAAAGGTTTCCTTTTTTTTTTTTTTTTTTGGCAGTTGGTCCTGGGTCAGTGCACAAACATTTAAGTGTTTGAAAAGCTGCCAACTATAACCGAGGGGCAGTCCTGTTTGGGCTATATTTGCTCCTGCTGTGAAGCAATTATCCTTTCATTGTCTCTTAAAGCCTCCACTGTTTTGCAATGCTGTATGACTTAAAACACTTAGCCAGCTTGGCTGTGCAGAGTGTCCTAGGGCTGGAGCACTGCAATGCTCTCAGAATATTCCCCTATCAGCTTTGCCAGCAATGCAGTAAGTGATTCAGCAGAATAGCTCCAGTGCAGAGAAGTACTGCAAGGAATTGGATGAGTCTTTTCCTATGTGTCCATGCCCAGGATCTTGTGGACCCCAGCATGTTTGCATTTGCTTGCAGTTTTAGTCAGCAGCCTTTCATGTTTTAATTGTGCCTAAGCCCTATTGAACTCAGTGGGCTGACTTTGAAATAAGCATGCACAGCATCAGGCGGTTAGTGCTTACATTTACACTTTTTTGTTTTAAACCCTATTGGGTAATTTAGGCACAGACCTTTCCCCAATCAACTGTGTGAGCAAGACAGTGGACTCTTTAAAGGAGTTAAAGGGCCACTATGCTGATGCAGCCAATGCTATAACAGTAACTCTTTAAGAGTTCTAATTGTCTGAGAGTCAGTGGTAAGTAGTGATGCATGTTGTGATGGGAAGCTGTACACTTTTGTCTGGAATATGAGTCACACCTACCTGCATGGGTTGGGAGCTAGAAAATCCATCAGCTGGGTGCAAGCAGCTTAGATTTTGGTCACCAAAAGCTGCATTAAGGTTTTAGGGAACTCATTATACTTTAGAACCAACATTTGCTGCTTTTATAGCCACTGTACCCCAGACAACCTGCATAAGCTATATCATAGAATCATAGAATTGAAGAGTTGGAAGGGAACATGAGGATCATCTAGTCCCATGCCCTGCAATGCAAGAATATACAGCTGTCCCATAGCTGCAACCTTGATCAAACCTGCAACCTTGCAACCATGGCGTTATCAGCACCACTTAGTACTGTAGCTTGCCAGCATCTGGTAGTGGAGACTAGGAGAAAACTCAGCCTCCTCTGTTGCCTGCTGCTACAAAAATTGCAGTGGTTCCATAACAGAAACACAGCAGCAACAAAATGGTGGCCAGTTTGGCATTTGTGTGTGCTGCCTCTCCATGGTAAAAACTTCCAGTGTGGTCACAGGTTCAAATCACTGAGAGAAGAATCACTCAAGATGAGCATCTCTGGATGAATAAAGACCAATAGAAGAGTTTATGGCCAATCCAGTAATTGATTTTTTTGAAACGGGGACAGCAGTACAGCTCCCTCTTCTGGAAGAGCAAAGAAGACAGAAATGTCTCAAGAGAACTAGTCTAGTGAGCCTCTCATATATTCTCTTGGGTGGGGGCTCACAGTATTATCCAGTGATGATCAAAGGGCCTTGTTGTATGGCACAGCTCTGCATACTTTTGAGAGGCCTATGAAAATGAGACCTGCCACCCTCTCCTCATAGTTTAACTTCTGCATCATGTTTTCTGTCCTCTATGATTCCTTAGCTTCATAAACAGAGCTGGTACAAAAAGGAGACGGCATCTTTTGGAACAAGAGAAAATAGGCTGCCGTACAAGGATCTCTGGCTTGCACTGTGCAGAACATGGGGACTGGCCCTAGCTGGCACTTGAGCCTGTTTTCAGCTGACTCTGAGAGAAGCATAGAGTGGGCAGTGTCTTGGACTACAACTCCTGCATTATTCACGAGGGAAATCCACAGAGAGGGAGGGGAGGAGTAAACAAGGAGAGTGTGCAATAGCTGTTAATACGTGGCCTGGTGTGCTCTCTCATTTGCTGTGGCACTTGAAGGTTTGGTGGGCTTGAGATAATGAGCCTCTATGTAAGCCACAGAGGAGGAGGGATGGTGAGCAGAGAGTAATTTTTTTCCTTCCCAGCGGCAGTTGCATTACATCTATATTTGACCCTGGAAAAAGTCTGCTCGGTTTTCACAGCATCTGAAGGCCAGAGGTCTGCTTCCTTGGAAACAGTAAGGAGCAGCATTTTTCACCCACCTGAGCAGCTTGGAGGTTTCCTTGGTCGTCTTAGCAATCATGACTGAATTATTCCTTGCCTCGCCTGGAGGACCATCACTTTTGGGATAAAAGTGACTGGAAGACAATTGAATAGCCCTGGCAGGGGAGAGAGAAAGAGGAGGAGAAATGGCTTAATTGTGAAAGGTGACAAAGGTAGGCTGGTCTGCTGATTTGATACCAAATTCTTGGAGATGTAGATTAGATTTGAACAGGTGCTATAAGATGAAATGATGTAGAAGAGTAAGTGAGCAGTTGGTTGGTCCAGTACCTCTATGCCAGCATCCTCTAGAAGGAAGCACTGAAATATTGTGTTGTGGCCTCTCATCCAGTCTAAACAAAAGATTAGAGCTGGAGTTTTCTAATGCAGCTGTGTCTTTAGCATTGCTTGAGGAAACCCAATGACAACATGATTTCTGATTTTGTTTTGCGGCAATAGTTTCATTTTAGTTTCTTTGCTTTTTCTGTGGTTGCTAGCATTGCACTGTGCTCTAGCACTGTCAATAAAATTAATCCATATGTGTCCCTCCCCCTCCCTCGTGTTCTTGTCCTTGAATCTCTCATTGATTTATTGCGTGTCTTCACATGCACCTATTTGAATCCAAAGTTCTGCTGGCAGATAGGGGAGAAATGCATTTGGGTCTTTGTTATCTGATGGGGAAAGCAGAAATAATTTGATTGTTGTGTAACTTTGATTTTCCAGTCATGGTAGAAATGGCAATATATCTTTAGAGGTACAGTGGTTAAAATACTGATTTAAGGGAACACAGATGCAAACCTCAGAGCTAGAATACTTATAGATCCCCCCCCCCCAGCTACATTTTTAGAATAAAATGCAAGATGAGGTATGGTGGCAGGGGAATGTCCACTTTCTTCCTCTATGCCTGAATATTTTGCTTTAAAACTGAAGATTTTACTGAACTCTGAATATGTTACCCTTCCTATAAAAAATATATGCAGCCTGGGCTCCCCCCCCCCCCATAATTAAAAAACGCTCAGAGCTGATGGGAGTCGCTAGACTCTTGTAGTCTGCTTGCCTTTTTGTATTCTGCTGCTCTTCTATTCTTGTAACTTTGGCCCTTTTTTACTGTATTATAAGCTTCCCTGAGCTTTTAAAAGGAAAGGCAGGCTATAAATGTTTTGAGTGGATAAATATTTCTGAATTATGGCAGGTTTTTTCAAAGAATCGAACATGTTGGCATCCTTCTGCTTTGTAACAACAATAGAGGTGATCAGTAATGAGAGGCAGGAAATTTCCCATTTCTAAAAATGTGTGGTTTCATAAAATGAATAAGTAATGTAATGAATGGGTACAATAGCAGTCAAAGTAGACAGCTTCAAAGTTGTAATTAACTTCTTCAGGTGACTGATCTTAGGAGAGCATGCTTGCCTGCGTAAATAAGGGTAGTTCTTTGGGTGGGCTCAAATAAGTGCCTTAACATTTTCGTTGCCTTCATATTTTTTAAAAATGTAAAGAAATGTAAGCTTGTCGTATCATATTTAAGTATTCTAATAAAATACTTTCTAAGAGAAGTTATGCACTTATTGACTATATTTGAATCACACAAGTAAGTGCATTTTATGGATTCCCCCATGCAATGCTTCAATTATATGTTATTGCCAAAACATAAAATAAAACTTGAGACATATACATCATACTTTCCCCCCTTTTTTCTTTTTAAGGTAAGCATGTTAAAGCAGACCCCAATCAATTTTAATCCAGCAGAAGCCCAATAAATTTAGGGCAGCAGAAACATCTTCAGAATTTTCTCAGATTCAAAACTTCTCAGAAAACCCACATCACTGGATAGTATAAAAGCAGTTTTGAGGCAAAGGGTCATGGAAATGAGTAGGAAGCTTTGTGCCAAGTGTTTCTTCCAAACTATATGGATCAGATTCTGTGTGATTGAAAACTATACAGGAAGTCTAACTTGGGTTCACCTCAGACCGCTGTCTGTTGGTTACTTGATATGATGATCCATATGTAAGAAAACAGGAGTATAATGGAAGGTAAGCTGGTTAGCACATGGGGTTTTTTTTATTCTTCCTAGGGCAGCTGTATTATTAACTTCTCCCTACTCAATAAATAGATGCTACTGATGAACATGCAGTTGTGCAGTACATTTTAAAATAGTTGTATCTATCCCAGCAGGTAGAATCTAGCTACTATCTTTTATTCTACCTTAAGAAGTGCCTTTCCCATAGCAATCTGCCCATGCCCTTAGGTCATTTGCTGAAGTCTTTCCCTATGTCATCCTTACCAGAGGAGAAGTAAGTAGCAACAAGAGAAAGGGCCTTTCTGTGTTTTTGTTTGACACTCTTGGAGTCCATCCTGCTTTCTTTTAGACCCCAGGAAAAAACATTTTTGTTTACCTATTGTCGGCCTGTTGGTTGGGTATAAATGGAGGAGGGGAATGAAAAAAAGGCAGCTCTGTATATGGAAGTTTTTAGTTTTGATGTCTTACTGTGTTTTAATTTGTTGGAAGCCACCCAGAGCGGCTGGGGCAACCCAGTCAGATGGGTGGCAAAGAAAGAGAGAAAGAAACAAACAAACGAAGAAAGAAAGAAAGGTGATGATGATGATGATGCATCACAATAAAACATACACACATGAGAAACATAGGACTTTTCTCTTTGGGGAGCGAGTGACTGAGAGGCATAACAAATCTATCTTGAAAACACATAGGGAATAGGGCAATTCATTTCGCGCTAGATAGAGATCAGCCAAAGGGGGGACATGAAATCTCTTAATCAGCAATTGCCTCTGGGTTCTGCCATCTGTTCTGACAGGTGCCACCCTTTAGCTCCCAGGCTTTGCTCCCTGTGTCTCAGGATCTGAGCCCCAGGACATCTGGCAAGCCTGGCTAGAACTGTTCTAGCAACAGCTGTGCATTGAATACAACGGGTCCCATTTCCTCCAGAAAAACTAGTCAAATGTTGAATATCTTAATTTGATGCCTCCTGAAAATGGGTTCTTGCATGCTGTTCTTTCTTTCATAATGTATGTCATGACTGTGCCAAGCAAGAGCTACTAGTGCCAGTGCATTGTAATGGGTGTTGACTGCTCCTACAGCTAGGAGAACGAATTTTAGGTTTCTCAATTCTTAGGGTTGGTAAGGGTTAGTTCAGAAAGTCAGTATACCCAGCCCTCCTAGGTTTGTTACCGCTTCAGCAGAGCCGGCCCTCCCATGACACAGGGTGGAGTGCCTGCCCACTCCACTTGCTTCTGCCACCAAGAGGGAGGCGTTCTGGTGTGCGACATTGCTGCTCATCTCCCCCCCGCTCCCCAGGCAGAGAAGCCGGGCGAGTGCCAACACCTGGAGGAGTGCTCCAGCTTCTGCCAAGTTGGGCGAGTGCTGGAGCTCAGCAGTGGAAGTGGGTGGTGGTGGGCGGGGCCAGGAAGCGGCAATTTCCATTTTGCCTCAGATGGTGAAATGGGATGGGCTACCCCAACACTTCAGAATACATCTCACTTTAATATTTATTCTTTTTTGTAAGCACAGCCTGGGCTATGACTTTCCACCAGCTGCCACTCCCTTCCTGTTTGAATTTTCCCTTTTTCTCTGTTCCATGTCCTTCCAGCCATCTTTTTCGATTCTTCCCCTTGCAAGCAGTTGTTTAAATCTGAACCTTGAAAGCAGAATAAACATGTTTGTATGCCAAAAAGAAACAGAAAAAAAGAATGTAGATGGGAGACAGCATATCTAAATGCTCTGTTATACAGTGGTACCTCGGGTTACAGATGCTTCAGGTTACACTGTGCTAACCCAGAAATAGTACCTTGGGTTAAGAACTTTACTTCAGGATGAGAACAGAAATCACGCAGTGGCAGCGGGAGGCCCCATGAGCTAAAGTGGTACCGCATGTTAAGAACAGTTTCAGGTTAAAAACGGACCTCCGGAATGAATTAAGTTCTTAACCTGAGGTACCACTGTATCATAAAGGGCTTGCAAAAGAGAAACTGAGGACATTGGCAGAAAATTCTGGGTTTGACATGGATGAAACATTCATGGAGTAACTTGTCCTGTCAGCTGATTACTGAAGTGGGAAAGCTCTAAATCAGCCCCTACACTTATAGGTTCTTGTTAAACAGTTAGGGTTACTTTTTTCTACCTGCTATCTCTATTCTCTACTTTAACTATATTTTATTGTTTTATATTTTGTGTTTGATGCAGGCTGTAAGTCTCTTGACTGTCTCTCTACACCAATAAACCAACAAGTAAAAGCAGTTCATAGAACTGAGTTGCTCAGGGTATAGAAAGCTTTAGAAATAAATCTTAAATCTTCCTAAAAGGATTGAGGCATGCTGCCCCAAACTGAGACACTAACTGGGCAAAGCAATTTGAAAGTTGCTGCGTTTTGGTCTGATTTTTTTTTTAACCTGTGCAAGTGACAAACTTTACTTTTCTTTGAGATTCACTGCCATCCAACGCATTCCGCAAATAATAATTGCATGTCACAATGCCATTGTTTTGAAAGCGGTCTCCAATTATACTTTAGTTTCATGTCTCTGATTGGAGCAAAGGCAATATGAACTATTAATCATACCTTAAGCGAAAGGAGTTAGATATGGTGTGGGGGGAGTAGGTGAAGTACATGGCAGTTTTCCTTGCCCATTTCATTAATGAACCATTCATGTGTAACTTCTGCAAGTGCAGAAGGAAAGGAAATGGTATTTTCAGAAGGTGTTAATAAGAAGTGCTGATTGGACCACTGGGATCAGAGGTGCTGTGAGCACATTCTATAAAATAGTACAAAAGAGCTTGGGTGGTAATTATTCTTCAGACCATTCAGTGCTTGTGTCTTACTGCCTGACCCTGTTAGCTATCCAAGCACAGCAACTTAAGGATCGTGTTCTAGGTCCTAGTGCCAGGACATAACTGAAGCTTCTAAGCTAAGGCTTGGGTCCATCCATCAATGCTCCATTAGAGCACTTGTATCTTTTGATATTGGGAGGAAGGTTTCTTTCAGTGCCTTTTCTTGGCCTCTTTGCATGGTCTGCATGAGCCATTCTGGTATTCAAGAGCCAAGGAGCCAGGTGTGAACATGTGGGCCCAGTCATAGGGGTAACGAAGCACATGGAGGTTTCCTGGCAGGCATGTTACTTAACCACGGAAAAAGACTGGGCACTCTGGCTATCAGGGTTTACTCTGAGCTATGGGGTGCCAACAGGATATTCTGGGCTCTGTACACTGTATGTGGATTGGGCCCTCCACCTCACCTGCAGTCTGTTGGCAAGAACTGCTTCTTGTGTATATATTAGCACAGGTGCCTCTAGGCACATTGTGACTGGGATCTCAACGGCACTGTGTTTTGTAATGTTCTCAAGTCACCCTGTAAACAAAGTGTGGGATTCAGTGTCACACTGTTCCCATCATTCCATCTGCACACACATTCCAGATTGCCAGATGAAAGGATATTCCTTTCCTCCCTGCACACTGTTCTGGGGGTTCTCCCAGTGCCCCTATAGCTAAATTCAGGGGACACGGGTGAAGAGAGAGGGGAAAGCCCCATTGCATATGTGGAATTCCTTGCACAGGGCTTCTTCTGACATGGCTGGTTAGGTGAATCCTACCCAAAGTTTTTAAAAATGATCTATTTTTTAAACAGGAGAAGGGACTGGAGATTGAGGGTCCAGAACAAAGGACTCAGGACTCGGTTCCCCTCACTGCTCTCCCAACAATGGACCTGTTTCCTAGGACTGAAGAGCAGTGAATGTTAGTACATTAAAAGTAGTACACCTCTTTGCCTTCAGGCTTAGAAGATAGAAGATAATTAGGTATGGCCTGGCATGCTTTACATGTCTTGCTATACATTGGACATGTCTTATGTCTGATCTTTGTAAGCTGTTCTGGGAACCCTTCTGGCTAAAGAGCAGGGTACACATGACTTTGAAGAATGAGACCAAGGTCCATCTAGTCCAGCTGCCAACTTTCAGTTTCTGATGTTGGACAGCCAGGTACCTTTTAATACTCAAGAGTGAGACATGGTGTTGATGTCCGTTCTTTGTTGTACTTTTGAGTCTGAGCAAGAATCTCTCATTCCTAATTGTTTTGGCTAAAGATCATTGTTAGACATAATCCATGATGGATTTTAGTGGCAATGGTGCACATTGCAGTTTGCACCAAGATAAATGAAGCTTATCAAGGCACCTGGCATGGAATCATGTTTATTCTGTTTTTTTCAAGCCATGTAAACCTGAAGCCCCCCCCCCCCCCAGTAAGGAACTGTGTTTGTTAATTGGAGCAGGGATGGAAAGGCCTTCAGTCTTTTGAACTTTGTGTGGTAAACCCTCATTCATTCTCTAATGGCTGTTATCTATGCGTTACCACAGGGATTACCTAACTGGACATTCCTGCATATGGAAAACTAGTATTTCTGGGAGAAAGTGCAGCTAGAGCCTTCCTGACAGCTCAGTTTTCTACGTGCAGGAAATTTTTGTGCATGGAGAGAAGCATTAAGTCACATATGCCTCATCTAATTAAGGTTCAATTATGAATTAGGCAGCATTGCCTGATTCTTTCCTCTGCGTGTTTTCTTTCCCACCCAAACCAGTGTGGGCAAGTTGCAGACAGAAAGAAGAACACTTGGAAATATTGTTGCCTTAATTCTTTCCCCTCCAGTCTTTTCTCAGCATCACAGACCTGTTTATTGAGACAGTGTCATCATAAATCTGTGTTTAGAAAAGGAAGTTATTGACTGTGTACACATTACTGTTTACTCTGGCTACAGTGCATTTCCACTGCTTGTTTTTGAATTCATGTACACATATTGCCTAAGATCCAGAGTTATACTGTAGTTTCTTGTACAATACTATGTTTTTATGTGGTTTCCTTCAATCCAACATGAGCACGGTTTCCTTATTCAAGTTGCATGAAATCCCAGGTGTGTCCATTTGTGAAGACTTCCTTTCCATCTGTATTTCTGGGGGCAGAGGCAGGGCAGGGAAACCAACCAGGCAGTACCATCAGGTGAAGACACCATCACCTAGTCTCTACCCATTGGTATGGGTGACTTCAGTGCACATGAACCCATGCTGCAAGCAAATTTGACTTGAAATGCAGTGAGAAAAAACAACCTTGCTTCATTTTAAGCCGGTAAAGTGTACACAGCCAATGTCTGTCTGAATTTATATCTTCAGTGAAGGGGTTCTTTTTTTGCCTGAATAGCAGAGTTGTCCAAAATTCAAAGTAACTGTAGATCAAGCAAAATAAGGATAAAAGTGTATTCAAGAATTTGAAAAGAATATTGTGTGTTAAACGTGTTACCATTTGAAGAGAGAGGATATTGTGCTTATTTAATACAGATCCGTCCTCCTAAAGAGCAGCTGTTCTTTCATATGTTGTGCATATTCTGATTAATTAGAACTAGATTTTGCCCTTTACAAGCTTTAGATATCACTTGTGGTTGCGAGCTTGGAATATTTATTTGAAGCATTTATAACCCACTCTTCAGTCAAACATGCTTCCAGGATGGCATATGAAAAACAGTAGTAAGACTGTCCCTGTTCTCAGGCTTAGAATCCAAAGACATGACACAAAATGAAAAGGGGGTAGGTGGAGAGGAGAGGGGGAAAACCACATGGATGTCTTTAGCTGAAATTCTTGCATCGCAGTGGGTTGGACTCGATGGCCCTCAGGTCCCTTCCAACTCTAAGATTCTATAAGCTCGGGCACTAGTTCTTCTAGTTATAGCTGTTATAACACAGGCATGTTATATAGTTACAATTATATAGCTCTGCTTGTGTGGGAGTGTAACTGCTCTCAATCAGATCTGGAAGAAGAACTGGTGACAATGTCTGGGGCATGCCAGATAGCAATGTCAGGACCATGAGGTTAGAGTTGCTTCTGTGATGCAGTTCTTTCCTCAGACAAGTCACCTGATGGAAGGTGGGCTCTTCACAGGAGAGGTACTTGATGGAGTCACCAAAGTCAGTGGCAATTAGTTTAGTTAATTCACTTTATTAAAACTGCATATTGCTTCCCAATATAAAAAGTCCTATAGCAATTAACATCCATTTAAAAAACAAAAACCAAAGACATATTAAAAACAAATGTAACAATATATCATCACTGCTTCCCAAATGCCCAGGAAAACAAATAGGTCTTTACCTGGCACTGAAACATTGGTGCTTCCCTGGGACTTCCCTGGGAAGAGCATTCTGGTTTGGGCTGCCTTGGCCTCAACCAAAGGGTAACCCCTTCCTGGAAACATTTGACCCACCCCCAGATCCGATTGAGGAGCAAGTAATATTGACTAGGTCAGGAGGACAAGATAGTTAAATGCCCAGTCCACCAAGCACTGCAGCCATGTACATTGGCTACCTTTTTGTGAGCCTCCTATTGAAATCGGTGAAACTTAACAGAAGCTGCATGATAGCAGAGTTTACTGTTTAGCTCCCCATAGCAAGGTAAGTTCAACTAGTTGATGTTTGAAAACTCCGTCAGAATCTTAATTTGATCTCTGAAAAGAGGACGCCTGTGCAAAGAGAATGCCATATTCATGTTGCATTTCTTTCAAATGTTTGTCTATCCAGTGCTTTCTACTAAAAGTAGAACTGGAAGGTCAACTTTGATTTACCATGCAGATTCCACATAATTCAATTTTAAGAATACAAAACACTAGCTTGGCTGGCATAAGTAACAATTCTTGACCTAGAAAAGATTAAATTAAGTTTTTAACAATTGCACTATCTCTGCTAGAGATGAGAAATAGCTGGTTACACCCAGGGCATCTGGGGACTTAAAATGTGAATTTAAATATGAACTTTTAGCAAGGACACCTGTCAGTCTTCTATTCTTGAACTGAGCTGAATATCTCATGTAAAATGTATCAAGCAGTTAGTAGTTATATGGCTGACACTGATTTGAAGGAAACTTGGCCGTATGCCTGGGAAAGGATCCCCATATTGAGGTCTGCTTAATTGTATGCTCAGTTGTGTTCAGCACACAGTGCATCACAGTTCATATCCTTACTTAGACCAAGAGCAACACTTAGGGCAGTGATTTGCCAAAGACCCCACAGAGAGCATCATGTATGTATTCATCATGTGCCACCCTCTTCCTGCTTTAATGGTATTTCTAATGTCCTAAAACATTGGCTATGAGAACCTTAACGTTGGTGGACATGAAAGTCATGAAAAGTACCCTAATGCTGAAGGGGCTGAAGTGATGAGTTGGGTCCTCTCTCTTTTCTGCCAGTCTGTGCTTCTATACCTCAGGGAGTCCATTGTTTACTTTCTCTTAGTAAATGAAACTCCATAGCCCTAATCTCCATGAAAATGAAAGCATTAAGCTTGATTAAAGCTTGCGAAAGAGCATAATGAGATCTACTTGAAAATGTGCACGGAACTCAGAGTCCCTATTAATATCTCAGTCATAGTAGCCCAGTTATACTATTTGGTTTGCTGAAATGTCTCTCCATACCTGAGGCTGAGTATCTAAAGATAATATATTTCTGTGCTCAGTAGAGCAAGGAGCAAGCTAGTAGTTCAGAGTGTCTTAAGATCAGCAGTCCAATCTGAACCAGGAAGATAAAGTGTGACCTCTGGTAAGCAGTGATTGCAGTAGTTATTAAGTGAGGTTAAGCTGGTTATTACTCCCTAGGATTGCATTTTGGCTTGTTGCTCTCTTCCAAGTGAGAGGCTGGATTTTGAAGCAGTGGCTGTCAAACAACGTAAGACATGAGCCATGCCTACAGTTTCAGCTCTGACTTTCCTGTTAGTTGAATGCAAGAAATAAATATCTCCATTTAGCTAGGAGGAGGGGGCTGCTACGATTGAAGAAGGCAACACTCTGTGTGATGTGGGTGGAAGAGGGGGAGGTGGAAGCCCTGCTTGGCAATTTCTATGCATTACCGGAGGCAAGAATCACACATACTTTTCATGAATAATTTTTGATCATTCAATTCACTAGGGATTCCCTGTGCATAAATGCAGGTTGTTATGGATACAAGAAACTGCCTTGCTCCCCATGGATTGTAATAAATGGATTGTGTTGCTATTATGGAGGACTGTGTAATTTTTATTTTTTTTATTTTTGCAAAGCATGATCTGATTCATTGGCGATGGGAGTCTTTTGCCAATCCCAGAAGAATAAAAATCACGGTAGCCTCATAAAAGGTTCATTAAAAAAACTATTTAAATGTTCAAAGTCATGGGTTTTCAGGGGTTTTAGGGCATTCTTTAGTTACAATAAAAAGTATCTCTACTGAAATGTTGATCATGTAATAAGTCCTCTGATCTAGCGGTTTGCCTTGTAACTATGACTGTAGCAGTGTTGCTTTAAAATACTATTCCCTAACTAATATCTTCAGTTAGCAGCTTCTAGTTTATTTGTCAGAAGTTCAGACTGTGACTTGGCACTTGAGATAATATTTGCCTCCATCATGGGCTGAGCAAGTTTCAGCTGCTTGGCCCCACTCCCTTGCCTCAGAAGAGCTCAATGGGTTTGCCTAGTGGGTAGTGGGCAGGATCCTGGCACCATGTGGACACCAACAATATTTCTGTTTCTGATACTACATTGATTTTATTATATTGTGGAGATCTTTTGTAAGTCACTTTGAGAGCCTCTAGGGCAGGCATGGCCAAACTTGGCCCTCCAGATGTTTTGGGAGTACAGTTCCTATCATCCCTGACCACTGGTCCTTTTAGCTAGGGATGATGGGAGTTGTAGTCCCAAAACATCTGGAGGGCCAAGTTTGGTCATGGCTGCTCTAGGGGCTATAAAGTGGAGCATAGGTATTTTGAATGAATGAATGAAAGCTTTCCAAAGCAGGGATGGATCATATACAATTGTAGGGAGTTGATTAGTATTTTGGATTTCCATTTGACTTTTGAGTATTGACTGAAAACAAAACTATGTCCAAGAAGCCACATTGCTGACTCAAACACATGAATTGTCTCTTCCTCTGGTGCACTCAACATTTTGCTGTAGGTGAGTTCTTGGGATTACTATCTAGCCGACTGAACTAAAACTGAAATGTCCAAGTTTAACAATAATATAGCATATTGAAGGTTTTGTTTAGTCATTTGCACTACTATCTGACCAGATATGAGGATTGATTTATCAGAATGACTGTGGAGCTCAGTATGCAAAAAGATGCACTTTTAGAGAGCCTAACATTTCCCCATTTGGAACAAGAATATAGGAAGTGCCTTGTCAAATTATTGGTTCACCTAGCTCATTATTGTCTACACAGTGAACGGCAGTAGCTATCCAGTGTCTCAGACATGTGTCTTTCCTAGCTTAACTTGGAAAAGCCAGGAATTGAACCTGGGACATTAAGCATCATCATGTTTGATAGCCAGCATATGACTGTAATTGGTAGTGTAAGTAAGGAGGACTCCTCCATTGGGAGAAGGAGCTGTACCAGTGTGCGCAACTACAAACAAGATTAGCATCAGCCCTTTCTTTGTCATCCCCCATATGCCCAGAAGGAGCATTT
Organism: Podarcis muralis; assembly: GCF_964188315.1. NCBI lineage: Eukaryota > Metazoa > Chordata > Lepidosauria > Squamata > Lacertidae > Podarcis > Podarcis muralis. The sequence goes on from NC_135659.1 coordinate 60,620,725, forward strand.
ATTTGCTGGCCTTGAAAGACGAGCTGAACTCACTGTTTTTTCTGTGGCAGGCTCTGCTTCAGTACATTTATTAGGTCTTTAGGCCATCCCCTCAAGGGATGCAAATGGTTTTAAATAGGCATGATGACCTATATCACAATTCAAGGTGAAAGCAGGTCAAGAGGAATATGCTGGTGGATTTAACCGCACTAATCTGGTAAACTGAAATTAACTCCCAGCCTTTCCCTTTCTTGGCCACGGTCCCTTGTTTGCTCGTAGGTTACCCAGACAAGGAATCAGAGTATGTGCCAGCCACATTGTAGTCTTTATTGAAAGGACAGACAAGTCTATATTAAAAGAAATCCGGTGATATTCAGTCCAAATGTAATGATTGGTTAATAGTAGGCCAGCGGTGGGGCAGAAATTTACCTGTAAGGCAATAGTCATAGTGAGCAAGTATGGTCTAATGTGTTGTACTTAGACACAGAAGATCTAAGTTCAGATCCTTGCTGAACCATGGTGCTCACCCAGACATTATGCTATATGCACACACACTTTCAGCATGATTTACAGGTTTGTCATGAGAATAAAATGGAGAAAATCCATGTATACAGAGCATCTTGGGAGATGGGTGGGATAAAAATAAAATGAATGCTAACAAATATTTCTGTTTGCTTCTTTAAAACAAAAATTGAGAGTTGACGTGCACTCCAGTATTAGAGGGAAGATGCTTTAAAAAGTACCACATGATGGTGGGTCATCATTGAGAGTTGACCAATGACCCATATAGTTCATCATGCTGTTCTCCAACTAGCTAGTTAGGGGAAGTCCGCAAGCGTGACATGAGTACAGTAATGTTCTTCCTACTTAGAACTCTTTTTCCTGGAGACGTCCATGGCAAATCATTCAAATCAGCCATATTTCCCTTTCTAAGGGAAAGTCTGTTTCATCTTATCAGGACAGGTTCATCTTCTTAAGGTTCATCCTTACTTTACACTGTAGATAGTGATCTCTTTAAAAATTATATATTTCTATCGGGTTCCTGCACTAAAGCTCTGCTGCGATGAAATAAATGATTTGTAAGCTGCAGCGTCTAAGATTGCATTTGGCTTTGCCGATCCACTGTAGAATCATAGAATCATAGAGTTGGAAGAGACCACAAGGGCCATCGAGTCCAACCCCCTGCCAAGCAGGAAACACCATCAGAGCACTTCTGACATATGGTTGTCAAGCCTCTGCTTAAAGACCTCCAAAGACGGAGACTCCACCACACTCCTTGGCAGCAAATTCCACTGTCGAACAGTAAGAACAGCTCTTACTGTCAGGAAGTTCTTCCTAACTGTATATTTTCAGAGAGCCATTTGAGCAGTGTTGGACACACATTTGACTTCTGGGACCTTAAGGGTGTGGGGTTATATCATTATTTGTGATACACTGACTAAGGTTGCAGTTCTTTGTATATATGTTAGAAAATAAATTATTCAATTGATTTCAGTGGGGCTCCTTTCCCATCAAACACTGAGACAATAAGGCAGGAAGAGATTTGAGAACCATGTTTCTAAGGAATATAACACATTTCTCCCAGCAGAAAAAGATTAAAGCAACAAAGAGCTGGGGTATGAATACATGAATTGTTCTTTGACTTTTCATTCTGCCTAGCTCCTCTTGTCTGCAGATATTATTAGAATTTTATGCATGTTTGAGAATGAGGGAGTCTGTGCAACTGTTTGGCATCCAGCTGTCACGTGACACCCCACTTAAAACGCTCAATAGAAAATTCTTGAGTTCCCACCCACCTGCCCTCCAATAATTGGTTTTAGCCAAACGGAAACTTTATATATCTTCTGCAAAGTATGGAAATGTTTATGTAGATAAGAAAAAAAAATGTTGGCCTCCAGTAACAAGCATATAATTTGTTTATAATCCACTAAATAATGCCAGACAATAATGCCAGACACATTTTCTAAAGCAAAATGATCTAGTATTCTATAGTAACAACTGAATTTCATCACTTTTTCCATAATTAGCAACGCTTGTTAAGGGCCAGATTGCACGGTGTGATAAATATGCTTTTTAAAAAGCAGACAAACTCACCATTTTTGTTTTGGATAAAAAACAGCCAGGGCTGCCCAGTCCAGAGTGTGCTGTTGATCTGGATTGGAGCTTTATGCTGTTTTCCTGACAAAAATACTCCCCACCAGCTGCTAATGGCCCCTGAAAATTCAATTTGCATTGAAAAGCACATCTGGGGGCAAATAACAGCCAAGGAACTTTTCAGCAAGAAACTGGCACCAAGTCCGGAGCTCAGTGAGATGAGAAGTTCTTATATTGATTTCAACTCCCCTCAGTTTCAGCCAGCATGGTCAATGGTCAAGGACATGGGTAGGCAAACTAAGGCCCGGGGGCCGGATCCAGCCCAATTGCCTTCTCAATCCAGCCCGTGGATGGTCCAGGATTCAGCATGTTTTTACATGAGTAGAATGTCTCCTTTTATTTAAAATGTATCTCTGGGTTATTTGTGGGGCCTACCTGGTGTTTTTACATGAGTAGAATGTGTGCTTTTATTTAAAATGCATCTCTGGGATATTTGTGGGGCATAGGAATCAGTTCATTTTCCCCTCAAAATATAGTCCAGCCCCCTACAAGGTCTGAGGGACAGTAGATCAGCCCCCTGCTGAAAAAGTTTGCTGACCCCTGGTCAAGGATGATGGGAGTTCTAGTCCAACAAAAGCTGGAGGCTATCATTTTTATAGTTATAATTTTAAATAACTGCTGTGCATCTCATTCTACTCTAAGTAGCTTGGTTTGGGCCCAGGTGTGGTTAAAAGTAATTAAGCAATAACTAGTCTGTGTGAAGTGCTCCTAGGAAAAAGCCCATATTGTTTGAACATCATTTGCATTAATCCATCTATTGGTTAAAGACCCCTTGATACATTAGCTAAAATAATTGGTGGTTTTATGGCACACCGTATTACCTTGCATAAACTGAGCAGAATGGCCATTAAAAATCCTGACATTAGGTATTTGGTACCAGGGTGTATGTTTGACTTGCAGCATATATGGAAGAACATGTATTAAATGGGGAGTCACAGCCAGCAGCAATTCAACCCTAGCTCTTAAGCAAGCAGAGTTGATCTGTCATTTATTTGCTAATAAAAAAGCTTTGTTAGTAGGACTGATGCAAAAGTTCAGTCTCTTTTTGGTTATGAAACTGCAACAAATTAAATGGGAATCCATCAGTGACTGGTCTGAGAATTACTAAACATACCATAAACAGGAGATGGCAACAAGGTATAACTTTGCACGTTTGGAAAAAATGGTTTCTCGTATTTAAGGAATGTGGTGCTTACAATGACTTTTAAAGTTTAATGCTTAAGAAAGTTTTTCATTCGAAAGAACTCTGTTTCCATGTTGGCACTAACATAAAGGTCAGGTTTCTCGTTCTCCTTTCCCCAAGTGTGTCACTTGGATGCTCCAATTTCTGGGCAGATTAACAGGAAAAACTTGGCATGCAGGAGAACATGCTGTTAGTAAAGGGCAGGGCAAACCTATTCTCTAATTATGCTGGAGAGGGAAGCGATAACGCTGGCACTGTGCTGGTGGAAAGTCCACCTTGTCCTGTGCATGTTGCCAGAACAGGAGCGGAAGGGGGAAACACACAATCAGAAAATAAATAATCATAGGATTGTAGAGTTGCTCACTGAATCCATGGAAACAAAGCTTGCTAGTGGCAACCAATCTGGGACAGTGCTGGCGATGTTGACTAGCCACAGTGATGGGGACACACCCACCCAGTAATACTTCTGCATCATCATACAACCATGCTAGAGAGCTGCTACTCAGTCAGACCCAGTGGCCCAGCCGACAGGAACACTGTTCAGCCAGGCCCTGGGTATTCCTGTTGACAGGGGTTCAAATTTCCTTAAGGGGGATGAAGAAAGAAAAGCAGGAGTGAGGAGAGCCTACGCAACTCATGTAGCTTCCGTGGCAAGATGTCTACAGAAAACACAGGTGTCTCTCTTTGGATAAGTGTTTGTGACCTACGTGGGAAGTTGGTAGGAAGGCCACCAGAATAATAGAGATGAATGTTCCTGCTCATCTTTTGCATACCTTACCAAAAACCAAAACAAAAACCCCACAATCCACATATTATGCTTCGGACAACAGACACAGCTTCCAGAACTCAAACCCACACTGTAAGTGTCACAGAACAGTTCCTAACCTCTCAACTGCAGCAACAGATGGGCTTCAGACACATCATGGGGTATACGTGTCTCCACACCTTCAGTTTCGGGATCTGGTCTCGTGGAACAGTGTGTGTGTTTTATGTGCTGAAAGTCCCTGGGTGAACCCCATTAGCAAAAAGAGGGTGGGCTGCCACAGCCAGGACATCTAAGCCATTCAGGTGGAGTGCTGCCTGAGTCAGTAGTCCGGCTTCTGCAAGGGCCAACCAGCCAGCCCTTATGGTTGATGTAAGTGATCCTGCCCCGCCCCATGTTTTTGTCTGATAAGCCAGCCTTGTTAGGTAGCACCCCACCAGGGCATCAGCATCCTTTCCCTGGCAGCAGCAAACTCATCCCACAGTGCAACCTGAGATGCCTTTTTAGGCGAGAGGACACATTTAGAATTTTGAGAAATGGTTGCTATTGGGAGCTGAGTGGCAAGTCATAAAAAGGCTGCCATACCTGAAAGCGCAAGGAAAGAGTCAGGGTCTCACAATGGCATGGATATCTCATCACCCACCATCATCAATGGGGGGAAACACAGCAACATCAGCCATCATCATGCTCCCTCACAAATAGAAGCTCTTTGCATCTCTTCAGAATGGATGGGAGGGTGGATGTCTAGTCCTAGTATCCAATTACATGTGGGCATGTTGAAGGAAGTGTTTTTGATTAATACAGGAGAGGCTGAGCCAGTGCAAACTGGAACTGAACAGGAAGAGCAAACAGTCACTCATGTGTCAGATTCTTAAGGAGATATGTACTGAGACATTGTGTGAGTGCCATAGGAGGAACTGGTGGGCATGCTGGTGCCTGCAGGAGCCATGTTGGTGACACTTGATTATTGTTTCCAGCCAGCACCCCCACCGTCTCCCCTTTTGCTGCACAAGCCAGTTGTTTTTGCTACCATTTTCACACTTATACGTGCCACAGAATTTCTCTGAAGCATTTGTCATACTTGATGATAATGATGGCAGATGTGCTGAGTGGAGCCGGGAGCTGCCTTGCCACCAAATGTTCTCTTCAGATTGCAAGGCAACATTTAAATGAGAGAATCTATGCATAGCAATGAATATTATTTTTTTACTCTTTTGTATGTTGAAATACTTGGCTCTTCCAAGAAAACCATTTCAGTTTTTGGCCTCCCCCTTTCTTCAGGTACCTTGAAAAGCATATGAAACACTCATGGTTGCTGGGCAAAACATGAGAGTGCCATCTTTGGTTGATCTGCTGGGCCTTTTCTGAAGCATTTTCTAGCATCAGAGAGAAGATACAGAGATCAATGGGCCTGAAATCCATCCAGTAAACTTATCCCTGTATTTATATGTTGTGGCAAGATATATTAGTTCAACACTACAGTCGTTTGATCCCACAGGAGAGAAAAGCCACTTGTGCCTACTTCGTTAAGCTAATGCCAATCGCTTGAGCCAATTAACAGTAATTAAACTGGTTGGATGGGATTCAAAAACCAGATGGGGTGGAATGGGATGTGTTGGAAACCCTTTCTGTGTTACCAGGATGCAAATAAATAGTGAGAAAATATTCAGTTCCCAAAAGTCAGAGACTTTGAAGAAAACAACCTGCTATTTGGCAGTGAGGAAGATTAACTGTTTTATGATGCTAAGTAAGGAATGATATTAGGAGAAAGTGGAATAGATAAGGGATGCTGGTATGCATTTCTCTTCCCAGAAGTCTGTGTATTGTGTAAATAACATTGAAATTGATCCTTGGTAAAGGAAACTCTGGGAGAGGAGTGGTATGCATAAACAAAGACCAGAGTTTATTCTCTACTTTGTTAGTGTTCAGAAGCATATGAGTGAGTATCTCTTTCTTACCATAACTTTGGATCAAGAGTCCACCTTTAAATCACAAATGTTAACACACACACATGATTATGAGAGAGATCTGCTAAGTCACCAACCTGAATCTTTGCAAAACTGTTTCAGAATTTTTAAAGAATGAAGCAACACAAACATCCATGAATTAAACATTCAAGTAAACAAACAGTCCAGTGTGTGTATGTCCCCGCCCCGTGAGCTCAGTGATTCATTCTGTTCAAGCTACTATTTAAATATATTTGAGGAGGGAGTGTAAACAGTGGCACTCTCAAGCAAGATGGGAGGGATGGAGATTGTGGAACAGCACATGTCTATATCAAAAGACAATTGCTTTAATGTCCCAAACAGTATATGCTTGAAGTTGGTTTCACCATCAGATGAGCATACTAGGGGTGGAAGAGAAATTGGTTTGGGCTGTATTTCAAACTGAACCAACCCAATTCACCAACCCTGGACGCGGATCAGAATGCAGATAGATCACATATCTTTTAAAATTTTGCAAAGCAGCTTTGGTTCAAGAAATGCTCACAAGAAAATGCATTTTATTTATGGGGGAACGTATATTTTAGGGAAGCAACTCTAAATGAAAAAGTATTGTATATCCAATCCCAAATAAACTATTTGATGATAGTGTTACCTCAGGTTAAGAACGTAATTCGTTCTGGAGGTCCGTTCTTAACCTGAAACTGTTCTTAACCTGTGATACCACTTTAGCTAATGGGGCTTCCCGCTGCCGCCATACAATTTCTGTTCTCATCCTGAAGCAAAGTTCTTAACCCGGGGTACTATTTCTGGGTTAGCCGAGTCTGTAACCTGAAGCGCCTGTAACCCGAGGTACCACTGTATACTGAAGCTGGTGAGCCTGAGTATATGAGATTTCAGAAGATAGCAGTTAAAAGTGAAAAAGTGTTAACAAAAAATACTATTTTTTATTTTTCTTATTTTAGGATTTATAAACCACTCAGCATTCAGAGAATCCCCAAGTGGTTTATGGAGATAGATATTAAACACAATAGAGAACAAAACATTGTATTAAATCATAAAAAACCAGGAATTTAAAATTAGAGAAATAAAATAGACTACCTTGGTTGGAAAGAAGAGTTTTCAACAAATGTTGGAACATAACAATGTTGGGACTTTCTGCACTTCTAAGGGAAGAGGATTCCAGAGAACTGGTTTGTTCGAATCACAGCATCCTTTACCACAGGGATATGTGGTACCATCAACAGATTTTCATTCACAGATCTAAGAGTCCAGGGTGGGATGCAGGGGCACATGTGACTTCTAAGATACCCTAGTCCAGAATCATATAGAGTTTTCTGTGCACTAGCAGTAAGTTTATTAGAAGACTGAAGCTAATCAGAAGAAGTGGCATTTACAGAAACAAAGGTCCAAACAGTGATGCCACTGAGTCTATGTTTGTTTTTGAATATTGAAGGAAGGGGAAAGTATGGTTGGCTATGGGTTAAACCAAAGTGGCCCTCACAATATGCTGAATCATGAAGGGACTAGGCAGCATATACCTTAACACAGGCTGCTTCTCTGTTTTCTTGTTTTGATGTACAGTGGTACCTCTAGTTACGAACTTAATTCGTTCCGAAGGTCCGTTCTTAACCTGAAACTGTTCTTAACTAGAGGCATGCTTTCGCTAATGGGACCTCTTGCTGCCACTGAGCCGCCGGCACACGATTTATGTTCTCATTCTGTAGCAGAGTTCTCAGCTCGAGGTAACTCTTCCAGGTTAGCAGAGTTTGTAACCTGAAGCGTTTGTAACCTGAGGCGTTTGTAACTCAAGGTACCACTGTATTAGCTTATTGCCTTTGGGAGTGAGGGTGCATGCCATCACAGTGGTACCTCACAGTTTAGAAGGTGTTTGAACCAATAGGATGGACAAATGGACCTGTTTACTAGAAGCTCAGAGATTATTTTAGTGTTCCTCCACCATGTGACATCTGAAGGCAGTCCTGAGAAGAAAAGCAGAGGGAACTGGAATGGGCATTAGGCTGCTAGGCAGTCTTGTGCTCTTAAAATAACCAGGTAGATGATCCAGTTCTTGTAGCTTTCTCACCACTTCTGCCTGTCTCCCTGAGTTTTCGCTTAATTGTTTCATTTCCCCCACACCCACGTTTGCGCTTTGCAATGTTATCTAAAGGTTGCACGTCAGATAGCTGAAGGATAGAATGTCAGATTCAGTGCTCCTTTAGTCTGTCACAGCTGTTTGAAGGGCCTGGGGTTTTTAAAGAAATGTCAAAGGCATTTTTTGCAGCACATGGAAACCAGATGTGCTTTGGGAAAATGGACATCGGGAAGAGGAGGGCAACTTAAATGTGTATTTAATCTTCCTGTTCAAAAGGGTGCACAGTGCTGGGTGGCATTGAGACATGTCTAGAGAACTTTAATAACCATATTGAACTTGGCTAGGATTCTATAGTACCTCTGGACTAGACTCAAATACGTTGCTTTTTCCTGAAATAAGTACTGCTTCCTGGAGTGAATGACCAGACATTTGTAACCATATTGCCATGTAATCATTGCAGTGACTTTACTCTTCTGTGAAAAGACTTCCTTGTTTTTAAGTATAGATTATTATTCACACAAGCGAATTTGAATTTCTCAACAATTGATGGAAGAACAGTATTGCTTGAAGTAGGACAACTGTATTTTTATACTGTTAATGCTGTAAATTTACTAGATCTGCTGCTTGGGAAACTTCTGACACTGAAATCTGAGGAGAGACAGATTTCACAAAATATAGTTATACCTAAGGGGTCTTCACAAAGCTGGTCATGCAAGGGCTGAAAGTCTTTAATTTCAAACTCCCATCTATTGGCAAGGCCTCATCTCTGCTATGGAACAGAGGTATAGCCAAGCTTTGCAAGTCTAAATTGACATAAGAAACAGATGTTGTTATTGCCTAAGGCTCAAAAAAATGAGTATGTTGTTTGCTTGTTTTTCTCTTTCCCAGAATTTGTTTATTTTCTTGGATAGGACATCATTTCTGACTCAGAATAATTTAGGCATGTATAGGACAACCCACTATCTTCATAGTAAAACTTGCTTCCAGTGCAGTCTGTGGGACTTGCATCCTGAAAGCATATTGAGATTATAGTTGTTGACCTTGTATTTTCTTACTTCCATCTTTAGCTGAGGGGTGTAAGCATATTCTACCCTAGCTTGAGATAATGGAGCATCCTTGGATGCCCAGACCCTTCCCTCGACCTCACTAATGTGGTCCAAAGGAAAGCAGAGCAATACATTTGGCACCAGCTTGACTCCAGGAGTTGCCAGGAGCTGTAAAAAGTGCCATCCAACTGTCTTAGAAACTCCAGTCTGGGTTTTTGTAGGGTTTACTCATTAGCCTTTTCTTCTCCTGAAGATGTGCAGCAAGGCAGCGGGTACATACCTTTCCTTGGGATTTACTCCTGAAGCCTTTCACATGAATGAGGATAGCTGCAAAGCAGTGGAGGTTTAGGATCAAAGTTTTCCTTCTAGATGGGCTACCTTCCCACGTTGATGAGCCCCATTTGCCCCTCACTTCCCTCTACAGCAGTTGTTCTCAACCTGTGGGTCCCCAGATGTTGTTGGACTACAACTCCCATCATCCCTGAGCTCTGACCTTGCTAGCTCGGGGTGATGGGAGTTGTAGTTCAACAACATCTGGGGACTCACAGGTTGAGAAAGCCTGCTCTACAGCATGTGCAGTCACCACGTTCTTGACCATTGGACTAACTATTGGTCTCATCTGATCAATCTGTCAGAGCCTACCTTCCCATGCAGGGACACCCCTAACTCAATGAGGATCTGAGACCCATCAACTACCTTTACCTAGCCAGCTAATTGAACCCGTTTCTAGGATGTGGCTGCTGTTGCCTGCTGGCGACTTCTAGGAGCTACAGGTGAGAGCTGAGTGCAGGGTGGGGACCAAAGGAGCACAATATATCCCACACCAGAGGTACTACCCTTCCCCTAGCACTCCACATGGGTATTTTATGTGCATTTCAGTTTTGTGCATTGGTAGAACATAAAAATCAGTTTTGTAAAGAATGGCTTAAGTGTTTAACAATGTTTAACCGTATGTATCTAGACCGTTACTTCTTCCATTGTTTTTTATGTTATTTTAAGAAAACTGCTGATATACTGAGCTAAAATATGTGAATTTAGTCAGCTTTTATTGGATAGCAAAAAAAAAGTTATATGAGATCCTGCCTGTAGTTAATTATTCAGACACAGAATGAGAAATTATGAGGACTCCAAAGAATTCAATCCTTTAATGATTTTAGAAACAAAATGTTGCTGTGTATATATGTGAAACAAAATCTGCCTAAAGGAGACATTTGCATTGTGTAGTCACAGGTTAAAGGCGTTGCTGTTGTATGGAATTGCTTCCCTCACAGATGTCAAATGAAGTTGCTAGCATGTATAAATTAATAATTATTAAAGTTGACAGCTAATAGTTCACACAGGCAGTGACAATGAATCCCCTCATAGAAGTGGAAATGAGAATTTGCATTACTTGGGACTATTTTATTATTATTATTAATCTCCCTAGAGCTGCTGAGTGAGGAAAAAGTTCACACTCAGACCGGAAGGGTCTTAGACAGGAGGCTTCTTGCTATAAGTATTGTAGCTACAAGGTGTCCCCTATAAGTTGGTTCCTTCTTACCTTTGTTTTATTAGATAGCCATATAACTGATCCTCACAAGAAAGCTACGTGGGTTTATTACTACAGTGGTACCTCGGGTTACATACGCTTCAGGTTACAGACTCCGCTAACCCAGAAATAGTGCTTCAGGTTAAGAACTTTGCTTCAGGATGAGAACAGAAATCATGCTCCGGCGGCACAGCGGCAGCAGGAGGCCCCATTAGCTAAAGTGGTGCTTCAGGTTAAGAACAGTTTCAGGTTAAGTACGGACCTCTGGAACAAATTAAGTACTTAACCCGAGTTACCACTGTACTGGGCATTTTGCATGATTTAGATAACAGGTTGCCAACACATTTAGGCCCCTAGGCACATCTGCATTTTTGAGTGAGTGCTGTCATTGCTACTCTTTTCATCACTTATCTTTTCCCTGCACCTCAACCCTGATCAGCTCTTCCTCCTTAGAGACAGACAGACACAAAGAAAGCACATGCATGCACACACACTTCCCCTTTCCAAGGGATCTGTGTAAAAGTCAAATCTAGTAGAATTAATTTGACCATTGAAGCACATAGAGCTGAAAGACAAAGTAGGAAAGGGTGTCATTCTTCCAACTTCCTCTTTCTGTTCTATGCACTCTTTCAAGGGAGAACAAAGTAACCATCCTCACCACCTCATGACCAAAAGGGAAGTGAGAAATGAGGGAGCTCAGAGGCTTTGTGACCACCAAGAGAAGACCTTAAGGGCCAATCAACTCTTCTTGGGCAAGGTTCTTGAGCAGGTGGTTGAAGACCAGATCCAATGCTCTTGGAGGAAACCGATTTTCTGGATACATTTCAATTTGGGTTTAGGCCTAGTTTTTGCAGAGAAACTGCTTTGGTCGCCCTGTATTCTGACAGGAGAGAGACAGGAGAAATATGTCTTTGTTAATTCTTCTTGACTTCTTAATGGCTTTCGATACCATTAACCATGGTATCATTCTGGAGTGGTGGTCCAAGTCAGGTGGCACTGCTATGCGGTGGTTCCAGTCCTACTTGGAAGGTCATTTCTAGTGAGCGATGCTTGGGGACTGCTCTTCGGCACTTTGGAGCCTTCAATGTGGGATTCCTCAGAGTTTGATTTTATCCTGCATGCTGTTTAACATATACATGAAATCACTGAGTGGGATTAGCCAGAGGTTTGGAATACATTGTCAGCAATACTTTACATCTTTACATCCTTTACATCTGCAGGTATGGCAGTGGATGTGGTGGATCGTTGTCTTATTTCATTAATGGACAGAATGAGAGTTTGTTTGTTATCAGTTTACAAGCTGGGTATTCAGTTTTGTTATTTCTTTCTTGTTCTATAGACTGTTCAGTATTAACCCGGGACTAAGACAAGAGTATTTAAACAAACACCCGGAACCACAGTATTAAGGTAAGACATTCTACTTTATTAAGATAATTCTGAGAATTCCCCCTCCCTACAAGGCCTGTGGTGTGTTAGAACCATTAGACAAGCCATCTCCAGAGGCATAGCCAATAGTAAGGGATGATGGGAGTTGTAATCCAACAATATCTAAAAGCCACCAGGTTGGAGAAGGTGGCATTGGACCTAGAGGAGACCTCCTGCTTATTTAAGTTGAACCTCTGCATCATAACCTTTGTTTGTTCATCCCTGATGCCAGCTTATGTTAGCTCATATGTTTGGAAGAGCCAGAGCTGTCTGTGTAACATTTTAAGGTGTCAAATTAATCTAATGCCTGTTTCACAGGTCATAACTTTGATGAATTTATTCTCAGAACACTGCTGTGAGCCAGAGAAGTGCAAACAGCTTTATTTCTCTGTGAGGGGAATGGATCAGAGCAGAAAATTAAACCTTGATCTCTCTAATTTGACTAGCTTTGTAAATCATATATGCATCCTTACATTAGAAGACTTGGAAACTAGTGGATACTATCCTCATGATGATTGTATGATAATCAGCAATAAGAAAAGTTCAGAATATTCAATAACTGAATGGGAATATGTGGGACATGACAGAGGTATATAAAATTGTGGGTGATGTGGAGCAGGTGGGCAAAGAAAAGTCCGTCCCCCCGTCAGAATATTAGAAGCATCAGTGAGTCCTTCATTGATGCTGAATGGTGGGAGATTCAAGAGCAGCCAAATGGAAGTACTTCTTCACACAGTGCATGAACTATGAAATTTGATACTGTAAGATGCAGTGATGGCTGCCAACTTAACAGCTATAATGGATACTAGTCACGATAACTATGCACTACCTGCAGTGTCAAATGCACCATGCCACTGACTGCCAGTTGCTGGAAATACATCTGAGTAGGAGAGGAGGTGTTGTACTAATGTCCTACTAGTGGTCATCTGTTTGGACACTATGAGAACAGAATACTGGACTAGATCAGCCTTTGGACTGATGAAGCATGGCTTTTCTTGTGTTCTTATTCAACACTGTTCCCAATTCTGAAAGTTCCTTCCAACGCTGGAGTAGACTTGGCAGAAGGAGATGTTTCATGCTTTGAATTTCAAGGGCAGTAAGCATGAGGTGGTTCAGCAGAATATTTCCCCCTCCCTCTCCCACATTGATTACAAATTGTGGGTTTTGCTTCTGGGTTTAATAAATGAGGACAGTTCATGTCCTTAAATATCCTTATCCTTCATCAGTCTCTTCTTGACATGCTGCACGATCCGTGCAGCCAGCTTTCTAATCCTTCTGATTTCTAATTGGATGCAGAGAAAGGTTAGGGGGCTTTGTGCGATTCTGTCCTCTGCCGCCTCTGAGCATCTTTGGCTGTAGGGATTTGTTGCAGACAGCCACATGAGCCACAGCCTCTGAGAGGCTGAATTAGTTCACAGCTATTCAACCTTGGTTTTGCTCCCCCCCTCCTCCTCCTCCTCCTGCTGCTGCTGCTGCCACCACCACCAAGACACAAATTGAAATGTAACCCATGCTCTGGTCACCATTATTTAGCATCACAAACAATGAGCAGAAAGGAGAAGACTGGCCCAGTTACTTTGGTGGATTCAGCCAAATGGATACTTCAGTGCGTTCCATCTGCATCCTTTCAGGACAGTGCTTTGTTTGCATATGTTAACCTTAGCCACGGTTCCATGTGCTCAGCATCTTTAAGCAGATGAGCCAGGAAGGATAGCCAAGCAGTACAGAAAGCAGGATTCGAGAGGAAGCACTATATTAGCAATTCGGAAATCATTATTCAAGCTGTTTGTGAGTTAGAATTTAAATAGAAGATGGTTGTGTCAGATTGCTTACAGCGCAAGGCTCCGGTTTAATGGGGGTGGGGGTGTCAAAGGGAGAATTTCTGCACTTGCAGCTTCTTCCAGCACTGGGTGCCCTATGATGTGAGAAGCTCCATCTGCTGAAACTTTCATTTCTAAGGAACTTTAAAAGGCATAGAAATTGTCCCATATGCAATGTGTCAGACACGTGCAGACCCTTGGGTGAAATCCCTTAGGATACCATGTCCTTTATACCACACATTTCCTCATTGCCTCATGAGTGAAAGAGATCAGCTTTATAATTTTGTTTGTAATGCTTGGGAACTTAAATGGGTTCTTTAAGGTGACACAGACCAAGCAGTAGAGCAAGTGAGCAAGACTCTGAAAGTTGGCCCATCTTTCTCCTTGGACATGCAATGGTTGCTTGAGCTGTTTGACTCATAGTCCTGAATTCAACCTAAGACTGGAGGAAACATTCACAAGCAGTGATAATCAGGTTTTCCAGGAGCAATACTTTGGTCCCAGGCCATTTAGGTCTTTATATGCTAGTATCAACACCTTGAATTTGGCTCAGTATCTCACTGGCAGCCAGGGCAGTACTTTCAGAACCGGTGACACCATTAGACTTCCCCATTAGCAGGTTATCCGCTTCACTCTACACTAGCTTCAGTTTCTGGACTGTCTCCAAGGACAACCCCACATACAGTGCATTACAGTAGCCCAGACAGGCCACCAAAGTATGGACAACATTTGCTACCTTTTTGTAGTATTTGGGAAAGTCTTCTGAGATACTGCTAGGAAACTTGCAGGCAAAACTTGTGGCTGTTTTGCATGTGCAGGTGTCACAAAATGTGTTTCTATGTGTGCAAGTACCATGCCCTGGTTCCATGGACGCTGGTTTGTAAATTGCATGGTGGAGAAGTGAAAAATCAGCAACCAAAATCCCAATGCCCCCCTGTGTGCCTTCCTTGAGAGAGAAACTGTAGAACAGATGGAAGCCAAATAGCATGTGATTGGGAGAGAGAAACCCAGACCTTGCTGCAGCGATTCCAAATGTGAATTTATAGATTAGTAATCTGCTAATTTTAAAATGACAGATGCTGCTGCCTTTAGGGAGAGGCGATGAAGGGTGTTTCCACACATGTTAGCAACCTCATATGTATAGTCAATCTTCCTGTGCAGTTCACTTCCTTGATTTGCATTGACTATTTGCAGGGCTAAGGGGTGCTTGGGCAGCACAGTTGGGATTTCCTTTTCATGTTGTGAGGTGAATCTCTTTAATCTACGGAAGGCATCATTTGTGTCCAGTTCTGGGCACCACAGTTCAAGAAGGACACTGACAAACTGGAACATGTCCAGAGGAGGGCAACCAAAATGGTCAAAGGCCTGGAAACGATGCCTTATGAGGAACGGCTAAGGGAGCTGGGCATGTTTAGCCTGGAGAAGAGGAGGTTAAGGGGTGATATGATAGCCATGTTCAAATATATAAAAGGATGTCATATAGAGGAGGGAGAAAGGTTGTTTTCTGCTGCTCCAGAGAAGCGGACACGGAGCAATGGATCCAAACTACAAGAAAGAAGATTCCACCTAAACATTAGGAAGAACTTCCTGACAGTAAGAGCTGTTCGACAGTGGAATTTGCTGCCAAGGAGTGTGGTGGAGTCTCCTTCTTTGGAGGTCTTTAAGCAGAGGCTTGACAACCATATGTCAGGAGTGCTCTGATGGTGTTTCCTGCTTGGCAGGGGGTTGGACTCGATGGCCCTTGTGGTCTCTTCCAACTCTATGATTCTATGATTCTATGAAAGCACTGTTGGAGAAGCCTATGGGATGGGGGGGGGGAGAGAGATGAATGTTGCAGTTAATAAATAAATAAATATTTCCCAAGGACCAAAATGTGAAATCCCTACCCATAGCCCAATCTGCTTTTTACCTGACTGCTGACCATGTTGGTTGGGCTGATGGAAGTTGGAGTTCAACAACATGTGGAAGGTCACAGGTTATCTGATTTTGCTTTAGAACCACTACCAGTTGCTGCATGTACACAGTCTAGTCCAGAGGAAAAAAGGACTTGCTGCACAGATGTCTTACATCACATTGCGAATCTCCTTGTCGCCCCCAGTAGCTGCCAAGAACATAATTTGTTGGGTTGGAGGCTCTCATTATAATTGTGAAGCTTCATAGCACACTACAATAGCCTTTATCAACCTGTTGCCCTCCAGGTGTTGTGGACTATAACTCCCATCAGCCCCAGCCATTGTGGCCATGCTAACTATTACAACATCAAATGTGTGCTAGGCATGAGAGATAATGACCCAGGGGCTTAGTGGAGACTGAGTCTTCCCAGTCTTAGTCCAAAACTCTAACCACTGCATCACATTGGCTCTTGCTGTACATACCATCTCTATAGTGTTTATTACAAGCATAGGCAAACTTGGCCCTCCACATGTTTTGGGACTACAACTCCCACCATCCCTGACCACTGGTCCTGATGGTAGGGGTGATGGGAGTTGTAGTCCCAAAACATCTGGAGGGCCGAGTCTGCCTATGCCTGGTTTATTAGCACTGTTGGATTCTAGAACGATGAGCTCCAAGGCCAGCCGTTGCTCTTCTGGCCTTTTGCTATGGCAACAGAAAGTGGTTTATATTTTATATGCTGTGGCATGTGCTTATTCTGAAAGGGTGGAGTGAAATGGCTTGGGAAGAATCATTTTGTCCACACAGTCTCTGGGTGGTATTTAAAAAAAAAAAAATACAACAACAACCCACACAATAATTTTGTCAATTTGCAATGCTCAATGGTGATGTTTGGGAACTGGCCAGCTCATGCCACCTTTCCAAATTTCCTAATATATAGCTTGTTCCTTTTACATCTCATTGTTTGGTCTGTGTGCAGTTTTAGAACCAGCCATCTAATAATAATGCTTTTTTGTAACATCCATTTTAGTACCAGCATTTTATTCATACAGCCTGAGGGCTGTGAACTACTCAAAAGATCCTCCCAGTGGATATTCATCCGTGACATATCAGGCAAGATGGAGAGAAAGAGTAGGAGGGGTGGGTGCAGTGTACTGTGAAAATTGCTGTGGTGATTGGAATCAATGACTGTGAGAAATATATGTTTCCCCCTTGAAAATGGTCCTTAATGGGTGTTGAGTAGTTAAAAGGTCTGACAAAAACAAAAAAAGACCCCAACTTTTACTTATGCATTTAAATGAAAGTATTATTGTCTTCCTTTCTGGCTCTTGAACTCTTCTGGAATGTGCAATTAACTTTTGATGAAGTGTGTTTGAGTTGTACCAGAGAAGCTGTCATGATATGTTGCAACTAATGGTTTATATAATAAACAGAACAGAGTTTAATTCAGTGTTTTGTGAGACTAAATCAACACAATCACACAATGACAAATGCAGGAGGTCCATATATTGTTGTACAGTCTGTCCATAAACATCTGGGTATCTCAACATATAATATTTGCATATAGTACTGCTCAAACAGTAAAGGTAAAGGTACCCCTGCCCGTACGGGCCAGTCTTGACAGACTCTAGGGTTGTGCGCCCATCTCACCTCACTCAAGAGGCTGTCCGGAGACACTTCCGGGTCACGTGGCCAGCGTGACAAGCTGCATCTGGCGAGCCAGAGCCGCACACGGAAACGCCGTTTACCTTCCCGCTGGTAAGTGGTCCCTATTTATCTACTTGCACCCGGGGGTGCTTTCGAACTGCTAGGTTGGCAGGCGCTGGGACCGAACAACGGGAGCGCACCCCGCCATGGGGATTCGAACTGCCGACCTTTCGATCGGCAAGCCCTAGGCGCTGAGGATTTTACCCACAGCGCCACCCGCATCCCACTCAAACAGTAGCTCAGATTTTATGCGTAGCTTTTTAGCTCTCCAGCGTTGATACCTACGCATTAGCCTACCACACTATGCCAGTCCCAAATAAATTCTTTCTCTTCCACAAATTTATTTTCAAATTCTATAATATGAGTGTTTTCATCCATTTGCTTCTTTTTCTAGTGTTGATTTAGATTGCTGATTGAATTAATAGTGACCTTAGGTCTCTGATGCTTTTCATCTTATGTTTCGACAAACCTACCCAGATATGAAAAATGTTGATATATGTTTTAATCTGCTTCTAGTGTATTGCTGATTTTTAAAAATATTTTAAATAATTGTTTTTATTGATAATTTTATTGTGTTATTCTCTTTGAAAACCGCTTGGAGTAGAGGTTTTGTTGTTGTTTGTTTAGCAAACAAGTGGTGTATAAATTTTATAAAATAAATAAAATCTAGTAAAGCCCTTACAGAAAACCATTAGCTGTTTTTACTAAGGATAAGGATCTTGGTAAACAGAAGAGCTTTCAAACTGTAGGCATTTTGTTCATGGCTCCCATCTTGTTTGCAAGTAACAAAAGAGGGATATTATATCCTGAAGCCAAACAAATAAATAATCAAATAAATTTCAGATTTCAGCTATCAGTCATTTATTCTGCAACTATGGCAAACAACAACTACAACCTGATATAAAATGTCTTTTATGTTCAGTATTGTCCATTTATGACAAAGATATCATACCTACCATGAAGCATTCTTGTTAATATAAATGAGAGATCCAAAGAAGGTAGTTTATACTCAAGATACCACATTATGACTGGGATGGAGAACCTGTGGCCTTCCTGATGTTTCTGGTCTTCAACTCTCGTCATCTCTGATCATTGGCCATGCTGGTTTAGGGCTGATGAGAGTTGAGTTCAACAGCATTTGAGGGCCACAGGCCACAGGCTCTCCATCCCTGATTTATTCTTTGTGTAATCCCAGTAAGGTAAAAAAGGTAAAGGACCCCTGGGGGGCTAAGTCCAGTCAAAGGCAACTGTGGGGTGTTTCACTCATCTTGTTTTTCAGGCCGAGGTAGCTAGCATTTGTCCACAGTCAGCTTTCTGGGTCATGTGGCCAATATGACTAAACCGCTTCTGGCACAGTGGGACACCGTGATGAGTGCCAGAGTACACGGAAATGCGTTTATCTTCCTGCCGCAGCGGTACTTATCTACTTGCACTGGTGTACTTTCGAACTGCTAGGTTGGCAGAAGCTGGGACAGAACAACAGGAGCTTACCACCATCAGGCAGATTTGAACTGCCGACCTTCCGACCAGCAAGCCCAAGAGGCTCAGTGGTTCAGACCACAGCGCCACCAGTATTTTCGTGTGTTTCCGTGTGCTCTGGCTTCTGTCACCATGTTCCGTTGCGCCAGAAGCTGGCCACATGACCTGGAAAGCTGTCTGTGACAAACGCTGGCTCCCTCGGCCTGAAAAGCAAGATGAGAGCAGCACTCCATATTCACCTTTGACTGGACTTAACCATCCATAGGTCCTCTACCTTTTTACTGTGATCCCAGGAGGAATCTAAACAGAAGCAGCATCTCTCTGTCATCCAAGTCAATCCCAGTAATAGACAAACATGCAGAGATTGTCTCATATTCTCCGCTTTCAAAAAGCAAGTGAATGGAAATGAGACTTTCTTTCTTTGTTTGACCTGTGACTTCCTGAACTGGGTTTTCCTCTGACCTCTTCATTTGGTCAGGTTCTTTGATGGACAACTACAACATATGGATTACTGTAGGAGGCGCTTCCACAATGAGGCAGATGGAGAGCTTGCAGGAGGGGAAACAAAAGCTGTCAGTGGGAGATGCAGGGGCTGCGTGTGCAAAGGTTCTGTGAAATAGTCATTGATTGGGAATCTTCCTATTTTGCAGATGGGCCTTGAGATGGGCTTTAGATCCTTTAGCTTGGTCAGTGTGTTGGTAGAAGGGAAATAGCGAGGGGGGAGGAGGAGAGGGTTGAGGCATGAAATTTTAATGAGCAGTTAATTGATAATGTATCCCAAGAGACTGGTGTGCTAGAAGGACATCTGATGGAAAGGAATAAATTGTGTTAGGCTCCCTGTGGCACAGAACTTCCTTCATTTGGAGCCAAAGGGTTGGAGAGGATACTGTAAATGACTTTTGGAATAAAGGTTGTTTTGCTGGCATTTATGTTCAAGAATGGTGTAGGGCATAAAGAGGTAAGAGAGTAAAGCCAGCTTTTGTGTTTCATACATACTTAAAAATAAAGGAAAAGAAACCACCCTGGTTATCCTGCTTGTTCCAGTCAGTCATAA
This sequence comes from Podarcis muralis, assembly GCF_964188315.1. Lineage (NCBI taxonomy): Eukaryota > Metazoa > Chordata > Lepidosauria > Squamata > Lacertidae > Podarcis > Podarcis muralis. The sequence continues at coordinate 60,640,794 of NC_135659.1, forward strand.
AACTGAGGTGATTCAGGACAGATTAGGAGAACTGTCAGAACAGGATGTAGAATCAGAGCCGCTACAGTTGTCTTCTGGATTTGTGATAGTTTTTATAATGTATGACAACAGCCGAAAGTGAAAAACAGATTCCTTGTAAGAAATGGAAACCAGGAAATCCAGGCCATGTATTATGGGAAAATGTATGAGGAAAGGAAGCTGTATGACAAGTAATCCTAAGTAGGTCCTAAAATGTTCTTCCTACAAATGACATTTTTAACATCCTTTTAAATTGATCCCTCACCTTGTATAAACCAGTAACAAGTTGCTGTATTCTTTGAAATGTGATGCAGAAACCTCTGCAGGAACAGTTTACTACTGAATCACTTGTAATTATGTGATTAAAAGCTATAAAGCAGGAATCACAAAGTGTCTTCCTGGGGATATTAGCAACTGGCATTTTAATGTTCATTCTGTAAATTTTAAATACAGTTTAAATGCTTAATTCCTACCCAAAGTACTCCGATACTCCTGAAAGGCTGATTAAAAATAGTTCTCTGTTTGGGGATATTTCATCTCTTTAATTTTGCCAAGGAAATATTATTTTCTCTCTCACTTCTTATCTTCGCCTCTGTGCTTTTCATTGGTGCTTTTTTCACTTTTATAAATGTTCTCTAGACTTCTTAGCTACTCCTTTTCTATAATTTTCAAGGTTGAACTTGAGCCAGTATTTACTATGTCTGCCCCACCGTGCTGATAATAAAGAACAATAATGCTCTCCCACAACTTTGGTAATTAAAAATCCCAATGACCATGTTCCCAATAACCATAGATAGAGGAATCAGCCTATGTGTGAGCAATCCCTTCCCTTCTTCCAGAGCAGAGACAAAAACCACAAGGCAAAGAATTATAGGCAAAACAGCACTTATGGTTTGTTTCTCTCCAAACAAACCACAAGAGGGAAGCCAAGAACAGCCCTTGGTTTCTGGTCATGATTTGTTTGGAAAGAAACAAACCATGTGCTGGTTTGCATATAATGCTAAGTCAGCTGCTCTGTAGTTTCTTTCTCCCATCTAGGAAGGAAGTACATATAGATGATTGAGCTGCATAAACCAGCATGCAGCTCTAATTTTCCTAACCACAGTTTATGGCCTATTAATGGTGATCAAAACCACGCCTTTATTTAGTTGGCTACTATGTGACAAGTGAAAGCTCTGCATACAGAGATAATTAGGAAATCAACTGGGCTTCCCAATTTTACCATCTGCGTTTTAAAAGCCACATATTCTTCCTGTTTGTTAAATGCATGATAATTGTGGCTATTTTTGTACATTGGTGCAGTTTAGTACTGTGTGATTTTTCATTGTGACTATAATTAGTACTTGGATGAAGTTTACTTTTAGATTCTCATTTACATAGCAGAGTAGTTATTCACACAGATACCGGAAATGAATTAATTTAAAGCTAAATATAAACTGTGTGCCTTAAAGTGTGTGGAGATGCAATATGTTATATACACAAAAGGAAAAAGGATGGAGTACTCAGTCTGGGGATGTCTGGACTCTCTAAACAGATAATATTGGTGATAAACAACACATTCCAATTTTGAGCTGTTCTTTGGTGACTTAGTGCCTCAGGGCATACAGATAGTGGGAAGGGTTATAAAATTGTAATACAAAAAATATCTAAGTCTTAAAATCAAAGTCAAGCAATAGTAACTACATAGTGTTTGATCCCTTTGGGAAGAGACATAGTTCAGTAGTAGAAAACATGCTCTGTATGCAAATAATCACAGGAACGTTGGGAGCTGCCTCTCACTGAGCCAGACCATTGGTCTATCTAGCTCAGTATTGTCTGCACTCTCCAGAGTTTCATACATGGGATCTTTCCTAGCCCTACCTGGAGCTGCCAGGGATTGAACCTGAGAAGCTCTGCAGAACAGATCCTGTACCTGAGTCAGGTTCAACCACTAGCATCTCCAGGTAAGACTGTGAAAGGTTCCTGCTGAAAACCTGGAGCGCTGCTGCCAGCCAGCATGGACAAATGCTGAACTGAATGGGCCAGTGGTGTGATCTGAGAACAGATTTAGGGGGTGCATGAGGAGACGAGAGTGGGGGAAAGTTCCTTCTCACAGCCCAAACTCCTTCTGCTAGTGGATCTACGTAGCTGGATACCACTCTTTCGTTTGTTCTTATCCCCCCACTTAAATTCACCCTCTGTTGACATGAATCATTTTTGTCCATAGCAAGACGGATATCAACTTTCTGCTGATAGGAAACCTCACCCACAAAATGTGACATAACAAGGATGCCTCATGATGTATATATGACTAGGAACTACAGCTGGCATGGCATTGCACTTTTGGGTGTCTTCCCACAAAACATTTGAGTAGACAGCTTAAAAGTTAGTTGCCCTGGGCATTTAGAGCAGGTTCAAACATTGGCAACCGTAGCTAATTAATCACTATTGGCAAAGATGAGCAAGGCCTGAGATCAGGGAGATTTTCTGCCAGTAAATCCGATGGTATTGCAAGATAGATCAGTGGTTGCGCTTTATAACATTGGCACCACCAAACAGGTCTTTGGGTTTCTTATTTGCCTTTTCGTTTAGTATTTATAACTTTCACTGTACAAAACAAGTGATTCCAGAAGAAAAAAAATAAAATGTGTACTTTGAGATGTGTTAATGAAGACAACCCCCCTCCTCCCACCCTAGCGCGCACACATGGTAAGTGTGTGTGTAAATAGCCCTGTCTAGATAAAGATATTTTTACCGCTCAGTCTTGATTCTAGAGATTTTTATTTTGGCAATGCTTTTGACTGGCAATACTTAATCCTTCTTTATCTGCCCTTTTCAATCAGACATAGATGTAAGATTGAATTCTCATCCTGGAGTATTACATACTATTAAGCACTGCAATATGCAATCTAAATGCAAAGAAGCATGTAATATGCATCTTCACAAGGCATAAAACAACACAGTGAAATTTCTATTCAGGGTTTGTTTGATTCTGCATCTGGCCTGTACCCATCATGCTTGCTTTTAGCAGCTTGCTGGCCTGCTGTGTGAAATCGCCCTGTCTTTCTTTCTCCCTGACACTCTCTTGGGGTAGGCTGAAGGCAGCCACTTAACACAGTGGTAATAAAAGGGGTCAATGTACCTTGACTCTGAAAACTTGACTAAAATGGCATATATTAGCATGAATAATTAGAGTATTTAAAAAAATATTTGACATTTTGAAATGGCAAAAGGGCAGTGTCAGGGCTTGAGACACAGAAGAGAACCCGAGAAAACAGCACACTCACTACATAATATTGTAGACTCAAAATAAGGAGGCAGACCTATACTAGAGATAGGGAAAGCTGGATCTGAAGCATATTAACAAACCTCCTTTGACCTCCCCAGTTGTCCCATCGGCACAGACTATCCATTTTGGCCTTATTCTTATTTTTTGTGTGATATTTTTTTTTTGTATTTTTTTTGGCCTGTGCTGAATCTTGAGATGTGGAATTTTTGAAAGAGATACCATATCCATGTAGTCTTTAAATTGTGGTTTGTTAAACAAACCATGAGTGCAAACAAGCAAGCAAAACACGGTTTGATTCCCCACACTTGGTTTTTATTCCACTTGCTCTTGCCTCATGCACCTGTAACTTGACAGACGTCTGAGGTAGGGTGGGCAGACAAACCATGCTTTGTAAGTAAGACTTATGCAGTTTGGATGTAAAACTACACCATAGTTAAGACTAGCCATGGTTTATTAGCCAACAGCAGCTCATGGCTTCACACTGGTGGTTTGCTGCCAGAAAACAGACTATGGCTAGTCTCCTGGATTGATTGTGGATGTTTAAACATAGTGTTATGTGTGGAAAATGCCATTAAGTTTATGCACTTCTTAAAACAGCTATATATTTTCACCCTCATTTGAAGCCAGCATCTAGTGGAACTCCACTATAACACCTGTTACCTGGTTTCTTTTTATCTATAAAGCTAGCTTGATGACAACAAATAAAGTTCTTGTTACTGATAAACCTGGGGGGGAATTAGTCATGCATTTAAGAAATCACAGTTATATCACTGTCAGCATCTCTGTGCGTTTCTCTGTTAAACCCTTTCGTTTTTGCATTAGTAAGAGTGTGGGTGGAATCTCAGTCTCAGGGACAGAAAAGGTCGGGACAGCGTGGGCTGTGTTCTGATCTGATGTACAGCTGTGGGCAAACAGCACTGTGTGTGTCTCCTGACTGCAAACCACCCACTCACACAAGTATGGCAGCAAATTGCTTCTAGGAAAACGGTGAGTTGCCCGCTCATAAAAAGATGTCAGTGGAGCTGTCAGGCACTGAGATTTCTTACATTTGGAGAGATTGCATTTGGATCTTGTTTACTCTGTTAACATGTCTGCAAAAATATGAATGGCATTGCCTGTAGGTTGACAGCTTCTGTCTTTCATTTTTATCATACAGTGAATACCATTCATTTTGAAACTAACTTGCCTTCTTAATGTAGTTCCTAATTCCCATGCAGTATACCAATTACCATGGGTGGCGCTGTGGGTTAAACCACAGAACCTAGGACTTGCTGATCAGAAAGTTGACGGTTCGAATCCCCGCGATGGGGTGAGCTCCTGTTGCTCGGTCCCAGCTCCTGCTAACGTAGCAGTTCAAAAGCACATCAAAGTGCAAGTAGATAAATAGGTACCGCTCCGGCAGGAAGGTAAACGGCGTTTCCGTGTGCTGCTCTGGTTTGCCAAAAGCGGCTTAGTCATGCTGGCCACATGTAAGCCGGCTCCCTTGGCCAATAAAGCAAGATGAGCGCTGCAACCCCAGAGTCGGTCACGACTGGATCTAATGGTCAGGGGTCCCTTTACCTTTACCTATCTCCTTTGTTACTTAGCTTTTCACAAGACACCATCAAGTTGACTCTTGGGAACTGTTTGAGGCTGCAATCCACACACACCTTTACACTCTCTCTCTCTCTCTCTCTCTCTCTCTCTCTCTCTCTCTCTCTGTGTGTGTGTGTGTGTGTGTGTGTGTTCTGCCAGCCAGCATCATCAGAGTGATACAAGTGTCACTCCATTGGGTGCAGATTTCTCCCTTCTGCCCACTGAACATGAGTGCAGGTAGACGATCCGCCAGCACTATCCCTTTCAGCAGAGCCCAGCAGGAAGCCCTGAAACATGGTGTTCCAAAAGTGGGGCAGGGTTGAGCTGGCTTGAGAACCACTGCGTCCTAAGCCACTGTCACACCCTACCAGTGTTGAACCCAATCTGGGCCTAGTTGCTGTGCCAGCCTGGAGCTTGTGCAGCGATCAGGCCTAATATATCTATCTGCCCTGCACCATCCACTCCTGCCACCATGAATGGCCAAGCTGCAGATACAGCGGTGGCTTTACCGCTCCTCAGAACTGTGGCAATAGGGACTTTGGATGGTTCTTTGAGTGTATTACTAGCACCTGGCACCATTTTTAAAGTAGCTTTGGAAATTGAGAAAGTCATTTAGAGTGGAAGACCAGGAGGAGGGCCATGTAACCTTTCACTACCAGCTGTGTTTTTACTCAAAATTGAAAAAGCCATGTGGGGTTTTTCTTTGGGAAAACAGCTGGTGGGGATAGGTTATGGTTCCCTTTTTGCCACTTCTCTGCTCTAATGTTCTCCCTCCGAAAGCTGATTTGCTGGTCCCCATTGGATGCATTAGCGTTAATGTGCAATTAGTCCTTTGGTCCTATGTTGCGCCGTCAGTGAGCGCCAAACTTTATATTATGCCTGGAATTTATCTCCCAACTTTTTTTTTTTAATGCAGTCAGAGCTAGGATTGTGGAGGGGTCACAAGGGGATCTAGAGCAGGCAAGCAACTTTCCAAATTGCTGATTAGTTCAGAAAATTTACTGTTCTCCCAAATTTGTTTTGCAAATAATGACACGTTTCATACCTGTCCAACAGAATGAAATACTGGATAACATGTATATCAGGTGTTAGAAGCTGAGAGTAGTGGTCATGAAGTTTTTATTTTTGTTATATTTATATTTGGCGACAGCTGGGAAAACATCTTTAGAACATCCGTTGGGGAATCACAAGCTAAAAAAAATCACACCCCTCTTAATCTCTAATCTGACTGGTGAAATTGGGACAAACAGAGAGGATTTGCTGGTGTGTGTGTGTGTGTGTGTGCGCGCGCGTGCAGTGTTGGATTCCCAGAATAAGATGCTGAATTTAGCATATCACTGATTGAAGGAACAGAGAGAGAGAGAGAGAGAGAGAGAGAGAGAGAGAGAGAGAGAGATGCCGGCTTCCATATGTAAATTACCAGTGCATTTTAGTGATAGGCATTATATGCAGGACATGGCTTAATCCGTAACAGAGCCTAACAGTACATTTTGCAAACGGAACCAAGAGTAGATCATGGCTGAAAAAAAGCTGCTTGGAAATATATTCATAAGCCACATGCCATAGATAAGTGCTATGAGCCTTTGTCTTGCCATATCTTCCTTGTATGAGTTCTATGAGTATGAAAACTAGTAAGCTTGGCCAGTTTTGAGTAGTGCTGTGCCAAACTTTCATGAATTTTGATTTCGAAGTGTTGGAATTCATTTCATGCCCTGTCCCAACCACTTATCTGTACCCAGCTGGATTGGGGGACAGAGCATTAGCTCAGTTGCCTCTATGCATTCAGCCTTCTCCCCAATCCATAACTTTTCAAATAGTTTTTTAGACATACTTTCTGCAAAGAGCTGTGAAAAATTGTTTAAAAGCAGAACACTCTTTGTAAGGAGGGGGAAAGAATGCACCCCCTTTTGTGGTGGTGGAGGTATTCTGTGCTGGTTTGGCATCAAATGAGACTTGCACTCATACACACAAAGTTTTGCTGGATTGTGGTCAAAATGTATATTATTAAAGGAAAAGATGCAGTTGTCTGTTGTGATCTGCAGTCCTGCTTATATAGAGTACTGCCTCGGATTACCTAGCTCAGTAACCTAAGCTGTAATGGATGAGCTTGCTATAGGAGCTCATTGGCTTCCTTGAGCCTCTGGGTTCAGTTGTACAAATCCTCTGACACATGACAAGTTTTGTGGCAGATAAGGCCATCAGTGACTACAAGTCATAATGCTTATATAGTACCTCCAAGTGTCTTGAAAATGCTGGGACTGTCATGAAAAGCCATTATGGCTTCTCACTATGTCATGGGGAGCCCTGAATTCTGCAATTGGGAAAGGGAGTAGGGAGGGGCTGGAGCAGGGGCAGGAGGAGGAGGAGGCAGCGTGGCCACTCACAGGGGTGCAGCAGGACCTGGAGGGAGGGGAAGGGTGCTGCTGTGCTTCTCAGCTCTCCCTGTCTGTACCACTCAACACATCTGACTATGGTCATAGAATCATAGAATCATAGAATCATAGAGTTGGAAGAGACCACAAGGGCCATCGAGTCCAACCCCCTGCCAAGCAGGAAACACCATCAGAGCACTCCTGACATATGGCTGTCAAGCCTCTGCTTAAAGACCTCCAAAGAAGGAGACTCCACCACACTCCTTGGCAGCAAATTCCACTGTCGAACAGCTCTTACTGTCAGGAAGTTCTTCCTAATGTTTAGGTGGAATCTTCTTTCTTGTAGTTTGGATCCATTGCTCCGTGTCCGCTTCTCTGGAGCAGCAGAAAACAACCTTTCTCCCTCCTCTATGTGACATCCTTTTATATATTTGAACATGGCTATCATATCACCCCTTAACCTCCTCTTCTCCAGGCTAAACATGCCCAGCTCCCTTAGCCGTTCCTCATAAGGCATCGTTTGGTATGGTGGCGGCAGGAGCACACAGGGGCCCTTCGGCGGTCACAGCTGCTGACCATAGAGACTGCATTACTGGCATGGAAGTGCTGCCTTGTAAACATCTGGTGTGGGTGCCTCCTCTGATACCCAAGGCAGGCTGATGGAAGCCTCCCAGTTTTACCATACACCATCTAAGACTCCTTCATATAACCAAGACATTTGCTGGTACACTATTGTTACATACCACCCTGTTCCCGTATTCCTTCGGCAATGTGTGTTTTCATGCAGAAAAGTGGTGGGAGGCACTAGCTGGGGAATCCTTCAAAGGGAAAAGGCTCAGATCCAGGAGATTGGTGGTGGGACAGCAATGCCTGGTCAGAGGGAGCAGACTGAGAGGAGGAGTTGTTAGACAGCGAAGAGACAACAGTGTTTAGTGAGCAGGAAGAGACTGGGGCGGAGAGCTGTCCAGACCCAGAGGCAGGAGAGGAGCAGGGCCAGGAGACAGGATGAGGCAGGCTGCTGAAGAATCCAGGGAGTCTACGCCTCCTGCTGTGACCAGCTCCCCCCCCCCCGTCTCCCAGAATACACAAACAAATGAAGAGAGACAGTACAACAGAGCCTTAGGCTGCTAAGGAAGGAAGTGGGGGAGGGCCTAAAATCTGTCACTAATGCGTTATGGGGGTGGATTCTTCCTTTTTTTAAAAAAAAATTATTTTTATTAAGTTTCCATATTACCAAATTAAACACATCAAACCAAATTATAACAATACACATCATATAATCCAATTGTTTTCCAAATTAGAAATTTTTTGTGGGGGGTACCCATGCTTCTTGATCGGCAGGAGTCCAATCTTCCAATATTTCTGCTGCTTTCATATTTACAATGATATTTTCAGTCCCCTCTTCTCAATCCTTGTCGTTACTCATTTTCCTTTTCCTTCACCTCTGAGTTGCTCCGCAAGTGGGTTAAAAAAACAGTCTTATTTGTATTTCTGTGTGGACTTTGTATTGCTCTCTCGTAAATCACTCTCATCCAATAGTCCAGGCATTTCCGCTTGAGCAAGCAATCGCCATCTTGCCGTTCCAATGAAATACAGTCTAAAAGCCCGCTCTTTAACTTTACCGACCTGTTGCATCGTAAATTAATCTTTTCCAGGAGGGCTGTGTTATTCTAAAGCACCAATGCTGCAGCAAGCAAAGGCTCCAGCAGCTCAGTCTGCTGCTTGTGGCTGGAAAGCCAGACAGGATGTTTGTGACTGTTGCCATGGGAACAAAGGGGCAGTACATTCTGTACTGAGCACCGGATGTTAGCTCAGTGTGTGTGTCATATGACCTGTACTGGAAGTACATGGGTGGAGTTTCTTCTTGCTGTTGTTGAGTGCAGACATGTTTCTCTGTACTGATATGAGAGGCAGAAATAAAGGATGTGAATAGTTTTCTGTCTGCTTCTTTCCCCTCCCTGGGGACACCAAAGGGGAGAGAGGAAGAACGGTGTGTTCCTCTCACACATCTGAGAAGAATCGCCGGGACCTCGCCTGCTTATCAGCAGAGTGGAGACGCGGGGAGGTCGACAGGAATATCTGCCGGTGCCTACGCTGTGGCACATTCCTCTGACCCAGGCAGAATTCCAACAGTGGCAGCCTTCGGATGGTTGCGATTCATCGGACATCTGCATGAGAGGCTGGTGAATTGTCCTCCATTGCTCCATGGAAGCCTGTTGTGAGAGGCTGATCCTCTGCAGCCAGAAGCTGACCAGAAGAAGCTGACAGCCAAGCCACGATGCCCAAGGTATGAGATTTTTAAGGGCTTAAAAGTGTGAATGCAGATTGATTCATTCTCTGCTTCACGGAGAGCGTGTGTGGGAAAGCAGCTCCAACTTAGAAGAGGCCTGCATTCCAGAGATTCTTGTGGTTTCCTGTCCGAGGAGAGATGCGCTGTTGCTAAGCAACGTCCTTCAGTGAAGGAGGAATGGAAAGTTACTCGAGAGGGCTGGACAGTCAGTCTATGCCTCAGAGAGGCGAAAACAAAGTTTTGTTATGACTAGGTCCTCACGAACTGGTGGAAGGGACTTTCCAACGCAGCCAGAGTCAGAGCTGCCAGGTGTCAAGAGTGAAAACAAGCCAGCTATTGGATTTTAGAGGCTTGTGTTTCAGAGTCAATGCAAGGACTCAAAATGGATGCTAAGAAGGGGGGAGCCTTGCCTTCTCCACCCCTCCTGACCAATGACAATTATGCATCTTGGTCTGTAAAGATGAAGGCCCTGCTGCAGAATCAGAGACTGTTTGGGGTGATTGAGAACCCCATCCCTGCAGCACCAACGCGTGCTTGGGAGTCACAGAATGTGAAGGCTAGGACTGCTATAATTCTGTGCGTCTCAGATGATCAATTGGTGCATATTCAGCATTTGGAACATGCACAAGAGGTTTGGGATACGCTGCGTACAACGCATCAGAGAGATGCCGGTTCTTCAGCGTTGCTGTATTTTGAGAAGTTGACCAATCTGAGATTAGCGCCTGATGGAAATGTTCAAGCGCACCTGACAGAAATGAAGTTTCTGCGTCAACAGATGGTGGAACGCAATTTCCGTCTACAGGAGGAAGTGTTTTGCTTCATGATGATAAACAGCCTTAACCGTACTTACAAGGTTGTTGCCAGTCAGCTTGGTTCGCTACCTGCTCAAGACCTGACCGCGGAGAGAGTGTGTGCGGTGGTCCTGAATGAACACGACAGACTTGCTGCACTGGAAGTGAAGGACAGAGGGAGGCAAGAACAGAGTTCAAATCTTCCCACTGCTGGTGCTACTGGAGAGCATGCTGTAGCATTGAGTGCTGTCCAATGCTACAATTGTGGACAGACTGGGCATCTACAACGGAACTGTAGGAAGCCGCGACAGTCAAAAGGAGCCAAAAACAGCTCTACGAAGCCTGAGGCGTCAAGCAAAAGCCGTACCAAGTGCCAGGTGAAACCTGCAAAGGCTATGATGGCGAAAGGAACCACACCAGATGTTGGGAACGCATTCATAATCGACACCGGCGCCACGAAGCATCTCTGCCCACACAGACAACTGTTTTCGACGTTGAAGAAGCAAAGCTTCACTGTAAAACAAGCCAACGGTCAAGAACTGGAAGCGACCGGAATTGGAACTGTATATCTTGAGAGTCTGAACTTGACTATAAGCGATGTTTACCTGGTTCCAGAACTGAGATTTAATCTGCTGAGCGTGTCGCAGATTGCAAAGAAAGGACTGAAACTGTCCTATGATGCTAAAAGATGCAAGATCTACAAAGATGGAGAACTGTTTCTTACTGCCAAAGAGAAAGATGGACTGTATTTGTTGACTTTTGATCAAAGTGATTACATGAAATGTAATACCTCTGATTCTAACGAAATTTCTCTTGCAGATCTGACCAACAAGGACACCAAGAAGGTGGCTAAGAAGGTCGACAGAGCTTTTCAGCGGGTGTATGCTGATGTAATTGGTCCTTTAGAATCATCTAGAGGCGGTGCAAAATATTACCTTGTGTGTGTGGATTGTTTCACTAATTATTCTTGGGTTTATATGATGGAGAAACCGCAAGAAACTTTAGAAAAGTTTCAGGAGTTTTGTGACAAGGTTAAAAGTATGCATGATGCTAACATTGATTGTCTTTTCACAGATGACAAGCCAGTTTTTCTGTTACAGGATTTCCAGAAGTTCCTGGATGGAAAAGGGATAAGACACAAACTTGCTAGTTCCGAAGAAGCATGGAAGAAATGTGTCTGTGTAAAAGTGAACAAAGAATTGCAAAAGGGAATGCATGCACAATTGCTTAGTTCACATTTGCCACATGAATATTGGGCCAAATCTCTAATGTCCTATCTTCATGTGTGGTTGAGAAAAGTCTCAACAGAGCTGGGATGTTCTCCTTTTGAGAAGCTGTTCAATAGAAAACCTTCTGTTGCCTATTTTAAGGTTTTCGGGTCTCATGTGAGAACAGAAGCTCCAAGTGGGGTAAAGAATGCCAGAGGCATCTTTGTGGGTTATGAAAAAGGTCTCTACAGAGTAATTTTGTCTGAATCTGGTCAGGTGATTCTCACAAAATTTCTAGAGAGTGCTCCTGAACAGGAGAGAGTGATTGTTCACACTTTTCCCACAGATGATTCTGATGATGATGATGATGAGTTTGATCTAATTGAGTTCAGTGGTACTGATGATGACAGCGATAGCTCAGACAGCTCAGTTGTCACAGTCATTGAGAGGAAATCTCAAATAATGACTAGACCCTCAGAAGAGGAGGATGAACCACTGATTAAGCTTAGTACTGGTTCTCCAGAGAGTTCAGAGGCTGAACCAGAAAGCAGAGAAGAGAAGCAACTCTTACGTAGGTCTGAGAGAGCAACGAAGGGTGTACCACCCAAGAGGTATTCAAAGGAGTTTGCTAACCTAGCATGTGTTGCTGTTGTAAACGACCAAGGACAGATTGAAGCTGTGTCTGAGTCAGAGACAAAGGCACAACAGAGAGTTGTTAACCAAGGTAATGCGAAGTCACACAACCAGAGAGGTACATTGGTTAAACCAGTGGCGGGTAGTTCCAAGGGTGGAACTGAAACAACAGGGGAATGTTATAAGTATAACAACTGTTTGTTTTCTTCTCTGGATGACGCTTTGCTCGCAGCAAGCATTGATACTTTAGGGGGAGTATGTTATTCTAAAGCACCAATGCTGCAGCAAGCAAAGGCTCCAGCAGCTCAGTCTGCTGCTTGTGGCTGGAAAGCCAGACAGGATGTTTGTGACTGTTGCCATGGGAACAAAGGGGCAGTACATTCTGTACTGAGCACCGGATGTTAGCTCAGTGTGTGTGTCATATGACCTGTACTGGAAGTACATGGGTGGAGTTTCTTCTTGCTGTTGTTGAGTGCAGACATGTTTCTCTGTACTGATATGAGAGGCAGAAATAAAGGATGTGAATAGTTTTCTGTCTGCTTCTTTCCCCTCCCTGGGGACACCAAAGGGGAGAGAGGAAGAACGGTGTGTTCCTCTCACACATCTGAGAAGAATCGCCGGGACCTCGCCTGCTTATCAGCAGAGTGGAGACGCGGGGAGGTCGACAGGAATATCTGCCGGTGCCTACGCTGTGGCACATTCCTCTGACCCAGGCAGAATTCCAACAGGCTGCCCCTTCCAGTTCACAATCCCATCCAGATAACAAATCTTTGGCTAGCCCTCCCCAAGACCAAACTCCCTGCAACGAAGGTCTGTCCTTCCATATCAAATCTCAATTCTTGCTGCGTCACAAAGAGAACCTTTCTTCTTTCCAAATCCTTCACAGAGTAAAACCTTTAAATTCATATTATTCTCACACAGTTCATTTTTAGTCCCATTTGCCAATTAGTTGTTGTGACGGATCTTCTAAGGGGGAGGGTTGTTAGGTAATCACATAAAACAGAAAATAAAAAGTCGTTCCCCCCCCCCCTCCTTTCCGTTCCGTTGCATTCCACATACCACATACCAGCATATCTGTAGTACTTTGATGTAATCTTCCGTCTCAATCTTCTTCATTTCAGTGGTAAAATTATTAGCAGATAAAAACCTTCTCTCTCGAAGCATGTGCGTTAACTTTCTCCAATTTCCCCCCCTTTTAAGTAATGCAACTAGTTTCGCTCCTGGAAGTAGCTTCTTAGGAGTTCCGAGACCCACAGAGGTTTATGCACCCAGTGCCTCTCACCCCCTCCTTCTTCCGAACTCGGGGGTGATTTATGGCAACCGCGGGTGAAAACTGCATCTCTCCCTTCCCTGAAGAGATGAGGGAGACTGATATAGTCCCCATAATCAGTCTCTAATTACCTCCGTGAGCTGGATAGATGTTATTATCTGCCATCTTCCAAGGCGCCCCTAGCGGCCCCCCAAGGGGGTGGATTCTTCCAGTTGTGAGATGGTCTTTAAACCAGGTGATCTAATGAGGCCTTAGAAACTTGAATTCTTTCCATAATGAACTTGCAGGCTTTAGTGGTTTACAAGCAGAATAAGAGGCATGTTTGGGAATGATTTAATGTGCTTATATATTTGGCTATATTTTATTGCTTGCTGATGTTGAAGTCTCTGGTTATGTTTGTAAGCCATAGCTGTCAATGTTTTCCTTTTTTTAAGGGAAATTCCCTTATTCCGAATAGGATTCCTCACAAGAAAAGGGATAAGTTGACAGCTATGTTGTAAGCAGCAAACTGTTCCTCATTTATTCTCCAGGAACTAGGCTTTTTCTTCACCTAGTCCAGCTATAGTCTTCAATTAAAATACAACAGGTCCATGAATCAGCAATCATGGCCATCATCCTGCTTATAAACTGCTGGTGCTACTTTTACTACCCCAGGAAAACTGTGTTATTCCCTTGCTAAATTCTTCTTCTTTTGTACACAGGAAGGACTTGAGAATGTAGACATCATTACCCAAATCTGATAAGGGCATTATTTGGTCCCTTCCCTGCATATTGTGGAGAGGTGGTGGGGAATAATTGTGAATTAACCAATGGGTCATATTGCAGAAGCAAAGAGAAGGTCATCTGCCATTCTCTGCAGCTGTAGAATATTTCCCCCCCTGTTGTACAAGATAAGCTCTGATATATACAAAAGAGCATATCAAGTGGCAGTCTGTTAATTACTCATCACCATCTCCTTGGCCCAGTATGCATACGTCGTCATCAAGGGTTTCCTCCAATTTAGTCCAAACTACTCAATATGTTCTTAAAACATCCTTGACAAAATTGCTGTTTAAATGAACTATTACCGGTGCAATAATGCCTTCATGTTCTTATATGCATTCAGGTTGCTATTTGCATTGATGAGCTGCAGCCGAAACCACTGCTGCTTATTTATTTTTCATGAAACTGGGGTTTCCTTGCCTTACCAATAGTTTCCTCTTGCACCATTGTCCATGTGCAACATCTGTAAATTCTGACAAGGACACAAGTCTGGGGATGCTTTCTCACACAGCTTTGTTTTTATTTTAGATATGAGCAAATGTGTCTGCATGTCTAAATGGAAGCCAGATATTTATAGCTCTGTTCATGATAAACTGTAAATCAGGGATGAGGCAAGCTCTGATGAGTTATTGTAGTAGTTTTGTGAAGCAGGTTTTTGGTGTTTTGAAACTGAGTGATTTATCCCCATTTGTATTGCCTTTAAATTCACATTACCAGAGCGACGGGTGTGCGTGTTAAGTCAAGACTTGTCAGAATGTTTCTCAGCCTGAAATTGTCATGGGATGTCTGTTTTGTAACCATCTTGGTTATTTCACTCAGTCATTGTGCTAGAGATTAGCAATCTTGCACTGGAAGGTAAGTTTAAAGCGTATGAAGTCTAGAATCCCCCGCTTGTAAGCACTTGATGCTTAATTTGATAACAACACAATGAATTATATTAGCTGGTGAAATGATTTATAATTTATAATGTTCACTAAGTATGATTGTATTTACTTCAAAAGTAGATCCATGATTGTGTATGTGTTACCTTGAATTTCCGAAATTGGATGAATATGTGGATGTTGGCAATGCCCAATAGAAGACAGGACTGGTTGGCTAGAATCCTGAACAAGAGCACTGCACACTGAAAAAGATTGTTGCATGTCCCTCTTGTGACTTCCTAACAATCAACATTCCAGTGATAATAGGTTGTAAGGTAAAGGGACCCCTGACCATTAGGTCCAGTCGTGGCCGACTCTGGGGTTGCGGCGCTCATCTCACTTTACTGGCCGAGGGAGCCTGCGTTTGTCCACAGACAGCTTCCGGTTCATGTGGCCAGCATGACTAAGCCACTTCTGGCGAACAAGAGCATCTCACAGAAACGCCGTTTACCTTCCTGCCGGAGTGGTACCTATTTATCTACTTGCACTTTGATGTGCTTTCAAACTGCTAGGTTGGCAGGAGCAGGGACTGAGCAATGGGAGCTCACCCCGTCATGGGGATTCGAACCACCAACCTTCTGATCGGCAAGCCCTAGGCTCTGTGATTTAACCCACAGCACCACCTGCACCCATTTCCTTCCTTTGCTGCCTGCCACTGAACCCACCAATTTGCCATTGTTGCATCAGAGAGCCATTGTCAGTCAGTGAACAATGATGAGCTAAATAGACCAAAGCTCTGACTCAGTATAAGCCAGCTGCCTATATTCCTCATTTAGGGGATTAGATGAATGTGGTGTTCCAGAATATCTAATTGGTGCAGTGCACACACATAGTGTGCTTCAGCTTGTTTTTTTCTAGTTCTGTGATCATGCTTTGCGGGGGACCAGCAAACAGCTTTTCTGCTTTGAGTATAGGGATATAAAGAATACTTGAGTATAGGATAAAGGATGCCTGAGATTTCCCAGGGCACCTACTCAATTCCTGAGCAGATCTTATAGCAATAAGGAAGAACATGGCAAGCTGTCAGGCAGACATATCTTTAATGACCAAGGGAATATTTTCCAGTTCTTGATTATTGTTTTTTTCTTCAGTCTCTTAAAGCACTTTTGTTTGAGCAGAAGATATTGCATGCATGAACCATGTGTTGGATCCTTGTTGAAATTTGGCTCTCAGGAGGAAAGAAGAAAGCGGGTTTTAACATTTTTAAAAACCATCACCTACAGCATTCTGAATCATGTAGCAGCTGCACCCCTGCAAGAATTTCTGAGCTATTATTTAATATCACTAGTTTCTTGTACATTTTTCATGATTGTGGTAATAGCATTCCTCTCTTTTCTCAGAGGTACTGGGAAGTTCAATATGCTAACACCAGAGTGATGGTGGCTGGGCATCTCAGTCTTTCAGAATAAGACTTCAGTAGAACAGATGCAGTCTGTGTCTTACAAACTGGTCTGTGCTGTTCTAACCTAGTCTCTTTCCCATTGACAAAAGCGGTGTTATTTTCATGAATTTAAAAAAGCACTAAGTTCTGTATCATTGGGTGTGTACACAGAAGTCACTTCCAAGATCTAAGTGGACAATGGCTGATTTCCCCCACTCAGAGGCATGGGAAGGTCAGGTGGTACCTGGTGTGGGAAATTTCTTGTCACCCCCCCAAAAAACATTGATTTTTTTTTAAAAAATTGCCTGCAAAAATGGTTTTACGTTATTTCATATTTTCTTACAAAGGAATGTGGATTCTGGGCCTCTGATAATAAGTAGGCGACTATGGACGTATACTTAAATCTACAGGATCGATTGTGTTTTGACTTGTGTTATTTTATTTATATTTATTGTTTATTTATTTAATAAAATTTATTTTTAAAAGCCTGCAAAGTGGTTTACCAAAAAAAAAAAAAAAAAAAACCCCCAAAAAACACCACAGCAGTAAAATCAAGAAAAATCGGCTGTGTTCAGGGGGCGGGGTGAAGGCAAGACAAGACCTAATCTACTCAGCCTAGTCTCATTTTCTTCATATAGGCCGACTTTCCAGGACCCAGGAAGCCCAGTGGAGGGTAGGGCAGAAGGGTGGTTCATAAAAAACTCCATGTGAGCCAGCGCCGCACATGGAAACGCCGTTTACCTTCCCGCCAGTAAGCGGTCCCTATTTATCTACTTGCACCCGGGGATGCTTTCGAACTGCTAGGTTGGCAGGCGCTGGGACCGAGCAACGGGAGCGCACCCCGCCACGGGGATTCGAACCGCGACCTTTCGATTGGCAAGTCCTAGGCGCTGAGGCTTTTTACCCACAGCGCCACCCGCGTCCCACTTTGAACCACCCTAGTAGGGCTAGTAGGGCACTAATTGTTCCTTGATAATTTGTCACACACACCCCTCCATGATGGCACCTGGGGCGGCCCGCCCCCCTTTCCTACACCCCTGCCGCCAGTGAGATAAGACAGAACATACAAACAAAACTTCTACACAAGTTGAAGGTTAAGCAGAAGAAAAGTGATGCTGCGTCTCTTTCTGAACACTCCCTATTCCCTCCCCTACTCTAGGCAATCCTTTTCACCTTCCCTATCTCAGACTATCTGGAAAGTTGAGTTAAAAAGTGGAAAGCTTTCTTACCCAGAGAAGTTGCATCTGAGCATCATTTTCTCAGTAAATACAGAAGTGACAATTGACCTGGTAGCATATGCTGTTGCAGAATACTGAAGTCAGTACTATTGTTAATTACAGTATACAGTGGTGCCTCGCAAGACAAAATTAATTCGTTCTGCGAGTTTTTTTGTCTTGCGAATTTTTCGTCTTGCGAAGCACGGTTTCCCATAGGAATGCATT
This sequence comes from Podarcis muralis, assembly GCF_964188315.1. NCBI lineage: Eukaryota > Metazoa > Chordata > Lepidosauria > Squamata > Lacertidae > Podarcis > Podarcis muralis. The sequence continues at coordinate 60,658,724 of NC_135659.1, forward strand.
GAAAATCAATTAAGCTTCAAAAATCACCAAAGTCTTCAAAAACCTCAAAAAAGGCTACCACACCGCGTGCTATGAGTTGCTCCTCGAAGTCAAGTTGCAACTGCACCTCTTCAAGCAATGCACCCTGGGTATTAACGGTTTTAAGAAAAAGGAAACAAACTTGCAAGACGTTTTCGTCTTGCGAAGCAAGCCCATAGGGAAATTCGTCTTGCGAAGCAACTCAAAAAACCAAAAACCCTTTCGTCTTGCGAGTTTTTCGTCTTGCGAGGCATTCGTCTTGCGAGGTACCACTGTACTGTCAACCAGCTCAAGGGTACAGGACACAATTGGTAGGAGGTGCATGCTTTTCACTGTGTGTGTAAGACTGTGGGGTGGGGGTGGGTGTATGTGTGGGTGTGTATATGTATATGTGTATGTATGGGTGTGGGTGTGTCTACAAAGTCAGCCCTCTTTATCACTCCCTCTAATAGCAATGCAATCACCACTGGGGTTTGTTGATAGGACTAGAACTGAAACAGGAACAAAAGGAAGATAGAAACATGTTTGGGGGAAAAGATTTGTAGAAGTACAAAAAGTATATTTATGTTGGTTTTTTAACGGGCTGAGCATTCTCAGAAGCCACAGAATGTTGAGTGTTAGTTGCAAAGAGGAAAGAGAAAAATATGTGTGCCTGAATGCAAGTCAAGTAACTTAACAAACCTCACTAGAGCTATTCTTGAGTAACAAATCTTAAGAATCTGGGGCATAAACAACATTTACAATTCTGAATTTTAACATTTTATTTATTTATTTATTTTTTCCTCTACAGCCTTTCTCAACCTGTGGGTCCCAATGTGTTGTTGAACTACAACTCCCATCACCCCTAGCTAGCAAGGCCAGAGTTCAGGAGTGATGGGAGTTGTAGTCTAACAACATCTGGGGACCCACAAGTTGAGAACCGCTGCCTAAAATAAGGTGTCATGTAGAGCTAGTGTGTGTATTTACCCAGTCTATTAGAACTGAGTAGAAAAGGTCAGGGGGAAAGTGGCTTAATCCTTTGTGTGACCCTCTTCTTAGTTACCAGGGTACAAAAGGCTAAATGAAATGTGGAATTTGCTTGCCTTTTGCAGTCTTCCTCCAAATATTTTTTTAAGAAAGATGAATACAGTATGTATGAATCTTAGTTGCATGTCATTAAATCATTTTCTTTTCTTTTTACAGTAAATCATATTATCCTGCTGCACTACGGTAGTAAGACACCACTTTGCCTTGTTGGAGGAAACTGGGGACGTAGGATCTTAGCCAAATATTCAAAATGGTAATGCAAAGATATCTCCTAACCTATACGGGAGTGGTGCTCGCTTTATACTTTCATCACCTCATCAGAGCCATTGAAGTCCCTCGGGATCGTAAGTCCACTGATTGTTTATTCATTTATTTATTTACTTTCTCAGTTCCATCTCTGGGACAGCTGTCCCCAACCTGAGGTCTTCAAATGTTGCTGGGCTACAAGTCCCATCATCCCTGACTATTGGGCACGCCATAATGTAGTCCCAATAAAAGGCTGAGGAAAGCTGCCCTGGGGAGTTATTCACTTCAATGGTTAGAGAAAAGACTGGATGTTTGCCCTGACTTTTTTTGTTCGATTTCTGAAGATAGTTAAGCTTTCATGACAAATGTCCTTGGAAGCACATAATTGGGTAAAAAAAACAGAATCTGTAACTTGAACTAGACTATATTTATATTCAACTGCTTGGGGGTAAGGAGGTGACACAAAAGATATAAAGGCAAATTCACAGAATGTAAAGTGGACCCAGAACACATGACATATTCAAAGAGCATTTTAGATGTCCATATTGCCTGATGGTTTCATTCCATGGCCCAATCTGTTTTCTATGTGTTGGGAGGATGGTTTAATTTTCATTTCAGCTCATTATATGTTTATGATTGTCTAGCCAGAAAGGCAACTAATGGTGCCTGGCCATAATGTTTGGTTGTAGTCTTCTTGGTCATGTAAATAGATCATCTCTCTTTTTGTACTAGCATGGCTGTTACTGCTGGTTTTTTAATGGTTATTAGTGGAATGGCTACCAAACTATTCCAGTGAAGAGAAAAAAACACCCAAGCTCCTTTCACAATATGAATGGAAAAGCCATTTTCAGACCAATGTACTGAATATACTTTTTATTATTTGACCTAGAAAAGTAGATCTCAGGAGCTTTGAAGCTCTTGTCTAGGATTGCTTTATGTTCTCATCTTGACTCCTACTAGGAACATAGACAGCTGCCTTACATGGAATCAAATCATTGGTCCATCTATCCCAGTATTGGGTGCAGTAACTCACAGCGGTTTATCTAATGTTTCAGCCCTCCCTGGAGATGTCTAGGACTCAACCTGGGACTATCTGCATGTTTTACTACTGACCTATGGTTCAAGGGGATGATTCAAAAAGTACATCTGGCCCTTACCATGTGATAACTAGCATCCTGTTGTAGCTGAACCTGTTAACTGTGGTTTACTTTCTGAGTTCAAATCACACTGAATTAACCCTACTTTCATATGGTGGTTTGTAGAGACTCATGAATTCCTGGCATACAAATAGGCTCCTAACTCACCTTCATCTCATCTCGGAAACAGGAAAGCTGGTGTGGTCAGTACCCTTTACCTGAGATTTGGACTAAGGGATCTGAATTTCCCCTAATTTATATACAGTATATGCTTGCTTGCCTATATGTATGCTTTACCAGTTTACATGCTGGTAAAACCTCAGTGCCTAGGACTTGCCGATCGCATGGTCGGTGGTTCGAATCCCCACGGTGGGGTGCACTCCCGTCGTTTAGTCCCAGCACCTGCCAACCTAGCAGTTCGAAAGCACCCTCGGGTGCAAGTAGATAAATAGGGATCGCTTACCAGCGGGAAGGTAAACGGCGTTCCGTGTGCTGTGCTGGCTCGCCAGATGCAGCTTGTCACGCTGGCCATGTGACCCGGAAGTGTCTGCGGACAGTGCTGGCTCCCGGCCTCTTGAGTGAGATGAGCACACAACCCTAGAGTCTGGCAAGACTGGCCCGTACGGGCAGGGGTACCTTTACCTTTTTATAAGGACCTCATTCATATGACCTTGTATACATTTCCTGTATACATTGTATACAGACATTTACACCTGCCCAGCATCCTTATTGTGAAATTTCAACAATCATTAAAACTCTGGTGATTCATCTCTCTTCAAATCTTTTATTATTATTATTATTATTATTATTATTATTATTATTATTATTTGTACCTGAAACATTGAAATGTTTAAGTTTTTTAACTGAGTACAAATACTTGTACAAACAAGTACAAATAAAAAGAAAAAAGATTTGAAGAGGTATGAATCACCAGAGTTTTTGTAAATATTGAGTGGAAATGTATAGTTAAACATTTTGAAAGAACACATATTTGCCTTTAGGTTTCTGAGTCTAAGCAATACTATTTGCATTCATGAGGATTGGGTGTATTTAATGATTGTTCATTTCAGTATCTTATTTCTTCTGTTTACTATACATGGATAACACAAAGCTCAGCAAAATTTCAACAAGCCTGCTGCATCATATAACTTTAGGCCACCCCCCTAGCAGTCTGATAGAAGTTTTGTTTTGCTATTGTTTTAAACTGGTTGGAAGCATCTGTTGTACATCCCTATTCTTCACAGGAAATGTAAAAGAAGAGGCATTAGTTAGCAGTGGGTGTCATGGCCATGCTTAAGATAATTGAATTAGCAAAAACAGCTTTAGCAGGAAGCTGGTTTAAAGAAATGGAGTTCTCTCCATACCTCTCTTCTCCCCAACCATATACTGTATACAACTTTCAAGTCTCACATCGGATGTGTCTGATCTATAGAAAGGACTTTATGAAAATTGAGACAACGTATGTATTTTGGTAACCAAAGAAAATATTTAATAAAATTTTAATAATAATAATAATAGGCAAAGCTCTGTTGCATTAGCAGAGAAACAGAGCTAATCAAACAGAGCTAAGCAAACACCCCAAAGGAGAATTTTTAATGGAACTTTCATACCAATATTGTTTCAGAGTCAATCACACAATTGTAGTCACTGGGACCTGGTACTGAATGAAGACACTACAATCTTAGTTATGCATGCTTCCCTATGAGAGAACACAGTGGAACTTTCTTCCCAGCAAACTTGCATCAGATTGCACCGCTAGTCCCTTGTTGGTTTAATACAATGCAGATTTTGTTAAAAGGTCTCTTTGTCATTGTCTAACTCAGAGGTGGGGAACCCATGACCCTCCAAATGTAATTGAACTCTTAACTCCCATTAGCCTCTGACAGCATGGCTAATTGTCAGGGATGGTGGGCATTGTAGTCCAACGACATAGGGAAGGGCAAAGGTTAAGGCTCCCCAGGCCTAACTGACACTGAGTTTCATGATGAGGGCGCTAATAATTTTATTTGGGGCACAAGCTTTGATTGCTTCTGGTTACACTTAATCAAAAAGCTCACTACTTGTTCTGATAGGTGAGTCTCGGAAAAAGAACACAGGGGCAGTCAAATCAAATACAAGTACTTTCTAAAAAGAGAGAAAGATTGAGAACTTCTTACTGGTAACAGGTTCCCCCCTCCTTTTGAATGGAAGAATGAGTGTAATACGACCTTAGAAAAGAAAAGAAAAGGCACACTCAGTACTTGTTCTAAAGCTTGCTTGCTTTTAAACAAACTTTTGCATTTCTAAAGCACCTTCCGTCTATTATCACTTAATTCCAATAATAGTCCACTTGGGGCAAAAGATGTATAAGATTAGCTCTTTGTTGGAGGTTATGTAACTGCAGCACAGTTTTATGTGGTGTTTATGTCAGTTTTACGGCTTTCCATTTGCTGTGTTGCGGCTATTGAATGATAAATATGTGTCACACATACAAGGAGCAATGTTCAGATGCCATCCTCCTGTGCCTCTTATGTAACACGCACATGCCGTCGCTTGGCCTGTGTTGAAAATGTATATGAAGTGGTGTCCCTAGTCTACCCCTTTCCTTAAAGAAAGCTAAGTGATCAACTGGAACATTTTCAGTTCAAAGGCTGCAGTCTTAAGTATGTTTACTAGAGAGCTCATTGGGACATCCTTCTGCGTAATCATGCTTAGACTTTCACTTCATTTCAACTTGTGCTTTTTGGACAGCTGAGCAATCCTACTAGGCAGCAGATATTGGGGTGGATGCAGTGGTGAGATGGTTTGACAAATGTTTTGAAGTATTGCCTACTTCAAAGCAGTGTTGCTCAACGTGGGACCTTGTAACAGGATGATACAGAAAAGTGGGGTGTCCCAAATCAAAGGAAAACATTAAGGGATCTGGAATACATCTGCCTCACCCAGCTGGGCCCATTTCAAAGGTTTTCTTTCCCTTTTGCATGCATCAGGCTCTAGAGTCCCTTTTTCCTTCTTTAAGCTGCTGGGGAATTGAATTTTTAATCTTCCTTTTATTGAACACAGCAAAGTGCTCTGTCTCCCTTAGCCCTCTGGTGCCTGCCCATTGTTTGTGGCAGAGGCTCAGCTAATTAATTCATCACTCCTATTTGTGAACTTGAAAGGTTTCAGGTTTTACTAAATCAAGCAGGTGGTGCATAAATAGCTACAGCTGCTCTGGGTTTATGATAAGTTTGCAAATTGATGACTCTCCACACAAATGAGCTCTCTTTTCCCTTTGAACCCAGACCCTCAAGCCCTCCCTCTTTCATAGAGATTAGTGGTTTCTACAGGTGCAGGGGTGAGTTAGAGCAAATGTCCACCAGTGAAGCCAGGGTATCAGATTTGAATTCTGAGTTGTTTAGCCAGCAAACTTCCCCGTGATGATGTTGGAGAGGCAGCTGAAAATATATTGAATCAAACTTGAGCATTATCTGCATTCAGACAAAGGGATTCTTAAGAGGAAGCTGATGATAAATATAGATGTCTGCCCGAGAAAGCCTTGCTTCACCATCTTTAGAATTTTGGAGCTGTTGGCAAATATGTGTGGAGGGAGAACCCAACAGATATACTTACAGAAACTGGAGACTCCTAGGGAAACTTAGTAGCGATAGAATTAGAAAATTACCAATCTCATGGATAATAATAATAATAATAATAATAATAATAATAATAATAATAAATTTTATTTATATCCCGCCCTCCCCAGCCGAAGCCGGGCTCAGGGCGGCTAACAACACTAAAACAGTGCAACAGTGGATGGGTAATTGATTAAAAAAAGAAGAGGACAAGAATAGGAATAACTACTGCATTTCAGCTAATGTTCGGACATCTTAGGGTGGGGCCAGTAACATCGTTGTAGGTACAGTTGGTGCGATCCACTTCACATCTTTACCATACTCATGTAGGTAAGAAGTGGAAACCATTCAAAAGATAAACCAAGGGGTTCTTTGGCCATTGGTTTCAGTGGGAGGGAGGGAGCAGACACTCTTTATTTTTGGTGGGACTATAGCAGGGAAAGAATGGGTTGGTTCCATGCCCCCAATCCTAATCCCCCCCCACTTCATGGTTGCTGTTTAGAGTTTTTAAATGATTTGTGGAAGTCTAAATGGCATGGTTAACCTCACAAGTAGGCTAGCTCCAAATTTCTAATGCTGTCTGGTCTGGTTCGCATGGACCAAAGTGATTCCTCATGAAGTCTCCCTATCTGTATGAAATATGTGTCATTAGTTTCTCCATATACAACTTCCCACTTTAATTGTTGTGTCAAAAAAATGTTACAGTGAATGTGGAAATAGCTACTGACAAGCAGGCCATACTTTAAATTCTCCAAGGGACCAGAGACATACATGTAACTGAGGGTGGTGTTGGCCACATCGTATGGAAAGAATTTTTGAACCTGTGGGCTAACCCTCAGCCTGGTCTTTCACATGCTTAAGCCACTCTCAATAAACTGGAAGTAGATCTTGTTTGATGCTTTTGTCCGTCCTTTAAAACAAGAAGAGAAACCTGTGGCCCTCTAGCTCATCTCCCATCAGCTACAGCTGGTAAAATGAATGGTCTGAGATGATGAGACTAGTGGTCCAAAACCATCTGGAGTGGCACGGAACTACCTCTTAAAAGTCTTGAATTGCCTTTGTGGTCTTGAGGCATTAACTGTAACCTATGAATTTCTCTTTACACTTTTGTCGATGTTTTATGTAACTTTTTACAGGAGCTCGGAGTACTAGACATAAGCTAATCATTGCCATCCTTAAAACGCTAAGTTTTCAATTTAACTTTTTTAGATAGCTATATATACATACTAGATCTAAAATGTGTTAGACTAACCCTTCCTCTCTCTTTCTTTTTTAAAAATACGCTTACACCTTGGAACTAACAGCAAGTATTCAAGATACATGTAAGTCTTACTTACTGACTTGTTTTTTCTCCAAAGCAGCTGTCTCCAGTTCTGGGGGGTGGGGGGAGAGAACACAGGGCCACTGTACATAGTAACCATGTACATAGTAGACAGCCAAGAAGCCCAAAGTGAAACGGGGCCATAGGATGGGCATTACTTGCATAGTTAATAGCACTAAACACTGGAGTCTGACTTTTTGAAGCTTGATATTCAGCACTTGGATGGTAACATAGAAAAGCTGTATCATATTCTAACCCAGGCTTCCTCAAACTCAGCGCTCCAAATGTTTTTTTGAGACTACAATTCCCATCATCCCTGACCACTGCTCCTGCTAGCTAGGGATCATGGGAGTTGTAGGCCAAAAACTTCTGGAGGGCTGAGTTTGAGGAAGCCTGTTCTAAGCAAACTAAGGAAATTTTGTTATTTTAGTATATGGTACCTGCTACGTTAACATCAAATAAAGGTAAGATACAAAACCGTTTGAATGAAGCTTTTATATTGACTTAACTATATAGACAGTCCTCTTCCCCAACACCCCCAATTCTTATGAGTGGTTTGGGTTTCCTTTTGAACTCAGTGTGAGGTAGAGGAGTGTGTGTGAGGGAGGAAAGCTTATTAAACCCATTGGCAGTCTGAAAATATATTATATAATGGTCACTGGAGAGAGAAAACCTCAGGAGAAATGGAATACTGTGGCTTGTTCCAACGCAGCAGGCTAGACTTAACACCAAGCCAAGCCAATAACATAATTACTCCTACTTGTGGGGGGGGGGGTCACTGAGCTGCATTCCCATGTTCCCCCTCCAATACACCACAACTGGTAAGAGCAGCAGTGCTCCATTGCAGCTTACCTATCCCAGTTCTCTGCTGTCATATGCATACATATGGAGATGGTGCATCATAGTAGCTTTGGTGACAGCTTTTCCAGGTGTGATTTCAGGAGCCAAACCTTCTTATTGAGCTCTACTCTAATAAGTGGATGAACTTACTTTGTGGTGTCTTACATATATTTACAGATGGCATGTGGATTCAGATGTGGGTGTATGGTACTCTCTTGGGATGACTTCCTTGACTCCATCTGCATGTTCTTGTTTTTCTGTGGTTGTTTCTTTCCTGTCCTGATTCTTCTCTTCCCATACTTGAATTATCAGATGATAATTATGTGAAGATCAAGCAATTTGGGAGCAAATTGTGGGGCATTGGCATATAGAGTTTGTAGGTCCTGGTATGGCTTTGTCTGGTAACATATCCTAGTCATAATGGCACGTCTGTTATGCAGTACTTTGCTATCAGTGTGCCTGTTCACTGATATTAGATACTGAAAAAAATTATTTGCTGATTTTTTCAGCCTCTGTTGTTGCACTTGATCTTGCAAAGACTTGTCTGCGCGCAGAAAGGAAATTGTTGCTGCGACTCAGCAGGTTGCAGGAGAAGGGGCAGATTAACAGTAAATGCAGACCAACATTGGTACATCTGACTGTAACCACTAGTCATCTCATGCTTTTCTAGAACTCATTTTCTGCAGCAGATTGCTAGTCTTCTGTCCCAGTTTACACCTGAAAGTTATCCAGCCAAGTAGCCTTGGATGGATTTTGCAGGAAGAAGTGTGTACCTTTAAATGTGGGCAGAGAAGAGGAATAGTCTCTTTAAGTTGTTTGCCAGAAATGGCACTCATTGGCTCAGTTCATATGTCTCATTAAACTATGGTTTAAATTGGAGTTACACATCTGTCAAAAGTGCAAGGGGACTCACTGTCAGTACTGATCAGCTGTTTGGTGGTAACAGCAAACCCTTTGGAAGTCTGTTGGATGTCTGAATTCAGTGATGTCAGCCATCACTAAGGATGGGGAGAATGGAGTTCAGTTCGCATATAAAGCCAAATCTATCAAATTCACACTTTCAAAACAATATGCAAACTGAAACACAGCTATCCTTCAGAATCCATATTTTTCTGAATTTTGCAATGTAGTTGTCCAGCCAAACAATGTTTTTTAAAAAATGCATATACTGGGGGAAAGAGTAAACTGTCCATGCTGTTAGTCCATGCTGTCAGGCTGCCAGACTCTGGGCTGTATCCAACTAATGTGTCCCACCAGTAGAAGGATTTACACTTGCACAATTGTACATTTCCCCCTCCCACTGTGCGCAGCTCATGGCCTCCCTAAATCAGCTCCAGAGGGTTAGGAGAACCCCTAGAACCTCTAGCTCCATTCAGTCATGCAGAGGAAATGGTGTTCCAATTTAAACTGTGAGGAGTTCGAATGTGTGGCTTTGCATCAGGAAAAATACTTTCACCTACAAAGGAAGGTAGAGGCTCGAAAATATAGTCTGTACAAGCCACTGTCTTAGGGAAGTATTTGAGTCGAGGAAGGAGGTTCTTGATTGTTCCATGCCACAAGAGACCCAAATAGTCTCATTGGCATGGAGTGCCTTTATCCAGCTGTGGCCAGTTCACCTACTATAGCTGTTTCTGATTTGTTCTATGTAGGGATGCCCTTGGAGACTGTTCAGAGATTGCTGCTGATGCAAATCACAGCCACTCATGGGTTTTGACTGCTCAAGACTATATTGCATCGGATCACAACGATCTGTACTGGCTGTCTATTTACTACCAAGCCCAATTTGAGGTTATGATGTTGACATAAAAAGTTCTGAATGCCTTAGGACCTGGTTTCCTGTAGGGCCATCTCTCCCTCTATGACCTGCCCACACTCTGAGATTTTCTGGGGCCTCTCTTGTAATACCACCATCTACTGAAATTCATGGGTTTATGTCTTATCCGACAGCTAATTTTGGCAATGACATCGTGGCTATAGAACATCCTCCACCTGAGATGTGGCTAGCACCGCCATTGTGCATCTTCTGTGCCTGTTGGAAATATTTCTCTTTCTCTGGGCTTTCTGAATATTTAAAGCATCTTCTCTGCATTGTAGTGTGAAAAGATGGAGTGTGCTTTTTATTGAATTGTGATTTCTGCTTTTAATGTGCTTTGTCTGTTTTTGTAGTTCAGTTAATCAGTACCTGCCCATGGATCTTGTGATGAATGGTGTGATATGAATAATTATAATAACAATAGCAGCTTCCATTTTAATCTGACCTTGGGTGCAAGCCACTGAGAAGATCGCCTTTGCTCAGCTCATATTCATTTTGATAGGGCTTGCAGGCTAGAAACATCGGTGGATTGTGCTCCTTGCCTTTCACAAGCAGGAAGGCAAAAACAGTGCATAGAGAACTGATGATGTGCTGCAAATACGACAAGCTTGCATTTCTTTAGAATATATGGACTGTGGAGTTCATACTTCAATTTGTAAAGGGTCTTTGTTTGTAAAACAAAACAAAAAAACACGAGGCATGGATAATGTTGGAAAGAGCACTTGCTCTTATTAATTTGCGTTTCAAATGGCAATAAGTGAGAATGTCTTCCTTTGCCTCCTATTTATTCTCTCTTTCTCTGTCGCTCTTGCGTATACTTTACAGTGCCTCAACCCCCTACTATTACAAAGCAGTCTGTGAAGGATTATATTGTAGATCCAAGGGACAACATCTTCATTGAGTGTGAAGCAAAAGGGAACCCCACTCCCACGTGAGTGCAGTTCTAATTTATTTGTTAGGTTTGAATTCTACCCATTCATTGTGGAGCTCAGAGTGGTATAACAAAACAGGTGCTTATAATCAAAGCAGTGGCTAAGCCCACACCTGACTGTGGGTCAGAATAGCACTGCTATTCTGGCAGCCTTTCATGGTGAGTGTAAGCATGCACCGTCTCTTGAATGCAAGGGTTTTTTGTTGAATGGCTCAGATGTCATTCATTAAATTGTATGTATTGGACCACTGTAGGAATACCCATAGCAAATTATCTCTGGAGTAGTTTAGAGGAGTTTGTATTACAAAAGTTCTGCTATAGCCCTGGTAACTGGATGCCTTGCAAAAAATGACTTGCAAATGCCACCTGATGGCTGTTCTGTGTAAATTATTTGACCACTTTATTTCCTCTCCCATACCGATAACAACAAGGGAAATATGCTAATATATTTGCATTAGGCTTCTCCTAGAAAGTAGAATAGAGAAATACAACTCATGAATGCATTAAGGGTTAATGGATCCAAAATAACATGTAAACCATGCAGTATTAGATAAAGCTCTTCCTGTGCAAAGAAGGTAATTGTCTCTTTGATGTAACTATTTTTATAGATTTTTATGGACGCGAAATGGAAAGTTCTTCAATGTTGCAAAGGACCCAAGAGTAAGCATGAGACATTGGTCATCAGGTACACTGGATGTTGACTTCCGTAGTGGTGGCAGGCCAGAAGATTATGAAGGGGAATTTCAGTGTTTTGCTCGGAATGACTTGGGGACAGCCATCTCCAACAAAATCTTTCTGCAGGTTTCAAGTGAGTATAATTATGACACTATTAGAAACCTTATTATTTTAGAACCTTATACACTGTGTCATTTGTGTTTGCAAGGGCTTTTTGTATTTGAGAATTGTTAATGTGCAGTCTGTTAGAGTCCAGTTCCAGTGTCTAGCTAAAAAGCGTTCAAAATTAATACAGTGGAACCTAGGAACTCGAATAACTCTGTTCTTGAATGTTTCAGCTCTCAAATGCCGAAAACCCGGAGGTAAGTGCTCCGGTTTTCAAACGTTCCTCAGAACACGAATGTCCAACGTGGCTTCTGCTGTGCAAAAACCAGCTGTCAGCCAGTAGGAAGCCACACCTTAGAACTCAGATCATTTCAGAAGTCAAATGGTCTTCCAGAACAGATTATGTTCATGGTCCGAGGTTCCACTTTACAAAATTGCAGAAGTCACCATCCATCACAGCAACTCAGAGAATCAGTGCTTTATCTTCGTTGCCATTCAGTAATTTGTTATTTATAACACTTAAGTCACTACCTCCCTGCTTGTTCCCAAGTTACTCACAAATTTCCTTATTGGTCAAGAGTAATGTTTTTTAAAAAACATACACATCCTTTATACTAGGATTTTTCAGGGGTGATCCATGGGTGAGATTCTGAAGGAGACTCTCTGCTAGGTACCAAGGAAGTATATATCTTATTCTTGACAATCATAATTTTTCTGGACACCAAAATTATTCCACAGTTGTTTCTCTGAGAAAGCCAAAATCTGCGTTTAAGTGATATCATAATAATAATAATAATAATAATAATAATAATAATAATAATATTTATACCCCGCCCTCCCCATCCAAGGCCGGGCTCAGGGTGGCTAACAAGCAATAATAAAAACAAGTCGAATGAATACAACTTAAAAACAAGATTAAAATACAACATTAAAATATTGAAACATTAAAATATTAAAATTATTAGAAAATTAATATTGCATAAGCCAGAGCAGTGTAAAGTATAGGCTAGTATAAAGTTGGAATACATTTTGGTATTGACAAAAGGGGAAGAGGATTAAATAATGTGGATGGATCTTGTGTTGGGAAGAAGATATGTATCCCTGTGTGTGAAAGGGGAGTGACTATGGTTTTAGTCCCACCCACCATTGGCATGCAGCTCCCAGAAGGTTATGCAGCACTTGGAATGGAAAAGGTTCCCCACCTCTGCTTTAGACGGCAGAGCCAGATAAAGTGCGGAAAGCACAATGAGATGGTGACTCCTCTATGGAGCAGTTTCAAAAATTAGCACCATGTACCTTTTGATGTATGCATGTAATTTCTTTTGTGACATTTTTATTTGCAGAGTCTCCCTTGTGGCCAAAGGAAAACTTAGACATTCAAGAGGTTCATGAAGGTGCTCATCTTATCTTGGCATGCAATCCCCCTCCTGGACTGCCACCTCCGGCTATCTTCTGGATGAGCAGCTGTAAGTCTTCACACTGGCTAGCAGGCTAGAACTGTACTTGGAAACGAAGAGGGTTCCCTAACAGGACATGAGTGTAATGGTTTAGGCTGGTCTCGGTGATGCTACTGTTTCCCTTGTCTATACTGACCATTCATGGGGCTCGGTAGTATTATGGCACAACTGCAAAGGAGTGACCTTTTCCGCCTTTCCACACTCTCATGTTGTCAACACTGAAATGAAAAGAATCTGGTTGTGGTACATTCAATATCTGTTGCTTGTTAATATACAAAAGAAGATGGAGCTTCAGCCAGAGATAGCCCACGACCTCAGCTGGGTTATACTCCTCCAGAGCTCACCCCAGGATCTCATTAAGTATCGAAGAGGATTCTGAGATGCACTTCTCATATTGCACACTGCTTCCTTAATGCCCTTAAAAAATGCTGTTCTAAGCTATCACTCTCATTGCTCTGCTGTTGGGATGTCCCTGGCTGCAGCTCTTGGAAAGAGCTGGTTTGCATAATAAATTTGAGACCTACCTTCGCAATCTAAATATTTCCTCTTCCATGTGGACTGCGTGTGTATGGGGTAAACTGACTGTGTCAGCTGGTCATATTTACAAAGTAACTAGTCTTTATAGCAGCAAGCTATGCGGATTTTCTCATGTGTGTCACTGAACACTCATATTGTGATACGATTTTATTGTTTCTATTATCCTTTGGGGAACTGCATGGAAAACTGTCCTATTGGCAGGTGGCATAGCAGTTCTGTTAACTAAGCAAGTAAGCAAAATTGGTTCTTTGTGTTGCTTTTCACCCATAGTAAGAATTTGAAGTACCTAGCTTGGATTATCGGAAATGTCTTGAATTGAGTTCTGCTGTCCAATGCTAGCTGGAAGTAATCAATTTATGTATTTTCCAGGTTGCTGGGGCTAGTAGATAATTGCCACTAGTTCTATCCATTACAAAGGTGCAGAGCAGTGAGTTCCAATAAGATTTATTGTTCTTTCTTACAGCCATGGAGTCAATCCACCAAGACAAGCGTGTCTCCCAAGGACAGAATGGTGACTTGTATTTCTCCAATGTCATGCAGGAGGATGCCCTGACTGACTACAGCTGTAATGCTCGCTTTGCCTTCACCCACACCATCCAGCAGAAAAACCCTTATACCCTCAAAGTCATGACCAGTAAGTATTTACTATGATCAGCTTGGCTGGAACTTCATGAGCACAATCCCTGCTGTGCTGGCGACAGTCAGAAAAACCGTCTCCTTACAAACATGGCAGTTTTTGTAACATTCCTTGAGTTATGAGAGGGTCTTTTACTACATGTTCTTAGAGGTGTGAAAATGCTTTATTTAACACATTGGTGCTCTGTCCTTCCCCCAAGAAGATCAAGACAGCTTACATGAATTTTGGAGGTTTAAAATGCATTTTGAAGACAGTTCTACTTATTGGGCATATAGTGTCTTATTTATCTGTGAGAAATGTAAGCATCAGAGACATCAGCTGACATATCAGCATAACAGGTTCTAGCATGTGTCCACATGTTTTTCACATACACGCAGGTTCTGCTTTCTGAATACAATGTGTTCCCAAGAAATCGTTTGTTGGGTGCGTGTTCGCATAACAAGCTGATGATTTCCATTATTTTCTTATGGGGGCATTTATATTCCATGCTTTCTCCCTCCATGCCTCCTGCCTAAAACTGCTGCGGCCAATCAGCAAAAGCCAAACAAGGGGAAAACTCTCTCCTGCCCAAAATAGTTGCTGCCAAACAGCAAAACACAAACAAGGAAGGATATCTGTTTGGATATCTGAATCAGCCATTTTGTAACGTGGTTTGGATATAATTCTTTGTGTTTGAATATCTAAGATTTTAGATAGCAAGCATTCTGGCAGCAGGACTTGTTTGTATGTGCTTTTTTAAATGATATACTGCTGTTTTCTCTGGTTTGGTTACTGGGTTGGATTCAGCTGAAGAGCACATCTATTGCAATTAATGGATCTAATTTAGTCATGAAGATTAATTTCAATGGGTCTACATAGTTGAATGTCACCCAGTGTTTTAAAGGGGTCATTGACTAAATGCTTGGATATCTATGATCAAACAGCAAGTAAATTCAAGAGATCATTTTTTTAAAGACCTATCAGGTTGCTCATATGACTGGTTTGATTTTTTTAGTTCATCCTTCCCTGTTTGCATGAACAGTGTTCCACAATGTTCACAAAAGGATGTGTAGGCCAATTGTGCTAATGGAGTGTTCTATGGCATGTTGGATCATTTTAGATATCCTACTGTGGCCTCTTATTGGAGTTTGTGTGGTGGTGGTGATGTATTTTTTAAAAAAAAACTTTCTTGTTTTAAAAGATCTGTGTACATTCCCCCTCCTTACTGAGCCAATATAACCTTGTCCAGTATTTCAGAATGTTTAGTAATTTATAAAGGAAATGTGCATTAGCAGTGTGCATTGTATTTAGCTTCAGCCAAGCCATGTTGTCAATCACTCCTCCTATTGCTTCTAGTGCAACGAGTGGCACTCAGGGCATTTCTGGTCCACCCAGGATGTCACTTATGCATGCTTTGAGGTAAGCGGCGCTGGGCACACCAGAAAACATCACTGCCAGCCCACTTTGCATGGCATCAACTATGGATCTATTCCCCATAGAAGTCAACAGGTCATACTTGGAACTGTGTAAGGAGAGAGCGAAGTGAACTTGCTGCTTACTTTCTCATTTATTATATTTGAACCCTCACTGATTTGAATGTTCTTCTATTCCAGTGACAGGTGTGTCCCCCAGCTTAAAATCGAAATCATTCCCTGCTTCTTCTGCTTTTCTTCTTCTTGCCCAGCTTCTTATTACTGCTCGCTTAGGTCTGGGGATGTCTTTTGAGGGCATGTTTCATTCTGATTGCAATGACATCTGAATTATTTAGACCATTGTATGCCAAATGGGGTGGGGAGAACATGAAAACATGGAGGCCAGAAGCATGCGCCATACCCACAGTCAACCCAAAAGACACACAGAAGAGGCCTGAATTATTGATAATAATAAGCATTCTCTAACAGTCTCCATGGGTAGAATGTCCTGCAGAGCGGAAGCAACTGCATTGGCATCTTCTGCCTACTTTCAGGATGACCTCAGTTTCAACCCATCAAAGAGCATTTCCTCTAAGGATGGAGGGAAGAGCATGATTAGATTTCATTCTTGCTACTTTAATAAGCGAGGGGGCAATAGAGATCAGCAGGCTACAAACTAACATTCTTCTTAACCCTCTACTGACTGCTACATCGTTTTGCTGCCGCAGCAACACTTGCAAGTTGAGCAGACCGTATCAAACTTGGAACATTTGAATTGCCTCTCATGAAATTGATATATATTAAAGGAGCAAGGAGGAAAGATGGCAGCATACTAATTCTAGGACAGGGAATATCTTAAATGATTGAAAGACACTGGCTTGCTGGTGGGGTACATCCCACTTCTCATTCATTTTATTTAGAGTTTATTTATTCATTCATTCACTCACTCACTCACTCACTCACTCACTCACTCACTATTTTAGTGAAGGAAAGTTTGGAGCCATTCCTGACCCTATTAAGTGTTACAGTATTGAGAGCGTAGAGGAGAAGATTACTATAAACTCCAGCCTGCAAAAGTAGCCTCTCAGTGTGGTTACACAGCTAGATGCCAAATAACATAGATATAATAATAAAGGACTAAATCTATTCATCTGTAAGAAAGAAGAGGTGTGTGCTTCTTTGACGAATGTTTTCTTTGTTTCTAAGAAAAGGAAACCAAGGATTAATGGACTTGGGAAATGCACAAATATAACAAGAGAAATATATAATTGAAGTGAAATATTCATTGGGATGTTTGAATTCAGTGACATCAGCTATCACTAGGAATGGTGTGGAATTCAATTCAGTTAGCATTTAAAGCCGAATCTCTCTAATTTGCACTTTCTGAAACAATATGAGGACTGAAACACAACCATCCCTCAAAATTTGCACTTATCTGAATTTAGTGAGGTAGTTCATCAACAGTGTTTACAAAAATGTATATATTAGGGGGAAGTGTGCATAAAAATCAATATATTCATCAAAATAATATAGAGAAATGCATTATATTAGGGAAATTGCTTGCAAAAATGTGTTAGGATGCTGGGGAATTTTTGTGAGGATTTCCTCTAGAAATCTGTCAATAGGTGCAAAAAATTGGCGAACTGAATTTAGGAATAGGAAAATGAGAAAACCAAAGTTTGCAGATCCTTCCGTCATTAGTCATCACTACAGCCAATTGGTACTAATCAGCCCAGTTTTTAAGTGGGATTTAGGAAGGCATGCATGCTCCTTAGTCTGTCGTATCAGCGCTGTATGAGGATATGGCCTTTTGTACTTAATTCCTAGAGACATGTCAGTTGAAGTTAAGAACCACATTGCTCTTTTGGCCAGCAGATGATTCTTCATTGCCTAGGCCTCTCTTCCTCTCTCTCAGGGAATTAAGTCTTAACCTCTGTTACTTTTGAAACTGCTGCCATGAAACCCTAGCAGAAGAGATGTGCTAGCAGTTGATTGTGAGGTTGCAAACACTTGGAACTTTCCGGATCTCTCCCTTCAGGGCTGGATAGACTATGAGGCAATTGATGCATTTGTCTTGGATTCTGTCCTTGCAAGGGTTGTCAAGCAGCAGCTGGATATCTCCAGTGCTGGGCACTCTAGTCATGGAGGGAAATGAGTACAGAACCTGGTAAGCTGGGAGGTGTCACTGAAGTAGATTCCTCTGCAGACAGAAAGATGACAGGAGCCTACTTTATATCCAATCTATTTGTCCATCTAGATCAGTATTGTTTACTAACTGCCAGCAGCTCTTCAAGGTCTCAGGGAGAAGGAGGTTTTTCTGTCATCTGCTAAATGGAGCTGCCAGAGTTTGAACGTAGGCCGTCTGCATGCAAAGCAGATGCTCTACACTGAGATACATTCATTCCCCTTTTCCTTCCCTAGCATGAATGGAAACAATAAACTATATGAGCCATGGCTTAGCATTATGTCCAGACCAGGGATCATGGTTCGTTTTGCCCCAAACATACCACGATCTGAAGTCAAGGTTTGTTCTTAGCTTCCAGATTTGTTTGAGCAAAACAAAGTGCAATCTCAGTTTCAGCTATAACATTAAAATGAGGATTTTAACTTGTTGCGTCCACTCACACTAGGGGAGAAAAGCTCATGGCATGCCATTAATTATGGCTTTCCACGACTGGCAAACAAGACCTTGGTGTTAATTCTATATAGCAGGCATGGGGAATATTCAGCCTGCAAGCCTATTTAGACCCAGCATGGGCCCCAATTTGGCCATTTCCCAAGACTGGCTGTACTACAAATGAAAAACGGGTCACAACATCGTAGTGATGTCAAGTGACTGAAAAGTGGCATGGACCCCACCTACCCAGAAGTGACCCATGCAGCAGTGTAGATGGAGCCCTGCTGCTCTTCCAGCTTCTGAACACAGCTCACCGCCTTCTGTGTTAGAAGCCACGCTTAACTGATGGCCCTGCAGGCAGGTTTTCTCCTGTCACCTATTGATCTAACGGAAGAATGTTGAAACAAAGGAACTAGAGGAATGTCAAGATCTTGTTACTAACACATACCAAACCTTGAACAACTTGGGACTAGGTTATCTGAAGGACTGCCTGTCCCTAAAAAGACCTGTACAATCATGTGGATCATCTGGTAAAGGTTTACTTGTAACACCACACCGTACAGAATTATCACTTGGATATTTTCTGCCCTCTGGCGTACCCTTCCTTTTGCCCAACAGTTGCTTCAGATGGTCTTGTACAATGCATCTTCCACCCTTGCTTTCCCTGATCCCTGAGACTGGACTTGGTTGTTGCTAAGTTTCTGTTTTTATGATACCACTTAAGAAATTTAAATATTAAACAGTTTTAGACAAATAGAGTTTGCAGTAAGTTGTATGTAATGGGTAACCCTTAATTTGTATGCTATGGTTGTCTTGGCCCTTTACCTAGTGACCCCTAGGTTACAAGTGGCTCCTTGGAAGGCTCATTAAGAGTACTGTAGGTCTCCAACCATCTTGTTCTTACATATTCACTTGGAAACTGTGTGCACATTTCCTCCCTAGATACCCTTTCGATAGAGGACCACTTTCTTCCTCTATGTAAAATAGATTTCACCTTATATTCAAAGGAACTGAACTGCCTTTCTGTGTGGCACGTTGTTCGGTGATCTGCTTTTGTTTCAAATCTGGATACTTGTTCAGTATTTTGTTTTGTATAAGTGCTCAATCCACAGAAGTTATTGCTTTGCTATGATGATTAATTTTCTCATCAGAAAGGGAAGTAAAGAGGCTGTAATGCTAGACACACTAACTTGAAATCAGGTAGCATTTACTTCCAAATGTGTTGAGGATCAGAACATTGATCTTCTTTTGGAAATACAGAATAGTAGTCATTCCACTTCTTACCAAGCCTAATTTAGACAAAATAGATTTGGGTTGTCCTAATCCTTAAAAAGCTAGTGGCCTTTTTCACACATCACAGTGATCCATAAACTATGGCTTACTGTGAACAGACAGTATCCTCATGGACACTGCCAGATCATTTTTGTTTTGCACCACCACCTTGCAGGAGCAGGAGCAGCCACAGTCCTTGGTTGACCATGTTGTCCAAATCAGGTTTGTGGCTTGTTTCTCTCTAAATGCACAATGATCAGCAAGCCAAGAATAAATCTTGGTTTCTAGATGTGGTTTGCTTATGGGGAAACAAGCCACAATTATAGGTTTTGGCAACACACTAACTCCAAGGGGACATGTTTGTTGCTCCTGACAGAGGTGGAACGAAGTGGGAAGGATCTGGCAGAGTGTGTTATTGTGCTGTTCGTCCATGGTAAGACACGGTTTATGGAAGGGGTTGCTAATCTGTGGCTCTCCAGACGTTGTAGACTCCAACTCTCATCCCCAGCCAGCTTGTCGAGACATCAGGGATGATGAACGTTGTAGTCTAACAATATCTAGAGGACAACAATTTGGCCACCCCTAGTTTAAGGGTTAGCATGATGAGCAAACAAAGCCCATGAGTGTAACCTTAATGTTTAAGATTAAAGCAGATTACCCCTTTTTAAAAACTCATTTTTTCCTAACGTACGTGATCACTTTTGTGTTCAAACGTACTTTGCTTCTCAAAGTGTCCTAGGTCCTTATTTATCTACATGGCTTTTAGTATGATGTGGTATGCTGTCAGACTTAAACCTGACAATTTTAGCAGATCTTAGACTAATTAAGGTGGTTTAAAATATATGGCCATTTTTTTCTTATGTAATTTCTTATGTAAATCCTAAATGGAGTCATGGAATTTCATGAAATGGGTGGTATTGGGTTTGGAGAGCGACATTGGTGAGGTACATTAAAGTTTCTCTGCATTTATGCCATTTTCAGTGTTATAGTAATGAAGACTTACAAGTAGTCTCCCACACACACACACCTTGTAAGAGGTGAATGAGGACACAATAGTTGGGGTGCTTCAGCAGGTCTAAGTGTCCATTTTGAGGATAATATATACCAAGCCATGCTTGGCGGGATGCTGGTGCTCAGCAGCATCTTCGTAATCCAGTTGTGTTTTTTTTTAAAAAAAAATGCTGTCCCGTAACTTTTGTGGGTTTATCTGCAAGCCTACTGTTGCTATTGGATTATTTCTAATGTGCTTATCGCTTTGCATTTTTAAAAGATGAAAGGCAGTTCATTCTAATAATGCTTCCATGATCTATTAAAACCCCAGTTGTTTTTCTTATACTTTTATAACTTGTTTTTTCATTGTTAAAGCTGAAAGTAATCCATCTTGTACCCTTGGAACAAATATCAGGAATGCATTCTTTATCTTTTTTCTTTTTACAAATCTGATGACAAACTAATTGTTCTTTCCAAAAGTAGAGCTGGATGTTAACAAAGTTATTGATAATAATAATTAAAATGTTTTGATTATTTCCTGCCATTTTAAAAGTCAAACTTAAAAATCCATATGTTTTTGGAACGCATCTGAACATATTTGATTTTGTGTTAATGCGCGTTGGGTTTTTTTAGTTCATAATTTTGCATTTCATAGAAAAAAGCAGTCTTCTTCAATTGCTGCCTTCCGTTGCTGTGTTCTTTGTTTCTTTCCAAATTGTGTTGAAGTTTTTTTTGGATGTTATGCGTATGTCATTGCCTCTTTTTTATTTTGCTTTTTGCTTTTTTATAATTTCTGTTGTGTGTGTGTGTGTGTTCTTTTCCTTTTGTACACCTCCTCTCCATTTCGTCTTTTGTTACTCAGTGCATGCTTTGTTGCCTTTGGTACGCTCACGTTCTTTTGTTTATTACAGAGCATCCCCATAATGAAACGTCCTTTCGAAATCACACTGACATATACAGTGGTGAGTCAATACTGACTTCTGGAGAACTTCACGTTCTAACTCCTCTGTACCTAACCTGACTTACTATTGTGTTAATAACACTTTTTGGTCAGTCAGTGAAAACAAGGCAATTTCATGGACATATTAAACTCTTCCTATATATTTTACATGTCTCCCATCTTGAGTACTTGAACTCCACAAATTGCACTTGTTTAGTCTGTAGCACCTGAAATGTGTCTCCATTTAATGGTAGCTGTTGGCAGTGATGCTGGTAATGTCTTCAAATCAGTTCATACATGTGATGTTGCACTTTATTCATGTGGTGTTAAATGGATTACTTTTGTACTGTATATATGTTTAAAAAAATTACCCTGTCCAGTCTGAGCTTTTAAAAATCACATGTGGTAGGCAAATTCTGTTAATCTAAACCTCGTTGTTTAGATAGCACGGATCAATACCTAGCTGTGAAGAAAACAGCTCTCCAACAAAGTTTTACTGAATACACACAGACGATGAGATCTACACATAAAAAATATTGTGCCTTTTTCCTCAGTCCATTTAAAAGAAATGTCTATAATAGGTATGATTGTCAGTAGTCGGTGATAAAAAAACCATTTGATTTTTCCTTCATGATTGATAATCTATGTAATTTTGTATGTAATGTTGCATTTTTTTAATGCTTCCAAAGATTATTTGTTCTTTCTTCTTTGTCTAAGTGAAGAATACTTCCTCAGAAGAATGTAACACTAGGAGAAGCCTGAATTATAAATTGTGCTTTAGATAGACAATCACTTGGCTCCCAGGGGGCCCTGAATCATTCTTCTGCCATATATTGAAAGTTGTGTGCAAATGGTGTGATAATGTAAACAATTGTAGGGGGATTAACTTCAGTGGAAGGGGAAGAGAGTTTGCAGAAAATAGAAACAAAGTACTTTTTGTTTGCAATAGATTAGAAATGGATGTGTATTAGTTTATAGTGAAATAAATTGTACACACAGGCATAATCTCAGTTAGTTACAAATAACAGTTTGTGAATTTATTTTTGTTTTTTTAAAAAAAACATTTGAGAGTTGTGCATCTCTCTGCTTTAGAAGTGCCTATCTAGCTACCTTTCTTAAAGTAAGAGATTCCAATAAGCCAATCTTAAGACCATAAGAACCTTCAGGATCAGGCCAAGGACCCATGTAGTCCAACATCCTGTTCTCACAGCTTCCCATAGCAGAACTTGAGCACATTTCTGCCAGGAGCTCGGCCTACACTCGAGTAGGATCCTGGCAGAGACACATGCCCAACTGGCATGTTCTCTCCCTCCTGGTCGTTCATTCGGGAGCTTCAAAATCTTTCTTCTGCCCAAACATCACAGTAACCAATGCCAACCAACGCCGGCACACTTAGGGATCTGCTGAGTTTGCGCATCATGCATAACAGACCTCAGCAACTCAGCATTTTGGCTAATCTATTTTATTTACATATAAACAGACACGGAGCACTGCAACATGGCTCCCTCTCTCTGTAGCATCAGACAGCAAAGAGAAAAAGGACAATAGTCCCGCTTCACAGAACACAGTAACACAAACATCCTGTCTCCGTCACTTCCCACTCTGTGGAGTTAAAACATATACCATCATGTAATAGACAAAAATCCCATGACTGCAATCATGGAGCAGGAATTCTAACAATTTCTGCCCCATCCAACTTGTGTTTTGTGTACATTTCATTTGATGTCTTTTCTCATTGTTTGGAAACTGTGTGCTCCGCAGTTGCTGCATTTGTGCCCTCAGAGGCTTACTCTGTTGTCTATTGGGTACCCTATCATCGTCTCTCCCCTCTCTGAAATTAGGCTTGAAAGAAGTTGTTCTGTTGTAGGCAGTGAGACATATTGCTTCTCTGATCGAGCAATCTGAGTTGCAGAACATGGATCTTCCTGTCCCCATCCTCCTCCTAAACTTGGTTTTAGCAGCCACGTGCTTTTGTGTGGAACAGGTTTTCCATTCCAAGTCAAGGCTACCTTTTTAATTCTCTTGAGATTAATCCATTTCTGTAGGTTGCTAGAACCACCAACCATCTCTTGGGGACATGGGTGTATATTTCTTACTTAGTACTCTAAAATGGAGCAGCATGCATTTTCCTACTTCCTGGTTGGTTGGTTGGTTGGTTGGTTGGTTGGTTTGTATTCCATTTATATCCCACCTTCCTTTCTTTCTTTCTTTCTTTCTTTCTTTCTTTCTTTCTTTCTTCTTCCTTTGGATTTTGGTGTTGCAATTTTATATTAACAGGCCAATTTGGGTGTACAGGCCCCCTAACATGGAGGCTGTCAATTCCTCAGGGGGGTGAAAACTCCAGATATCCTGATTGATTGAAGGGCCCCTGATCCAAGAGTTTCTGGCTTGGGCTTGGTCATGATGCTGATCAGTTTACAGCATCTCTACCTCCAGTGCCACTGGTCCAAGTTGAGTCAGAGCCCATATTTATGCTTAGGGTAGAGATCCTGCTACATTTGCTAGGTGTCTGCTATAGTCTTCTTCTTCGTTATTTTGTTAAGTGTAGCTTTCTCAACAGGGTTTTTCCTGGTTCCTTAATCCACCTCACCTGTCTGAATTAAAGTTTAATCTAATAATAAATAGTTCAGATTGGTTTTTAATAGACTTCTAAATTATATTTTGAGAATAGTATCTGCCTATAGATCAACTATTGTTTTGGACTGCTTTGAGAGCCATTTTTGTTGAAAATCAGTATACAAATATAGTAGATAAATAGTGAAGAACAGCCCAGACTTGAACACTGTTTCCATTAAGGTTGTTAGCACTCCTTCATTAGCTTCTGATTGGGCTGTCTGGATGTAGACTGGCCAGAGCAAGATCTAAAAGATCAAACAGTGTAATGCTATGGTGTCTGAATAAAGGATGTAAATTTTGTATCGTAAAACATGGCTGATTATTTGAAGTGAAGAATATGCTACAATGTGAAAAGTCTTAAGAACATAGCAACCATATAAAGTATGGATAGGCTGGTTTTTGTAGTAGCAAAAACTGCCATGGGAATACTCTAGCAAGCTTGCTTCTCATGTTTGGAAGCAAGTTTAACTGAAATCAATCATTTGTGTTTAGAACTTCTTCTTTTAACCCTCACCCCCCCTGCAAAGTGCCTGCAGCACAGTATGTTCTAAGTAAATGGAAGAGTCACAAGAAATGTTCCTTTAATTAGAATCAGGGATGCCCTTGAGATGCCCATAGAAGACAGCTGTTGAAAAGGAAGCCACAATTTACTGAAGAATAGTGATGGTTACATGACGCAGACTCGAGCGTTCCCATAGCAAAACTAAAAGAAGGTAGTTGTTGTGCACCTAGCATAGAAAATCTTTATTATGCCAGACCTACTTTAATCTCTCTGGCTGAAAAATTGACAAAGCATGCTTAATTTCCAAGAACATTTTTGATGTGAACATAAGATCTGTGCTAGATCAGACCAAAGTCCAGCACCCAGTTTCCTAAGCGGCCAACCAAATGCCTCCAGAAACCTATAAGTAGGGCATGAAGGCTATAGCTCCCACCTAATGTTCCACCTGTACTGTCAGAGGCAGTATGCCTCTGATTACCAGTTGCTGGGAATCACAGCTGGACCGAGGGCTGTTGCATACAGGTCGTGCTTGTGTGCTTTCCACAGGCATTTGGTTGGCCACTTTGAGAACAGGATTCTTCCCTCTGGCCTGATCCTTCAAGGTTCATGTTTGTATGTTCTTAGTCCCCAACAACTGGTATTCAGTTACATGCTGCCTCTGAATCTGGAGGTTGCATATGAGCAGCATGAGCGGTAGGCAGAACCTCAATGAATTTTTCGAGATCACCTTCCAAAGGTGTCAAAGCTGGTGACCATTGCTTCATCTTGCAGCATGGATTCCATAAAGGGCCAGATTTTTTGCATGGATGTTGGAGAAAGTCAAACCAGCACCAGCCTGGCAAATAGATCAGGAAGTAGCGCTAGAAATTGGACTGGTACTTATCAGGCTCTGTGACACCCTGAAAGCTCATCTATAGCATCTGAACATTGTTCATGGCTGTGTCAACATTCTTTTTCATATTAAATAAGGCTCACCTAAGCTCATAAGTGTGTGCATTTTTTGAGCTCTACTGTGGGGCACTGATAATGTCCAGGTCAAGCTTCAAGTTTGAAAATTAGGCATGAGATGCTTTTTCCTACAGAGAGAATTTTACACCCAGCTGCATCAGTGAATCACTGAACTCCTCAAGGCCTGGTTCATATGAGGAAAAGAAATTCACATTAGCTCAGTGTGTATGAATCGAACTGTAGTCTAAGTGGGTGCGAGACACGATAGATGATGTTTTTGCAGACACCTAAATGTCTGGAACAGTGATTCCTAGAGGAGGTAGCATAACATGCTAGTGAGAGAGACCAAAGCTATAGTGGGGCAGTGTGAGTGGGGCTGCATTACTGGCCTGGCTTCCCAATGCCATGTGTTTCTGTCAATTGAGAGGGGAGATTGGCTCCGATGCTGTGATTGCACCGCACCAATCTGACATTCCTGTGCCAAGCTCCCCACTGCCTTGTCCCCTCCCTCTCTGTAACCAGCAGTGACAGGCAGTATTGGGATGCCATGCTCATACCACACTCTACCAGCCGCTACTGAACCAAGGTGCAGCTTGAAGTTAGAACACTTGGTTAGATGCTTCTATTGTTCAGTGCTCATTGGAATGTACTGGCCCAATGCAGTAGTACTGATTTTCCCTTCCCCGTGCCAGTATTTAGACAGTACCATCATTTGAAGGGAGACCAAGGACGCACTAGAATTCCCTCATGTAGCCTATGAAGTGGCACACAGGAGATCTTAACGACTGCTGTTTCCCACACAGTATGGTTCCATACCTGAGCTCTGAGTGACTGGACTTAGGGAAGGGTGAGACCATTGGGAATGATAATAACTGCGCTATCCTCCAGTTCCAAGAAGGATGCCTGCTGCCTGACCTGGGGACTAATTGAGAAATGTGCTCTCTTTCTCTCTCTGTCTTTGGGTGTAAGAGTGAAGTGTTTCCATTTTAATCCAGAAAAATGCTGACCTAGTATCAAATATTTGAGCTACACCATCAAAAGTATTTTTTTATTAAAATAAATTGTAATATATAAAATTAAATTAGGAGCTTTGTTCCTTGATATTGTTCATACTCTATTCCTTACTTTTCTAGCTTTCTTAGAATAATTTTACTCCTAGGAGCATATTATTAATACGGAAGCTTGAAATTTAGTAATGTATAATCTTTTCCTATTACACATTTGTAAATCCGATTAAGGGGATTATGTCAAATGCACAACTCTGCGCCTCCTGCATGGTGTGATAGATGCAAAGCTGGTGCCCAGCTGAACTCCATTATTTCAGTGTTACAGGGTCTATTTCAGCAACCAGGACAGATTCACAGGGAGCTTACAGAAACAAAAGTGTTGTGTGCACAGGGCAGAAGAGATTGGAGCAGAGATATTATGATTATGTGGCAGTATGAGTACCCTACAGTAAACTTGGTGTTGTATCATTATGGTAACCACTGGCCTTAAACAAGCCAGAGGCAGGATTTTCTAGCAGAGCAGTTCTTCCTAGAGCCGAATATACTATGTTACTTTGTGCCTTGGTCTTAAGATGGCCATGGAGCTGAGTTGACCTGTAATTTGTTGACCACCACTGTGGTTTGATGTTGCTCAACTGCACTGGGATAAAAATAAAAAAATAAGAGGTGGAGGACACAGTTGGTAAACAGGACTAGCTTCAGTTGGTGGTTCAGCAGCATCAGTGGTGCAATTTTATTATTTGAATTACATCTGGAAGAAGGTGTTAGCTCCAATGGTGCCCTTCCTCATGTGGAAGGTGTTTGCTGCTCATAGAAGGACAGTCTTATTCTACTGTAGTGCTGCTCAAGAAAAGTGAAATACTGTTCCACTTGTGCATCCTCTAGCAAAAGGAGAAAAGCATGAGGACTGCTCTAGAACCTACCTCCCTATTGTACCACAGGTGCAAGCTCATCCACAAGCATTTGAGGAAAAGCACTTTAACCTGGTGGTGGTGGTGTTTGAATGGTGTGTTAATATTCAAAGGATTAAAAGAGTAAATTATCCCAGTTGTCCAAGACACATCCTGCATGTACATGGCAATTATATTCTATGTGTTTGCGTCAATGATCACACTACAACTGTTCTATCTGAAGATGGTCAGCATAATGAACTGTGGAAGCATCTCTTCCACAGGCTCCTTGGAAATAAGTAAGGGTTGCACAACAGCAACATTCGTTCTTGGTGAAATTCCCATTTGTTTCAAAGAAGCTTATGCCAGAGATGTTCCTGGTGAACTGTGCCTCTTTTGTTTGTAAGCTTTGGTTTGTGAGAGGACATTTTGTTACTGGAGATTTACATTAGAGATTCCAAGCATAGCAACCATTCCATAGGAATTTAGGAAACTGCCTTATACTGAGTTGGACCATTGGTCCATCCACCTTAAAACTCCCTGGGCTGACCCAGTGCTTTAGAGAGGGGTCTTTCCCAGAGATCACTGGAGATGCCAGGGATTGAACCAAGTCTCGTCTCTATGCAAAGCAATCTGAAATATGTCTTGTAAATGCTATCAGTTATTTACTTTGTAGTGATATGCTACTAACCAAATAATTAATTAACTACATGCTTGCATATATATATATATATATATATATATATATATATGTCATCTCATATGTTGCTGCTTGAATTGCGGGTTTTCCTAATGAAGTCCTTAGGCTCAGCCTGCAGGTGAACTTAACTTTGCGGACATTTATCCTTGACCCTACATTCCTTTCCTGCCTATACATATGAGAGATCTTCAGCACCCATGCCCATAAACAGAACATAGCCTCTTGCTGAACTGCTGGTTCAGGGTGGAGTTTTCATCAGTGTAGTAGAAATATTTGTCTAAACCAATTCATTCAGTACATGCCTTACATTGCAGCATCCATTTATCTTAGTCCAGTAGCTCCAGTCCATAATTTGCTTCCTCTTTTAGCCTTGAATATCTCTTGGCTAATGCCAGACATTTACCTCATTTAACACCACTGTTAATGTGGCTTCATCAAGCTGGAAAATAACCTGCTTTTTTGTTGTTGTTGCCTCTGTTGCTTTCAGCCTATCAGGTCTCCTTTGCCCACTTCTATGTTTTATGCATGTGGTTAGTCTGTTTCCTTTGCAGTCTTCTTTCATGTATTTATGGAAAACTGTTGTGGTGGGTTTTTTTCAGTCTTCCATGTACTTTTTTGGTTTATGTGTTTTAACACTTCCATGGTTCTTATACTTGTCTTGTCAGTCATCTTGCCTTAAATGTTTGCTCCCCTCCTTTGCCGGCTGTGTGTGTCATCATCTATGGAAATCTCCAGTTCCTGAAAGTGATGTCCCCACACTGAGTAGCACAGAATAACTATGTTGTTATTATTATTATTATTGTGATAATGTCTTGTGACACCATTCATTAACACAGATTGTAATGTCATCATGCTACTGGGTCAATTTTCATTTAAATGCGCAAATGTCTTGTGTTGCACTATTGTTTGCCTAGTGCAGAAAAGAGCTCTGTCTATGTACTGTGTTTTTACATCCTATGTGAGCAGCATTCTTGTATTTATATCTATTTTGGGGAGGATGCTGGTTTGTTCTTTTCTGGTTTTTATTATGTATTTGTTGTTTTTATCTTGTATTTTTATGCTGCAAACTGCCATGAAATCTACAGATGAAGTGTAGTATAAAAAAACAAATAATAATTTTAATGTTAATATTATATCTCATATTGCCACCCTCCAGACCTCTCATGGAGGAGGAACATGAAGAAGGGTCTTGGATTATGGGGCCGTGTAGATATTGAAATATTTCACTACTATGTTATTTTCATTCCTATCCAACTGAAATTTATGTGCTCTTTCTTAGTAGGCAACACTATTATGTTCAGAAGAGAAAATTTGTGTATTTTGTATGGGAGTCATTTGTAACCCAAACTAGTCCATTACAAAAGAAATCTATTTTTGAGAGATACAGGAGTGGTAAATCACAGAAAGTAATTATAGAGGATAGAAGTAATTTAGTGCATAAGATCTAAACTCTGTGTTTGTCACATTTATTTTTTCTTCCCCCAGAACATCCCTAATTAGGACTAGTAAATTCACCAAGCTGAAATTGATAATGTAGAAATGACAATCATTCTGTATTTGCTCTCAAGTAGAAACAACAGTCCAGCTACATTTATCCTTGTCAAGGCCCATTGACTGCAGTGAAATAATTTATTTTGAAGAAAAATGGAAATCTATAATTTTACTAGAGCTGCTTTTCAGAGTCAAAGCATGTACACTGTTAAATGCAAAATCTTACTTAAATTGACGTGTTCTTGCTATGAATAAAGTGATCCGTCTGGAACATCACCATTCTTTCTTGCCATTCCCTGCTCCTTCCTGCCGTTGTCTGTTATTTCCATTTCAATTTATCATTTCAGCATCTGCCTCAACCGCTACAAAGACTTCCCCATCAAGTCTGTGGGGTTGGAAAGACTCTGATTTTCTGTGCCTCTTGATATGTTTACATCCTGTCTCCTGCTGTTGGTTGTCTTTCATTTCCAGTAGCTCTGTAGAGAAGAAGGATTTACAAGTGTGT
Organism: Podarcis muralis; assembly: GCF_964188315.1. Lineage (NCBI taxonomy): Eukaryota > Metazoa > Chordata > Lepidosauria > Squamata > Lacertidae > Podarcis > Podarcis muralis. The sequence goes on from NC_135659.1 coordinate 60,688,928, forward strand.
ATTTTCCCCCCTTATGTCCTGATTTCAGCCCGAGGTATCACAGAAAGGCACCCCAGCTTCATGTACCCCATTGGGACTTCAAGCAATCAGATGGTGCTGAGAGGGGAGGACCTCTTGCTGGAATGCATTGCCTCGGGAGTGTACGTACCACTTGGGATCAGGGGAACCATGGTGTGTCACATACGTCTCTATCCTCCTGGTCTAGATCTTATGTTTCCTGCAGATTTTCATGGGGGTAAAATCACAGCTGGCTGTTGATTCCTCCTTATTGGAGTGTTAGCAAATAGAAGGCATCTCCTTTAAGGATGTGAAATAACATGGCTCCAATGGGAAACTAAAATCCATTCATTTTAATGGGATGTGGCTTGACTGTTGTTAACATCAACAGTAATATCTATGGTTATGAGAGCTTTTCAAGAGCAGTACAGGGATAATATATGGTAGGGGTGGCCAACTCTCAAGAGACTGTGATCTACTCACAGAGTTATAAACTGGCAGGAAGGAAAGCCCTGTTTTGGGGGATTCAGGTCAAAGTTGAGCTTTTTTTTAGGGGAGCCAAAGTTGTTCAGCTTCTTTGGGGGGGGGGGGAGCCAGTGATCTACCACAGACTTCCAGTGATCTACCAGTAGAGATCAAACTGCCAACATTAACTCCTGTAACATAACATTAACTCCTGACCCATAAGCCAGATTCAATGATTATACAACTAACAGGTGCCATCAATGCAAGACTGGGCAATGGCACTTCCCCCTTCTCCTCCCCCATGCCACCCCACATCTGTCCCAGGGATTCCCCTCCAGAACAGAGTGGGGGGTAGTATGCAGTGGAGAAGGAGAGAAGGGGAAAGTTTTGTTGTACAAGCATAAAGCCTTGCACTGACACAACACATTAGTTGGATAGCACCCATAATTGCCTATTCTCAAGTGTCAATGGCTTCCAAGGCTCCCTGAACTGCTCCCTGAAATATTATTACCACAGAAACCTGGGGTTTAACACAGAATCTTGTACATGCATGTACTTAAGCATTAAATCATTGTTTTTCTTCAGTGAAGGTACATCCTCACAACCTCCTTGGCAGGACCTGTCTGGGATTTTGAGAGAATGCTAAGTGAGAACCCCAGCTTTAAATTCAGAAGCTGGGCTGCAGGGAATTCCTTTATAGTGTACATTTCATGTTGGGAGAGGCTTCATGTCAAACCCTATTCTCCTCTTCCCTGTAGCCCAACACCAGACATCGTATGGCACAAGAAAGGAGGTGATCTCCCAGCAGGCAGGACCAAGCTGGAGAACTTCAACAAGGCTCTTCATATTGCCAATGTTTCTGAGGAAGATTCTGGGGAATACTTCTGCTTAGCTTCCAACAAAGTGGGAACTAGCCGCCACACAATCTCGGTGAGAGTGAAGGGTACGTCATATTTACTATACCATTCTTATTCCTTTGCCAATTAGCAAATCAAAAGGAACCTGGGAGGGATTTGCGGAGAACAGAGTGTTCTGCTCTAGAAGGATGGGATCAGGCTAACCTGGGAAATCTTCCTCTGTAGCAACCAAAGATAAGAAATATTTCGTTCATACACACCCTTCTAGCTATTGAAATCCTCTGCCATCTAAGCTTGTGGCTCATATCTTCCTTGTACTTTGCAGAAGAGAACATAAGCCTGTCATTGCTAGTTTGGTTTTATGGGAAATGTTCAGAAAGTATTTTTCTTAAACTGCATGAAGCCTGTTGCTGAAATAAGAGCTATTTATCTATCTACCACATTTATATACCACACAATAACAGTGTTCTCTGATTAACATGAGTGGCACGTTATGGGTTGAAACTGTACTACTTTGGACTGCAGGTGGGAGATTTCAGGATGGAATGTTCTTGCATTTTTTTTATTTAAAAAAACCTGCATGCTGAAAACTAGATGTCAAAGAAAAGGACTCAAGATAATTCTTATTTCTCACATGCTTGATATATGTACCTAGGAATTTTTATTCCATAGATGAGCATTCAGACTTAATACACTTAGTCATTAATATCATTAGGGAGAATACATCCCCTATACAACATTCTGTCATTATGAGAGATGCATGTTCCCTCAACCCAGGTTGATCTAATTTGTGCCTCCCAAACATTATTGTTCCTGTCAATATGAAAAAAGACTGTCTTCAGCAAAGAGACAATAGAATTGTTATTTACATGAATGAGAACAGTACAGTGATACCTTTGGTTACGAGCTTAATTCATTCCGGAGGTCCGTTCTTAACCTGATACCAGAGTCCCCCAGCCGTGCCTGGTGGTGGCAGTGCTTTGTGGCCACTGAAGTTTCCCACAATGCCTGAAAACATTGCTTTGAGACTTTGTGGGAAATTAATATGGCTGCTTATTGCTGCTGGATTTTTATTGTGTTATTGACACAGGCTTATTGTGTCTGCTGTTATATGTCTATGCTGATCATGTTTAGCTGTTCTTGAGATGGTGTGTTTTTTAAAAAATGGTACAGAACAATGATTATCAGTCACTTTTATATACTAATCAGTATAGCCTATGCTGAAAGAACACAAAAGGAGCTTTGCTGAGATAGCTATAATACACTTTGGTGTGTGTCTCTCACTCTCTTGTTCTAAAGCTGCTCCTTACTGGTTGGATGAACCAGAGAATCTTATTTTGGCTCCTGGTGAGGATGGGAGACTGGTTTGCCGAGCCAATGGTAACCCCAAGCCTTCCATCCAGTGGCTGGTGAATGGAGAACCTATAGAAAGTAAGCAAACCTGTTGCGAACAGAAGATAATGGCTTATAGTGTATCTTGATTTCATGGGTGTGGAGAAGGAAATGCTGTAATTTCAAGTAACTGTGATCTTAACTGATGACCATACATAGCATCAGTGGCGGAGCTTCATGTTCCGGCACCAGGGGGCGGAGAGCAGGCAGGGTGGGCCTGGCGCACGTCCCAGGGGTGGGGTGTGTGTCCTGGGGGCATGGCACGCCACCTGCAGATCATGCTGCCAGGGCCAGTGTGCTCCCTCCGCGCTCCTCTTGATAATCTTTTATAGGGAAGACATAATTCTGAACAAATGTGTTTATTCCCATAGTGAACTATATTATGATAATAGGGATCTGCCTTTAAGCACCACAGAAAAGGAAGTCATTTCCATGTTGAGATGTTCAGCTTTGCAAAAATGTGTATATTGGGCAAAATTGCATACAAACATGCAATACTGTATATTAAAATAAATTCACACTTAAATTCTGGTGAATTTTCATGAGGACTTAAAAAAAAGACACAAACTGATGTGGAAAATGGAAGACTTGGGAAAACGAGAAAACGAGAGAAACCAAAATTGGCAGATTAGCCGAGCCCTATTAATTGCAAGGCTGAAAACTGTGTATCACTTATGTTTATGTCTTTCTCAAAGGTTCCACTCCCAACCCGAGCCGTGAAGTAACGGGAGACACTGTTATGTTTCGGGACATCCAAAGTGGCAGCAGTGCTGTATACCAATGCAATGCTTCTAATGAACATGGGTACCTGCTGGCTAATGCCTTTGTCAGTGTGCTGGGTAAGTATTGAATGGACAAATGGGCTCTTGACATGTTTAGATTATAGAGGGTCACCGAAGACACTATTTTGAAGTGAACATGAAATAATTATTTTTCTTTCCCTAGCAAACCATAACATCCTTGAACGCCAACTGATCTAACTCACGAAAGGCAAAGGTGTTTACTTATATGTGTAGGCAGTTACTGATAGGCAAAAGGAATATATTTATTCCATTCCAAAGCTAATTGTGTCACACACCTCATCTAGAATGGATTCAGGACAAAAATCCATTAATGAGAACAATAAGCAAAAGCCAAATAAACAAAAATGTAAAGCTAGAAATGAAATATATTCTGTAAAACTAATGAAAATTTCTGACTACCTTTATAGGCTATCTATCTCTCTCTCTATCTCTTTTAAAGATGTTATTCCTCGGATCCTTGCCCCTCGTAATCAGCTGATCAAAGTAATTCTAAACAACCGGACTCGTCTTGACTGTCCATTCTTTGGATCCCCAATCCCCACATTACGATGGTAAGGATTTTTATTATTAAGCCATAGCATCTGCTTGGGACAGATAATCTTTTTTGAAATCAACTGAATTTCTATTAGAATCAAATGTGTTTCGATTCATTGATAAATGGCCATAAAGGAATGTATCTTGGATGTATCTCAACCGCCTGTCTACTGAGCAGAGGATTGCCCCCTTTCTCTGCAATCCTGTACCCACACTTGGAAGTCAGTCTGCACCTTTATTCTGCTTCCCTCTCTTACAAGCATTCTCTTGTGTTGTTGTGAGGTTTAAGAATGGCCAGGGAAGCACTCTGCATGGTGGCAACTATATAGTGCACGAGAATGGGACTTTGGAAATAATCAGAGCTCGGAAAGAAGACCAAGGAACTTACACCTGTGTGGCCACTAATCTTCTGGGCAAAGCACAGAACCAGGTTCGTTTGGAAATAAAAGGTAAGATGGCTTCTGTTTAAGCAGAGAGCAAGTATCCTCCAGATAACGTAGATCTTGGGTACCCTCTGATGACAAGAATGCTATATTTGGTTCATGCTCATAAGGTTAAATAGCTGTGCTCTTCAGTGGGTCTTAAGGTAGCTTCAAGTATAATCAGGAGGGAAAGCAGCAGTACATGCTATGATGTGACTGATTGAGTGTTCCTGAAATAAATGGACTGCGGGCCTCTGTCACTTGTTGAGTTGTAGCTGATAGAGTCCCCCGAACTAACGCTAAGCAACAATTTCCAAAAGTCCTGTGAGTTGGTTCATTTCCCATCCTGCTTACCTGTTTCATTATGAGAAGATACAAAGGCCACAGAGATGGGAATGCTATGGACTCCCAACACCATGCACCACACTCCAGTGACAGGAGGGATCTGTCATTTGACCCTGTTTCACCACCTAATCAGTAGATCCTTGCAACATACATTAAGTGGAGAGGGATAGGGTAAAGGAAAGATAGAAATGAAGGAGAAGGAGGTGGAAATATAAAGATTATAGAGAGTAAGGAGAAAGGGTGGGATAAAAGAAGAGGTACGAATGGAGACGGCGAGCTGAAAGGGGACACACTCTGTCACACACTCTGTCAGCATTGGGCTTCCTTGCCTTTGGGGGCTCCCTAAGCAGATGCTGAGAACACTGAAGGGACTGCAGAGTGGGAGTAAGTGAATATATTGGAGAAGTACATATCTGTAACCTGAAATATTTAAAACAGCTTATCCAAACCAGGTCAGTTCCTGCCACTGGAATTTGTAATATATCGTAATTAGATGCCCCCATATATAAGACTCCCCCCTATTTGGGGGAACTCAATTTTAAGAAAATGAGGGGAGATGGCCCAAAGTTGTTGAGCCTCTCTGCCCATGCAGCTGCGGGCAGGAAACACTCCCTAGATTGTTTCCCATGCACAACAGCATCAAGGGAAGTGCGCTCCAGCCAGCCAGCCAGTTGGCTGGAGGGCACCTTCTCCCATGCTGCTGTGTGTGGGAAACGATCCAAGGAGTGCTTCCCATGCACAGCGGCATCAGGAGAAACTGTGCACCACCAGCCAGTGCCCCCAGATCGCTCCCCGCACGCAGCGGCATCTCCCCCCCCCCCCATGCCACTATCTGTGTATTCCCCAACCCAGTTTTTTGATATGATTTTTGTGTCAAAAAACCTCGTCCAATACACGGAAAAATACGGTAACTTGCTTCTCTAAAACAGCCATTTATCAAATCGATCCATAGCACAAAAGTACACGTCTCAGGTACCACCACCATGTGTATTAAAAGTTGGCATTGCTATGGAATAAAAGAATATTTGCAGGATTTATCACTCTTAAATGTGTAGTTACGGGTATGGAAAAGAATTGCAACTAGAAATCTGTAGGAACTCTGCAATCTGACCAAATTATTTCTCATTCCCCAAAGTGTCTGTGGTTTCTTTCCGCTAGACTTCGACTGACTACTCGCACAGTCCCCAAAATTGCATTCTTACAATTTATAACTGTATAACTCTTCACAGATCTAACGAGGATCATAGATGGGCCAAAGGATGCAGTGCCAAAGAAGGGTTCCACAGTTCATCTAATGTGTCGGGTTAGGCATGACCCCACACTGAGACTTACGGTCACCTGGCTCAAGGATGATTCCCCTCTGTACTTTGGAAGCAGGTGTGTGCTGTCTTTGTTTTCATAGGCTGTATGTTTCTCAAGATGTTAACATTTTATGTATCCAGAGGACACAAAGAAGGAATAAATCCTTTTGCTATGTTGGTAAGCTGTACTGCTGTCTTTTCTCCAGGGAGGGGGACTGTAGTTTTAAGGTCCCAGGTTCTGCCCCTGGCATCTCCAGTTAAATTATCAAGTGATAAGTGATAGGACCCTGGAGAGCTATTGCCAACCAGAGTAGACAATATTGAGCTAGATCAGGGATGAGGAAGCTGTAGGCTTCTGGATGTTGTTGGACTATAACTCCCATCATCCCTGATCATTGGCCAAGCTGGTTAGGGCTGATGGGAGTTGGAATCCAACAACATCTGCAGGGCCAAAGGTTCCCCCATCTGACTTTATATAAGGTAGCTGTGCTGCCAAAGCCAGCCAGAATCACTCTCTTCTACCATAATGAATAATATTATTTCCATGTAATTTGTTATTTAGTGTCTTACAGTATAAATAAACTTGGAATGGCCAATTGTTGCCATATTGTTCCTGGGAGTGGTGTCTCTATGCAGCAGTTAATATTGCTTACTCTGACATACAACAGAAGTAGCAGACTGTGTGAAAATAACAGTGGGTGTGTTTCTTACCTCTTACTGGAAATTAAAAGCTTGGCAGGAGAATCTAAAGTTTAGACTGCAGCAGCAGGCTGTGATAGAGAGGTGGAGCTACTGCCATATCTCTAGCCTGGTTGCTCATACTGGCCAGGTTGGAAGGTGGAGGTGCATGGAAATTGTTGTGTCAGCCTGGAACTGGCCTGGATATGGCCCAGTGCTGGTAAATTATAGCAGGAGGGCCAGCTTCAGCTCTAGCAGATTCAGGGCTAGCTCAGCCTACCCCCAAAACACCATATTTTGGAGCTTTCTGAAGGCTACCACTGTTGAGGATCCCGCTGCCTGTACATCTCCTGCACGTTCAGTGGGTGCAATGAGAGTTCTGCACCAGTGGACGGACACCTTTACCCAGTTACATGGAGGGGCATTGGAAAGGGGGTTTCAATTGCAGCCAAAGATTTTGTCACCAGAGGTCAGACTGTTTTCTTACCCTGCCATGTTACAGAACATAAAATTGTTGTACTAGATCATTTTATATTTTATCTCTTATGTTTACATTTTGTTTGTACCCTGCCCTTAGATTATAAGATGCAGGGCAGCATAAAACTATACTAAATAAATAAAAATGAATAAACATACACAAGATAGCTGTTACAGCTGGTCCTGCCATTGCTTGAGGCAAGCTGTGGGGTCAGATTATTCTTACTGTGTTTGTATTTATTTCTGATGTTTTCCTTTTGTGAAAGGATGAAGAAAGAAGAAGATGGCCTGACGATATATGGAGTGGCTGAAAAAGATCAAGGATATTACACCTGCGTTGCCAGCACTGAACTAGATCGAGACACTGCCAGAGCCCATCTCACTGTTCTGGGTAACTTGATATTCCTTTTAAGTTTGCAGAGCTTGAGACGAGGTCCACGGGGGGACTGACAGCTTATTTTGACAGATTTTAATACCTGTTCTCCTGTGTTGTAGAGTAACACGTACAGGGTACCATGTGCAATGGTCATGAAACAAATAACAAATTCCTTTGAATTTGGAATGTTATTCTTAACAATTTCTAACACCCTGTATTTTCTTTAAAGTAAAAGGTTACCTAAAAAGGTTTCAGTGGCCTTTCTGAACCGATATCTGAAGATTAACCAGGGCACCTTGCTAATTGTAGCTAATTTTCATGTGGATTAAAAAAAAAAGAGTCACAAAATGCTGCAGAAATGTGGGAAACTGAATTTAAAATTGGAAAGATGAGAAACTGAGAGAAATGAAATGGACAGATCTTTCCATTCCTTGTTGCAAGTGACCAGGCAGGGCTCACAGGACTTTGGTTAATCTGAAGTCAATGAAGTACACTTGAGTTTTGTCCAGATGTTGAAGTCCCTGACACCTAAGCAAACATTTTGAACAACTCTGCATCTTTTGTGTTTCGGTCTTGTCTGTGAGCTAGTTTGGGAAAGACTGAAGGTAACTGGAATACATTTAGGAGCATAGCAGTGGTGCTGGTAGGGCCTGTCTTCCAAGAAAAGTCAGTGAAGGCTGGTACTCTGGTCCTTGCGGTCAGTGGTGCTGATAGGGCTGGACCATGGGACACAGCTGCAAGAGGAAGGACCGTAGCTCAATTGTAGAGCATCTGCTTTGCATGCAGAAGCTTCCAAGGTTCAGTCCCTGGCATCTCCAGGGAGTGACTCTTGCCAGAAACCCTGGAGAGCCACTGTGAGTCAGTGCAGACATAGCTGAGCTTGATGGACCAATGGTCTGATTTAGGGTAAGGTAAGTGCCCTGTGCTCCCAAAGGGCACCACCATGGTAGTCCCTGACTCTTCTTTTTTGAAACCCTTACAGCAGGGTTTGGTGTACAGTTGCCTTTGGAGCAATGCTCTAGACAGTTGTACCACCCAGGTGCCTCTGGTCTCCATGTGGGCTCCATAAACACTCTGAGAAATTAAAAAGAAAGATAAAACTATCCAGAGCTTTGCTCTGAATGCAGCAGCTTGTTTGCTCTGCTGTTTTGTTTTGTTTTGTTTTGTGTTTTTTTAAGTGTTGACTGCTTCCACCACCAAGAGGGAGGAAGTGCCACCACTAAGCAAACTTTTTTCCCAAATTGTTATTTTAGAGATTGTCAGGTATGTTGGAACCAAAGCGTCCATCAGCCTCTATAAAAAAAGTTTTGAAAAAAGACTAGGAAAAATAAACTTAGTTTGCTTTCCTGCTGCTTGTTAAGGAATGGGGAGGATGAGTCCTTTTTACTTTTTATTTTTGTATTTGTGGGAGGATATCCATTCTTTCACCACCTTTTAAACTTTCATGGTTGTAGGAAGGTAACAGACAGGTTCCTTCATTTCCCCATTCCTCCAAGCAAAAAAGAGAACTAGGGTTCTGTCCATTCCCTTCTCACCATTTAGAAGATGGGAAGCAACTAGGGCCTCCTGGTAGAGGAAGACAAAGTGTTTCAGTGGTGGAGGAGGGTCTGGAAGTCATCTTGCCCAGGGCTTCTTGAAACCTGGCACAGCCACTGCACATTGTATTCCTGCAACAAGTTGTGCTTAAGAATTGAACTAACCATCTAAATAGCTAATATCTATTTTTGCAGCTCCTTCTTCTGTTAACCGTATGACCCTACCCAAAGGTAATCACTACTGATCCATTTACCACTTTGATTATTATTAATTTTTACATTCTCTTACACTGTTGCTTGACCATTGCAATGACTTTGGTATGAAATTTAAGTGCCTCTGAAAGTTGGATAACTTTGGCTGGCCCAAACCTCATGACAAATATCCCTGATAATTGGACCTCTTTGGGGTAGGGGATCGTGATTTCTATTGCACAAATTGTTGTTGATGTTGCCCCCTACCGCAAAGAAAGAATATTTTAATCAGTCTGCATGGATGAATTTTGGGGGCTGATGCTAAAAGTGATGGGAGGTGTTTCTCACCCTCCTTTTTATTTTTGCAAGGTGACCTTTGCCATTCATTGTATTTATGTTCCTTCTTTGTAAAGCTCTGTCTTTGCAAAGAATGTGGACTGTTAGGGCCCTCTTATGAAGAGGGCAGAGAAAAACAGAACCTTGGATAGTTCTAAGTGAGCCCTGTTGGCTGAAGTGTTCTCCTACCAAGGTAGCTTTATGAAGATGTCCCAGCAGAGGCCAGAAGCCAACTGAAGGCTGGTAAGACCTGTTGCATGGTTGGTTCCACCTGTGTAGAGGAGCTGGCTGAGTTGTTAAAGGGACTTCACTGATCTTGTAGCCTTTGACTTCTGCAAGGCTGATTCCTAATCTGAGTCCATCAATGGAGGCAGGGCTGTGTTCTGTGTCCAAAAGGTCCCCAAATGCAATACTGGCTATTCTTCCTCTGAGGAAATGGCCTTAGTGGAGTTCTCTCTGCTTCATGCTGCAAGGTCCCAGAGTCAGTGGTCATGATACCCAAAGCTATTAAGCATCAGCTCTTGAGTGGACTAGCCCATGAGGGACACCTGCACCTTACATGCATTCTTTTGCCTGTAGCGCGCCCTGAACGTCCTCGTGATCTTGAACTAACTGACCTCGCTGAAAGGAGTGTGCGGTTGACGTGGATTCCTGGCGATGACAACAACAGCCCTATCACAGGTCAGCACTACTTTGAAACCCTACAGGGGATCAGTGTTGCTGCTTTGGTTTGTTTTCCTTTCTAAAAGTCAGCTGGCCGATAATTATGTCGCAACTTTAGCAAGCCTTCACACTCTGCTCTTCTAGATTACATTGTGGAATTTGAAGAGGATAGATTCCAGCCTGGAAGTTGGCATAACCATTCCCGTTACCCAGGAAGCGTGAACTCTGCCATCCTGCGCCTTGCACCCTACGTCAACTATCAGTTCCGAGTAATAGCTGTGAACGAAGTAGGAAGCAGTTACCCCAGCTTGCCTTCTGAGCGATACCATACGAATGGGGCACGTAAGTGCTATTTGACTTGAGTGGGTGGGTATATTTGAAAGGAAAAGAACACTTACATAAAATTATGCAATTGTAATGTACGCAAGAACAAGGACAGATAAAAGAGAGAGACACTAAGAATGTGGATTGTGTCACGCGTTACCTTTTTAGCTAGCCCATATTTGTCACCATGTATGCTCATCAGGCAGTAGTGGCCAGTCTCAGTTCCCTGGAAAGTGTACCTGAGAAATATATGCATGCACCTGTTTGTCATGTTGTCCCATTACATTAGATTTAATGTGTGCACATAAAAACATTTTTGGTGCATCTTATCCATGTCATGTAGAGATAGGGAATCTGCAGCCATTCAGATGCTGCTAAGCTGCAACCCCCATCAGCCCTAGCCGGCATGACCAATAGTTAGGGAGGATGTGAGTCAAGTCCAACAATATCTGGAGGGCCACAGAATTCCCATCCCTGGTGTAATGTACGAAGCAGCCCTGAGCTTTTTCTGAGTCAACCAAGTATCTTTAGGCTAATGGGCTTTTGTCAGAGATCCTAACAGATATGTACTGGCTTGGTATTTTAAGTTTAAGATTTTGGACTGTAGATGTGCATGGAGTGCAAGGGGAACCTCACAAATAAATACTTTTCTCAAATTAGGGAAGTGATGGGCTGGATTTTGATTTTTTTTTTTTTGTACAAAACATCAAAGAAGGCATGTTTCTGTTGTAAGGACAAGGCTCTTGTGCATCTTAATTTACTCATAACCCTTTGTTTAAATATGTGGTGGGAAACATAACCTCATGGGCCATAAGCAGCCCTTGACCAAATTCCATGCAGCCTCTACAGCTGATTAGTTCAGGCCAGTGTTAATAGAAACACCGAAGGAGAGGGAGAGAAAGGGTAGCACACATAGAGTGAATTCTCTGTAGTGCTGTACACCGTAAACACAATCTCTCTAGCCTTACCAGCATCAGCCGCTGCTCCAGATTGACTTTTTTGAGGGGGTTGATGTCCCTTCATAGTTTCCCCATTGTTTTAAGTGCTTTTTAAACAACTGACACCACCAGTGTCATAGTAACTTTAAAAGTTTGCTTTGCAAATAGCTTTTGTGGTACCATAGCAATTGCATAGGTCTTTCCTTTTGGCAGAGGCTTTATGTGGGTCTCCCCTTTGTGTTCTAGCCTTCCTATGTGGAAGGAAAAAAAGATTATTCCTTTAGCAATATCGCATGGTATAGAAAAGCTTGCGGTAGCTGTGTTGTAGCATTCAATGCTTTAAAACAAATTTCACGTTTTAATTTATTTCAGGTCCAGAAATTAACCCCACAGGAGTTAAAGGAGCAGGAACAGCCAAAAATAACATGGTGATATCCTGGACGGTGAGTTAACATGGGGGCTATTGTTTATAGCACATTCTTTTCTTGCATACAAGGTTTGCATTCCATGGCCTTTGCTGCAATAAATTTTATCACAAGCTAAATAACTCTGCATGTGGTTTACAAAAATTCATTGGCAGTAATGTACAAAAAAATTTCAACACCTTCTAATACTTAAATCAGTGTTTCCCAACCTTTTCTGGGCAAAGGCACACTTGTTTCATGAAAAAAATCTCGAGGCACACCACCATTACAGCCCCGTGACGTCAGCGCGCAGCGTCACGCCGGGAGGGACGCACGAAAGTGTAAGTTTCAATTTTTTCCCCTCCCCCTTGCCTTCCTTCTGTGCCAACCGCCAAAAAGCCAAGAAAAAAGCCAAGACTTTAGGGCAGCAGGTCGACACGGAAGAAGCTCCTACCTAAGGACAGGTGCGACGGCCGTGTCCTCTTCTGCCACACTTGGCAGCCCTGCCTCACGGTCGTGACTCCCACCCTGATTTCTCCCCGCAGGTCGAGCAGCACAGGCAGCCCAATGTGTCCAGCCCAGACACAAGCCCCGCTTCCCCACTCTAGATCCTGAATGCGACCAAGTGCTCTGGACTCCCGAGCAGGGTGGGAAAGAGGACTCGCATCTGGTAGCCTCCGGGCTCCTCGCCTGCTCGAGGGATGGCATTGCAGGCAAGCTGCCGGCCGTCGCCATCGCCGCCCCCTCATGCGAGTGGACCTGCCCGGAGTGGTGGGCCGGGGGAGGCTCGCTCTCTGTGGGGATGTGGCCCGCACGCGTGGCCCCGCTTCCTCCTGCCCAGGGCTGAGCTCCTTACCCGCGATCTCGGTCTCGCGCACGCGGATCCCACTTATTCTGAAGCTCGCACCACTAGCCGGGGCTCTCACACCGTGCCAGGGCGAGGCGGCGCGGCCCACTGACGTCATCGCGGCTCGCCGCCGCCCTCGACTTCCCTGTTCCCTCCCCTCCCTCGGGTCGCCGTGGTTACCGAAGACTGCAAGCTGCTCGGGCGAGCGTGGGGCATTAAGTGGGAGAAGGAAAATTAAAATTAAAACTCGCCTGAAGGCCGCCTCTCCGGATACAGTGGTGCCTCGCAAGACGAAATTAATTCGTTCCGCAAGTCTCTTCGTCTTGCGAGTTTTTCGTCTTGCGATGCACGGTTTCCCATAGGAATGCATTGAAAATCAATTAATGCGTTCCTAGGGAAACCGCCTTCAGACCAGGTCCGGGGACAGTCTGTCCCCCGACCTCTTCTGAAGGCTGGGGGGGGGGACAAGGGCTTTTCTTCCCACCCCCAGCATTTTAAAAAACCCCGGGACAGCGGAGGACTTCTCCGCTGTCCGGGGCAATCTTAAAATGCTGGCGGGCGGCATTTTAAAATCGCCCGGGACAGCGGAGGACTTCTCCGCTGTCCGGGGCGATTTAAAAGCCCCTGGGAAGGCAGGCAGGGGGGACAAAGATTTTCGCCCCCCGCCCGCCTTCAGAAGAGGTCCTGGACCTCTTCTGAAGGTGGGCGGGGGCGAAAGTCTTTGCTCCCCCCTGCCTGCCTTCCCGGGAGAGCGGAGAAAGGCAGCGCGTTTCTCCGCTGTCCCGGACGGCTTTTGAAGGCAGGCTTTTGAAAGCCGTCCGGGACAGCGGAGAAACGCAGCGCGCCCTTGCCGCTGCCCCCCGACTTGGCTGGAAGGCTGGCGGGGGGAGAAGCCTGCTCCTCCCCATCGCCAGCCCCGCAAACTCGGGGGACAGCGGGAGAGGCACAGCGCGCCCTTGCCGCTGCCCCCCGACTTGGCTGGAAGGCTGGCGGGGGGAGAAGCCTGCTCCTCCCCATCGCCAGCCCTGCAAACTCGGGGGACAGCGGGAGAGGCGCAGCGCGCCATCCCGCTGTCTCCCGACATGGTTTGGAGGCTGGCGGGGGGCTTCCTCCTCCCCCAGCCCCGCAAGCTCCCAGAGCGATGCCAAAGCTGCGCGCAGCTTCGGCATGGCTCTGGGTCCCGTTCTGGGGGAGGGGGAAGCTCGGGCTTCCCCCGCCCCAGCCCCACGCCTGGCGGTGGGGGAATAATTTTTTTCCCCTTTATTCCCCCCCCCCCCGCCAATTTTTCCCGCGGCACACCAGGCAACGTCTGGCGGCACACTAGTGTGCCGCGGAACACCGGTTGGGAAACACTGACTTAAATGATGTTTACAATGCCAAAATAATAATGGCATGCACAATCCAATATCTCAAAGCCAAACAGTCCAAATATTCCTGCAGCAAGTCCAAGAGAATAACTCTCCATGTGTATATACTTGTTGCTGGTGCAATTCATGTAATTGGAAACTGTGCAGTTACCTGGATGCATTTTGCATTTGTTATCTCCAAAGTGATGATATTATTATTATTATTATTATTATTATTATTATTATTATTATTGGAATTTATATACCGCCCTATACCTAGGGGTCTCAGGGCAGTTCACAGAATAGTCTGCTGCAGTGAAAACAGAGTGTCCTGTGACACAGTAAATACTCAAGCTGCATATTTGAGTATAAGCTTTTGTGGGCTAGAGTCCATAAAGGGTAAGAGGAAAGCTCGAAAACACCCATACAGAGGGAGGGAGGGAGAATCTGCCAACGGAGGGCAACATTTCATGCATCTGATAAAGTAGATTCTAGCATATGAAAGCTTATGACACCATGGGCTTGTAAGTCCTGTTTTTAGATCCATCTATGATTCTGTAGCCTCTGGCATCACAGAAACACTGTTCGGTGGCAGGGATAGCAGCTGGTATTCAAAGTTAACAAGAGTAATAATGGATTTCTTAATTTTTGTGTATCCTTTAAGCCGCTAAATGCAACCCAAGTTTACGGCCCCAACCTCAAGTACATTGTGAAATGGAGAAGAAGAGACACCCGGGAGAGTTGGAACAACAGGACGGTAAAGGGTGACACTAACCAGTTCACTGTCACACAGACGCCCATCTATACACCCTACGAGATCAAAGTGCAGGCCAAAAACGACTATGGGGTTGCTATGGAACCTGAGATTGTCATTGGCTACTCGGGGGAAGATTGTGAGTATTCTCATAGATGTAAAGAGTTTGGGGTACCAAAAAAGACTCCACCACTGGCGGTCTTGCAATCCAAGATCTTATGTGATTGGCTCCATTAACAGGAGGCATTGAATTCCAGTGCCAGGCACTCTGGAGAATGAAACACTCATGTAGAAACTTCAGAGGTCTCTGGAGTGCCCCAACAGACCATTTAGCTTACATGCCCATGAACTTCAAATTAACTCATTTTTCTTGAAGATTTATATTTCCATCTCTTGTTTATTTAAAACACACATATCTTCTTTATTTAAAGCATTCACAGAATATTCAAGGCAAGCTAACAGCACACATGAAAAGCAACAAAACATGCCAACCATGAATAACACACTATATCAGAGGCAGAACAGCAGCAGACAATATAGTTACTAGGCTGCCTCAGCATTTTGAGGTTAGAAAAAGATATTATTCCATCTTACGGGTCTAGAACAGACTCGGAGAGGTTATATGAACCAGCTGTAGTCACCAGCTTCATTGTCTGTCTAACGAAGGTAAGTAAGTAAGTAGATAAATAACATTCATATGAATGGGGATATAAATAAAAAGTTACATGGATAAATACAAGAGAGTGTTGGATGTAAATTGTGGATACTTGGGCTCAAATCCGTATTCACTTTTACACTGATTTTATCAGGAGAGTTAAGCATAGGCTTAAACCTTTTCCATTACAATCACTGGAATATAGAAGTGCTTCATTCCACCTTTAAAAGGCATCCATCTTCCATAACTTTTACTCCTATTCACTTCATATTTTTATTGCTTCACAGGAGGTTCATTCTTTTGCTGTGTTTTAAAAGGGATGAGGAAGCATTGATCATGTAGACTTAAATGATTCGGAGACTTCTGAACATTCGTACCTTGCAGTCATGCTGTTGGTGGAGGGAATAGGGACTGTTAACACACCATATGGTAGCGGTTTTATTCACAAACAAACCTACACGGGAGTCTTGGTCAATGGCCAGCATCATTTCTAAAGTCAGCTTGGAAACAGGTGTCTGCTTATCTGTATGGCAGTCCCAGACATGCTGAGAACCAATAGACTCTAGGATACAACCATGCAGTGAGCTCAGAGTTACAGTGCTCGGATCATCAGCCTGGTGATCTCTGCCTGATTTTAGCTCCCACAGTTTATGATTCTTAAAGAAAGTTTCATGCTGGAATTATTCCCAATGTTCTCAGGAACATAAGAAATTCACCTGAGTCCTCAAACTATAATCCCCTTTTATTATTCCATAACAAAATTCAGAAGTGACACATGAATCATATCCTCTGCTGCCATGTTCTGTAGCAGAGGTGGAGAACCTATGGTCCTTAGAACGTTGCTGGACGAAAACTTGAATCCTTCAACATTGGTCATACACTGGCTGGCTGGGGCTAATGGGAATTGGAGTCCAGCAACATCTGGAGGGCCATAGATTCTCTCCCCCTGTTCTGAAATCATATCCCAAAACAAAATCAATAGTCACCAAGTGAATTATGCCCTTCAGCAGCTGCCAGATAGGTCTACAAGGCACAAAAATGATTGCCAGGCATTGAAGTTAAATCTATATGTGATGTTTGTTTTGGTCATTGTGGTTCTCCAGCAATCATCTAAAAGAATTGCTGAATAAGCCAACTCTCAAAAATATATTATTCTCTTTGAATTAGTAGTGTAACACATGCCAAGGGCTCTGTCAGGTTACAAGGTTTAGAAGTAGATATCTGGTGATCAAAATCAGAAGGAAGTGGTTGTTTTTTAAATGGCAACCCAAGTTAAAGGGTGTTCAAATGCCTCCTGAAAATTGGGTGAGTATTTAGGGAGGTCAGGTATATTCTACTGTGTTCTACCAGGGCGTAAAGAGAGAGGGGTCAATCTAGAATGCCCTGCTTGTCAAGTCAATATGTACAAACCTGGTTTATAAAGAAATCTCAGTTGATTTTAGGGATTGCCTCTTTACTGTCTCATGCCACAATCTTGTTAGCATCTTTACTCTAGGTCAGGCTTCCTCAACCTCAGCCCTCCAGATGTTTTTGGCCTACAACTCCCATGATCCCTAGCTAGCAGGACCAGTGGTCAGGGATTATGGGAATTATAGTCTCAAAACATCTGGAGGGCCAAGGTTGAGGATGCCTGCTCTAGGTTCTTACAGGCCTTCTTGGTCAAAATAACCTTGTGGATTGTGTTCAGAAGGCTCTATCAAAGCAAGGCAAATAATGGTGTCATACACTTCCATGTGCTCTTCTTAAAATGATTTTTTTTCTGTGTAATTTTGTATAGATACAGATTGACAACGTAAAAAATAACTTGCAACAACAAAGAAATAGAAAGGCGAAGTAAGTGGGGGAGGGGAGAAGATGAGGTAGGAAAGGAGGGATGTAAGAAAGAAAAAGTGCTGCAATACAATGGGAAGAAAAGGACTGTGGCAGAAAAGGAATTTGGCCGCTCCTTTCTTGCTTTGCAAAATAAAGCTAAGTAGCAGTTGCATGCAACTATGAATGACTTGTTTTTTCAGGACCAAGGACAGCGTAGCCAGCCTCTCAAAAGTGCTTGCTTATCAAAGCTTTATCAGCTTGAAAGATCACAGAATTCACTTCTATTCCTATTAATAAGTAGAGTAACCCTTTCTTCCAGGTTGTATGTAAGGTCACAGTGTGTAAATGGGAGTGGGGAATCCGTTTTATAGTAAAATTTTGCTGCACCAGAAATCACAACTAGTTCACACATCAATGCTGTGTTAATTAATTAACCATTTGCAGTGGGGAAGGTGAGAAAATGGGTAAACTGATGCTGTTGATGATGTTTTCAGTTGTGCATATCCTTCATGGCTGCAGTTCACAAGGGGGCAGGGAGGGGGGAAGATGAAGAAATGCCTTTCATCCTCAACTTAGTAGGCTGCATAAAGAAATACAGCATGGTGTCTGGGTTTTCTTCCAATTAAAATGTAACTGTTCACTTAGGGTTGTCATATTTCAAGAAGTGAAAATCTGGACACAAAAGTTGTTGAGCTAGGGGGGGGGCAAATTGTTGAGTTTGTTGGTTTTTTTCAAAATCTCCCCCAAAAAGTTGAAGTTTCTGAGCTATTTTTAAGGAAATTCACCACCAAAAAGAATGGGTTGCCATATACCCGGCTTTCCCTGCATATTTTTTTTGATTTTTGTAAATTCCGCCTGGATGCTATTTTCCGGCTATGGCAGCCCTATGTTCACTGCAAACTGAAGTGCTGTTCTCAAACTATCCAGATACATTGTATGTAAACTTGCATCTAGTCAGTTGCCCGGTAGACGTTTTTCATTTTGTTTTGTCTTTTGTTATCTACACTTTTTGCTATTATCTATGCTCTACCCAGCCCTGGAGGAAGGGGCAGTAAGAGCAAATCAGCTGTTCCCCACCACATGGTGTTCAGCCACAGGAAACACTTTCCAGCAACAGCTGTTTCCCTCCTCATTGGCCTGAGCATCATATTCTGTCCCCAGGGAATGGGAAAATACATAAGCAGGTTTTTCCTCCCATCTGCTCTGTAGCCCAGCCAGCCTGCTTACCAGGAAGCCTCTCATCCTGCTGGGGTAGCTTCCTTGCTGTTTAAAGAGGAAAGCGCTTTTTTAAAAAAGGAAATGAATAACAAGCAAGGCAATAAACTGCATTGGTATTTTGAACAATAAGAAGCTACAGCGGATGTAGTAACTGAACAAGTAGAATCTATTTTACCAAAGAGATAAAGTAAAGAACTTTATAACTCCTGTAAGTAGTACAATGCAGGCATTTTCAAATTCTGATTGTAGATGACTAAGCAGTCAATAGGCCAAACGCTTCCCTGGAAACCTTTTTAATCACATACCGCCTTTTACTTAGGGCAGAGTGGTCTTGTGGGGTTTGTTTGTTTTTATGGCGCTGAGAGATATGAAACAAGCTTGATTGTTCATGGCATGTATACTTTCCCACTGTTCTGTCTTATAAACAAGTTTTGCAGGGTGGGTGGGTTTGAGATTGTTTCAAAAATCAGTAATATCTGTTTAAACAGAAGTGCCAAGAGAAGGAACAAGTTTCTAAACCACTGGTACCCAACATGGTACCTTCCAGGTGTGTTGTTGGACTGCATCAGCCCATCTCAGTACTTTTAACGGTCAAGGGTAAAGGGAGTTGCAGCTCAACAACATCTGGAGTCAAATATGTCTCTGTCAGGCCACCAACTCTCCTTAAAGCTATGGACAAAATGTTTCTGCACTTATTCCCTGCAACAGGAGTAACTTTTCTCTGGGTTAACAACTGCTGGATAAAGAAATTTACCTCATAGGTTCCATGGGAAATATTTGCCATATCAATATTTTGCAAATCTCTCTCAGAGAGACAGTTCTGAAGCTGAAATTTAAGACCTGCTGCTCGCCTGTGCTGTGAGGTGTTCTCCTCTTAAATGGGCATTTCTCCATCTGAAATTGCTTACTACTGCTTGTGGGGACTTTCAATTGTAAATGATTTTATGGGCACAGCATGAACTTGGTTTGTTGTGAATCAAACACCTCTGAATTTAAAAGGCATTTGTATAAATCTCTAGAGTTGGCAGTTTTCTGTTTGTCAGGTAAACTGTGAAAACCTATGAGGGCACTGTAACATTGTGAGTGCACTGGTGAGGTAGGCAGAAAAGAGAAATGTGAGAAATACAGGAAACTGGCACCAGAGTAGATGGATCCCGCCATCATGCAAACGCTTGTCAAAAATGTGCACTTGAAATTGCTTTCTATCTCCACATGATGGCAGCAATGTTTAAGAGCAGCCTCCTGTTTACATGATTTTCTTTTGGGTAAACCACTGCAGCATCTAGGGAGGGAAATGGGGATTTTCTTCAAATTTCTGT
The DNA here is from genome assembly GCF_964188315.1 of Podarcis muralis. Taxonomy (NCBI): domain Eukaryota; kingdom Metazoa; phylum Chordata; class Lepidosauria; order Squamata; family Lacertidae; genus Podarcis; species Podarcis muralis. The sequence continues at coordinate 60,708,918 of NC_135659.1, forward strand.
GTATGCTTAATATCTGCTTTGCTTTATTCTTGGCAACTTAGATCCTAAGGCCGCTCCCACTGATATTAGACTCAAAGTTGTAAACAGCACAGCAATCAGCCTGCAATGGAGTAGAGTGTACCCGGAAACCGTCCAGGGACAACTTAAGGAATACAGAGTGAGCAAAACCAAAACCCAATCACATTAATGTGGCTAACACCCAACACTAATGATGACTGATGGTTACATTGTCTTTTACACAATGGAGATGACATGAAACACCCAGAAATTGCTAAATGGCATTGAAGACTATTATTATGTAGACAATAAGTATTTGCAGTTGTGTTGGTGGGCAGGTGATAAGTAAGGGGATTGCTGAGATACAGAAACCAAAATATTATTACCAGTTGTATATATCCCCTCCACCCACTTCAAAGAGCTTAGGCAAGGAGACCAGCCTTTTCCTTGAAATTTATGCAGTTTTAAATTAGTGTGCCAATTGTGGTTTCCTCCAAGAACCCACCAAAAAAATAATTCTGTGATTTGTTTTGAAGGATTGCTTTTGGGGGGGGGGGGGTAGGGCTGGGGGAATGAGGAAGGGAGACCAGAGAGACAAAGCATTTTTTTTAAATTGCTCTTTTTCAATAGGGAATCCAATCCAAGTTCGATTTTAGCAATTCTTCATCCCCTATTTTGAAGAAAGCCTGTTTTGATCTTTTGAATGTTAATTGGATTCTTCCTGATTCAAAATCATGAGTTTGCTTGAATTGAAAGCAAAAAAAAAGTCTTCATTTCAAAGACTCATATACATATGTGCAAAAATAAATTTGATCTCTGCGTTTATTACAATTTAGATTCTCCGTTCTTATGGACTGGCACATTTTTTTAACCTGTTGTATTTCATGTTCTAAAGTTGTGCTATTGAGAGATATGTTTCTACCATTTGGAAGGCAAAAATGTGCTTCCCATAAGCATTAGAAGCCATGTAACATTCTGATTGTGCATAGGGCAACACATTAGGTACCTTCCTAGCCAATCATATCCAAAGTACACACTATACATTCTAGACATCTCTAGGGAACTTCTAGACCAGCTGTTCATTGAGCATTCATGCTGTTATGTTTGTATGGAGGTTCTACAAGGTTGCCGGATAGTGGCTGTTACTCCATATTTTCTAGAACACTTGTCAATTGCTTTTCTTTTTCAGTGAGAAAAGTAACAAAGTAATTGCACTAGAAAGTGTGAGATAACATATATTTTTTTCTGAATGAGCAGCCTGTCTGGAAGCACCCCTAGTTGTGAACATCCAGTTATTGCTCAGTCAGTTAGAAACAGAGAGTTCCAAGTAGCTGCTATCTTATGAGGTCTTTCTGCTTACAAAACAAAACCAACAAACTGTTTTTAATGTGGTTAAGAAAATCAGCTCCTAGAGCAGTTTCCCCTGACTTCTATGTCATCCCCAGTGTGTATTTAGCATGTCATTAATCAATACACTAAAGTTCTGTTTCGGCCTAGTCAGAATTCAAGGATTGTGCTCAGGGATAATAAAAAATGTCTCCAGAAAGCCAAACATGTTCTGTCCTCAAGTTCATGTTTTTTTCTTTCTCTCTCTGTTTTCTGTCTTACCAAACAGAAAACAAGCAAAAACTCACACAAATCAGCAGCGAAATACTTTTTTTCAAAATTGATTTATATCACTGCCCTGGGATCTTTGGATAAGGGGTGGGATATAAATCTAATAAATAAAATAAATAATAAAATATATTTGAAGCATTTGCACATTTCTCAGATCTGAGAATTTTCATTCATAGGGTATATTTTGTTTTGTTTCTGCCTCTGTACTGGAGTCTGGTGTTATATATATATATATATATATATATATATGGTTTTGGTGTCCTCGGGTGTCTTCCCGTGTAAAAGTTGGGGTGTCTAGGCGACGTTTCGACGAGGTCTCACTCGTCATCTTCAGGCTGGTGCTTTCGGCTTCTTGTTACTGGAACAGAGCAGGATCTCAGTGTTTGAGTTCCTATAAATACTGTTGAGGAGGTGTGGCCTCTAATGTTCTTGGGCAGAGAGGAAGTTCCCAGGCTAGTGTGCCTTTTCTTCTTTTGTTTCTTAATTACTTGAGGGATATCTTGAGTGATTTCTTGAGTTGTATCCTGAGTACCACTTAGGTGGGTCATTAGGTGTGGATTAGTTGCTAAAGCCTTTGTGTCTTGACCTCTTGAACTTTGTGAAGAGTTTTTCTGAGAAGATGGTTGTACTGCATTTTGTTGTGCTCTGGCTTGGCTTCGTGTATAGGGGCGAGCTGTGGTTTTGTGGTCTGTGCCAGCCAGATCTGTGTAGGGATTGCAGGGGGGTGCAGCATCCGGAGGTGCCACCATGGTTTGGCTACTGGATGGTATCTGTAATTCATCTGTGGAGAGGGTCTGGGTTTGGGTCTGGTGTGGTTGATTGGTGATGGCGTTCTGTGTGCCTCTGGCTCTGGTGTCAGTTTTTGTGGGGAGGGCTAATTTCCAGATGTCTGGCAAGCGGGATGTGTCGTCACGCTTGTTCATGTTGTGAGGGTGTTTCTCTATCTCGATGGCTTCCATGATTATTCTCTTGTGGTGATGTTCCATGTTAAAGAGCAATTTGGAATCTGCAAAATTAATTTCGTGTCCTGTTTCTTTCATGTGTTGGAAAAGAGAGGAAGTTTTTTCTTCTTTTTTGACGGCATTCTTGTGTTCTGCGATACGTGCATTTATTCGTCTGTTAGTTTGTCCACCACTCAGACCAATAGTCAGCTCCATAGGCTCACCTCTACAAAATCTCGCTAAATTTCTCGCCAAGCAACTTCAGCCCTATGCAGAATCCATCTCTTCACACGTTCCAAACTCCTTCCAGTTCATAGAAACAATAAAGAAGCAAAACCTACATCCCAATGACCTACTTGTGAGCTTCGATGTTGTATCTCTCTTCACACAAGTGCCCATTAATGAAGCCTTGACAGCCATTCAAAACAAATACAATCCCCCCGAATACATCTTGGACCTGACCAAGCACTGCCTAACCAACACGTACTTCATCCACAATGGACAAAGATACAAACAGATAGAAGGAGCACCTATGGGATCACCCCTCTCACCGGTCATCGCAAACCTGTACATGGAACACTTTGAAACCAATGCCTTAGACAAGTCAGAACACAAACCCAAACTTTGGCTCAGATATGTTGACGACACCTTTGTAATTTGGCCACACGGGAAGGAAAAACTGGATAGCTTCCTCACACATCTCAACAGCCTACACCCCAAAATACAATTCACTATGGAAATAGAAGCCAACAACCAACTTCCCTTCCTTGACGTCCTAATCTACAAAAAACCTGATGGCTCCCTAGGACACACTATCTACCGGGAAAAAACACACACCAACCGCTACTTACATGCACAATCACACCACCACCCTGCACAAATAAACTCCGTAGCCAAGACTCTCATCTCCAGAACCAAACGCCTGGCTGACAAAAACCACTTGACAACTGAGTTACAGAATCTCTCAAATGTGTTAATTGCCAATGGATACCAGCAAAACAGGGTTACGAAGCTAATCCAAAAAGAAACACCCCCCAAAAACCAAGACACAGAAGAAAACAATGGCATGGCCCTCCTTCCTTATATCAAGGGCACTACAGATAAAATTAGCAAAATCCTCCATAAACACAATATCAAAACAGCCTTTTGCACCAACCAAAAAATAGCCAATATCCTCAGAAACCCCAAGGATAAAATCCAGTTGGAAAACCAAGGGGTCTATGAAATACCCTGCAAAGTCTGCCCAGCCACGTACATTGGACAAACTAACAGACGAATAAATGCACGTATCGCAGAACACAAGAATGCCGTCAAAAAAGAAGAAAAAACTTCCTCTCTTTTCCAACACATGAAAGAAACAGGACACGAAATTAATTTTGCAGATTCCAAATTGCTCTTTAACATGGAACATCACCACAAGAGAATAATCATGGAAGCCATCGAGATAGAGAAACACCCTCACAACATGAACAAGCGTGACGACACATCCCGCTTGCCAGACATCTGGAAATTAGCCCTCCCCACAAAAACTGACACCAGAGCCAGAGGCACACAGAACGCCATCACCAATCAACCACACCAGACCCAAACCCAGACCCTCTCCACAGATGAATTACAGATACCATCCAGTAGCCAAACCATGGTGGCACCTCCGGATGCTGCACCCCCCTGCAATCCCTACACAGATCTGGCTGGCACAGACCACAAAACCACAGCTCGCCCCTATACACGAAGCCAAGCCAGAGCACAACAAAATGCAGTACAACCATCTTCTCAGAAAAACTCTTCACAAAGTTCAAGAGGTCAAGACACAAAGGCTTTAGCAACTAATCCACACCTAATGACCCACCTAAGTGGTACTCAGGATACAACTCAAGAAATCACTCAAGATATCCCTCAAGTAATTAAGAAACAAAAGAAGAAAAGGCACACTAGCCTGGGAACTTCCTCTCTGCCCAAGAACATTAGAGGCCACACCTCCTCAACAGTATTTATAGGAACTCAAACACTGAGATCCTGCTCTGTTCCAGTAACAAGAAGCCGAAAGCACCAGCCTGAAGATGACGAGTGAGACCTCGTCGAAACGTCGCCTAGACACCCCAACTTTTACACGGGAAGACACCCGAGGACACCAAAACCTGCATTCCTGTACCCGTGAAAATCTACGAAAGCATATATATATATATATATATATATATATATATATATATATATATCCATGAGTGATTCTTGACAAATTAAAATTTCATTCTACTACTACTACTAATAATAATAATAATCAGTGAGAGATGAGGGAAGACTGCAGTTTGAAGCCTAGAAGCCTGGTCTTTGCTGAGGGGGCAGTTCTTTGATAGCCACTGCATAATCTGCCTAAATGGTTTTGACCAAGAGTCAGCTTCCATATGTCTCAGTCTCCCCATCTGTAAAATGAGCAATAAACAGTGTTGACTTCCTCCTCCCCTGTGGAATGGTTGGTAAGATCGAACTAATCCTTTCGTGGAAGAAGATCCATAGTGACTTTGTCCTTGAAATCCAGTTAAAACTCAAAGGGGAAAAACATCACTCACCTTGCATGTTTCTTGAAGGCCTACTTCTGGAGAGAAAGTAGCTTGCTGAAGAATCTATGGGTCTCTAAGAAAAAGCAGTCTATGGGTTTTACTGGAGACCGGACACGGGGCATAGTGTCCCGACTGTTTCCTTACAGCAACTACAAACTGGAGATGGTTGTAGTCAACGGGAGAGGAGATGGGCCTCGAAGTGAAACTCTGGAGTTCACAATGCCTGAAGGAGGTAGGTCTCTGCATAATATTGGCCCAGCTTGGCAGAATCCCATCCTTTTATGTGTGAAATAAGAAGGTAGAACAGAACACGGTCTTATTGAGAGCCTTAGAGCTCCTTAGGTTCTATGTCATCGGTCCCGATAAAGACTTCAAAAAGGATTTTCCACTTGAAATGAATAGTTAGGCTGGCTTCAGCTGCCAGATTACTGTGTGCTCCTGCAGTGTGGAGCAAGGCAAAAGTCAACACAGTGAAGCCCTAAGGACTGAGGCTGTTCTGATTCATGGGGTTGTTTTTCACCAGCTTCAGACTCATAATACATAATAGATTATGATAGACAAATGAATGCACAAAGAAACTAACTGAAAATCGGTGAGTTAGGCAGAGCACGATGCACTGACTTTTGACACCAGGTTTTATTTCTAGCTCTACTGTTTGTCCTCTTAGGTATTCTCAGACAAGTCTCTCTTAGCTTTATTCTGTAAAATTGGAACAGTCATGAGATCCATTGCCGCACGTGGCAGTATGATCTATGGAAGGGTTTTATGTTGCAATTACTACCTAACTCTACAAATTCCATCTGATTCTTAACATACTCAAGGATAGATTTTATGGTAGAATTGAGAGTACTGCCTGTATTTGCTTTCACAGCTAGATCAATAGCTTTTCATCAGTTCTCATAACTAGCAGTGAAAGCTTCTTTAATGTTTACAGTTGCCATCTCATATCACTCTAATGGACCATGCTTTGACTGATAAGCACCAGTGCCTTTATGATTCTAGAGATACTTAAAACCACAGAATTGCACACCAGACAGATATCTTTGTTCTTGAAGATTCTTCCAAGAATTCATTCCAGTTGTAATTTTTAGAAAATGAAATCCTGGGGTTCCCCCCCCCCACAGCTGTTGCTGGTTTTGGTAACTGGATTGAATGAAATCTGATTTCTGCCTTGCTAGTGAGCCAAATTGTGCATTTATATGTATCACACAGAAGCTTGAACTGGGTCCACTGCTTGAGTGCACTTAAAAGGTAAAGGGACCCCTGACCATTAGGTCCAGTCGTGACCGACTCTGGGGTTGCGGCGCTCATCTCGCTTTATTGGCCAAGGGAGCCGGCATACAGCTTGTGGGTCATGTGGCCAGCATGACTAAGCCGCTTCTGGCGAACCAGAGCAGCGCACGGAAACGCCATTTACCTTCCTATTTATCTACTTGCACTTTGACGTGCTTTCAAACTGCTAGGTTGGCAGGAGCTGGGATGGAGCAACGGGAGCTCACCCGTCGCGGGGATTCGAACTGCCAACCTTTCGATTGGCAAGTCCTAGGCTCTGTGGTTTAACCCACAGCGCCACCTGTGTCCCATACTTACCCACTTGCTAAATGCTCTTTTGCTATGCATAGAATTATACTGGTAAGCCCTGGAAGTTTCAGCATAAAACTCTGACCAGCTGCATATTGGAAAGGCATTTTAAAAACCCATTCCATTTCATTGTGATGCAGGGAGGTGAGAGCCCTGCATCCATTGGGTCAGTCAGCAGTTCCACACATATGTGGATCTCATCCAGGCAGCAGGCAAAGGAGGATTAAAAACATCTGTAGGAAAAGACCAAACACCCACACAAAGAAACAGCTTCACAAATGATTGAGTTCCTAATGCATTTTGAGCAAATCTCCTTTATCAAGTAAATTTCCTTCCAAGCAGTCTTTTTAAGAAGCATGGACAGAAACTACTTTATAAAAGCAATTTTCTTGACATCATTTGTGAAGCTGTCTTTTTTTACTCTCTGACCCATATACCTGCCCGTAAAGGGCATGGCAGGAGAGGGTCTTTCTCCAGCAGCCTCTTCCTACATACTGCAATACCCTGCCTGCATGCCCCCACTGCTCGACTCTCACATCATCGTCAATAGGACTTAGATGGCCTTGGCTTTGGTTGCATCATGGATAAAATGTGGCTCCTGTTGCTCAAAGTTGAGTGTTGTGATTTGTGCTCAGATAAGCTTTGTGTGCTTTGAGCATAGGAAACAGAGCTGGTTATGGTGAGGGACTTTAGCTGTGATGAAAGCAAATGGGCCAAGAAGGCACCATCCCAAAGAGATAGAATGATGAAATACATATTAGGTTATCTGTACAGTTCCAGGCAAGGGTAAGAGCTGTGAGTTTTTAATTATATGAAAACTGCATCTGGCAATAGACAAGCTCAAAGGAGTGGCTTAGCCCACAGAAGGAAGCACAACACGTGCACCAACGACTAAATTTGCACAACTATGAAACAGTAGGATAGGTTCCTGTTAATGGATATGCAGGCATGATTGTGTTGCACTGAAACCATCTTGTACACTCCTACCAAGTTCTCCATGCCACCAGACTCAAACTTTTCTATATGCATACTCTTGACCAGTCTGCCTTCTAAGTTCCCTTACCTTATACGTCTTTTTCCTCTTCCCTTTTCTCTCTCGGACCCATCTTTCCCTGAAGCACCCAGTCCCCCAAGGTATTTCCGAATCCGCCAACCAAACCTGGAAACCATCACTATGGAATGGGAACACCCTGAACACCCCAATGGCATTCTTATTGGATACACCCTTAGATACCAAGCCTGTATGTCCTGTGCTTGTTTTTGTTTGTTGTCTCTTTATTAACCAGGATTTAGAATCTAATTTATCTGGAATTAGAAAAAACAATACTAATAAATCAGTGGAGGGGAAATCAGGAATTCAGGATTTAGAATTTCTTTGGGAGCTGAATTGCATATCTTAGTGCAGGAAGATTTCATAGGAATCACTAACAGGCTAATTTCCTGACACATGTGACAAATTTTCTTACTGATCATTTTGATTCTTTAGTTAAATGTTATTTACATAAGAAGATATTTCCAAGAATATGGCCAGTGGCACCTGAAAATGTACCTCCTTCCCACCCCTTGATAGAATTTGAACAGGCATGCATCTAACTTCCTAAAATCTCCTGCCTCTAACTGTTGGAAAATGCATGAACAACGTAATTTTTGCTCAAATAATTAGTGCAAAAGCTCTCCATCATAACAAATCCCTGACTTGAAAGCCCCTGCAAAACTAACATGGTGTATTATCTTTGGCCTACATGGGAGCTAAAAGTTTAATTAGCTTAATTAAAGTTCTTCCTTCTTGAATGCATAACATTCCCCAGCCGTTTTTGCTTAAAAGTCCTCTAAAATGAACATGCCCCATTTTAAACAAAGCCAGTGCTTTTGTCAGGTGTAATCCTAGACTGGGAAGTGGTGAGATGCATAGCATAGCATGTTTCTCAAAACAAGACTGAAGCCTACACAGCCTGCCTCTCTCTCCAGTTAATGGATCCAAAAGTGGCAGAACAGTGGTGGAAAACTTCTCTCCTAATCAGACAAAGTTTATACTCCAGAGGACGGACCCCATATCACGCTATAGATTCAACCTGCGTGGCAGGACACAGATTGGGGAAGGTGAGCCTGCCACGGGGGAGTCACCACTTCCACTGAATGAAGGTAAGTGAGAACATGATGCCAGTGTAACTGGGGTGAGAGAGGTGTGCTCTCCCAAGCTGGGCATAGGAGCTGCATTCAAGAGTATTTCAGAATCCGCACACGCCTATATAAAAACCAGCCTTTGACGTGTGAGGTCTTGGCCTGCTGTAAATTGAGCAAGAAACATTTGCAGCCTCTTAAATATGCCCCCTCCCCGTCCCACAAAAGTAGCTCTCTTAATCATGTCCCATTGCCATATAAAATCCTTATCAAAACTACTTGTAAGTTCCATGTAGCTCTATGTGGGAGTTCTAAATTGTGCGATTAACATTGTGTGGAGTAGGAAAGCACCCATTGGCTCCGCTCCAGCTGTTGCTTCCCCTGCCAGTCCTGACCACACATCAGGGGAAGATCTGAGAAATGTAGGCTTTCCACTGGATTCAGAAGACATCTCCACATGACATTAGTCACATGATTTAGAATGTCCACACAACAGCTTTTGGAGTGACATTGATGCTGGGGGTGACAGGAAGTACAAGCACCTGGAGTTTTTAACAATCAAGTCGAGTATAAATTTTATGAAATAAATAAGTACAAGTGCCTCATGCTGCCTGTCCTTTGCATCTCTGCCTCATGTGAAAATTTTCAAGTCTTCATTTCTTTCCCCAGTCCCTAGCCTGTCCCTGTACTCTAGGCATACTCTATTTTTTCAAAAGGTGCAAGATAACATTGATAAAAGATTCCACGTCATTTCCCGCTGCTTCTCCTTTGTGAAATGATTTACCATAAATTATTTCTCCTGCTATGTGAGAATACAGATTTCCCTACTATAAAAGACGTTTTAAAAGGATTGTGTGTTTCAAAGGAACAGCTGATAACAGAAATTGCAAAGCAGCTTTTATGCAAAACCTCTCGATTTTATTCTATAGTCAGCTTTCCTTTAAGCTTCTATTAAGTACTTTTTTCAGTGCAAATACTGGAAGAATGAGCTTTTAATAACCATTGTTGTTCATCAAATGTATTCAAATGATTTGAATGTGTTTCCTTTTTACCCCAGCCACATTTTTAAATAGCAGTGCTGTCCTATGTATTAACGTTTCCATTGTGTTTTATTGGTGTTAAATTCAGTATTTATATTCAAGAATGATGGATTTAGCTGTATTATTTTTAAATAATCAGTGCGTTGCAGAAAAGCAGTTCAGGGGTATCATATATATCCTGCATTGTTTTTCAAAATAGTTAGTTGCATCATTTGGGTCTAAAAGATATCTTTATCCAGCAGGTTGTTTGAAGGTACCAATGGCTAAGCATCACTCTTGGCATACAGTTGCTAATTTTAGACAGGGTGGACTGATTTAAACCAAGGCGATTCAAATTATTTAAATAAGCAAGGAAATCAAGTTTCCCATTTCTATTTCGTCTCATATTTCCTAAAGTGTGATGCAGAGCTGACCAGTAGACCATGTTCATTTACAACTAGTTAAAGCAGGAATAGGGGAAATGTAGCCCTCTGGATGTTAGACTCCAGCTCCCATCATCCCTGACCATTGGCCATACTAGCTGGGGCTGATGGGAACTGGAGTCCAACAATGTTTGGAGAACAACAACTTCCCTATGTCTGAAACAGAGCATTAATTATACTATTGTTTCAGTTTTGCAACCAGGCCTTGCCTCTCATAATCAAACAATATGCATTTTGCATGTTTTTCTTTTCTTTTACCAATAGAAAGAATATCTTTAAAATATTTCCGTATAGATTCTTTCTGAAACTATGCAGATGACAGTTTGCAAGGCTAACAGCACAATTCTGCATGTTTACTTAGAAGCAAGTAGCCTTGACTTCAAAGGGGCTTTCTTCAAGTAAATGTGTTTATGGCTGTATCCTAAGGATAGAAATGTAGGAACCTTCACACCCGTACAATGTGGACTTCAGTTCTTCTTTCCAGTATTGCTCCTTTCCGCTTCACTTGCCCAGCCGCACCCTCACGGGGCGGTGGGAGGGGGGAGTAGCAAACAAAAATGAAGTGCTTATGGCTGATAGATCAAAGCAGGACTCATTGTTATTGGGCAGACTAAAGCAGTTTATTTTCATCTGGTGAAAATAAAGTGCCTATGTTTGGTAGGTGGAGTGTAAATCTTCATTAGTGAGAAACGATCAGCTTGGTTTTTCATTTACATATAAAAGCCATCTTTATCGGGTAGAAGACATGCAGTTAGAGATTGACTGTAGAGTTAACACACCACTGTAACTATGACTTTGCAACAAAGAGAGAGAGAGAACCTCAATAGGCTCCTTGGGTTTGGCAAAGGAGATGTACAGTAGTTCTTCCACCATTGGCCATCCCACTCACTTGCCTGCATGGAATTCCTTGTTGCCTAGAGCAACCAGGCTAGTTGATAAATTCAAGGGTGGACAGGCATGCCTGTAGCCTCATTACTTAATGTCAAACTAGATGATTATGAGAAACTTAGTATTTATAATTTAGTTATTTTTCATCTAAATACCTGTGTGTATGGAGTGGTATACCAATTTAATACATAATAAATTAAGTTTTTAGATTTTAAAATTAATCATCATTTTTTTAACCCATTCAAGTTTTTAGGCAATAATAGTAATTCATTCTCTCTGTCTACATCTCTCTCACACACTTTCTGATTCTCAAATATATGTTTGTGACATGATTTTATCCAACATTAACAGGTTTCAAAGTTGACTAACATGCCAGTAACTGTTTGTGTTTGGCACTGCTGGGTCTTTTGCAAAGTAGATTGCTTTACTTGAGGTTTATTTTTACCTTTAAATGTACTTATTTGTAATAGATTGCCATTCTTTCAATGCAATAAGAGCTAGACTGTAAATCAGGAAAACAATTGCTTGATAGGCAATCATTTTCACCACCACCACCTTGCTTGCCATAATAATTTCAGATTTTAAGCAGCTCTCAAGTTTTTATTTTACTGACATTAGCTTCCAGCTTCTTGTATGTTGTGTTGATTGGCTCGCTATGTATCTGCCCACTCACAGGTCCATTAAGTACAATTTTCTCCCTTTTTTGAAATTTGACATGTTTCTCAGGTTAGCGTATACCAGATTTGCACTAAACAAGTAGAGAAGAACTGGCTTTTGGGCAAGCAGGCTGTACTGATGCAAGCTTAAAACAACTCAAGAGGGCAAAGGGTTTGAACAGAACCCCATGACTCCAACACCACCAACACTCCACATTAGGTGTCTCCTAGCTTCCAGCCAGGTTCCAGACTAACCCCACTCCCAAACTAGGTTCCTTGCCCCTAAAAGCCCCTTGCAGGTTTTATCTGCTTCCTGGCCTTTTCTAGCCTTTTAGGAAACACCCAGGCCACTTGGGGTCAGTAGGCACACCCCTGGCACCATGGCATCTCCCTTTGCTTACTCCCTTTTCCTTGGCAGTTTCACAGCAGTAGAATAGAATTATTTCCAGTGGTCTCTGGTTGGAAGATCACCTTTTCTTTTACTAGAACCCATATGAAAACAACCTTACATGATAATGCAGTACTTTGGTATAGCAGTCGCCATTTTCATCCCAGAAGTCTCGTGGGAATGACACTTTGTCATCACCTACTGTCGTTCCCAGATAGATTCTGGCAGAAGAAAATGGCTGCCAGCAGCCTGCTGGGAAGAGCTTTGTTTGCTACCTCGGGTAAGTCCCTTATTTTTCTGCCCTTCATGACCCTCTGTCCAGAAGACACCACCTCTCCTGTTGCACTGCTTACAAAATAAATGCGGTGAGGGGGCCATTTTGTTCAACCAATGATGCTGCTTGATCAAAATACCCATCCATTCTGAGAGAAGCAAAAAGAGAGAGAGAGTTTTTTTTATTAAGGCTAGCAAAAGTTCTTAGGGGTATTGGACAAGGCTGCCAGTTGTTGACTTCAATAAGGGCTTGGCAATAAAACTCATTGAGTGACTTTGGGCAGATTCTGACAGGGCTGTAGATACAACAGTTGCTCTGCCATGCAGTCTGTTCCCCGCCTCCCCAGGACAGAACTGCACTGCCCAGAAGACAAGTATTTTTGCAATGAGATATTAGAGTACAATTAAGACTGTGATGTAGAAGTTTTTAGAGGATAATCTACAATATGTTCTACAATTATTTCTTTTCATTAATGCTAAGGAAATGGTACTTTCTAGGGAAAAGGTTTCCTACATGGTAATAGTCTTTACGGTTGTATATGCCAGGGAATGAAGACCAACAAAATCTCCCAACTGTTGGAGAGTTATGGGAATGTGCTTTGTTACAAAATTAAGCAGTTATGTGCATTTGAAAGAAAGAAGACAGAATGTGAATACTTTTAATAGAAATTGTATATCCTTTGTTAGCTTTCGTAATAATAATTCATTCTTCTGTAAGGCGATCAGCTTGCACAACGTAAGAACTTCTCTGCAACTTGATATACTATTAATCAGGCTTAAATACTTCTTATTGATAGAGAAACATATAAAACAGAGGCATCCAATAGCCTCCTGAAAACTGCAAGAAATGAGCTAGAGACGCACAGCCTTTCCCATCACTGCTGTAATCAACAAACGACCCTCCGTAGGAAAATGCCACAACTAGCAGACTTGTAATAGGATAAAATACTCTTTGTGAAATATCCGTCAAGCTAAGTGAAAGTTCAGTAGCCCTCTGGGAAGTGAGTGCAAAACAAAGCTGACTCTTAACATTCTGTAACGTTTCCAGAAAGACCCCCAAATTCAGCTCAGTCTCTCACATTATTTAATGAGCCCTTGCTTTTTATCTCCTGAATGGCAATATGTGGGAAAAGTATTTCCCTGAATGCACATTTTAAAAATGAATCGCTTCCCATATTTCTATAAGTGGGCAGGTTCCGGGTATGTTATATATAGCACTTGCTGATAATGTTATCAGATATTTCTTCCCATACTGTATTAAGGGGGGGAGGGGATAATGTTCTGGTTGACAATAGCTAGTGAATGCACTGCAACTTTTGAACTCTGAAGGTGCTTCCTGCACTAAATTTGGATTTTTCTTAGAATTTGCAAAACTGCTTTGAGGAAGAGTGGAGAATTTAAATAATGGTTCAGAATCTTATTTCTAGACACATTTTTCCTGGATTTGTTGTATAGCAGCTATGCATTTGTTATGTTGCTGGGAATTTGAATTAGCCCAAGAGCAATCACAGCAGTCTAAAAAGGCTTTCTTGTAACAATTTCTGTAGAAGAAATCTGGGGAGCGGTGAATTAGAATTTTTTCCTTCTGATTTGCAAACCATGGTTTGTCATTTCAACAGAATGTGGCAAACTGTTGCATGCAAACCATTGTTTACAATCAAATTGGGATACCAAACCACAGCTAGATTCTCATTTGAGATCCTAGTTTTATTGTAAAAATGGGTTCCTTAAACCATAGCTTGCCACATTTAGATGAAATGAAAACGTATGGTTTAGCACAAATTTTAAGTAAAAGCTTCAAATCTGCTCCCCTTGTGTTCAGTGGAGAAAGGAAGGGGAAGGAGGAACAAGCAAGCCTACTTGGCTAATTCTCATAATGACAAACCATGAATTACTGTTATGTCTGAATTGAGGCAATTACTCTATTGCTGATGCTGCTTGCATCACAGTAATCGAGTCCAGTGTCTCCCAGGCTTTTGCTTTAAAACAACAACTACACACACACACACACACACACACACACACTCATATAAAATAACGATATTCTGAAAAGGTCTGATATACTCAAAACTACTCTTTCTTTCTCCCAAACCTTTGCTTATCTTTCCAAGATACCCAAGTATACTTGCTTTGCCAAAGAGAGTCAGAGCTCTGTAGGCCCTGCAACATTTAATGGAACTTACTGAACAGTTTGAACAACAGAGGTGGTGAACTGTGGCTTTATGCTTAAAAAAGAAAAAGAAAAACACCCTCCTGGTAGCATTCTAGTAGCCAAGGTCCTCTTTCATTTGCATGCTGAACTCTACCCATAGCTGTCATGTGTTAAAGTGACAGTGTGCAGACTGCCACCAGATGCAGAAGATTCTTCTTACTGTGATTATTGTTGCTTTGTGAGTGTTCAAAGCAGTGTGCGAAACCCCAAACTACATTGACTTCTGCATGTGGTGTTGGTAATGCAAGACTGCCTCAAGTGTATGTGGCAACACAACTGGAATTCAGCAAAGATTTCATAAATACTGTAGTGATCTTGTGGGTCAAGGGAATTGTCCCTCAGTGGAATCTCATGAGTGAGGTTTTGCAGGATCTTCAAATAATAGTGGAGATGTGTACCACTCAGATTATTAATGAATGTTGAGCAGTCTCCGTAGGCAGAACGTTTAGGCCCATCAGACACTCCGCAATACGCACCTAAGCATTTGGAATTGCACAAAAGCATGTTGCCTAGAGGGAGCCTTGCCAATTTTCTTTTCTCCTACCGATGCAGGGGAGGCATTTATAAATGGAAATAAAGATCCAAGCCACAGCTTCCATTTCTCGCAGACGTTATTTGAGCCAGGGGATGCGAATGAAATACAGTATTCCTGTGGTTATTTGCATTGCCTATTGTCTCATCCATCATAAGTGTCTAAGAATCGATAATGAGCTTGCAGCCAAGTTGCAGTAGAATAGAATTTGTCCTGACATTTAGGGGACTCAAATGGAAGCTGACAGGATGTGAAAGACCCATTTGGTTGAATTTAAAACCACAAACTGCGGAACTTTTGCCCCAAGAAATGAAGATACAGTGAAGGAAACCAAATCAGCTGTGTCTCCCTGCATTGGTTTGGATTGTCATTTATGGTAAAGATTGGCTGGGGGTAGCCGTGGAATATGGAGGACTAACACACCTTCTCTTTATTACAGCCTCAGCCTGCCATGTTTATGTACCATGTTTGTGCTGTGGTTTTATATATTCCTGTGTTCTCTCTTTCCCTTCTTTCCTCATGTTCCCCTTCCCTGTGTTTGGCGCTGCACACTCTGAAGTTCTTCCAACCTCAGGTACTGTACCAAGCTGGCAGACTACACAGGCATGATGGGGCAGTGTGAGCTGAAGGCTTGTCTCTTGGGAGCGCTGGCATTATATAAGCATGCACCAAGTTAACCCTTTCAATGGGGGAGAGAATGTATAGACAGATGCATTGGCAGATAGCCTACTCTTTCTGATGTAGGGAATGGGTCCATTGAAAGGGTTGACCATAATGTTTGAGCTGCTATTGCTGCTGCTGCTGCTGCTGCGCATGTATGCATGATAGGCTTCTGCATTTTTTGTTGCTGTTGCTACCACTTAACAACACTGAGATACAGAGAAGTTGCATGTGTTTATGCACAAAGGGGAGAACTGAAGGCTGTCTGTGAATGAAAGGCTCAATCTTCTGCATACATGCAGGCCAGAGGCCCCATCCTCTGCTTCCCCCATTCCCTCAAGCTACATGTGTTAAGAGCATAAGAAAAGCTTGCTGGATCAGGCCAAGGACCCATCTAGTCCAGCATCCTGTTCTTACAGTGACCAACCAGAAGGTGAAGCATCCGCAGGAGAGTTGCTCCATGAGTGGACCAGGGTGCTTTTCCAGGGAAAAGACATCAGGTTGCCTCTCCCTACTCTAGATCCTAGTGTTAACAACAGTCTATAACAGGGAAGAGGCATTTTTAAAAAGAAGAAAAGATCCTCACCAGGTTGCATTTCAAAGTTATGTTCATTATAGCACCCTAACCTATAACCTGAGAGCAGCTATTGTTTTCCACTATAAAAATTTGTCTAAAAGTGCCCTAGTTTTGGAAATGTGTCTCTCTAGAACAGCACCCATTTTTCAGTTGCATAATAGAAAGGTCCACATTTGCCTTTGGTCACAACTGGAGATGGGAGTTGTTTTGTTCTCCTGAGAATGTTAGTCAGACACAAAGCAATCCCCCCCCCCCCATTATTTTCCAGGGGTTGTCTGGCTGACAGGCAAAAGGTCAGCACCAAATTTCTTTTGACAGCAGATGCCAGAGACTGTCTGCTGATCAGATTGCAGGTGTAAGGAGCTTTCTGTAGCCCAGCTTGTGGAGAACCAAAGAGTATCCCTGAACCCTTGTGTCCCCAGCACTCAAAGTTTGTTCACCGCAATAATAAAAACAGTCCCCTTTTGGCTTGGGAAATCTCAGTTGGCAGGAGTCACAAATACAGAACACTGGGAAATGAGAATGCATTTTGGTGCCCTTGGTATTCTGGGGTTAGTTGAATCCTGGGCAAGAAAAGGCTTCACCCTCCCATTGAGCTTACAGAAGCTGCTACATTCACAGGATGAGAGAGAAATAATTCACTCTCTAGCCTTCTTGCCCCATCTAAAGTTTTTGTTTGCATTGGATTTGAATATTTTAGTAGGGTTTGGGCTATATTTCCTGCTGATGCTTTCCCCTGCCATATTTTGTTGTAACTATTTAATTGATATTACTTTGCAAACTTACTTTCCTTATGTATAGATCCTCCCTCCTACCTTTTTAACTGTATTTTTATTCCCAGCAATACAAAGGGTAGCAGATTGATCTATTCTTGATCATTAAAGAACCAAAATTATATTTCTGCTCTAGGATAACCAAGTGCCCACACATTTTGGGTTGGGCTTGGCAGGGCTTCCTTGTGAGTAAATGTGCATCAGATCATGCTTTTAAATTGGATCAATATACATTTTTGGATCAGAATACATTTTTTGCATTCATTACTCCTCCCTATTATAATTATAATCGAGCCATGTAAAGTTGATAGAGCTCAGAAGAACCTTGAAATACAGGGGATGTAATCCAGCTGCAAGCTGCAACTGTGAACCTCATTTTAAAACATGGGCAGCACCTCTCTCTGTCTGTCTCTCTCTTTCTCTCTGTCTCTCTCTCAGACATGGCTGAGGCTGGCACCCTTGAGATCTTGAAACTCCATGGAGTTGACTCATTTGCCTCTATTGCTGAGTTGACCCATGAGCTTACAACCAATAATAACATAGGAAGTTGCCTTATACTGAGTCAGACCATTGGTTCATCTAGCTCAGTACTGCCTGCACTGATTGGCAATGGCTCTCCAGGGTTTGAGGCAAGGATTTTCCAAAGCCCTACCTGGAAAGATCTTGTATTGAACCAGGGACCTTCTGAATGCAAGGTAGATGTTCAATGATTGAGCTACAACCCTCCTCAAATTTGCCGCTAGTAAACTGTGATTACTTTATTTGTGGACCTCTGATGTTAACCAAACTCATCCCTGAACAGCACCAATAATACCTGAATCTAATCTAGGCTCTATTTGAGCATGTATGAATGTAGCATTATATAGGCCAACTTTGGCTTCACCCTGACCCATGTTTTGTTTGTGCAAATAGCAGACAGATTTTTACTGCTTGAAGTCAGACACATCCCACCTTGGAAAGGGAATCGTAAGGTTTTTGTTATGCTTTCCAGAAGAACTACTGTGTAGTGGAATTCAGACTAGAATCATGAGATCTAATAATATTAACAATCAAAACTGGAAAGTGTCAAGAAACCCAAGTCTGACAATTTAGGAGACATAAAATTGATAGAACCAGAGCAATATTCTGTGCAATGTCAAAACAAAAAAACCTTTTACTCAGACTCTAAAGCTGACAGTTGCCCTTTAGTCTAGCATATTTTGTACTGATGTACAAACTGAATAGAACAAAGCTGTACATTTAGATGGACTGAAACTTCAGGGGTTGCTGGACCACAGTGTGAAAACAGTTGCATGGCCTACATAAAAAGGGCCTGTCCAATTTGGTTTAAAAGGATGCCAGTCTAGCACGGCATACATTAAAATTATTAGCTCTTATGAGTGGTGTTTTGCAGCTCCTACAGAGTAAATGCATGTGTGGTTGCCAAGATCCTATGAATGTTGACATGTGCACTATGAGCAAAAGGCTCTTAGTTCCATGTTTTCTTTATGATGTGATATTAGCCACTGTATGAGCTAGACCTAAGGTTTACATTAGGGACAGGGAAGGATTCGACATTCCTCACGCACACTTAGGAATCCAGCAGTGTGCTCTGATGAAAGAAAGTGGTTTATTAGAGTTGTCTGCCTTGCTCTCCTGCAACCCTGATTTAAAGGATTGTAGTTTCATTTGCTAAGGATCAATTTGTTTTTTGTATTCAGTACAACTAGTCCATAAGTGATTGATTCTGGCTCTTCTGCTAGAGAGAATCAGTTTTGCTAATGTGTAAGAAGTTACAACTAGAATCACAGAAAGATCTGACTCTTGAAAGAATAAGTTTTAGAATTTTTGGTTCTGTGCCTAAGAAGCATCAGCCACTGGTTTCTGTGGAATAGGACTGGGTAGCACATTATTTGGGCTGTTGCTTTATAAACTCCACCAAGTTTATAAAGCAAGCTCTTGACAAATTTCTTTGTCAAGAAGAAAAACTCTGGATGTCCACTGGTAGAAAATAAAGAATTTGCTAGTCTTTCCCCATATGCAGAAATGGGAGATAAATGCTTCAAAATCAAGGGTAGAGATTGACATGAGGATATTGGCTTGTATTCAATGTCACGCTAAGTAACCATCCAGCCAGCACAAGGATTTACACGGACAAAAGGACTTTCTCTCACCTCTCCATGCATGGCCCCTAAATCTTTCCTGCAGGTTCCCCCACTCTCTAGAGCATATTTGGAGAGGGTACAGAGGGGCAGAAAGTCCTGTTGTGCAAGCATAAATCCTTACCCCGGAGGGATGGTTACGTAGTGCTATATTGATACAAGCCTAAGATGATTAGCTTTTCAGCAGAACCATATTTCAGTCCTCACATTTGTGGTTCATTCAATTTGGCACTTATATCACTTACTGAATGACTACATGTCTGCATATTTATTTATTTGTTTGTTTTGCAGTCGTTAGACTTGGAGCAAATTAATGGGTTATTTCTCTTTCAATTTCCTCACATTGCCAAAGCAAGGGAAAACTCTCCTGGAAATAGGTTTGGCTCCCCATCAGTGTTTATAAAATATTCATCCAGCCTTCCCAAGCCTACAAGTGCTGTACACACACTCTGGGAAGGCAGTTCTTGTTAACAGCCCATTAGAATCTTCTTTGAATAATTAAATAATAGTACGTGTGTGTCTAGTTGTTTCCTTTGTGCATGGCAGTACTAGGGCTCTAGAAGTGTACTTTTAAAGATGCAGCACTATACACATTTGCCAGGGAGCATGTGTCATTGAACTCCCTTCTGAGTAAACATACATAGAGATTACACTATTAGTGATGGAGAAATTTCAACTGAGTTCCATGCCTTTCTAGCAGTTATTTCAGTTTAGTAGGATAAAAGTAAATGAATGGATGCCTGTTCAACATTGAAAATTGGAAATGTTCAGCAGCTAGTAGGGAAACATTTCTACCTTGAGCCTTTAAGGTGCTACATTTAATTTTAGGAAAAAAACGTTAAGGGGACTGGACAAAACAAAACAAAACCTGCTGAATTAGAAGTTATTAACACATTGAGTACCATGTGTATTGGTTTAAATAAGGAATATATGTGTTTATCTCACTACCAAAGGAAATTGTGCTGTGTGTACCTATTGCTTGCTGTTCTGGCAAATAGAGGTCACCCTCCAATTATCTAGAACAACCTTGCTCTCAGACTTTGCTCCTTGCATTTCTGCAGCTTTTAAGCCTCAGCGTGTTGTCTTGATTTTCCCTTCCTCTTATCCATCACAGATAGAATGACTGTATATAAAGGTCAGAACTCCTGTATGAAATAACTTGTATTGAAGAGGCTCATCAGGTACAGCTTTTCTTACCCCTCCCTAACGACCTGCACCTGTTAAAATTCCTTCTTCAGTCCAGCTATTCTAGGTACATGAGCATTGTCCTCCTTTGCATCAAATTGAAGTTTGGGTAATCAGTATGAATGCAATAGATCTCTGTGAAATATAGATATGTATCTCTTTCTGCATACAGATTCCCCACCTTCCCCGTTCAGCCTGTATATTTGTCGAAGCAGGCTCAGTAATAATACGCTGAATTTAATTAGGCAGAGCCTCAAATTCTGTGTTCTCGTCTCTGCTAATGAAAGCAGGCAGCATTTGTATCTGGGTATAGAGGTTGAGACTATGAACATAAGTGGAGCCCTTTACTCTGGGGAAAATCATTGCTTAGTGAGGGTCTCTTGGTTTCATTTACTTTTAGCTAATCAGTTAGAAAGCTGCACATCTGTGTGTTCCAGCCTGCTTTCACTGACTCTTACACCATAACAATTAAACACAGTCTCACGGAACATACCAAGGCAATAAACCCAGACATGCTGTTCTATAAATTGTGTAAGAAATGCCTGCCTCTAGTGCACTTGGTTTACCTGCATCACTGGCATCAAGGGAAGTGCACAGTTCCAGCAAAGGATTGTCACTCCTTGCCAAGGTTAATCCTCGCTGAAGGGTAAATTGTGCACAATAGTGGTTAGAGCACTGGATAGCAAACTTGCTCCATGACACCCTTCCTAAACCTGATGCTGTACTGACAGGACCTGATGGGAATTGTAGTAAACATATATACAAATCTGACAGCCACCAGGTTCAGCAAGGCTAATTTATGGACCCTTAATAGGATAGATGGACAGAAATTCAATGTTATTCCAGCATTCCAGGGACACCGTTTTATCATACAGCTACAAATGCAGGTTTAAGCAAATGACAGATGGATGTATTAAACATCAGGTTTTGATAGTCAAAGGCAAGCAAGCCAGTGGTTTCAGCTGACAGCACCTTCAAAACCAAAACCACATTTGATATCCTTAAAAAACAGCCAAAATACCTGGCCATGACTATCTGCTGGGACCTTAACGTGGCTGAATGGCCGTTGTCTTTTATGCAGTGTTCTGCTTCCAAAATACTAACCTTAGTGGGATCTATCTTAAAATCAGATTTTTCCTTTTAGTCTGTTTTCAAAGTTCCCATCTCCCCTGTGGATTGATAATGGTTACGTTACCCAAGTGCGTTAGAAGAGGGACAGGGCTTCAAAGTCCTGAAGTCCTCATTGTGACACAAGGAGGGTTATGGCTCAGATGTTGCTTCCAGTACCACACACTGTGTGCTTGCACAACTCCCTTAGATGGCTGCCCAAGTGTCCATTGCCCTTCACAGTATGTCTTTGTCACTCCCCATATGCAGCAAGGCTCTGCTTCTGATCAAAGGCTCCCTTTATCTTTAAGCCCGCAGTGCACTCTCATTAAAGGGTTGGATTTCAAATGAGAAGCCAGTCCCCTCCTTCGCCCTTCAGTACCCAGCAGCTGAGCTGCTTTCTGTCATGTGTTTAATATTCAGAAGCAAATGAAGGAATACCTTTATTAGGATTAGGACCAAACCCACGCAAGCGCTCTCCAGTGCTACCCTTTGCTTCCATCTTCCTCCATCTGGCCAGTTTAGCTCTTTCTCTTCCTATTGCCACAGCAGGGAACCTGCCAGCATCTGTTAATCTAACTTCATATCCATCCAAACATGAAGCCCAAAGATTGGACATTATTTTGCAGCTTTATGACAGCAGGGCTTGATTCCCCACCCTCTTTTAAAGTAAACATTCCACAATGGTTGCCGTAGTTGTGCTATACAATGCAGTCGTGCTGCCCCAAGATAATCATTTTGGTGGACCTGCTTTTTGTACTAAGTACTTTGTGTTACTGCTGTTGGACCCAGTTAAAGAAGAGTAGCTCTGGTGAACACCAGCTACATAATGGGACCTTAGGCCACAGAAAGTTCTAGGAATTGCAGGAAATAACTTTTTTGCATCTAAGGAAACATGCCAGGTGAAAAACAGAGTACAGTTTTAAATGGTGAGTGAAATCAGAAGCTTCAGGAAGAGAGCTGAGTAACAAATCTGATTCCTAATAAAGATTAAGGGCTGGTTTTTTCTCCACAAAAAAGTAAAGGTTGCACCTGAGGTGAGAATTGTGCCATGGCTATAGTCACACCCTCATGTTCCTTCAGCCAGAAAATGTTGGCATTCTGGGCATGGGTAGCCCTTTCCTGGATTTATTTTTCAGGGCAGCGTATTTAATGTCTAGTATTCCAGAATTGTAATTTTGTGGTTGTCTAGGAGACTAGAAGAGGAATTATGTGTCTGCCTGAGCTACTGCAAACCTAGTCACTGCAATGAAATCTTGCACGCAGCTAATGATTGCTGTCAGGACAGTACTTTGACTTGGACTCAGCACTGGCCTAAGCTCTCCTCTGAACTGCTTGCAACCATCAGATGGAAGTGTTGGGAGACAGATTCCTCCCAAACAACATCCACCAACCCTCCACACAGAAAATGGGACGATGCTTGTTCACATGTCACACAAAGATCCATTTTGGATCTTTCCTGAGCCTAAATAAATAAATAAATAAATAAATTTGGCAGGAGAAGGAAAGGCAGCTTCTTTAGTACATTATTCCAGAATACTAGCTGAATAATGCCAATGTTGTGTAGCCAAAAAGTGCCCCAAACCTAACAACTCTACCACTACAATGGTAAGTGCAGAAAGGCCCTAAGAGAACTCAGAGTCTTCCACTTTCCCTCTGTCATATTCTATAAAGTATACATGCTAGTTTTCTTAAGCTTGAGTTCCTTGGTTATATAATGCACTTTCTCTGGGTTTTTCTTCAGTGTTGTTTGACAAATCTTACACACTTGAAAGTGACTTTATTGCATTTGCTGTGCTTTTGCATGAAGGTATGAAATGCTATCGCTGTGGCATCTGCTGTGATGTTGAATTGAACACTTGGTTTATCATGAAGATCCTGCAATATAGATAGCATTGTTGGCTGCTTGGTGTCTTCATTTCTTTTACACCTATTATGTTGCTGGACAAAAGCAGCAGGAAGATTACCTGTATAGTGTGATGATTTTCATTGGTCTCTGATTTTATGTACTGGTTCTCTTTTGGTGTCATGGATCTTTTGTTCAAGCTCCTTCAAAGACAAAAAACCATATGTGTGTCCACCTCGGTGAACCTGCAAGTGCTGGGGGGGGGGGGCATATCTTGGTTCTTCTGCAGCAGGGGAGCCATTTGTAGTCCAGACAGCTTTTGTGATTATCTCAAGTGTATTTAATTAATCTTTCACTCCAAACCTCATTTGTTATAGAAATTCATGAGGACGTGTGTTTTCGTTTTAATGCTGGAGTAATTCTCCAACCCTCACTCTGTTGGAGAATATCAAGCGTCTGACCCTCATGGACCCAGAGGAGGTCGAAAGCTAGATGATAAAAGGGGCACTTAAGCCAACTCATTATATATAGTGAACTTTGAGAGATGGCAAGACTGTTAACAACAATGAAATCCTCAAGATTTAAAGCCTTGTTTGGCTTCTTGTGACTGGGAAGTCAGGCTTGGGGTGAAGGAAAAGGACACTTTCAGTCATGTGTTGAGAGTTTGGAAGTGTAACAAATGAAAGCTACGTTACATCGTTTAGAATTAAAAGCCCACCAATTTGGCATTCATTTTTTAAAAACAGGAAATTGAGAATATGGAATTTTCCTGATTGCAGCAGGTCATCAGAAACAAAATGGCTTAGGGGAAAAACTTAAGTTCACGGCCTATCAGTTTTATGCAAGATCTAGGTTTAAAAGACGTACTGAGTGGAATTTGATGTGCAGTCGGGCTCCCTCTTCCCCCTGCTGAGGCTTCTTCTGAGGTAAAAACCCCAACCAAATTTTTTGGGGGGAAAACCTTGGAAGGGGGGAGGAAGCCCCATTGTGCAAGTGGAAGTCCTTACACAGGGCTTCTGCTGATGGGGTTGGTTAGGTGAATCCTGCCCACTGATTTCAATTGAGCACTGTTAGCAGTTTGTTCCTTGGAAGCTATAGTTTGCCTCCCAGATACAAACTGGAATAACGATGGGGGGAAACAAATTCTGTTTAGTCCAAATTAGTGAAGGGAGGAGAGAATTGGTATGTTGCACATTATTGAAGCATTCACGACTTCCCATGTGAGATGTCTGTTTTATGTTGGCCCAGCTGATTAATTGTGCAGATTTTTAGTTTGTCATTAATGCTTTA
Source organism: Podarcis muralis (assembly GCF_964188315.1). Lineage (NCBI taxonomy): Eukaryota > Metazoa > Chordata > Lepidosauria > Squamata > Lacertidae > Podarcis > Podarcis muralis. The sequence continues at coordinate 60,733,723 of NC_135659.1, forward strand.
GCTGATTTCATATCCCTGGGTTAGTTGATTGAAGCTTGCAGCTGTAATCTTTCCACATTATGAGAGTGACAAAACCTAGTATTCTGTAGGATTAGATCACTAAGTGGGCCATATTTAAAGTTCCAGCATTAAATATTCTGATATTAATTTTTACAAAAACAAACAAAAGCCATCAAAGTGTGCAGCACGTTTTATAGGCAGAGCAGTACCCAGTAGCTGAGCTTCTTTCTACCATGTGTTTAAATTTCAGAAGCAATCTGTATTACAGCAAACCAGCCAAGAGTTTTCAGAGACATTTTGCAGAGAGAGCAATATAACAAAGCCAAAATGGCTAGTAAGACTTTCTGCAGTTGGGAAGGTCCATTTTCATAATGTAGCCTGACCTCTGGTCTTAACCCAGACCATCTTATTTCATCTAGAATTCACGAACAAAGAGTCCATTTACAATGTTATTAACCAAAAGCACTATTTCTCTTCCCATTCATATCCTTTTTGGGATTCAGGTCCTGACCCCCCGGGAGAATTCAGGCAAGACTAAAAATGCCTTAAATTCCATTTTCAGCTTGCTCTGCCAAAAATCTTAAACAGATAGAGGAAGTATACAGCACTGATGCTGTAGTAAGCAGACCAGCTTAAAACTGTTCCTTATCTACAGACTAACATCACAATTATTTCTAGTGGTATATATATTTTACAGCATGTGTGTGTGATTCTACAAAAACTAGGGTTGTTGGGGCTTTTAACTAACACAATGTGGGGATTGGAGTGTGGGAATGGGCTTCAATTTGCAGTCCAACCTCATCTAAAATAAATAATTTGCAAGGTGTGAGAATCTGTGTGATAAGTATTTCATGTTGCTTCAGAGCTTAAAAGTAGGGAAAATGTGTGATCTGCACAAAATTCTACTGTCAGAAAGCTGTCAACTGAGAAATGCCTTCGCTACAGTTCAGGGTGTGCAGTGTTAATTTAATTTTTGCTCTGCCTGGCCCACAACAAATTGGATCATTCTATTTTGCTAAGAGTTTTAAAATCTAATTGTCTGTTTAAAGGTGACTCGCCTGCTTAAGGCCAAATTCTGTCGTTTTTAAGAGAATAGGATTTACCTTGCCGATGGCCCATTTAGCACAATATGCTTCCTGCCAAAAAATTATCAAAACCTAGTGCTTTTGAAGAATATGGAAAACCTTTTGATTTGGCAGAAATGGGACAATCTTCTTCCCTTCCCTACTTTAGTATTTTAGGTAAAGGGACCCCTGACCATTAGGTTCAGTCGCGGACGACTCTGGGGTTGTGACGCTCATCTCACTTTATTGGCTTAGGAAGTACAGCTTCCAAGTCATGTGACCAGCATGACTAAGCCGCTTCTGGCGAACCAGAGCAGCACACGGAAACGCCGTTTACCTTCCCGCCGGAGCGGTACCTATTTATCTACTTGCACTTTGACATGCTTTCAAACTGCTAGGTTGGCAGGAGCAGGGCCCTAGCAAGGGGAGCTCACCCCATCACAGGGATTCAAACCACCGACCTTCTGATTGGCAAGCCCTAGGCTCTGTGGTTTAACCCACAGCATCACCCGCGTCCCTTTAGTATTTTAACCCTGAGCTAAGTCCCACCTGTATAAGAGTTCTTACTCTTATTACTATTATTTATAAAATTTCTATACCGCCCTTCATCCAAAGATCACAGGGTGGGTTACAATATAAAAACACAAATATACATACCATAATAACAAACAAAAAGAATAACTACCCCATACACACTTTAAAAGGCCATAGATTGTTTAATTAGCCAAAGACTTGGGAGAATAGGAGCGTTTTTGCCTGGCCACTAAAGATAGGTAACTAAGGTTCCAGGTGAACTCCCTGGGGAGAGCATTCCAGAAGCAGGAAGCCACCATAGGAAATATCAGAAGTATTCAATAGGATACATAAAGGCTATTTGTATTTATTTCTTCTATACATTCGAAAAGCAAACACATGTTCATGAGCTAAAGCTGTGATCTGTTTACCTGGGAGTAAGGCCCAGATATATACAGGATCACATTATAAGTGCATTCACATGTGAAACTGTATTGTGTATTTTCTTTAGATGTATTATTTGGCAACCCACTGAGTCTTAAATAGCTATGTTTTAAATGTAGTAGCTTTAGAATGGTAAAAACCACTTAGAAGTTAAGTTCATTGTGGTTTCCACATGTCTTACTCTTAACGTTAAAAGGCTGAATTACAGTTTCTTGTTCTGCATTGTTTCTTGAAGTTTCCTATTTCAGTGTCGAGGGAGGAAAACTTTGCTTCCTGTATCATACAAGTTGCTTCATTTTGAGGAGTCAGGCCCCTTCTCACGTTATCTCACGGAGATATGTATGCATTTTCTTGCCTTTCAATCCAGTTAAGCCTATATTTGCTGTCCGCCGGGGCTGGAGTGCCCTAATGCTCTCACAACCAAGAGAAGCATTCTGTACAGTCAGTGAATGGAACCTAAAAACAAATTGCATATTTGTGGGCAAGTATTTGTTTTAAGCCAATGCCTCCCACTTTCTGCTGCTTTGCCCATATGTTTACAGTGCACTTGCCTACAGAAGGTTTTGCATGCGCCTTTATTTGACGGATTCCAGGACTCTCCCACACCTGCCCACTCTGCAGCTGAATTGCATTAGCTGTTGTTAGTCAAAAGTGTGCCAAGGAAAGAAAGCAAAACTCAGGCTTTGTTGTCCTCTTTGCAGATGGCTTCGTTCTTTTTGCCCCTGAAATGTATGTTTTGTGTTTGTTTGTTTGTTTGTGTGTGTGTGTGTGTGTGTGTCTTGATCCACTTTGCCATATCTTGCATGCGCGCCTAGCTTCAGGGAATGACAAAGCCAAAGAACTGGAAAATCTAAATACTTTTCAAAATGTAGTTTTTACACTTCCTTCTCCCAGTTGTAATCTCTCCAACAACCATCAGCCCTACTACCATTGTGGCCACCACCACCACCACAGAAGCTACTACTATCCCAACCACCACAGAAGCTACCACCACAACCACGACCACAGAAGCTCCAACCACCACAGAAGCTCCAACCACCACAGAAGCAGCCATCACCACAATTATTGCTAGCACAATAGGTATCCCAGTAGAGGATTCTGGTACTGTGTTTTCATCTTTCCTTTTCTATTAGTCATCCAATCCATACTTGGATCTTGTCAGGGGTTTTTTTTAAGCCTGTAATTCAGGCTTAACATCAAGGTATGGTTGCTTTGAAAACCATCCAACACGTAGAGTTTCTCAGTGCTGTGATAAAAGATTAGCAGCAAATGAAAAGTAATCCTTGGGTTGTGCATTCAAGGTCTCAGGATGTTGCCGTGCTAAAGTTACTTTAGATTAATTTGCTCTTCAGAGAGACAGGTCAGCTTTGTTTGTGCACATGTATAACACAAGAGCTTTCCTTGCTTTCTGTAGGCTAGGATAAGCAGGTGGAGCAAATACACTATAACAAAATTTAGTGGGCTAAATTGGCTGTCATCCCTACAATGTAGTAAAAGCAGTGGTTGCATTAATTAATGCATCTGTTTCATTATGGGACTTGGCAAATACCATATGATTCTTTTCTTTAAAAAGAAAATATTTACATAAGAGAACTGCTTCTTAGGGCTGCTGCAGAGAGATCTTGCTAGGTCCCTACCAACAAATGATGTGCACATCCAAACGTTCACTATGCAAATATTTGGTTGCCCTGTATGAAAAATGCAACATGTGTCAAACTTATTGGCACAGATATTAACCAAGTCCACATCTACTGCATATAAATACCTCAATCTGAAATAGGAACACATCCAGAAAAAGGTCTTTGACTGACCACTGGGGCACAATGCCTCATTTTGCTTAGCCACTTTTAAAAAAAACCCACAACCATGTAGTATCTCATGGTTTGCAGTAAATTTATACTCCTGAAGAGAAGTTAAAGCAAACTCAAGTAGTTCGAATTAAGCCCAGCTTCAAATTTCTTGCATGCATGGAGTCTCATTGGAGTCAATGGGAATGCTCATGTATATTCTAAGCATAGGCATATGAACTTGGTGCCTGGCTTGCAATTTATTGATGCAAGGATTTCTCAGCTGTGGCTCAAAACTAAATGTTGCATGAATGAGCATGCAGTGGTAATTGATGGATCAAGATATGAAATTATAGACATTTTAAAAACTGAACTGTTATTGTTAGAAATAGCTTTTTGTAAAGACGTAAAAGTATAGCTGAGGAAGAAACTGTCATTTTCTAAGTCATAAAGTGGCTGTATTTATTGTTGAAGAATGTGTTCTCATGTCAAAGATATATTGAATTGTTTTCACTTTATCATGTTATAATAACTAACAGAACAATTATATGCGTGTCTATTCAGAAGTAAGTCCCACTGAGTTCAATGGGACTTACTCCAACTGAATTCAGTGGGACTTACTCCCAGGTAAGTATGTATAGACTTGAAGCCTAATGCAATAGTCAAGAGTTTCTAAACTAATGGATTGAAGCCAGTTAAACTGATGTTGTCACAAACTAACTTGACCTAAAACCAGCTAATTCTGTTACCCACTATCCAGAATAGTGACAAGAACATTTTGCTTTCCAGTATTTCCTCAATTTTAAAACAGTGAGAATTGGCAATGAATTCAACCTTGGTTTGGTGCAATGTTGAAATAGATCATCATTAACAAATCTTTGCCTGTCTAGTTACGTAGACCATCAGGAGCTGCTATGTGGGATTTCTATAATCCTGCAAAGTAGGAATTGGCATAAGGGCTGGGAACATAACCTTCTGCACTGCCCTGTAAGAATTAGGCATCTGAGTTGACCCTGCCCTGTAGAGTGTTGCTTTTGACAGGCAAGTGGCTCATAAATTTGTGGCACTAAAATTCCTAAGGTGATTTGTTCTATTATAGATGTATGGACACATGACGTCCATCTAGGGCCATTATCCTTCTTCCAAGATAATTTGGCAGAAAGATTGATGTCTGTATCCTTGGCCATTTTGAAAATGTTGTACCTCTCAATTTGCTGATGCAATGACAACCTTCACCAACTTGGTGCCCTCCAGATGTTTTGGACTACAACTCCCATCACCTTTGGTAATTGTTCAAAACATCTAGGGGGCACCAGGTTGTTCAAGGCTGCACGAGAAAATGGCTATGGCTGAAGAGAGTTATTAGCATGGGCATATATCCAGGTGTACATTTTTATATGTAATTTATATGCAAACCTTGCTGTTTCAAAGGATATATTTAGATATACCCCCAAAAAAGTTCTTCTCATTACTAAAGTGACGTATGAATTGAAATGGCTTTGCAATGGTTTTTTGTTTGTGCTGTGTGAGGTAATGTTGAAGCATCCACAGTCTGTTGTGTGCTATACCTGGTGGGGGTGGGGAGGAGGAGGATGCTCTGCATTTCCTTCTAAGGAAAACAATTCATTTAAATCTGGGCATGCAGTTAGAATGCATCTCTCTGTTCATAATCCAGTTTACTAACCTCTGTTCTAACCTGTTCACCAGCTGGTGGTGCAAAGCAGCCTATCTGGGATGTAAAAGCTTCACCTAACAGTAACTGGGCAAACATCACCTGGAACCACACATTTGATCCTGAAACTGAGTTTGTGGTTGAGTATATCAACAGTAAGCATTGGGAGCTCGAGAATTCTGCAGGGTCCTTAATGTCACCAGAGATTCTGTCATCTCTCAGAGGTTTAATGGACCTTTCATGCAATGTTCATTATAGTGTAACTAATCGTACTGCTTAATTTGTGCATGGAGGATTTTTTTTGGGGGGGGGGACCAACAGCATGGCATTTAACTTGTCCTTCAGATTATATTGACACTGTGTTTTATGTTGCTATTCTCTTAAACACAATAACTGCCGTCTCCTTTCAGTGGAGGATTCAGAATAACACATCCTAAAAAGGACCTGCTTTTTAAAAAACACTGCCCTAAGTGAATCTGTGATGGCTGTATGTGCCGTAGAAAGAAGCAGAAATAGATACAAAAATCTATACACCCCCTCTATAGCAAATAATTTGGGGGTTAATAGTAATGATCACATTTTGTTTTAGTTGGAGATTTATAATTAGTTATCTACATAAATTTTGTTTTCAAGCCATTCATACCCCACTCTACTTCCTGCTGGCATGCTACCTGCAGTTTTTAAGTAGTTATGTGCTGGTCAAAGAATTAGACATTGACTGTCAACCTTATAGCTTTGGGGGCAAGTTATATATGTGCCCTAGACATGCTTTCCTTGGTTTTAGTTTGCTGGGCCAAGTCCTGTTCTAGGTGTTGGTTCCATAAAATTATCAATACAGTATTGTGTTTAGATTTTTAAATTAAGTAATCAAGAACTGACCCTTTAGGAAACTGCGTCTAGCATGATTAAATAGTAAGCAGTCAATGTAACACCCATTGTGTGGATATGATTTGGAGGATTCCTGTGTATTCCACTCAGCTGGCTGCTGCATTGTCACAGAGTGGGAAAGGGAATCTTCTTTTCTTTGGGAAGCTTCTCATGCTTCCAGTTTTGTAGTACTTTGATAAATTGGGTTTGTCAAAACCAGCTGCTTCGATTTTCTTTAAAGGACTCCAGTGATTTCAATTCTCAGGCCTGGTGCTCCCATTAACCTAGCCATTGCTAGCAAAAGTATATTTGTAGATTCATACACGTCTGTAACATTGCCGATTAGGGACTTCCATGCCTAATGATTTGCTAAGGTTAAGTTAACACAGCATCCAAGCACTTCCAAAACTCCTGAAGTATTGGAATACTTGCAATTTCACAGGGTACCTACACTGGCGTTTGCAAACAGGGTTCTTTTTATTCACTTTATGTTTGAATGCTTTTAGCAGTGTACCTTGAATATAATTTGACATTGTGATCTGTGTGCATGCTCTTAATAAGAGTTTAGAAGTGACTTTTTCTACATCTTTTGCAAAATGTGTTGAGGTTAATTCAGAATAGGCAGTTCTAATGCATCAGAAGCATGCTGCCAGAGAAAGAGTTGCTGTTGTTACTGATTCGGCACATCTGGCACTTGCGAGTTGCAAAAAGCCTATGCCAGTCGCTTTCTGTTCCAAGTAAGAATTTCCCAGAGATGGCTGTACAAAGTCTTCCCTCTTTTTCTGCCCCCCCCCCCTTCTAGTTTTATGCAAAATCGCTGAACCAGTAATGTGATAAGCTTCCATCTGGTTGCTGGCTGCCTTACGATGCCAAAGCAGGTGCTCCGTTAGATTAAACGGAGTCTGGAAAATATAATTCTCCTACATTCAAGTGGAGTGAGCTTCTGTAAACGAGCCCTTCAACTTTGAACTGATGGTGCCAGAAACTCTGGGTGTTCACTCTGTCTTAGTCAGTGGTGTCATTGGCAGGGACATGTGTCGAGTCAGTAGCTGGACCTGGCATTAGGGATGTTTGCCTACAGAGTAAGCTGCATTTCCTGCTAGCTGCCTTTGATATGAAGTTTCTGTTTCTCAGGTAACAAAACAGTGAAATCTTCCCCTGCTAAAGGCTTTCTGGAGCTGGTTGACCTGACTCCTGGGGAGAAGTACATAGTGCGGGTTTTTCTCAAAGGGAATGATACTATCAGCTCGAACGTAACCTTTCAGACAAGTCCAGGTGAGATGGGGTTCAGCCCCACAATGTGCTGCATTTTGGAGGCACATTCCATTCCAAGCCTTACTGCCTTTGCGTGCTGCTGCTTCAGATGGAGGAATTATGCCATGCATGGAGAAAATGTCATCCATCTCTTCACTGACGATGTGCACTCTGCCCTTATTATACAAGTACCAAAGTGAAATGTATCCTCTCTTAATGAGGTTCTTTAGGCTGTGTTCTGCTAAAACAAACAAAGGAAAAAAATATTGGCATAACTTTTCTTTTAATGAAACAAGCTTGGTTTTGGAAGATATCTATAAAAAGGGCAGAGACCCATGGTTTTCCATCTAGACTTAATAATAAACACTATTGTTAAGGAATATGCTACAGGCTACATGTCGCTATCTGCGCATTCATGTTTCCCTTTGTGTGCGTGTGCACTGCTCATTACCATGCTGCCAGCTGTTGCATGAGCACATGTGAATTTCTGATTGGCTTTATGTCTGGGTATTCATGAAAAAGATTTTAGATATTATAATGTGGTGGATTTGTCTGCAAGGCATCCACAGAGCTATGTGGCATACTCATAATTTCAAATGAAGTCACAATCTGAGAATTGTAGCAATTTACCTTTATAGAATATTGCCTTATATCCTATTTGTGTGTCTCAAAAGTGCCTTGTATAGGTTGCTTCTATCTTGCCCCTCTGTTTTATGAAAAATTCAAATGAACATCATTAGGTCAATGTATTCCAATAACTTTTTTCTGTTTCCCAAGGGTTTTTTTTAGTTGGGGGAGTGGCAATAAAAACACAATTGGATTGCCAGCCTGTCTAATGTAGACAATTGCTTTTGACATCTTTCAGGGCTACTTCATCTTTACCCGAAGCTTCCTGTTTTCTATTTCACTATTTTTAAAAATGAAAGGAAGCTTACAGATGAGGAAATTAAGGGGCAATTCACTAATCCTTCAGCACCACTGAATATGAAGCAATAAAATGGCTACAACCCCAAGCAGGAAGCTTTTAATTATCATTGAAAAGAGGCTTTGCTGAACAGGACTTGCCTGTGAATAAACATAATGGATAGTGACCATGGTAAAAGACATTCCTGGATGGTATAACACAATATTAAATACTGTGTGGAACCTCCTTTTAGACCTATTTCCAGTACTGCCTGGTAGTGCTATAGGGCTGCAGCATGGAACCAGTCAGACTTTAGTAGATATTAGTTTATGCATTCACATTTCTGACCCCTGGTTTCAGAATTTTAGGTAGCTGTCAAACAATCAGCTTCAGTCATAGTGAAGCTTAATCAAACATAATCATATCCCAGGTTTCCTCCTGTGTCCACAATAAAAGCTCCTTTTGTCAATGCAGGTAATTAGAGAAGTAGTTTCCATGTGAGAAATAGCTGAAATGTATGCTGAGTGGAAAGAATCGGAAGGTCATTCTGTAGAAAGCTTTAAGCAATGTGTCAAAAGCTGTAAGCAAAATGTCCACACAATTTAAGCAAGGTTTCTCTTTTAACTCTAAAATGATAAAGTTTATGGTGGTATATAGACAAATGGTGGAAGGAAATTGCTAACCTAGTCTGAACATGTGTGAAAACAAATGAAAAATGCCATATTTTTAAAACTACCACGGGTAACTAACCAGAGGCCCACAGTTCCTATACATCCCCCAAGCAATTTCTGCCTGCCCGCCCCAGCCCCTCAACAACTTGGTTGTTCTGTCAGAAACAATTAACTTTTGTAACACTGCTGACCTTCACAGTTGCACTGGTGTGAGTGGAGAGGTTGTCATCCTGCTTCCCAGGTGTTCAGCCAGATGCTACCGGAAAGCTCACAAGCAGGGCGTGAAGGCAATAGCCTTCTCCAACTGTTGATCTCCAGAAACTGGTACACTGAGGCATGGTGCCCCTGGATATGCAGATTCTGTATAGCCATCATGATGACTAGTAGCTTTTACATAAATGCTTGAGCAACAGTTCCTTTGCTGCATTTATAAATATTTGCTCAGATGGCATACAGTTTTAGCAGTCCAGCAACTGGAGGAGCACATCCTTCCTGCTAATGGACTGAACCAGAGAGAACCATCTATTTGATCTTGGGGGACTTTATTTTTTCTGCAATCCAGTATCAGTTTGTACATAGTTACGTATGTATGTAGAGAGTGAGATCATCTTCTGTGTTGCAGATGAAATGCCTCCCAGCTGAGGATGGATATGTTGAAAATGTAACCCTAACATAGTTCATTAGTGGTGCTATCTCACTGAAATTTGGTGGTGTTTTTCCCAGGAAACTGGATACTGAGAGCGGTGCTTCAGATGAATCTTGATTTACACAGAATGTGTTGTGGTTTACAAATAAGAATCCAAAATGCAACATATATTGGGCTAAATATTTTAGTTTATTTTGGCTTGGCAAACCTCCTAGCTACATCAACCAAAAATATTACACAGTTTTTGCTCCTTGCCGTAATTGGGTAAATTGGATCAGTGCTGATAGATTTGTTTTTTGTTGTATGTTTGTGTGTGTTCCATATGCATTTTGTGCATTAAAAGAGTACTTTTTCTGTATCTCAAGATACAGTAATGGAAGATTTCCAAGATCTATGCTTTTTTCCTCTGATGCATCCCAGGTGACTGCCAAAGCTACACTATTTTAGTGACCTCCCTTGCTTTCTTTTAGTGCCTCTTGTATTTTCATTCCTTTTCTCTTCCAGGCTGGCTGCTTCTGATGTGATAGATCAGAGCTTACTATCATGTTCCATCATTAATACCTGTGAGACGAAAGCGCTGTCCTTTTTCTTTAGGTTATTTTGAAAGTCACTCTTCTGGAGACAGCATCTTATTTTTCTAAGTAGAAATTGCACTAGCCAAGTAGCCCCACAGCTGCAGTTTTACTACATTATTTCTTTTGCTCTATTTTGGTTAATTAGAACAATACTTTGCCGTGCAGTGGGTGATATTTAATGTTACACAAATATACCTGGATAGAAAAATAATATTAACCTCCACTACCCTGTTAAAAAAACAGTAAGTATACATGTAAAACGTCACAAGGGTGTGGTGCTATCTTGACAACCTATTATATGCAAAATGCAATTCATCACTGATGTCGCTCTACAGGTGGGGCCCAGAAGGAGGCCAGCAAGGCCAATCTATAAAAATCGCAGCCAACTGCAAAGTGGGTGTGGATTCCTGTTATCTGCCAAGGACTTTGGGGCCTAAGTCACATTCTCCTGGCACCACCTTGAGTACAATGAAGTTACATTCAATATTGGGAATGTATATTTAGGCCTGTCTTCTAATTTTTTGACACCCAAGGAGGAACACAGAGGTTGCTTTAAAGCCTTTGCAAAGCTCCCCATGCTCACCCTAACATCCGGAATTAGGGGTTTAAATGGGGAGTAGAAGGAGAGTTGCAAAACTGCCGGAGGGATTTTTACAGGTGCATTGCCACTCCTACCTGTCAATCATGTGACATATTTATGTCATTTAATTGGCAGGTGGTGTCACCCACCTGTCAAATTTGGCCCGCGAGACTGGTCCCAATAAGGATCTGGCCCACTGAGCTAAAGAAAGATTCCCTGCTCTGCCCTATGGCATCCTCTTTTGGTCTCTGTCACACTTCCCCCTAAAAGCATGGGAAGATTATTTTTCCTCCAGTACATAGCCAAAGCAAGGCTGCATCAAGTTTAGAAACTGTTGCCTCATGCCAATGGCTATAAGAGATCAGGTGAAAGCATTTTGGCTTTGCAAAACGGGATCAGGCTGTTTGCAAATGAAATGTAAGTTTAAGGAGGACAGAACAACTACATTTGATGTGTGCCGTTGTATCATTTTGACATTGCCTATTTGATTTGGACAGGGTTCTGTGAATATGTTGGAGGATTTTTTATCATTATTCTATCAAAAGTATACTTGTATATTATACTTTCCCCCCTTTCATTCTGTATATCGTGCGATCTGATATTTGCCTTTCCTATCTTCCTTCTATTCTATTGAAAGCTTTTATATGTTAGCATCGTTAATTGAATCACCATTTGTTCCAAAAGCCTCCAGTATAATTCTATTCCCTCTTTGTCAACCCTGTAGTTTCATTTAGCCTAATGCAATTCTGAAGTCCATGCAATTAGTGTCTTGCTCCTTCCATTAGAATAGCTTCAAAGTGGACTTTTCCCCCACAGTAGTGCTTTTAACAGGAAAAGGGAATGCATGGTAAATCAGCTGCCAGTAGTGAACAGGGAGAATGTCAAAGCACAAAGGCCAATGGGGCACCTGGCACTTTTGAGTCAATTAAATTTGCTCATACCTTTTGAAAAAACATCATAATGATGTAGTGGTAGATTCCTCAAATGATATGAACGTAACAGGAAATCAGTATTTGCCCCTGAGAATAGGCCTTTCAAACAATTTGAGTTTGGGTTTCCTGTTAAAACTTGTCCAACAATAGCTTTTGCTTTAGAGGCTCAAAAGCTCACATGAAGGTTAAAAGTACTAGGGAATGTTCTGGAAGTTTTGCACAGGACGGTCAAAGGTTCAGCCTTGGAACATGACAGTTAAGGAAAAAAACTAGAAACTTTTAAGCAGGAGTCTACACTTCTAATGAATCATAGAATCATAGAGTTGGAATAGACCACAAGGGCCATCGAGTCCAACCCCCTGCCAAGCATGATGGGCTAAGAGGTTGGGAGGGAAGTAAAAACATTGTGTGTAAGTCAAGCTGGAAAGTAGTGTAATTAAAAAGCTGCAGTGAGAGACACTTGAAGAAATGGAGGTAAAAAGCAAAAAAAAGGCCTTAAGATTTTCTAAGGGAGCTGGAACACTGGCGATTGTTCAGATAGCACATCATGACAGACGAAAGATGCTGGAAGATGACTACAGAGGACCTAGAGGCTGCACTGAGGGAGGCAAATTGAGAAGTACTGACTTTGTTAGGGAGAGTAGTTGGACATGCTTGTTTTTCTTTCAGAGGATGAAAGGCCAAGGTGGGGCAGCTTAGACCTTCCACTTGCCATGGATTCCAAGGACAGCCAGCTACCACTTCTGGGCATCTTCCTTGTTCCTTTCCACTTCATGCCATTGCTCTAGATCTCAAGGCTAGCTGGCACTTCTGGGTGCCTTCCTCACACCTGCGTTGCTCTTGATGCTAAACAGTGGTGGAAACAGCAGTGGGTTTTGAGGCTAGCCAGGGAGGAGGAAGGCTTGAGGATCTGGATCCTAGGGGCAAGGTGCCTAAGGCTGGCAAGCAGAGGAGTCAGTGGAGGGGGGCGGTGCAAGGCTGCAGTCTGTTCTGCCTGTCCTTCTATGGCTTGCCTGGACTTCCCATCCACTGCCTCTCATCATAAATTTTTTTTGCAGTGCTCCCTATCTGTGGCCAAACTATAGCATGACAATACTTTTACCTTATTATTGTTAGAATTCCTGCTTTGTGATTGCAGTCATAGGTTTGTTGTCTATCACATGACGGTGTATGTTTTGACTCCACAGAGTGGGAAGTGACGAAGACAGGATGTTTGTGTTACTGTGTTCTGTGAAGTGGGACTATTGTCCTTAGTTCTTTCTCTCTTTGCTGTCTGATGCTAGAGAGAGAGGGAGCCATGTTGCAGTGCGTGTTTATATGTAAATAAAGTAGATTAGCCAAAATGCTGAGTTGCTGAGGTCTGTTACGCAAGTTCGAAGACTCTGCAGATCCCTAAGTGTGCCGATGTCTGTTGCCATTGGTCGCTGTGATGTTCAGGCTGAAGAAAGCTTTTGAAGCTCCTGAACAAACAGGAGGGAGAGAACATGCCAGCTGGGCATGTGTCTCTGCCAGGGTCCTACTCGAGTGTAGGCTGAACTCCTGACAACTATATGTAAGAAAGATGGCTCTGGGGCCTAAATATTCATGGGCCATGGTATTGTGTGAGTTTGGGGCTCTGCCTCAGAACCCCCAAAGATCCTGACACCAGATGCACATTTTTTTATAATTCATTCCCAGCTTTGAAGACAACCTGATTCTGATTTTAGGGGGGCTGGGGAACCAAAATAACTTATATTCACTTATTTGGGTGGAATTAAAAGAGAGGGTGTCCTCTAATACATTTGCATGTCCTCCTGTGATCAAACTTTTGTTGTAAGTAAGTATTGCGGAATTGAGCACTTAATGTGAGAAGACCCAGAGAGAGTCTGAGAAAGGTCTGTTGGCTACGAATATAGAGTGTATCTTCATTATACTGTTGGCAGAACTTCAACTCTGCGTGGCTGTGATAATCTTCCATTAGTGCTATTCAGGATATTTTTAATTTATTGTCAATAACTTGAAAGCTGCTTATACATGTTACTTCCTACTGGTGTTCTGATAAAGCCATTAGGTTATGGTTTAATAGCGCAATTCCAGTTTGATTCACAAGGAGGAAAAATTACCATTGATTTTAAAGTCATGAAGCCAACCATTAAACCCTTTCACAGTTTCTCTGAGTGAATCATTCCTATAATGAAGTGTGCATACAGTCTTGATGAGCTCTGCTTTTTTGCAAAGTTTGAAATGCACAAGTTAGGTACTTTCAAATGTCTATGTTTTAGTGATTCAGAATGAACTTGGCCCAAGAAAATAAAGTGCTATATAAGCTAGGAATTGACTTCAATGAATTGCTGCTCATTTAAGACTTGACTCTGTTTCACTTGTCATATGTCACTAATAACACTTGCTTAAAATCCAACAGAGTACTGGGTTGTGTGCAATATTATAATAATTAGGTCAGTTAGATGTGTATGTTTTCCTTTTTCGCAAAATAATTTACCGTTAGAAGAAATATACTACCACCACATGAGCTTCAAGCTTTGGGTGGTATTCAACTAAGTCTTTCTCAGAGTAAACTCATTGAAATTAATGAGCATGACTTAGGGCTTATCCCATGATTTCTTCCATTTGTCCCATGCTTTCTAGTCAGGGCTCTGAGAGGGGTTGTGGGTTTTTTTAGTCCTGCCACTTTCCCTGGGAAAACTTTGTGATGTTTTGCAAAAACACATCATGCTATAAACCATTACTTAATGCATTGTACACAAGCTGGAACAAGCCTGGGCAAGCCTCAGTCTCTCATGTTCTCTGTGGTTTTCAGGACATTGAATAATGTGTTAGGAAGCCTTTTGTATTTGTTTGTTCTAGCTATGTACCAGATAAATATGAATCCTTGGTTGCTCCTTGGAAAACTTTGCATCCTCTTTTGAGGTACCACCTACAATATTTTCCATTACCATGAATCAAATCTGTTACCCAGCTTCTTCTGCTCCCCCCCCCCATCCATTTTATATAACCCTCCTTTGTTAGGCAATACCATGTATTTATTTCTCTGCCCAAGTCTGCTGTACCCACCTGTGTTATCCTTTGCCTTCACTGCTACCCTTGGATCTGAATTGTCACTGTTAGAACTTGGGCTGTGATGCATTTGGAAAAATAGAAAGGCCCAATATGATGTCTCAAATCTGAAAAATCCCCACGCAGAGAGAAAGATAATCACCTGGTTTGTACATGTTAAACCATAGTTAAAATTAAACAAGTGCTTTATGTGAATGAGCAGTCTGCTGGAGCATACTGCTCAAAAGTCCCTATTGCACTCTTCCCCCTGCTCCTTCCTTTGGTGTGTCAAGGAGGAAACAAACCAGAGGCTGCCTTTGTCTTCTATGTGAACCAGTGCTTATGGTTTGTTTCCCCCAAAGAAACCATGGCTGCAGTCACATGACAGTTTATTCCATTTTCTCAGTATCTTCCAAACTGATCATTTCCACATTACATTTGAGCTTTCACGTTACATAAAAGCCACTTCCACAAATATATCAGAATATAGCACAACTTTAGCACTCATTTCTATGTTGTTTGTTTACAAAAAAAAATTCATTTGCAAATAACATGAAAATAAGCACTAAACTTGCACTATATTCTAGTGTATTTCTGGAAGTATCTTTTATGTGGTGTAAAAGCTCAAATGTGATGTGGAAATAAACAGTTAGGAAAACAGGGAAACAGAATAAACTGCAATGTGAATGCAGCCCATGAGCAGAACCAGGCAGAGGGCCTTCTCGGTAGTGGCACCTGCCCTGTTGAAATCTCTCCCATCAGATGTCAAGGAAATAAATAACTACCTGACTTTTAGAAAACATCTGAAGGCAGCCCTGTTTAGGGAAGTTTTTAGTGTTTGAAGTTTTATTCTGTTTTTAGTCCTCTGTTGGGAGCCACCCAGAGTAGCTGGGGAAACCCAGCCAGATGTGTGGGGTATAAATATTATTATTATTATTATTATTATTATTATTAAGCAAAGAACAAACCTTAGCTTCCATGCTTGGTTTGGAGAGAAACAAATCACAACTGCTGGTTCGCATATAATATACAAAACCACCCTTTGATTTGCTTCCTCCCCAGTCACAACAGGCACTTTAGAGCAGCATGTACTAGCATACTGCTCTTTTACATTAACCATAATTCTATTTTAACTGTGGTTTCATGTGGCAACCAAACCAGGCCAATTTGGGAAGACTGGCATTGAGAGACACCAGTCCTCAAATGTGAAGCTTGGGAATGGGTGGGACAGGAAGCATCTAATAGCTTTTGCTTGCTATTTTCATTTTTCAGCACTATGTGGATGAATTGTATTTCTTCTTAATGTTTTTTCTTTCAACTTCTCCTACTAGCCTATAACAAGAACCAAGGGGACATTGCAACTCAGGGCTGGTTTATTGGACTGATGTGTGCCATCGCTCTCCTGGTCCTGATTTTGCTGATAGTTTGCTTCATTAAGAGAAGCAGAGGAGGGAAATATCCAGGTAAGAGAAATAGCTATCAACTGGTGTAGCATTGTTGTTGGGTTTGAAGTATTCATTCCCAAATCTAGATAGATGATCTGATCTTAATCATCCAGTGCTTTTTTCTGCCGGAACTCATTGGAACTCAGTTCTGGCATCTCTCACGTGGGTGCCATTGCCATTATAAGAGAACAAGGGAGATGTTCATGGTGAGTTCCAGCACCTATTTTTCTAGAAAAACAGCACTGATTGTAGGCTTCCCACTCGGATTTCGTCCTACCATTTTTTAGCAGCTGTGGCACTGAAAAGAATTAATCTCATTAAAGGCAATGCAAGAGGACTTCCAGCTAGGTAGGAGGTGAAGCCTCATCCCATGACTTTTGTTGGGATTTGACCTCACTACGATAAGTGTCTTCTGTATTTGCAAAAGGACTTTCTCCAGGGGGGATTGCAAAGGGCTTAGGGGTAAAACACCTCTCTCAGAACCTGCTTGGACTGCATACTATGGTTGCGCAATGACCACTGTGTTCTCTCCCAAGATCTGATAAGGTCTTGTGTGCAAGAAGGGTTTGTGCTAGACCCTTAAGTACACATAAGGATTGTGGCAGGCAGCTTCTAACATCAAGCTGCAGTGCGTGACAAGAATGACAAGCCAGTTATACAGAAACAATTATCTGTTTCCTTAGTCCAAAAGGAAATAATGCCCTACCTAAAATACATGGCATGGTGCTTGTTTATTATGCCAAGGTCCAAAAGAGACATAACATGGGGCATCCGTGACCAGTTTCCTTAAAAGAAAGAGAAAAACCATATTATTTATGGGCAGATATGCAAGGGTTTTTTTTATTAGGGAGCTGCATTAGGACAGGGAGTTCTTAATCTTTTCTTCCTGCACGGTTTTCTATATCACAATTGCACTGACCCCTGACCCCCATCCCACCTGAACTATTAACCATAGGGGGGGGGGAGAGAAGTATCATACAGATTTTGACTATGCTGTATCTGGAGGTGAGAGGCAATCACATAATAAGTCCCTTCCCCCCTTTTTTTATTTGCTGGAAGAGGTATTTGAAATGTACTCACATTTTTCAGCTAATAGATATACTTGTGTTTCTTTCACTTGTCCCACTGTCCCTTGCAAAAATTATTTACTTTTTCACGGGTCTCTTCAAGCATAAAGGAAGTGTGGTAATTTAAGAATACATTCCCCAGTAGAAAGGGTCTATGTGATATTGGGATGAAGTAAACTGGTTGCTTTTAATTTATTCCAAAGATGTCTTAACCACTGTTCCTCAAAAAGATTCCAAGGTGCTGTACGAAAGTGTGAATAGAATTCATTCACACAACGTATAAATACAATTTAAAACCAACAAATAAGTTTGACAAAACGCAAGAAGAGAGAACAAAAACTCAAGAAGCTAAAAGCAAGAATAGAATACAGTTCCAAAAGCCATCCACACAATCCAAAATGTCTTGGCATAAATAGGAAGGTTCTCATATGGCACTGAAAAGCTTGCCATGTTGGCTTGTAATCCAAGTTGTCTAGTGTATCTGGCCATTGTATTTAGGGAGCAATCCCACATTCTAGTCAATTAAGGGCAAACCAGTGTGTGTGTGTGTGTGTGTGTGTGTGTGTGTGTGTGTGTGTGTGTTGCAAAATAGTATACCTGGCTTGGTCTGTCTAGAGATCCTTGTTTCAAAGTAAGATAGCAGAGTGCTAAATATCTCTATAAAACACAGTTAAGAGTATTCAGTTAGCCCCAAGGGTATGCAGTTAAGATGAGTATGGTCATATTAAGAGTCCAAGAAATATTCTTTGTACGTTACAATAGCTGTGGTTTAGGAAACACTTCCAAGCCATAATCTTTTACTACTCTTTTCTTCTGTTTTATTATTTACCGGATATCACACTGCATGATAGTAGTCGGCAAATGTCGGCTTTTTCAGGACTGCATCCAAATAATACTAGAGCAGCAGTTCTAAAAATAAGGCACATCAGCTTGTATTTTGTCTTGCTTTAAGCTCATGGGACAATTTCCCAACAATTCTAAACGCCATATGCACAGGAAATGCTCCCCTTACTATTCACAATATAGTAACATCAATTTATTTGTTGCGCTCTGTTCAGCATGCAACTAGCGTGACAGTTTTGAGCCAGGCATTTGCGATGCAGGAAATAATAATGATTACTTCAATGGCAGGAGACAAGATTTGAAAGAGAACTTGAATCAGAAACTTGCTCAGCCTGGGATTTATGTGTATTATATCTTGGAGATTAAAAGCATGGAAGTGATCAAAAATGACTTTGCACATACATTTGCCAACAGCAAAACCACCTCAATGTCAGTTATTTCTTCAGATGCTTCTCATCCATTTTCAGTCTAAATTCCTGACCACCTACAAGACAGCAGAGGCTGGGAGGCTAGCAGCACAATCCTAAACAGGTTTTCTCAGACCTAGGAATGGATGGACACATAAACATCTGAACCAATTCTACATGGGGATGAGACTTAAGTCCCCTCATCCCATTTCAGTGTATATTTTTTAAAAGAAAAACATGAAATATCCATGCACAAACAGCAAGGTATTAAAAAAAATGTTTGAGAGAGGTGAAGGGTCCATGTGAATTCTGGGGGCAGCAGTGTTTTTTCCCATACATTTCTTCATGAGAATGATGGAGCTTCATCAAATCCCATTGCTCCCAGAGGGACTTACATTCTATTGCATTCAAAGCACTAGCTGCTCGGGCCAAGGGTGGCTGGATTAACCATTTTTACAAGTTTAAAGATCAGGAAACACTTTCAAAAGAGCAGAAGCAGGCCCCACAACCCTCATTCTGAAATCATGATTTGCCCAGATCAAAATGTGAGAGTCTGCTTTGGAATCAGAGTTTGGTGGATTCCTCACCCGTCCCCACTCAAGTCAGAAGCAAGTCCCGTAAGTGTGTTTAGGACTGCAGCCTTGAATACATGAAAGTAAGATGTCTTCTTCTTCTTCTTCTTCTTCTTTGCATATGTATTCACAGTGCGAGAAAATAAAGATGTACCCCTGGACCCTGATGACCAGAAGGTAGATAATGGGTCGTTTGATTACAGGTATGTTTCCTGCTTGGCATGTGTGACAGGCATTTGTTTTCTGCCCTCTACCCCACCTATTACAAAGAGCAACTTTGTCGGTTCAATAGTCATCAAGATATCACATTCCCATAAATGTGCATTTTCTACCACCCTTTGTTCTCCCATTATGTCTCAAAGATCTCTGCAAAAGAAAAAGGTGTTGATCTCCACATGCAGATAACTTGCATGGTATACTATTCCTACATCTGTACCATTTCAGGCTGCAGATAAAAGATGTTTTTTTACTCACATCAAAATTTCTCTGGAAACTTAGCACATGAGGAACAGAGGTCCTAGCTTATGTTTGTGCTAGTATTGTATGTGCAGATAGTGGGGACATGGGCATTCAGATGTGCAGTGCTTCGTGTGTAGTCTGAAATGGTACAGTCCCAGGAAATTTGCACTACATGATGGATCAAGAAAGATAATAGAATGCTCATTAGCATCACCACAGCAGATAGAAAGCTAGATGCTATGGGAGAGATGGAAGCAATGTGTTTGGTCTCTCTCATACACCAGATTATTCAGAGAGGCATCTTCAGGGTTTTTCAGCAACTTACCCTCCTCACGCTCGTGCATTCACTGCCCAGAAACAGGTTAACCCAACCTTGCTCAGATTGTATCTAGAATAAAATAAACACATTTTCTCCAAAAGCCTGTGATGGGCTCCATATTCCATCCTTTTCTATAGGATCTCAGACAATCTCATTTTGTTGATCGTCTCTGTATAACCTAGCAAACCCACCTCTCTTGACTGTTGCAGTGGGGGCCATGTGCCATTACAATCACCCCTCTATGAAACTCAAAGGCAACCTTTTAAGGACATCAGCCACTTTTTATCTCAGCTTCCCAAAGCAAGGTGTTTTCTTTGGCTGTTCACAGATGGGTCCTGCGTTCAAGTTTTACATTTGTTTCCCCCTTGCTTCCAAGGCACTGAAACAGGTAACACTGCTAGCATTTTGTTAATCTGTGTGACTTAGAGCAAACGCGCTCTTTGTACATCTGTGCTTGCTTAGTGCTTTTAAGCAAACAGGATGATTTACTCAGATTCAGCCAGCCCAACACCTTTTGCTGCCTGAGGCGGAACAGCAAATGGTGTACCACCATCAAGTCAAGGTGTATAGTTCGTGAGGCCAGGCAAGTTATTTTGGCACCTGAAAACCCCACAAGCAATTCTCCCTGCTTCCTGGCAGTAAAGATACAATAATAACAAACTAAATAATGAACACTTTGTTGCCCTTTCATGACACCCCAAATTTACTGCCTGAGGTGGCTGGTTCACCCTCCCTAATGGTAAGACCCTCTGCTCTGATATAGGTAATTTTGAACTGAGCTCCCACGAAATCCTCCAGAGTTTCCAGAATTATTTGAAAGAAATACAAAAGGGCTTGATTTGAAATGATGAAGAGCAAGAACTGGTGTCATGAATAACAAGCTGCTTGAACGGTTCCCTGCAGAACTTTGAAAGAAGTACCATGCATACATCTTGCAGCATAAAACCATATAAGCAAATCTAAAATGGAGGGATTATTTGAAGGCTGATCATTTGCAAACATAACTAGACATTTAGAGGATACACTCCAATTTGTCACCCCATGAAACTTTAAGCACTGTCTTGTTCATGTAAGTAGTGGGTTGGTTTCCAACCCATGCCCTCTATTCTAAAGTTCTCTTAGTGAGTTTATTATTACAAACCATATTGATGATTATGAACTCTCCAATCTAATGAACCTAGAAGAAAAACTATGATTAACACTAGTTAATTGACTATCCTATCAGGCATTACTTACTTTATTGAATAAATGAAAGTGTGTTGATGAAGAATATCAGGAGAATTTGAGAATCACCAATTCTTGTCCAAGAAAACCATTGTGAGAATAAAAGTTTAGTCTAGAATTCTGCATAAATCTGAAAGAAAATTTCTTAACGCACAAATTGAAAATAAAGAGACAAATCCTATAATAATATGGTGACAGGAGAAAACAGCACAGTACAAATGAATGAAGTAACCCATCAAAAACTTAGATTTTATAACTGAATGCTCATTTTGCAGAAGCAGCCACTGTGTTACATGTCATAGCTTTGATATTAAGCTCCTCATGCACACACATTGGCAGAATTTGCACATCACAGTAATCCATTAAACCATCAAATGCACAGAAGGCTTCCGTTTCACTCGTCCCTTGTAGCCAGCAGGAGTAACAAACCTTAATACACAGGTATTAAGGTTATGTCTGAAGTAGGGATTGTGGTTTGTTTCCAAACAAACCAGGGTGTTGAGCCAAGATTTGTCTTACCAACCATGTTTTGTTTCAGCATAGCAAACTACAGTTCCCAGTCAGGCATAATGCTGAGACAGAGATTGTCGCTTGTTGCTCCCACTGTCAAGAGCAGTGGTGGGAAACCTCATTTTACCTGCAAGGTTGTTTTGACCAAGCCATACCTCGCTGCCCTTCACCAGAAGTCATAAATGGCACCAGGTGTGGAGCAGGTAAAGGCATCGCTGGGCCAAAAACAGCTTTGTCGACACTCCCAGTCAGCAGGACCTGAAAAACCCTGTGCATAGTGCCTAGTGAGGCTCATAATAAGCCCCAACATTTGTTACGCTGTGTGTGACACTTTGAAGCCCTTACAATCAGCTGGTCGTTAGTGCTTACAGAGAGTCATGAATGGTACTTTGAAGTTCCATCAGCTGACGGTAGAGGCTTCTATGCAGCACGCACTGCATGACCTCATCTACCTGTTAAACCTTGCCCATGGAGAGTGGGGAAGATAAAGAGCCGGCCTGCAGTCTGGATCGAATTCCCCATCCCTCGTCTAGAGGAGAGGAGTGATATTTGCATTCACAGTAAGCCATTAACTGTGATTACTCATGATGTGCAAGCTGGACACTTTGAAGGCACAATGCTTTAACAACTGTCGTCCCCTTCCCCCCTAGATAAAAATCACAGGTTTTTCTTCTTCTTCTTTTTACAATTAACCAGAGTGTTAATGCAGGGTGTTAGAAAAGTGACACATCCCATAAGGAGTCAGAAGCAAAGTGGTTAGCTGCTTAAAATTCACAAGGAATCGAGCAGTCCGGGGGAAAAGTTACTATTAGTGCTTGAAAGGTGGACAGGATATGTGCTGACATGCTTTCTTTATTGGTTCTCTTCCTACCTTCATAGAAGCATGTCTAATATGCTTTCATCATGCCCTTCACATCCTTAGTGCCCTGTGCACACTGCATTCCAATCACTGCAGCCTGTAATTAAAGAGAT
Source organism: Podarcis muralis (assembly GCF_964188315.1). Taxonomy (NCBI): domain Eukaryota; kingdom Metazoa; phylum Chordata; class Lepidosauria; order Squamata; family Lacertidae; genus Podarcis; species Podarcis muralis. The sequence goes on from NC_135659.1 coordinate 60,756,483, forward strand.
ACTGTCACTTCTTTCTACTTTGCTGCCAGAATAATGGTCTCCTTGTAAGCTAAGAAGTTTGGAAGCCCATGTCCTTAAATAGCATTCTGTTCCAGTAACCATGCCTTACTAGGCCAACTGATTTGGTTGAGTGTGAGAGAGAAGCAAATCAGAACTAGAATTTTAAAACTTCAGACCTGCTGGTCCCATCCAAGCTGCTCCTTCCTGCTCCCCATATATTTTCAGGTAACATTACTCATTACTGGGCTTTCTGCTCAGTCAAGCATTTGCAGTTGCAGTGATGATTTCAACGCATCCCCAACTAAAGGTCCCCTGTGTAAAATATAGCAATAGCGAGTACAAGGAATTGGCAAATGCCTGTTAAAAACTAGGAGCACTTGCATACAGCCCAGACTGCTGGCAAGTGGGTTCATGTGAACCCAGATAGCAATTTCATGATACTTGGAAGTGGGTCTATATTAGGCCAGTTTTCTGACATCGGCAGTGTCTACTACATGACAGTCAGAATTCCTATCTTGATAGAGCCTTAATCAATTCCGTATTCTTCCAGGGCCCCAGAGGTCATTGAACACAGCCACCAAGAAAGGAGCAGATGCATTTCATAATGCGTTTCTTTCCTGTTTCACTCATTCCCCACCCCCACCTCTACGCATAGGCAAATCTCTTGTGTGTCCTTTGTAATATATGGAATAAGAGTGCCTTCCCCTCCAGTCCACTCATTTTGAAACCACAATATATACCTGCCTCCCAAAAGACACTTGCCATCTGCTCATCCGGTACAATCTCCGCACAGTGGAAATGTAACTTAGAAGCACCCCCTCCCTTCATATGCAGAGCTGCCTGATTTCCACCAAGGTCAAGCGAATACCATGCTCCTTTCTTTCCTGAAGGCAGCCTTTTCTGAGAGGGGCTTGTAGCACATTACGTCATTGGAACAGCATGACAGACCACAGGCTAGTGGCTGCTCAGCTGCCTTTCAGGTCGACATTTAATGAAGCCATGTGGGGTTGTATCTTCTGCCCTACTAGTGCTCCCTCCCTCCCTGCCTCAGATTTGAGGGCACATCTCATTTATTTGCAAATTACTTGCTTTTGGAATCCATTAGATACATATTTTGGTGTGGATGCACAACAGGTTTATTTATTTATTTTTAATTTATTTTGTATGCACAACAATAAAGTGACTAGCTCCTTTGGGGGGTGGGGGGATAGGGGGATTTTTCTCCCCAGCACTTCCCCCTGAAATGCATACTTCATCATTTTGCTCTCTGATCAGGCTCTTTCTGCTTCTCTCTCTGTTTTATTCCCATTCTTTCTTCTCCTTTTCACCTTGTCTTTCTACATGGACCATGAAGGTCTCTTGAAAGGTAGGACTGTGGACTGCCCCAAAGTCTGGCACACAGCTTTTTCTTTCAGCAGTTCCATCACTGAAACACACCTTCTTCTCTACCACCTTTCCCTGCCTCTCCACCACCAACCTTCATCTAACACCATTAAAGTTTCACTTACTATTCCTTCCCTTGAAATTTCGGGCACCGTGTGTCCAGTGAGTTGCATTCTGCCTGCGTATTTGGAGCCCACACACAACCAATTGAATTAGCGTGACCTCAGCTTCATTCCTTTTTCTGTGACTAATTCAGCTGTGGCAATGACAGCCCTTGGTTAGTTCAGCACTCAAAGGGAGATTAGTCACAAGAAAAGGGGTCTTCTGGGCTGCAGGTTTGAGTAGCCCCCATATACTCAGGTAAGCTACTTGTATTATGTGCCTCTGAGGTTTGAAAAGCAAGATAATGCCTGATTTCACATGCTGGGCAGTAAAACAATGGAAACATGGTGAAGAAAAAGTCGGCAGCTACCAGAGGCCTTGCATCAGTTCAGAGTGAAGATTCCCTAGAAATCTTATACACAGAAAATATTCATTCTGACATATGCAACTCTTGACCATGATGCTCCTGAACCAGCCTGAGTCAGGCTTCCCTTAATACTTTAAATAAGCTGCAATATTTCCATTTAACAAAATAAGTAAACTGTTGTTTGTGTGTTAACAGTTGTATATACCTAACGCACTAACAAGGCAACCAAGTTAACAGTCTTCTTTGGCCTACAATCCAGAGAGCTAGGTTAAATAAGGCGCAAGAGAATTTTTTGACATTTTGCCTTTCAGCAGCAGCCCTCTGCGAAGCCACTTGGCTTGTTGTGTGAGGGAGTGTTCTTTAAAGAGAGGGGAGCGAGGAAGGAACTCAAAAGCCCCACTGGGCCCACAGAATTAGCTGTATAGTTCTCTGGACTGTAGCCTTTAGAAGGTCAAAACCAGCCGGGAATATCTTAGAAACTTCATTGGCCTGGTATATTGGGAAGGGGGTGGGGGAGGGGGAGGGGGAGGACAACTCAAAGGGGACATTATGATGCAGGATATATTTTATCTGCATACTCTTTTGGTTTGAAAAATGAAGATTTTAGATGAAGAGCCCTGGGTCTCTCATTCTTGTTTTTTGCCTCCTTATATTGACCTATATTGATGGGAGTTGTAGTCCCAAAATATCTGGAGGGCCGAGTTTGCCTATGGCTGCCCTAGAGAGCTATCACAGGCTACCTTCTGTTAGACAGTTTTGCAAGATCAGGAGGAATGATGACACCACTTGTTCTGTTATTTATGCTTGTTGTGGCCACTGTCTGGCAGAATGGTGGGCTACATGTTTTATCTAACCAGATAATTCTTATGGCAAAACCAGATGATTCTTATGGCAAAAAAAAACTGCAACACAAAACCTTAAATGATCTTTTTCTGTGTTAGGATAAAAAGTTGAGCCTCATAGATATGACAATGAATTGGGTATTTATTTATTTATTATACACCCTTCTTTTAAGTCAGGATTGGCTCCCAAAACAATTTACAATTGAAATCCACATAATGGTACAGTTACAATAGGTATATATGGGGATATACATAGCTGTCTCTTCTATGGCATTTGATGACATGATCCAGAGTCCAGACTCTTCCCTTCAAGGGGAAGGGGCAGAGGGTACAGATGGACTCAGGTTGGCAGATGATGAAGATGTCAGGTCCCTAAAATAGTCCTCCATTGATCTGCAGAGTCTCCTGTTCCTGGCAGTTAAATCTTTTGTTCTTGGCAGAACCCAATACATGAATTCCTGCACATGTGGGTATACAAACATCCCTTTTAGAATGTCCCAACGGCTCCAGCACAATATTTTGTTTAACACTGACTAGCCACACACCTCCCTGGCAAGCATGCAAGTAGGCCATAATAGAGATAAACGTCCCCTGATTCTTTTTCTGCATCGGGTAGAGAGGTTCTGCCTCTAAACGTAGAAGGTTCATTATGGCTAGCAACCAGTGATAGGACCGTTTTCTCTATGATGTTACCTGAGCCTTTTTTAAAAAAAAGCTCCAGTATTGTTAAGCCAGCCTCATGAATTCTGCAGAAGGTTGTTCTTGAGTCTCCAACATCTTGGGGCTAACAACAAGACTGCAAAAGCAGAAACTAGTACTATTTGTGGGGCTTTCTGTAACGTAATAAAATATGCATATTTGCAGGTCAGAAATTCCCCTTACAAAAAGAGCATGGAACTCCTCCGCTAAATGTAGAAGTGCCATTTTTAAAGTGTCTCTGCATCATTTTCAAAAGCTGCATAGTTAAGAGTAAATTAAAAATAGCCAAAATGGCACTTAAATATATTACGTCCAATTTGGATTGAATTAGAGCCACTCAGCTGCCTTCTGAATGGCTGGTCCTCAACACAACTCTTGCCAACCTAGACTCTCTTTGAAGAGATTTGTGGTACCTTAAACATTAACATATTTATCACAGCGTAAGTTTCATGGAATACAGCCCACTTCATCAGATGCACAAAGTCTTAATCTAAGATACGCATGGAGTGGGGTGGGGATATAAACAGTGAGATCAGAAGGAAATGAAATACAGAAAAACCCAGACGTAAATATTATTTACTTAACAGCAGCCTCATACTAATCAGTTGAGTTGATATCCTGCCATGCTGTCATTGGTAAGCCAATTAATATGTAGTGTAATTCTTAAAAGTTCATTGTGCTTGGGACCCTAGAAGATTCTATAACTAACCATAAAAACCACTGAATCACAATAAATCAGGAGTTCAGTGCTATAATTTGTGGATTAAATGGGTACAATGGCTTATCGGTGACAGGATGGGTGTGTTACCAACTCAATCATATTTTGTGAATGGTGGATAATTTTGTGATAATTACTGTTAAATACATAATTATCACCACCTGTACTTTTCTGCATTTCATTTCCTTCTCTTACTGTTCACAGTCTCCTCCCCCCACCATGTGTGTGTTATATACAACGCATGCCTGCAACTCAGGATAACACTTCATGTAACTGATTTAAGTGGACTACAGTCCTTGAAAGCTTATGCCATAACAAATTTGTTAAGCTTTTAGTGTACCAGAAAACTTTATGTTTACTACAAGAAACTAGAATTTGATGGGACTGTGGCTTAATACAACTGGAAAGCTCAGAGTTCCTACATGGTTTATTCACTTTGTAGTTGTGGTCAGGCTTCCACCATCACAGTCCTTTGAAGAAGAGACTCCCTCCTGATTTATTTAGGTTATTGGGAAAATACTGTCCTTTGTACCTGAATAGCTCTGCACTGGCAAAGATTTCATTTGCAAAAAGCTGCTTGGAGCCGTGTTTCCCAGATCTTCTTGCACTGTGCTTGCCTTCTGAAGTACAACCGCCTGGACAAAACCAGTTTCATATGTTTACTGTGATCCTGTCCCTTTAAAGCCATTCCTTCCCACTACTGATGGCACTTCTTTTCCTTTTGATGCTAGTGATGAAGACAACAAGCCGCTGCAGGGCAGTCAGACCTCTTTAGATGGCACGATAAAGCAACAAGAAAGTGACGACAGCTTGGTGGACTATGGCGAAGGAGGCGAAGGGCAGTTCAATGAGGACGGCTCCTTTATTGGCCAGTACACAGTCAAGAAGGACAAAGAGGAGACAGAAGGCAATGAGAGTTCAGAAGCCACATCACCAGTTAATGCTATCTATTCCTTGGCATAACGCAATACACTGAAACAACAGCAGCAGCAGCAGCAAGAAGACATATAGCCCGTGTGGGTCGGCAAAGTCACCATCAACAGAAAGCAACTAGGGTAGGACCACAGAGAGCAAACAAAAACCCGACCAGGTGGTCACCAGGGCCATCATCTCTTTCACAAACGAAGCAAATGGCATAGATGCACCGGCTGCCGAAGCAATCTTACTGCAGCTGAAATCTGAGCTGACCCACAAGAGACCAGTAGAAGAGCAGGATGCACAGATTCTACACCCCAGGCTTCAGAACTCGAACTGAAATAAACACCCCTCTATACCCCCTATGTCTAATTTGTGAGATAATGCAACTCCTTTCATTAATAATGTACACAGCTGATTTTTCTTTTATTTTTCTTTTGGTTGTTGTGTTTTTTAAAAGGCTTCAAAGTTATTCTCAGAAAAAGAAATGCCCAAACATGGGGGAAATCTGGAGTGAGAGGGGTGGAGATGAGAGTATAATCCCCCGGTAAAAGCAGCATGAAACCACATTGCGGAATCGGCTACTGGTAAAAACGAGGCTGTTTTATAAACAGGAACCTTGATGGCAATTTATTTCTGTCGGAGATCATTGCAGCCAGGCTCTGGCTTAATAATCCTCACCATGCAAGGTGTAGGATATTCCTTCCTATAAGAAGAAACGGTACTATATTGGGCTTTAGTGTGGAAGCTATACGCATGGGGAGGGGGGGGTACTTGTTGCATTGACCCAAACTGTCTGTGATCTCAGTTAGTGCTATACAAGTATTGGTTCTGATGCAGGTACCGCCGAGGCAAGGTTTTCATCCCTCTGCCCATGCTATTTAGCATCTTTCTCCAAAGAAAGAGTTTAATGGAAACAGTTGCATCTTTCTGCTAATCCAGGGTAGGAACATAATTGGGTTATTGTTTTCCTGGATAAATTATTGGGGGTGGGGATTGTTGTCCATTCTTGCTGAAAATAGTCATTCCTCCCTATGCTCACACGTGGTGTTAATAGCCACTCCGTGAACCTGCATGTAGCAGGAAAATGAGGAAGGGTGACCAGGAAAGAGCAACCAGTCTATGCTTTCCTACCGCTAACCAAAAAAGAATGGTACCCACTAAGAATAAACTAGCCTGGCGTTAAACCCGCCAGCCTCTTCTGTGAAAAGTTCAGGGATTTCCATTCCCTATATGTTTGATGCAAAAGTACAAAGGCACTCAGAATCCACCCTGATTCATCTTTCCATTGTTCCTATCATTTGCATATCAGTCAGGGTTACATATTTTTTTTGGCTTTCAAGGTAAAAGCCACTCTGACACATGCAGGGGCCTCAATTAGCCTAAAAGAGGCTTTTTCCAGTACTGAAATAAGCAGCAGCATGGAGCTCACCCTATCTTGTTAGTTACACATCAAAGGCACTCAAGCTAACTTGCTAACACGCAGCAAACCTGCTTTCCTCAGATACAGATTCTGTTGTGACACTGTTCTTCCATATATGCCTTAAACAGCTTCATGCTTTCCCTGAAGCTTAATAAACTATGAATATTTACCCGTAGATTAAGCCCCTGGTGTGATGGTCTGTAATCTGTCGATGCAGTACAAATAAGGAGGCTTCAGCTTGGTCAGTTGAGAAGTCATGGGTCATCGTAGAAGGTAGAGAGGTCCCCCCCCCCATAATATACAGTATTTATGGAATGCAGTATGTATTCTCTTCACTCCCTGCACTTTCAAAGTCAACAGTATTTAAAGAGAGAGATCTGTCTCCGACAGTTTCGCAGCTGTAAAATAACATTTAGGGAAAACTTCAATAGATGTTTCAGCATCATTGTGAAATGGAAATAGTTGTGACATGGCTGAACTTTCAAACTGGCTTGCCTGAAAGGTAGCTTTGCTAACAAGGGTGTTTCTAATGAATGGGCATAGCTGCAGAGGGGCAGCTAGCCGTCCCCTCTCCAAAAAGTAAATAAATAAAAATACTTAACTGACCAATTGTGCCACAGATAACTCGGTTCTTCCCCCCACCAAACAAAAATCATGGCTACGCCTATGGGCATAACATGCAGAAATGGGGTTTAATGTATTCAGTAAGAGGCTGGGAGACATCGAGACTTAAGAAGAAATCAGCTAAATGAAATCTCAAATGCAAGAAAACTGTCACCAACCCAGGGAAGCTTGTGCTGTGAGTCAAGCCAGGCAACGAAAGGTTGTGGCTTGGGGTTACTGTTCCAAACCACTCCTTAAACAGGCTACAATCTGTTAGTGGTACAGTAAATGTATCTCCTGGTCCTATAGTTTTGCATGCTTAATTACTCCCCTGGTGGATTTGTCCATTTTTTTTACTTTGATTTGATCAAATTAAAAGGATCCCCTAATTCTAACATTGAGATAGGGAGCCTGTGGTCTCTAGATGTTGTTGGACTGCAACTCCTGTCACCCCTGACCATTGGCCATGCTAGCTGGAGTGGATGGGAGATGGCACCAAATGGATGGGTGACCACAGGTTCACCCTCTCATGGTGGCAGAGACGCAACTTGGGACCTTTCGCAAGGAAACACGCACTACCACTGAGAACATACCGCAACACAACTAAATGCAGCTTGCATGCATTTGAACTGTTTGCACAGTGGCACCACTGAAAGTGGCACCTCCCAAAATGCTATACACATGTTTTCCAATCCAGCCCACAAACTACAGATTTCTAGCATTATGTATACTGTCCCTAAACTTAAGGCAGCATTCCCATATAGATGGACCTGGCTAGCTTTGGCCTATCTACAAGTCACAAGATAAAACCAGGCATATGTAGCCAGCTTTATATGAGACCTTTTAAAAACAACCAAATTTAGTCTATCGTACGTACCCAGCAGTGCCTGCAATCCTATTCTGTGCACATGTGTTTTTTCCTCCCAAGCCTCCCTCATACCATCTGTTTGAAAAATATTGTGGCTAAGCGGGTGGGCTAACTTTTAGTGGATGTAGAGATGCCTTGCAGGAGTTTGATGAAAGCTGGGGAAAGATTGAATTTTAACAAAAACATTAAATGGCTCTGTGTTCTTTTAGAAGGCAGTTCTGAAACCAGATCTGACAGGGTTCTGCATGCAATGCTATTTGCAAAACCTGCTCCAGTACCAGGCCATTTGCTTTCCTTTAACTGCAGCAGGAAGAATAAGTCTAACTTACAGTTGACAAAATATTGTTAGTATTTGCCATTATAGTCAGTATACTTACCTCAGGAATGGATTTGTGCTTAAGAGATGAGAGATGAGTTCGGAAGCTACATATCTTGTTATTAAAGCCCTATATAAACGTAACAGAAATAAAAGCTAAGAACACTTGGTGAGATGTTTCTTTATCAGGCTTGAATTCTCTCATAAGGAATAAATCAACTAAATAGGTTCCTTCCCTGAAAAGTCATTGAACTGCCAGTAACTCATTCCTTGTTGTATTCTCTGTGGGCGCACTTGTATAAATGTGGGTATGGTTTTCCCAGTAGAGAGCAAATTGCTCACCCCTGCCCTGGAGCCATTTAAGGATGTGTATTGAGATGGGTTTAGACAAGCTAAGGAAGCATTTCCGAATTATTAGAAGCCTGGACTTTTCCTGCAGCAAACTATCCCCAGTCCAGTATGAGTAGTATGCTATCCCATCCTCTAGTAATGGATGGGGAAGGAGACCTCAGCGGCAAGGGAGAGTTACATATGTGCTCACTGCTTTTTCTTAACTTTGGAATCCATGGGCCCTAATGCGAGAGCACACTGCATTCAAAGAAGAAAACAGCACAAACTGCTGGGGCATTACTACAGAGGGGGACATCTGCTGCTTTATGCCCTTCTTTAAGGGGCTACTGCAGATGTAGAGAACCTTGGGCCTGTCAGATGCTGCTGAACTACAACTCCCATAACCCCTGGCAATGAGCCATGCTTGTTAGGGTTGATGGGAGTTGTAGTTAGGCAGCATCTGGAGGCCCAAAGTTTCCCCACTCCTTGGACTGTGGGGACATTCCTGTACTTCCAAAGGACTCCCAAGCATTGGAAGAATGACGTAATTTGAAAATATCACAAATTGGTGAGAGTGAGGAGATGGCTGTCCCCACTTATGTCTCCCTCTACCCAGTAGATGCTTCCACTATCCACATAGGTGCCAACTCCCTGGGGTCCTGGGTGCTTGGACACCCACAAAATTCCCCATGAAGGGACTGGACACCCACAAATTTAGGTGCCAGGGCCATGCACACTACATGGCACCCATGGTTCCAGGCTCCCATGGTTGTGGGGCCAAGCTGCCACTCCTGACTAGCCACATTCCACACAGCACTAAGAAGTACACATTGCATGCTACCCAGGAGAAAGATTGCATTTCCCAGTTTTAAAATACAGTTTTGAGTGCTGAGAATATGCAACATTCCTATACAGAGTTCTACCTTGAAAACAACAACATATGGGAGTCTGAACAAATGAGCAGCAAAGGCTTTTATGCAAAATGAAAAGAGATCAGCTGGAAAGGCTCTTACCGTTGCTGAGTATTGAGGGAAACCAAACAATGGACAAAATGTGGCATGCATTGACGGCTTCTTTAACCACTGCTATAGAACAGACAGCCATAAGTAGACTTTATTGTGTTTTATTGAAAAGGTTTATATCTCTGTCTCATGCACAGTATTTGAGGTCGCTTCCATCAACAGCAATGCGTTTACAATAAAATAACATCTAAGACTATTGTTAAATGCAACTATGAAACCAGGCACAATGCATATTGTGTTGTAAATACTACTTTTAGTTAAGGTGAACACACCTGATGCCATTTGATCTTGGAAGCTAATGGGTGTTGGAGCTACTTAGCACTCGGATGGGATAAAATATTTGAGAGGGATGTAGGAGGCTTTGTGAAGTTAGGGACAAGACACAAGGTTTCAAATTCCATAGGGTGACTTTGGGGCCAGTTTGATAGTTGACTGGAGCAGAAGACCTGATTGAATAGGCTAAAGAGAGAGTGAACTAAAGAGAGAGAGAGATCCATCTATCTAATTTGAATTCTTCTCTTCCTCCTGTCTTACACCTGATAGCAGGTCCAATTCTGCAACATAATATTCATGATGGTAGGAGACAAGCATTTTCCTGTGGAATTGCCTTTAGCAGTCCCCTTAGCCCCATCCAAGAGACTAACAACCTGAACAAATCTTCACTGACATGTTCCACTTTAAGAATTGAGTGTGGTGCAAGCAACACAGAGAAGTAGGCAGCCATTGTTGAAACATCATCTATAGTCTTCTCGACTGCAAAGGCAGCTGAGATACAGGGATAGGGAACCTGTGGTTCTTCAGATGATGGACCACAACAACTTCCATCATCCCTGACCATTGGGCACACTGCTTGGGGCCGATGGGAGTTGGAGCCCAACATTTGGATGGTCACAGATTCCCCATCCTTATTCTAATCATAAGGACTAGTGAAAGATCACACTGCCAACTTATCACAGCAGATATGGAACCTGTTCCCCTATGCCCATCCTGCATACCAGCCAGATGTAGTAACATCTGACATTTTGAACAGTTTCCTGTTCCTGACTCCAGAGGTTATTGAGGTTTGGCTCATGTAACCACATCAGCTATGCCACTCAGTCACCCATTATACCATTCATGGCTTGTGTTGAAAACTATAATAGGTTTATTTCCATTTTTAACTTTACAAATAAAGATCTGACCCATGTGTCTGTTATGCAGGTCCTTCATGTTTTTGGGAAATTGCAGGTAGTTCCAGATGTTGTCGCCTGCCTTCACTGTTGCTAAGTTGAGCCAGCAAGTTCAAAGAGGAGGCAATCTCTATAGCTTATTTTGTGTGTGGCAGTTTGGCAGTTAAATGAACACCTTCACCTTATGTGGAACATTAGAGTAGGGGAGACACGTATTCTGCCTTATGTGCTGGTGATGCTACAATTACAGCAAAGGAAACATGATCTTGGACAATCCTGACATTGTCTTTCCACTCAATTACCACCCTGTAGAAGTGACCCACAGGTCAACTAGCATAACAGAGTCCTGACCCCTGCCATCGATCTGCCTATAATGACCTGGATTCATGTGTCTAAACAAGATACAACCCTGCTACCTGTCAGGAATATCCGAGGAGAGTGCCAGTCATTGATTTCCATTAGGGCTCAGCTTCTTGTTTACGTGTTTCACCTGACTCATAATGACCTATTGCGGCCTTTCCCCTCATCTCAGCTATAGCAGCTGCAGGAAAGAAAACAAACCTTACTTTCACTTCCTGGAATGTAGAGAATGTGAAATGTGGAATATTGACTTTGACCTATAAAGGAAGCATGCCTTGCACCAGGCTTAATTCTATGCTAGCGTCAAAAGTCTTCAGCTAAGCAATAATAATAATAATGATAGTAATAAAATGTGAAATCCATTTTCTTTTACGCATTGCAGCTCATCTTAAATAAGAAGAGCCAACAAGACTTTTCTGATAGTAAGAAATCCAGAATGTCATGTGGCTCTCCATTTAACCCAGGAGTGCCTCTCTCTTGATCTGTCCCTTTCAAGCAAATTTCATGGTATGATCGCGATGTCAGAAGGCAGTCTTGGGCCCCCACCCCCTCGTGTTGAACCGATGAAAGCGGAGAGACCACCCTTTGCACTATGGAGGTTTCAAACACCACCAACAAATTATTGTACTGCTTTCTGTTTGTTTTGCTTGTTTTTAATTTGTAAATATCCACACTCACACACACCCTGTTCCTTAAAAGTCCTCCCCATTGCTCCAATACATTCTATGTAATTATTTGCCTTCTTTTTAAACAAATAAAAAAAGGACATTCTGTGTTAATCTGCTTTCCAATAGATGAATGCATATCTGAGACTGTAAAGAATGACTTACAGTGAGTAGCTTTACAGACTACGGAGACATGTTTAATATATGGACTGCATGAGCGATTTGAAAAAGGCCAAAATATTCAGAAATGTTTTTGAATCACTGTAAAGAAAACTGATTTTCTTTTTGTATAGAGAACACTAAACATAATAAAAATATTGTTCAGAAGAGATGCCAAGTATGACATTCATTTGTCTCCTACGCAAGAGAGGAAGAATGGCCCCGCAGCTAGGTTGGTAGCTGGAACTTAAAATGGTTAGATAGATCAGTTCCTTGCTCATATCACTGAAGACAGGGCTCTTGAGGATCAGGCTGTAGCTATCATTGCTGAAAATAGCCAAAGACGTTTCTTTTTGAAAAGGAGCAGCAAAGACTAAATAAATAGCTGGCAGAGATGGTTTCACGGGCAAATGCTTTCTTAGCAAATTTCACATGCAAAATGGCTGACTTTCACATGCAAAAAAAAAAGCAGTGCTGGCATAAATGTTGGTATGTTTTGCTCACTATTTTTTCTTCTGTTTTCTGCAGTGCTCGAAGCCAAAAAGCTATTAAATCAAACGTGAGTGATAAAACAGAACACTTTCAATATTAGCTTTCTTGTAACTATGTATGCATCTGCATCAAACAGTTCTGCCATATGTAGTGTTTTGTGGCTTCTAATGGAAATGCTCTGAAAAGTTATACGTCATTTATTTTTAGCATCTGGTTTACTAAGCCCAGTTGGCAGTTGGCTTCCGGAGGCGGCGCGAAACGGCAATGGCGGTCCTCTTCAGCTGCTGAAGAGGGGCTCCGCGGAAAAGGGTCGTGCGCTACGGCACAGCGACGACCCATTCAGAAAATCCACGGGTAGAGTGAGCCCGTGGCCGTGGGATTCGGCGGGTACCAGGAGCTACCTCGGAAACGCAGAAGGGACCCCGTAAGGGGCTCCGGAACGTGGAGGGGGTAGCGGTGCTGTGAATCCATCGCTCTTTCCGCGGAAGTGAAGCCGCGCGGCTACTGCTGATGAGCGCTGACCTTTCTTCTTTGAACATTTGATTGGAAACAACATACTCGTGAGTAAGAGATTTGAGACTTTATTTGAACAGTAAAATTGTGAATTTCGGCTGAAAGCGGGAGACGCTAAAAAGGAAGTCAGTCTTCCGTCCCTGTTTAAAGTGCTGAGCAAAGTCTTTTTAAAACGGAAGCATGGAAAGGAGTTAAAAAGAACCTGGAATTTACCCTGCAAATTCGGAAACGACTGTCAAAAGTTAAAGACAAATTAAGACTGTATTATAAGTGGTCAGAGTTTGGGTTATCCCTCTTTCCCTTTTGTGGATTATAAATGTTAAGAGACCCAGCTCTCGGGCTGGCTGGATACAAAGTAACATCAGACTGTGGTGACTGTGTATAGGGATACAAAGTTTCAGCGGGCTATTTTGCAAGTTATAAGAAAGGAACTGTTGCAAGCACCTTCGTAAGGATCTTCTATACTCTGCAGTTTAAAGGGAATTTAGAGGGTTCCCCCCCTCTGTTTTGGATTTACCCTACTTGGGAACTTAAAGGAAAATTTCCATCTTTCCTCTCTAACTTCTGGGGTGCTCCCCCTGCTGGATTGTAGAACTATAAGTCTCTGAGAACTGCTGGTTGTTTTGGAATTTTTTTTCTTTTTTTGTGTCTGGATGTTTACTTTTTGGATTGCCTTTCCCATGGGATTTACAATTTGACCTTGAAACATAGACAGCTGTGGAATGAGTGGTGCAGGAAAAACAAGGGCCGGCAAAAAAGCAAAACAAGCTGAACTATTGCAATTAACTTTGCCTGTGCAGCATCGTAGGTCATCAGTCCCAATTGTGACGGGTCTGCAAGAAGGACAATCTAAACAGCCAGTTTTGGAAGATATGGCTGCAGGAGGGCTAGACCCTATCTCTAAAGAAATATTGGACCAACTGGCAGCTTTAAATAAAAAAGCTGATGAACAAGCGGCTAAATTTGACCAGGTGACAGCTACAATTAATAAATTGACAGACCAAGTTGCTCAAAACACACAGGCGATAGGAAATATTGAAAAGACTTCAACAGAGAGTCGAAAATTAGCCGAGGAAGCAAGTGCAAAAGCAGACCTAAATACAAAAAGGATTGAGGAACTAAGAGGAGAAGTAAGACCACTGAGTAGACAAGTCACTGAACAGCAGGCCTACCTGTCTATGGCGGAGCTGAAAAGCAAAGAAAGCAATCTTAGCCTTAGAAATATCCCAGAATCAGAAAAGGAAGATCTGATCAGCTTTTTGACTGCAGAAATATCCAAGTTCTGGGGTTTGGCAGAAGAGAAGGACTTTAAAATTGTCACCGCCTTTAGACTGGGAAGAGTGGCCAAAAAGGATAAACCAAGAGATTGCTTGGTCATATTGAGATCTAAGCAAGAAAAAGACAATATACTCGGCCTACATTTTAAAAATTCATTGGTGATACAGGGAAAGACAGCAGAAATCTTCAGAGACATACCAAAACAGCTGTTGGACTTAAGAACTACATATAAAGATCTGGCAAGATTACTCAGAAACAACACAATTCCTTACAGGTGGGAATTCCCCCAAGGCCTATCTTTCAACTGGAAAGAGAAGAAGGTAAGAATTAGAACAGCGGAGGAGCAAGAAAAGTTCCTGAACGATCACGGGGAGGACCTTCGGAAAGGAACAGCAGGTACCTGGCCACCCCCCTTGCCTGGTCAAAAAGATCCACCTCTAGGAATAGACGACAAGGGAGACAACCCTATTGGCTGACAAACTGATCCAGGATGTCTCTGCAGCTCTTCAGTTGGAACATTCATGGTGCAAATTCCCCTGAAAAAAGGAAAAGGATTTTTCATATATTGAGGAAAGAACAACTAGACGTCATTTGTCTTCAAGAAACTCATGTGACCAGGCTCCACAGAAGAGTATTAATTAACAAGAGACTAGGCCAAGAATTTATTTCATCAGACAAAGTCAAGAAAAGAGGAGTAGTGATATATGCTAAGGAGAGCCTAGCACCAAAATTTGTGTTTAAAGATGAACAAGGAAGAATTCTGGCGATTGAAATACAAACACAAGGAGAAAAATTCCTGATAGTAGGAATCTACGCACCGAATGAGGGGAAATCAGAATTCTACAAGAAGCTGCATGAGACAATGCTGGACCATGTTGACTATAATAACATCATTCTGATGGGAGATATGAATGGGGTTGTCTCCACACATATGGACAAGTCTCAAAACCAAAACTTGACCAAAGATGGCAGACTACCAAAGAC
Organism: Podarcis muralis; assembly: GCF_964188315.1. Lineage (NCBI taxonomy): Eukaryota > Metazoa > Chordata > Lepidosauria > Squamata > Lacertidae > Podarcis > Podarcis muralis. The sequence goes on from NC_135659.1 coordinate 60,771,691, forward strand.
TTTTTTTGAACTTACAGACAATATGGACTTGATTGACATTTGGAGGGTAAAGAACCCTCTAGGTAAAGAGGGAACATTCTTTTCTGAGGCCCACCTATCTTGGACACGAATCGACCAAATCTGGATATCTAGAGGACTGGCACCTAAGACCAAAAAAATTGAAATCTGCCCCAAAACTTGCTCCGACCATAACGCCTTGAAAATGGATTTGAGACTCACACCAGCTGGATCCTTCAGATGGAGAATGAATGACTCTTTGTTTAGAGATCAGGAGATTGTAAAGAAGGCCCAAAAAACGATGAAAGACTTTTTTGAAATAAATTTGAACACTTCGGTGGAAAAGAAAACAATCTGGGACGCAAGTAAAGCTGTTATGAGAGGTTTTCTGATACAACAGAACACTATTAGGAAAAAACTCTGGAATGGTAAAAAGGACAAGATTTTGGAAAAGATAAAGGACGGAGAGAGAAGGTTGAGACTTAACCCAAAATCAAAAGAAGTTTTAAGAGAAATAAAATTCCATCAAGCACAATATGTGAAACTGATAAATCAAGAAGTTGAATGGAAAATTAAACAGATGAGACAAAGATCATTTGAATCGGCAAATAAATGTGGGAAGCTGCTTTCATGGCAGCTGAAAAGGAGACAAAAATTGAACTTTGTTACCAATCTAGAGGTTGAAGGAGAATGTATTCAGAAACCAGAGGAAATTAGAAAGTGTTTCCAGAAATATTTTAAAAAATTGTATACCCAAGGACCCCAAGTGGAGACTGAGATAAATAAATTTTTAAAAAGCTACGGCCTGGAAAAATTAACACAAGATAAACAAACAGCCCTGAACTATAAAATAACACAACAGGAAATCGAAAGTTCCATTCAGAACATGCAATTAGGCAAATCCCCGGGCCCAGATGGACTTACCTCCAAGTATTATAAGACATTGAAGGAATATTTGATTCAACCACTGATGGAGGTATGCAACCAAATTATGGAGGGGAAGGGGGCACCAGAATCGTGGAAAGAGGCATTCATTACTTTGATACCAAAATTGGAATCCGAAAAGACTCAACTTAAGAACTATCGTCCTATCTCACTCCTAAATGTGGATTACAAGATTTTTGCTGATATTTTGGCAAATAGATTGAAAAAAGTTTTAAATGAAGTAATTCATAAAGACCAAGCAGGCTTCCTCCCCGGCAGACATTTGTCTGACAACACTAGGAACATTGTGGATGTCCTGGAACTACTACAGACAAACTTGAATACGAAAGCAGTTTTGATATTCATAGATGCGGAGAAGGCCTTTGACAACATATCTTGGAAATTTATGAAGAAAAATTTGGAAGGGATGGGAGTGGGAAGGGCGTTTCAAAATGGTATTGAAGCAATTTATTCAGAACAAAAAGCTAAATTGATAGTAAATAATGTGGTGACAGAGGAGTTTAAAATTGAAAAAGGAACACGACAGGGGTGCCCCCTATCACCCTTGCTATTTATTTCTGTCCTGGAGGTGTTGCTGAACTTGATTAGGAAGGACCAGCGGGTGGAAGGAATACAGGTCGGAGGAAAACAATATAAACTGAAGGCCTTTGCAGATGATTTGGTTTTGACATTACAGGAGCCAGAACCCAGTACAAAAAGAGCTTTAGAACTAATCTCTGAGTTTGGTCGGGTGGCGGGATTCAAGCTAAATAAACAAAAAACTAAGGTTTTGGTGAAAAACTTGACACCTTTAGAAATAGAGGGGTTTCAGAAGGAAACGGAGCTAAATGTGGTTAAAAAAGTGAAATACCTGGGGGTTAATTTGACTGGGAAAAATTTGAACTTGTTTAAAGATAATTATGAAAAATGTTGGTCTGAAATTAAAAAGGACTTAGAAATCTGGTCAAGATTGAAACTTTCCTTGTTGGGAAGAATTGCAGCAGTTAAGATGAATGTATTGCCAAGAATGCTGTTTTTGTTTCAGGCCCTGCAGATCGTGGACAGGGTGGAGTGTTTCGGAAAGTGGCAGAGGGACATTATGAAGTTTGTCTGGCAGGGCAAAAAGCCCCGAATAAAATTTAAAATATTAACAGATGCAAAGGAAAGAGGGGGATTTGCCCTGCCGGACTTAAGGTTGTATTATGAAGCTGCATCCCTCTGCTGGATGAAAGATTGGTTTTTGCTAGAAAACACTGATGTCCTAGATCTGGAAGGGTTCAACAATGCTTTTGGATGGCATGCATATCTGTGGTACGACAAGGTAAAGTCTCACAAGTTATTTAAAAACCATATTGTCAGGAAATCTTTGTTTATTGTCTGGACTAAATACAAGGACTTACTCGAAAACAAAACTCCGAGGTGGCTGTCACCAATAGAGGCTAAGGCCACAAAAATACTTAATATGGGGGGTGGCTGGGCAAAATACTGTGAAATAATAGAAAAAGTAGGGGACATTTGGAGGTTGCAGAGCTTTGAAATATTGAAAGGAAAGGTGCGAGACTGGTTTCATTATGCCCAAATTTTAGAGATCTTTAAAAAGGACAAAAAAATTGGTTTCCAGGAGGAAAAATCAAAATTAGAGTCAGAACTACTTGAACCTAAGACGAAAGTGCTTTCAAGAATGTATAACTTGTTGCTTAAATGGAATACTCAAGATGAGACAGTTAAATCAGCCATGATAAAATGGGCACAAGATATTGGACACAACATTATGTTTGAAGACTGGGAAAGGTTATGGACCACCGGTATGAAATTTACGGCATGTAGTGCCTTAAAAGAAAATATTATGAAAATGATGTACAGGTGGTACATGACCCCAGTCAAACTTGCAAAGATATATCATTTGTCTGATAATAAATGTTGGAAATGTAAGGAGGCTGAAGGAACATTCTTTCACCTCTGGTGGACATGCCCGAGGGTGAAGGCTTTTTGGGAAATGATTTATAACGAGTTGAAAAAGGTATTTAAGTATACCTTTCATAAGAAACCAGAAGCCTTCCTCCTGGGCATTGTGGGCCAGAGAGTGCTAAAGAAAGATAGAACTTTCTTTCTATATGCAACTACAGCAGCAAGAATCCTTATAGCCAAATACTGGAAAGCACAGGAGTTACCCACACTGGAAGAATGGCACACGCAACTGATGGACTACATGGAATTGGCTGAAATGACCGGCAGAATCCGAGACCAGGGAGAAGAAGCAGTGGAAGAGGACTGGAAAAAATTTAAGGACTATTTACAAAAACATTTTAAGTTATATGAATGTTGAGAATTTGCTAAGTTTTGAGAAAAACAAGCTTCAGTATTGAGATTCGGAAATGATTGAAACTAAGTTATGTTTGAGAAAAGTTTAACTTTTAGAGTAAATAATTAGATGAAAATACAAATACACATGAAACAAGGTTTTAATTTGCTGTTGATTTTTATTGTAAAGAAAGCAGGGATGGAGGATGTGGGGAAGTCCAGTTGATGTTGAAAAAGGATCTGAAAAAGTGAATCTTTTTCTTTTTTGTTTCTTTACTTTGTAAAAAAAAAAAAAAAAAAGCTCTTGTTGTGTTATTGACGATGTATTAATGTTGTACTTTGACCCTGGAAAACAAAGCAATAAAAAATATTAAAAAAAAAAAAATACTAAGCCCAGTTGGCAAAATCAACACCAGGTTGGAAGAAATTAAAGTTAACTGTATATTTGCTGTCAGTTGGCTAGTAATATTAATGGTGATGATTACTTATATAATTCCTGGAATGTTCAAGGTACTTCATCCCCATCGTCTCAGAACATCCCTACAAAAACCCTGCAAGGTAAGTTGGCATATCACAAATTGCCTGATATTGTGCACGCTAAAATGTAAGATCCATCACTTACAAACAAGCAATTATTATGGGAGAATGCTAAAAGGAGGTTCTGATGGGCTACAGTTTCCCGTGGCAAGTACACAAACCAGGAAACTCACATCATCTTTGGGTGGTATAGTGTGGCCACTTACGCAAAATCAAAGGGGAAAAAGAGGACATAGTTGCATAAAAATTGTATACGTTGATTTTTATGCTTAGGCACAAATTTAAAAAATGATAACTCTAACTTAAATAGAAATACAGTAAAGCTCACCATTGTTGGGAAGGCTGTGCTCAGGTGATCTTTGTGCCTGCTCAGTTTGTTTTCCAGATGTTAAGTGTCAATGGGCAACTTCAAGGCTGCTTCTTATGCTTCTTTCACTTTAAACAGGACTTGGACTGGATAGTCCTTCAAATAGAGCACTGCCTTCAAATGCCCTGTAAAGTAGGACACTTGGCCACCCTGGGGTAGTATGGAGTGAAACCACCTTTTGATACAAGGGAGATAAACAAAAAGTCAAAAGCTACCCCGATGCTTGAAAACATTGCAAGAGTGGTTTTCAAAGGCTGTCCTCCCGAGGTGCAGCTAACGATCTGTACTGCTTAGGTCATCTCTCTGCCCTTCTGCCATTTCGAAATGGCATATGCTACCTGACAAACGACTGCAAGGGGAAATCATATAGGTGATGCATAAGCAAGCGTCCATTTACAAAAGAGCAAAGCCAGCTGCCAATAAATGTACAGGAGCCGGAGAAGGTTTGAGTGAAATCTTGCCTTCTGGAAAATTATATTAACAGATGGAGCAGCCCAGAGATTGGAAGACCCTGGTGCTCTGTTAAATGGTTATGGGTGTTTCTTCCTACACCCCCCCACCCCCCAAGTGCTGCTCTCTGTTCAGTAGCTGCACAGCTTCCTTTTCATTTGAAAATCCGCTCAGTGATGTGAAAAAGATCGCTTGCAATGGATGATTAGAAGATGGGGAGAATGGAGGGCCTTTTCTGTCAAGAACTCAGAATGCAAAATGCTTTCAAAAAGGCAGGCGTTCTCATCTGCACTCTGAAGGCGCAGTCTCCCTCCCCAGTCCCCATTCAATCCATGCTGATGACAACCCACTCAAGGGGTGTCACGTTACCATAATAGTTAAATATCATTTCACTCCCCAAGGCAATCCAGTTAGATCCCAGCTGCTCTCTATTTCAGGAATAGCACAATCTAAGTAAAAGCCTACGAAATAGACCTTATATTGATTGCTCCTGTGAGCTTCTGCCTGTTCCTTGGTTTTTCATCCCATGGATCCACTTAGATAACAGCCCCATTGTACCTAAGAGCTGAGCTCTGCTTGGCAAATGAACACTAGGTCATGACTTTAGACAAAGAAGGACTTTGTCCATCCCAGAATTCTCATTCCAAAATATTACACTGCTCAGTGTCCATCACACCAAGGAATACAGATTCATTTTCTACTATTTTATATCTCTGACTATGAATATAGTGAGGGTCTAACAAGAACATACAAAGATCCCCACTAAATTAAGCCAGTGGCCCATCTAGTCCAGAATCTTGTTCTAACTGACCAGCTAGATACCCCTTGAGAGGTCTCAAATTGAGATGCTCCTGGATAATCAAGATTCCCAATGTTTGGGAAGAATTCAGCTAAGTAGTTGGCATTCATGGAATGAGGTCTGTTCATGCAACAGGACTTTTATCCCTTCTCCATTGCTCAAGCCCCCTAAATCTACTCTGGGGGGTTGGGGAAAACCCAGAACAGGTTTGGGGGAGGTCTGTGGGATGAAAGTCCTACTGCATTTTTCACACACATACCCCACTGAATTCCACCCTTAGTTTTCTCTGATGATTTGTGGGCAACTTATACTAATTGACTACCTGGGGCTCCCCACCTGTGTCCATTCCTAATTCTCTAGAAAAAAATATTATTGATGCAAATGCTTATGAGAGCTGGTGTAGTGGCTAAGAGAATAAACAATGAATCTGGAGGTCCCTAGCTCAAATCTCACCTCTACTGTGAACTAACTGTATGGCCTTAAGAAAGCCGCCGCCGCTGCCCCTGCCCCTGCAAAATGAACCATAGGAAACCTGACTTACCTTGCAGGGTTGCTTGTAAAGATTACAAATAGATAATGCATCTGATGCACTTTGAAAACTTGAAAGCTCTGTACAAGTACAATATAAAAATTGTAGGTGACCTTTTAAAAGAAGTATCTTGCCTTCCCTCGCACATGAAGAATGATCTTCTAGAATGATTTTTGCTATGAAACTTTTGTGTCATATAAAAACAAATAGTACACTTCTTGCTTCAGAAATATTGTTTTTACCCTTATGCAAATGTGTGCAAATCTAAATCATTACATGGAAGAAGGAACTCTCAACTTGCATGATGAATCCTGAAGATGTATCTCTTTACGCTGCCCTTTGACACATCAGACAGACAGATAGATGGACCCATCCTATTCTTATGACTGTAGTTTGTTTTAAACTGTTTATAATATTGTCCTTTTTCATTGCTTAAACTCTTCACTTTATGGCCTGCCACCACTGCCGCCCACCCTCTGTCCCCTGAGTTTGTCTCCTCATTTTTTACCTAAGGCTGGCCCCTGGAGTGTTTTATGATCTTGAAGGTCCCTCCATATACTATGAGTCTCTGAAAGCAAGGGAAACATGAAAGCATGTTAAATTGACGTCTCTTATAGCTCCTTTTCAACCCAGATCTCCCTCCTCCATTTCAGGCCTGGCAAATGAGCTGTATGCAGTGCCTCTTCTCCCCTTATCTTGGCCAGCACCATGCAGCTCTCCTCCTCCTACTCTAGCCTTCCTCTGTGCAGCTCTTAACAGCAGGATCCCAAGGGCAAAGCCTTGAAGTGGTGGGGGTGGGAAACAGAAGAGCCTATTTAGCTAATGAAGTTGTAATTGCTTCAGATCTGACTAATCGGATGAAGATATCAGAGTCTCCCACACCCCGTTCAGCTCCAGCGATGCCCAGGCAAAACAAGGCTCTGGGAAGGAATTGGTTTCTTTTACAAATCCCAGCAGCCTAGGATTCTTTCAACAAGCTTGTCAGGTCTCAGGGCTTGATATGGCGTTTTAGCTGCCTCCTCGGGCTCTCCAGGGAGGAGAAAAATATCAGATTGAAGGGCTAGCATAAGCAGACAAGTTCCTTTCTACTTGGCTCAAAAGGTTCCACTGTTCACTCTATCTGCCCATCAAACTCCACCCTGAACCACCAAGCACATTCAGCCTCCTCTAGTCTCCATCCTACTGGTCTTCCAGGCACCATCTCTTTACACCAAGATGCTGCCCTGCAGAAATGCACAGGAAGTGCCAGATAGCAGTTTGGCTATGGATTAGAATGGGATGGGATGGGATGGGATGGGAACCTGTGGTGCTCCATTGAATGCCACCCAAAAACCCATATGAAGGAAGAACAGGAGTCTTGATGTTGCCCATCAACTGCTAGAACCTGGACAGTAGACTGAGAAAATGCACATCACCTGGTCACACAGTTTCCCCCACTAATTACATATTTCAGATGATATAGATAGATAGATAAATGATAGATAGATAGATAGATGATAGAGAGATAGATATAGATAGATGATTGATACATACATACATACATACATACATACATACATACATACTTGGCATCTGTCTGTCTCAAGATACACTGGAGTGCACCTCCAAGGGGGAAATCAAACCACTGGAGAATCACAGCACCTGCCGTGGCTGCAGAGACCGGCAACTCATAACTGCTGCCTCCCACATTGTTTTCGCTATGTTAGCAGCACCGAAGTGACCTCTCCAGGGCACAAGCCTGGGCAGTGTGTATGGAGGTCCTCAGCTGCCCAGACAACAAGACAATGGGCTTCGTTGATGTGGTCCAAAGGAAAGCAGAGCAATACGTTTGGCAGCAGCTTGGCTCCAGGAGTTGTCAGAAGGAAGTGTACAAGGCGCCATTCAACCGTTTAAAGGCTCCACTCTGGATTTGTGAAGGGTTTACTCCTTAGACCTTTCTTCTCTCAAAGGCATCGGGTATGGATTTTAACTCAGGGTTTACTCCTGAAGCCTTTTTGACAAATAACTGCAAGGCATCAGAGATCTGGGATCAGAGTATTTCTTCTCTTACATGGCTCCCTTCCCAGGTTGATGAGCCCCATCTGCCCCTCACTTCCCTCTACAACACATGCAGAAACCACCTTCTTGACCATTAGACCCACTGTTGGCCTCATCTGTTGGCCTCATCTACCAGAGCCTAACTTCACAGGCAAGGGGAAGTCCTTAATGCACAGAGGGTTTGAGACACATCAACTACTCTCACCTGGTTTAGCTGACCAGTTAAAGCTGTTTCCCAGGGTGTGGCTATGGTCACATGCTGACAGCTTCTAGTAGCCGCAGGTGAGAGCTGAGTGCAGGGTGGGGACCAAAGGTGGACAGATTACCCCAGAAGAAGCCTGGCAGGTACTACCCCTCCCCTAACACCCCATACACATCAATATATGTACATCAGTCTATGCCAATCTGTCTCCTCTTTTGTCACCTTTCATCCTCTTTTTTGTGATGCATGGGAAACCACCTTACTATAAACACAAATCAGCCAGACAGAAACATAAGGAGCTGCAATGAAGGGAATTAAAAGATACCAATAAAACAGACAAGGTTTTTCTTGTACACAGACAAGCCATTATGAGGGGGAGGGGGAAGGATGGAGTCTGTTCTGGTTCTAGAGAAATTACTTCTGAGCGTTTGCTGTGCTGGGTCTCTAATCTTTCTCTCACACAAACACTGTGTGAAACTTTTATGGAGGAAGCAGAAGACATTTATTAGTAGAGGCAACTGAACAGGGAATGGAACTGGCCTCGTCTTCATGATCGATGCCGGCAGAGATGTTCGCGGGCATTAGCTTGAGCCACTCTTTAAGGCAAAATAACCTTCCACGTTCTCCTCTGACCTCAGCCTACTCCGGTGGGAGTTTGGATTGATTCCAATTCTCCTTCAGATTGCTCTTTCTGGCACAAAAGAAGTAAGCAGGCAATTTACCACCATCCTTCGTTCACCAGTCAGATTCTCAAGAGATATTCAGCTGAATGTCCATCCATCCCCTACTTGTTCCCTTTGTGTCTCACACAATACACTAAAACGAAACCTGCAATTGTCTGCATGCTTACTGCGTAACTCAGCAGGATTTGTTTCTGAGTAAACATGTATAAGATTGGGCTATATGTGTTGTTCTTAAATTTAAAACAGCAGTATACTTTAGTCAGAACACCTTTCATATTTGATGGGGGCATATCCAATTCTTGCACAAAAGGAAGGGGGATGTTTTGCAGGTAAAGGACCCCTGGACGGTTAAGACCAGTCAAAGGTGACTATGGGGTATGGCACTCATCTCGCTACAGGCTGAGGGAGCCGGCGTTTGTCCGCAGACAGCTTTCCGAGTCATGTGGCCAGAATGACTAAACCGCTTCGGGCACAACAGGACACCGTGATGGAAACCAGAGTGCACAGAAACGCCATTTACCTTCCCACCACAGCAGTACCTATTTATCTACTTGCACTGGCATGCTTTCGAATTTCTAGATTGGCAGAAGCTGGGACAGAGCAACAGGAGCTCACCACTGTTGCACAGATTCGAACTGTCAACCTTCTGATCAGCAAGCCCAAGAGGCTCAGCGGTTTAGACCACAGCACCACCCAGGCCCAGAATAATTCTGTCCAGGATAATTCTAAGCTGTGTGACCACATAATGTAAACAAGAGTTATACACGGGCAGACTGAATTAAAATATGTTGGTTTGTTTGTTTTTTAAAGGGAATGGACAAAAATATTGGGGGGGGGGGGGGAGAGAAAGCCACTAAAGAGAAGAGACAAGTACTTGAGAAAAGAGGCATCTTTGTGTTCATTTAATGTGGTGTGTGTGTTTCTTGTATATAGGAGTCAGTAGATAACACAGTTGGTGGTGCTGTCAAAGTCGAACTTCAGGGCAGATTTCCAGGGCCCGCAATGAGTGGGAGAGTCCCCAAACAGGGATAACTTGGGTCTTACAGCTTCTTGAAGGAAGTAATAACCTTTACCGTCAAAACAGGAAATGGGTCTCCATAAGATCATTGACTCTGTGCTGTCAGTCCAGTCTAACATTACCTAACTGTACCACTGATCTCAGTGACTAGTTGATAAAGAAACAAGTGGCTAGGAAATGAGCTATAGAATAAACTTCTCTATTTATCATTGCCTTCCTACATAGGAGGTGAACCCTGACGTCACAGGGCCATTCTCATGTAATACAATCTCTCAAAGCAAAAGGAGTGTGTACTTTTGAAGTGTCTGCCATTGATACAGGGTCATGCAAGTGCATTAATTACTCCTCTGAAATGGCCAGCCATTACAAAATGGACCGTCCCGTGACCATTGATCAATTACGTTATTAAGAAACTGACAATGGTGAAAGGGTGGGGTCTGCCAGATAGAATGGAAGGTGAGAGGTCTCTTCTCAAGCCGCCTTCTTCCCACTCTGTGCTGCAGGTCAGTCCTCACAGGTCAGAGAAATCTGAAGTTTCCATCTGTGTGATTAGCTGTCTGGCAGGAGGCACCTGACAGAAACACATGGGTCTATCCATCTTCTCCTAGATCATCCTGAGAGCAGCATTCCAAGAGATGGTGTGAGGAAATGGAGAGGGGGGGCGGGTGAATCCTTCTGGGAGCAGCATTAGATTTCACTGCTTTCTATACCATTTGCTGCAACAGAATTATTAGCACAGGAGAGTGAATGGAGAAGCCGTCAGAGCAAGGTTATATGACACAACTCAGGACAGAAGGAACCTACAGCTGTCTCTAACTAAAAGATCCTTCAGGAAAAGGAGCCACACAGATTGCATGTGTTGATTTACTATGTCCAGATGTCCCAGATGTAAAGGAAACCAACAGCATGTTCCTTGGAGAGCCCCTATAGTAACTGTTCATAATGAAAACAGCAAAGAAGGAAGTTTTCCAATAATACACTTTTTGTGATCCAAGGCAAGCCAAGTCACCTCCATGCATGCATCTATTTATTTGTTTACATCCATATCCCTGCATTCCACCACAGAACTCATAGTTTTTCACCACCACTTTTACCCTTTCAACAACCTTGCAAAATGGCTTGTGCTTTGAGGGACAACAACTGGCAGAAGATGAGATTCATGCTGGCTTGAACCAGGGTCTCCCCAGATCTAGTCCAGCCCTTTAACCACTACATCACACTGTCCGTCTGCAGCACCTGTATCCTTCCTAGTGTGTCTGGAGCGCTTTGATAACATGTAAAAGCAGAGCACAGGCACGTTATTACTGCACTGGAAATTGAATACAGAAAACTTTTTTGCAATGTCACAAAAAGGTACATGGGCAGAACTCCTGCCAATCCAACATTTGGGAATTTTGGGCTCCTTCTGTTTCGAGAAAGTTTGCTGATTCCCCCACTATTGTCGCCACCCCAAAGAACTCCACAGATTTGTCCCAGTCGACAAGATGGCAGCTATATAGCTTACCCAGGAGATGCAACTACTTAGTTTTTTGTCGTGATCTAGAAAACCAATGGGTGAACTGAAGATCTGGAAAGATTGCAATAAAGGAAGTGAAACATAGAATAATAAGAATTGTAGAGTTGAAAGAGACCCAAGGGTCTGACCCCCTGCAATGCATCCTGACGGAAGACTCAAGGTGATCGGACAACGATCTCACTGACTGAAGACCCTAAACAAAGACCAAATACAACAGCACTAGAAGGAGCAGGCAAAACATACATTTGCAAAACAGACATGAGTAAACCTGAACTGTAGCTGTGGCCTGAAAAAAGGCTTGTTGAAGCCTTAGCTGGCTACATCTGGCCCACCCATGAGACAGGCTGAAGCAGCTGCCTCAGGCAGCAGAACCCAAAGCAGCAGCATCTTCAGGGGTGCTGCCACACAATCCAGGAAAGGGAGGTTTCAGGCTTTGGGGACAGGGGTGTAATACCTTCCCAGTTCTCCTCAGGCAGTGAAATGGGATGCACTGCCCCTGGCCCAGCCCTGATAGGTTTCAACATCACTCACCTGTGCAGAGCTCCCCATTCCACATGCCAAGAATTCTGGGGCAGGGAGAGACTTAGTCAATCTGGGATCTACTAAGTTTGGATTGCAATGTAAGGCTGCAAATATATATACCCACTTACCTGGGAGTAAGCCCTAAGGAATTCAATGGGAAATCTTTCTGAGATGTGTAGACATGTATCTGTCCATGTATAGCTAAATAGCTAGATAGCTAGATAGACAGACAGACAGACATGTACATACATGCACACCATAATACATGCACGCACTTTTTCCTATAGACAGAAAAATGTAAGGCTGCAGTCATGTTGTAGTTCAGGTGGTCACCAGCAGGTGGCCACACCAACTCCAGTGTCACAACAAAATGACATGTGGGCAGAAAAGCCAGCAAGCAATGCAGGTGACAGGCAGCCCAGGTAAGCTGTTTAACAGGGGGTGGAAAAGGAAGCACTTTGCCAAGTCACTCTGAAATGGCAGCCCCTCACTATTAAATGCTGCTGGCAGTGGCGTAGCGTGGGTTGTCAGCACCCGGGGCAAGGCAAGTAATTTGCGCCCCCTAACCTGTCCCTCCCCTAGATAGTCCCTCGCTCTCTCTCCGCATCGCACCGCACACCTGGCACCCCCCCTTCCACAGTGGGCGGCGACCCGGCAGCTCGGATCGGATTCGCACAGCCAGCACTGCAGTGAGAGAGAGAGAGTGAGCCAGGTAGGGGCAGAGAGCTGCGAGTGCGAACGCCCCCCCCAGATGTTGCGCCCGGTGCGGCCGGCCCCCCTGCACCCCCCACGCTACACCACTGGCTGCTGGAGTGAGTTTTCTCAGAAGGGGAGAGGTGCTTCAGAAAGCAGTTTCTGACGTGCCTCCCACCCTCCTTTAAAAGGGGTTGGGGCAAGCTGTGGGGGAATAGGCAAGGAAATGGGTGTGGTATAAAGGCAGGGGATTTGGTCAGGTGTAAAGGGATGAGGGATTAGGCAGGTGTGGTGAAAGAGGGTTGGCAAGGGATTGACGGGTAAGCGTGGTTCATGAGCAGAGCAGGCAGGGGCAGCAGCCCCTTCTCTCTCTCTCTCTCTCTCTCTCTCTCTCTCTCTCTCTCTCTCTCTGTGTGTGTGTGTGTGTGTATCTATATAGTTATTTCTTACTTTTCCTTCCAGCAGGACAATACAGCATCTCCCTCTGCAGAATGATAGGAAGTAAACCCATTAATATTTGAGATATTATTACAGCAATATGAATCACTCGAAAGCTGGCCATAAAAAACACTTGCAGTTCATCGTCTACTGGGAGCTGACAAGTATTCTCTAAAGACCAGATCTCTAGGGCAACAAGAAACAATATTTCCTTGCTACCATGTGTACTACTAGCGGCACCGGCCTCACGCAATCCTCACTTGATCACATTTCAGAAAAAGTCTACATGACTGCCCCCACTTTTTCAGGAGCTCATTTGTAAGATTTAAACTCTCTCTCTCTCTCTCTCTCTCCCCCCCCCCCCCGCCTCACTCTTCTACAGCCCCAAGCAACTGCTTGCTTATTGCAGCTTCATGGAAAGGTCTTCTGTCCTGCACAAAATGTTTATGGGATGAGAAATCTCTTTAACAAACACTTATGCATTTTAATGCAAGTTGAAATAAGTGTAACATTTAACATGCTTAAGTAGCTTTCAACACGCTGATGAAGATTTTATGATGTTTTTAACATGCTTACACATTATTAATTTTTATTGCATTTTTACTCTGCTTGTAAATTGCTTTGGGTTTTTTTTGTAGTGGGAAGTAATATATAAATTTGTTGGCCCTGTCTAAATGTCAGGACTGGTCCCAGCACAACACACACAGCAGAGCAAAAACAAACCAAGAAAAGAACAAAGAAGAAAGAGGATCTGTGTGGCAATTTCCTCCATCACAGTAAACACAGAAGTGTATAGAACTGCAGTTTGTGCCTCACAAAGCAATGCAAATCAAGAATTTAATCTGTTGCATTGCCTGATACCTCACTACTGTAGACTTCAAAATACATTGGTTTACCAGACAGTGCATTTATGCAACCTTATCTCTGACTTCTCCAAATGTTTGGGGGGGGTTGAGAGTGGGGGGGGAGCCTCCAGATGCACAGAAAACCCCATTTATTAAACTTTATTAAACATATTTAATGTTTATTGAATATCTTATTTAGGGACACTATAGGTGCAACCAGTTCGTCTCTTGGGTCTCAATAACCTTTTTTAACAAAGCTGGGGCCTAAAGCATCAAGTTGGTTGCACCAAAAAGTGCCTCCAAAGAAGATATTTGAAACTTTTGGGGTTCAATAAACATATTTCTCTTCTTCCATGCCATTTCTATATTTGAAGCCTATTTTGCATTGTCCTCCCCTCAGATTTCAGCCGAATCATCCTGCACCCCTAACTTTTGAAAAGCATCAGCCAAAGGGCTGCCATTAAAGGAGCAGGCTCTTTTTACCTCACTATGTAGTTTGAGAACTAATGTTTTAGTGTTCATATGGGACATATTCCATACACAAGGCTCACTACATGCCATGGCAAATCACATTTGCACATCTGGCTGCCTATTAGAAAGAGCTCTCTCCTCTGCAGCTGCATGGCAGCAGACTGGGCTGAGCAGACTGACTCAGCAGCAGTGAGGAAATGCTGCTCTCTGCACATGCTCCAACACACTTTCCAATCTCAGAAAGAAATAAAACACTAGCCTGTTATTTTGGGAAGCACAGACTTCTGGGCATGAATTCTGGGTTCCACATTAAGCACTGAATGTGGTTATCCGGTCCATGTTAACAGGATCCTCAATAAAGTTAGCAGGGGGACAATCCCCAGTGGGATTGCCCACCTTGAGACAGATAGCTATAGAGATAGAAATAGATAATAGATGATTTAGGTCAAGGGTGCCAACTAGAATAAAATATTGGGAAGGCCAGGTAAGCCCTGTCCCACATAACGTGGTGCATGCACACCATTTGAATGGCAATGCCCATCAACTTTGGGGGAGGGGTGGCTCCCTCAAATATTTTAGGGGGAGCAAAAACCTCTTGGCCCCTAATAGTTGGCTCCTATGATACAGGTATCCTTGTAAACAGGCCCAGCAGCAGCACTTGCAGAATGCTAGCCAGAGATGGGAAATCGCCTTTCAGCATGATGTGTGCCTCCGAGGCTGGCCCTTCCACGCCGCAAATTATATCCTGTGCCACACACGCAATTATGGAATTAAATATTTGCCGGAGGTGGGCGGGGTTGGAAGTCTGGGTTTCTTTCGCCATCTCGAATTGCCTAAGAATGTAAACGGGCAGGGGAGGGGCCGAGCCGGAGATTCCCCTCCTCTCGTGCCCCGCGCGACCATATGTCCCCGTCCCCCGCCCCCCGCAGCCCTCACCACGGGGTGCGCCCAGGGCAAGCCGACCTCCCGCCCACCCAAGTGTTGCAAGGGACCGTCTGAGCTGAGAGCAGCCGCGCCAGCTGAGGGAGACCACGCATTATGGATGCTGCTTGCAAGTCACTCTCGCAGGCGCTGACTGGTCCTGGCAAATGAGGTAACGGCGGAGAGGGGGGAGGGAGGGGGTGCCCCCATCTCTCTCTCTCTCTCTAGGTCCCTGGAACGTTGCGGGGGGGGGGGCGGAGAGGGAGCGCGCAGGGAAAGGGAGGGGAAGGGAGGAGCACATCCTAATGCAGAGATGCTGCAGTGGCTCAGGGCGCGCACACATAACACAGGCAGGCGGGCAGGCAGCAGCACAAGGCGAAGGCTCACCTGCAGAAGGAGGGCAGGCGGCAGAGAGGAAGGTTGCTGCTTCTGCTGCTACTGCTACATCGAGAGCTCCCGGGCTCTCCTCGCCCAGGCACGCCACACGCGCATACACGTGCCGATCCAGTCACTCTCTCTGCCCAAGGTAGGAGGAGGGGGCGCGGGGTGTCCTTTTAGGCTCCCCTGACTCTGTTCCCAAGATTTGGGCTGCTCCGGAAGGTGCAAGCTAACTTTCAGTCTAGGGGGAGGGGAGCGAGAGAGAGAGATGGAGATCATGACATCAGTCGTTCAGCCACGCCGCCGCACCCGAGCAGGGCTGTCTAGTGATGGCAACGGGTTTGGCGTGGGCGCATGGCACGGGCATGGCACGGATGCCAGGGAAGGGGCTGCAGGTGCCAAGGGAGAGGTGCCCAAGAGCGTCGCCGATCAGTGACAAGGGAAGGGTTGGCGGCGGGATGGGTTGCGGTCCCTGTTGAAAACGTGTTTATCTGCGATGCTTTGCAAGGGGTGTCGGAAGAAGGGGTGGCAGGAGGGCCCAGGTTTTTCGACTTGCTTTTCTGAACCGGTGCCACGTAGGTGTGACCAAGGAAAGCGGTGTCGAAACGACCACCCACACCTGAACTGGAAGAGATCAGGGGGAGGGAGCGAAGCAATAGGATGGGATCAGTTTGAGTTTTCCTACTGCAAGCAGAGTCTGTCTCCTCATTAGGGCTCCAGGGAGAAGAGAGCGCTGGCTTCTGCTCTGTGTGGGTGTTGTATTTTTCTCTCTCCAAGCCTATTAAGCCACTTTGGACACCCCCTTCGCAGAGCAGTATGTACAGTAACTGTAGAAGAGGCTGTTGGGGTGGGGGTGGGGCCACTTGATGGGATGGCCTTCAGGTAACAGAATGGATAAGTGCCCAAACAGTCCCAATCTTTGCTGATTTTGTATTTCATTCGGATCTGGAGCAAACCCAGTCAACTTTTGTGACCCACCAAGCTGAATGGAGCTCCTTAGTTTTGTAAGGTAGCCCATCAAGCACTAGATTTTCTTCCTGCCTGGAAGTTTACTAAGAGCCTTGTAAGGGGGGGGGGGAGGAAAGTTGTCAGGAACCTGGGAGGCTGCACTACTTGCCTTCATTTGACAAGATGGGTGACAAATTGTGCAGGCCTGACCTATGCAAGTTTCAACTTCTTCGGCGTCAAGGCTGAATGAATGAGTTGCTAAAACGACACTTTTAAATATGAGAGCTGTTTGCCCTTTCTATCCAGAGCATCTCTGCTTGTGATTGCACCAGATCCATCCGGCATCGTGTCCAACCATCTGCTAATGCTCCGACCCAGGCAATAAGATGCCATTCTAGCTTTTGCATTTCACAGCTTGTCTGTAAAGAGTGGGGTTGGGGCCAAACGCCTCTTCTCTACACCTGTTTGTGTGTGCTGTGCATTGACAGCCTGCCAACGGAGGCTAGTGCAACATGCTTTTGAGAAAGTGGGCTCTGCTGTTGTTTTCTGAAAAGCCTTCATCTTCAGTAGGTGCCACTGGGTTGTTGTTTTTTGCAGCTGAGTGGGCGAGAGGCAGCTTGGAGGCTGGCAGCTTCAGCCATCGCTTTCTGGATCAAATAACTGAAGTGCTTGCATATTCTATCATAGACCACACACTCCAGAGCTCTATGATCAGGCATTTGTTTGTGATGCACAATTTAAGTAAAAACTTGTAAGGTCAGCATTTGGTTTATGCTTTTCAATTCAATAATAATCAGTAAACATATCATTGCCAAGGGGGCCATTTATTTGTCTAATTCCTCCTGGTAGGGCTGAGGCTTTGATCCCAGAACCTGTGGCACCATGAAGGCAGCAACAGATCCCTAAACCCTCTAGTCCAGTAGAACGTAGTCTGACTTACACAGTCCACAAGACTTTGCAAAGGGCCGGGGCTTTATAACACCAGCCTCCTCCTTCTTTCCAAGCCAGGTCCTGCCTGTTTAGCTGCCAGCAGTTGGATCACTGTCCTTTACCCAGACCACATTTCACATAAACCCTTGTGGATTTAAACTGAACATATTTCTGCTCCCCATGCAGTCACTGGCCCATCTGGCTACAAGCAAAGCCACCTGGTCCATTTCTCTTTACTTATACACACACAGCTGTTAAGAAGGCTGCTCTGAATAAGTGGGGAAGGGGGCAGAGGATGAGGAAGCATGCTGAGACCAGCCTGAAGTATGAATTAACTTGAAAACAACACAGATGCTTGTGAAAATACATTGCATGGCTGACTGTGAAGGCGGCACTGATCGTATGGGAGCCCTGAACAGATAACTCCTATTGCTGTGATTGATTTGGCCAGTGATAGTTCAGTGGATTTGCAAGCAATCCAAAGTGTAAAGGAAGGTGACAGACTGGATGTCTGAATCTAGAAAGTCCAGCATCCTTTTGTTCATTCCATCTTGTCTCTTTCTGATCTAGCGACAGGCACGCAAGTGGCACATGGTCTATTTAGAACTGCCAACTTACTCCTGTATGTTTAGCAGGCAGATAAGAGGCAGTTCAGGAAGTGGATGTTTTCCTAGTGTGGTGATACAGTGTCAGGCAGGAGAAGCATCGCCTGCTGGTTGTCATTCTGTCACACAGCTGTTAAAAGCACAGGAGCCATGTCCCAAAATAAGCACTGGCAACGCTAAGCTTCTCCCATCTGCAGGATCAGAAGCAGGTTTTCCCCATGAGTTTTTGATTGTGGGTCATCTGTTGTAAATGATTGGGGTTGAGAGGCAGGTATTTACATATGTATTACCCTGACTCCAACCCACTTCCCAAGTGTTATCTATTTTTCAGAAAATATGCAACCCATAAATATTGTCATGGTATGCTTCCTTGATTTTTTTTTTTAAGGAAATAATTCCCCTTCTCATCTAGTTTTTACATCAGAGATTGAGTAGAGTGGCAAATTATTGCTTGAACTTCTCTTTTGCCTCTTGGGAGCATTATTAGGAGTCTAAGCAAGAGGAGGTGAAAGTTAAACAAAAAGTAAGTGAGAAGCAACCTGTGACTTCCTGTGTCTTTGCTCTCTTTAGCTAAATCTGCTTAGCTGGTGGAGGTAAGTGAAGTGGATGTAAGTTAGGGTGCCCATTTATGCATCACCAAAGAAGAGAGAGCAAATCTGCATAAACTTTGCATGTGCTCATTTAATATACATAGATGCAAATTCAGAAATGATTTAAATAGAAACCAGTGTAGGGGGGGGGGGAATCTGACCAATTGATTTGAGCGGCTGGTCGTTCTGCTCTGCTGTTTATGTGTTCACTGTTGATGGGAACTTTAAGGACCTTCTTCTCTTTAAAATTGACTTGGACTGGACAGCCCTTCAAGTAGAGCAGGGATGGAGACCCTGTGGTTACAACTTCTATCCTCCCTGACCACGGGCAATGCTGACTGGGGCTGAAGGAAGCTGGAGTTCAACAAGGGCCATGGGTTCCACACCTCTAAAATACAGGGCATCTTTAAATAGTGTTCTGTCCTCTCTCAAATAAGACATATGACCACTGTGAGCAGCACTGCAGGAATGAGTCCTGACATAATTGAGTTTAGGATCGGGCTTAGAGGAAGAAACTAGACAAGATCCTGGGGCAAAAATAACAGAAGCGCAGCAGGAAGTTGCTTGCAGAATATTGAGGGAGCCTAAACAACAATAGCATATAACTGATGCTCACTGTTAGAAAGCTGCTAGTGTATGGATAGAACTAGCAATTGTCAAATACAAACTGCAAAACCTTTGTTCCTCATACTGTGGTAAGAGTGCTTGTTTCACCTACCTTTCTTGGGATCTCTAGTAGCTGTTCTCCACTTGGAATCAAATGACCCTGCATGCTTTGTGGTTGCTGAGGAATGGCAGCTTTCTTCTCTTATTCAATAGGGGTTGGTGAGGTTTGTTCCACTGGTTTCATTAGCTAGGTATGAGTTGCCTTGGGTTTGTTTCGTAGAGGCAGGTGTGAAAGGTTGTGCAGATTGATGGGATATTATGTGGAGGGAGTACCTTCACTTATGTGGACTACAACTGAGAAAGGGAAAGAGGAAAAGGAGGGTGTGCGTTTTATTTTTATTTTTTTTTAAAAAACCTCATGCCTGGTAGGATGATGCATAAATATGAATATATACACAAAAGGAAAAACATTTATTTTTAATTTTTTAAAAATGCATAATTGGCTACAACCCTACGTTCAGGCCTCAGAAAATCTGTAGAAAGCAGATGCTAGGAGTGGAAGAAAAGCAGATTTTAGAAGTCCTCTCACATTATCGAAGCTCTTGGGAGCCCACTAGATAGGGGCAAGCTGCCGAACCCATAGCATTACCAAATGGTCAGAGAGCTTGATATCTTATTACAGCCCACAACTCCTCCATTGGTAATGGGTTCCCTTGAGGTGGTGCCCTTAAGAATGATTGCTGAGAGAAAAATCATTGCCCCGGGCAACATTGAGCCAGCCATGTGCCATTTCACTTGCTTTCTGAGCTTCATTCTGTGTCCCATAGCAGAGACCTTTCCCTTGTGCAGTTTTTGTTGCCTGTTATTTCTGATGTTGCATGAAGGCAGATTAATGAAGGAAAGCCTCCGAGTGAAGCAAGGGCCTCACGTACGTAGCAGGAACAAATGCTTCAGAACTAGGATATCTAAAAGGAGCTTCTTTGAGGCTTTTTGTTCCAGCATGGGAGCAGACAGGGGGCGGATACTGCTGTTGCTTGCTGCCTCATCCTAAAGTGTTTCCCTTGTTGACACTGATAAGGGAGACTTCTTTGCCAACAGTTCATACAGATTTTACAGGGAAGAGAATAGCTTCTCCAGGCATTGCAGGTTAAACAAAGAGGCGGCGGGGCGGGGGGGGGGGGGGAGCTTTCTACTTCAGCTCCCAGCCAGCCAGGCCAAAGAGGCCAAAGACTGGTGACTGTCCTGGGAGTTTAAGGCTGCCTACTGGGGTGTTAAGAGAGCAAGTCCACATTCCCATAAATTCCATTTAAGCCTATCAAGGCCCTGCCCTCAGCAGTGGCCTTGCCAATTATGATAATCATGTTGAATCTTCACTATGAGAATCATAGAAACATAGCATTATAGAGTTGGAAGGGACCCCCGAGGGTCATCTAGTCCAAGGAGACTCATAATCTATTTCTCATTTGGTTTCTAGGTTCTGGCGTTGTTTTTGTAGCCTTGTTTTGTATTGAAAACAGCATAACCTTGTCATTGTAACTAAGGTTTGATGTTCTGCACCACACTATTTTGCTGTTCACTCTTGGTTTCCTTAACGTTTTGATTATTCCAATTTAAGGGACACCAAAGACAGGCCTAAAATCTCTGTGTGTTTTTTAAAAATAATTTTTTATTAAATATTTTCTTGGTTTACAAAAGTACACGCCTTGTCTCTTTTTTCAAGTTGTACAGTCTTTTCTACAGATCAGTTACATTTGTTATGAGAGACATTAGTGTTGAATACAGAATAAGGTCAGGAAGAAGAGGAGAGTGTGTGAGAGGGATGGTTTTGCTAAGCCATTGTTCTTCCCTTCCCTTGCCTGTCTCCGCCTTCCTTGCTCACACAGGTCTGTGAACAATTCCACCCCCCTCTCCAATATATTCACCAAGCACCATTGCTGATTTCCTTGAAGCACCCTGTTCAAAACACAGCTCTATTTACTGAGAATTTTGAAGGACTCTGGTTATGAATAATCCTTGGACTCCATTTTCTGTAAGATTGTGCTTTTTGGTTTATGATTTCTGAGACAGGAATATTGTTTGTTGTGAACGATTTAGATGGGTTTTTAAGAGGAAAGATTTGATACAAGCCTCCTTGAACGTTTACTTACTGCAAATAGGAAGTCAGAATATACATCTTTTAAGTGTAGTCCAAGCAGTGTTTCTTATCCAAGGAGACTACAGTCCTGTTGTGGCTTTATGATTCGTCTTTCTCCCAAGTTTCCAGCTCCTTGTCCCAGCTTTGTAGGGCTGGAGCAGGGGCAACAACAGTGCCTTGAAACTGGTCTATGTAGGCACTAAGAGAGTGTAGCATGCCATGTGTAAAACAGCCCGCCCTCCTCTCAAAGCTGTAAGTAAGGACACAGTTGTACGTAAGCACACTTACATGGCAGTAAGCCCCATTGAGCATAGTGAGGCTTACTTCTGAGGAAGCATGCATAGGATTGTATTGTACGGCTGACTCACCTTCTGTAATGATTCCTGTTAAACAGGCTTAACTTATAGGAGAAAATAGTGTTTCAGAGACAGCAGTTCATTAGGAGGCCTTTCTGGAGAACTGCAATTGTGGCTCATTACTTCATAATGCTCCTTCCTGACTGGCAGATACTCCTTGCCCTACTGGCACAGAATATCCCTGACATTTCTTTTCTGGCTCCTTTCGTTAATTGATTTCTCTGGGTTTTGATATGCTGCGTTTTGATGCATTGCCTTCCATATTCTCCTAGTCATTGTTAGAGGATGACTAATTCCCTTCCCTCCCCCCTCTCTCCCACGCCATTAATTTTTGTGGTCTCTTCTCTGCTGTGTCTTCACTCTGTCCTTGTACTCATAAAAAGGTAAACAGAGACCTTAAGCAGATGAAGCCCTGGATGGTCTCTGTCCCTGGTGGCTTATAGCCTTCGTATTTCTCTCTGTTCAAGTCAGGCATCCATCGCTGCTGGAGCTCAATGTCAGGGCAGATGTCTTGATCAGAAGATTTGACTGTAAAGTAGTTTGGAGGGTTTTCAGCCTTAATACTTCCTCTCCCCCCAAAAAATCATGGATGCTTTTCCCATTTCTTGCAATTGTCTCCCAGTTGCAAGACAAGGCAATACAAAGTATATATATTTTGTTTTTTTTAGAGAAGAAAAGAAGTGTAGCATGCCCAGGAGTTTTACCCAGAAACTGTAGCAGAGCATTTCATTTCACATTTAATTTGTATACCGTCTTTCTATTTTACTATACCCAAGGTGGTTTAAAAGCTGAGGAAACAAAGAATGTACACCTTGTAACAATCTAATCCAATACAAAAATGTAGTGATAAAACATAACTTTAAAATAAGCAACCAGTATCAATTAAAGTAATATTCAACAATCCATTAGAATAGTAAAGGTAAAGGGACCCCTGACCATTAAGGTCCAGTCGTGACCGACTCTGGGGTTGCAGAGCTCATCTTGCTTCATTGGCCGAGGGAGCCGGCGTACAGCTTCCGGGTCATGTGGCCAGCATGACTAAGCCACTTCTGGCGAACTAGAGCAACGCACGGAAATGCCGTTTACTTTCCCGCCGGAGTGGTACCTATTTATCTACTTGCACTTTGAGGTGCTTTCGAACTGCTAGGTTGGCAGGAGCAGGGACTGAGCAACGGGAGCTCACCCCGTTGTGGGGATTCGAACCACCGACCTTCCGATAGGCAAGTCCTAGGCTCTGTGGTTTAACCCACAGCATCACCTGTGTCCCATTAGAATATTATAGAATATTAAATATCAGCATATCAAAATTAAACAGAAATCCACTCTTAACAATTACAATAAATAATTTCTAAATTATAATCAATAAAAGCAATGGCAAGTCACAGTGCATAAAACAGTACAATACAAATTGAGAAGCAGAGACTGGAGGGTGGGGCAAGGCAGGTGGAAAAGGCCTTGCCTGATGGACGGCTGGAAGTCTCTCCCCTCACAGTTCATCCTCTAAGCACAGGGATGGAAAGGACTTTTCTAGCAGAAAGCTAAACTGCAAACTCCTTAAACCCAAGTAGCTACAGTATATAAAGGCAGAGCTGAAGATCAAGTTAAGGTAAAGGTAAAGGTACCCCTGCCCGTAAGGGCCAGTCGTGTCCGACTCTAGGGTTGTGCGCTCATCTCACTTAAGAGGCCGGGAGCCAGCGCTGTCCGAAGACACTTCCGGGTCACGTGGCCAGCGTGATGAAGCTGCATCCGGCGAGCCAACACCAGCGCCGCACACGGAAACGCCGTTTACCTTCCCACTATAAAGTGGTACCTATTTATCTACTTGCACTTAGGGGTGGTTTCGAACTGCTAGGTGGGCAGGAGCTGGGACTGAACAACGGGAGCTCACCCCGCCGCGGGGATTCTAACCGCTGACCTTGCAATCAGCAAGTCCTAGGCACTGAGGTTTTACCCAGAGCGCCACCTGCGTCCCATGAAGATCAAGTTATCTTTATGGAAAACAATTATGCGAAATCTAGCAAGTTTTGGAGCCCCAGATACACAGAACTTATGTTTTGTCGATTTTGGCAAAAGTGGCAAGGGCCAAACTTTGTCATATTTCCACAAGTCCTTTAAATTTTGTGTGTAGCATTTCTTTGTACAACATTACAAGATTTTTATATCTGCATTTGTAGTATTAGCATTCTGGGAGGGTTACACAAATCTGTGCATGAGAGAGAGGTGGGGGGATGTGGGGAGAAGAGAATGACTCACTATTCCCACAGGCTCAGATGAAGGAAAAGGCGAGTTCTTAAAAAGTCTAATTGAACTTTAAAGCAATGGGAACACTCTTTTGTCCCACCCAATCTACTCCTGTCCTTTCCCTTAGTCCTTATCATCCCTAAAATATCCATCTCTGTTTTCTCATTTCCGTAGTTAGCTCCTGGAAACACAATACAGTCAAAGCACATCCAACTTACATTTAAAACACATCACTTCCCCAAGGAATCATGGAAACTGTTGTTTGTCAATGGTGCTGGGAATTGTAGCTCTGTGGTGGGAAAACTACAGTTTCCAGGGACTTTGGGGGGAAACCATGTGATGGGAAGGTGTATTTAGTTGTCATGTAGCATCATATGATTGGCAGGTGGGAGGCTGCACCCACATGTCATAGTTGGGCTGTGGGGTCTAGGAGAGGGAAGCACCCCGTCCTCTGGCCAGAGCCAGCTCCTTACCCCTAGTGTGTCTGAAGTCTCTCTCTCTCATAGGTGAAATGTTCCCACCTGTTACCTTCCCTTCCCCCTCAGCTTCCAGACAGCGCTTGTCCCATTGCAACCACAAATAAGAAACCAGAATCTGTTTCAACTTGGGCTTCAAGTTATCTGTTTCAAGTTATGCAATTTTTAGTGCAGTTTTAATGTTTAGGGTGAAATGGAATCATTTTATTCTTTTGTTGTTCTTTTCTATTGTCATCCACGATGAATATCCCCAAACAGAAAAGGCAGAGGGATTTAAAAAATAAATAAATATACGTGTTTTAATGTGGGTGTCCAGATACCATTAGAATGCACAGGGATTGGGTACTCCATTGTCTCTTTCTCCAAACTCCAACCAAGCCAGTTTTTGCAGTTTTTTTATAAATCATGAACAGAATTTCCCATATTAGCTCCCAATCTTCCTAGACCTTTCAATCCCAGTACTAGGTGGAAGTCTGAATTGCTATGTGTCCTGCCAGTGAATGTTCTGTGAATATCATGAAAGCACACTATTGTAAACAGCAAGACAGGGGAATGTTTTTTCTGAGATGTTGTAGGGGAGAACCTAGGAATCTGTCTTATACCTTTGGATTAATAGTCCATCTATTGTTGGCACTGACTGGCAGCAGATTTCCAGGATTTTAGGCAAGAGTCTTTCTCTGCCCTACCTATAGATTTCAGGGAATGAATTGGGAATCTTCTGCATGCAAACCATTTGATGCACCACTGGGCCATGCCCCTTCCTTCTATTATCTCCTGTGCTGGCATTTTTGACCCAGGTGGGATTAGCACCACCAACTTGCTCAAGGCAGGGATTTAGGAACTTTTATTTCTGGTGTTCCCAGAAGCTGCTTCAGTTTCGAAGTTTCTGCCTAAAGTTCATCACAGCAGCACTGGAGATACTTTCTGCATTCCCTGCTAAGGCTTGTATTGTTCAACACTTTCAGCTCTCTAATCCTTCCATACCGGATTACCAAGACAACTCCTTTAAACTAAATATTAAATACCTCTGAAGCACCTCTTTTTATTTCATCTTAGATAGCCTGTAGATATGTGGAAAGTATGTCAGCACTTGGCCTGAGATATCTAAAACACAGGATTGGTCAGTCTTATCTGGGTATACCTTCATATCAGAATAACTATCATCATCATCATCATCATCATCATTTATATCCCACTTCTTTCTCCAAGAAGCTCAAGGTTGTTTACATGGTTCTCTCACTCCACATTTAAGCCCAACAACAACCCTGTGAGGTAGACTAGGCTGGGAGGCATTGGCAGGTCCATCGTCATCCAGGGAGCTTCCTGGCCAAGTGAGGATTTGAACCCTGGTCTCCCAGCTCCTAGTCCGACATGATAACTGCCACACTACACTGGCTCTCTTCTTCTTTCATAGGAAAGATTACATGTAGGTCAATTTCTGAGCTCTGCTTTTATCCAAAGTCCCAAACAGGGGGCTGATGATAATTTTTCATGGTACTAACATATTCTCATGAAACATGGCTGACATAGTCCACATTTCTCACCCACCTCCACCACATCTCCAACATTATCCAAGTAGCCTTGTAAGGTTACTGTACCTCTCCTACAAATCATAGCAAAACAGCAAGAATTGTACTACTGCAACAAAACACAACTCCACCCAACCAATCTAAACCTGTTTTTATATCCCTGAATCTGATAAGTTGATCCTTAAAAGTCAAGGTGATAATCCCTTAAAATCAGGTTTTAAAACTGAAAATTGAAAGTGTTCAAATTGTAAAACGAAGTCAAATTTGAATTATATTTCTTCCCACCTAATATTGAAGGGTTGGTGGTGTCAACAAATTCCTAGCCAGATGGCAATCCTGGCACATTAAGACTGCAGTCCTATGCACACTTGCCTGAGAGAATGTCCCCTGGCAATCAATGGGGAATGCTAAGCAGGCATAAATCAGAGTACACCAGGGTTAGTTAACATGGTGCCATCCAGATGTTTTGAACTACAGTTCCCATCAACCCCAGACAGCATGGCCAGTGGTCAGGGATGATGGGAGTAGTGATCCATACTATTGGGCACCAGGTTGGCTAGTTCTACAAGATGTCTTTTCTTAAGCTCTTCTTTTTAAAGAAACCTTTTCACATTCTTCAATAAAGTTGATGCCTTATAGCTGTTGAGGAAGCCAGAAGCCAGGAGGCATCTATCAGTAGCTGAATTTGATCAGCAGTCAGTATCCATTAAGGAATTAAGAAATCAGTTACCTATAGTACGGAGTGAGCAACGCCAAAAATAAGTCATGGATGCATCTTGGAACTATTTTATGCATCGAAAAACAACTATAATACATAGCCAAGGAGAGTTAACAAACAGCTTTAGGTTCTGCCATTCCAGCCAGAAAAACAGTCACCAGGAGCCTGCCAAATGGCAGCAGCAAAGAACAGCTGAGGGTCTTGTGAAGAAAGGCAGTGTTGCTAGCATAACATTAAGCAAGGAGCACGGAAGCTGCATCCCTTTTATTCCCAAATTCATTGTAGATGCATCCTGGGCACTTATAAAATTAAGACCCTACACTCTTCAGATCCAACCCATCAGTCAATTATTCAGAATAACTCGGTGTCGTGTGAATTTTATTAATATCAAAATTATGATCTCTCACTCACACGCATGTCGTCCAGAGGGCAATCACTGTTGACTCTGCCAAGATGTTGGCAAATCATCATGATGGTTCTATACAGAAACTGGTGTCAAGGCCATCTCCTTGTGGATTTGCTAAAGCCAGAGCTGTCTCCCACAATGTCTAGTTCCTCAATACATTTAACAGCACAAGTCCTGTTGGTTTTAATAGAACTAACTTCCCATTACGGGAGGTGGGCTTGGACTTGGGGTGCTACACTTTACCATATTTACTGAGGAAAAACATAAGCTTGTTATCTGTTGGATAATCATAGTTTAGACATTAACCTGCAGGAGAGGCAAACTAGTTCCATATGGTGGCATTTCTGAAATACAGATTACCATTCCATATGGCACATTTTTAGTTAGGAGGCAATACTGGAAGCCTCACTTCCACCTATTCATCACAATGCAGAGAGGCATCCCAGTGTCCATCCTCATTCAATCTGGAACTGATTCCCAATTCAACAAAGAAATCAGTGTGTGGAAGCAGCACACTGCTTCAACACTATTGTTGAACCTGGGCAATAGTTACTGTAGCATATCTATAGATGTGATAAGGGTTATGATGAATTATTAAGCTTGTACTGTAGTGATGTTTGCTAAAATAACTTTGATATGTGGCTTATATTAATCATTCTGATGACTTTGAAAACACTATATTTTTGGGCAACAGTGATGAACACTGTAAGGAAAGCAATGTTGTCCCATGTTTCAGAGCTTGGATTGGTTTATGATTGATACTGAAATGCTTTCTGCAGTATTCAAATACACATGGTGATACAACAATGTTTTTAATAAATAAATAAATATATAGCTTTTGGAAATTGAAGAATGAGATTTTTTTAACCACCATTAATTCTTTTAAGGCTTGCAGGATTGCCATCATTTTATTATCCCAGGTCTTGGGCTGTCCTTTATGGGAGAACTGTTCCTTGACCTGTTTTGAACTGTCCTTCCTGGAGGCTTATCCACACTTCTGTTTGCCCTGCCACTTTCGCCTGGGAAAAGCTGCAGTTTTCACTGAAACAGAGCAAACGGCAGCTGGGTTCTCCGTGGATTGCCATTTGCTCTGATTTATCACTAAAGAATGAGTTTTCCATGGGAAAGCGGCTGGGCAAGGGTAAAACCACTCAGATCTGTGCCTGGAAAGCACAGGACAAGCAGAAAACAGCTCAGACCCATGCTTTCTAAGCACAGGACAAGCGGGTGTGGACAAGCCCCTAGATTTACTTGTTGGTTGTTTATTTGTGTGCTTACTCTACAGATTTGGCCAGATTTCAGTTTGCAGGCATCTAATCAAATTAATTTGCGAAAATTCAGACATGATTGACTAGGGTCAGTCAAATTTGCCAGTATGTAGAGTGGCTGTTGAAGAGGATCTTAATGATGCCAGGCTACTTCTAGCACTCGTTTGATTGTGAATTTGAGCTGGGAACTGAGCTCTTGCATTCTGCTACTGCATCGCCCCAGGCCTTTCCACATGAGTGAGAGGAAACCCAAGAAAGAGTTTTCC
Source organism: Podarcis muralis (assembly GCF_964188315.1). Classification (NCBI taxonomy): domain Eukaryota; kingdom Metazoa; phylum Chordata; class Lepidosauria; order Squamata; family Lacertidae; genus Podarcis; species Podarcis muralis. The sequence goes on from NC_135659.1 coordinate 60,800,392, forward strand.
AGCCATGTGATCCTTTCTTTTGGGGGAGAGGGAGGGAGCAGAGAGGCTTTCACTTTCAGCAGCGGACATGCCTTGAAACTGCAGTCAAAGGGCAAATTTTCAAGGGTAATGCTCAGCACTTGCTCCACATACATTAGTGTTCTGTTGCGACCACATCCCATCATGTAGTCAAACAATGAATCAGTAAAGCCCAAACCCCCAGTCCTAGAGCAGCCATTAATGAACATACCACAGCCCTACAGGGTATTGGCAGTCGTGAGCAAATAGAAAATGGTTGGGCTTACGCCATATACTCTCTACCGCATACGATAACAAGATGTGCTTTCACCTATGTAAAACAAATGTTCCAATTATAGTATTGCTAAAGGATATGAGTAACACATCTCTAACTCAGCAAAGAGTTGCAGTTCAAAACCTTTTGGGCCACTGTGTAAATTGTGAATAACAACATAAGATAATAAAATATTTGTGCCTACAGGAGCATCCTGATTTGTTGCAATCAGAAGCTGGTCTTGTTTATCTCTGCTCACAGAAATCCTAATCAAAATATTGTCATTTCTTAGATTTACATCCTGCCTTCCTCCAAGCAGTTCAAGGCAGCCTACACAGTTCCCTCCCTCCTTATTTTGGATCTCAAAACAACCCTCTGAGGTAGGTTAGTGAGCAGGGAGTTAGTGAGCAGGGATTGCACATGGATCTTGCCAGTCCAACACTCAAACCACTAGAGTACGCTGGTGCATAAAATACAATTTCATTTGTGCTTTAAGAGAAGTAGGTTTGGGAGTTGTCCAAGATTTTCAAGGTTCCATTTTGCCAGTTGTAGTAATCGGGTATTTTGCCTGAAACACTAAAACTGGCAGATTCCAGCAGCAGCTCTGGTTTGAGCCTTTTGAAATGTAAGGGACTTTGGAATCTGGGGCTTTGATCCATTTCTGGCAGTGTTCATTGCCATCAGTTGCAGATAATAGTAGTTTATTATTAGTCAAGTAGCGGGCAAATGATTGGCTGTTACTATTTTGAGAATAAGGAAACAGAGACGGAAACAGCATCAATTATTTCATGGCCTTTACAAACAAGAGAGGTAGAATAGGAATCTGGTGCCTTTGTTCTCTTTTGCAACATCTCTTTCTTGTTAGCAAATGAACTTTTGCATGGCACAAGGCCTTGTGCCCCTGCTTCAACCACTTCAGCAGCATTGGAATAGCCCGGTTATTATGGGATGCTGCAGCTGCAGCAAAGAACAAGACTCCTGCCCAAGTCTTCTGCTGGTCCCCTGACTGGAGGGGTTTAAATGACACTCATCCATTCTGGTTTAATAGATTGCATAGCCATCATTGCTGGAGACAGCCTCACATCTCATCCTGTTAATAGCCTCTCCCTGGTTGTAGGCTGGAGGCTGATGAAGGGAGGGAGGGGAGAAGCACGGTACTGCCAAGCTGGCAGAGCCCTTCCAAGCCCTGTAGCCCTGCAGGGTGATGAGCGAGGGCTTTCTTCCTGCTTGTCAGAGCAAATCAGAAGAACTCCAAGTGGGTGCACGTGTGAACTTCGTGAGGAGCAAGGGAACGTGAGCAGAGATGCAGGGTGGTACTGATGAGAAAAGGCAAGGTGATAGGGAAAGCTGAGGGCATGGCCTGACACAGGTGCACTTGCCTCCGCAGGGAATGTTGAGCATGCATGTGTGTGAGCGACAGTGAAAGGCAGAGGAGAGATGCAGTCCTGGCTGTCTGGCGGAATGAGGAGGCATTGTTAGCTTTGGGGGTAAAAGAACATTGGGATGTGACAAGAAGCGGTCCAGAAAAGTTAGCAGTGTTAGCGGCGGCGCTTTTGGGGATGAAAACACTCGCAATACAATGTTTAATGTTTGAAAGAGAAAAATGTCGGAGCTCAAGTAGGCCTCGAAGCCACAAGCTCTGAAGAAGCGTGACATGTGCATGCATGCTTGTATGCACAAACATGCAGCCTGCTTGTGGTTACTCAGTGGCGTGAGGAAGGCGCACTTGCAGATGCTTAGAAGCCATCTCATCTTCACTCTTGCAGAGCTGAGCCTTGGTCTTGCAAACGGCTTCTGGGAGTGAGGCCCATTTCACAGCACCACCGTCAACTTTAAAGACCCATGTTTATCATTCTGTGGGTCAGAAGTAGTTTTGTGTGTGCTAAAAGGAATAGAACTTAATATCATTACTACAGCTGCAACATTTAAACAGCACAATCCTATACTGAGGTAAATCTGGCTGGATTCATTCCCACCTAAGTGTACATAGGGATTGCAGTCCCAATTAGATAGATTAATCAGTTAAGCCTTCTTGATCAACTGAAAAGGTGTCCCCAATTAACTGGGTAATACATTTTTTAAAGTGCCTTATTTCTTAACTTAAAGATGCCTAGGAATTGCAACTGGCATGTGCCAAGCTGGAAAAGATTTTTGAAGGGTGGGTGCCTCTTCTAAGATGGCGCCTGCTGCAGAAGTGTATACAAGCCCTGCCTGAAAACAAAGTCTGTTTTGAAATTCACAATCTTTATTCCACTTTCCTCCTCCGTTATTATTATTGTTATTGCCGCAAATATACCGTATTTTTCACCCTATAGGACGCACTTTTTCCCCTCCAAAAATTAAGGGGAAATCTGTGTGCGTCCTATGGGGCAAATGCAGGCTTTCGCTGAAGCTTGGAGAGCGAGAGGGGTCGGTGCGCACTGACCCCTCTCGCTCTCCAGGCTTCAGAAAGCTATCAGCAAGCCTGGGGAGCCTGCAGGAGTTCCTGCAGGGCTCCCTAGGCTGCGGATAGCAGCCTACTGGCCGGAGCGCGGGGCACGCTGAAGCAGAGCGCCCCGTGCTTTGGGCAGATATCCGCAGCCTAGGGAGCTCTGCAGGAGTTCCCGCAGGGAATAACTTTTTTTCTTTATTTCCCCCCCAAAAAACTAGGTGCATCCTATGGGCCGGTGCGTCCTATAGGGTGAAAAATACGGTAACAGGAGGGGGGGGGAACAACAACGTTGTCAGCTGACTTTGATCCTGACTTAAGCATATAATTTAATATAGGCAGCCCATTTGTCCAAATAAGATGGGTAGTTATAAGATGGGTCATCATAAGATATCCATTCAAGCACCGAAAGGGCAGTGAGAGCTTAAACTACTATGTAGTAGATAGTGGTGTTTATCCTCCCAGCCTTGAAATATAGCTTGTTCTCTGCAACAATAAAGGCTCACAGGGTCTATCCACATTTATTGTCTCTCTGTTAGTCTCCAACCCACAGGATTATAAATGCATTGACACCTGCAAGTATCAAACATTTTTCCAAAACGAAGTTACTGTGAAGATTTATTTTTTTATCAGAAAGAACACACCACAGGAAACTTCTAACGCTAATAGCCTGAGATTTCTTTGACTGAGTGACAACCCTAATTGGTACTAAAAGCTTCCTGGTTAGAGGATGCCTTGTAAAAGCCAGAACCAGAATTGTCAGGATTGCGTGGATTCTGTATTAAAAATAATAATAACCAACATTCTGCCCCGTGTAGCTCAAATTCTGTATTTTATGCGGTGGCTTGTTTTACACAAAATAAATATGTTGGCTTGTAATTGTGAACCTGCTCTCTCCACCCTGCTCCTGTGCTTTAACAGTGGCATGGCAAATGGAAATGGAGCAACAGAAGCTTTGCCTGGCATATGACATAGAGTGAAAATAGTTGTTTGATTTCTGTGTCATGCTGATATTAAAAATGAAAGGAGGAGAGCTAGAAAGATCCTGAATTTTTAATCTAATGCCAAGTTTTGGACTTGTTGTATGCTCGTGTTAGCCTTATATTCAAGCATTAGCTTGGTAGCAATAGATGAGAAGGAATTACAGGCAGACAAGTGCAGGGAATTTAATGTAGCTAGTAAACTTTTTTTTTCAGGCTGGTAACTTTTGTGGACTGATTTACAAGGCAGGTTTGCACAGACCTGTAAAGTACACAATTGGTTGCTCTCAATTGTTACACAATTGGTTGCTCTCTTTGGGAAAATCACTGCTCTTTGTTAATTGGAATATTTGTCCAGTTTAATATATGCAAGCAAAGAGTTTAATATAGTTTGCATTTAACATATGCAAGCCACTGTCAGAGAATGAACTTGAGCAAACAAAAAACGAAGCCGCTCACGGCATCCGCCAAAACAGGTTTCAGGTCTAACCAACTAGCAATCCTCTTAAGCAGTCACAAATGTCTGAACGAACAAATCATTTTTTCTCCCAGGTTTCTTCAGAGTGGACATGATGAGCGAGCAGCCACAATATATTAATATGTGCTTTGTAAAAGACAAATTGTGCCAAGACAAATGGACTAACCAATGGTTTCAATTAAATGCATGTTTGTATTTATAGTGTTGACTTTAGCTAAAGTCTTGTGCGGTGTTCCTATTAACTGGATAAGAAACCTAATTATATTGTAATAACCCATGGATAGTGAGAATGGATGTATGTTTTTGTTCTCTCAGAAAGCTACTCCTAATGTCTTTGATTAAGGCTTCTGTGAGGTTCAGAACAGCCATGTTATTTCTTTCTTGTTTGCGGTGCTTAGAGAAGACATATTGAGCCTTGTAGACACATAACTTGTCCTGTGGTGGTATTTTTCATAGTCTCTCCCCCCCCCCCCCTCAAATCTTCATCACATTGATACTCAAAGATGAGGTTGTGACCATTTTGGAGAAATTGGCCTGGTTTGAACAACACAGTAAGCCAAATTATGGCTTACTGGGACTACACAAATGTGTGGGCTCCCAGAAAGGAGCTCACTGCTGCTTTCTTGCCTCACTAAACATGAGATGTAGCTTGTCATTAATTATAGTGAAGTAACCACCTTGGGCAGTGAGGTGTTGAATGACCCAATGCTAGGGGACTGGGAGAGACAGCAGCAAGGTGTTGGATGACAGAGCTGAGTGTGGCCTAGCCTGCACCCCCTAAGCAGCTGCTGCCCTCAGGAGACTTTGTTCCATCACCCATGTTGAAGTAAGATTCAATAGTCTGTATGGGCAGCTTCTGGGTGTAAAGGAGGAGCAGGCGCCATCTCATCCTTCAGGCAGCAAAATGCTCAGGTCCAGCTCTGCACACAATTACAGTGGTACCTCGGGTTAAGAACTTAATGCGTTCTGGAGGTCTGTTCTTAACCTGAAACTGTTCTTAACATGAAGCACCACTTTAGCTAATGGGGCCTCCTGCTGCCGCTGCGCCGCTTCTGCACGATTTCTGTTCTCATCCTGAAGCAAAGTTCTTAACCCGAGGTAATATTTCTGGGTTAGCGGAGTCTATAACCTGAAGCGTATGTAACCTGAAGCGTATGTAACCCGAAGTACCACTGTAGTCTCTTTATCACCCATTTACACCTTCCTTAAATGGGCCTGTGTCTAGTCTCTTTGGATGTTTTTAACAGGATCCTAAAGAATCATTTGTCATTTTATATTTTGATATGTACTGTGTTTTTGCTGATTATTCTGATACTTTGTTTTCTTTTTGCTCTTAGTCATTTTGGGTTCCCTCAGGAAGACAAAGTGGGATATAAGCCATTTAAAGTGGGAGGAAATGAAAATGGAATGGAAAAGTTGCATTTTTATCAGAATACCTTCTTAACAGCTGTGCTAGGGCTTGTCCTGCTAATGTACATAGAACTACGGAATAGCCCACAGCCATAACGTGTGATTTTTCTCCTCTATGATCATTTCCCAAAGTAGGCATCAGCTTGCTCAAAGAATCCTATCAGAGAGGAAAGCAGGAAGACCCAAAGGAACTGAAGGCATCTGTCTATAACATCAGTTCCTTGATAATGGATCCATCCTAGGTCCCGGGGGCATTTATGAGATAGCCAATCTGTCTTTGACTATTAGTAGATGTTCTTCCATGCAGCTTCCTGCACTATCCTAGTGGATAGGAGCATTTGCAGCAAGGCATCCATCAGCAGACTGTTTCACTGCCACCAAGTCAGCTCTGAAATGATATCCCAAGAAAAGAGGCAAATACTGGTCTTGCCCCTCTTTCTGAATTTAGGTCCTGGTTTATCTATCCATCTGTGGATGAAGTGCAGAATCCGGGGGCTTCTTTGTGCCTTTGTGTGAACATGGTAAACAGGCATTTGAAACTTTGTGTGTCTTATGGAGAACAGGTACCCTTATCAGAGAGCAAAGATTGACTTTGGTTCCCCATTGAATGGATGCTTGACGGTGAAATCTAATATGTTGCTATGTAGTGTGTAAAACAGACCTAAGAAAACATCTTATCCAGACAGAATCTGCTACATGGAAGTTATTTTATGCAGGAAATTGTTTGAGTCTCATGTGCAATTTGCAACCCATGGCAAATGTTTACATGGCCACATGTGATAAACTGCATGCAGGACTTGAGCTATTTATTTACTACATGAATAAGACTTCAGCTTCTGTGGAACATCCTCAAAACTGTTACAGGAACTGCCAATACAGGATAATCATGGCAGTACACAACTAACACGCCTTTTGCACAGAATATCATTATCAGCACTGTAGACTTTGCAGCCTAAAGGAGTATGGCAAAACCTTTTCTTGAATTCCAGTCATATGGAGCAGGGAAAAGGATAAAGAAAAATTCTCTTCGAGCAGATATGCTGGATTGTTTATCATTTCCAGCAAATTCCTCATTACCTTTACTAGATGAGTAACTGTAAGTGGCTTATGCTGGCTGCTCAACCATAGAACTGCCTTCAAGGCAGCAGCCTCCATACCATGATCAGCTGAATTTGCAGAGAGAAGAATCTTATAATTGGCAGGCTGAAATAATGGACTATTGAATTTGGCCTGCAAAATGTTGGCAAAGACACTGGCAAACAAAAAATAGACAAGATGCTAGATGTTTTCAGGCAGCCTACTAGATTCAATTAGACAGTGGAAAAGTTGGACAGTTGGAGAGAGAAAAAGAATGCAGGTACAGTTCTCCCCTGAAAATCTGCACTGGTATTGGAGAAAGGAGTTGTTTTTAATGAGTTGTGTGGATAAAGGGAAATAGAAAATATTCTCAATCCGGGTTTGCAAGATCAATATTTCAAAGATAGGGACACTTTTGTGGAAGTATGTGCTAATCAAGATGTAGGCTGTTTTCTGCGGCAAATTTATGAGTGAATTTTGTGTTGGTAAATTTATTTCTTTAGTACATATATCTCACTTTTTTTCCACCATGGCACTCACATTGGTATAGGTCACAGCTTTTCAAACTGTGTGTCCATGACACATTAGTGTGTCGGCTACAGTGTGTGGGTGTGTTGTATGAACGCTCCCCGCACTCCTCCCAGGGCTGGAAAGGGATCTAAAAGTGTGTCACCAACATGAAAAGTTTGGAAAGTTCTGTTATAGGTGGTGGTCTTGGGTGGTCTCCCATGCAGGCATGCCTAGATCAGACCTAGTCCTGCTTAGTTTCAGCATATTAGCCGAATCATGTGCCCTCAGGTGATATTCTAGAACCCATACCAGCATTGCTTGGGAAGTCTTAAGAAACAAAGAACAACCACAAAATCATTACAGTATTGATCGTCTGCCATCTTGATTCAAAGTAGCATTCAAGTGTGTGTACCCAGATGTAGATGAAAATGTACTCCTTGATCTCAGGAACCATGATGCAAAAATTGCTTTTGATGGGTTATATCCAGCAAATCCCTATTTCGGGTCAACCCAAAGAAATTACCGGTAACGGACCTAAATTAGTCAGACCCATCAATTTCAGTGGGTCTGCCCTGACTAACATTGGATATAACCCACTGTCTTTAGAGGTGTCTAAATGCATAGCGAAAAAAGAGCTTTTCAGATTGTGAAGTAGATATGCCACGCCTTTTATCAAATATAATCAGCTTTCTTAGCACTGCTAGGTTCTGGTTGGCCCTTCCTGCTTGGTTTTTTCCTTGGTTGAAAATATTTTTAAAAATAAAACTTAGGAAGCTTTAGGTAGTGATTGATGTATGGTTGTCTGAAAAGCCCAAGCTACTGTTAACAAACTGATGGAGATCAACAGTGCTGGGATCATCCGAAATGAGGAATGGTCATCCTGTTGCTAAAATAAGCATTCCCTCCATATAAGTGGTGCTTATGAGCCCAGCCTTACGTTCACATGCCCCAGAAACGCAGGTGTAAAAGAGGTCTTAAAATGAAGAAAGAAATGGCGGTTGAAATATCATTATGTGAGTCATAGAGCTCTGAGCACTCTATAGTCATTTTGTACTTTCGGAAGTAAAAGAAACTGAGTCTGAAGTCTGTAAATTCAGAGCAACAGTAGCTGGGGTTCAAATTGTAATAGTCACTCATGACCTACTGGAAGGCAGGGGGGGAAAGACAGGAGAATTAACACACCCAAAATTATTGCAGTTCTACTGCTGTTATTTTATTATGTGATTGCCTATTCAGCCATTTATTCCCCTGACACTATAGTTTGTTTAGGCTAAATGCCCAGGGAGAGAAGGGACCACATTCACTTTCATTTGAATACAGCATCTATATTTTATAAAGCAAGAAAATGGAGAGCTCAGTTATAATCAGCACAGCCTCCTCCTTACTCAACGCTGTCTGCACCCCCTGTGTCTTTGAGACAAATCTGCTCATTTGACTAACTAAATGTAGCTGGTTTTGTGCTGACTCTACCTGCTGAGCTGATACAGAGGAGAAAGAGAGAGAGCAATTTTGCATCATCCATCTTTTTAATAAGCAAACAAACAAATAAATAGTCTAGGGAGACATTTGATCCAAAACTGTATTCAGTAACCTCATAACTTTGGTATAATTTAGTTCTGCATCTAGCTCATGGCCTGGAACTTCACAACATGCACAAAACTGCAGTCCTTGGTTTTAAGGCAATTATCATGATTGGATTTTAGATGAAATCTGGATGCTTTTTGATTAAACAGGTTAGTGGATGAATCTTCGAAACAGCGTAGATGAAAGGATTTCTTGCCACGATGGCTGTGAGAGATGGAAGGGCTCAGGTGGCTGACTTTGCAAATCCCAGAGGACTTGTACCCAGTGATACTGTCTTTCTACTGTGTAAACCAAGCATGCTGAATTTGAAGTCTGGGAGCAGAAATTGCCAAGGCGGCTATGCCACATCTTTCATTCATGGCTCATTGTGTTGTCAATACTAGTTTATATACAGACCCTGTGAATTACTTAAATATACATGAATATGCATGTTATATATCTATTATGTCTCAATACAGAGTACTGCAACAATCAGGACTTCTTAAAAACTGATTTGTCCAAGGTTGTATGGCAAGCAGAATCCGTGTCCTATGCTTGCCCTTTCGCTACCCTCTCTTCTGATTCCTCCTTCCAAATTTGCTTTTCTTAATATGGAAAGTGTTTTGCTTAGCTTTACTCTTGTGAGAGAGAAACAGCTGAGTGAAGAAGTGCTGTGCAGGTGGTGAACCTAGTCGCAAATAATGCAAGCCCAGCAAGCCGTCCTCACGTGGTAGAAGTGTCATGAAAGGCCAAGTGAATAATGGTGCAAGAGGTGCAGACTTAGTGTTTTCCCATGTGACGCTATAAGTGTTATTCCCCCCCATATATTTGCAAGTCATGTGTCTATAATTCAGGTGTGGAATCTGTATGGGTTGAAATGTATCTAAGTTCATAACAGCAGCTCACTTCCGCCTTCTGCATGCATTAATAGTACTTAAAAATAACCTTTGGATTTTCAGATGATTTGGGTCAGCCTTTGTTTCTTATTTGAACTAGCAAAGAGCCTCAGATTCCAAAAGGTATAGGGTGTGTGCATCCTGCATTCTGGGCAATAATATTTGCCTGAATGAAGTGGCTTTGGGATCTGGTGAGTATTACTAGCATTGTACCTTCATTGTAGTGGCATATTTATAAAAAGTGTCAAGGCTCAGTATGCAAATGTTGGTCATTTGTGCTTGCTCTGTGGGAAGAAAAGGGTACTCTGTTCTTGCTCAGAAGAACCTTGTTCTTATTACATAGCGTCTAGGGCTAACATGCATTGATTATATAGTACATTAACTAGATCACACAAAGGATCTTCCATCAATATAGTCCTATGTGTTGGAAGGGAAGTGCACACTTTTTACCACTTTATGGTAGTAGGAATGCTCCATTGCCCAGGTGGGGAAATTAGAAATGTCATGTCCAAAAGGATTCTAGGTTCCTTTACTACTTGGAAACATTATCCCTTGTATATCACCACAAGGCACTGGCAGAGGAAGAGGAGTGCAGGGGGAGTACACCACCCCCGGCAGCGTGATCCCAGCGGGGTGCCATCATGGCTGCCCCCCACCCACACTGGGCGCCATGCCCCCAGGACACACACCACACCCCTGCAGGCAGTGCACCATGCCCCCGGGATGCACGCCAGCCCCACCCCTGCCTGCTCTCCACCCCGGTGCTGGAGCATGAAGTTCCACCACTGCCACAAGGATCATATATCCCTGTTTACTTGGAAGTAAGTCTCAGTATGTTCAGTGGAGCTGAACTCCACTGAAGTGTTTTAAGAATGGCAGCCTTACTTGGCTCCAAAAATTGCCTGTTTCAATCATGTAAATGGAGGCAGCTGGAGCTACCCTCTCAAAAGGATTAAATAAGGAAAGTATGGGAGGTAATGAACAAATATTAATTTAACATGTCAGCTGAGAGAGGCCAAAGATCCATCTAGACCGGAATCATTCATTTCAACTTGGTATTTATTCCAGGGCAACACTGACACACAAGAAAGGGTGGGGGGAGGACTCTCAAATAATACCAATGTATTCACCTTTTGGTGACAGTTGGTAATATTTCCACCTTGCGGTCTTTTGCTACTCATATTTTCTTGGATATGTTGCTTGATTTTCATTCATCTTGATATAATATATGATTTGTTGTGTATCTTTGTGCCTCATCCTTGCCTCTAATGTTTTGTTGTCAGCAATTGATTGTTGGTTTTTTTTATCATTGATTTTAAACTTCTTTATCATTGTGCTAATGCTATATTACTTAGATGAAAAAGCATTGCCTCAATAAAAATAGTGGCTGCTTGCAAGAGGCAACACCAGCTCTGCCTCCAAAGTGTCCTAGCCAGGGGTGGCGCATCCCATTTTGTCACCTGGGGCACATTGGGAAAGTGCTGCTGCTGCACCATCCCCACAGAAGCATCCCTTACCTAGTGCCTGTGAAGTAGCATCAGTGGGTTCTGGCAAGATCTTGTGAGAAGCCAGAAAATGGCACCACTTCTCTGCCAGTGATGGAAGTGGTGGGGCGACCAAATGGGTACCACCTCATGCATTTTCATCACCTGAGGCAGCTGCCTCAGCCCTTCTCATGGGTCCCTGGTCCTGGCCCTTCCTTCGAAATGAAGAACTAAAACTCCCAGCTCTGTACTTCTGCCAAAAGCTTTAATGCTCAAATCAGATCAGTCCAGTCATACCTCGGGTTGAATGTGTTTCAGGTTGAGCGCTTTCAGGTTGTGCTCTGCGGCAACCCGGAAGTAACGGGTCGCGTTACTTCCGAGTTTCACCACTCGCTCATGTGCAGACGCTCAAAATGATGTCACGCGCATGCGCAGAAGCGGCAAAACGCGACCCGCGCATGTGCAGACGCGCCATCGCGTCTTACGTTCTGTTCAGGATGCAAACAGGGCTCTGGAACGGATCCCATTCGCATCCCGAGGTATCACTGTACATAAGGCAAATTACAGGTTACAAGGTTCAGCAGGGACATAAGAGGATAAATGGCTCAGAGAAAGTTAAGATGTTGGTCCAACAAGCAACACACCCCCCCCCCCCGAACCTTCCTTTTGAAGAGTGGGGCAGGCACAGCTATTAGTGCGGCAAGTGGCCACGATCCCAAGACAGGGCAAGCAATCAGACCATCCTTTGTGAGGGGGTTGGCTCTGCAAGGTTTGTTTGCACCTGTGCCGGTGTCCCCATGTCTGTGGAGACAGTGGGGCGGATCTATATGTAGATGACATTATTTTTTGTATGATGGATATAAACAAATCAGCTTAGGAGGAGAAAAGATACCGAAGAGGCAGCTGGCTTTTTATTATTGAAGTTTAAGACGAGAGAAGTTGGCAAAAAGAACTGAATCAGAGAAATTAAACTGGCATCAAAAGATTCAACACACAGGAATTAGATAAAGGTCCCAAAAAAACTTGTGTAAAGAAAACTATGTACCTCTTCAGGATCAAATATGACAGAAACTTAAAAACCATAAAGATCTCAAACTGAATTTGATATGAAGATTAAGTAGTTAAAATGAGTGTAGGTAATGGGAAGCTGGAGTTCTGTTCTGTGAGGCTGAATGAATTTATTAATACGGTCACAGACCAGCGTCAACACACACAATATCACAGATCATAAAAAATATCAGAAATACAAGGGACAATATGAATATAGCAAGGATTTAAATATAAAAATTAAAATTAATTGTTAGCATGCCCCCTGTAATTAGCAATTAGGGGTTTATGCATTATGGGATACCACTTGCTTCCTGCGATTGATTGCAGACGCACAGAATTTAGCTACATTTAGTGTAGTCTTGGAATTCTTGTCCTCTAGCAGTAGTTTTAAACTATGGTATTCTGATTCTTTCCTGGACTTTTGCAAAACAGGTGTAATAAAAGTCAAACGTATATCCTCATAAAGACAACAACGTAATAGAACATGTGAAGCAGTTTCAACTTCCAACAAGCCACAAGGACAGACCCGTGCTGTATATGGTTTACCAGTTTACCTGCTCACCAGTTACAAGTGAATTCATCCATGTCTTACAGAATTGCACTCGCCTCCTCCGTTCCGTTTGTTGAACTGTAGCACACATTCTGAAGCCTACAATGGGAGCATCTGTGGAGTTTGTCTTGTTTTCATTAGCCGTCGTCTCTTTTACAGGTAAGAGCTTCCTCCATCTTGGCTCAAAGGTCAGGGCCAGCTTTAGGCTGAGCCTGGAGACTAACTGGACTAAAGCCAGTGAAGTAACAATCCTGTTCATACTCTCAACTAAAATTCAGAACATGAAATTATCTGCTAACATGAATTCTATCGTTGACCATATATATTTTGTAAATGTAATTTGGCTTATGTATATTTGCAGTGTGGAGTTTATTTGATTGCCGCATTTATTGTGCAGGTGGATAATGACAGCTAGATGCACTGCTTAGGGCAGAGGTGGGGAGCCGAGAGTCCTTTAGATACCGCTGGGCTCCAGCACCCATCATCCCTGATCATCGATGGGATGGTGAGAATTGGAGCCCAACAATATTTGATAGCCACTGGGTCCCCACCCCTGAATTAGGGGAACCAAGCCAGCGAACCAAGGCATGTTGCATTTTACAATATGTTCAGTGTATGTGATAGGGGATGCACAGGCCCCAGAATTTGCCTGTGCATTTTTAAAAATTCTTACCTGTTTCTATCCTGTCTTTGCTTAAAACTGTGCTCCAGGTTCCAGTCCACAAGTGGAAATTGTTGTTGTTGTTGTTGTTATATCCCACCCATCTGCCTGGGTTGCCCCACTATGGCCAGCTTCCAAAAAAATATAAAGACACAGTAAAATGTCAAGCATTTAAAACGTCCCTTTGTAGACATGCTACAAAGCATGTCTGCTTCTCCTGCAAGGGCAAACTTTACAGTTTTGGGATGAGTCTCTCTCTCTCTCTCTCTCTCTCTCTCTCTCTCTCTCTCTCACACACACACACACACACACACACACACACACGGGGGGGGGGGGGGGAGACAGCTATAACCCTGTTGCCCAAAGAACAATGTTTGTTGAGGGCAAGGCTTTTGCCATTATCCTCCCCAGCTGGGGAGGGATACAACCTTGTCTCCCTGCGAGATAGAAATATATTTGCATTGTCTTGCGCAGGAGAAACGGGACAGGAAATATGCGTAGGGAAAATTTCATGCCCCAAGCAAGAATCTTGTTAGCCCAAGAATCAATGCCGGGGGTGGGCATCTGCCCCCACGATGGATCTTTGAGATATCTCCCTTGACTTGCATAGGGAGGGCATAGTGAAAGAGAAATGCAGTTTCATACCCCTCAACTGTCCCAATTAAATTGGGACACCTTGTTTTGGGGGGCTGTACAGCGCCCTAAAACCTCATGTGTGTCCCAGTTTTCGGCCTTGACATGTTGGTAGGTATGCAATTTTTAATTGGTGCTCCAAATCACTGTGATTGGAGTGCCCTGGGAAAACAATTCACTCTGATTAAAAGCTAGCCCTGTCCATCAAGCAAAAGATTCCCCAACCATTACTTCTCCACTTTCTCCCTTCTTAAGCTCTGGGCATTTCCCCAATAAGCTTGGTTTTATTTCTCCAGGCAGGGAACCAGCCGTGTACTTTTGAAGAGCCGAGGCCACAGAGCAACTCAGAAACTTAGCAAATCCCTCGTGCACCTTAGGGGCTGCACTTTTGCCTCAGAAATGTGGGGACCTTCCCCGAATCACACTGATTCACCTCTTAATTTGGGGCACACAAATTAATTAATTTGGGGTACACAAATTAATAGTAGGGGCGATTCCCCTACTATTTGAACATCATCTCCTGACCATCTTCTTGCTCACAGCTGGTTCTATGCCATTACCATTGACCCATTTGCTGCGGCAGTCTCCTTTTACTGGTTGTATACTCCATCCTTCACCTTAATGCACAAATCTCCATTTTCCGTTCCATCCAAACTATTGCTGTTTCTTAGATGTCTCTGGCTACACTTTAAAAGGTTGATCTCTCAGTGGGAAGGCTTTTCATTTCAGATGGCTGAGAATTAGATAATGACTTGGAGCTAATTCATCATCTTGGGGAGAGGCTGCTTCGATGTCCTTTATAAATATCTAATTACCTTTTAATGTTGCCTGAGTCTCTTGGGAAGGTGGCTGGCCTAGTTCAGGAGGCAATTAGCCTGTGTGGAAACTGGTCTGACCCACATATGTTGGCGACATCAAGGCAACGCTAGGTTTTGCTGTTAACCAGCTGAATTTAGAAGACTTTCTTGTATGTGCTCAAGCAGAGACCATAAGGAATAAGTCATCTACAAAGCCCTACAGGAGCATTTCCTAATGGCTGTTAACATATGACAAAAAAGATCAGTATAACGATGGCTGGATGGGTGGAAATTTCTCACTGTGAGCATGAACAAGGAACCAGGATGAAAGACGGTCGGAAATGGCTTCATCCCAAAATGGTGTTGGCTTAAGATTTGTCGTCGAGATTTGAGAAAATATCTAGAGCTTGGTATCCCAAATTAAGACTGCCTTTTCAGAAAGGAAAACCAATATTTTGGCTAGGTTTTCCTTGGGCAGTGAAACAAGGAGCTCCAGTTGCCTCCCCACTCTCAAACTCTCACACAGCCAGAGTTGAGGAAATAGGAGTTGAATTGTTCTATAAATTGGTTGTGACTATAAATTGATAGGCTTGCCTGTTCTTCTGTGTTTAGAGGTTTAGAAAGCATTGTTGCAAACCTTAGACAAAATCCTTTACGCCTCTGTTTTGTTGTACAATACTGGCAAACTTCGGCTAGGGAGGACTGAAGCTCTTGTGTAATGCAGTGATAAGATTTTATGGTAAACCAAGTGCAAGATAATTGTTCAAGGGAGTCTAGAAATAGCTCTGAAGAAGAAGCCTCAGAAACATCACAGTGTTACTGGCTGAAGATTTGACCATCATTGTGAGAGCTTCTCTTTAGATCTGCTTTTCTTACAAGCCATGTCTACCTTATCTTTGCATACGCCAAAATTCAGGAAAGGACAGGTGCATACAGCACAATCCTATGTATGTTTACACAGAGGTAAACTGCACTGCATTCTATGGTGCTTACTCCCAAGTCAGTGTGCTTAGGAGTGCAATCTTACAACACACTTCCGAATGAGTTTACTCAGAAGTAAGGCCCTTTACTCCCTTGTAAGGGTGCATAAATCTTAAGCACTGTATTTACTGCTTTGTGTTCATCTTGGAACTTTAAGCCAGTCTGAGCAGTAACTGTATTTATTCTGCCTGTTATTTCTGACTTCATAGGCTATACATAGGTTTGAATAATCCAATATTTCAAAAAAATGGATCTGCTTATGAGTACTAAATGCTGTCTGAGCCACAAAGAGCCAACTGGTAGACATCAATGTGATGGAGCTGCTGCATGAATGATGGCGCCCCTTTCCTTTCAGAGGAAGAGAGCTTCATATAGCTTCCTCAGAGCTACAGCTTTGCTTCCCCCAAAAGCAGGCTGCTGGTAGGGTTGCCAGTTTTTCACCCAGTCTCTACAGCTCTGCCTTTATAGTGCGTTGATAATATACAAGAATGAGCAACTAAAGGTTTGCACACAAACAATGGGTAGTTGTTTATTACTTGGGGTTTTTTTGGTTGTTGTTTTTTTACTGCGCATCAAGCTACTGCTGAATGGCACAGGATTTCACAATCTCTTGTATTGGCTGTCCTATCAATCTTTCTCTCTCTTTGCCACTGGTGGCATGATGTGGTCCTCCAGTAGCTCACGCCCGGCTGCTCCAGCCATGCTCCAGTCAACACAGTAGAAGTGATAACTGGAAAAGGCAACACACTGACCATGAGAATTTTATATTACGTTGCCTCTGCATTTCCTCCCCTAGGACCTGTCCCCTTCCATCACACCGGCACCCACCTTCTTTTCGAATCACATGTTGTTGTTTCACCCAGACACCTTGAAATCTCAGGTGGGCAGACTTGGCCGATCTTCCTGCATGCTCCAAGATCAATACCTGACAGCTTGTACTCCACGGCCCTTGCACAGACATATGACGAGGGCAGCAGGGGACATGGCCAGGGAAGGCAGAGTTGGGGCAGAATTAAAATGGGAGATTAGCCAGGTTTTGCTTCTGCAATCTTCTTTTTTAAAAAAAAAACACACACTCCCCTGATACTTGGAACCAGGAGCTTGAGGTTTAACAAACAGGGCTTTTGAACGCAAAATATCTTGCAATTATCATGAATTATTTATTGCGTTTTGAGTACCCTCCGTGAATCCTGTCCCTTTCTGCCCTTCCACCCCCCCCTCCCCGGCTGCCACCCGCCCCACAGATGACTCTGAGCTTTAAGTACATCTGCTTTTAGATACTGGAATGTCATTAGCAGATTACAATCTTCCTTAAGTCAATATTGCATCCTTATTGTTCTGCTGCCCCTTCAGTGTCAAGGACAAAGCCACTTCCAGCTGAGACGGGATAAACATACCTCTTCCCAGGCTCAAGTAGGAGCAAATGAGTCTTTCATCGCTATTCTAGTTTTATCTTTTTGTTGTTTTCAATTAATCCAGTGTTATGTGTTCTCAGCACAAGTGGTGCATGGATGTTTGGATGTTACCAAAGTACCCCCACCACCACAGAAAAAAGGTAGTGGGGAGCCCATTATTGGCATACTTGCAGATGTATTCTCTACAATCAACAAACCCCTTTTGGTTTGGTCACATCCACACCATACAATTAAAGCACAACCGACATGCACAAAGCACATGGCTTTCCCTCAAGTAATCCTGGGAACTGTAGTTCTATGAGAGGTAAACTATGGTACCTCTTTGTTGAAAGCCATGTGCTTTACATGTGCATTGAATGTGGAACTGACAAGGGTGTGACGTAATGGTTAGAATGCTGGACTGTGACCTGGGAGACCAGGGTTCGAATCCTCACTGGGTAACCATGGGCCAGTCACCATCTCTTAGCCTAACCTACCTCACAGGGTTGTTGTGAGGATGAAAGGGGGGGAGGGGAACCATGTACACCACCTTGAGATCCTTGGAATATAAAAGTGTAAATAAATATAAATAATAATAATAATAATAATAATAATACACTCAGGACTAAACTTGACGTGATGGTGACAGTTCTGTAGATTTCACCTGTACATAGAATATAGGAAGACTAGGGTGCAGGTGGATCCAATTTTAACCACAGAAAAGGAGTGTGGGTGAGAATTAGAGAAGTCTCCCTTTCCCACAGCTTGTTTCACCATTTCCCCTCTCCCTAACAGCGCTGGATTACCAAATAGGCAGAGTAGGGACTGGCCCATGGACCCCATGCCTTTTAGGAGCCCTGCAACAACAGAAGAGAAATCCCCATTGACTCAGAAACCTACATCATAGCGAGCCCCCTCCCCCCTGATATTTTGAGTGCCTAGGGCCCCCCACAAGGTTTAATTTGGCACTGCTCCCTAAGGGCTGTTCCTGAAGTTACTTCTAGTATTCTCTCTCTGCTGAGGGAAATGCTCCTTGTGGGGAGATAAGCCGAGGGGCAGTTTTCCACTTCCACCTTCTTAAAATTGGGCTCCCCTCCCAGTCTTGTTTTGTCATAGGAGCAGTTCTTCATTCACATGACATTTACCCTCCTATAATGTCCTCTCCTGCCTTTTCCTGTGAGCTTATTTGAAGCATCCCCTTCTGGAATAGATTTCACAAATGACAGAAATAGATGAATGAGGAGCAGGGCAGCCTGGAGAAAGGAGATTCGTTTTAGATATCATTGCTTCGTTTTTCAACTGCGGGCATATTTCTCAAGGTACAGTATGCCAGACCTCGCTGAATCTGTTAGTCACTGTGTCCATATCAGGGAAGCCACACAGCTCAGTAGAGCACCTACTCTGTGTGCCAAAGGTCCCAGGTTCAGTTCCTGGCATCTCCAGGTAGAGAGACACGGCCAGTCATTGTTGACACTGCTAAGCTAGATAGACCCAGTGATCAAACTCAGTATAAGATCATTTCGTATGCTGGTCTCTTATAATATTTCCACTATTTTATTCTGAAGTAGTGACCCCAGCAGCAACTCTAGAAAGACCAACCCATTAGGATAAACTCCTTTCTTCCCAAAGCCTGGAAGGAACACTTAAGCAAAGCGGGAGATGTGGCCCAAAGTGGATCGGTCCCTGCTAGCTACACATAATAAAATAACTGGCTTAGCTTAGCGCTGCATGAGGTGGCTGCGATATATAATTGGCTAATGTCTAGGCAGCTGCTGAAACTAGGTTAGTGTGTCCCCCCCCCCATTTTCCTGTGCATAAACTGAAACAGCCCAGACATAAAATAAGAGATCTCCAAGTCAAGGGGTTGGTGAGCCTGAACTTTTGTTCTGCTGGTCTTTCCCCCGGTCGGAAGCCACTGTTGCATAAAATATGGTGCTTGTGAGAACAGCAAGTTTGAAACAATGCCATCCTGTCCATAGCAACAAAGGAGGGAGAGGACTAACTGGTGGGATGGCGATTAACTCCATTCTAAACCACTTGGGAGCCTCCCGCCAGGCTACTGGCTTCATAGAGCTCTAATCTCATCACATAATGAAACAGACTAGCTAGGGTTGGGAATTGGTTTCAAGTGGCAGAACAGGCACTTTCAAGATAATGGCAATGAGTCAGGGATGCAGCACAGAGTTTCTGTTTCCCACCCCGGCTACTACAGCTTTGCTGATGATTGAAAGCTGGGCGGTTCTGAAATAGATTTCGTTTTGAGGAGCCGCAAAGCTTTGTGATGCAGCAATATGCCTGTCATAACCGTTCACATTGAAACAAAGATGGATGAACAGCTTCTTTTTGTGATATATTTTGATTACTAAAAACTGGTGGGTGGGGAGAATTAACATGAGCGAAGGCAGATATAATATGAAAAGGCAACTCACATCCTATACCTCAGTCATGGGTAATCCTGGCTTCTTTCTGACTTAGCAGCTGAAAATTCAGATGTGCACAGAAGCAAGTCTAATGTTGTATCAGCAGCTGGAATTTATGAATGTGCCTTGTGCCAATTCAGAGCATGGCTCCATCTTGTTCATTGGTCCATTTAGCTCAGGTGTATCTCAGCTTTCTAGCAGATGCACTCCAGAGTTTGGGGTAGGAATATCTTCTGGCCCTACCTGGAGATACTGGGGATTAAACCTGGGACTTGCTGTGTGTGAAACAGATGTTCTGTCGCTGAGCTGTGGTCCATCCTGAGACAAATAGCCTCAGCAAATAGGCATGGGTCCCATCTTCGGAAGAAGATCTTGCAACTCTAACTAAGAACCTCAACCGGCCAGCATTTTAGGATTTTTTACATGGTTATTGTAAATAGCTTAGGATCACTATAAATGGTTGATTTAATCTATGTCAGTTCAATATTCAGGAAAGTTGAGTATTTAATTTTATTTCAGAATTTTTATGCCACCTTTCAAAACAAAAGCCCTCTTAAGCTAATACACAACCAGCATCATTAGCATCATGACAACCACATAACATATAAAAAAACACGTGAAATGTTGCATTAAAGAGCAGTATATAATACCGCCAGATCAATTCAGCAATCCAGAGAAAACAAATTGAAGTTTAGCATTATTTGACATCAAGCAACCATTTAAAACTTTCCCCAGTGTCTTTAACAAAAAGCAGATCAATATAAAAACTTATTGGAGGCCTCTTTGGAAAGAGCTTATGTGCATCCTTTGAGATTGAGTTCTGTCGACATGAGGCCACCACTGCAAAGGGCCTGTGCTTGCTGTGATCGTCTGAAGGATAGGAAATACAAAGCAGATGAAGCAGGATGCTGAAATACAGTTTTGCAAGGTTTTGAGCATCACAACACCTCTTTCTGTTTAGTGGAATGCTGAAGCTGGAGAGTTCGCAGCAGCTGTCATTTTGATTAAATGTTTCCTACTGCTTCTGTTCTGTACTCAGTCTGAGCATTTCAGATTTCTTTCACCTTCTCATGCAGTGTTGCAGCCAGCAGAGAGTACTCTAAGAAACTATGGGCCAATCTTTGAAGAACAACCACGTAACATCATCTTTCCAGAAGGATCAACAGAGGAGCAAATACTGTTGGTTTGTCAAGCACGAGCCAGCCCTCCTGCGACCTATAGGTGAGGTTACGTGATCATAGCAGTGTTTTTGTTGGAAAGCCTATGGCTGCGATATACACAAATGTATGACAGTGGTTTGTTGTTGTTTTGCATTCACACATACCCTGCTGTCCTGCCCATTCATCTCAGGGACCAAAGGCAAGCATTTTCTGTCCCATTGAATTAAATGGAAAAGAGTGCATTCCAACTCTCTCCAGTTGATGTCCATGGGATTCTAAACAGGGCAATCCTATACTCAAGAGTAAGTCCTGCAGAGTTCAATGGGGCTGATTCTCTGGAAAGTGAATATAGGATTGCAGACTAAATATGTTGGTTTAAACTCTGTTTCATTATTTCCCTGCTCAGCTTCCTCCCCACCTTTGAGTTCAGAAAACCTGAGGGTGTTTCAGCTCAGTGGAATAATTACTTAATTCAATAAACATAAATGGCCTATTGCACAGCTATTCTGGCCTGGGTAAGTTGCTCTAACTCAGGCTTCCTCAAACTCAGCCCTCCAGATGTTTTGAGACTACAATTCCCATCATCCCTCCCCACTGTTCCTGCTAGGTAGGGATCATGGGAGTTGTAGGCCAAAAACATCTGGAGGGCCGAGTTTGAGGAAGCCTGCTCTAACTCATCAGTGGGGGACCTCTGGTCCAAAAGCTTAATGTGGCCCACCACATCCCTCAATCTGGCCAACCAAGCCAGTCCCAATAAGCCCTGCCCACTTGCCAATCATTCCATGTCATTTTCTGACTTACCATTACTCGCCTTGCTTTGCTTGGCACATCTACTAAGTTCTCGTGATTAAAATCTAATCGTTAGATTGGAGATATGCTCTGAACCATTAGGCAAAGGGATCTCTGATCTTGGTACTAAGCATCACAGGGCCGAGATTGCAGATAAGTCGTCTTCTGTTAGTGCATCTGTGGTGCAATGGGTCCCTGCGTCTGGCTGTTAATTGGAAGGTTGGTGGTTCGAGGCCGCCTGGGGACAGCTGTGGGCAGGATTCCTGCATTGCAGGGGATTGGACTAGGTGGCCAACTGAGCCCTCAGGCTGAAACAGGTTCCCCACCCTCTCTGTAGTTATTTTCTCTCTCTGGTCTGTCTCTTCTCTCCATGAATCCACTCCAACTCCACTAAGTCCTTTTTCCTTTACGCCGGCTATTTTTCTTCCCCGCCCCAATTGTAGTCGGGGTTTGGAATCATGACTCAGAGTGCAATGAAGGTGAAAGGAGTCTTTTACCCAGGCATAGGCAAACCCGGCCCTCCAGATGTTTTGGGACTACAGTTCCCATCATCCCTAACCACTGGTTCTGTTAGCTATGGATAATGGGAGTTGTAGTCCCAAAACATCTGGAGGGCCGAGTTTGCCTATGCCTGCTTTAACCCTTTCCCAATACACAATGGTCTCAATGTCCCTTCCAAAGTTTCCCTTCCAAATGTTTGGGGCTGGGGAAAGTGGGGCTCCTTACAGAAGTCTGGGAATAGCATTGTTATTCCACTCTGGAAGCAGAAGAGCAATGGTTGGGCGCTGCTGAAGGGTACCTGTCTGGAAGCATCCATGAACAGGATAGGGCAAATTGAGAGAGCATTTTTCAGAAGACTAGATCTGGAAAGCAGGAAGGCCTGCAGAGCAAAGTTAAATAATTTATAGCAGTATCAAACAAACCCAGTCAGAGATGTTGAGGCCAACCCTAGTGAGTGATGTGCTTCCTGGTGAGATAAAACACAGCCTAAAGGCTCTTAGAATAATCATTGAGATTTGGATTTTCCTTAGCATTCGACAAAGTGCAGCCATTTCTCCCCCTGATTACTGGGCTGGCATTGTAGCTACTGAGACAGCACCCACCATTCAGCCACTGTCCTACAATAGGTCCTATTGAGGGTTTTTGTGTACATCATAAATGCCAGTGTGTGTTGTTATTCAGGACAATGTTAATGTGCAGCTGTGATGACTTTGTTCTTTCCCCACTCCAACCAAATACCATTGTCTTGGCAGGTGGAAGATGAATGGCACAGAGATCAAAATAGAGCCAGATTCCCGTTATAGGTTGAACGGGGGCAACCTGGTGATCAGCAACCCAGTGAAAGCCAAAGACACTGGGTCCTACCAGTGTGTGGCATCCAACTCGGTGGGCACAGTAGTCAGCAGAGAAGCTTCCATTCGCTTTGGCTGTAAGTGGATTTTCTGAAGACAATTTGGTGCAAAAGAGGAATAAAACAGAAGGGAGCCAAGCAATGTGCCATCCATGGTTCTCCAGCAGCATCACAGCCAGGGAGGAAGTGAAGCTCCAAGAAATTGGATACGCTGGCATGTGCCCTCAGAAATCATACAAATGGAGCAGGCTGAGCAGAGGGATGGGGTGATAGAGGAGGCTGGGGACTTGAGGGAGCTGGTCGGGGTGCCCAAATGGTCTGCATGATCCCATCTATTTGCACAAAGGGATCTGTGTTTAGATGAGGACAGTGGAGGACAAACAAAGGGGGGAACATGAATGAGGACCCCAGTCCCTTTCATTGTCCTGTGGGAATTGAGGCACTTGGATAATGGTTCTGAACCGTTGCCCCTCTAAGGAGAGTGAGGTGGCCCATGTATATCACAGCTATTTCAGGAGGGCCAAATGCTGGACACCAGCATGGATTAAAACTGGCTAACATTTTACTGAGCAAGAGAAGGATGGTGTTGTGAGAGCTCCAAGCATAACCAGGTTAAAGTTCTTGAAGTATGTTTTAAAGGGAACTTTTACCAACTATCTGACTTTTAGAAGACATCTGAAGGCAACCCTGTTTAGGGAAGTTTTTAATGTTTGATGTTTTGTCGTGTTTTTAAGATGCCATTGGGAGCATAAATGAGTGGAGCATAAATATATTATTATTATTATTATTATTATTATTATTATTATTATTATTATTACCACAAGGGTTATGTGACTTCAGCCAAGATGCTAAAGACATGAGCTATTTTGATGAGTATGTGGATGTGAGAAGTTCCATCACTGCTGAATAGAGAGTGCGTTTAGAAAATGTGGTTGTTCTGGGGCAGCTTGGCTGTGAACTAGCGCCAGCTGCCGTGAGCTTATTTCTGATTCTGGCTTCCTGTTACTTTCCAGACAAAACTGGGTTGTGTTTTTAACCTTTCAGCCCTAGTTCCATGTTACCTCAGGGATTGTCTCCTCCTATTTGCGTAGGTCATCAGATGATATTCTGTATGAATTTTACGTATGCCTCAGACTTCTGACATGAGGGGTAGGATCTTTTTGGTGGTGCCACTCACTCTGTAAAATTGATTACCCAGGGTGGTTTACCAAGGGCTTTTTGAAAGATAGCAAAAGCATTTCCTTTCATACAACAGGGGGTTGAGTCCTTCTAATTTGTTTATCTTGGTGGTGCTGCTCTGATGTTTTATTGTTTGTCCGTTGAGGTGTTCACATGTTTTAATTTTGGGGTTTTGCTTTTGTGTGTGTATTTTTTAAAATTTGTAAGCCATTTTTAGGAGCCACTGATGACCAAAATGGCTGAATATATGTTTGAAAAAGATAGATAGATAGATGATAGAAATTGCAGTGGGGATAGTATTGATTTAGCTAGTTCATTCCCAGCACATTTTCTGAGCGCTGTTGCTGATGCCATCTGCCGTTACTCTCTCAATTTAATTTCCCTTTGATATGATGGAAGCATGATTGCCTGTAACTAGCATCATTTCTCTCTGAGCAGAGAAAGATCTAATTTGTAAGATTGTTAGGCTTCCATAGCTATGTTTCATCACCTCCACTCATTTCTTGTGTTTAGTTTTGCAGGAATTCTCTACAGAAGAGCGAGACCCCGTGAGGGTTACGGAGGGCTGGGGGGTGATGTTTACTTGCAGCCCACCTCCCCATTACCCAGGTGAGACAATGACAGCGCACTAGAAATGAGGTTCTCACCCATATTCAGGGAGCAATCCATCAAATGACAGGGGTAGCTAATGGTATAAACCCATACACAATTGTGTTTAGCAATTTGGACAAAGCCATTCCTTTCATGGGAACATAATCAGAACTCTGCTGGATAAAGCCTAAGGCCCATCTAGTTTAATAGCCTGTTCTCAAAGTGGTCAAACAGATGCCCATGGAAAGTCCATAAGCCGGACATGAGTGCAACAGCGCTGTCTCTACTTTCAGTTCCAAACATCTGGTATTCAGAGGAATGTTGTCTCAAACGTTGGAGCAGAACATCACCATTTGGGCTAGCAGCTGTTGGTAAACTTATCACCCAGGAATTTGTCCAATGCTCTTTTAAAGTGTGGTGGCCATTATTACCTTGTTTGGTAGTTAATTCATATGAACCTAAGAATATCCTTCTGGATCAGGCCAGCTGTTCCACCTAGTCCAACATATTGCTCTCACAGTGGCCAACTAGATGGCTGTGTGAAACCAGCAAGCAAGGCACTCTCCCATCCCGTGGCTTCTAGCAACTGGTACTCAGAATCATTACAGTCTTTGATCATGGAGACAGAACATAGCTGTTACATCTAGGAACCCTTGATAGCCCTACGTTCCATAGTCAACTGTGAAGTACTTTCTTTTGACTGTCCTGAATCTTCCAACTTTCTGTTTTATTAGATGTCCCTGAGTTTCTAATATTATGAGAAAGGGAAAAAACAATCCACTTTCTCCACACCTTATGTAATCATGTCCTCCTTTTGCTGTTAAAATCACTGATTTTTTAAAAATTTTGTGGCAACAATTATCCTTGCAAAATACTGGAAACATGTTGCTGTTGTTTTCTGCACCAGAATGCTTAAGCCAGACTTGAGCACAGCAGAAATTGATAAACTACCAAGGCTTCTCCCAAAGGAGAAATGTATTGCATCTAAATGTCTCTCTGTTTGATTAATGGTTAACATTTATAATATACTGGAATCTATATTGTAATTACATTGTCTTTGAGAAGTCTTTTTTGTAATTTTATATCAGATTGAAATAAATTAAACAAAAGGGGGGAGGGGAAGAAAAGAAAGAAAGCTCCAACTTTTCCATTTTGTTCATATAGGTCTGAGCAGTTTTCCCTTTGCCCTGCCTCTGTCCCTTGGAAAACCTCTTTTGTGCTAAATTGGAACAAATGGCAATCCATGGAAAACCCAATAACCTGCTAAACTGCAGGTTATCACCAAGGGAAAGCAGCAGGCAAAGAGAGGCGTAGATAAGCGCTAAGTTGTGCCTGGTCTTTATGGTTGAAGCAATAACCTGCTTATCAAGTGTAAACAGCAGTTGCCATGGGATGGTATTAAATGCTAGTCCTACTCAGAGTAGACTCATGGAAAGTAATTTATCTGTTTAACTTAGGTTCGTTCATTCATTTCAATGGGTCTACTCACAGTAGGTCTTGGTTTATTACATCCCATGCTTTCTTGTATGTACAGGTAGCTGAAATGTTCTCTAAGAAGCATGAATTGCTCTGTTCATCTCAGACTAAATTCTGCGGCTGTGAATTCTGGAATTCTCCCAGGAAACAATGAAAATCAGTGCTGTCGATTTCATGCCAGATGCTGATATTGTAGAAATTGAATCATTAATGCTCTTTGTATAGGCGAATCTGTAGTTGAATATTTCAGGGATGTGATTTCAATTCATCTCTACCTTCCACCCTACACGTTTTGGTTATCAGGAGACGGCATGATTATTACTGAGTGGGTGGGGGATTGCAGTGCATGTAAGGAAGGAAAAGAGCATGTGAATGAGAAGAGATCTCTTGTGGGGGTGGGGGTGGAAGAAAGGGAATTCTGGTATGGAAAACTTTGAGAAACCTCTGGCTGAGACCCACAGGACTGTTGAACTTTAGCCCACAATCTGTGGTATGAGGAGTCGGAAGTAGTAAAGGAAGAAACCAATAGCAGGTCCAAAGTTCTTGTCAAGAAATTGGAGGGCATCAGGTTCAGTTCTCTAAAAATGAACATTGTGGGAGCATTGTACATCCCGTCTAGAATAACAACAAATACACTCACTTTTGTTTCTTTGTTCAGAGTGAATGAATAGCTACTGGACTTAGCTTGTGTCTCAGTCTGGGAAATAGCCTACCGAGGTCAGCCTCCGAGCGTCACTCTGATACAGTGGAGCCAGTGTTTCATCCTCTCCCTCTCTCTCCCTTTGCACACAGGACTTGCATACCGCTGGTTTGTGAACGAATTCCCCAACTTCATCCCAGCAGACGGAAGGCGTTTCATCTCCCAAAAAACGGGAAACCTTTACATTGCTAAGACAGAGGCCTCTGACCTCGGCAACTACTCCTGCTTTGTCACTGGCCAGATTGATTCCATTCAGAAGAGTGTCTTTAGCAAAGTTTCTCAGCTCAATCTTCTCAGAGAAGGTCAGTGCACTGGTGACCCACAGTGTTGGAAGCCCAGTTGAACAGATCCCTCTGAGAGAGGCCCTAGGAGGGCCAACTCTAGATGGAGGCATTTCTGAAGTAGGCCTGCAGAGCCTGTGACCCACCAAGCCAAACATACCTGCCAACCATGTATGGTGTCCTATGAGCAGTTCCTTGCCTACTTGGGACTGCAAGATGCCATGGTCCCTGATTACAGAGTGTCCCCTGTTGTACTATTCATGGGGAGTGGGGAGCCTTCCATGCAGCTGGGTGATATTCAGTGCTTATTTCCTGGCTGTCTGTGCTGAAATCTGAGTCCTCCTCCTTGGAGCCAACCAGTGGCTTTGGTGATCTGAATATTTTTGTGGGTGGAGAGGTAGGTCGTTCTTACCATCCCCATATAGCAGAATAGGTTGGGACAGTTAAGAGAGAGTGGCTGGCCTAAGGCCATCTCAGGGGGATCTGCTGGAGCTCAATGGTGTGGTACATGCTTTGCATGTAGCAGGTTCCAGTTTGATCCCTGGTCTCTCCAGGTTGGGCTGGGGAAGATTCCTGTCTAATATCCCGGAGAGCCAGTGGCTGTCAGTCTATCCCAGCCTTTCCCACCCTGGTGTCCTCCAGATGTTGTTGGGCTCCTACTCTCATCTGCCTCATTCATCCAGCCAATGGTCAAGTGTATGGGAGCTGCTGACAAAAACATCTGGAAGGCACCAGGCTGAGGGATGCTGGTGTAGATGACACTGAGCTAGATGGAACAGAGGTGGACCAGGATTTCCTTACTCATCGCTCTCCTCTTCCATCACAAGCTACGTCAGAGCAGTGTGGGTGATGGCTGTGTGGCAGCCACGGCTGTGCCACACCAGTACAGTAATGTAAAAACTGCAAGTACACAAAAAAGTAAATGCTGAACTTAACTTGGGTTTCGAACATGCACTTTTTCGAAGATGAATCATTTTGGAGGCCTGTGCTTTGCAACCTCCTGCATGGGTAGCTTTAAAGCTTTCAACCTCTTGTCCCCCTTCCCACAGATTCCAGGCCGTTTGCTCCCAGCATTAAAGCCAAGTTTCCTTCTGACACTTATGCTCTGGCCGGGCAGCTGGTGGCTTTGGAGTGCTTTGCCTTTGGGAAGTGAGTACTTGTGTCAATTGCATTTAGTCTCTTGCTGGTGACAGCAGAAAAGTTGCAGGCCAACATAGTTATGAGTTGAATATTGTAGACTCTGTTCTGAGGAACCAAGAATGCAGAAGAGGAAGGAAAAAGAGAGCTGCTGTTTTAAATATCAGAGAAACTCTGTCCTGAAGAAAGTTTGAGGATCATAGATTCTTAGCCTGCATTATCTGGAACATAACCAAGCAAACATTTGATGAAGCCCTATTCCCCATCTATTTTACTCCTTTGCCCTGTTTGCGAGTGAGGTTTTTAATAATCTGAAATATTTAATAATCCTTTAGATGACTTTGGGGTGTTGGTCATTAAACGTTGACTAGTTTGAGCTAGGACCCACCCAGGAGTGGCTGGTGTGGTGATGTGGAGTCAGCCTCCCAGCACTGGTGATGCTGCCACTTACCTGGGTAGTACAGGGCAGCAGCGAAGTCAGGGCTGCCTGGGTACACAGATGGAGCCAACCAGGTGCTGCCAGTGCACCTGGGTGGCCCTGCCCCATCCAGGTAAGCAGCATTGATTCTGGTGTCAAGAGGAAGGCACCATAGCACTGCCCACCCCACCAAAATAGTGCATAGGCTGCTCCTGAACTCGCCAGAATCTGTTTTTAATGTTATGTATTTGCCTTCAAATGGATGGTATAATAAATAAGAGTGTCTCTGAGCATGTGCAAAGACCACGCCAAACTGAGAATCGCAGGTGGGTAGGTGGTAGTGATTTTTTTCCCCCATCAAGAGGATATGATGTGTAAGAAGACTTGAATGCCAACAGAACTCTTGTTTCTGTAAATTAAGGTGTGGGTTGTGAGAGACAATGATAGTTTACTAACAGGTCAATGAGAAAAGCTTGGCTAGTTTAAAAAATGGAAGACATAAGGCTCACAATGAGGAAAGGGAAATAATTGAATTGCACTGGATTCCACTGTTTGTTGCTGTTGCATTGATCCCGAAGTCTGAAGTGCCCTTTTACAGAGGTTTATTTATAATCTAGCCCTGTCCCTCGAATAAAATGGCGGAAGTTGGATGGTAGCCAGTCCTCTGAGTGGATCACAACGGAGCCCCTTCTACAGTTTAAGGAGATTGGCTTTGAAGATGAAGGCACTTATGAGTGTGAAGCTGAAAATGCCCAAGGAAAAGACACCTATCGGGGCCGCATCATCATCCAAGGTAAAGCACTCCTGGGGGTTCCTTCACAAGTATCTTATCCTTTTATTATATTTCTATCCCGCCCATCCTTAGAATGCTTGGGGCAGCATAGTTGGAGCTCCCAGCAATTCCCTGACAGGCAGCCCTCAGCTCTTCATCTTTCCTAGTACATTGATCCAAATGAAAAGAGAGCTGGAGGTCCCTCTTGAACCTTTCTCTGTGCTTTTCATATTTCCCAAATAGTGCACAGGGTGGGTGGAAACCTAAAGCATAACGATGAAATAAGGGATCCCTAAGGATGGAATAATCTGCAGAATCTAGGTCTGAGATGGGTTGTGCAAATCTGTGAACCTCCAAGTTACATGTTTTCCCCATATATTTTTTTAATCAATGTTTTGGAAATGAAATGTGGGTTGTTAGGGGTCGCA
The DNA here is from genome assembly GCF_964188315.1 of Podarcis muralis. Lineage (NCBI taxonomy): Eukaryota > Metazoa > Chordata > Lepidosauria > Squamata > Lacertidae > Podarcis > Podarcis muralis. The sequence goes on from NC_135659.1 coordinate 60,830,257, forward strand.
CATTGTAATAAATTCCCACCACAACTTGAGCATCATGAATCTCACACTGCTTCCTGTCTGAAGTGCATACGTCCCATTCTCTTCTTGTTCTTTTTATAGCTCAGCCAGAATGGCTGAAGGTCATCTCAGACAAAGAGGCTGACATCGGAGCAGACCTTCGCTGGAGTTGTGCTGCAGCTGGCAAGCCAAGGCCTACCGTCAAATGGCTACGGAACGGGCAGCCCTTAACCTCTCAGGTAGCCCATCTGTCACTGGCACTGTGGTTACCTTTTGTAGGTGGGGTGCAAAATAGAAATGCCACATAAAAACGCAATAATAAATGTGAAACCTGTTTAAACAATGGGAGCAAAGGAAACCACAGTTGAAAGTACAAAGCAGGCTATCTGCCACTAACTAACTAATAGAAAACTTAGGAGCTGCCATACTAAGGTCAAGAGAAATGATTGAGCATTCTTAGGGCCATGATTCAGAGATCTGTCCTGCATTCAAAAAGTCTGTTGTTCAATCCCCAGCATCTCCAGGTCAGGCTGGGAAAGTCTCCCGTCCTAGACAGCAACGACTAGTCAATGTAGACAGTGCTGAGCTAGGTAGACCAGTGGACCCTCCCTACAGTCCTGTGTTCAGCCACCTGTTGTCAGTTCTGTAAACTCAAGCCAGTAGCTACCTGGAAACAACCTCAAATGCTCATTTCTCCTGGTTATGTTCTTAGGCCCAAACTAGATGTGACATTATGAATGCCGCTAACAGTTGTATGATTTTAAAAGTAAGTAGCTGTGGGGAAGACTGATCTGGGTCAGAACTGTGTAGGAGGAGGGGAGGATTTTATTTTGGTTCTTGCACCAAAGGGATGTTTTTCCTAGCTGCACGTAGCAGCTGTGCAGGGTAGTCTGGATTTGGACCGCAGCCAAGGCAAAGGGTTAAATGCCCCTTTGGGGTCCCAGTCCAAATCTCGTCCCCCAGCATTTGCTATATGTTTTCCTTTAAAATAATCACACAATTGTTAATTGGATGAATAATGTCACAATTTGGTTTTGCTCACATTCCGTACTATCTTCCCATTAATCACAGTCGGTATTAACTTAGCAAGAATTAGTGGTACTCAAGATGTGAATGAGCTATAACTGGGTAATAAGCAAACATGTTAATTTGGATTGTTAGGAGATATTTTATCTGAAGGGCTTTTGATGCAAAGGCAGAAAGCTTAAAGAATAAGGATTAAGCCAAAGTTGTACTAAAGCCGAGAGACTTACATGAAAGGGTAGTGGACTTTGGAGTTCACATATTAGCTAACATTGTGTGACTTTTCCAAGAGCAGATCAGAAAACAAAGGAAGGGCTTTAAATACAGAAATCCTTGTTACCCTTCAGAGAAATACATGATAAAAATACAGAGCAAGCTATGTACCATTAGCCTATTTAGTGGCAGTGAAAGCAGCAAAGAAGGCATGGGAACCACATTTGACATCCAGCAGAGCTTTTCCAGGTAGTATGGGGCCTTTTATGGTTTGGTTCAACGGAGGTGGTAGAACTGACAGTAGCTCACTGTGATTTTTTTTGCAAAGCATTTTGAGAATAAAATTGCTTGATCTTGCCAAGACTTTGACTCTACTGTTACAGCAGATTAATCTCTAAAGGTGTCCAGAGCACTGTCTAGCCCTGTTATGTTGGATAAGTTTCAGTTAGTAAGGCTGGATGTGGACAAGTACTTGGATTGGTCTGGGTGACCACTTGCACTCTGGACCCTTGCCCCTCTTGGCAGGTAAAAACTAGCAAGGAGGAGGAGGATAGCTGGAAGGGCCAGGGAGGTGATTAATGCCTCCATGCGAGAGGGAATAGTAAAAAGGCAAGGGTAAAAAGCTGTGGTAAAACCTCTCTTCAAGAAACTCTATGTGGATTTGGAAAACCTAAGTAATTGCCATTCAGTTTCCAATCTCCCCTTCTTGGGCAAGGTTCCTGAGCAGGTGGTCATGGACCAGATCCAGGTGCTCTTGGAGGAAACTGATTTTCTAGACCCATATCAACTGGGGCTTAGGTCCAGTTTTGGCTCAGAAACTGATTTGGTTGCCTTGTATGATGGCCTCTGTTGTGTCATAAATCCTTCCTTTTGCTACACCAGTGTGCCACACTTTTGATCTTCAACAAAGAGGATTGCAACCTGGCTGCTTTTAAGTTGGAATTGATAGAGCTGCACCTTAATGTACAAATAGCAAAACAAAAAAACAACCTGGGGTGACCTTTGTAAGAACAGAAGTACACATGCTCCTGAATGTCTCTTTCTGCTCCTTTTCCACAGCATAATCGTATATTTGTCTCAGAAGTAGGTTCCATTGAATTTAGTGGGGACTTCTTCCCAGATACATGACTCACATTGTTGTACACATGGGAGAGACCCCAGTTGCTTCAAAATGCATTAAGAACTTGAGCCTTAACTTTTGCCTCAAAAACTGTTGTGTGTGTTTTTTTGTTTGTTTCCCCCATAGTCGTTTTGTTCTTATTTGCCACTTCTAAATTGTCTGACTGGAACCCCTCAGCTACTGGATACAGTGGTGCCTCGCAAGACGAAAAGAATCCATTCCGCGAGTCTCTTCGTCTTGTGGTTTTTTCGTCTTGCGAAGCAAGCCCATAGGAAATCCGTTTTGCGAAGCACCTCCAAAACGGAAAACCCTTTCCCCTTCTTTGTAAGTCTACTTACAAAAACATTGTAAACATTTTTGAATGCTGAGGACATTGAAAATGAAATGAAGGGGTTCTAGTGATTAAGACAAATAAGAATATGAAGGGAGGGATAAGGATAAAACTGAATAATGAATGATCTTGCTAAACTAATTTATAAAGTGGAATACAAGAAAGGAAGGCGGGTGGAAGTAAGGAAAATAAGGTTTTGAAGGATATTAACCTGAGAGAGAGTTCTTTTTTTCTATGTTAAATTTTGTTTTTTATGTTTTCTCTTTGTTTTTTCCTGTATTTTGATGTTTGTTGTTTGTTGTTTATTGTGATTATTTTTGATTTTTGTTGTTATGTTAAATCTTTTTTTGTAAAATTTATTAAAATATTAATAAAAAACAAAAACAAAACAGAAAACCCTTTCGTCTAGCGGGTTTTCCATCTTGCGAGGCATTCGTCTTGCGGGGCACCACTGTATTTTTGATCTGCATTGCAATGCTAGGATCTTTAAATTATAAACTGATGTCTTTCTGAGGAGAAATTGGTTGGAGAGATTTCTGGGCACAAAAGCGTGGGCCACATATAAATATTGGGGTCAGGCATTCAATGGAGTGAATCTGCCGAGAACATGGCGTATTCATTTGCATTGTTCTGTTTTTCAAGACAATATGTCCAGCTCTGGGTGAGCAAAATATCAAACAATAGCTTTTTAAACTGGACAGATATCCTTAGAGATGACGTCTGCTGTGCTTCAGTTGTTGCACTGTTTCTGTATACCAAAGTTGGTCTGTATCTATAGACAACTTTCCAAAGGCTGTATACCAATGGAAGGCAGGGCCAGAGGCAAAAGTTGACAGAGATGTTAATGTCTCTTACCTGTGTTTGGTAGGCTGAATTCCAGCAAAGAAAAAGGCAGAGTTTTCTATACATAAACTCATTACAACAAATACACATCTCTCCATTCAAACAAGAGGTACAATCACCTTTCAATGAAACTTTCCATTCAGGACAACCTGATGAGGAACAGTGAGGGGTCATGGCCTTGGAGACAGACCATGGCCTAAAGAGACTCCCTGGGGCAGAAAGAAAGCCCAAAGGACCACATTTGGAGGGCCCATAGGCCAGAGGCTAACCATGCCCTCTAGGCATATGCACAGAGACACGTGAGTGGCAGCAGGCACAGAATAGGGCAAATGTGTTGAACAGCACAACCGTGTCACTACTGAGAAGGGGTAATGTGATGTTCTCTACTGAAACTCACTTCTGTGTATATAGCACTTGCATTTCATGCTCTGTGTTGTGATCTAACCACCTAATCTACTTGTTTGCACAGAATCGCATTGAAGTGAATAGTGGGGATTTGAGGATTTTAAAGTTAACAATGGAGGACTCTGGGATGTACCAGTGTGTAGGAGAGAACAAGCATGGCAGCATTTATGCAAGTGCTGAATTGGCTGTGCAAGGTACGTTCTGGATTTCTGTGGATTGTCTGGGCAATACCAATATGCTTTAGAAAGGGGGTTATTTCTCCAGAAGTGAGCCCTGTGTGTTGAATGGGACTTGTTCACTAGTATTAATGCTTGGATTTTAATCTTAAATATTGGCAGATTCCCTGTCTAAAAAGCAGTAAGATAATGGACTGGCCTAATACTTTGCCATATTGCTTCATGGTGAATTTCATTTTTAACATTTTATTTTCTTTAGTCCTGGAGGACTGCTGTTAACAGATTGTATTCTAGCAGTTTTAGTGGCAAGAAAAATCTAAGAAACCTCAAATGGTTTTAATTTGAAATGTCAACATCTGCTTAGGTTATGAGGCAATACAGTATTTACGGCCAATCTCAGTTGGTTTTTCTCAAAGATCAAGGCACTGTCGCAGCCAAGACAGAAATATGCCTACATGCATAGTGAAACTAGCAGACTTTTTCACCCATATTGGTATGTGAATTCAGTCTGATGTAAGATGAATAGAGGTGAATTAAACTTCTCTAATTAGCCACAACATTTTCCCCTATATTGTTTTTTAACACTATAGATTTTATTAACTGCGTGTATTTCTGGCTCATTTGCTTTGACAGGACTGAACAGAAACAGGCAGCTGCCCTTTTAGACATTGAACACACATTTCAATCAGTTTCAAATTCAATGACTTCTGGGGTTTTGAGTTTTGAAGTTCTGACCTTGAAATTACTCTTGGAATCAGTAATCTTTCTGTTCAAAATTTAAGATGTAGCTATTTTGAAGTATTAATCAAGCTTAGGTTTTGACATTTTATTCTTCAAAGTGTTCAATTTCAGACTTTTTGGGCTTCAGAGATCTGAACTTGCAGCATGCTGATTTTCACAGTGTAAAACACGATCACATTTGCATTTTGTTAAATGAATTGGAGGTTTGCGTAGTTAAATTTGTCTCACTTGGACTAAACACTGAGCCACCTCACTGTTACAACATTACTTTAGGTGTCCAAGTAACAAACAGGCAACTTTATTTAACAGAAGCCATGATATATGTTATCATGTTACTTTTGCACTATTATAGAATATACAGGAAGCTCGCCTTTACCATTCCCAGGGCTCAGCATTCGTAAAACCTACTTAATCATTTTATTTTCCCCTTTAGCCTTTGCTCCAGATTTTCGGCTAAACCCTGTGAGGCGACTAATACCAGCAGCTCGAGGCGGAGAAATCATTATCCACTGCCAGCCAAGAGCTGCACCAAAGGCCATTATACTCTGGACCAAAGGGACTGAGCTTCTGAGCAATAGCTCCAGGTATGAGGACCCTTAAGCTAGTTCCTAGCTAAGACTAAGTAGCTTTGAACATGCAGTCCCTTCTCAGTGCAATTATCCTGCTGGCTTCTGGTTAGCTTAAATTTATTGTGTGGAACTGATCCCATGTGTGTTTACTTGGAAGGGTGTCCCAGTGTGTTCAGTGGGGTAAGTCTCCTTAGGAGTGATCCTTCAGAAGCAGCATCTTCTTGCGTGGTGGCTCTGCTCTAAGCCCCTTGAATCGTTTTTTTTGGGGGGCAGTGATATCTGTTGTCCAAATGGCAGCTTGACGGAAAAGCATGACTTGTGCAGGAATGTGAGAGGTTTTTATTCAGCACTTCAGTAGTACTAGGCTGCTTGGATTTTGGAGCACCACCTACATTTACTATGAAAATCTAGCAAGCAAGAAGCAGTGTTGAAACTGCGAAGGAGTGTCCTCCCTGCCACACAAGATGATTTCCCAGATGGTTAATAATAAGAGTTAATAATAGAAGAGTGGTAGGCAGTTGCCAATCCTTACACAGCTTGTACAGAGAACAGTATCCTGAAAGGATTTGCACAGTGATAATGTAAGCTTGAATCACATCACCTTCAGGCAGCTTGAGGCAGAAAAATGGCAATATCCTTTAAATAAGTGTATTTCATACGTGGGAGTATTCAGCTTTGCATGTATATCTTGTCCAGTTATTTAAGAGTAAGGACATGTATTTCTTTTTGGTGAAAGTTAATCATAGCTACTGTTGGCTATCCTAGCCTGCTGATTTAAAACTTCCAAAAGTAACTAGAGTTGCTTGTTTGCTTGTAAAATAACATAGTTATCCAGTTGTTTGCTGCACCTTTAACTGCAGCCTGCATATGAGACCCACCTCCACCTTTTGAATCATCTTTCTGCTATCAGGTGACCAGATGTAAATAACCCCTAACAGGGGGCAGGACTTAGGATCCCCTTTTCTCCCAGTAACCCTTTCTCCTTTATCTCTTAAAACAAAACTAAACAGAGCTGCCACGCTATCGCTGCAGCCCAGTGGCAGCTCAGTCTTTCTTTGGAAGGCCAATGTTATACGACGTATTATTTCCAATACCTTTTGGCTGAGGCATTTGACGGAATTCATCACTGCCTTCATGCTACATGTCCCGTGACAGGCAAGCGGGTCTGTGGTTGGCTGAATTATTCTCTCACTTTCTCCTGATGGGCTCTTCTTCCGCTGCAGCATCACCATCACTCCAGATGGCACCTTGATCATTCGGAATATTAGCAAGTTAGATGAGGGCAAATACACCTGCTTCGCAGAGAATTTCATGGGCAAAGCAAACAGCACAGGAGTTCTCTCAGTTCGAGGTAAGGGCATTTTATTGCCACTGGGACCAAATGTAATAATGCAGGGATTCTTAAGCTTCCTACCCCCAGGGCCTACTCAAGGAGGCTGAAAATTACTGAGGCCACAGTCACAAAATTCTCTTATTTCTCCCATAACAGGTCTCCTCAGTTATCCCCTTCCTTTCTATTTGCAGTTTGTGGTGTTGTGGTTGTTGTTAAATATTATATTATCTTATTTTCTCATTTCCTTCAGCACCTCCTCTGGCACTTTCCCCTCAGAAGAGGGAGCCCTTCCCTCTCTCCCACTAGCCTCAGACTTCTCTCTCTCCCACCATGCAAGGAATCATTGAGGCTGACTTTAGACCAACGGAAAAGCTAGGGGTAGGGTAGGCAAGTGAGGAAACACTGGGCAAGCTGTGGCACTGAGGCCATGTGGCGAGTCCTTGCATGCTGTTTGAGAAACACTGCAATAATGGAAAGGTCAACAATACATTTTGCCATCATGTCTGCCCTGCAAGTACTACAGCAAGAGAAGAGTGTATTGCTAGTTCACTGAAGTAATTAAAGTGAGCTTTCCTTCCTTTCCAGCCACATTAAGCACACAGTAAAAGATACAACTGGTTCAAGACGACAGTGTTGTAGCCCTTCTCACTGATTCTTTGGGGATGGCAGAACCATAACCGAGGTGCTCTGGGTTTTCCTAGTTTATAGTTATTTTTTTCACCAGCAAATCTGCATTCAGAGACAGATGTCATTACCTTTTTCTGTGCCCGTGTTATGTTAATGAAAACTGATATGCACAAACAACTATTGACAACTAACCATCGTCTCACCTGCTTGTTCTGCAGATGCCACTAAAATCACCCTCGCACCATCCAGTGCTGACATTAATGTAGGTGAAAATATTACCCTTCAATGCCGTGCCTCTCATGACCCAACAATGGACCTCACCTTTACTTGGTTCCTGGATGACTTTCTCATTGACTTTGTCAAGTCCGAAGGCCACTACAAGCGAGCTAGTACAGTGAGTACTGCAAATCCCATGATGCCCTATATTTTCCAGAAAGGTGGTCACAATTCAAGGAGAACCAATTACCCTTCTACCTTTTCATTGGGATGTCCTCTGATTTATCTCATCATTTGCCCACTTCTAAGATGCTGCCTAATTTTCTGCTGCCTTTCTCCTCTTTTAAACTTGCATGCCGCAAGTTCTCAGCTTGGTTCTGACATTATTCCTATTGATTCTTCTATCATAGAAAGAGAACATTGGAGACCTTTTGATCTTGAATGCTCAGCTGAAACATGCTGGTCGATATACTTGCACAGCTCAGACAGTGGTGGACAGTGCTTCTGAGTCAGCATTGCTGGTTGTAAGAGGTAATTTTTCCTGTCCCGCCACCCCACAATTTTTGCAGTGACAAGTCCAAACAAGTTGCTTCCTGCCTGCACTTGCTCCTGCTCCCACTCCCAGAAAGACAACCAACTTATATTCTCCACAAAACAGGATAAGAGCTGAATATTTATCTTGCCACCCAACTCACCCACTGGTCAAGCTACAGAGTAAAGTTGGCTCTATCTAGTAAGCCTGATGCCCTCCAGATGTTTTAGGCTACAATACCCATCATTGAAGGTAGTCCAAAGTAGTTAGAGGGTTGCCAAAGGCTGATCTCATAGTAAGGGCTGCCCAGTTACATTTCATACAAATATACACATTCACATATAGAATTGCATTCTAAAGCAAAAGAGAGAGATGGAACCTTTTTCTAACAAGGTGGGAAGATTTACTTCATGCAAATCCAGAATTGTGGTGTGTTACTACAAATCCTTCAGCGTGGGCTGTGTGATGACAGCCTTACATTTCTCTTTATATAGGAAGATACTGAGGATCAGGGAAAGCCTTGGTAAAGAGGTGTGTCTTCAATTGGTGGCAAAAACACCACATGATTGGTGCTCACCTAATCTCCATGGGAAGTCCATTCCATATGGCAGGTGCCACAATGGAGAAGTCCTTCCTCTGCACTGCCCCCCTAATAGGTCCTGGTACAGTCAGGATGGCTCCATCTGCAGACTTCAATCTGTACAGGAGAAGATGTAGCTCTGAGTTGTTCATGGCTTTATGTAGGGAAATGGACATCTTAAATCTGGCTCATGAACTAAACAGCAGCAAGCGCAGCTCCTTTAGCACAGGCATTATGTGCACACGTATCATGAAGCAAGATTCCTCTCTCTTAATGTTCTTCTAAGTGGTTCTGGGATGTCATTATGTGTGTTGTTCTTCGCTTTATGGTAGGTCCTCCAGGGCCACCTGGCGGGTTGGTTGTGAGGGACATCAAGGACACCACTGTGCAGCTGAGCTGGAGCCGAGGCTTTGATAACCACAGCCCCATTGCCAAATATGTCATCCAGGCCCGCACTCCACTCTTCTCCAAGTGGAAGCAAGTGCGCACCAGTAAGTGTCTTGAGGGCAGTGGCCCACACGGAACAGGCTTCAGTAGGAGGCTTCGCTGTTATTCCTTTAGCACTGCTTGCTCTATTTGTTCTATTCTCGTGCTTTTGGGTTATAGATCCTGCAAATATTGAAGGTAATGCAGAGACGGCCCAAGTGGCCAACCTCATACCATGGATGGATTATGAATTTCGAGTACTGGCCAGCAACATCCTTGGAGTGGGAGAACCCAGTGTGCCTTCTACCAAGATCCGCACCAAAGAAGCTGGTGAGTGATGCAGGGTAGGGTCTTCTCGGTGGTGATGCAGGGTAGGGTATTCTCTCTGGTGGGCCTTGTGGTTATGAAACTCCCTCCCTGTAAAGCTGTAGCTCTTCCCCCACCTGATCAGCATTTTGGTGTCATCTGAAACTGCCTTCTTACAAAATTGCTTCGCTCACCTGCTGTACTTATCTATCTTAGTGATATTTTATTCTGAAACAGATTTTAACTCTAATTTTTGTGCCTGTATTTTTGTTGTATGCTGTCCTGAGCTCCTTTGGGAGGAAAGGTGGGGTAAAAATGTAATAAGGTATTTTCCAAAGCCAGAAGAAGAAGAAGAAGTTGCTGTCGTTTCACTGCATGGTGCTATCAGAATTCTTATAATGATGGAATGACTCACAGAAATTATTTTGACCCAGTGGTTGTCACAATCAATTGCTGCTTCAGCTTGTGAACTTGTAAGATACATGACCTTCACATTTTCATGAGCACTAGAACATCTGATTTAAAAACTCCACAAAGTTTTTGCGGTGATTTATTGGGCCTTCTTTTTTAAGTGCATGCATTTTTGGACTTCCTTAGACTTTCCAAAGTGATGTCCTTTAAATATTTTTTTTTAATTGACACTCATATTTCACAGGTGAAAGTTCAGTGGAACAATCTACCTGAATCTCTGCTTCAATATACCTTCTTTATGATGTAGTTGATTGATTCTAATTATTGAAACGGTGCTTTTCTTCAGTATTGCTTGACTTTTGTTTTCCGATTTAACATGTCATCTTCTGTCTCTCTTTGGGGGGATCACTCCAGCCCCTACTGTTGCACCATCTGGGCTCAATGGAGGAGGAGGAGCACCTGGAGAACTCATCATCAACTGGGCGGTAAGCCAGCCACACAAAAGTGGGCAATTTCATTGCTGACAGCTCTCTGTTTTTCTTTGCATTTCTTCTGGGGAGTAGGCAAAATAATCACTGTGTGTTACATGCAAAAGCATATTTGTTGTTCAGGAGCACAAACACATGGAAATAGTAGGGGTTGACAAAGACTGTAGCTTTCTTTGGTTACAGCTTACCAGAGTTTGTCATAGCATTGGGCAGGGATCCTGTCATCAGGCAGTCCACCTGCTGGCTGATGTTGCCCCCCAGTCCATGTCCTAGGGCACATGTGCCACATGTGGCACCTCCACTGCTGGAAGGATCCCACTGCCTTCCAGGCCACTTCTGGTGCCAGCTCACCATTTGCCATGCTATTATGCAGATAAAGTAGTTAATAAGGAAGTTCAATTTGCACGTGTTTGTAAAATAAATCTATAAATCGAGAGTAATATAGGCTTTTGTTTTCTATAAAAAAAGATCCCTATTTGATCTATAATAATAGTAGTAGTAGTAGTTCGCTCAGGGTGGCTAACATCATAAAACTAAGACAGTATACAAAGAGCATAAGAACATAAAAACAGGCAATCAATTAATTAAAATACATCTTAAAATTAGTTCAGAGCAAATTAAAATCTGGACAGATGGCAGTCCATGGGTAAAATTGAGAGTGGTTAATATTCTCCAGGGCCAGCTGTTACCACTGATCTTATAAAGAACCTGTGAGCGGGCTAGGAGGCCTCTTTAATGCTTGTTCTTATACAGAAAAAAAAGAATCAGACTGAACCCCGACCAAAGGCCTGGCGGAACTGCTCCGACTTGCAGTCAAATCCCGCAAATCCTTTAAAGAAGGATCCAGGATTATTTCCATGTGAATAGTACTTTTCTTTTCTTTAAATAATTTTTATTAATTTTCCATTTAAACATATATAGTCATATCATTGTTACCCACTTAACTTATTTGGCTCTTTAGAGCCTACTGACTTCTTTCCCTCCCACTTCTTGGCTTTCAAAAGTAACCTTTATATCACAGCATATTATATATCTTCCAATTCTAATATAACTCATTACAAAACACCTCAAAATTTAAATTAGAAAAGTAAAAAAATTATCATTACAAGTCTTCAGATAACTTTACTAAGTACTTCTGGTTTCTAGGAAGGATACTTGACTTTAAAGTGCGCTACCCGAGTCCAGGTTTTACCTCCTTTTTGTTCTCTTCCTCGTTTGACCAGCTGGCATGTCACTGTTGTATGCATAAATCTGTATAAAGCATGTCATGTGAATATGAAATCTGGATCCAGACCAATGTTGTGGAGTCTTTGTGTTTTGTTTCCCCCCTCAACTGGTCCCAACCTGCATTTCAGCCAATGCAACGGGAGTACCAAAATGGAGATGGCTTTGGATATAGGCTCTCTTTTCGCAAAGAAGGCACTCAGGTGTGGAAGACAGCAAGCGTGCCCCATGCGGAATCCCTACATTATGTTTATCGCAATGAGAGCATCGCACCCTATACTCCCTTTGAAGTGAAGATCAAGGCCTTCAACAGGAAGGGGGAGGGGCCAGAGAGCCTGGTGTCCATTGTGCATTCTGCGGAGGAAGGTAGGCTGGGATCATAAGAGTGAATTGCATACTTCCGAGTATTGCTTAGGCTCAGTTCAATTTCCACCTGATGCTTCTCTCAAGAGCACCAGATCAATAGCACTGCAAGAGTTGTTTCCTGCCTTGCCCTTTGACAGGAGACCAAGTGTCTGGCTCCTGATCTTTGCGCCTTGCAGATATTTCTAGACTTGGATTAGATTTGCCCATAATTCCAAGGTTTTGCTGTTGTATGTCCACAGAACCAAGAGTGGCTCCCTCTAACGTTACTCTCAAGGCAGTGTCGGCCACAGAAGCAGATTTTTCTTGGGACCCCGTGGAGCAACATGAAATGAACGGAGTCCTTTTGGGCTATGAGGTAAGAAGAAATGGGAAGGAGTGGATCTGGAGCAAGGCTCAGGTTCAGAGACAACCCCACAAAAATAAGCATTGGACTGGCATGGTGGCATCTCAGCAACTGTTTGCAGAGCCACCTCAGTTCAGTCTGATAACATGACAGAATCTCCTCTTGCGGATAAGCTGATATGGGCTGAGGAAATAGTCTTACTGCTGACTTAAAAATAAAACACCTCAGTGTCAAAGGAGCTCAGATTGCCATGTGTCCCTGTCTTCAGATCCGGTACTGGAAACATGGCGACAAAGAGGAGGCTGCTGACAGAGTGAGGACTGCGGGACTTGTCAACTCAGCACGTGTGACAGACCTTCAAGCCAACACCAAGTATCGTGTGGCTGTCAGGGCTTACAACCGGGCTGGGACTGGGCCAGCCAGTCCTCCCACCAGTTTTATGACTACAAAACCACGTGAGTGAGCATTAGCTGAAGCTGCCCTTCTTTTCTGTAAATACTTCAGTTGCCTCTGATATGTGTGTCTGTAGCTTACTATGCCTGTTTTTTTCTTTTTATTGCTGTGGTTTTTATGCCTTATAATGTGTGTTGCATCTGTGATGGTTTTATTTATTTTAACTTGCAAGCTGCTTTGGGTTTATCTTCTTGTACAGAAAAGCAGTATATACATTATATAGTGTTGGGGGGAGGGGGTTGTCTGTGTGTTGACTAAGGGTGTGCCCCAACCACAACATTTGCCTTGTATTCATAGCATTTGAAAGCAGCCTGATCTGTTTCAGATCCCTATCCATCTGATTTGATTTGTGAATTGGGTCCGAATCTGATGTGTTAAGTCAAAAGCTTTGTTTCACCCAATTTAATATCATGAAGAAGCTACAAATGACGTTAACCATTTTCCTCCCTTTTCACATAAGTGGATGAAATTTGCAAGCAAATGAGTCCTTGCAGAGTAAATTTGGGCTGCCAAATTTCCGGCAGATCCATCCCAGAGTGGCTTCCTCTAACATTTGCAATTTGTCATTATTGAATGACACTCAAAATCTGATGCCTTATGCATATGGCACACTGTGCCTTGTGGTAGAACTGGCCCGGAGAGGATTCCCTTTCCAATTACCAGAGTTAGAGCTGGAGAGGGAGGGAAGCAACTTTTTCCTGTATCATCTTTATGGCAATGAGGGCCCAGTGTATTCTGTACATGTACATCAGGGAGGAGAGACATTGGGAGAGAGAAATGGGGATGACTAAGAATTGAGGAGAAAAGAAGAAGGTAAGTAAGAAGGTGGGAGGAGGGCAGAGAGACATAGGGTGGTGCCTTATACTGACTCAGACCACTGGTCCATCTAGTTCAGTATTAGAAAATATCTACACTGACTGGCAGCAGCTCTCCAGGGCTTCAGGCAGGAGTCCCAGCCTTACCTGAAGATGCCAGGGGTTGAACTTGGGACCTTCTGCATGCTCTGCCGCTGATCTACAGCCCTTTCCCAAGAGGCTAGAACAGGCATAGGCAGTGGCAGAGTTTCATGCTCCGACACTGGGGGGCAGAGAGCAGACGGGAGTGGGGCATGGCACCCAGAGCGGAGGCATGGCACCCAGAGCGGGTGGAGGGCACAGCCACGATGGCACCCCCCCCCCCCGGATCGTGCTGCCGGGGGTGGTTCGTTCCCCCCGCACTCCTCTTCCTCCACCAGTGGGCATAGGCAAACTCCAGCCCTCCAGATGTTTGGGACTACAATTCCCATCATCCCTAGCTAACAGGACCAGTGGTCAGGGATGGTGGGAATTGTATTCCCAAACATCTGGAGGGCCGGAGTTTGCCTGGGCCTGGGCTAGAATGACTGAGGAGATTGGAGAAAGTGGAGCACAGGAGGAATGGGTGGGAGAGAACAGGGAATGCTCCCAGATTTGTAGAATGGGTAGCCAGATTGCAGGTGGGAGGAAGGGTTGTGTGGATTGGATTTCATCAGCCAAAGCATTGTCTGTAGGCCTCTATCTTGCTTTCTGTTGCTGTAGTAAAGCTCTCTGCCATTTTGTATCCTCTAGCACCAAAAAGGCCACCAAGCAACATTTCCTGGAAGTTTTCCAGCACCAGCATTAGCATCAAGTGGGATCCTGTGGTTGCCAATTCAGATGAGTCTGCTGTCACTGGGTACAAGGTAACTTGTAGAAAGTCCCCCCTCCATCCCGCGCCCTTGGCTGAAGGATTCTTAACTTCTGAAATGCAGTATAATAAGTCAGTGCAAAGTATACCCCCCTGAGAAATAACACTGGGTGGCAGGGTGGTATTTCATTAATTTACCGAGTGAGCGAGACTCCTCATAAAATAAATGCTCTAGGCATTGCACAAATAAAAAATAAATGAAATAAAAAATAACAGTAAATCCATACTGCAATAAAACCACAATAAACTTAAGAGACAACCAGCATAAAAGTCCAGATACACAACCAGCACAATAAAATGCTGTGTGCAGCACAGAAGTAAGGCAACCATCAAATACATACATTAAAAACCACTAAGCTTTCCCTGGGGAATTAAATCCAGATCTTAAAAGGCTGCTCCATTCTTTCTCTGTACTGTGGTTCTGCATCTGTTGGGCAGCTTTCCATTTTCTCTGGGTGTGTAGCTGTGACTCTACACATCCTTATCTGTAAGTCCCATCAACATTTGATTTCTAAACAAGGGCTTAACTCCCAAGTAAATTTGCACAAGATCAGGCTCAGGAGTCTTCTGCAAGATATTGGAAAATGCACGTGCCGCCCCTGTGACTGCTGGTTCCTTAAAAATAATTGAGGGATGGGAGTGAAGTTGAAGGGGACTCAACAACAGCAAACTCAGCATGCCTCCTCCCAATAGATGCTGTACCAGTCGGACCCGCACTCAGCTCCTGTTCTGTACACAGCCGCCAAAAATTGGATTGAGATCATGGTTCCAGAAGACTCTACTCACGCAGTGGTGCAAATCAGGACGACTGGTCCAGGAGGAGATGGAGTCCCAGCAGAGGTGCGCATCCTGAGAAACAGTGGTGCGTCTGCTCTTCTCTTTTCTCCTTATTCTACATTTATCGTGTAGGCTCAACTTTTCGCCCCAGCAGGCAAGTTAAAAACGGCAGGATCAATTGCCTTTAGTAACGGGCAAGTTTATTCTCCCCTGGCTTTGTTACTTGGTTCTCTGCTTTGGTGTGACAGTGGGAAATTAAGAGGGATAAATGCTGGGGAAATAACAAGATTGAATGCTGTAGTGCTGGGTCACATTTCTCCAGTATGGAGGATGAATAAGGCCTCTTGTTCCACACTTGAGTTGGAAAGTGTGCCTTGCCTGAACTCCTGCCAAGTGTCCATGTGTATTTAGTCAGAGCGTTTTAATTTGGTAGTGAAATGGGACATGGAACCCATCCCATAAACATTCTAATGCATATTAAAACCCTGGGTTTACTATGAATTGAAATATGTGATGAGGGGGCAAAGGAGTTCAGTTCTGCGCAGACTTGGATTAAATAAAATCTTAACTGGATAAGACTTACAGGGCTCCATGTCAGGGGTGACCTTACACTTGAAGCAAGCGCCATGTGGCTCTGAGGTTCATACTTCCAAGCCAGGGAGTAAGAATTTTGATGACAATGCTAGAAGTACAGGTTCAGCCACCACTGTGAAATGTGTTTGGGACCTGTGTTTAGGAAGTTGAAGAAGCAATGCAGTAGTGGAGCATGGTGGAGGGTGGAGTAGCACCAGTACTTTGTTTTTAGGAAAAAAAGGTGCTGGTACTCTGGTTAATTGCCCTGGGTGCAAAATTTCCTCAGGGCCAGGGAAAGCAATTACATATAGAATAATTCCTGCTTGGGGAAGGAGGCAGAAGGGCTCCAGGATCCTGTCAGAGCGTTGCACCTCCTTCCCAAAGTCCAGGAAGCATTTGGCCAGCTTAGGGAAGGAGGTCCACGCTGTGACAGGGTCCAAGAACCCTCCTTCCTCCTTCCCAATAAAAGGTGGTGGTACTGTGTACCACTGCATACCACCAGGAAAAACTCAAGTTTAGTTGTCTCAAATTCATTTTGAAGAGGTAAGCAAACTCCTAAGAAATCCAGTTATAGTGGCTGACATATGCATACAGAAGCAGGACTGTTACATCAGCTGCACACTCAAAAAGGTCTCTGGAACAAAGTCAGAAAATAATCATGCCAGTGTTTGGTTTGGTTAAAAACACACACACACACACACACACACACACACACACACACACACCTTGGAGGAGAACAGAGTGAAACAGTAGTTCTTCATCAGTAAATCAATAATATTGAGAAATGTATTGCAACACAAGCAGTTGAGTGATCAATTAAGCAATGCACTAATTGAATGACTAGATCAACAAAACTCTCTGTGCAAATACATCCCACTATAAATGGCTTGTATTTTAGAATACTTCTCTCCTGGCTGGCCTTTGTTTCACTTATGTAAGTAAAAGTTGGGCATCCTTCAACTAGCCTATCTTACCATGAGCACTTCTCTTATGTAAAAGGGAGAGAAACATCTGCAGTGGGAGATGGACTGAGAAGGATAAACTGGGAGTCAAGGACAAACTGAGAAACATCTGCACAGCCTTCATGTAACAGGAGGAACTAGAAATTTAATGGGCGGAATAGGGAGGGAAGCTGGGAACTGCAGGTGATTGAAGTACCCTTGACATGTCTCTAGGTACATAAACATTCACACAATAGGCTTCCACCATTTCAAAAATGTTTTGCCATCAGTGGGGTGTTTTGAATAGGCCTGGATGTTCAGCTATATTGTCATGGCCCCAGCAGCTAATCCAAAGCCATAACAGGGACAGTTAAAGGACAAACCACATGAGCCTCTTTCAGAAGCATGGCTGGTACTCCACATATTCAGTCATCACGAGTGGTGGCGGCAGGTATGTGCATGTGAGCATAGGGAAGCTACACACATACATCAGAATGCATTCATTGAACACACAGACCCCAAGCCATGCTTCAGAAATATATCATGCATAGCATTGATCTCCAGGCCCCCAGAATCTGCCCCCACTGGTTCTGGAATCTGGAGTTTGCTCCAGTACTGGAGCAATGCTGACTTGCTGAGCCAGTGTTTCGCCTTCGCCTTTGCCTTCCCCTGTAGCATAGCATACAATGGAAAACGCAGAACAAACACTTCAGGAAATTCTGAAGCTTCTGCTTGTCTAAAACAAAGGGCCTTTCTACTTGTGTTTTTGCAACTCAACAGCATTGTTTCTTTCTTACAGGGACCAGTATGATGGTGCAAGATTCTGCTGACCATCCAGTGGCAAATACAGTGGTTGCTCTGATGTACTCACTAATTCTGTCTGCACTAATGGGTTGCTTGGAGCTCTGATAACCAGCCCCTGTTAAAGAGAGATGTTGGATTCCTCCTCATCAAGCCAGTGAGCAAATCAACAACTGACCATTGGGAGTACAAATTTCTACTACAACTAGTAGTAGAAAAGAACTCAAGAGAGAAAAAATATATATACTCTTTTCCTCCTTTTTCTTTTTTTAGAAAATAGAATATTTCATACAAGACGCGAGTCTTTAATCAGTCAGTGGGTTTTTTTAACTGAAGAAACAAAAGGATGAATTTCATATGAATTCTGGATACTGGCTGTCTCATATTACTGTATTCAGTAGATTCTTCTGCCTTACAAAGCCATGTACAGAAGGAAACAGACTCTTAAAACTCAATCTTGAACCTTGTTTTCTTTCTTTCTTTTTTTAAATTACAGAATAAACGCAGTATCTTTGGGGGAGAGGTTTTCAAAGAGACAAGCATGCTCTGTATCATTCCAGCCAGTATTGAACTGACGACTCTTGGGTTCAAAGACGAAGGAGAACTCACTGAGTGGCAGCATTAGTCCAATCACTGCCTTTCATGGCAACCAACGGAAGTGGAGAAAGCTAATGGTGATGGACAAGCATTTCCCACCCCAGACTTTAGAAGAAGCAAGCAGAGCTTTGTGAATGGGTTGCCAAAAGTAGAAAATTGAGGCTCACGGGTGGAACCAAAAACATTAAGTTGCCTTGCCATGTGGCTTCCACCCAGTATGTGCTGCTTGTAATCTTCGGTGCTTTGCCACACTTGGCGCAACACACATGCATTTACCACTTCTTGCATTTTCCTTTGGTTTTCTTTCCTTCTCCTCCCCCTGCCCCACTTCACTAGGTGTTCTGAAGAGAAAGAGATACCAGAGGAGCTTTTATGTCAGGAGGGAAAGGTTCAGGGTCTGTCTAAAAGGACATTTGAATGCGGTAGACTGGAGATGGTCTCTTTCCACTTTTACATAGTAATATCACCTGCCCAAACTTCCATTAACCTGCCTTGGACCTGAGAGCAAATTCAATCTATTAAGTTGCCATGCCTTTCCACCTGTAGGAAAGTTCTCAGGTCATGTGTGGTTGCCAAACCAATAAATATTTGGAAATGTTATGCCTCTCAATGCCTACTGATCACTGTCAGAACTAAATAGTAGATCAATCGAGCGCCTGAACTGAGACATAAGAATGCTGACAGACACCTTTTGTTTCTCAGAACGTTCTTCAGTGATTTAAAGTTTGTTCTTAGCTGGTTGATTTCTCTTAGTGTGCTTTACATCTTTCGTAGACTAAGGAAGGGGAAAAAACTTCAGCTCCCCAAACAGCTTGTAAGAATGAACCAATAAGATTAGTGTAGGAATCCTGTTACGCACTATAAAACACCCTTGTACTTTCCTGAACTCAGAAAGTAGAACACATGCTTCCTGGGGCTACCCAGCCAGATGGGCGGGGTATATTACTATTACTATTACTACTACTACTACTACTACTACTACTACTACTACTGAGCCCACATATTTTGTCTCTGAAGGGAAATGTTTAAGGTGCAGGAGTTGCTTCTTTTAGCGATTGGACAACTTATTCAGATCTTAAACATACAGAAATGGCTTGATGATGGTGTTTCCCCCCTTGGTGATGGTGTTCTTCATATTTCACAGTGTTGAATGGATGTGGATAGCAACCCCTGTAGCTACTCGGTTGGCTGGAGAGGTGGTGATTAACTCTGGCAACGTCTCCCAATCTAAATTTTCCCCAAGGCGTTATCAGCTCTAATAAGGGGGTAAATATAGGTACTTTACTCACCTTCAAAGGAGAAAGCTAGAGAAACAAAAGGTTCGTTACAAGTCTATTTTATTGTGTCTGCTCCAATCCTAAGGTACCTACATAGAATGTGAATTGTCCGCCATAATTTACATCCTTTTTAGAAACGTTAGTCTTAAATTATGTGCTAGCTTCCCCTTTTGATGGAAGCTCTTCTGTTGTTCAAATGCAAGTTATAGCTATGTTTTGTATATTTTATGTGAATTTTAGAGTTCTTGCTCTATTTTTATTGAAGGCTTGGTATATTTCTTGTTTGGGGTAGATTGGTTGGCATTAAGAGGTTTTGTTGGCATTAAGGGAATCTGTCCAACATATGAAGCAAAGTTCATTCCCAAATTGTTTGTAATTAGATACTGGGAAATGAACCAGGGACCTTCTTCATGTGGTCTACCATTGAACTGTGGCTACTCAAGATATGTTACTCAGAAGCATCAGGTGTGAGTTATCTCTGCACAACACATTGTGGTATACTAGGCTTAAATTAGGCTAGAGCTTGGACCAGGAACCTATCAAGTGATCAAACCAAGTTGCCTTTGAAAATGTGCAGCATACCTTAACCTCTCCTCTAGGTAGCCATGGAGTGGGATCTGATTAGAGGGTGCAGGTTCCAGGCAAGCTTGGGTTCCACCATTTTGCTCTTTCAGAAATTAAATACTGGTGGCAGCGTTCAGAGTATCTTTGGTTCTCCAGATGCTGTTGGACTACCATCATCTCTGACCATTGGCCATGCTGATTACTGATGATGGGAGTTGAAGTTCATCAACATCTGGAGGGCCACAGGTTCACCATACCTGTCCTCAACAGTGAGAGGTAATATAACATGGGATGGGAAAGGAAGTGTTCACCCAGCATGCCGAGTTCTCCGGACAACCTAGGCAGAGAGGGCCAAGTGATGACGGCTGGGTGTTTGAAAAACTGAGCCTTGATGTTTTGATGCTTAAACAAGATGCAAACTGAAAAGGGCGCAGAAACCTGTTTTCCAGTGGTCTTGTATCACCTCAACATAGTCTGC
This sequence comes from Podarcis muralis, assembly GCF_964188315.1. Classification (NCBI taxonomy): domain Eukaryota; kingdom Metazoa; phylum Chordata; class Lepidosauria; order Squamata; family Lacertidae; genus Podarcis; species Podarcis muralis. The sequence goes on from NC_135659.1 coordinate 60,850,692, forward strand.
TCTACTTTGGTAATGTGGAAAACCTAAGAACTGTAGAGTAACTTTACTAGCATTGTGTATAAGTGCGATGCCAATAGTTTTACATTTGCTTTCTGTTAAAAATGGCTGCTGGCGGGATACATCTTGTTGCTCTGCTCATCTCTGTTGAGTTTGATGGGGTGTAGCCTTGTCTCTTTTCAAGGGCATGAAAAGGCCTTTTTCCTTCACTAAGGTCTATGAATCCAGTCAGGGCCCTACCTCCTTGGCCAAGGAGTTCCACCTTGGTGTTAAGCTAGTTGTATCTCATCCCTCTTCTGCTCTTTCCCAGGGACACCCTTGGTTGTTCTCTCCTCCCTCTAAGGGGTGGGTGGGTGCCAAACCAAGCTGCCTTTTTAAAAAAAAAACACACACACAAAAATCTTTATCCTGACAGAAGAAAGTGTAAGGTATCCTCCAGCTTGCACTGGAGTGTTGGAAGTGGGGATAAAAGAGCACATTTTTAAGCAGACTGACCTTATTTGCATCTCCCAGGCTAACACATGCCTAATACGTGGATTGGACCATAGTTGACCTTCAATTTTGCACTTCTTGGCTCGAAATACATACCAAAATGTGTAAAAATAATAATATGTGTTTCTTAAGGATAGAATAGATTTAGAAATGCACACATGGATATGAAATACACATTTAAATATGATTTTTGTAATAAAAATACATATTTAAATGATATTTAAATATGAATTTCTGTATTGATTTTCAATAAGTTGCAGATTGATAAAGCAGGAAGTGATAGACTTGTGACTTGTGAACTATCTGCCTATCTCTAGCTGGGAGCTATTTCTTTGGGAGCTAACACAGTGTTGTGATTGGCTAAGAGACATGACCTGTAAACCAAGAGTTCCTTGATTCACAGTTTGCCTCTGCCATGGATGCAGTAGGTGGCCTTAGACAAGCCGCTATCACTCAACCTCAGTGCCTCATCTGTAATAGGAGGTGTGATAATAATACTGATTTGCCTTTCAGGATGATTTGTAAGGATCTCTGAGATCATGTACGAGGAGCACTTTGAGGACTCCAAATTGCTACGAAAATGTTATTGTACTTTTCAGTTGCATATATTGTTTTGTTGCAGTTCTTCCCTCCTGTTGACCTGAAGGAGTATTTTGACAGCAGTGCGCAAACTCAAGTCAGGGTGTATAGAAAAGCAAGCGGGAGATTTTGTTCCACACAGGCAAAAAGGGAGAGGCAGACCGTGTCCCCTGCGTGGGCCATATAAGAGTGTTTCATGCCCTTATCTAAAAGCATGCAAGGTAGGCATTTGTGCAGTGCATCAGTGTGTTTTGGTAGGCTGTATTTTAGAATGAGAGAATTTCTCCAGAGAAGCAAAAAAGACATCCTTGTTGTATTCTAGCATGCAATCTAGAATACTTCCAATTCCGCTCAGCTTCAAACGAGGCTGAACCCTGCGGAGAACTTCATGCCTATAGCTGTGCTAATGAAACGATTTGTTATAGTTTATGTAAGGTGCATAGAATGGGATAGAACTGGGCATGCCAGAGACACTTTGCAAATGTTAACATTTCCTTGGGCTCAGGTGGGGCTCAGGCCAGGTATCTTCATTCTGAACTGCATCCCTGGCATAGTACTGGCAAAATTCACCTGTGACACATTGATTGGAAAGGATGCCAGTTGACTTTTTTCCATGAGTGTCACTCTAGACTTCAGACTTGCTGCTTAAAATAAAGCAGTATTTTAAAATATAAAACTGAGACACGATTAGGATGTATGATAAATAGCCCTGTGAAATTACGTGTGTATGTATGTATGTATGTATATTTATATGTGCATTTGTTTTTGAATTTGTGTTATTTCTTCTCATGCATTGAAATATATTCTTTTTGTTACATTTACATTCATACTCCAACTTGCCATGTATAAATAAAACTGCAGTACACGTTCAGGTTTTATACTGTATCAGTGTTTTCAGGCAAGCTGACGGTATCTACTGATAGCTGTCTTGAGGACTTGCAGTAGATTGGGACACGGGTGGCGCTGTGATCTAAACCACTGAGCCTCTTGGGCTCGCCGATTGGAAGGTCAGCGGTTTGAATCCCCGTGGTGGGCTGATCTCCCATTGCTCTGCTTCTGCCAACCTAGCAGTTCAAAAGCACGCCAGTGCAAGTAGATAAATAGATACTGCTGCGGTAGGAAGGTAAACGGCATTTTTGTGTGCTCTGGTTTCCGTCACGTGTTCCGTTGCACCAGAAGCTGTTTAGTCATGCTGGCCACATGACCTGGAAAACTGTCTGTGGATAAACGCTAGCTCCCTCGGCCTGAAAGCGAGATGAGTGCCCAGTCGCCTTTGACTGGACTTAACCATCCAGGGGTCTTTTACCTTTACCTAGATTGGTAAAGATTTCTGGGTCCCAGAGAGCTGGGGGTAAACATAGTGGCTAAAGGGAATGACCTATGAAGTCCGTGGCTTGAATCAAATCTCTGTCATTAACTCATTGTGTTGTCTTAGGTGGTCTACACTCAGTCTATACCTGCAATAATGCTGGCTTACTTTACAGTGTTAGTGAAAAGACTGCAGCTAGATCAGGGGTTCCCCAAACTGTCATCTATGAGCTTGTATACAGGTGTGGATTTGTGGGTTTTTGTATTGCTGCTTTCGTTTTAATATATTTTACTTTATTTAGTCCTGAAGCTCCTATCTGGTACATATCTGCTTCCGAGCAAACTTGCGTAGCAATACGCTGCAAGTGTATGTCCTTTGCTCCTTTCCCTCCCAATCCAAAAAGTGAATCCTGAAGCCTGCCCACCCTTAAGCATTTCCCCATGACATTGAAAAATCTGCACTCTGGACCTACAGAGGTTTTCCCCATGCAGCTTGGCATCACTAGTAATGCCAAGGATTGTTCCAGCGGTGGGAAGGCTGTGACCCTCTAGGTGTTTTTAACTCCCAGCATGGTCAATAATTGGGTATGATGAGAGGTATAGTCCAACAATATCTAAAAAGCCATGGGTTCCCCGTCCCTGCTTTCATCAGGGAGAAGCAAGTGCCCATCTTAGGCTCAGTGCCCCTCCTGCCAGTCACCTAGTGGGAGATCAGTGCTGGTCACATTGTGGGTGTGCAGGGAACAGCTTCCTGAATGCTGCCGCAGTTCTGTATCCTCCTCTTGCAGTTGAGATTCCCTGGATCAGGGCTGCTAGGAACTGAATACCAGAATACAATACAACTTTCCCCTTCATATATATCCCCAAGATATATATAAATATACATATATATTTTCCCTATTATAGCTGTGTCCATTACACAGCATGGTTTGATTCGTCTGACTGCCAAGTACAATAATTCACTAAGGCATGATCCACACTGTTTTTCATTTTCATTGTTTTTATCCACACTTAGACCGGCATTCTTATTTTTCACAAATAACGTGTTTTGCCTGCCTGCCTGCCTTTCACCCACTGATGGTAGTAAGGTTTTCTCCATCTGATTTGAGCGTGAAGGTCAAGCAAGGTCAGGGATGTCATTGATGTGTTCTGTGGTATGCATGGTATGGAAGGATTCCTGCTTTCTCTGTTTTGAAGCAACCCAGTGGCCTAAGGTAACTGCAACAGCACGTGGTCATTCACTCGTTCCGAAGGCCATGTATGGAGAGGGCTGGATGTGCCCATTCCAGGTAACACGGCCATTAACTTAACACAAGCTGAATGTAGTCTGTGGCCTCCCCCAACCTAGCTTTCTCCAGGTGTTTTGGACTACAACTCCTGTCATTTCTAACCACTGGCCAAGCTTGCTAGGGATGATGGGAACTGGAGTCTAACAACATCTGGCAGGCACCTTGTTGGCCACCCCTACTCTATAGATTGCAGTGGAGCTCACCAAAGCCACATCGCAATGACACAACTGATGTGGACTCCCAAGCTTTTGATACTGACTACAGCAGGAACAGCCCATGTGGTGGCCTCTAGGTGTGGACTGCTGCCCTCAGCAAACCCAACCAGCACTGCCAATGGCCCTGGGTGATTGATGAGAGTTGCAGTTCACAGCCTCAAGTGAGGGGACCACATTGGCCACCCATGGAAGACATTTTTCTTCTGGCTTTGCCTAATCACTAATCTGGGGTCTGGCTTCCTCGCACTTAACTTGAAAACCTTACACTATCTTCAAGAACTCTCCTTTGCCTCTTCTATTCCAGTTTCATTGTACAGGAAATGGGGGTGGCGCAAGTACATTCTCAGTAATTTTGTTGTACACTATTTTTTTAAAGAAATGAATAGAACAACTAAAAAAAAAGCCCCCAAGCATTGTAAGCAGATGATGATTAATGTTACTTATTGGCTACAGTAGCACGCAGTTCTTAAATAAAGATCTTCAAAAAGACTTCAGTGAACATATCCATTGTGACTTATTTCCAAACGTGTATTTCTTCTAACCAGAAGTTGGGAATGATTTGAGCAAGAGGTTGGAAGTGTGAGCCAGAAAAAATAAGACAGTGCTGATATCCCCACTAGCTGGACAAAGGAAGGCAATCAGGGTAAGAGTGGGGGTGGGGTCTTTGTTAAGCTGAAACATAGCCAGCACCCACCCTGGTAAATATACCATCCTGTATTGAAATGTTGGGGAAATCTCTGAGATGGCAACCATGGGAAATTGTGCAAATGCATGGAGGATAGATAAACTATGCATTTTTTTCAGGGGGTGCAGTACTCCCCTAAATTTCAATTATGCCTTCAGGGGTGGAAAGGCAGTTCACATTGTCTGAACAATGCAGGGATGGATGGAAGGATAAGTTTGGTTGGGATTTTAATGCGAACCTACCCGATTCACACTTCCCAAAACATCCAAACAAAAGCACAGCTCCTCTCTGAAATTTGGGCTTCTCTGAATTTTGTGTTGGGAGTTTTCCAACCAAATAACGTGTGCAAAAATGTGTGTACAGGAGAACCTGTGTATAGAAACACATTAGCTTAGTGAAAAATAACATTCAATGCATGCTATTAGGGAAATTTGTTAGCAAATATGTGTCTATCATGAGAAATTTGCATGGAAACCGTACGGAATTTTCATGAGAAATTAAAAAAAACCTGCAAGCTAATGCTGAAATGTAGTGGGAGCCAATAAGAAGAAGAAAACATTAGGTTTATCCCTGTTAAGGTGTCATCGTCTGCATGTCTGGACCACTTAGCTCCCTGTCACACTGAGGCCCATCTGTCATAGAAAGAACCTGTCATGAATTTGGCCAAGGAACCCACCTTACAGGAAAGGACATCTATCAAATTCTCAGATATTATTCCCAAGAGAATGTCAACTGCTCACCCACCGGCAGTAGTGTAGCTCAGGCAAAGCATGTACTCTTACCACAGAACCCACTAGCTGTTACAGAGTCCCAGATTTTGCACTACCTTTCCAAGGTTTTGGCTTCAAACCAGCGGTTGGGAACCTCAGACTTGAAGGCCATCTAGGCCACGCCCCTTGGCAGGCCCCCTCCCCAGTGTCGTCCTCAAGTGCTTTTTCCTGCATGGCATATGTCCATGAACTCGACACCTCTTGCATTATGGAGAGGTTGGTTTGTTATGGGGGCAAGTGTAGAAACCTCTGGCTTTTTCGTAGCTGGAATGCAGCCTACTGTAAGAGTCTCATCCTTTGTCCTACCCACTTTCCCCTCTGGCCCCACCCACCATCGTTATGTGGCCCCCTGAACATTGTCTATGAGAAAATGTGGCCTGTGGGCAGAAAACAGTTTCCCCACACTTAACCTTTTACCATTAAGGCACAGGATGGAATTTTATTACTCTCTAATAAATCAAATGGAACTATGTTTATGATTAACGTCACCAAATGATCTTCATAAAACCTGAAATGATAAGATTAACATAGTGAAATTGTAATGTACAAGAGCAATCTAATATAGCAAGTCTACGAAACAGCACATCTCATTCCCCATCACGTTCATCGTTTTCATGGGGGTTGGGGCACAGGACACAGTAGAGAAGGCTGTGCAGCACAGCCCCAAGCACCAAGCCGCTTCCAATGCCAACCAGAAACACAAACACAGCCCTCTGGCGCCAAGAGCCCCACCGACCCTGGGCTGGCATGCTGGTGGCGTTCTGTTGGTTATTTTCACTTTCTGATTGCTGTTCCAGCGTTAAGGACTTGTCAAAATTCAAATCCACCATGTCGCCGGGGATCACGCGAAGTCCAAAGTAGATTCTCTTGACAACCTTGTAGTTTTTCATGAACTGCACATCGCACCTGTACGTCCCCGCATCGTATTCCTCGGCGGGGTAAAGCTTAATGACAAAGCCAGGATTCTTGAAAGGGGCAAAGAGAGTATCGTCTGTTGTGATGATGCCTCGGGCCAGCCTCCATGTGTAGCTGAAGCTCTGGGTGTCGGGACCTATCTCCGCAGTGGTTAGGCAGCTGATCTCGAAGGGCCTGCCCACCAGGGCGGTGAAGTGCCGCATCCCACAGATCCAACTGTTCAAACAGTCCACCTTCCGCCGTTTGCAGCCTCTCCTTTGCCCATCAGGCCTAATCTCACATGACTCTTCTTCCTTGTAACCCAGCCCACAGGTGACGCTGCAGCTTGTGGAACTGACTACAACTCTTCCCGAAGCCGTCATCAGGGCTTCGGGAATGGTCACTGCCTCATGAGAAGCCACTGACAGCGGTACAAAGAAAGCAAAGGCCAATGTGCCCAGGGCCAAGCCAGATTCTGTAGCCATCATACTTGGAGAGTCCTTTTACAATCCATTGGGCGGCCTCGTTATATGACCTCCTGAATATCATCCTTTGTTAAAATATCATAAATGTTTCTGTGGTGTGAAACAGATGCCTTTTCCTGAACCTGCTCCCCAGCCATAAGACATTCTCGGAATATAAAAAGCAGCCAGGTGGCAGCCTGCCAAGGGAAAGAAACTTATTCAAAAGGTGAGCAAAGTTAAGCAGGAAGGTTCAATTAGTAGCACAGCATAGCTGTCAACTTTTACCTTTTCTTGCGAGGAATCCTATTCGGAATAAGGGAATTTCCCTTTAAAAAAGGGAAACGTTAACAGCTGTGTAGCACAGTGCTATGCAATGCTTTGTTAAGTCAATCTCTGGGTGGCATGTTCAGGCAGACACAGCCTCCCTAGCACAATCATATCACATAAAAAAGCTTAGCATAATCAACAAATCAGCAGAACTTAGTAAATTAATTATGGCTGCAATCCTAGAGCCCAGAGCTGAGACAGCTGTAGCCCTCCAAGCTGTTATTGGACTATAATTCCTGTCATCACCAATCTTTCGTTTTACTGGCTGGGCCTATAGGAATTGGAGTCCAGAAACATCTGGAGAGCCACAGCGACTTCACATCTGCTAATATATGTATTGGATTGCAGCCTCACAGCTTTATGGTACTTTCACCACAGTCCAAAACCAATACTGAGTCACTCAAGATCAGGTGCTTCTCTGAAAAATGATAGAAAAAGACAGAAGCAGCACAACAGTAAACAAAACAAAAAACTTCCAGGATCCCCCAACTGGTATCTCTTTACTGCCTTAATACATGATTAGGCCATCAGAGCTAAACTTGGGTTTTCTGGCAATGTAAAAAAATCTGCATCAGATTTGCCATGACAGCAGTGTTTTCCATTTTAACATACCAGCCCTAAAGACAGACAAAACCAGGGACCAGACCTGTGATAGTAGATGCGTGTAAAAGGTACTTCAGGAAGAGTAGTAGGAGCACAATTATTGTAGTTCCTAAACAAACTTTCAGCAAGTGAACTCCAACAAGAGGCCTGCCCTGGAATTTTGATTTGAGGTCTCCAGTCTGAAATGTATTATAGTTTTCTGAACATCACAAACCATAGGAAAGTATGATGCTGCTATACACTGAATAAAACTCTTAGTTCGTTCATTTAGCACACTGCTCTGGCTTGTCAACCGCTCTCTAGTCCTACCAGCTGAGGCCAGTATGGAAAGAAATGCTCTCCAACTGCACAGATCACTATAGCAGACCTGCCTGGAGGGGAAGAGGGCATCTCAATAAATGTGGGGGGCGGGCACTCAACTATTGTAGATGTATGACGCCAGAACCAGGATGGAGTTTGATGACTACCTTGCACTAACCCCAAATTCTACCAATACTCTTACTCTACCCACCCACTCGTAAATCTGGTACCACAGAAAGCAGGCAAAAGAAGAAGCGATACTTACGCAACAGTGACTTGTGCATTGTGGATTCAAATTGAAAATACTACCAAACTACAAGAAATTACACAGATTAGCTTTGAATTTGCAGGTGGTTTTAAATTTGCAGCACTGTAGACGAGGAACATCAGGACTTCATCAGTCAAGCAGTTTACCATTTTTCCAAACTAACCATTAAGAGAGAAGGATCTGAACCCTGCTCTTTTCTACAGTGATCATTCAGTCATTAATGCCTCTGAGATGCTGGTGCAGTTATCAAATTGTGATGTCACAAACCAGCTGTTCCAACTGTAGCATCATGCCAGCAATGCCAAACTATTACATTCATACTAGCATAGTGTATTGTAAAGGTGATATGAAGAAGACTATACTGAACCAGGAAGCTAGCTGATTTGTCCCTAGGGTTCTAATGGCAAATTTAAAAAAATACACATCAACATCATAATCCTCTGCAGGACATAAAAATAGTGTGTGCATTTATTTATTTTTATTATTCTTGTGACATGTTTTAACTGTTTCTCATTCTGAATTAATTCTGGGAGCTGCTGGTGAAGGGCAGGTGATAAATTTATTACTAGCGGAAATAAAATCTGGGTCATGGAAGTTCCTAAAAGACCTGCTCTCCACACACACAAAATGGGTGGGGTGGAGAGAGAAGGGAAAAACATGATTCACGTGGTTTAATAAAACATACTTCTTTATTTACAAACACAAATGCTACCATGACAGCAGTACTTTATGAATAACTAGCAACCAATCACACTATCTGGCAGGTTTTGTACAAGCTACAGGAATATCAAAATAATTAAAGCAAGCCTGAAAGAAAACTAAGCAATGGACACTGAAGTAGAGAAACCTGCAGAAGCTGGTTGGAATCCAGGACACCATATTATGCAGAGCAGTGATTGCTACCCAAGCAACCTTCCCATCTTTTGATGGATTGGCAGGTTGAAAGTAGCAGGATTATACAGCAGAAGGCTGCACAAAACACCTGGTGGTTGGGGATGGCATAAATTATATCATACAGTACAATATATGGGACTTCAAATCAATATTTTGAAGTTTGCAAGTTTTATCTCTGCATTTCCCAATGCATCCCATGGGCCAATTGAACCTCCTGCAAGATGTTCATGTATATTCTGGAGATTGGGGAGGCGGGGGAAAATAAATCTCCCGATTTACGAGACTGATAAGACTTTGGATAAACAACTACAATGGCAAGAAATGAAAATGCAGGATGCAACCTTTTCTAATACAGGCCCAGCCAAAAACGGAAATCTCTGGATGGCTTTGGATAGAACACAAAACAGAAACATAAATGACTTAAGCAGTATATTCCCATGTCTTGTGTGCAGATTCATCTAAACATTCCCAGGGAGATACTCATTTGCCTGGCACATCCTCAAGTGGAGGGAAAACGAGCGTCTCTTGAGCTGTAGAAGTCCAGCATGGAAACATGCTGAGACGTGTCCCACTCATGCTTTGGCCCAACATCATCCCAACCCTCTCCTTTCTCTCCAGATATATGTCCCCTCTGCCCTCCCTGGTTCTTGCAATCAGTATCCAATCAGTTATAAACCTCTTTGGAGTCATTTGGATTCCAAATGTCTGTTCCAAACCTGCAAAAGCAGGCAACTTGTAAGTTAAGTTGTCTTGCTGTATAAAGGGTACCTAAAAAGCATGTCTACCAAGTCAATGCAAACCAGTGTGAATAATGCAGAGGAAATAATGGTGCAAAGAGTAGTTTGCTTAAACTAGCAACACTGCCAAAGGAATGTGCTGGGATCCACAGCAGCATGAGGGGCCTTCATGGAGACAGGACAATCATCCTCTTGAGAATTGAATGATGCAACAGAAACTAAAAGACCTTAAACTTGGAGGCAAGCAGGTCTTCTCGTCCTGTGAAAGACTTCATTGTACTTTGGGGGGCAAATGCAGACTAACCAGCAAAAAGCAGTTCCTTTCCATCAGGTTCTCTACAAATCTTCTTTCCTGAGAGTCAACAGTTTGTTCACTGTTAGCAGGAAGACAGGATTGGGGGAAAGCATTTTCCTCTTCCATAATTTGCATTTTCTTCTTTTTTTTAATGTCCCCTGTATCCATAGGTAGCCAGGTCACTTGTCCTGACCATAGTAGCTTAAAGTCAGTCCATTATCTGACTGAATAAGGAAAGGTGAGGAAGGTTGGGAAGTCTTCATAATAGCTCTGAAATACCACCACCTGCTAAAAGAAACACCAAACCAAAAATCAAATATTTTTGAAAATAAAAAAAAAAATCAACATTTTTAAAAGGACTCTCACAGATACCTGCAACACCAGAAGCTGGATTGTACAAGACCACTCCCAACTGACGCAAAGAGGTTAAAGGGGAAGCTTTTGTCCAACATGTTATGATGCTTCATTTCTCTGCTTTTGATTAGAAGTCTTTAAAAAGGTTTTTTAAAAAGGGATGTCAGAACTGGATAAGATCCTTGAGAAACTCAGTAATTCCCTGCCACTGGGATTTCTGCAAGCTTACCTGGTTTAAGTATAGGGAATAAGGAAGTTGTACAGACTTGTGTTGTAGCTAGTAAGCACACTTGCTGTCTGTGAACTCTGCATGGGAAAAGGGAAGGGATTATTGAGGATGTGGACAGCAGGCAGGCAGTTGAGGCAGGAGCTGTGCGATGATTACAGCTCGGTATCAATTTATTATCCGTGCTCTGTGCAAGACAAGGAAGCAGCACAGTGTTCGGTCCTTTCCTGAGCTGAAATTTTCCAGAGACTAAAAAGCACAAGTTGAAATGTGCTTTTGAACAATGGAGTCTTGATATAGCTACTTACAAGTACATACCGAGAATAAAGCCATGTTTACAGTTATATCTTTTCCTGAATCAAGATAGTTGTATATAAATATGTTGCATGGCACTTGAGCCTAAGAAGGCTTTGAACCTCAATAGGAATAGAGCAGTAAGTCAGGGAGGTGCCTAACAGCTCAATCCCTCCTAGGAGTAGATGGCACTTCTGAGTGATTAAAATCACTCAACTAGAGCCAGGGCTTTTTCAGCTGTGGCTCCGATCTGGCGGAACACTCTGTCACAAGAGACCAGGGCCCTGCGGGACTTGACATCTTTCCGCAGGGCCTGCAAGACAGAGCTGTTCCACCAGGCCTTTGGCCAGGGGACAGCCTGACTCCCTCCCTCGGCAATCTTCGCGGAGCTCTGGCCCAATGGTTGCCAGTGGCTTGAATTAATTAATTTTATAATGAATGATTTTAGAATGCTGTTTATGCTGTACTTTTGTACTGTTTTATTGTTGTTAGCCACCCTGAGGCCGGCTTCGGCTGGGGAGGGCGGGATATAAATAAAATTTATTATTATTATTATTATTAGGTTTGGGATGAGCCATGAGGAGGCAGCTCGTGTCTCCTCCAAGATGGAGCCTGGAATTCAAAATGGAACCTCAAACACTAATGCCTGATATCCCTAGTGGCTTGGACTGCAAGGCTTCCCACACAAACCAACAGACTGAACTTAAATAAACCCTTTTAAATCCTAAAGCAGGAAAGTTCCATAAGGAACTTTTTTGGCCACATTTTACTTAATAATAAGGTGGGTGTCAGTGGATGAGGCATTCAGTATCAAGATTTTTATGTCTGACTGTCTTGACTGAAGACCAGCGAATGAAGCAAATGACCTCTTGACAGCCACTCTCCCAGCAATGCTCCAAAGGAGGAAGCATATTTTTGCCACAAAACTCAACCCCATGTAGGGATGCCACGACTCTATAATAAGGCATCCACCTAGCAGTAAGGACTACGATTGGATCGTGTAGTATTAAAATAAGGGATCTCTTTCTCCCTTACAGTTTCTAAAATAGTATTTTCTTCAACCTTTTTTTAAAAGAAAAACATACCTTCCTTCAAATCTGGTACAGCTGCTTAGAAGTCAGAGAGAGATATTTCAGAGGCCTGTGGGCTGCCAGTTTGCTACCCCTGCTTCAGAATATTACACTTAAGGAAAAGCATGCTGCATAGGAGAAAAACCACCACTCAGTGGTAGATCACATGCTTTCCTTGCAAAAAGCCACGGGTTTAATCCATGGTTGGGCAGCAAAGGACTTCTGCTTAATATCCTGGACAGCCACTGCCAGCCAGCAAGTACAATGCTGAGCTAGGACTAAGGATTTGATGCGCTGTAAGGTAGCTTCCTATTCCCCCCCAGAAAGTTGTTGAAGACAAGACAAGCATTTTCCTAAGTATTTTTAATTAACAACCAAAAACAGGCCAGAGCTTGACTGTGAAAAGCAGAGCTCCTGCTCTACAGTTCACGCCTCGAGTGGGTCAACATTTCTGAATAAAAGGAGTTGCATCTGAGTCTAACAGAGGATAGCCCAAAGCACCAATTTGACTGTAAGCCCACGCCAGGAGGAAGGATGATATACTGTTCTTCTGGCACAGGCATCCCGTTTACTTGGTTTCTTGCCTCCTCTCATAGGCAGGCATCTATTCCTGCATCAGCTCTGTAACACTCCCCAAATAAAGTAACAATGACTTCATAGTTGCAAACTTCTAAACAAATCTAGAAAATTGTGTGGGGGTTTTTTTTTAAGGATTTGGCCGCTAACTCTGCTCTGTCCAAGTAATATGTTTGCATTGTCAAAAACATGAACAATGAATGGATGGTATCTGACTTCTTCAGAGCAGACTCATGGAAATCTATGGACTTAAGCTGGCAAATGTTAACTTGCCCATTCATTTTGATGGGCCTGTTTCGAGTATGATTCAGTCAGATACCACCCATACTTTTTAACATGGTGGCTCTCCTGCATATACCTACTATAGTTAAAGATTTCAGAAAATGTGTAGCATGGTGCCATTTGATCTCAATCTCATTTCTGCAAAACTTCAAGGGTACCTTCTGGCGGGGAGGGGGTGTCTTACAAGAAGTTGTACCACTGAGTACTTACTAAAACGGCTTTGTTGAGAAGCTACAGAGCAAACATAAGTTAGCAGGAAAACAACAAAGCAAACAGATTTCTGCTTTGGAAAGCTGCCATATTTTGTTCATTGCATCACTTGTAAGCAATAACTCAATGCATTTATTAATACTACAAAAGCAACTTAACAGGAGCAGAGCAGGAAGGACAATGAGCAAGCTGGGTAACACAGGACCAGCAGTGAGGGAAAGAAAGGGTTAAAAAAATAGCTGTTCTGGAGATTATAAAAAAAAATCACAGCAATAGCTGCTGAACTTCAAGGACATACAAAATTTTGCACATACATTATCACATCTGAATCCCTATTATGTGTAGCAATTTTTATATAAAATATGATCAAAAGTCACTTCCTGTTCCTTGCAAAACCCACTTTCTCCTGGCTCGCTGAACTTTGTCAAACTGGGCAGAAAGCAGCTTTCCCAAATTTACACACAATTAGAGGAGTAAAATATGGGCACTGATCACCTGCATAGCACTGAAGTAAGGGTATGTAGAACTCTCGCATTCAACTTACTGCCAATATTATTGAACTTGCTTAGATAAAATACATAGAGCCAGTTTTAAAACTCTTGGTAGCAACCTTCCAACTAGCAAGCAACTGTCCAGAGCATGGATCTGTAATATGGACACATCACTAAATTTTTATAGGCAATGAAACTCAACCACAGTCACCAGAAATGCTACTGTGGGATAGCTACTCCCTTTCCCCCTTTAATCTTTTCTTTTTTTGCAACATCAGATATTTCACAAGAGCATCACGCAACAATATTTTAGCTCTGCATGCTCCCCATCATTTTTTATCTCTGCTTTGGACTCCAAAACAGCCTTCACGACTAGCAAATTTGGGTTGTGTGGCGCCAATGATGTGAACTCCTAGGAGGAGAACCCTCAAGTTAATGGCTCGATGCAATTTCTGTACGACACATCTTATTTTTCTCAGCCTTCGCATTATTTACCTGCTGTGCCTACAAGTTGTGGGTGCTTATCGTTATTTGTGGCAACGAGGGCAACCGTCCTGTTCCAAGAAGCAAAATTTTGTCTGTCCTTGAAAGCAGAGCAGCTAAAACACTTAGCAAGCAACTGCCGTTTGGGGAGCTAAAGTGCTAAGGCTATGCCATGTCTGTACGAAGCAAGGTCACCAAGCAAGCAGACGCTCACACTGGGTCCTTACCTGGCAAAGGCTGTCCCAGCTCCGCCTGCACTTTACCCTTCGCTGCTCCTTCCAGAGGTAAAGAACCTCTGTCCCCTTTGTAGAGTTTCGGTTTAAATGGAGAATCTTTCTCTTTACCTTTTGATCCTTTAGGCCTGCCTGCTTGCTTCTTCTTGGATTTACCATCTCCTTTCACACCCAGAAGCGGATGGACTTCTGCAAAGGAAGAGGCAGGTTTGGAACAGGAAGTACATCTTTTCAGTTTACAGTGCATTTACTCGCCCTGTGTGCTTTGCAGATCTCTTAAGGCTCATGCCATAACACAAGAAAGGGGACTTATGGCATTTTCCTCTTTTTTTAGAAATAAGAAAGGGAGAGCAGAGGTTCTGAATCATTTTTGGACAGTAGGATGACCCAGAAGGTAGAATAAAGTTGAATTTACCAGCAGTTTGTTGTACAGAACCGAAGAATAAACTGGTCTGCTCAGGTCAAGACAGCACCTGGTCCAGGTGCTTTAGAGGAAATGTATAACACCACAGGTTACTAAGCAAGTACTTGAGCTAATTGACCATAATTTCCATTCAGTGGTCACAGATAGGAGGAGTGCCTCCCCACTAAGGAGTGCAGCCAGACAAAAATTCTAAGCACGTGAGGAAAGATTCAGTACTGTTAGCCCCAAGTGAGTAAGATAATGAGATATAAGAGAACAAGAAACATAGGGATCTTACTTGCTTAAATTAGGGTTGCCATACGCCTGGATTTTCCTGGATATAGTGGCTGTTGGAAACAGTGTCCAGGTGGAAATCGCAGAAATGTCTGGGAAGATCCGGACGCATGGCAAACCTATGTTGGAAGTCTAGATTTTGTTGAATTCCCTTAAAAATAGTTCAACAACTTCATTCTTTTTTAAGATTTTGCAAAGCTCAACAACTTAGGGCAAAACTCTAAAAAAACTCAACAACTTTTGTGTCCGCTTCACTTTTTGAAATACGGCAACCCTAGCTTATCTAGCAGTTCAAATGCCCTGTCAATTGTAATGACACAAGCTGAGAAAGGACTTATTTACTACTCACAGCCATTTTTGCTAAGTTCTAATATAATCTGAAGTTACGAAGCTATTGGACAGCAGCAATGATAACAATTCTCCCTCACCATCATTGGGTACTCCCTGCAGTTCTATGTTGGTTGTTTTAGGTTTCTTCTTTGGTGGCTGAGGTCCATCAGACAAAGACTGCCTCTTCTTCTCAGAGCCTATTCCCTCATCAGGTAAGGCGGTCTGCACTGCATCTGGTGGAGGACCATAAGGGTTTTCCTCTGGGTCTTCCACTTCAGGAGCAATAGGCAAGTACAACAAAGCTTTGGAGTCTTCCAATTCTTCATCGCTGCCAAGGAAATTGTATTTTTTTCCATTAAACACACAGAACTCATGCTACAGGATTGAAAAAACACACCTAAACACAATTTTGTTCTTGTGTTCTTATCCAGAACAAGAGCTACACTGACCTCCAAAATCAGCCATTCAGACACACTCTACAGCAGGAATGGCTAACCCATGGCCCATCAGATTTTGCTAACTATGACCCCCCATTATCCTTGGCCATTGGCCACACTAGATCCAGAACTTCTCCTACAGGTCATTTTGACTGGTGGGTGGGGCTGCTCACCTGTAAATCATATGGAGGTCAGGTGATTCAACTTCAAAGGTAGAATCTGAAATGTCCTCCCCATTCTTCCTTTGCAGCCTGGTTTGAATTCAAGCTGAGTTGTAAAGGAAGAACTGGGAGCACGTCTAAGCAACTCTTCCTTTCCATATGCAATTGGGCCCTTTTTGAATTTGGCATCTTTTTCTGTTGCTGCAGGATGACAGAAAAAGGAGCCAAATTCAAGAAACACCGAACTCTACTAGAAGCTGTAAAGAAAGAACCAAGTTTACCTGTCAAGCGACATCAGGTGATGGTCAGGTGGCCATGATTGAGCCAAACCACACAGCAGCCCAATGGGAAGGCCTGGGGAGCCTAAATAGGTTCATAGGGAGGCTCTGCCTTGCTCATATGAAAAGATATGCATATTTACTCTGCAATCCTAACTGGCCTAGCCAGGGAGAGTCTTACTGAACACAGGGTGACTTTCTTCAGAGTAAGCCTGCACAGAACTGCACTGTTCATCTATTAAAACCCGTAACTAACTAAGATTTCTTTAATTAGTTGACAGTCCTAGTGAACATATATTTTTAGTGATCAGCAAATATTTATTGTGTGCAATCTTTCAACACCCTTGCCGCCGCCACATTCACCTGCTACAAAAAGCAGCAATGGGATCTACACTGGTGACGTCCACTTCCTCATCCTCCGCAGCATCAGCACCTGATAACCAAAGAAATTCTAAATCACAAGTTGGCAGCAACAGAGAGGTCTCATTGCCAAGCCTCATCTAATGCCCAAATAAGCCCTATGTCACAAAATTAAACTCATGCTGTTCTGATACCTAACTTCTTACAAAATAATTGGCAATGGAAAAAAATGGCAATGAGAAGTGAGCCTCTTTTCTTCTCCAGACTTTTTTTAAAAATCCTGCTGTATACTTACCTTGTTTGGCACCACCACAAATCTGGGCTTTTATTGCCTTACATTCAACCTTGTTTCCCTAGCAACAGCTATGGCATTTCATTACTGAAGCTTGTTTGCCTAGGTACATTGTTAAAACATAAATCTAGCAAAGGTGAAAATTAAGTGGAATGTGAGCCTTTGCACCGACTTCAGTAATCATGTCCCCTTTTTCCAAATACTAGGAAGTACCTGCTTAAATTCTGCAGGACTGCGGTTTGTGTCAGACCAGATTGCAGCTAAATCAGCTGTCAGTGAACAAGCCATTAAGCACCAGCGGTAGTTTTAAATGCCCACAGAACCTTGATCAGTAGGATAACAACTCTCTGAAGACATCAAACAGATGGCTACTAGAAGTCTGGAAGTAAAGAATCGGAACAAGAATTCTTGCTTGGCTGAAAAACGCAACAGATAACTAGGGAAGAACAGAAGACAAGAACCTTGGACTGCAAGAACCCACAAGTATAGGAAGTAAGGACCGAAGACAATGTAAGCATCAGTAACAGAAGACTCATCAGCACCACTGGAAAGGGAGTCTAGGGTGCTCAGCCTTCCTAGATGCAAAGGCATTCTCTGGAAATGAAACTAAATGAAAGTTACCTAGTGGGTAGTTTGGGTACTGGAATAACTAATCTGGGATCCCAAAACAGCACAGAATAAGGAGTAGTAGCAACAAAAACTAGAAACAGTTTGCTAACGCTTATACTAGATGGGCCATGAAATGGGTCTTGATATGTAGCCTATAGATTCAAAGTCTCAAACTGTGTTAAATCAGAAGAACTGTTAAATTTGTATCTCACACCTTGAATACAAAATATTCTTGAGGTGTACAAGATACAAAACATACTAATACCATAGTGGCCTGAATATAAGCCACACCTTTAAAATTGGAGGGGGGAAGACAAAAAGAAAAAATACCCGAATATAAGCTGCTCCCTTCCTCGCTGCTCCTGACTGCACACTGGGCGGGAGGGAGGGAGCCGCACTGCGTTGCCAGTGGCCTTTCCTCTTCATCGCTCTCTCCCTTTCCGGCTTTGGGTTAGAGGACGTGGGATTATGCATGGGGCAGGTGCCACTTTGCCACGCTCCTGGCGCTGTTTGCCCCTTGCTCCTGGCTGCATACCGTAAGGTTGCGAATATAAGCCACATTTAAACTTTTCACGGTCGGAATTTGGGGGGAAAGTGCGGCTTATATTACGGTATATCATCAGACCCAGAAAGGGCATCACTAATTATTGCGTTTTTTACTCTGCCATTCACACACAGTGGATGACGTTTCAGAGAATAATACTGAGGTGCTTTTTGTACCTCAGTATTATCTTGTACCATGATGTGCACCAAGAGGTGAAGATTGCTTGCAGCTCCAGTTCTGGGGGCAGAGGAAGGGGGTAATCTGGGCTGATGCTACACAATAAGGATGCAAAGCTATACACAGTCCATATACTTTTACACTGGGCAATTCCAGTCAATGCATTCTTTACCTGTCTGCTCTGGCTCGCTCTTATCTTCATCTTCTATGTCAAACTCAGACTCTCGCTCTTCATATTCTACATTTTCATCCAGTTCCTTAAAATCAGGTGCAAAGGCACTCCAGTTTTCCTAAGCCACAAATCCAAAGAACATTTTACATTCGTGCCCTGGTACAGCAGCTATATAATCACACCCGAGCTATGCACCAAAGTGCCACAAACCATGTGCGACATCATAGGACCAGTCCTTCTTTGAGATACAGAGTCACAAGGCTTACTAAACAAGAGGGCTAGTTACTTGTTTTACGTAACGTGAAATCAGGATCTCTTTCATCTCTTCCCATTTTTCTTCTCTCCTCAGTGAAAACCATTCTTGCAACCCTCTGGCTACAAAACAGTTTTTTATCAGTTTTGAAATTATTTGATTCTCTCTGGTGAGTATTTTTAGAAAGATGTTGGTCCTGCAGTGTAAAAGCTTATGCAAATAATGGCAAAAAATAAAACCAGAATGACCAATGAAATAAGGGTCATCCAGGGAAATTAAAGTGTAGCAATGGAAGAAAATGCTTCAGTACTACTTACCACTTGATTTTGAGCCCATATGGATACTACACCACTGGAAATGGAAGCGATGATAGGTCGGACAGGATGCCACTAGATTATACCAGAAAGAGGGAAGAAAAGTGGCACATTTTTTAAAAATACAGTCTGGCCCAATGCCGTGAATCCTGTTAGGAGGAGACAATGCAGTACTTACTGCCACATCTAGCAACAGCTCTCCCCTTGTGCCATGGAGGATTTTCACTAAGTTCCCAATGCTCTTCTCCCAGATGTACAAAGCATGCTGACGTGCTGACCCTGCAACAATGTACTCCCCATCGCCAGAGAAACAGCATTTCTTCCAAGGCGTCCTGCAGAAATAGCAATTAACAGAACCTTGTTCAAGTGTACACTAGGGAGAAGCAGGGTTCAAAAGGATTGCAATTGTTAAAAGATGATTATGCATAGCTGGAAGCGGGCTTCTCTGAAACTGCAAATAGCAAATTCTGCAATGCAAGTTATACAAATCGGTCAAGTCAGGATACGTTCCCCCAAAGTAACTTCTTTGATCTTAAGTCTCACGCAAACAAATCTAGAAGAATATAAGAAAGCTTGAAAAACTATATGCAGATTGCAGTTGCTTCACTTGCCTTGCTATTGATTTGTTGCAGACTTTGGTGCTGTGTTTAGTCACTTTTATAAGCAATCAGAACTGATGTGAACTTACAGAAAAATATAATAATAGGACAGTAGCTGGTGCAGAGGAGTGACTTAAAAACTGTGAGAAGGACCTCGCTGGCAGCTAAGCAAAGAACTGTCAACAACTCCCATCATTCCATCTGGCTGCTTCAAAGGGAGCATTGAGATGAGTCCCCGCCCCCACCAGCCTAGCAAAAACCAGTTCTATCTTCATTAGCAGCCAAACAACCTAGCTGCATCAGAGAGAAAGGTGAGATAGCAAAACACCCCAAAATGCCACATGCCCACCCCGTTGCCCCCACCCTCAGACGACTGGCCATGACTATCTTAGTTTCCTCTTCCCAGACTATGATTTTTCTGTTCTGCAGGGCATTTGAAGGCTTTAACTGTAGTGTGTCTTAGTGGTTTTAGATCTGCTAACCGATGGCTGTTTTAAGCTCCTTGATCTGTGTTGCATTTTATTGTGTTGGCTTTTTGCATTTGGGTTTCATTCTTGGTTGGAAATTTAAGATTGACTGCAGGTTTTACAATATAATTGTTATGTTTTAAACCAACTTGTACATTGCCTAGAAAACTTGTTTATGAAGTGTTTAACAACTAGAAGAAATAATATCAATAATGAAGATTTAAACCTTTTAACTGCCTTGAGTGCACTGGCAGAAAGATGTTTTATAAATGTAGTAAAGGTAGCAATTAATCCAAACACTGCCCTGTCTATGAATCTCAGGCTTCTCTGTACACTACATGATGCTATGTTAGAGATTGTATTTTGAATTTAAGTAAAAAAAAATACAGCCTACTTTTTGGATTACAGAAGACTCATTCCCCCTCCCCATATTCAAAAGGTAAAGGTAATTTTGGACAGTGCTGCACAATGTAGAAAGTGTATCCTGCTTTACTGCAGAAGAAAGGGCTCCGGGAGCCAGGAAGCAGGCAATCTGGATCTAGTTCCTTTGGAACAACAACACTCAAGGTCTTTAGGGGGTAGAATGCTTGTTTTTCAAGCTTCGCGAAATGAAGTTATACCAGAGGACAAACTAGCAGTAGGGCCTTTGAATACGGAAAAGCACATGCCCTTGACTCAAGACAGATAATTCCTACCTGTTCACCAAGTCCTGCAGCTTTTGCATTGGCTCTGGTTCTCCATCTCTACCACAAGTCAAGATTTCCCGACCGTCATAGACTCTGATTATGCGATCAGCTGTATTTATTAGAAAGCAACTGAGGGAGGGGAAAGAGATACAAAATGCTGTGATGATACCATTCATTCCAAATATACTGCTGAGCCACTGTGCTCCAGCAGGTTATATAAGAAATAGGATAAACCCATAGACCAGGATCCTAGTATTATTATTAATACTTTGTTGAATTTATTTGTTACACTTCTACCCAAGCCTCTAGGTGATATACAATAAGAGTTAATTAAAAGCATCCAATATAGCAATATCACTAAAAATAATTAAAACTAAATCACCAGTCAGACTAAAAAGTAATGAAACTCTTACCCCTACAAGCACTGGCAAGTTAATTGAGTACAAACTAAGACCAAAGGTACAACCAAATACCTCCTTTAGCCCTTTCCCAAGGACAATGTTATTTGAATAGCAGCTCTCCATGTATGAAAGCGTGAACAGAGTCAAAGTCTTCAACTCACCTTCCTTTTCGAGCAAATTCTATAGATTTAATAGCTGTAGTATTGCTGGTTCCTGTAGTTACTCTGAAGGAAGCAACAAGGTCCTGAGTGTCTGTCTTTAAGACCAAGATCTAACAACGTAAGTAAAAATAAATCAGGTAACTTTTACTGTGACCTTTTCACCACATACACTTCTTGTTTAGAGTTCATAAGGAAAGGCAATAAAAGTCTGCACAGACATCAAAGTGTGCTATTAAAAGTCAGTCCTGTCAGTGATTTAGGAGACAACTAAGCAAGGAACCATGTCTTCCTCTCTCATCAATAAAAAGGAGAGGTTAGTGGCAAGTTCAACACCAGCAACGCCATCAATTTAAGACAGTGAAATCCAATGGAGCAGGTATGGAATTAGAGTAGACAATCTCTGTGCAGCAACTGCATGCAATTCATTCTCTAAAATGGGATCTGTCCAAAAGAAAAAGTCCCATGATGACATTGTTCACTACATTAAATTCTGAAGGTTTCTTGGACACAGACGGGTGCGGGGTGGGGAATTTCAAAGCATTTGGGATGTTTATTTAAATAGGGAATGTTATGAAGTTACACAGAGTTAGGATCTGATTCAGTTCACAGCAGATACATCAGAGCGCCTAAGCTGAATTCTTCATTAAAAAATATAAGCTTTCATTAGAAATGTAAAGAAGCCAGCAACTCCATACACAGCTAGAACTGGTAGGTAAGAATGTCAATAATGTAGATCAAGCAATGGTGATGTACAAAAGGGTGCCAAGGTGTGTGTGTGTAATCTTCTCACATCCATCAATGGGTTGAATGTGGCACACAAAAGCTATAGTCAAGGAACTATAGTGCAGTTGTCTGTGACCCTCACATGTTAACAACCTTTCATTTCTGAATAAGATAATTTTTTTCTGCATAGTCTATTTTAGATAATGTGTACCCAGCTGCTTCATCAAAGCTGAAATAAATTTTGCTTAGAATCATGATATTCCTGGAATATTTTGAGCTGAGAGAGAGAAACAGAGACAGAGAGAACCAAGACAGCAATAAAGGGAAGCACATTTCTTCTATTTACAACACTTCTAAAGCGAGTCATACAAATCAGATAACTGAACCCGCTAACCACAAAATATTAGTTCAGTGAGTTCTCACCTTCCCTTTAGCATTCCCCGTGTAGATATATTCCCCTCGCCGGTCAAAAGAAGCCACCACATTCAGATCAGAATCATCATCCACTGGTAGGACAACATGTTTTGAATCAGACAATGTTAGCATGACAGGTGCAGACTTCATTGGACATACCAACACCCTGTTTCTAAACAAATAGAAACCAACAAGAAACAAAAAAAAGAAATTCTCAAATTTTCTATTTTCTTACCTGGTGTCTCTTTTGGAACAGGGGGAAAAGGGGTGGGCTAAAAGGAGGTTTCTAAGGATGCAGGAACTTTGTGTATGCCTGAAAGCAGAGGCTGCAGAGCTAGAGATCAGCGAGGACAAGAAAAAAGAGAGAACACAGAGATGAAGGGGATGGGATCAAGGCAGGGAAAGCCCTCCAGGCAAAAGGCTTGGGGATGCAGACAAGACACTGCAGATAGAAAGCAGAAGCTTGGCAGAGCCCTTTCTTGCATGAGGTGTCTGCATCTTTTTCTTTAGAATTATGGTGGTTTTCCACAAATGCAAATTAATGCAGATTTAATCTATTACTTGGCTACTATTCTTCAATCACATGGCAGTCATGCTTTAAAACAAGTAGCAGCATATTGAATTGGGCCATAAAGATGGCCACCACTAGGATTAAGAGTCTCTGCATGTACAACTATCTATGCAAAGACCCCCTCAATGCCAGATGTCAGGAAGTGGGAGTGGGAGGTGAGCAGTCAGTGGTCTCAGGCTGCATGGCAGGATCCCGGTACCCCTCTTCACGGGTTGGATATATGCATCAAGGGGCCACTTCTGAATACTGCTATTGAACTATCACCAGCATATTGATGACTTCCAGGAACAAAGCTTCATATAATCTCTCGTAGTGGAGGAATTCAACACCACACTGGGATGATGATCAGCACAAGCATTTCTGATTGCCAGGCCTAAGGACCCCTCCTCTCCTCCCCCTGCACACTGTTATGGGGGTTCTCCCAACTGCTCCCCCCTGAATTGATTTGAGGGCTGTGTTGTAGGAGGTAGGACCCCTGTTGCGCTAGTGGGACTTGTTGCACGGGCTCCCGCTAGAGCAGCAATTTTGATGAATATGGCCCACAGTATAGAACTGTGTTGAATAAGGCAAATTATGAAATATAATCTTGATTAGAATACGGTAGGCAAGAAACCATTCGATTTTCAAAGACTGCTCTAGGGAAAGGTTTTTGTTAGTATTACTTACTGATCGCGGGGATGGTACTGGACTTTCAGGATCGGAGAAGGGAAACGAAACCTCTGGTCACAATCACCAGTCAGAACATCCCACTGAGATACCATATTATCAGTTGACGCACTCACCAATTTGTGGCCATCTCGACTCCAACTGGAAGAGAAAGTTCAAGATTGCAACCTTTGTTTTGTTGCTATCCCCACAAATATTATTTAAAATGGTCAGAGCTACTGGCTCATAATATGCTTTCAAATCGAAAGAGTGTTCTATCAAAGGAACATCCAAGTAAATGTATTTAAACTGGGGTGCCAGTATACAGAACTAATCAGTTAGATTATTTGTTTTGGGGACTATTATTTTAACCACACTGAAGTGAATAGTGCTCTATACTGCAACTAAAGCTAAATTTACTCAGATACCAATGCATTTATAGCAGAGCAGAATGGAGATTGTAAAATATCTTGAAACAAAGCATTTGTAATAAAAATACTTTATGGCTTTTGCACTAAAAAGCCTACAAAACCCAGAAACACTTGATACAGCAAAACACTGGGGTTTGTTTTTTCTACTGTATGTTATTAAAAAATCCAACAATGAGGTCTTGAAGTATCCAATAAAAAGTAACAAGCAAAATATTTCTAGAATGGTGAATTTCAAATTCAAAAAGTTATCCGTGCTGAGAAAGGGAAGTTATTTATTTATTTATTTATAGCTTATACTCCGCATTTTCCCAGCAGGTGGATGCAAAGCAGCCAGGATCAAAAGAAAAGATAATTTCATGAGCTCAAAGGGATTTAGACTTGTTTTTCTTTGATAACTTGCATCCCATATTGCAAGTTAAACTGATTTTGAAGCTGAAGGGCATTTGAAAAGTAGTCTATGATACAGAATGGAGCTCATCAATTCAAAGAAAATATCAAAAGATCCACCGGGCGAGCATAAGCCCCTTGCAAAAATCTAAGAGGCAATCGGATTCTCAAGTCTATAGCTGTGATCCAAAGATACTGAATGCATGTGGGGAGGGGGGCATGAATCATCTGTGTAGCTGGATCTTTCGTTGATTTTTTTCCCTGCAGCAGCTTTCACTATCAAAGAGATGACTTTAAAAACCAACTTTCCTTTTTAGCTCTTGGAGTGTAAACTTCATGCAGAGTTCAAGCTTTGTAACTTTCAACTTGTGAAAATGATATACTGAACACATGACATGCACACTGTGTTTTTTACTTAAGCTGAGAGTATGCTATTGATAAATCATATTTAACTCATATTGAAATAAATTTCTTACCATAAAGAACAGACGGGGTGGATATGAGCACTTATGATTTTTGCTATGCCTCTTGTCAAGAAGTCCCAAATGACAATCCGACCATCATTACAACCTACTGCTAGAAGTGTGCCCCACCTGTTAAAAGTACAAGTAAGGGCCATACTAATGCAGTCCAGTGTGCCATCAGCTTCCTGAAAACAATGAAAGGTATAAAAATCAATGTCAACCAATTTCACTTCAAAGCTATATAGCCAGTATGCTTCACACCTTTGAAATGTCTCAGGCAAAGTAAGGCCACTGCTATTTGAGAGATCACCTAGACACTGAAGGGAAAGTATGCATGAGATTAAAAATCAGAAGTTGAAGGGATGCTGGTTTTCAGATAGACATGTTTTCCTGATGCACTTTAACATACACCAAATATCCACATTGCAGTTCAGCAAACATCTGCTTCCCGTCTTCAAACATAATAAAACCAAGTCACAAGCCAAACAACATTAGAATAGAATGTGTCAACTTTGAGTGAGGGAGACATTTACCTCTGGATAGTTCTGTCCAAATGATTCTGAAATAAAACAGAAGTATAAAGCATGAAATAAGTTAGACAGTACCACATTCTTTGTGTTATACAATACTTCAATTTTTTTAAAAAATAAAAGTATGCTGTTTATAATGAGAAATTTGATCCCAAATGTCAGGCATCGGCCCTTAACTCTCATCAGCTCCAGCCAGCACACCAAATGATCTAGGATGAGAACAGTTATATAGTCCAGTAACATCAGGAGGGCCACAGGTTCCCCACCACGGTTATAAATCAGTGGTGAGTGCTAAGTGGGCCCATAGTTCAAAATCTGGAGGTAGTTCTAGCAACAAAGTACAGACAACTAAAATATTCTTAACTTGGCAAGGTGGGTGCAAATCAGCTATCTAGGCAACAATAAAATAAGACTATAGAGCAGAATGTAAGTGCATGACATTTGATGTAAACATGCGGATGCCAAGCATTACAAAATTATCACAACTCTCTGTAAGAATAACCTCAGTATTACCTTGATGTAATAATCTTCAGAAAGAAAGAGCTCTGCTTCTAATCCTACTTATATGGGAAGTGAGGAAGGTAGAAGAAAAATATGTAAAGCCATGCCTGTAGGGGCTTTTAATCTGGGGTTTTTAGTCTACTTGTGTCAACCTATATTTTATGGTGCTTTATAATTACTGTTATTTTATTGCATTAATTATGAGCCATCTAAATGTGTTGAAAATGAATGGAATATAATAAATTTAATAACATTATTTTTTTAAAAAAACAACAACACCCCAAGACTGAGGGTCAAACTACATACGTTAAAATGCATCTTTGCACTTTGCAGAATTCTTAAAATGCAAATAACATCAACTGAGGGTGGGCTTACCATTCGTGGGATGCAAATGGGGGATTTCTTCCCAATGTAGATACTGGTTTTAGAGGCGGAATTATCCTCAGGACAATAAAGGTGGGGAAAGGGTTAAAATTCCTCTCCATGGTTGCCCTCATGCCCCACCAGCTGATGCTATTTGCATTTTAAAAATGCATTTAATGTCACATCCACTTTGACTCTTCAGTTTTTCTCCTATTCAGGAGCTGGTCAGCTAGGACAGGTGTGGGGAACCTTTGGTCCCACCACATGTTGCTGAACTACAATTCCCATAATCCCCAATAAGTATGGCCAATAGGCAGAGATGAGCCCAAAAGGCTTCCCAGACCTGAACTAGCACTTAATGCAATGATTCCCCACTTTGTCAAGTAGTCTGCTTTTTCTGGTTTTGTCTTCCCATGTAGCATGTGTCACGGACCACTTGCATAAATATCAAGAGGCAGTTGCCCTGCAAATACCTTTCCAAAATGTCAATGGTTTCTGCTTAAGATACAATAATTTTGCAAATTCATCCTTTGTATGTGGGCACTTTGCATGTGGATCTTTCCTCTTTCCTTTGGAGCAGGCAGTAGCACGGTGTCAGTTTGATCCTTCCTAGGTCTTAAATCAAAAGCTAAAGAACCTAAATTATTCCCCTTCCCTACTGAGAATACACCAACTGAAAAGAGGTTTAGAAATCAGTGAGATTGGTTAGGATTGGACTGTAAATATGCCTAGGAAAAAGTTAAAGTTAAAGGTACCCCTGCCCATACGGGCCAGTCTTGACAGACTCTGGGGTTGTGCGCCCATCTCACTCAAGAGGCCAGGGGCCAGCGCTGTCCGGAGACACTTCCGGGTCACGTGGCCAGCGTGACATCGCTGCTCTGGCTAGCCAGAGCCGCACACGGAAACGCTGTTTACCTTCCCACTAGTAAGCGGTCCCTATTTATCTACTTGCACCCGGGGGTGCTTTCGAACTGCTAGGTTGGCAGGCGCTGGGACTGAGCAGCGGGAGTGCACCCCGCCGTGGGGATTCGAACCGCCGACCTTTCGATCGGCAAGCCCTAGGCGCTGAGGCTTTTACCCACAGCGCCACCCACGTCCCTTATGCCTAGGAAAAGCTTTGATCAAATTCTGAGAAACCTTTGAGCAGGATGGCAAACGGGTTAAAGTGAACCAGATCTTCCAGGGAGAATGTGGGGTATCACAATGTTTCAGTACACTGAACGAGCAACGCTTATCTTGCACGTTAAAAATGTGTGATCCCTAGGGTGTACCCTTGACGCATAACCAAACGCTGGGCAGCACAAACGGTGCGATCCTACACATGCTTGCTTAGAAGTAACGGCCACTACGTTCAGTGGGGCTGACTCATGGCTGTGTGAACAAATACTGCAGCCTGAAGAAACTTCTTTGGTCCCAAGACACTAGAAACCGAGTGGTCAAAACTGGCATGGCTGCCATGGCAACGGGACTGTCAGCTTGTTTGGCCTAGCAACAGGGCAGGCAGGAGGAAAGAAACCTGCCATGGGAAATCAAGCACCGCCATGACTTCAGGGTAGCAGTTTCTGCCAGTCGAGGAGGAGGAGGAGGAAGAGGGAGAGGAGAGCAGCGAAGGTGGGCGACCACGAATTTACATGCCATTAAACCAGCCCCCAGGGCTGCATCCCCTGACTTGTTAGCTTAATGATGAACTTAAGAGAGGTGTCAGTGGGTTTCACTCTCGCCCTGCCAAGAATTATGAAGCCGCGTTTTGTGCAAGCGGCGCGAGGAGGGGGACCTTCTCCCAGGAGCCGCCCCAGCCCAAGTGCTTCTCCGGCCCCTGGTCCGGGTCGGGTGCCCCGGCACTTCGCTGCCTTCCACGTCCCAGGCGCCCCGGCCCCCTCGCGCAGCCCAGCCGCCCGCTCCGGCCCCCTCCCGCCCCACCAAAGCGAAGCACCAAGGAGGGCTCGACACGACCATTTAAAAAGCCACGCACCCAGCAGTTCCAGATTCATCTTGGCCACTTTCTCGCTCCGTCCGATCCCGCTCCGGAACCAAGGACCCAGGGGTCCTCGCGCACACCCAGCCAAGGGGCCCGGCTTAAGGCTCAGCCTGACACAACCGCAGCCCACTCGTTGCGCAGGGCTCCGGTCCGGCTTCCGAGTCACGCCGAACTCCGGGCCTCGACGCTCGCCTTCATCGCTTCGGGACGGCGGCGAATAGCGTCTCGGGGCAAACGGTTTGAGTAGCGTCAGGAGCAGGCAGTCGCCAGGGCAGCTACGAATCCCAGTCCGTCGAATAAAGAACACCGGCTCGAAACGAAGCAGCGTGCGCGAAGAGTTCCGGGAGGCGGGCGGCAGCGGAGGAGGAAACAGGGCTGGCGTAACGCATGTTATTCTAGGGCAGGTATGGGATCCTGCGTGCTTCCAGATGTTGAAATCCGGCTGCAACCAGGTTATCCTGGCTGAGGCTGATGGGAGTTGTAATCCAACAAGATCTGGAGAGCACCCGGTTCACCTTCCTGGCCTGAAAGAGAAATCGAGGGGCATGTTGTGATAGCCGCAGGGCTTGTGGGGGAAAGGCATCTACTGAGCCGCATTTTCTCTCCAAATTACAAATATCCATAGCTGTCAACTTTTCCCTTTTCTTGCGAGGAATCCTATTCGGAATAAGGGAATTTCCCTTAAAAAGGGGGAAAAGTTGACAGCTATGCAAATATCTGGAGAGAAAGAACTGAGATATTGAAAGCAAAGCAGGGTAGCTATGCTCCCGAAATGGCTTCTCAATCAGTTCTGTTAAATGCTGTATGTTAAAGGTAGTAGAAGCAGCAGCTGTAACGTGTTTCGACATGATTTCATGCGGGTAGTTTTTAGACTTCCCTTCGAAGCAAATCCCAAATTTTCACGTACCTATTTCTGATAAACCACTGCCCTTGCTGTCACATAACCTTACCACATAGTCTGGAATTGTCGTTTTTAGGTTTCAGCACCAGAAACACAACCCTTCTGTTTCTAGCACTTATATCTGTTGGGACGTTTACTAAATATTTACTAACTTATATTGTTTCAGAAGCAGGTTCAAGACAGGTGGTTGCAGAGTAAATGAACACACCACGATGCAGCAAGCAGAAAGCAGCTTTAGCTTTCCTTAAGTGGGTGGTGGTGATAACAGTGCTCCTTCTTGGGAGGGATGTGAGTGGTACAAATACACAAGTATTTCAATTTTATGGACGGTGCACTTCAAAAAAAGTTATGTTTATATAGAAAGTGGTATACAAATAAAGTGACTGTAAGTGTCTCAGTTATCATTTGTAAAATGATAAAAGTATCACAACATTGTTGTTGTTTAGTCGTTTAGTCGTGTCCGACTCTTCGTGACCCCATGGACCAGAGCACGCCAGGCACTCCTGTCTTCCACTGCCTCCCGCAGTTTGGTCAAACTCATGCTGGTAGCTTCGAGAACACTATCCAACCAATCACAACATAGACATCTTTTTCTGTAAACTGGCAGGCTTCTTTTTTTCAGGTTCTTTTTGGTCTTGTTGGTTCTTTCTCCCAAAAATCAAAAGTCATGGTAAGGCTGTGAATATTTACCTTCCAATACATTTTTATCCCTCTGAGTTACAGTAATATATTAAACAGAAAACAAATAAGTTCGTGTCCAGATCTGGAGGTCCGTTCTTATCCTGAGGTACCACTTTAAGCTAATGGGGCCTCCTGCTGCCACCACCCAGCCGGCACACAATTTATGTTCTCATCCTGGGACAAAGTTCTTAACCCGAGGTACTACTTCCGGGTTAGCAGAGTCTGTAACCCGAAGTGTTTGTAACCCGAGGTACCACTGTACGAGTGCTACTTTTTCTGTGTTTCTTCCCAAAGTGTGGGGTAAGCTGCCTTATAGAAGTTAGGAAAATGTTATGAAAGCTGCAGTTCACTTTCTGCATTCTATGTGAATTGAGAAGAACAAGAGGCAAAATGCCTTGTTTCTTGCTTCTCAACAACAGACATCCTGCTTCTTCTATTGGCAGTGGGGTGAGGAAGTGGGAGGTGAGCAGACCTCAGGCCCAGGGATCAGAAGTAAGCCTCCACATCATTCTGTCCAGTGCTCAGCACTCTACCAAGGCCACATTTCTCACTGGTTCTGCTCTGCACTGCCATCTTGTGTTGCAAAAGGTTCAAGGAATGTGTCCTTGAACCTTTTGCTTGCCTGAATGGAGTGGTATTTGTTTGGCCACACCCACTTTGGCTACACCCACCCCTCGGTAAGTGACCCCTGTCATTGTCCAAAAGGGAGTGTGACCCTGGAGCTGAAAATGTCTGCCATTTCTCTAGTGTTCTTTGGAAGTTTCCTGGTCCTCCATTTTAGTCTTATCTCAAAGTCCAGGGCCACTACCAGAATTCTCAGCCAAAATTTGTGAGGGGTTGAAGAAGAGTCTCTTCAGCAACTTTTCAAACATGCTTTGAATAAAAATAACTACCCTCTTTTTTGCTCTGAGTGTTTGGAAACTCCTATATTGTACAGGTTTATTTGCCAAGGAGCCAAGATTAGCTGGGACATCTTGCCAGCGAAAACAGGTTTGCTGCAATATATTTACTTGCAGGAGGCAATGCTTCTTGAGTACCTGTAATCCTAGCTTGATGCTGGAAAAAATATATGCAAGAGGGCAGCCTAATTCAATTTTGTAGATTGCAACAGCTGCTGTGATAGAGGCTGTTTCTGTTTTGTGTGGGGTTCTTGCTTTGTCATTAAATTCATCAGCAATTGGGATTTCAATAAAACATTTGCTGGTTATATGATTGGGACTAAAGACTTTGAAGAACTATAACAGAGCACCTCTGTTTTTCTGACAGGCACAAATCCAGTTTCATTTTTCTGTGCTAATGCTGACTCACTTGTTGACAAGTTAATGTACCTTGCCCTAGGAAAATGCTGGGAAATGTTCACAATATTCCATGAGATCAGCTGAAAAGCTTGTCTATACTCATGTGGCTTTTTATATTTCCAAATATGAAAAAGCCCAGGCAGATTTTACGTTTCCAAATAGGTGTAGTCCTGGTTAGGTGGTTATAGTTAAAAACAAGTTTCTTGAGCACCTTAAAGACAAACTGTTGTGTAAGGTTTCATAGACTAGTACATAGGAATATGCTTTTATGGAGCTTGGTCACTGGTCCATCTAGCCCAGTATTGTCTACCCTGACTGGCAGCAGCTGTCCAGGATTTCAAATGAGTGTCTTTCCTAGCTCCACCTGGAGATACTAAAGATTGAACCTGGGGCCTTTTTCATACAAATCATGTGCTCTCCCACTGAGCTACAGCACCTCCCCATACATATCAAATCCATGAAATTGTAACGTTAGTTGGCATATTATGTACATACATATGGGTGGGTGTTGGTGGGTCAAGAAAAACAGGGATCAAATGGTCATGAAATGCATAAAGTACAACCTATAGTAATTTAAAGGCCAAACTACACATTATGTATTTGTACTTTTGAAAAAGCATACTTAAACTCATCACCATTCTCTGGGGGGGAGGGAGCAATCACAGGGCCCCAATCCAGAACATGCTCCCAGTGTGGATGGGGGCTCTGTGCCAGTTTCCTTGTGAAAATCTCTCCTACCCACTGATTTAGCTAAGCCCTGCTATGTGGCAATGTGTGGGAAAGCCTTCCTTGTGATGGCACCTTAGCTTTGGAATTTCCTTCCCTCTAAAATATGGCTTGCACCTTTTTTTAAAAAACCAACTACTAATTTGGATGTCAGCTGAAGACCTGGTTATTCACCCAAGCTTCTTGTTACAGTTTAGTGCCAAAATGTTTATTTTAGCATTGACTGGCTGCAAACTTATCTGCCTTCTTTTGCAGTGATTGTATCAGGTACATGGATGAACTGTAACTTGCTCTGGAATTGCAACTGAAATGAACAGGTAAATAAATGCTTTAATTAAATCTCTCTCTGAGGATGCAATTTCCTGGAAGCAAATAGCAGCTGGGGGTGGGGATTTCCAGGAGGAAACTGGTGTAGGACCACCATTCAAATCAGGAGCTCTTTTTAGATTATGGTGCTCTGCTTTCTCTTCAGACGGAAAATATCCAGTTTAAGCATGAACAGTTTAGCCCTAAGGATCATTCACAGTAGTGACAGTAAGGAATAGGTAAGGTATAGGACTCCTGGATGTCCAGCCAAAGGCAACTATGGGGTGCAGCGCTCATCTTGCTTTCAGGCCGAGGGAGCTGGCGTTTGTCCAGTTTTCCGGGTCATGTGACCAGCATGACAAACGCTTCTGGCGCAATGGAACCCCGTGACGGAAACCAGAGTGCACAGAAATGGTGTTCACCTTCCCGCCGCAGCAGTACCTATTTATCTACTTGCACTGGTGTGCTTTTGAACTGCTAGGTTGGCAGGAGCAGAGACAGAGCAACAGGAGCTCACCCCATGGTGCAGATTTGAACCGCCGACCTTCCAATCGGCAAGCCCAAGATGCTCAGTGGTTTAGACCACAGCACCACCCACATCCCTACAGTAAGGAATAAAATAATGTGTAATGGAAGGGGGAACTGTCCTTATTCAAGCCTAGAATGCAATCAAATCTTCGATAAATTCTAATCCAGCAACCACACACGATCTTGTACCCACTTAATTGTATTTTATTATAGCACAAGCTTTCACGGACAGATGTGTCTGGCCTCCATGATTAGCTATTAGCCTTTACTGTATGCAGTAGACTAACTCTAACCAGCACATTGTTTTTTAGCACACATGCCCTGCTGCTGTAGTTTTTAATTATTCCTTAGGGATAAATTAGATGGAATAGCAGCAGACCTGGATGTCAAAGGCAGAAGGGGAGCATAGTACACAGGATACCCTCCTTCCCATGGGTACTCCTATTGCTGCAGCCTGACAGAGAAAAAATAACCTTGAAAACTGTGGGTGGGAGGGTGGGAAAGAAAACAGAGCAGGCAAGGGTTAATTTAGCCTCAAATGTTTTAAGTCCTTCTGTCTTCTTACACATCCCAAATGCCCCAAGTTGTACCCTCTGGCAGCAAAAGTAATTGGGAGGAGTCATCTATCAAGTCTCATTTGCCATCTAAATCCAGGATGTTAAACCTTTAGAAACAGTTAAAGGAATTTATGTTAAGGAACATGGCTGCCTAGAGCAGCCAAGAGGAAGCGCCTTTTTCCCCATCTAATTTCAAGAGCTGTTGCATTTACAAAGAGATTGATTAAATTTGTAAAACTGGCACTATTTGTCAAGAGCTGCTGAAGAGCAAGGCAACTCTGGATTAGGATATGTCAGTACATGGCTTATTAAGTTTTATTCGTTTAGAAGAGATGTTTGGGGAACCTTTACAATAGAGGTGAACATGACAGGAGCATTTTTGTTCCCGTATTACAGTTCTGTGTATAACTTCTCTCAATTTTATGTGCTCTTTGCTTTTTTATTTGCTCTTTTGCTTTAAAAACTCTTTGCTTTTTCTTTTTTGAATATCCAGAATTACAAGCAGGCAGTTTTTTTTATATACTATAGTAAGAAATTGTGGCAGCCTTATATTTTTCTAATGCCAGACATTACTTAATGCAGTAGTAAAATAGAAATCTCTTCCAAACTAATCCTCTAAAATCCTAGGCCACCTTGAAGATGCCTATGGTAGAATATAAGAGGCAATGACTATGGGACAAATGGCTTTGAATGGACCCTGTGAGCAGACCCAAAACAGCCTATCAAAATTACAAAGACTAACCCATTTGATTCCATCATAATAAGATTATCTGATTAAATGATTATCTGATTAAATGATATCCCATTAAATCCATTGAAATTTATTGTGCCAGAATAAAATTTGCCAGCTTTAAGGTGCCACAGGATTTTGACATCCATGATTGCCAACGTGCCATATCCAGAGTAGTAATCATGTGGACTGCAGCAAAAACAGATTGCATTTTATCAAGCAAGGTTGCAATATAGTATAGTGAAGAGAAAGATTAGGTGGAAACTATTACAACAGGAATTGGGATTATTACTGTGTATACTATCCTAGGGGCAGTACTGGCACATCCCCAAATAAGTGATGAATTTTGTGATGCAGTTCAGTACCCACAAGGACATCCATCCATCCCCATTGCCAGAGAGCATGTACTGCTGTAGCTTCATCAACACAAGCCCACGCCCTTGTGGCTCAATAGCCACTTGATCAGTGTATTAGCAGGTATTATTGCTACCCCAGGTGGTGGTGTGACAGATTCAAAACTCAGCAAAGTCTCTGGAACAATTATTGGAAAAGTAAAACCACACAAGCAGCAGCAAAAAATGTTAATGCAACCTTTATTATACAGCACTTCTGTGCATTCTACTCTCTATTAAAACAGACTTTCATTATAGCACTAAATGAAGTCTTGACCCACAGTCACGTCTCTTAAAATACACGTAATGGGGGAAGGGGCTGCAGTGGAGAGTCAATTAGTATTACAGAATACAAGGGAAATATTTTTCTCAATCATGTCATTTTCCATGTTATTGCACTTTTCCTATACAGTTGGTAAGTTTGTTACCTTTGCCTTTAACACTAATATACATAAGTTTTAAAAAAAATAAAAGTAGTACAAAAAATCTATAGGCATTACAATGGAACTGTACAACTCTTAACTCAGGTTTCTACCTCCCCCAATAGCCAAGTTGTAACAGTTGACCATCAGTTTAATAGAACCAAAACAAAGGGAAGCATTAGAAGTTCAAGAAATACAGTGCTATTTAAGCCCCTGAGGGAGTTTTAAATGCTGCTGTGCTCTTATTCTCTCCCTGGAGGGGGAAAAATCATAGTATTAAAATTTAAAAAATAACAAAGCGAGGACAACTGGCCAGGAGACCAGTAGATACAGAGAAGGCATTATGTACATCTCTAAAAGTGAAAGCTCAACAGTGAACCACATTAGATTGGGATTCAGTACTGATGGTCCTTCCATTAACGGCAGTCACCCTACAAGAGCCTACATTCAAGCAGCTTCTGAGCCTCCAAATACTATCCAGGAGGGAAGGGGCTGAGAGAAGGATGAACACAAAAGTGCTAAAAAAAAGATAAATAGAATAGCTTGCACCTGAATTCAACAAGCTAGAAGGGCTTGCATTGTATAATCAAGTCACTAGAAGTACTACAGATGGAGGAAACACACACAAAAATGGTCAGTTGCCAAACAAAAGCTCCCATAATCCACTGCACTAGACAGCAATGTGATAGACAGCAGCAATGCACTAGCAAGCTGAGGGCAACACTCCAGCATCGCAACATGGCAATGTGACATTGCATTCAAGCCTTGCTTTCACTCATGTGAATCCTATGTAGTGTTTGTATCCAGAGCCTAAATTGGCCACAATATCCAAACCAGAAATAAGTGGCCTAGCAATTGGGCAGCTTTGAATAGCTCCATCTTTGAACCATGAGCTACTAGCACCACTATGGATTCCTCCAGCTCTGCTTTCTGTAAGTATACTTGTTTTTGTAAACTAGTTTGATGTGTCATGTTTCCAACTCTAAAGAAACCTCTCTTTTGGAGCACCTGCTTTAGCCATCCAGTCAGTGGCAACCTGTAAACGTTGCATAATACAGTTTAGTAAACAAAGTTTCCTTTTGGGTACAGAAGAAAGTGGGTGATGAAGTTAAGAGGCAGGTGGGGAGAGAAGAGGTATTTTGCAGTGCATAAGATAGTTGTACGTGAGCACAACAATAACTTTATTTTTAAAACAACAACAACCAGGAGTTGCTTCTAACAGATCTTCAGTTTAATGCTTTTTGTCAAGTAACTGGAGTGGGATCGCAGTGATGGATGCTCTGCACTCACAGCTGGCCTGAATACACAGATAGCCACCATTACCCCTACCATAATACCTGGTAGTGGCATCTGTTTGCCTCTATTGAAACAGCTATGAAAAATTTTAGTGTGTTCAAAATACATGCTTCTTAGGCCACAAGGGTGGTAGTAACGTAGAGAAAGCATACAGCATTGCCAAATATGAACAAGGGTTTTAATCGAAGTCAAATGTGCTTTAACTAGAAGATCTTTAGACGACACAAAACCCATCTCTTCCCTCTTGTGAGGCATGTCAGGGGGCCTGTGAAATCTGATTCAGAGCTGCTCAGAATAATTAACATTTATGCCTAACAAAGGAGCACATGCATTGTTGTACATTGGGAAAGGTGTACTGAGCCAGAGGTGTCCATGGGGAAGACAGTCCTAGTGGAATTTGATACACTACTTCAACTCAAGTTTTCAAAAAGGCACAGGATATTATAGAATAAGGAAGTGGCTGTTTGGGAAAAGCTATACAAGCCGTTTTCAAATAGTTTTATTCATTTTAATTTTACATAAACTATATACTTCCAAAAATACTGACCTAGACCCTCCTAACTCTAAACAAGGTCACTAGCCACTGTAGCACAGAGTAAATGGGTATGAAATGAGTAATACTGTCAAATGAGTGGAACAGTGGCCTAGCTAGCACATAAGTGACATTTCTAATATCTATTTGAGAATATATGTGCTTTTTTGTGAGCATGGTTGGCAACCGTTGCTGCCCATTCAAGTTGCCAGGTGCTACAATTTGTAGACAGAAGTGCGAATACAGTTTAGATCATCACCTAGCAATGAATGCCCATTAAGTAAAAAGCAATCATTTTAAAAGCACAGTTTCAATTTTATTGCACACAGGAAGGGCTGGGCAAGGTCACTTTTGTCTCTAGTAGTTTATGTAAACAGGCAAGAGGTTGTAATTCTGCTTTGTGCAACAGAAGCAATGGACTGTATGTTGCATGTTTGATTGGCTTTGTATAGCGCACACTCAATTATCCTATGACGATGAAACCAGTGCATGCCTCATTGTGTGGAAGAAGGAGAATAAGGTTTCACCCTTCATTCTCCAAACACACGGGAGAAAAACTTTGACCTTACGCCAATTGCATTCTCCAGCTCATCCCACACCTCTCCTCAAAACATTGTTGTACTAAGAAACTAAGTCTTGCACAAACAAATGCAAACAAATCTTTCTCTCAGGGGTGCATTAAGTACATGAGAAAGAACCCTTCATTTTGCAGGACTCTGGACTGTCCTCCCCATGTGCTCCCTGGAATGGATTCCTAAATTAACATAGTCTAACACAGCCAAACAACAAACCCTAAAGAAGGAAATGGTCAGAAATAGCAATCATGCACATCTATGGAATGATGTCAGGTCTCTCTTAGGTATTCTCCAAGGGAATGGCTTAAAAAAAGTAGCTGAAGAAATATTTTAAAATGCCTGTCAATAATTAGTTTAAAACAGTCACTGCCTTTATACTTGGGTTCAAAACAAGAAAACTGCTGTAGTTAAAAACATGGCCTGCTAGTTGTCCACTGGGTACAGGCAGTAGTTAGTTGCAAGCAATTTATGTTTCAATTTCTGTATGTGCAGAGTCTTTTTTGGTGGAGTACCCATCTTGCTGTAAGATTGTAAAAATAAAAATAAAAAGGCCATCTTTAATCAGATGTTGCAAAAATTGCTACTAAGCGTTTACCAAAAAGAGCTTGGTTCACAAGATAAAGCACAGGTAGCTTATACTTTCTTTAAAGGGCATTTCCATTCCAGTGTGGCCTTCCCCTCAAGAGAATGGATGCTTTGATCCTTCCATGTAAACATACCAAGTACTATGAAGTTAATATTAGCTTAACACCCCTCAGAATCCACGCTAAGAATAGCTGGAAAACCCATCCTATGAAAGAGATACTACTTTATGTCTTCCAATAATCCACATTCATGTTTGTGACCTTCAAGGGAGCCATTGCAGACATATAGCAGACTGAAGCTAGGGATGCAGATGTGCTGGCTGCCCCAGTTATGAAACATACAGTGCTTTCTTCCTTTTACTGGAATCTGAAGGGGATAAGCAAAATCCTTTCCAGGCAGCAAGGCCTGAATTTCCCATCTTTCTTGCGTTTTAAGGGAAGAGGGAAGCACTAGCAACTTGCATTAGTAGTGTATTGGGGATGAATGTCCCTGGCTGCTATATGAGGTGGAATTTCGGTATCGTCTCACCCAAGCGCCCAATTTCTGGCCAGTCTCTCTTCAGAAAAGCTACCCTCTTGAGCTGCCCATGCCAAAGTGGGGGCCGGCATTCTCACATAATAGAACAGTTCCTCCATGGCTTGTTTTTCAAGTAGAGTCATCTAATCCTTTATTCAACGGTGCCGAGTTTGACCCGCAAAGCCTGTCCATTATGTTCTGCAAAGTGGGCTGGACAATGCCCAGGAGTGGGCGCTGAGAAGGGTCTCCATCCCAACAGGCTTCCATCAGCTGCCAGCACTCCTCATCAAAAATACGAAGGCGTTCGGGACGTACTCCTGGACAAAAAGGAGAACATGGTTAATTGACTGAAAGGGAAAATAATTCATTTGATCTTTGCTACTTCAGCTTTAATTACATTGGTCAGAGGCATAAGCTGCTTACCTGGCCCATCTGGAAAGAAACCAGACGTAAGCTTCCAATTATGGACAAGGCTCTGAGTCAATACACACATTATTAATATATATAAATACTGACTTACACAAAGTAGGGTGCACTGGGAAGGTATGGCCCCTTACTCATGGAAACTGCTGTTGTGACCACGAAAGTGTTGCCAGCATTACACTGTTCACATGAGTTGACCACTTATAAGCCGTTTTTCATATGTTGTAACGGTTCTGAAACCTAAAAATTAACACTTCGAAACATGTCAAGGCTGCAGCTCCAAGCACACTTACTTGGGAGCAAATCCTACTGAGGAGACATGTATAGAATTGCACTGCTTAGTTGTACTACAGGTGCTAGTCCTGTTTTTTCATGAGATACTACGCACTGTAATTTCCACAACTACCATTATCCATAAGGCAGGGAAGCTTTCAAATTAAGTAAAAACTTCATCTTGGGAGGTCATGTTTGGGGAAGCTTGAAAATAGGCATGAAGTTAAAAGGGTACATTTTAATAACAAAAGGAACTATGCAGGAGGCTCCACTAATTTAGGTAGCAACTAATAGAGCCCATTGTCCAAAGAATGAAGCATGTTCACAGAGATTCCCAACACTCCAAGCACTGCAAATTCTCAAACACTTTAAGGGGATTTAAGATATTGCTGGGTGGTTGTTGTTTTATTTAAAAAAGAAAATCACTTAAGCATTAGTCATGCATGCATGTTTTTGAAAGAATTAGATTGCTGTTGCCTTATTCCAAGAAAGTACTGATTATATCTAGTTTGAAGATCTTTAGATGTCTCATTTCTATACGAACATAATACCAAGAGTTGAAATCCTGGTTATCTGTCAACATCTGGAACAGCAGATGAAATTAAGTATTGTCATTCATATCTGGCCTATATTTCTGTCATAGCCCTCATAGCAACTTATAGACTCTTGGGACAGTTAGTTCTAAACAAAGGTACTCTTTATGTTACAGGACCTTCCTTAAATCACACACACTATGCTTTGCAGTGCAATTCTAAGCATGTTTACTCAGAAGCAAGTCTTCCTGGGCAGTTTTAAACTGAAAAGATCCACTAGTGCAAGGACTTTGGGCTGTGCAAAGGAACTTTGCCTCCATAACTCTGTTCTGGGTTCCTCTCCAACCCTCTAGAGCAGATTGAGGGAGGGGAAGTTCCATTGTGCAAGAAAAAATCTGTGCACTAGAGCAGATCTATGTAGTTGGATACCGCCCACCAAGTTCAGTGCAGCTTACTCCCAGGTAAGTGTGCATAAGACTGCAGCCAGAATTTTTATGCTTTCTAAGCTATCAACAGTAGCCTGGAAACCACAGACTAAAGGAAATGCTCATTCTCCCATTTCTCTCAGCCCACCTTATCTGCTTCAAGTTTTCAGCTGCTGTGAATATAAAGACAACAGTACCAGGAGATGCAAAGACATGAGCACTCCAGTACTACCTTATCTAGCTTCTGCTGAAAATGCAGAGGGTGTAAAGATTTAGTCGAATGGCTTATTCACTCAGGACAGTTGCTCCAAAAGCATTTAGTCAAAGCAAATTTCTCTATGCAAAATTGCTTCAAATGTTGGAAGTCTGCTACAAAGCAGCTCACTCACATAAAAAACACTGCACTGGAGCTCTTTGTGCCTTCTTCAGCCTTGTTTAGGAACAGCAGTTGCACAGCACTGAAGGAGGTTTCTGAAGCTGCCATGAGTTTCAAGGGCTGGCTTGTGTGGCAGCACAGAGGACTGTGGTCGGAAGAGAGAGACCCCAAAGCTCCACCACGAGAGCAGATCTTGACATGCGGTCATTTAGATTAGGAACTTTCGATATAGTCTCCATCCCTTCACAACACTGAATTATGTGTTATGCCTACCTCTTCGTACATTGTTCCAAAGGTGGTCCTTGCTTGCACATCTCTCAAAAGCTTCTGGTAACTTGACTTGACCCGAACAGATGTACCAGAACAAGATGCCAAATGCATATACATCCACAGAATTATCATATTTCCCTGTGGCAGATGAGCAAGAGATACTGGTTGAAGACTAGAAAGCATAAGATTGTTGTCAGGAAAATAGCAGCACACTGGGTCACTGGGGACTCCAACACAACCTAGAGCTTAGTTAAGGCAACTTTATTTTCAGCAAGGCTACTACTCTTAAATGCTCCTGCTTGGGACAAAAGCACACTCAAATGCTCTTCCCACACAAGTCCACTGGATCAAGTGAGGCACCACCATGCCTTGGATGTTCTGACGTTCATCCTGGAGCCTGATGACAGTTCCTTCTCATCTGATCTTGTGGACTCATATGGGAAGAATATTAAGATGTTCTTCAGGGGTGTGGCACTCGCCATACAGCTACACAATACAGTGGGAGTTAGCTACACAGTTTGTGGAGAGGAGAAAGGGATATCCTGTCGCTAGCACTGAATTAAATCATTTCCTACATGTGCCCCATAACAACCACCAAGGATCAATACCAAGGGCACCTTTAGTTATAACATTTGTGTCAGTTCAACCATATGAGAACGAAGAGGTATTCTCTGTAGCCATCCCCACCAAATTAGGAAAATTCCCCCTCTAGGTAGACTTGCTGAAGTCCAAGTGTGAGCACTTTTTGGAAGCTCTGTAAGAGTTGTTTGGGTTTCATGGTTTGAGCTGGTCTTTTAATGTGATGAAATTTTACTCTGGTTTGCTAAGGGTTTATGTTGATTGCCCATATCCACCCTGGGTCTTCATAATGAGGCAGGTTATAGAATAAAGGGCCCTGCATAGCTAATCCTTTAACAAAAATAAATTTGTAACAGGACAGAAGTATCGAAGCATTCATTTGGGACAAGGGAGATTCAAAGATAAGAATTAATTTATCTAAAGATATTTTGATCTGCAATCCAACATCTACCTGTTTTTTCATTGGTAATAACCCACACAGTTCAATGTGGCATATCTCCTTGAAAGTATACTCCTCCCCTCCCTGAGGATACATGCATGTATCTGCCAAACTTCCTGGCAGAAGCATCCCTCTAACTGTACACATGTAGTTTTGTCATCTTAAGGGAACGGACCTCAAATTCTTCATGGCTAACAGTCCATAAGGAAATCTATGATAAGTTTACCTGTGAAGAGTTCAGGAGCCATATGGATAGGGGTCCCAACAATACTGCCGGACATCATCGCCTCAGGTTTGCAGAATCCCAGGTCTGTGATTTTAGCTCTGCTGTTTTTATCAAGCTGTAAAAGATACAAACTATTCAAACCCAAGCCTCAAGACTTATCAAAAGAGACCAGCATGCCATCACTGTAGTACAAGTGTCTTCTACAAACAATCCCAACTAGCACATTACTAATGTATTTGCTGAACCAAGCTGAAGTTCATTATCTAGCCCAGCACAAAAATAATCACAAATTCCTTATTTTGTTTTTTCTTATAATTTTGTGTTATCTGATTCTGTCCTGGAGATTGCTAGCTAACAGCCACAGGTACACCTAATCCTTTATGAAATGGTAACAGTGTAAAAGTAGTCCTCTAAACTAACTGCCATCACCACATCTTGTGGAAATGAAAGTCTGAACAGATGAAGGGTATATTAGCCTTCTGATCATTCAAAGGATCAGAAAAGATAGCTCTTTGTTACTCCAGTCAATTTTACTCTGGCTGAGCTCCCTTTAGATATGCCTCAGTTTCTGATCTTTCCCCTGGGTTTAAGCTGTGATCGGGTATGGTTGTCTTTTCTTTATAAGGAAATTGGTCCAGTCATATGAAAACCTAGATATTCTTGAGTTTCTTGTTCAGCACTTGAGTCTGTCTTTTTGGGCAGCACCATTGTCCTTTGGTGTTCTATATACAGCAAAGTACAGGTTTTGTGCTTCACAATGGCAGCGATCACTTTTGCTCGTGCTCCCCCCCCCTTTTTGAAAAAAGTGCTTTTTACATTTTTAAGAAGTTATAAAGCAGAGATACAATTCCAAGGAATGGTTTTAACAAGGCCATTATTTATGTACCGATGTCTTGTTCCATTTTAGCAAAGAGAATGACGCTCAAGGCAAAAAGCTGTCCCTTACCAATACATTTTTAAGCTTGATGTCTCTGTGAACGAGCCCCTGGCTGTGAAGAAATCGAATCCCTTCTACTACATCCAAGGCAATCTGCAATCTTATCTCCAATGTCAACTCAGCCTGAGGGGAAAGTGGGGGGAAAAACCTTATTATCAATCCCTTAATGGGATTCACATCTATGGTTATTAGGCAGTGCTTCTTGCCTAAGGTGAAGCAACTCCAACAAAACAGATCCTTTAACATTGTTTCTTCCTTAAACAAGCGGGTCAGAGAGTAGTTCTGCTGCTATTGTGTTAATCCGTTCTACTGACGCATACAGTTTTAGTCCCACAATGGTAGCCAGGATCAAGTGTTGTGTGTGCTCTCTCGCTCTCTCTAATGAAATATATAACAATATAAAAAAATGCCTTTACAGTTGTACTTGTGATCAGACCATTAACCCTAGATTTTACCCGCTGCTAACCAAAAATGTAATAGGGCTGAGGTTGGGAGGTGAAGAAGAGACCATCTGATCTACCAATAGTCAGGATCAATGTGAAGGGAGCATAGCTGCCAAAATTGTAAAGCCAAATTATAACTTATCAACTTGTCTATGGATAGGCAGTTCACTGCCCAAGGCAGTAGCTTCTGTATTCTCTAGAGACTCCAAGAACGCAGAAGTATATTAGCTTGTAAGTTAAAAGAGATGTGGGGGGGGCGGAAACCTAGCACAGCCCAAAGAGGACTGAGCATCCTTAGTAGCTTTCCAGAGCTATGGAATAGTGAAGGTGTCATGGTTTGGGGGAGCAGGAGAAAGAGAAAATTGACTTGGCTGGACCTTTAACAACTTATAGTAGCCACAGTGACAGTTTGGGTACATGAGTGAACCTCTCCTCACTGAAATACACAGGCTTCAGGAGGCAAAAGGAAATATGCCATTGCCTTTTATAACTCTAAAGTCTTTGCCACCCTGTAATATGGCAATATAGGGCTAACCCAAGTGCT
The DNA here is from genome assembly GCF_964188315.1 of Podarcis muralis. NCBI lineage: Eukaryota > Metazoa > Chordata > Lepidosauria > Squamata > Lacertidae > Podarcis > Podarcis muralis. Next base: position 60,894,486 of record NC_135659.1, read on the forward strand.
TTATAACACAGCTGGGGAATATTTCAGGTGGGTAGGAAACAAAAAGCCTGCAAAAACCTCCCCTCCCACAAGAACCCTAGAGCCTTGCAAGGCTTGTGTTCCATGCTGGCTAGAGGCCTGAAGAGGAGTACTTGTGTTGAGTTGGGGATACTCTGCAACTTTTTATTATCTCCACTGATTCGAGTATAATGAAAAGCTACCAGAGATGATCAAATATTTACACTGTCCATTTTCCATTTAATTGTTTTAATTCCTCACCTTTAATCCTGTATAGAGGTCTCTGTGCAATTGTTCCATTATCAGTAGAACAGCAATGCTGGAACCTCCACCATACCCATAATCTATCACTGATCCATGAAGATCTACCAACCGCTCATGCTTTGGTAAAGATCTGGAGAAAGATGCAGCACAAGAGTCAAGAATAATGGATTTATGTCTTCTAAGGAGATAAGGCATTTCCCCCCAGTCCCCTGTTCTAGGAAAACATACAAGGCACACACCATTATTTCCAAATGACTATTCATGTTAACAGAATAACTGTGCAAGCTAGATATGCAATAGAAATGTGCAGTTTCAAGATATAGCAAATGCCAGCTTTCCCCAACTGCTGCACTTCCTAGGTGTTTTTGAACTGCAACCTTCCCCATCCCAGGCCATTTACCATGCTAGCTGAGGCTGATTGGAGTTTTAGCCAATCATCTAGAGGGTGCCATATTGGAGAAGGATGACATAGGCAACCTAATTCTTCAGAGTATGAAGACAAGTATCAACTCAACATCATTATTTTATATTGTCATGGTTTCACTTAAGAAGGTTCCAAATAGCCCTTTGTGCATACATGAGAGGAATTTTGTGTCAGTCATCAGACTCTGTCGAACCACTCTACAAAATATAGTTAAGCTGCCAGGTTAATGTATGTTTATTACGGAAGAGTTTAATGCCACCTACCTCATATAGTGAAACTCAAGTGCAAGGTCATTCCAGTGCTTCTCATCTGGTGGAACAACAGATTTGAGGGCACAAGGGAAGTGGCCCCCCCAGGCATTGCACAAGTACACCACTCCATACTGCCCTCGGCCCAGCTCACGGCCTAGCTTTGGTTTACCTGAAATATAAGCACCTGCTTGTCAACTTGTTTTCTCTTTCTATTTTATTTTTAGCCAATTATTTTTTACTGATTTCCCATCATTTTTACTGTCGACATGTTTTCTATGTCCCTCCGTCCCTCCCCAGTAGCATGAATTCCTCAGGATTCATTCCCTCAGTGTGTCTGGAACAGTACAGAACAAGTCTCGTTGTTTCATAAGAAACTTCTGGAAAGTCATCAATAAAATGAGATGTGCAGACAAGGCATTGCTCACCATGTAACAAAACATCCTGTAAGGACCTGCTTTCCAGTGAGAGGCGAGCAAGCCGAGGGGCATGGTCTTTTCGCACCTTCAACCAAAGATCTTCTGTCTTCTCCAGCCTGCCCGAGTGGCCAGCCTCTAGCTAACAAAACATAAGGCCAAATTTAAGTAAGGTTTTGCTGTCCTGCTGGTCACACCTAGAACTGAATTCCCAAAACCTGCTCCCCTATTTCCTCTTTGCTAAAGAATGAAACAGGCTCTCATTTTAAAATGTTTGTTCTGTAGAATAGTCATTTCCATGGATTATAGAATCACAGAATTCTAGAGCCGGAAGGGACCACAAGGGGAATCTAGTCCAACCCCCCCCCCCCCCCCCCCGCAGTGCAGGAATCTTTTTGCCCCAAACACCTGCATATTCATGTGATCATAGCCCATGGAGAATGTGCTAGGACATATTCTCTTTCTAAGCTGCTCTTCTGGGCAAAAGGCATGTAACATTTTTTTCCTTGTGAATAAAACCTCTATGAACTACATGGATGGAATGCTGTGATAAATGTTCCCTTTGCGAAGCATTTCAGCTTGCTAGATGAAACAATTCCCCCTCTCCTCCCACACACTGTTCTGTGGGTTCCCCCCAACCCCCCAGAACCAATTTCAGAGGGTGTAAAGATGCACAGGAGGATTGGGGAGGAAAGCCTTATCGCACTAGTGGAAGCCGTTAGGTAGGAGAATCCTGCCCTAAGATTTTCAGGTCATGTTATTTGAATATATTGCCCAACATGGGGCTTGAACTCACAACCCTGAGATTAAGAGTCTCATGTTCTACCAACTGAGCTATCCACAGCCCTTGCGTTGCCTCATTAGTCTAGCAAAACTATATAAAAAGGTGCAGTTTCCCATCAACAGAGGTTCATAGTACCTAGGAAGGCAGAGAAAAGGCAGCACTCTCAACTTCTCCATAGGTTTCAGAGACCACTACTATAGCTGGCTCACTTAGTTCTTTAAAGCTCAACATGACACCGCCAAAAAAGGCACAGGCACTTTTGTGAGTTGGAGAATGAACCCTATTGTGTGGTCACTTCCACCTCTATCACCATTAAAATGCCCCTAGAAGAAGCAATTGCAATAATGACCCAATGGTCCTCCAGTCCCATAGAACAAGAACTGCTAGTGCTTTTATAGCCATTTTTGCCTGTCTTAAAAAGTCAGAAGAAACAGCAGAGCACCTGTGTGACTGCTTCTTCTTCTTCTTCTTTTAGTGGCAAGGAGTAGAGAGAGGATAGGCAGGCAATTGTCAACTATTTGAAAAATGGTTAAGTTTCATCTAAAGAGAACTGCGATGAACAACAATCCAACTGACCTGTCGCAAGGAAGCTGCAAAAGCATCATGAGAAATGTATAGTCTTGTTCGGAACTGGCTACAGATGCTCTTGGCCAGCCTTGATGCGCTGAGACTCTCAATGGCATCCTGAGCTACTTTCCTTTTCCACTCTGTGGTGATAGCTGGTGGGCTCACCCAAGTAATCCGCTGTATTATCTGAATAAGACATATGTCTCATTGTCAAAACTCAAGCATTAAAAAGTCTACTTTCAGTTTCACCTGCCCAAGGTAGGGCATGTGATGGTATTTCTTCTCTCCCCAGCAGCTTGCCATGTGCCCCCCAAACCTTCACAGGAGGGCTAGGAGACCCTCTGGAGCACATTTCAGCTGAGTTGTGGGAGAAGAATAGAAACAGCACACCCAGTTGTGTAAGTAAATTTCTGCTGTGCAAGCAGGTAGACATCATTAGATGTCACCCACCATACAGGCCAAATAACATGAAAATCAGAATAATGGGGAATGAGCGAATGAGAATACAAGTTGTTTGTTTGCAACTGTGGTATGGGTATGTGGGTGATATTTATAAAAACAAGCCAACATCCACACAAAAGCACAACATACAAAAAAAGGAATAGGAAGGGAGGAGGAAAAAAGCAAAACCATGTGCCAATTCCTAAACAGTAGTTCTTCTAATGACCAACTAGAATGGAGATTCTTTATGGAGCTGGAATATCAGCAGAGCTGATAGAATAAGCCCTGCTTCCCACCTCCCCTATTAAGGCAGCTTGCTGGAATGGCTGCTACCATGTCAGTTGAGGGGGAGAGAGACTCAAAGGAAGATCTACCAAAGATAAGGTCCCATTACAGTTACTAGGAGAGAGCTTTTACTATCAGAATATTTAATACCTGCTTGATTTGTTCCCATAGCATTCTAGATACTGTTGAACCGGAGTGAAAGGTGATCTCAACATTGTAGGCTGCATTCAGTATCTATAAGCAGAAAATATATTAAATAAGCCACTGAAAACTGAAGGAATTGCTTATTCGGTAGATTAAGCAAACAAATATAAGACCTTAAAAGCAAGTGTCTTCATTTGTAATCTGGAAGAATTGCAATGAGCTCAAATTCTTTCCTTAAATTACAACTTAAAGCAAAAATCTGTTTGGCGCCATAACACAAAAGATATCAAATTATGTTACCAATTCACTTTGTCACCACTGATTACAGGCTACAGCTAACATTCTAGAAACTGATCTGCAATACCAGGTCAGCAATTTTGTATTACTTTTACCTGCTTTAGATAGTTGCTTGTGATATGTACTGTAACATCTTGCTGAGATTTCTCCAGACTCTTCAGACATCTTTCCAGAGTTCCCACAAAGCTCTCCCGCAGATAGTCCACAGAATTTATCAACTTGTTGGCAACTGCTTGGTTTAACCGTGATATTATCAGTTCTTGGATTTGCTTAATGCAACATTTAACATCTCTGGAACTAATAGGCTCTCCGTTTTCAGGAACTATAATATCTAGAGGGAACAAAAGGAAATCCAAGATTGAAAAGAAGCATAATTTCACAATTCCAGCATATTAGCAGCCACCCAGAACTAGTGTAAAGTAAATTTAATGACTAAAGGGCAATGAAAGCCTCACTAGCTGGACTGGATTGGTTCTGAAACATTGCAATAAATTAATCACTTTGATCCTTTGATGTCAATTGGCTTTAATCTTTCCAATTTAGTTCACTGTGACAAGATGTAATCTTATACCATGTACCTGGGAGTAAGCCCCATTGACTGCAACAGGATTCACCACTGAGTAGAAATATATAAAATTGTGCTGTTTTAAGTGTTTATACCCAGGTTGGGTCACACTTTTGATTACAGTTATAAAACTTCATCCAAGAGATGTTTACAAGCTTTTAAGACAATCAAATCTTGTTCACTTGGATACAAATATCTGCAAAGTTTGACATTTTAGCTAAACACATTACGACACGCTATGCTGACATTCTTTACAGATTATGGGGGGGGGGGAAATCTGATGAAGAATTTCACTATACAACGGCTTGCTCAGAGTTGAAGTGCATGCACGCAGCAGGTGAAAGAAGTTGAAAACAGAGGTAGCTGACCCACAGCCTCCAGTTCTTGTTGGACTAAACCCCTCATCATCTCTGACCACTGGCCATGCTGACTGATACTGATAGGAGTTGGAGTCCAACAACATTTTTAAGGCTTTTGGTTTTTCCGGAAATTACCTTTGAATTCCATATTAGCAGCATCTTCCAGCAGTTCTTCTTTCATGTTATTGAGAGTCTCAATGATCATGTCCTTCATCTCCTCTTGTTTGCGGTTAGCTATGAGCATCAGAGATTCATACAGCTCGTTCTCTTTTTTCCGTGTGTACTCTAGACGCTTTGGAGTGATCTGAAGGTCTCGTTGCATATCAAAGGCCTGGTTGATGAAAATGTCCAGGCAACGGCAGTGCACTAGGTTCAAGACGGTCGCTGCATCCACCAAGCGCTGCTGCAGCACCTGCCTGGAGAAAGTGCTAAGAAGACGGATCTTATCCGATTGTTCCACCAGCATGCTCTGGGCTTTGGCATCAGAGCTGGGAGCTCCACAGCTGCAATGGTTCGTACTAAGGTAGCCTAAATCCAGCAGCTGCCGGTAAAGGGACGACTTTTCATTCTCCGCATTCTGAGGGGATATCAGTTCAGCACCCAAATTTGGCACTTTGAAAAAGAAGACGGGCAGAGAGAATTTCTCTTTAATCTCCTGCAGTTCATTCACATCCAGCGTGGAGAGTTCTGCCTCACCGATAGCAAACGTAATGACTGGAAGGAAATGGTTCACGTATTCTCCCAAAGTGGCTTCGGCTGACTGGAATCCCCGACACGGAGCTACCACAATGTCCACTTCCTATGGGCAGCAAAAGCAATAGAATTTTAACATTAAGGCTGTAGCAGCCGAGCTTTGCAGCTGACACTCCACCCATTCTTCATCTACAACAAGAAACCTCCCCTACCTGCATTCAAGTGGAATTGGAGAAAGATGCAAAGCACTTACGTATTTCCTTTTGTTTTTAATGAAGAAATTCAGAAAATGCTTCTAAATGAGAAGAAAAAATAATGTTTTCAGGGCTGCCTTTCCCAAATCTAGTGCCCTCAATATGTTTTGGACTCCCAGATCTCATGGCCAATTATCGGGCACGGTAAATTACATAATCCAAAAACAGTTGGAGGGCACTTGGGTCAGTAAGACTGTTTGGGGGCAATTTTTAAAACCCTATGTGCAAAAGGCCCTTTTTTCATTCCTATGGGTTTTATCTTTTGTTTTTTAAGCAAGTCTAAGCACAGTACAGTAGGAAATACCACTCCACCCCCACCCACCCCCTGGCAATGTACACAGAGCAAACAGGAAACCAGCAACAAGAATGTGACCTAATTCCTCTAGAACCGTGGTTCCCAACTGATGGTCCCTGGACCCCTGGGAGTCGGCATAACCTACCCAGGTGGTCTGTGGCACCATTCACATAACAAAAACTATCACATAGATATCAAAACTTTCAAAAGTAGGAGGGTCCATGGCTTGGCTTTTAAAAAACGGGGTCCACACTACTTAGCCAATCGGGAACTACTGCCCAAAGCAACTGATCAGTGTTTTATACTCTCAGTGTGCCAGATAGTTAGGCCTAGATTTTAATGAGGCCATAAACCTGCATATTTTCTACAACTCTACACCACTTCAGACTGCAGGATACAGGCTCATAATGGAAGGCTTTTCTGCAACACATTCTCCCAAACATCTACTTTTCTAAACAGAGGGAAGTTTCTGTACAGAGAAGCATCAGTCTAAGCAGTCATGTGCATTCTGAACCGGTACAACTGAGACATAGGTTTATGGTTATGGAAATTTAACTAGGCAGATGATGTGGTAAAGCCAAGAGAAAAATTAAGAGATATTTAAGTGAGAATTAGGCCTTAGCCCCTCCTTGAATTCAAGCACTTGCCAAGTCCATAGCTTTTGAAATCCCCTCCGATGACTCCCATTCAATTAAGCTCTTTACACCATGCATTTGATATTCTGTAAATTGCCTTGTGCTCCTTTGGTCCAGATATTTTTTATAAGTACATGAACAGTTAAATGCTGTAATAGCTTCTGAGATACCCTTCCTGAGTCAGTTAATATCTGCTTGAGCTTTAGATATACAGTATTATTTTACATCAGACACAGCAATTCATTATACACAATCCTAGCCACACTCAGCACCTCCAATATGCTTCCCAGAAGAAAGCAGGAGCATGATAGGTATTTTTCTAACTTGTCACAGCATCTAATTTGAAGTACGTTGGATATTCTGGATAGAGAGCCAAGCAATAATAAATATGTTAAAAATAAGATCTATGCTATGAGTTATACACAAATTATGTCAGTTATGGCCAAGTATCCATAAGTACACATTTGTACAAAACTGACATCCTTGTGCCCTAAATGTCCTTCTGAGGGAACTGCTGCTTCAAATATCATCATCACTTCTTAGGCCAGCCTTGCAGCCTTAAATTACCATTATGGAAACTTAACTAGGCAGATGAATTGGTAAAGGCATAAGGAAAATCAAGAGGCATCTTAGAGGGAAAGTTGTTTTAAGCACTCATGAGATCTGGCACATTAATCTTTTCAATATCAATTAAACAGGAAACGTTTAGATTCCCACAGAAAACCGCCAAAGCTGTAGCCAAGGCATGAGCAAGATCTGTCAACAGCTGACAGAGGAATTATGATAAAAGTTATAAAGCCACTACTAATTCACTACTAGGCTTAATTTATTAAAAAATCCTAGCAAGTTTCAGCTATTCCATGTATCGCTAGATCCTCCCAAATTCCCTTTCTATTACTCCCAAAACAAACATTTAACATTGGTTTGCCTGTTATGACTGTCATGGGACTCCCAAGCATGGAAACGCAAAAACTGATGTGGTCAGACAAGAGTGCAAGTTAAAGAGTAAAATTGGATGTGCAAATCAACATTCAGCATGCGAGATGACTCACGCTGATGGCAGTAAACAAAGGAGGAAACCAATGCTGTCTCTAGGAGACATAAAGGAGGGAAAAGTTAGAAAAGTTATGTCTCAGCTAATAAGAACAACTAATCTTGCTTAGGCAACAGTTAATGCCTTGCTGCTGGGTATTTTTCTGCTAGATAGCCTTTATCTGTGATTTCCTTCTAGTGTCTGCAGCTCCTCACAGAAGGCAGCAGAGATGTTATGCAAGAAGGTTCACCTTTAACAATAAACCCACCAAGCTGGAAGCTCATTTTTGCAACTGACCCCTTTGATTCTCTTCATTTCACTGAAGGGAAGTACGTCAATAATCACATTTAAACATGATTTCGAGGTATCAAATTCAGTACGTACATTAAGTGAACTTTTTTTAAAAAAACTTCAATGTTTAGGCAAGCGGCAGTGGCTTCAGAGGAAAATAATCATCTCTAGGGCTACAACGCTTAATAGATTAAAAAATAATCAGAGACTGAATCAAAGATGCCTGATTAATCAAGCAGATTTATATTTAAACACAATGTCTATAGAGCAGCACTCAATTAGCTCATTCTGTAAGTGAACAAATTTCTCCTTGCTCAATGGAACTTCTCTTTCCCCTTCCTGCATGTTCCCCGCTGAGCAAATCCATTCTGCAGGGTTGGAGAAACCCCTAGAACAGGTTTAGAGGGCATACAGAAGGTAGCTGTTGAGTCAAATGCCCCCAAATTGTTAAAAATAATAATATTAATCATCTTGAGCTTTAATTCAGAGCCAAAACCTTTGGCAGACTTGAAGATAAAACATGCAATCCTGGTAGTCTAATTCTCTTTAAAGCAAAATGTTCAAAAGTCCGTCATTACATTTTGGTCTTGATGCCTGCCAAACGTAATTTCCTTAGCACAATGTTTCAATCATTTCATCTTACTCTAGATAGGTCACCCTTACTTCATGATTCTATGCCCATGACATTCTTCCTGCATGCATGAATCTCTCACACATCTTTGTGCACATGTATACATATTTAGAAACAGCAGCTGGATAGTCTGTCTCCCAATAGTTGACTGGTCAGTCCACAACTCATAATAGGCAAGGAAGATTCACATTTCTATTGACTGGGTAAAACTAGTTCCTTCCTCTTCCAAGAGAATCCAATGTATGCATGGATGTCCAGAGACCAAGCTGATACAGTGGTACCTTGGGTTACATATGCTTCAGGTTACAGATGCTTCAGGTTACAGACTCCGCTAACCCAGAATAGTACCTCGGGTTAAGAACTTTGCTTCAGGATGAGAACAGAAATCGCGTGGCGGTGGCACGGTGGAAGTGGGAGGCCCCATTAGCTAAAGTGGTCTTCAGGTTAAGAACAGTTTCAGGTTAAGAACGGACCTCCAGAACGAATGAAGTACTTAACCCGAGGTATCACTGTACTCAGCTGGTTTCACTTTGCTGAGTGCTGAAATGAGGCAGAAGAGAGAGGAAGACAGGGCTATTCTGAAACAGTAGAAATGTATGCTGTGCGACTAACATGGACAGGAGAAGGCACAAGACTCAGCCCATAGCAAAACAAAAAGTGCCTGGGGTTGAGGCTTGGCTTTTGCATCTTGAAGCAGCACACAGCAAAGGCCATTAGAAGAGAACACAGAAAGTGCAGTGTGCTTGCTCTCATTCAATTTTCTCTTGTAATTTACTTATTCTCCTTATTCCATGTAAGCTTTCTAAGCTTTCCTTTGAGTCAAAACTTTCTATTAATTGGGTCCTGCATTCTTAAGGAGTAAGAAACAGATCTGGCCAGCTGAAGTACAAGGGGGTGTCCCAACTCACCATAGGAGCAATGATCCATTCCAGTTCTTTGCAGATATCCTGAAAAGGTTCTGGAGAAGAACATAGAACATCAGGCTTCAGAGGAGCTTTTTTTTTCCTGTCCCAGGGTGGATGGGATCAGAAACTAAAAGCTTAGTGGATGGCAGGTCAGAACTAGCTTGGAGGAAAAGCAGGGCAATGAAGGGCTATCCGAGAGCATCACATTTTCTTACACAGAAGGACACATCAATGATTCCTTGGTTGAATTTATGTGAATTACATAATGAAACCCCACAAATATAATGTATTAGAAGCTAAATGTTGCATAATTATATTGGGTCTTAAGCAAGCCCACGCAGAGCTTGTCTGAGGCCCAGGACAGGAGTTTTGTTAGAATAAAGCTATGAACGCAAACAAAAAAGCAGCCAGTCTGTGGCCGACTTAGGCCTCTGAGGCCCAGGGCAAGTGAAGCTGGCTGCCCCCCACTCTGCACAGGCCTGGTCTTAAGTATGCCCTTGGCTTATTTTCTATTAAGAAAATCAGGCGTAACAAAGTTAGCAGGGAGCTAATGGTCAAAAATCAGTTAACTAGAAGTTAAGGAATCTCCCATCCTGAGATATCCCATTTTATATATTATTCTGTAATTTATTCCAAAGAAACGCAGGTCTTTGAAATTATACCTAATGGAAAAAGAATGCACTATTATTAAATATATTTTCAAAACATCAAAATAGCTTTTAGTGCTATTTGCAAGTAGAATAACCACAATTTCCTTTTCTCTAATAATATTTTCTTGCTGGAAAGGTGTCAGAATCTGTAAATGGACCAGAAAGTGAACAAAATGTGAAGGCTTGCTTGCTGGAAGGATTGAAAAAGGCCTACCTAGTGTTGTCAAGACTTTTAAAAATAAGGTTGAACAAAGACAGATGAAACCAGCAACAAATTTGAAGCTTTAAAAAGGCAACAGGAATATACAGATAGGGGCTTTAATACATATTGCCTCTAATCTACAGATTATTTGCCCGCAACAGTCACACATAACAAATGGTCCTAGACAGGGATGCACACCTACATCTGAATCACTGATGAAGAAACTGCTTCAAACTATGGGCTTATCCTGCTAGATCGGCATACACTCATCAAAAGGTTTTAAGGAGAAGAATCTCAAGACGGTTTATATGTGATAAATGGTAAAAATGAAAAAGGAAGCCCTTCAGAAAATACTTGAGTGGCTCCAAAAGAAGAGCAGACATTCACATATGGCAGGAATGGCTAATTAACCAAATGTTTTTTTAAAATGTGTTACAATAATGAGATACAGAATGCAGCATTTCCTATGAATGTAAAATATTCCCAATTGTGGATAACGTTTTTGTGCACCCAGACAGGATGGTGGTCTTGGACTTAATAGTTAAAACAGAAGTAGCTGCTGAAATGAGATATGTGCAACACTAGATGCAGACAGGGAGGTAACTTTCTTTTACACAGATAAGGGAAAAACCATTCTAAAACAACTGGGAGCAGCTCGCTGAATAAAAAGATAGAAGAAGAATGAAAATTCAGAGACTGTACTATGAAACTGACATAAGTTCTGAAAAGACTTGGATGCCAACTAGTTAATCTGAAGAGAAACAAAAGCTTAAGTTTATAACAGAGGTGCTTATATCAGTGGGAAAATACCGTATTTTTCGCTCTATAAGACACACCAGACCACAAGACGCACCTAGTTTTTGGAGGAGGAAAACAAGAACAAAAAAATATTCTGAATCTCAGAATCCAGAACAGCAAGAGGGATCGCTGAGCAGTGAAAACAGCAATCCCTCTTGCTGTTCTGGCATCTGGGATAGCTGCGCAGCCTGCATTCGCTCCATAAGATGTACACTCATTTCCCCTTACTTTTTAGGAGGGAAAAAGTGAGTCTTATAGAGCAAAAAATACGGGTAATTCTTAAATACAGAAATATGAGTGGGATGTGCAACAAAAAGCTGTTTCGTATCCTCATCTCCTAACAGGATTCCAGAAAACCTGGACTGGGGGAACAGAGAGACGAGAGACAAACTAAAGAGGACACCCTTTGTCTCTCTCACCCTAATGAAACTTTTCCCTACTGCTCAAGTGCTTTATTGATTCCCCTCCAGAATCTACACCTCCAGGACACAAGTTGTTGTTAGGGGCTTGAGCAGGCCAATCCACTTCTCCCCTAAATTCTTCTTACCTCCTACTCCAACTACACACAATTACTCTCAGTATCTCCTGGTTCCTAGAGGCCACTGAACATACCTCAGTCCTTCAGCAATTTTAGTTTCAACCCTCAATTTATAAACTAGTATGTCTGCATACCAGGGGCATCAGAGGCATTCAGTAATCACTACTGTACAGTAATGTGGGCTGTCCCATTCCTCTACCAAACTGATAGGGACAGTGCTACTAAATATAGCATTAAAAAGAATGATGCCTCTTAGATCATAGCAGTATGATCGTTAAATACAAAACTGTAACGTGGCAATATAAAAATTAGGATAAAAATGAAGTCAACAGACTAGCAGTCCAACAAAACTTGGGATGTTTTAACTATGGACTGGTCCTGCAAAATCACCTCCTTTGAAAATACTGGATTCTCTTGTAGTACCTTTTAAACCTTTTAATTTTTTTGCTAACTTTCTTATTTGGGCTCCCCTCCCTAAATGGAACTTACTATATACTATTGGTAAAGTTAGATGCCCCACATGCAGCAGTATTAACTGAAATGAAGGAAGGGCTGGAGCCACAGAATTCCTACAGATGTGAGAGAATCCTGACACAATAACTCTTTTATAAGTTCTTTCACTGATAATGGATTTAAGAGTCCGATAATTTTAAGGGATTGCTGTTGTGTTGTTTTATTTTCTTAATTCTAATATGTTTGGTACTGGTGGCATATAATAGTTGTTGCTCTTCAAACCAGATTTGAAATTACAGAATTCGACAATAAATTCTATTAATTTTACAACATGCATTATTATCCTGAAGACCAAGACTGAAATTTAAGTTGTTCATTTCCTTTACCTAGCTAGATGCCTCCTGCACACTGCGAATCTCTCTATGAATAAGGTCTAACACAGTTCTCAATAAATATGCATAGAATATATTGATATTTTCAGAGGAGATACAACATTGTTATGATTGGGTTCAACTTATGTTCAGGTTTAAATTATTTTATCTTTTATATAAAACTTAACCGTCACTCTCCAAAACATTTTTCAGTATATTCTAAGGCCACACTAAATTTCAATACTTAATTCAGACTCAAAATGTTGGCTCATGGTGGTCAATAAAATGTGTAAAACTAATTGCACAAGTGGATAAAGGAACGTTAGTATTACCGTATTTCTATTTATGAATAACTTTGTAGGTGCCAGCCCCGTTAAAAATAATATTTCCATCTTCTGTCCACTTTCTATCAGATCACATTTGATTAAAGAATACACTGTGAAAGATAGGCTATGTACGCCACACAACAAACAGAATCTTTTACTATCAAACCCTCTTCTTATCAATGCAAGAGAACCTGCCTGACAAACCGTCAGCCATCTTTTTGCATCTGATGAATGAGGCGTTTGTTTACAAAGGTCCATTTTTCAGTTCGTTAAGATTTGAAGGCTTACATAAAGGTGCCACTTATATCGTAAAGTGGAGTCTGGGATAGTGCTCAAATCTTATTCCAACTGGTTAATTCTTGCTTCTTGATTAGTCTGGCCTGCCTGACATAATTACTGCAATTGTATGGTGTGCAAATTTAATTTTGGAACCTGCAGTTAGTCCACCGGGTATGGATTTTAACTTCCTGTGTCACACAGAGGGGATGGCTGTGTATAATTCCATCTAGACTGCCTTTCCTTTCTAGAGCTCCTAACAAAGTGAATTAGCATTTAGATTACTGTGCAGATGTGTTTCTTATTGGCAGCCATTAAATACTACAGTAGAAATGGAACCCATTTCCTATAGCCTTTCTACTTATTTTGCCTGGTGCCATTATTCCACATAGTAAGACAATAGGGTTTATTTCAAAACTGTCATTAGTTTTAAAGCAATTCATTTCACTAGAAACTCCTTAATTTCAACATTTATCCAAACTTTTAAACATGAACATGGCACCAGTGCTGCCCTCAAACTACAGCAGAAGAAGGATTGGTGCTAAAGGATCCAAGCAAGCTGTGGGAGCTATGAAGCCTAAGGTGGGAGGCAGCACAATGTGTTAGAATGTACAACTTATTTACTGGCACACAATTTCCATGCTTTTAAAGCAATCATGGATTTGCAAAAGCCCCAATGCCTTTTTCAATTGACTTTTTAAAAATGTGGATTATGTCCGTTTTAAAAATTTATATCATGCCTCTCCCTATGGTGGAAGTATTTACTTGTTACCACTCATTGAAGCTTGCAAATTACAAAATAGGAAGATCCCTCCCTGTAATTAGATATGCAGTTTTCACATATAAGATGTAAATGTTAACTTTCCCTGTTTAAAAATTCCATTTGTAAGAAGGAGTTTTTCACAGTGGCTCTCCTACACAGAACAGAGGAAACAGTCCTGTGCCACTCCTTACAAATTAATCCGAGTGGCTGTTTTCATCTGATTTGTCCTAGATATATCTGGAGCCTAACAAAGAAATCTTTGTCACTGGTTTGAAAAGTTTATGAGAGATATTTGAGCTACCCTGTGTTAGCTGACCTATTAAAAAAAAAAAAGAGCAAGACAGACATATTCAGTTGAAGTACACAAAACCAAATTCAACACTCGGAGCACACATTCACAAACATTCAGAACAAAGTTATACTCAGGAACAGACAGGCTGGCAAACCCTCGAGGGGTAGTGGTATCGTGAACATGACTCACACGGGAGGCAAGAATCCCAAGTAAAAGGAACCCTTTCAAACATTACCTCCCCTACACTTGCCCTGAGCTACAGAATGCACTAGTTAAGTGTTTCGACTTTGAAGTGAAGGGATGGAGAGAAAAGAACATAGTATCCATTCTATTTAGTTTTAGAACAGGGGTTGGCAATGTTTATCTTGCTGGATCGGTCCCGCGAAGATACCTCCGTGGGCTGGATCATGTGCACAGATGCGATTTCCAGTGCTGTGGAAGCGAGTCCCAGCGCTGCGCTGGTTTACCGCAGTGTGCGAGCGGGCAGCTCAGTTCGGGGGCAGCTCGTGGGTCGTTCAAACAACCTCCACTGGCCGCTTCCAGCCCATGGACCTTAGGTTGCTGACCCGTTTTAGAAGGACTCCTTAATGCTAATTACAGCAATTCAAGAAAAATTTTGGGTGAAGACAAGGGTAACTATTTAGGCATGTCTGCCCCTTCTTTAGGGTATCTGCCTGTGTATGGGTTGGCCCTATGCTACCAAGAATCCTCCCACAATCTCTGGTTTTGCATAATAGAGCGCCCCCCCCCCACTCCTAGATGGAGGACAGAGGAGCATAAACCATCAGCACTTATTTCACAGGTACATATGACTGTCATTTCAGATTCAAAGCCAGGAGGAAGCTGGGTTCAACACACGGCCCAAGGTGCCACTGTAAGCACTGTGCTTTATTACTATGTCTGTCTACACCCTCAGATACCTTGCAGAAATCTAAGCAAGTTTATACAATCACAGGTCCGGCACCTGGGCTGCAGGAAAAGCAAATGAGTATGGGCAAAACCAGCAGTCAGGGGAAGAGTTAAAGCTTCACTGCTGCAAACTGCACCCTCCGCCCCTCAATCTTCCACAGCAGCAGTCAGACTTCAAACAAGAACCACTGGGTTGAGGCAGAACATGTGGTATCCGCCCTCAGAAGTCTTTAGGAATGCAGACAAACTCTGTTCTAGTTCTAGGACTCCTCTAGTTTTTATGTAGAATTTACTCAACTAAACGTAGGTGCAAAATATTCATTAAAATGCTTCATGCCAACGCTCCCTTTCTCATTAAGTTTATACAGGGCAGGGCAAGTACATACACACTGGATCTCGTCAGTACCTGTAATAAAGTGTGATTCAGTGTAACCTCCAGCTCTGCAATCTGGTGTGCAAGATCTTCATTATCGCAGTGGATTTCTAAGTCCTCTTCTGGTATCGTTTCCCATCTGCCTTGATGAGCTGCCAAGTTGTGAACCAATTCATACTGTCCTGGAAGAGCCAAACTAATCCGTGTTTGTCTTCCATGTGTGAAGCGAATTCGACGCCTCTTACAGTTCTCCTCACTGCTAACTTTGGAGGTCGGTAGCAGTCTCTCACCCAAAAGCATGTTGACTAACTGACATTTGGCATTGCAGTTCTGACCAAAGATTAAAAGGCATGGGTGACAGCTTACTGTCAGCTGGAGATACTCCTCTTCACGCCGGGGAAAGGCAATAGAGCTCAGCTGCCCTAAAAAAGGCAAAAAAGAATTTATTAGCAATTATATTATGAAGTGACCTATGGAACTTCAAAAGGATTCTATAGCTCTATGTCAGTACAGAATGAGACATTCCAAACTCTGACTTGAAAAAAATATTTTTGCACATGAGTGGGCAGCTAAGACTGAGGGTATCACAAAGAGGACTGAATATGGGGCAATGGTCACTCATTCCAGGATCCAAGTTTACCTTCTTCCCACATTCCCAGCCCAGATGACATTTTAGGCAGCAGGAACAGAAGAAGCAATGCAGTTTCTCACCAAGAATCAGAAGCCTTTAATTTGCAACATGGCAGGAAGAAGTTCCGCAAGTATCTATTCCACATACATCCCATATCAATGCAGTACTACGAGATGAAGTTATCAGCCCAAGGTTTAAATGAAAAATGATGGCTATTGTGCAAGGTCAGGAAGATATGATCAATGGTCTGGTATGTCTCAACTTACTAAAGAAAGATGGAAAGATGAAAGGAGGAACATATAATTTGGGGGAAATGATTTCCTTGATTATTAGAAATATAATGTTCAAGATAATGTATATCTGCACTTTTTCTTTCATATATTGTTGAATATGCAATATCACTGCATGGGGTGAGGATGTCTTTTGTGTTCTTTGTATAAACACTAGGGTAAATTGTAAGTTGGTGATTTGGTTTTCTACTTGTATTACATATATACAGGTGGCTTTTTAAAGTAAGTACTACATACGCGGGTGGCTCTGTAGTCTAAAGCACTGTAACTTTCAAAAATTGAAAGTTACAGTGAAGTATGAAATAAGGTAAAAAATTGCTGACATGGTTAATTTAAAGAACGCAGATCCGGAAGGGGTGGGGAAGTCCAAATGTATCTAATTCTTTCTTTTTCTTTCTTTTTTTCTGTGCTTTTTGTATTGCTAAAAAAGAAAAAATGTTTCTTGTATCTATTGTATGTGTTTGCAATGTACAAAACTATGGAAAGAAACGCAATAAAAATTTTATTTAAAAAAAAAAAAAAAGCACTGAGCCTAGGGCTTGCCAATTAGAAGGTCGGCGGTTTGAATCCCCGCGACGGGGTGAGCTCCCGTTGCTTGGTCCCAGCTCCTGCCAACCTAGCAGTTCAAAAGCACAGAGGGAAGGTAAGTGGCGTTTCCGTGCGCTGCTCTGGTTTCGCCAGAAGCGTCTTAGTCATGCTGGCCACATGACCCGGAAAACTGTCTGCGGACGAACACCGGCTCCCCCTCAGCCAATAAAGCGAGATGAGCGCCGTAACACAAGAGTCATTCACGACCGGACCTGACTGTCAGGGGTCCTTTACCTTTTTTTTACCCATAATAACCCAAGTGGTCTGCCTTATAATAATCAGAAAACTGTAGAATAAGATATCACTGAAAACCTGCCTAGACCTTATCTCCATTTGTGACACACAAGTAGGTGCCTATGAATTCCAGTGTTTACTTGTCCAACACGAACAGCTCACCTTTGTATATCACTGTCTCATTGTACTATGTATACTCCTCAAAGATGCCAAAAAGAATTTTAAAAATCCAGTGGTCTCTTATTTCCATCTTAAAGGGTATTTATGACTGGAGCCTTACACCTTTAAGCACAGCTCCTTTTAGAAATCTTGAAGTTCTCATATTTTACTACTATTATTTGTTGACCACTTAACTCAGGTGTGGGAAACCTTGGGCTTTCTGAATATTGCTTAACTATAACTCTCATAATCCTCGGCCACTGGGCATGTTTGCTAGGGCAGCACCTAGTGGCATCAAAGGTTCCCCATGCCTGATTTGACTAATAAATAGTGCCCAATGTGCTTTTTCCTTTCTCTCTCCCTCCTAATCCCTTTTACTTAGCCCTTTAAGACTAAGTTTAAGGGCAAGGTCAGTCTTACCATTAGAACTGATAAAGCTGCTCTGGAAGTATTTTTAGCTGAAGAATGGGATAAAAGTGTTTTCAATATTTAAATTTAAGAAGCAACCCTATGCTCCCAGGGAGTGGCTGAGCAGCCATAGTAGCCTGCAGAACTCTATCTCTGGAGTTCCCTGATGTAGACAAAGAAAGCTCCACTGCAGTTGATGAACTATCAGCAGTCCATGGGTCTTCGGGATCCTAAGGCCCATTATTACTCCAGTATGCTCCCCCCAACAGGTCCCCAAACTATACCAGCCCTGGAGATAGCATGGTTAATTCCCTCTCATTTCAGTCACGGCAGGTGGGTGGGCAGGTAGGTATGGGGAGAAAAGCTAGGAGGGAAAACAGGAAAATCTGTCATCCCCATCTCCTGTCCTCGTTTCAAGTAGCCAGCAGGGCTACTGTCACAGGTTCAGTAAAGGTGTCCATATTAAAAGCAACTTTATGTTCAGTGCCTTTAAAAGGGGGTTTCACTCATGCTGCACTACATTCTTGACCTAAGCATAACATTTTCCAAAAGGTATTTGGTACAAAAATTATGAAGAACAGAAAAAGAGAACAGCTTGTGTGTTTTATTCCACCCAGCCAACATAGAGCGATTCTGTTCCAAGTCAACTGCCAAACTGCTTCACAGTAGTGTCTTGTATGCAAGGGAAGAGAAGTACAGTAGAAAAAATTGTTTAGTGGCAGAAAGAGCCCTGCTGAAAATCATTTAAGACAACAGGGCCCCCAGTCACACCCTCAGCAAGGCAAGATTGTTTTCTGCAAAACCTGAAAAATCAACATTAAAAATGAAGATGAAGTAAGGTACATATAGCTTTAGACCCTGTGAATATTCAGCTGGTATGTGAACTTTTTCTTCTAGACAGGTCATAGCTTCATTTACCTTTTCCCCAGTCTAGGATGGGTACACTAGCCAATTGATCAGACAAATATTGCCAGTTGATTGCTTAGTCACCTGTTGAAGGATACCGCAAGTGCTAGATCAAGTTCAGAATGCCACTGTGTAGATAGAAGCTTACTTCTTTAAAAAATTGGATTTTTTTTTTACTATGAGAGAGATATACAAGATGAGAAATTTGATGATGGAGGTGAAAAACCGGTTGAAGGTGACGCAAAGGAAATGAACAATTGGCCTGCTGCCTACTTAACATTGACTTCTGGATGTACAAGTTACTTGGTTTATTTTTTATTTTTTATCTCCCTCTCTCTCTTTTTAAAAGTGTATTAACTGTAGGCTGACCCTAACTTTCCAGGAATAAAGCCAAACTACTATTCAGTGACTTGTTTATATTTATAAAAAACCTTACCTGCAACAATTTTTAAGTAGTACTTCCACTCATTAATCATTATTGTAAAACAATTTGGTTTTGCACTCAACATGCATATCCAACCACTGACTACTGGAATATTTTTATAATAAAAATATAAAATACTGGACCATTATTTGACCAATGTTTGCTCAAGTCAAATGCCCAGCTCAACCCTAGTCAGAATTCTATCTTCAGGGTCACAGAATAGGTTCAAGGATATTGGCTGAAAATGCCTGGGCAAACAGAAGCTGCATTCTATGCTGCAACATGTAATCCAGTCTGACTACACAGCAAGTATATTTTTGTTGACTGCATGTATAGTCCTGGTGCTGCCAATGAATAAGTCTCTAGACAGATGGTTGACTGCCACTAATTAATATCCTTCATGAATATTTTAACTGCCTGTTAAGTATCCATTTCCAGAGGGGTAGCCATGTTAGTCTGTTGCCAGGGGCAGGGGGGAAGGGTCCTGTGGTGCTGCTGTGAGTGACATTATATATTTATCTTGCTTTCTCACTCAAGAGCTCAAGGTTATGTGTATTATCCTCCCTGCTCTCCCACTTTCATCTTTGCAATAGTATCTACCCTATTCCTATAACTGTAATTTATTTTAAAACAGATTTTAATAGTAAATGCATGTGCAAAAACATCAGTTCTTGACAACAGGTTGTGGGGTGGGGGTAGGGGAGGCAATCCACATACAATGTTCTGGGCCCAGGAAATCCTGTGGGCATCTCTGCTAAAGATCAACAGCACAGACAGAGAATAGTGATTAAAACTTATATTAATATTTTCATATCCATTGCTAACGTACTAACAGGCTGAATAACTCCCAAGTTATTCAACTGAAGAACTAGCCTCAATTCAGCAGTTAAGAAAATGACTTTTTGTTGTGCCCAGCTGTCAACAAACAAGAATTCCTACACTAAAAGGATTAGTTGAAGGAACCATTTTGCATCAGTTGAGAAAACATGTGATCAGCACTTCAGAAGTGCGCAAAGGGTCTGCTTTTCCCAAGAAGAAACTAGGTAACTGATCTCAAAATAACTATATGAGCAGCACAGAGGAATAGTTTACATCACGTTACAACAAGTAGAGCATATTCACATAAGATAGAAATAAGATCTGATAAGGAAAAAGCCATCACTGAAAGGGCCTAGTTAGAATATTTCTGAAGTTAAAATCTAATGTAGTGATAAATGGATCCATGAAGTGGGATCATGGGTCCTGAATGTGAGCCAGCTCCACCTAGAAACTTGGAGAAGAGCCTTGCGCTCTCTGAGTGCGACCCAGGCATCGGGTATCCTGTTTCCTTGATGGAAACTATCTTGCCACATCTTGGTGATTATCAAAAGGCTGAATGTGCTGTGTGGGTCTGAGGGGGCTCTTTGCATGTCTGATCATATACAAATGCTTCCTGAGCCAAACAGCCATTGCTGTCATGACCAAGAGGTCATTTAGGTAGAGGTCGATCGCTATGCCTTTTAGTCCCGTGGCCCCTGCTGAGGGGATTGCAGGAGAAACATCAGTGTGGCTGCAGTTTCTCATACCACCATGCAGTCATACCACCACTGAGCAAATGGGGGTGGGGGAGAGATGTCTCTGTATTTGGTGCTTCACCCCATTTTACAGTCAACTGAGCCTAAGGTACTACGCTGCTCTCCACTGTGTCATGCAGTGCCAATTAGGACATGTGCATCACTTCTGCCCCAAGCACAAGGCGCACAACTGACCCTGCCTCACTAAGGCCACAGTGAGTCAGAGAAAATGCCAGGTACCCACTGCTTCCTCTTGACCAGTGTTAGAAGCGCAGATATATAAGCCAGGTGCCAAATGGCTCCTTAAACCTATGTTTCAGTCACCAAAACAGTTGCCATTTTGGTGCAAGGTGGCTCCAAAATCTTGCTTTTCAAATGATGGACTGACTGTGATTGATTTTCAGTTGAACATCTGGCTAATTCATATGAAAACTTTGAACTAGGTTAACAACTCTGAAAATTTAAAGAAAAGTCACTTTATCCAGAAACAGTCCACATATATATATTGGCTTATTTCTACCTCATTTTCTTAATGGTGACACGGACCACCCCTACCTCCACAGGAGTGCAACACAGAAGTCTCAAGGAAGGCAGAGTCAAGACTGGTGTAAGGTTGCTTCCTCTTTCAGGATGGCCAACAATAGCAACTGCTTCTTGTTTTGAGACAAGGGTGGTGTGTTTTGTACTCCACTGCTGAAAAAAACCAGGGTGCAAATTTCTTCATCGTTACAATTGCTTGTCAAATGTGATCATATAAAGTGTCTCTAGTTCAGCAGTGCAACTTCACAGGTCCCTTTAATGATTCACCAATATATCCATCAAGAATCAACTTGGCCAGTACTAAGACACTTGCACAAGTATAACCAAATATGCAGAGAATGGGGTGGTGCCTTAATGGTTCACACATCTAGCAATGGATTGTTAGATAACATGGATAGCAAGGTTCAAGTCCTGTCCCTGTCCTCATTATGCAAAGACTATGGGGAAAAGCTGTTGAAATCAGAGGAAGGTTACAAACTTGAGAAGAGATGACAGCAAAGAGTTTAGAACAAAAAACTGAAACACCTTTTCAAGAAAGCTAGGGGGAGCTTTTGTGGGCGGGGGGAACTCTACATGATAATTGAAAGGGGTAAAAGAAAATCACAACAAATCCCAGAGGAAAACGTGTGGGTTCTCAATTAGGTTTGCACATTACATGGGCAATGTTTCACAGTTCAGCTCCCAGGAATCATCATCTAGGGTTAAGGCTCAGTTCCTGAGAATAAGTTTATTCAGGGAAAAGAAAACCTTCACTAGTGTGATATTCAAACTTAAGCATTATTGAAATATGTTACTATTAGTATATTGCAACTTCACATACTATTTCTACTCACAACACTTACGTAAGTTTCCACTTGAATAAGAACTTTCGGCACAACCTTGTTTTCTTCACCATAGAATTTCACTGTACCAAGGGTGTGGATCATTAAACTTTGCCAAGATTAGAAGTCCAATAGGGGGAAATGGGGTGTATATAGAGCCAAAAGCTGTAGGCTAGCCCTGCAAGCATTCAACAGGCCACTGCAGACATCAGATTTGGTGGTTATGGGATTTTGTTTGTTTGTTGCCAACACTGACCTTAAGAGAGGATGGCTTACAAACAGCCCTGACCTTTTGGGATAAGGTGGCTTACAAACAAAATGCTTAAAGCCACAGAAAGGACTGCATTTTGAGAACAGGCTCTGTACCATTTGGGACTTTGTTAATCAAGACACAGCAGAGCATGTGCATGCTAATTCACAATCCAGGATATTGTCATAGTATACTCCCTATACCACTATCAGACTTTGCAGTCTGATAGTATAGACTTTTTTGAGGACAGGAGTGCCTGGCGTGCTCTGGTCCATGGGGTCACGAAGAATCGGACATGACTAAACAACAACAACAACAACTATAGACTTTGCAGTCTATACCACTATCAGACTTTGCAGTCTTTGCACCACTAACTCCATCCATATGTCATATGAAAGAATTGGTTTTGAGCTTCAAGAGCTCCCAATTACTATTATTGGTTTGGGGCTTAATTTTCTAATTTTGAATCCTTGCCCAGAGGTTTCCTTCGTCCCAAAGCATCTCTGTTTTAGAAACTTCACTTAATTTTATTATTTTACTCCTTTTAAAACCCAGCATCTAGATTTTTGCATTGCATTGCCTGAATGTATCTTGATTTAATGTTAAATTTATAAGACAATAAAGCAAGTAATTGCTTTTTAGCTGATTATTTAGATTTAGCCAACTGATAAGATTTTACTCTATTTACATTTGTAGAACCTCACTGAAGGAGGCCTTAGTGCATTTTGAGAAAACGTAAGAAAACAAAATTTACATTCTAACCAAAGATTATGTTTCTTTTAGAAATCAGTGCCATCTGAGTATGACATTTCCTTATAATAATACATTGAGATGAGTTATAAAAATAACTAAACATGAGATCTGTACTGTTTGTTTGTTATTAGTGTTTATTTTGTTGAAAACCCAATGAAAGCTCCATAGAGACCAGCCTGGATTGGTGAAAATCCAGCTAAGCCTTCTTGTACTTTCCTCCTAAAGCAAGAACCAATAGTTGTAATAACTGAAAGCAAATTATTATTTTACTCCTTTTAAAACCCAGCATCTAGATTTTTGCATTGCATATTTTTGCATTGCATATTTTTTATCTATGCATCCTACATGGCAGCAGTTTCTATAAGTATCCCAAATCAAGTCATTGTTCATCTGCTCCACCATTTACTCTGAGGCTATGTTTAAAGATTAATCACACTGATAATTAAACATTGCAAACCTGGTCCTTTTCATGTTATGAATCACCCAAATGCTGCGCCTCGTTTTCCAAATCAAATACCTTAAGAACAGCTCCCTGATAAGATTTACTGGTACCACGTAAATAATGTGTGAAACTATCATTTGCCTATCTTGTAACATGAACACATGACTTAGTTTCCAATCATGTGCATAATTTTTATGCAGAGTTATGTATATGCTTTCTCACCAAAGTCAAGCAAGAAGAAATGTATTCTATGAAGCCATCCTCTGTAACTTGGTTCAGACAATCCACTAAAGAAACAACCTTTGGGCTTATGTGTTCCCCCACACCCCCCCAAAAAAATCCCACAGCAATTATCTTACAAGGTCTCTGGTTACAACAGAATCAGATAAGTACTGTTTGTCCATATCCTATATAAATCACCATCTCAAAACACAAAATGGCAAGGGGGGAGTGTCTTCAGCCCATGCCTTGTTCCTGTTTTGTTCAGAAAGCGCTGAAGTTTATGAGGCAGGATTTTTTCTTGTGCTTTATTTTTCCACAGAATATTGTCCGTTTCATGCATTCATTAGAACACTGAACGTATGCTAACTGCAGTACTGGCGTTTTTGCCAATTGGAGGCAGGCAAATGTTTTCTACATCTTTAAAAAGGCAGGTGGGAGGAAGAGGACCCATGCAAGTACCAAGCGGTCATCAATACTAGGAAAGGTATTAGAACAAAAAATTAAACAGCCACTCTTTGAGTAGTACTTAGAAAAGCATACTGTGATTACTAAGAGCCAGCATCGGTTTCTGAAAAAGAAGTCATGCCGCACAAGTCTTATTTCTTTTCTTATTTTTATAGAGTTACAAGCTTGGTGTATCAGAGGAATACTGTGGATAGAGCATATCTTGCTTTCATTAAGGCTTTTGACAAAGTGATATTTGTGAGGAGAAGCTGGTAAACTGTGGGCTAGATGATGTTACTCTCAGGTGAATTTGTAGCTGATTGACTGACCGAACCCAAAGAGTGCTCACCAATGGTTTCTCATCATCCTGGAGAAAAGTGACAAGTGTGGTGCCACAGGGTTCTGTCCTGGGTCCAGTGTTATTCAACATCTTTATAAATAACTTGGATGAAGGAACAGATAGGATGCTAAGCAAACATGCAGACGACAACAGACTAGGAGGGGTAGCTAATACCTCAGAAGATGGAATCAGGATTCTATATTACCTTAAAGTTCAATAGGGACAAATTTAAAGTTCTATACTTAGGCAGGAAGAACTAGCTGCACAAAAATAAGATGGGGAACACCTGGTTTGCCAGTAGTACATGTGAAAAGGATCTAGGGGTCTTAGTAGACCACACGCTTAACATGAGTCAGCAGTGCGATGCAGCAGGAGTAAAAAAAAAAAGGGGGGGGGATGCTATTATAGACTGCATCAACAGAAGTATAGTGTCCAGATCAAGGGAACTAATAGTGTCACTCTTCTGTCTTTGTCAGACCAGTACTGTGCCCAGTTCTGGTGTGCAGAGGAGAGCAACCAAGGAGATAAAATGTCTGGAAACCAAGACTTATGAGTAACAGTTGAGGGAGTTGGATATGTTTAGCCTAGAGAAGAAAAGGCTGAGGGGTGATATACCAGCCATCTTCAGATATCCAGAGGACTGTCATATGGAAGATGGCGCAAACTTGTTTTCTGCTGCTCCAGAGAGTAAGACCTGAACCAATGGCTTCAAGTTACAAGAAAGGAGATTCTGGCTAAACATCTGAAAGAACCTCATGACAGTAAGAGCTGTTAGACAGTGGATCAGAGGAAGGTTTTTAAACAGATGCTGGATGGCCATCTGTCATGGATGCTTCAGCTGTGGTTCCTACATTGCATGGGGCTGGACTAGATGTGTGAACTTGCATATATCTGAGAGTTTGATTCCAGTTTCTCCAAAAATAAAAAAGCGTTTCAATAACAGAAATAATTGCCATCATGTATCACAGTGCAATTCTGATTCATGCTATTCTGCTGCATACTTGCCGGTGCCCAGAAACCATAGCATGGTAGAAATCCGGAAGCAGCATTTTAAGTATAAAACAGCCCTAATGCTTCTTAACAACTGCAAAGCCAGAAGGAACCAAGCCATAAGTAGACACCTACATTTCCATTACTATATATTTGTAAATAAAACATTTCAGGTATTATATCAGTATCAGTCAAAACCTGCCAACTATAGAATATCCAAAGACATACACAAAAGAAACAAGTTTTTTTAAGGGTTGCCATACATCTGGATACATCCAGAATACTGTAGTATTCAACCAGTGTCTGGGTGGGGAAATCAATGTCAGTGGACTGGGTGGACAGTCGATGTCAGTGTCGTCTTTGCTGATTTTCCTCAGAAAAAGCTCAAAAATGTCTAATTTCTTTGCAACCCTATTTAATTGGCACATCAACAGCTGGTTTACTCACAAGTGTAAACAGGATTGCAACTTAAAGCTTCTGCCAACTCCTTCTGATCTAATATTTTAGAAATGCACTTTGTACAAAACTTCCCAATGAAAGAGTGGGGAAATATACCTAGAAAGTTAAAGCTGTAGGGCAGAATCAGAAAGCGGAAAACATCTGATTGTTTTGACAAACATTTAAAAACAATGTCTCTGTAAGAAGAATCACATTTCAACTAGGTGCAGATTTATTACAAGTTCGGGGCCAACAGCCTGTGTAGCGAGCCACTTGTTTCCTGAAGAGGCAGGTCATGCATTCCAATCACACATCTATTCAGATCCTCATTCTAATTTTTGTCTTACTTTATTCATTCTCAGAAGCAGTTTTGATTCCGTTACTCTTTTACAAACCTCTAGTGTCCATCCAGATCATTCCGTCCAATCACATCTATGCCATTTCTAGTTCACTGCTACTTCATTCAGCATATTTCAATGCAGTCCAACCTCAGAACATTTGTTTCCTTCCATCTCAAGGAGCATTTCTTCTCATTCACCAACAGAGACCAGAATCACAGCATTTCAGAGTACAGTGGAGAAGTTGGGGCAACAAGCTACACCAACATGCATACTGAGAAATTAAAATACTAATAATAAACATCAAGCTATTGCTTAGACGTACAGGAGGCTGCTGACCACAATGACTCATGCTCCAATAAATCTGTCTCAGAAGCAACTTCTCTCTGCTATCCATCCTGGGGTTTGTTTGGTGGGGGGACTATGTTAGTTTGTAGCTTACCTTACATAAAATTCTTACATTTTGGTAGAGTATAGGCAGAGCCTAACACAAGTGAGCACATAAAAGCAGTCACTGATGGTAATCTTCAATCCAAAAGGCATATATGGGGGTGGCAACAGTGCCATACCAAATTCTTATTCAAAGCCTGCATGCCAAACACTTAAAGGGCAGCCAATGTCATTTGTTTGTGCATAGCAAAATTCTTCTTGGGTTCTGGGCAGCTTCAAACAGCAGCCACCTGTCAACCACTAGTTTCTTCAACCTTCAAGGATTCCTATAATTACTCCTGAATAATCACCTTTTTTCTCGGCTACCTCCCTCTTCACCTTGGCTACCTGAAGGCCTCTCAATTGCCTTTTCCCACTCCCTCTGGAAAAGCCAGGATCCCCTCCACATACCTTGCAGTCACCCACAGACATGGATGCCAGATCCAGAACCATGAGCATCGCATGTGGTTAGAGATTATAGGACTTGCAGTCCGGCAACATCTGGACAGCCACAAGTTCTCCAGCTCTGCCCCAGCAGGCCTCTCCCTGCTGTCAATCTTCTGTTCATCCACACCATACATTTTAAGCAGTCTTATACCACTTTAACTGTCCCGTCCCGTCCCCCCACATTAAGTAATCCCGAGAACAGTAGTTTGTTAAGGGTTCTTTGAGGAAATGGTAGTTCTGTGAGGGGTAAATTACAATTTCCAGTATTCTTTTCTGGGAGGTAGGGGGAGAGCCATGATAGCTAAATGTGCTTTAGCTGTATGGGGCGGATGTGGCCTTACTTGGGGGGGGGGGGCAACAACAGTACAGTCCTAACCATGTGTACTCCAAAGCAAGTCCTACTGAATTTAATGGGGCTTTCTCCAAGCCCTGCAGCTCTAGCACTTTGGTGAACTCAGCCAGAGTTACTTGGGAGTGCAGATGCACAAGACCAGACTGCAAGGGCTGCCCAAGAGGGGGGAATTCCACCCACTGAGTGCCATTCCCACACCGCTTCAGTGATGGAAGAAGCCACACCGGTTGGAGTTTCCCTTGATGCGTTTTTTTTTTAAAGGGAGAGGAATATCCCTGCGATTTGGGCAGAGACCCAACATAAAATGCGGAAGCTCCTCCTCCCACCGACCCGCCCGGTTCCCCCGATACGCCCCCCCCCCACTCCCCTCCCGAGCTCCTTACCGGCCTGCAGCGAGGGACCCTCACCAAGAGGGGCACAGACATCTGGGGAGGGCTGCTCCTGCTGAGGCCGCGGCTCCTCCCCGGCCGGCCCAGGCGTAGCGGCGGCGGCGGCAGCAGAGGCAGCGCCGGGGCCCTGGGAGTACTTGATGTCGCGGAAGAACTTCTTCGTCTCGCGCAGGTTGTGCTGCAGCCGCGCCAGGTGCCGGTTGTAATGGCCGAAGGCGCGGCACAGCTCGCGGCTCAACCCTCCGCCGCCGCCGGAGCCCCGGGTCGAGGGGCCTCCCGTTCCCCCCGACATCTCGCCCGCGGCGGCGTCCGCCTCAGAGCTCTCCCCCCACCACGGCGGCGACTCGGGGGATGCCAGGCTGTTCTGGCGCCGCCTGGGCCACGGACTCGGCCTCCTCCTCTGCCAGCAGCGTCGCACCGAGCCGCACTGCGCACGGAACGGAACCTTTATCCGGGCGCTCTGGCGGGGAGGCGGCGGCGGCGGCCGGGGGCGGACCCCATTCCGCGCGCTGGCTCGCCTTGCACTGTGGGGGATGTAGTCGCCGCTTCCCTCTTGTTGCAGAGTAGCGGAACTGCACCCTCTTGGAGGGCGGGGAGAGGGCGGGTGAGGGCCTTTCCGAAAGGCACTCTGGGATTTGTAGTCTTCTGCCGGGAGACTCCCCACTTCAGTTTACAAGTCAAAGGACCAGTGCCGGATTTACGTATAAGCTAAACAAGCTACAGTATAGCTCAGGCCCCACTCTCCGGAGGGAGGGCGGGAATTAAAGGAGGGGGGAATCTGGATGTACATTTCCAAAATATAAGATAAATAACAAATAAAATAAAACCTGCATACAGCAACAGTGGCAAATGGCTTTAGATACCTATTAGGTCCATAAATTACCATATATTCAACACAAAAAGGGACAATTTGTTGTTGACAAAGGACAGCTGGACATATAAAGGGCCCTATTACCTTCAGTAGCTTACGGCCTCATCAAACCTAAATCCCGCCCAGACGGTGGGCTTGCAGGGTTGGCAATGCCTCCAGTTAAATGCAAATAGCATATATGGGGGAGGGGGGAATACTGAATAGGAATGTTGAAAAAGTAACGTTTGAAGCCACAAGATACTACTTTGGGGTGGTTTTAGAAACACTTCGCTTGTTACAGTAAATGCTAAAAAAACAAACAAACCTACAATCTAAGACCAGGAGTCAGCAAACTTTTTCAGCAGGGGACCGGTCCACTGTCTCTCAGACCTTGGGGGGGGGGGGGGGGGCGGCGGACTATATTTTGGGGGGAAAGGATGAACAAATTCCTATGCCCCACAAATAACCCAGAGATGCATTTTAAATAAAAGGACACATTCCACTCATGTAAAAGCACACAGATTCCGGGACCGTCTGCGGGCAGGATTTAGAAGGCAATTGGGCCAGATCCGGCCCCTGGGCTTTAGTTTGCCTACCCATGATCAAATGAATTTGCCTCCATGAGGAGAACAAACCTTTCCGTTCAGAGCAAAGCTAACCATAATTGCTTGAAAGTATATCCTGCTGAATTCAAAGGAGTTTACGCCCAGGTATGCGATATTAGGATTGCAGCAGTAACCTCCTTCCCTTTAGAATCATAGAGTTGGAATAGACCACAAGGGCCATCGAGTCCAACCCCATGCCAAGCAGGAAACACCTAGAGGAAACATCTAGAGTTGCTCCTAGAAAGAGAAACAAGACATCTTGTGACATCTTGAAGAATAACATATTTGTTGTGACATAATCTTTTCTGGGCTCTTTCATCTTTTGCTGCAACAGACTTAATACGACTTGTCTTCTGAAGTTGTCATTGTGGTACTTAACTGGCCAGCCAAAGCCATTACCTTGACAAAGGAACTGGCTTGGAAAGCTTCTCCTTATCCAGTCAATCCTCACAGATACAGGATTGTCAGTTCTGGAAGAGGACCCAGGGTTCCATCCAAACTGACCCCTGCCCAAACTCATAACAATACTAACCTTCATTTAATGTGGAGAGTTATTTTTCTGTTTGCCTGGGGATCTGTGCAATGTGGTGGGCTTGAATGTTCTATTCTATCTCCAAAGTTCTTACAGCAAAATACTTCTTACATTTTAAAGCTTATAATTAGGGATCAACCGGAGAAGAGTTTTCTGTAACAAACTGAGCCTGACCAATTACAGGGAATTCTTACTTGTAGTCCTTAAATAATTTCATTGCTATACTTGATAATTCATATTATTAATTATCTGAAACATTTTGGAAAGCTACTTAAAATAAGGTTACCAGACGTCCCCGTTTCCTGGGGACAGTCCCCGGATTTACAGATCAGTCCCCATACAAAATCCATTGAACTTGAAAAGTGTCCCTGGATTCATTGAAAAAAATATGGTAACCTTAGCTTAAAAGCTATTATAAAAAGTTTACTATAGTAATGAATAGCTCTCAGAATGATTTCTTACTTCCTGCATTTAGACCTGGATAAAATCCAAAAAGCACTTCAAGTATGAGAAAAGGAAAATGCAAACATTCAGTTATCTCAAAATATAAAACTGAATGTCTGGAGAGTCCTGCAATGTAAATAGAAACTCTAGTTACAAGTAATTGATTCATGGCAAATCACAACATAATTCTCAAAATTCATAGACTAATAAGGAAACCATCTCCTTTGTTTAATTAGAGCAATTGCTTTCAGCAGTCCTAGATGACAGATGCAGACAAATTCCATACAATTCTCCCCTTTATATTTGTGAAAAAAATGCTACAGAGGATCCCATATTTTTCAACTCTTTTATTTTTGGAAGTCGACATGTACCGTATGTCACTTTATATGACGTTGTTCTGATTTGCAAAACAACTTTGAAACAGAAATGTAGTATAGCAAACAGCTGTATTTCTTACCATGTTAACAAAAAAAAAACAAAAAGCAAATGTATTTTTATATGCATGTGACAGATTATCTGGTAAAATTAATCCTTTTTGGATTCTTGTTCTCTGGACAAATTGATTTATACTGGATGTAAAAATGAAAACCAGTTGTAACCCCCCCCCCCCTTCTTCTTTTTTTACTGGTATGCTTTTATTGGTTAAATATATTTCAGCTAATGGCCAAACAAATAAATTTTGATTGATTGATGAGACAGATTTAACCTCCAAAATATTTAAGTTCTTTGATTCTCCCTTCAAAGGCTGAAGTAGCTAGGAACATGATGCTTTTTGTAAATTGCTATTTTAAAGAAAAATGAAGAAAAATCCACATATTAGTTAAACCAGATCCTTTCTCAACCTTGCTGACCAAATCCATGCTAATTTGGAAGTTAGCTGGGTTCATATTTCATCAACTGTCTAGAAAACTGCAAGATGGAACTTGAAAAATCCTAACTGCCTTCATTATTAACACATGATGCACATACAGCACCAAGAGGCTTCCCCACTCTCACATTTTTGATGAAAATCACAACACAATATAGGAGGGAAGGTAGATGCAAAGGAAAATATCATAAGAAGAGCTTTGCTGGATTGGACCGAAGGCTTATCTGTATAATCCAGCATCCTGAGTGCAGAAGCATTCTTCCTACTTGTGATTCCCAGCGATGATTATTCAGATTTCTCCTGAATTGTAGGAGAAATATGGATGTCAAGGGAAGAACAGGCTTTGCATAGCAAGGATTGTGAGATGGTACAAAACAATAAGACACATTATTCATTACATTTATCTCACCTCTGATCCTAGTGATCAAATTCAGATTATTATAAACTGAACCTCATATTTCTCTGTGTTTTTCTTTAAAAAAGCAGCAATAGTAAAACTAATCACAGTCACTGAGACAAGCTTTGTGAAAAAAATGCAACATTATTAAACCGAGGGAGTCTATTCAGATCTCCGTGAATATGCATTCTGGTTAATTTGGTTTATAAAAGCAATATTATCTGCCTAGACACACACCCATCTTCTGGGTAGAGGATGTGGCTCTTCACATTTCCCATACAATAAAAAATGACCTCCTTTATTCCTACTCCTTTTTAAATGACCTTCAGTGCCCTTTGGCCATTATGATCTCACATGAGCTGAAAGGATGATTTGTGCAAAAATTACCCACACCATTAAATTGGATTTTTGTGTGACAGCTCAAGTTTTCTTATTTCCTGCAGGGAATTTAGAGGCAACGTCTTATTTCTCCCAGTCATAAGTCATAAGATCATCTCAACTCATTGGCTCAAATGCTGCAACCAATTCACACAAACAAGGCCCAACCTTATGTATGTTTACTCAGAAGTAAGGCACACTGATTTCAGCAGAATCACAGCTTTATGCACCATAATGTACTTCTTGTGCATGATGCCTAGCTGAATCATTTGAATGTGTAGAGTCGTGTTCTCAGAAGTTCCTTTTTAAAAGAACAGAAATTGGACTATTTGTCTCTGTGTGTGTTTTTTTGGCTTGTTGAAGAAATGGTAAGCAGGTTGTGCAGGGAGCTGGTTACTGGATGAATATACAACCCAGCACTGAGCATGTACATCACCAATTTTGCAGTTTATCTATATTGCTGTTTGGTGCGACACGGTAGCCAATACATAAAAATTAATGGGAGAGAGATCTAGTCACAACTGTGAGCTATGATATCTAAAAATCACTTTTGTGTTTCAAAGGCAATATACCTCTGAATAGTAGGAGTGGATGTGTGGAAACCATGGATAAGAGCTGTTGCCTTTGCTCCTTGTGTGTGGGCTTCCCAGAAGGATCTGTTGGGAAAAGGATGCTGCACCAGGTCGGATCTGGCAGAAATATTATATTCTTATGATGTACTGAATCCTGCTTATTGAAATGATAGCTTCTTGGTATTCATGTTCACCAGGTCGCTGTGTGAGCCAGAAGCAGTAAGGCCTCAAGGGGGATCCACTATTACTTTTGTCCTTCTTTTCTGTTGGATTGTAGAGGTTCAAGCCCCCCATTTTCTTTCTAAGAAAGAAGATGGAAACTGCCATCTCACCATTGCAGCACACTCAGCTTGCATAGCCAGGATCGGTCCGGGTCCCCAGCTCTTAATCTCCAAATGCTATGTACAGAACAAAGATCCAGTCATTGTCATCTCAGAGTTATTTCAGGGTTGTCGTCCTGAGACAACAACCACTGACTACACAGACATGGAATTCATTGAGCCTTTCTTACGTCAATAGATGTCTTTATGGCAGCAGATCCCCTGCCACCCTGCACACACCAGAGATAAACCAGAGATTGCTTAGGTGTTTACTAAATCCTAGAGGAAAGTGAGATAAGCTATTGGACAATGATCTTGCCAGAGGTTGTGGACTTTCTTTCAGCTTGTTCTAGTTCTCTGATTCACTCTGTAAACATGTTTAGAACCACTAGGGGCTGATGTGAGTTCAGGGGTTAGTAGCCCAGAATATGGGACGCTGGTGGCGCTGTGGTCTAAACAACTGAGCATCTTGAGCTTGCCAGTCGGAAGGTCGGTGGTTCGAATCCCCGCAACAGGGTGAGCTCCCGTTGCTCAGTCCCAGCTCCTGCCAACCTAGCAGTTCAAAAGCATGCCAAAAAGTGCAAGTAGATAAATAAGTACCGCTCCAGCAGGAAGGTAAACTGCGTTTCTGTGCACTGCTCTGGTTTCGGTGTTCCATTGTGCCAGAAGCGGCTTAGTCATGCTGGCCACATGACCCAGAAAAACTGTCTGCAGACAAACGCTGGCTCCCTCGGCCTGTAAAGCGAGATGAGCACCGCAACCCCAGAGTCATCTGCGACTGGACTTAACCGTCAGGGGTCCTTTACCTTTACAGTACCTTTAGCCCAGGATAACTGGATGTGTTGGTGACTGGTTGGAAACCCAGGATAATTGATCTTATGTTGCTTTTGCTACCTTCGTCATGTGCTCTCACCTGTAGCTGTAGTTTCTTTCAGCCTTTCAGCCATTGCTTATTGCCAGCCCATCCCCCTCATCAGGCTTCTTGTGCCCCTGGGAATCCCTGTGGCAAGATGTTGAAAAATAAACAACAAAAAAAAGACCTGCATATTAGTGCATGCTCATTATGAGAGTAGCATTCATTCAGCATGGTGATAGCTCTCAGAGGCAAAGGAAGCAGAACTTATTCCAGCAGATGACAATAAGTCTGTGGGCACGCTATACCTTTAAAGCACATTCTTTCTCTCAAAGCATGCTGGGCACTGTAATTTGTTAAGAGTGGCTGGGAATTGTAACTCTGTGGGAAGTAAACTACACTGTCCAGAATTCTTCGAGGGGAAGAATGTGTTTTGAATGTGCTTTGAATGCATAGTTTGTACACAGCCTTTAAGAAATATCAGTATTTTGTTTCCTTTGCGTTCCCATTTAAGTAGCTAGTGATACTTGGTATAAATACTCTCAGTAAGAGGCACTTATTGTTCAATGCTTTTTATCATATTGTTTGTGAAGCCTCTACATTATAATCTAAAAGCACATTTTTTTTCCATCTGAGACCTAAAGAGCTGACAATGGGTAGAATTTTGCCTCTGTCTGGAAAACTATTATCATATGAAGGTACTGAATAAAACCATTTAAAACGCAACATGAGTTAAGAACACTTGGGCCCATTGATTTAAGATTTAAATCCGAAGCACATTTAGTAGTAATTCCTATTGAACTCAGAGGGACTTATCTCCGAGTAAGTATGCTTAAGATTTCACTGTATAAGTGCTTAACTCTCTGTTGAATTGAGAGCTCTTGTTTGGACCTCAGAGTGTTTCACCCAAGGGCATGTATGGTTTGGAGCTGTTTAGCTAAGACTCCTTAGATACGTGTCCTCTTGAAAACAGACATGTTTGCAACCCCTAGACTCTCTTGGTGGCGGATATGTCTCATTTGCCCATCTGCTCCTCCTGTTAAATTTATGGCATGTAGGAAAGGAATCCAACAGGACATTGTTTGCATACCCACAGGGTTTCCTAAACTTGGGTCTCCAGCTGTTGTTGGACTACAACTCCCACCATCCTTAGCTAGCCAGACCAATGGTCAGGGATGATGGGAATTGTAGCCCAAAAACAGCTGGAGACACAAGTTTAGGAAACCCTGCTACAGTATGTGGCAGTTCCCAAATGATTACATAATATAAACTTAAGAAACACTATCTATGTGGCTTTTCTTTCTCCTTCCCTGCATCTTTATATGTATTGAGATTGAAAGAAAATGGATATGTCAGAATAAAAGCGGTGGAATCTAAATTTTGGGTTTTACCTACTGGGACAGCTGCAGAGAATGTTCTGTTGAGTGATATGAGGATCTGTCCTGGAGTGTCAACACAAGGGGGCTTGTGAAGAAGGCGCAGCAGAGACTGTACTTTTTGAGAATTCTAAGGAAAAATCATCTTCCGCAGAAACTGCTGCTTGCCTTCTATCACTGTGCCATTGAGAGCGTGCTCACTTATGGGTTATGTGTGTGGTACGGAAGCTGTACTACCCAGGACAGGATGGGGTTGTGCAGAGTTGTTAAGGCAGCAGAGAGCATTGTTGGCTGCCCACTCTCCACCTTAGAGCAGATTTATGCCACAAGGTGCCATAGGAAGGCACTGGACATAGTAAAAGATCCATCACATCCTGGTCACTGTCTCTTTGAGCTCCTGCCATCGGGACGGAGATACAGGACGATGAAGACAAGAACGAGACGTCTTAAGAACAGCTTCTTCTCCAGAGCGATCTCGGCCCTGAATGGGAAGCCTGGACTTTGAAAGTCATCTAATCTTCCTTGCTGTATTATACTGTATTGTTTTAATTAGTGTTTTTATAGTTCTTTTGATTTTGTGTGGAGTGCCCTACCTGGGTGGATGGAGCAGCCAAGTAATTCCGTTGTCCCCGAGAGGGGGCAATGACAATAAAGATTTTATTATTATTATTATTATTATTATTATTATTATTATTATATTGCTCTCAGATGTATTAGGTCATAGAGCTGGGAGAGGGTAAAATCACATTCTATCACATTCTATAACACCCTACTTCTTCCCCATAGCTGATCATTTAGACTAATAACAACTAGTTAATCCTCAGTGGGGCACCTTAGATCAGTTTTATGGGATATGAAAATAGTTTCTCATCGGTAAACATGGATGTAGGTGAGGTCAAGCACTCCAGAAAAACAAAGCAAAACAGGAGGCCAGGTATTATTGACCCTTGCCTGTACAATTGCCCTAGATTTTCCTGTATAACAAAATCAATGCTAAGGAGCTCCAAGCAGGAGCCTTTTGTATTAAATTTAATGAAGTGAATGTCCCCAAGGCCCTTTCATAGGAGGTTATCTCTGTCAACCTGGTAAAGTACCCTGCTGTCTCAATGCCTTAAATTTAAAAGTGAATTATGCAGCAGGCACATTAAGGCTTCAGCCTTCATGCAGACTAATGAATATGCTTATAAAGCTATATTAGAGCTATGCATGTAAAAATAACTCTTTACAGAAATAGTCAAGCCAATGAGACCACCTACTAGAACACATCTGTTCTGTGCTGACATAACTTGCACTACTCAGAAACAGGAAATGCTTTAAAATAAGATGAGAGGAGCTTATGTATCCATCACGGTTCATTTTCATCAGAGCTCTTTCCTTTGGGTGAAACAGGTCATTCTGTGGTCTGTTGAAGCAGTTTTCTCAGTGAATCAATCAATTTATGTGAAAGCACTGAAACCTCATATAATGGCCACAGGATGATATGAAGCCCTTAATTAGTTTTCCCCCGATCAAATTGCTGCCAAAAGCACTTGGACTTCCACTTCAGGGGAAAAATAAGTAAGATAAGCTGAGAATTTCCCAGCTGATATGACTGACGCTCCTGCTGAAGCCCTGGCCAACTGCTGGAACATTTGGATGGCTCAGGCCATTGATATGATCGCTGCTAAGCACCCTCTCCTGCTTCATGGAGCCCACTTGGCTCCCTGATATACTCCAGAGCTTAGACAAGGAAACAAGCTAGAAGATGGCTTAAATGTGAGTGGAGGAAAACTCTAGTCGAATGCAACAAAACACTGCTGAGGGCTCATCATTGGGCCTACCTAGTGGCAGTGAAGGCACCAAAGAAGATATTCTCCATTGCATTGTCATTGTGCCAACTGAGTTGTAAATTGTTTTACTCTGTCTCTGCTGCTTTTATGTCATTTTTACTGACATATTTTTAATTATTTTATTTTAATATATTGCATTTTGCACACTGCCTAGGCAATTATATTGATGGGCAGCCAAATACAATCTAATAATAATGATAATAAAAAGACATCTTTTAATTGCCAAATGTTTTGCTACCCCATCCAGACATTCCTCCCTTTATCTCTTTTGATTCTCTTCTGAAACAGCCTGCTTCTCCTTGGTGTGTGGTGGGACCAGCCCTGATTGAATCACTTTACAGTGATGGCCGTTCACAGACCAATTAAATTTGTTTCAATGACTTTCATGGGACTAAGATCACTTATATCAAAGCAGTCTGATTTAAATTATTTATGCACTAGGTTTTTTGTGTGGTCGGTTCTGTGGAGCCAATATGGCACAGTACCATTGAAAAATAAATAAAAATAAATACATGCACATATTTACAGAACTAGGATCCCATGGATTTAGCATTTAATGGTTTTCATGGTGAAGGTTTGGATCTTCTGAAAATATTAGCAGTCTATCTACCTGTATGGAATACAATAAGGGTGGAAGCCTCACATACACAGATCAGAGGTAGTCAGACGTTCTGATGCAGTGATGGCCAGAGTGACTGCACTGGGCAGAGCCATAGATGTATTGTATTTGATTAGCGAGTGCGACAAGTCCATCCTGCTATTTTTCTTTTTGGTTACAATCCGATAATAAATGTCTATTTTTCCAAACCTTGGATAAGTAAGTTTACACTAACACATTTGACTTTGCAGTGGTCAAAATGCCACTATACAATATTTGGTCAAAATGGCTGTTTTCAGTGTAGCTTTAGTATTGAACTACTACAGTGGTGTGGTGACCTGAACAGCTAATTATGCAGTTACATACCATGGTGGGTCACAACTCTGGAAGGAAATGGCATTTATTGCCAATGCCACATCATAAATGCCCTTCACCCCAGTTCTGCACAAAGGCTCATCACATATTCAAGGCTGTGGTTCTCAAGCCACCTACTCTAAACTTACTTCATTGAATTACACTGCATTTTTCTAGAATGTGTAGTTTAGCACAGCAGCCCATGGGGCTTAAACAAGATTAAAAAGATAGTGTGGGAGTACTAGATTTGGTCTTCTGTTCTGAACTCATCATCAGCCTCAAACGATAGTCTGCAGTTATTGATTATAGTGTGCTACCATTTTCTGCCTGGACCACAAAGCTTGTGAGCATTTTAAAAGGCAGACCTATAGTTATAGCAATTCACAAATTTAGGGTCAGCAAAGGTTATCATCATTCTTAGGAGCAGAACAAGACTGCCGGGTACCCAAGGATTTTGTTGCTAAAGCAGCAAATGCCTCTGTCATCACTGGATTCAGGTGTGGCCTTTGATGTCCTACAAATGTATCACGATATGCAAATGGAGTATCATTGTGTTTCAAATTATATACACCAACAAACACCGATATATGTCAAATAACAAAGAGGCAAATGAAAGGGTAACACAATTCCAAGAGGATGTTACAGACAGAACATTGAGTCACATATTGCTGACAGTGGCGACCTGCTTTCTTAATTTAGGCCTCCTTTGCATGTGACATTTTTCTTTTAGCATTGTATAGAGTAGGCTGGATCAAAGACAAAGTGGGAGATTGTAGGAAGTAATTCATAGAGAGGCTACTATACATCACAGACTACCCAGCTTTTAAAGAAAGGAATACCCACCCTTGTCCACTAGTGGGAGGAAACCCATGTATGCTGCCTTGAGCTTCTTGTTGGTGGGGGTGAGCACAGGATACAAATAAGATTTCCCCTTTTTTCCTTTTGCAAAGGCCAAATATTGTGTGGTTTTGACAAAGTCTGGGGACGAGTCTCTGTTCTGCACAGATTCTGGTACATCGGAGTGACACACAGAGAGAGAGAGATGTCGAAAGCGGCAGTCTCCAGACAAAATGAAAGAGTGCGAGTTAGAGGCCTGTGTAAGGCTGAAAAACAAGTTTAGCAAATAGACTTCCATCCTTTCCTAAAGGAGGAAAAGACGAAGAAGAAAAGAAAGGGGGAAGAAAGAGAAAACACTTGGAATCTGTCTGTCCTCAGGAATCGAAAACATCGATGATGTCTGCGTATCAGAAATGGCACAGACACAACAACAACGGTAATAATGGCAATTGCGATAATAATAATAATAGTAGGAAGGAAATCAAGTTGATGAGGCTGCAACGTAGTCCTTGGGTGGAACCTGCTGACGGATTAAAGGCAAAACCAGCCCCCGGCCAGGAGCGAGGTGGTGGGAGGAGTTCCCATGGCAATGGGAGAGGTGGCGCTTCTCCTTCTCCTGATGCATCGCGGAGACCGTTCGCCACGTTCCCACAAGCAGCGCCGGGCGGGGGTCCTCCGAGGAGTCCCTACGCACGGCGGAAGCGCCTCGCCAATACAGCCACCGGCTCCTCGGCCTCCCGCCCCCCCACTCCCAGCCTCCGCAACGCTACGAGGACGGCGGCTGCCTGCACTGCAAAGCCGCAGCCCTGTGCAGCACCATTCCCCCATCGACAGCTCCCGGGAAGCGGGCGGGGGCCGGCACGGGGGCGAGGCGGGGAAAGCGGAGGGGCACCGGCCAACCAAGCCTGGAAAGTGCCCGGCGCGGTCTGCCTCCTGCCGCTCTCCAGATCGGGCTCGGGCTCTGATTGGTCCTGCCCTGCTGTCAGTCAGACTATCAAGCCGGCTGGCTTAGATGGGTGGGTTAGGCTGAGGGATTTGCTCTTGAGCCTGGGCAGGAGCGGCGTAAAGTGGGTTCTCAGAGTGAGAGAGGGAGAGGGTGGGTCGGCCGGCGGCTGGCTGGCTGGGGAGATAGCAAGGCAGACAGAGAGCAGCTGTCCGGGACATTGAATGAAAGGGAGAAGACATGCACTCATCGGATGGGAATTTGCAGCCCTGCAAGGCGGCGCGGAGAGCCGAGGCGCTCGTTTGCTTTCCTAAACAGTGAGTAGCGTTGCCAGGAGGGAGAGAAGGAGGGAGGGGGGTGTGTGAGTATCAATCCATGGCATCTGCACACGCACCCCATCAAATTCCAGCTACTGCCTTTTGCAGATGTGGCTGCAGCCAAAGTTTTAATTGGGGGTGGGGGGGTGGGTAGTGGTGCTAGTGGTAATGGTGGTGGTTCCACTCCTGCTGCTACCCAATGCAGCGAGTTTGGATGGAGGCATCTTCTCCCCGGCTCCTCCCCATGGCCTGTCTGGCTCCCTGCATCTCACAGGTGAAATGAACTTCAGTCTTCAGTGGTGATCAAGCCTGTCTGGTCCTCTTCTCTCCTCTCCCCCCCCCCTTCCCCATCTCTTTCCCCCTGTTTTTCATCCATAAATGCTTTCAAGAAGCAGAAGGGCAAGCCCGACCTCTCACCCAGCATGAAGAGGTGCAAATCGGATGAGCTGCATCAATCAGACGAAGACTCTGCTGGGGCTGAAGATGCCCCTGTCCTGTCCACCATGGATGCCAAGGCTGGGGATTCAGCTGCCGCCCTGTCAGATTTGGCTGCCTCCAATCCTAACCCTCAGCCCCATCCTGTTACCCGGAGTAAACCTCCTGATTTAAAGGTAAGCTTTGGTAGGTCTATTTCCCTTTTGAAAGAAAAAGAAAAGAAGGCATATTTTCATTTGTTTTGTTTTATTGCTGCTTGGAACGCACATTTCAGTTTCCAACTCATAGGCGTTTAAATTATTGACAGCTGCAAAAATATTACAGGTGCCGCATTTATGAGCTGTCTTTTTGAAGGCATGTCAGTCAACCCAATGTTTACCAAATGGTAACACTAGCCAACTTGCCTGGCAAGTTCCTGGTGTGGGAATTCCTTACACTCATATAAATAATATTGGTCCATCTTTAAGTCATCTTTCCATGTTCCTGTTATACAGATAATTTTTTGTAATGCATCCCAGCACTGGTGCAGACAGTGTTGATTCAATCAGATTCAATGATTTTTTTGAACACCTGTGTTGCACAATCATTTTTATTATAAATGCATTTGGACTCCAGGCCTAGAAGTGAGTCCTGTCAAATTCAGTTGGACTTAATCTTTGGTTGACATATTGTGCTCTTAATAGTATCTAGTTTCAGATTTTGCCCAGTGGCTGTTCCATAAGAACTATGACTTACTCTCTGTGTGTGTCAATTTATGCCCAGTTGTATGCCGGTGGCATAATGCTGTGAGGTGTCTTAACAGCCAATAGCATAACAGGGACATTTCACATG
This sequence comes from Podarcis muralis, assembly GCF_964188315.1. NCBI lineage: Eukaryota > Metazoa > Chordata > Lepidosauria > Squamata > Lacertidae > Podarcis > Podarcis muralis. The sequence goes on from NC_135659.1 coordinate 60,935,692, forward strand.
TTTATTTCTTTGCCAAAATGGTTCAGGCATGCAGCTTCGTCTCAGGCTTGCTAGAAGCCAAGTGTGAATGTCAGGAAAGTGTTCATCCTGTTATAATGGCTGTATCTTGTTCTTTGGTTTCTCCCAAACCTTTACTATTGTACGTGGTCACAGGTAGGAGGCTGGATCTTAATGGGCCATTGGGGTGAACCAACACGTATATATATCCATTGCATGATACAGTTCAAAGCTTTCTTTTCCCTTACAATGTAGCCATGTAAATCTTTATGTGGTTGCAAAATGCGTCTGAAGAAATCTTTATCAGTGATAAAATAGAACTTTTATACACAGCTATGACACAGACACATTATGCAAAACAGCTCTTCTGAGCAGTACTATGCGTTAAGGGTTGTGTGATGAGTATAATCTGTATGAATGGTTTATTGGCTTGCGGTTCAGGAATTTCCCAGCATTCACAGCTGCCTCCTCGTGTGTGTGCTGTTGAGTCACTTTGCTTCTGTAAAAATAGAGTGATATTTATTAACCTATTTGGTAAAGCAGTTTTAAGTGTATAGACAAAGAGTGCAAAAGGTTACACTCAAGTGGAAGTTCTAATACTATGTTTTTGTAGACTTCTACATAGTGATTTAGTCACCTTTGGAAAGCGAGACTCCCTTCCAGATGACCAAGCAGGAAAAATACATTTATGCAGTGGAAGGAAATTGTTCCTGTTGCTTTTTGATTTGGTCACTATTATGTCACAATGTTAGGCAACCTTCACCAGCCAGGTAACCTGCAAGTATTTTGGACTACCTATGTTGACGTGTTTATGAGAGTTGTAGTCCAAAACATCTGGATGGCATCAGTGAAGGCTTGTAATATCTGTGGACTTTTTTCTAAAATTGCATGGCAGCAAGCTCCTTTTCGCTTGACCTCAACAGGAGATCCTTGCTGCTGTTCTAATAGAAATAATTCTGCAGAGGCAGCTTGGAAGGCAATAGGAAGAACTGCTTATTTATTTAGTGATCAAATGTTTAATAGAAAAAGTAGTCTTCAAGTTGTTCACTTAAAATATAACTTTCAAAAATCAACATAAATGCATATAAATATACAACAATTGAATAGAACCTTTAAGTAGCTGACTAAACTATATCTCATAGGTAAAACTAAACTGTGCATAAAAAGTAGAAAGTTGCAAAATTAGGTAACAAAGTCCAGGAAAGTTTGGGTAAACATATTTGTATTTAAAAAACATTTAAAACTAGCTACTGCTGCCTCTGGAGAAAGTGTGAGTGCGACCACTCTTCCATATTGTCACCAGGTGACAATTTGCTGGTTGTAGGTCTGCACCAGGGAAAACAGTTCGCTAAGCCCACTGATCCCAAATCATTTAGGGATTAAAATGTCAACAGCAAAATCATGAACCTGGCTTGGTAGCTAATAGCCAGCCAGCACAGACCTTGCATCGCTGTTGTAACATGTGCAGAGGTGAATTCCCCCTTGAGCATTCTAGCAGCTACATTTTGCACTAGCTGCAGCTTCCAAATTGGATGCAGGGGTAGAACACCTGCTTTGAGTGCAGAAAGCCCCTGGTTCAGTTCCTTGCAACTGCAGTTAAAAGGATCATGCAGCAGGTAATGGGAAAGGCCTCTCTCCCTGACACCCTAGAGAGCCACTGCCAGCCAGAGCTGTGGACAGGAGGGGCAAATAGATTGACCTGCATAATGTCAGCCATGCTTAATATACAACCACACTTACCATAGTTTGCGTCAGTGTAATTCGCCTTGTGTTAGGCTGATCAGTAGAGGCCTCTCTTACTATTCAGGCTGCAGCAACTGAAGCAATTTGGCTACAGTGGGCCTTTGTTGAGCACGCTGAAGCAGGACTTAGTGCCCTGAACATAACCTGTTGAATACACAGTAGTAACCCATTGCAGCAGCCACTAAGGAGATCAGCAAGGAATGTTCATCTCCTCTGATAGGATTAAACACATTTACAGTCAGAAAATGGCCCCTGCTCACTCCCCTGGGATGCTTTTTCTTTGGCTGTACTAAGACCAGAGAGCAAGAGCATCCACAGGTGATGGAATATATAGATTAGAGTGCGCTGCTGTAGAGGAGCTATTTAGTAAGTTCCACTGCAGACCTTTTATCGCTTCTTGGAATGGGAGAGGCACAAATGGCATTTTAGGGAGTATCAGGAAATTTCAAATAGTGGTGTGCTAGACATAATGTACTAGGAATAGCAGTGGCATCAAAGAAAAACAAAAGGAACAATTTCCTTCCAATTCCAGTATTTAACTGGAACACGGAACAAACTATGACCAGAAGGGAAATGGAATGCTAATTATTTATTATCCCTTTTTCTTGAAAAGAACAAGATAAGAGACCAAAATGGGTGTGTTTTTTCAGAAACCCATTATATGCTAATGCATGAAAAAATGTTCTCCTCCATTGATAACATAATGGTCAGTAATAACAATTAGCACGTAGCAATAATTGCACTTAGTATGTGTGGTGTTTGCCTTTTCCTTTCTTTTTTTTGCCATGCGTTGCAAAAATGAAGAAGCATCTGGGTTCTCCATTTTATAGTATGAAACAATAATGTAGTGAAGCAGGAAACACAGATGGCTGTAACTCATTGTCTTCAGAAGAACTGTGTTAGTTTACACAAGCTAAAAAGTAGAGCTGCATTACCAAAAGCGCAGCCGTTCACAACCCAGGCCCAATTTTTAACATCAGGGTAGCCAATCTATTAATGACTGAATATTGATTATATTTGATTTTGCAATTTTTCATAATTTCATGGTTTGAATGCCTGATGGAACTAAAAAGGGATGCTGTTTGCATTTTTATTGCATTTTTATTTCAAGCAAACATAAAACAATAAACAAGCAATATATTTTACAATACAGAGCAGAGTAAAAAAATCAAAGACATATGTAAATATAATAGTAATAAATAATAAACTTTTATTTGTATCCCGCCCTCCCTGGCTGAGACTGGGGTTATATGTCATAACCACATACTTGAATACACTGGAAGAATGGGTTGGTTATATTCTGTTTTGTTTGTATAAGAGATAGAATCATACTGTATTGTGAAAAAATGCATCATGTGTGCTTTGTCCTCTGGCTACCTTAAATTTGTGTTACTCCTCACCCCCCAATAGGGTTAAGTGTCATACTTTACTATACAAAAATGAAAGATTGCATAAATTAAAAGTTTTCCAAAATGTAATACTGGTAGCAGAGGACCTACCAAGAATTGTGTGATGAGTTTCTGATTTGTAATATCTAAAAACATTTTAGAAAGGTAGCTATGGAGATAATGGGACCAGCTGATCAGTAATGAGAACAATTTCAGCAAAACCTGTCACCCCCCAAATTGCCCCCAAATTTGGGGCAGTTCCACCACAGGTGTTGATAGGAGCCTATAATTCCACACCCCTTCTAACATAGAGGGGACAAATCTCGCACACAAAAGAGAACTGTCTTGACATTTTGAAACTCTGTCTTTGATATCAAGCAAGTACCTTCACTGTATTTTCTTTGGTATTTTCTTTGGCCTGCTGAAAACATTCTTGTTTAGACAACCCTACCCAGATGCTCACAAAGTTGCAAATTTTAATCTGTTTTATGATTTTAACTATTTGCATGTTTTAAAGTATTGTTCAAAAGTTTTTTTGTTTTGTTTTATCTTTTTGTATACTTTGTTGAGGTTTTGGTTTACAGTCAATTTTATGAAATAAATAAATTAAGTACAGTACCAGCCATGGACCAACTTCAAATACAGCTTCCTAATTTGCACAGATAAGGACTTTAAGGACTAGTTTTTCCTCCAAATTTCATCATTGGTTACCATATCCTAATTCTGCTCTCACCAAGTTTATTGAGCCAGATTGCACTTAAATGAAGCCAGGAGCGTACTTTGGTATTTCAGTTTTCAGTGGCGCCCTGTGTGAGGCCAAATTTCAGTGCTCCCCCCACCCCTCACCTTCTGTTTTGCTCAGTTCACTGCGTCAGAGTTGCAACCCCGTGCAGTGCGCCATAGGCTTGGCAGTGGAACTAGTAGTGCTGCCCTAAAACCTCCTGAGGAAGCTTCAAGCAAGATTTTGTATATAGCTGAAATGAATCCTTGAACCAAACCAAACATAGACATTATAAAGCAGCCAGTTATCACCTGTAGTCTCCTTTCTATAGCTCCAAGAGCAGACAAATAGAAAATGCCTTTTTAACGCTTTATTCTCTCTTATGTTAATACAACTCTTATAATCAATACTTCACTAAGTATTAAGCACAGAACTTCTTCCAATAATCTAACACCTCGAGCGAATAGTTGGTATACTATCCCAGCACAGCATCAATCCTAGTAATTGGTTGATAAACCAGTTAGTAGGTAGGAATGTTACCAAGGCAGGAGTTACAGTGCTTGGATTAGATGTAGTCCCTTTTTACATGTGTGATATGTGTATCCTAAAGATTTATCCCTGGACCTTTGTATGATTTTCCTCAGAATTACTCTCCTGGGCAGATATCATCATCATCATCATCATCATCATCATCATCGAATTTGTATATAAATTTGAAGTTTCCGAACTTGAGATATTGAAAACTACTGCCCAGTTGTGAATGTTCCTTTCTTAGGCAGGGTAATAGAGAGGATGGTGAATGGCCAGCTGAATGTATATCTGTATGAAGCCAATCGTCTGGACTCATTTCAATCTGGTTTGAGGCTTGAATTTGATACTGAAAGAGCCTTGGATGGCCTTATTGATTAACTTTATTGAGAGGCAGGAGGTATGCTACCCTGTTGATTCTCCTAGACCAGCTTGGTGTCTTTTAATACCATTCACTACGGTATCCATCTGGAGGGGCTCAGTTGATTGGGACATTGGGCGGCGGGGGGGGGGGGAGTTTCGGTGGTTTGACTCCTGCCTTCAAGACTTCAACCAGAGGGTGCATTGTGGGACTTCTGCTCTGTCCCCCTGTATCCCACAGGGTTCTGTCTTGTTGCCCATGTTATTTATCATCTATTTCAGGGGTTCTCAAACCGCAGCCCATAGATCACCAGTGGTCCAAGAGCTTCACTCAGGTGGTCCATGTCTGTAGATTTGTGGTTGAAGATGGGAGAGAGCACATCCATTCCACTGAATATCCATATTGGTTTTTAATTAATTCAAACCGTAATACAATATAAGAAATAAAAGAAGCAATACACTTAAAAACCATGCAGCATTTAGCATGGTGGATTATAAATGCTATCACAGGCAGAAAAATCATTAAGTGGTTATTCAGCAACTTTCAAGTGGTCTGGGGGGGGGGGGAGTTTGGGAACCACTTGGATCAGAATAGGTAACAGTGGGAAAGAATGGAAAGAAGTCTGACACACGGCTGTTTAACACTTTATAATAGGGATGGTGAAACTGTGCCTCTCCAGATGTTGTTCAGCTCCAATCAGCCAGAATAGCCAAAGGTCAATGATGATGGTGATTGTACTCCAGCAACTTTTGGAGGGCCATAGGTTCCCCATCCCTGTTTTACAACTCACAATGATGAGAGTGAACAAGTAAGTCTGCATTCCTACTTTCTGCCGCAAGTTATAGCTTGCATTTTGAGATGCGTGTGCTGCAGAAGTGGACAGGACTGACAAGTCTCCCTCCATGCAGCCAGCTCCAGGGGGTGGCAGGATAAGGCACTTGCCCAAACCTCATGACCAGCAAAGCACTTAAAATCCACATGCCAGCATTCAAGAGATGCATAGGTCTGCTTTCAGCATATTAAACTTTGCACTGGAAAGCAGAAGCATGGGACTATTCATGCATCCATTTTCTCCAAAAGTGGAATCCCATGAAGACTCATTCATACAACTCCTTTTGTTAAAATCTGCCCGGGTGCCCTTTTAATTGACATTTTGGGAACTGAACCTGGACCTTCATTCATTGTTGTTGTTGTTTAGTCGTTTAGTCGTGTCCGACTCTTCGTGACTCCATGGACCAGAGCACGCCAGGCACTCCTGTCTTCCACTGCCTTCCGCAGTTTGGTCAGGCTCATGTTTGTAGCTTCGAGAACACTATCCAACCATTTCATCCTCTGTCGTCCCCTTCTCCTTGTGCCCTCCATCTTTCCCAACATCAGGGTCTTTTCCAGGGAGTCTTCTCTTCTCATGAGGTGGCCAAAGTATTGGATCATCAACTTCACGATCTGTCCTTCCAGTGAGCACTCAGGTCTGATTTCCTTAAGAATGGATGCGTTTGATCTTCTTGCAGTCCATGGGACTCTCAAGAGTCTCCTCCAGCACCATAATTCAAAAGCATCAATTCTTCGGCGATCAGCCTTCTTTATGGTCCAGCTCTCACTTCCATACATCACTACTGGGAAAACCATGGCTTTAACTATATGGACCTTTGTTGGTAAGGTGATGTCTCTTCATTCATAGACCTCTCTATTTCAGCATTGTATCAATAACCCCACATTCACCTCATTGGCTAAAGCTGGGTTTGATCTGTTAATTTAATAACAAAGGTGCTGTTGTAAAAATATGCACCCTCTTTGTTGCAGAACATTCAGACTTTAATGTTCTGCTGGATCCTTAGCAGGAAAGAATCTGTTCTCCTGTGACTGGGGAAGAAAGAGTGCAGGGTTGCGTACATACCTTTATCCAAATAAAAGTTCAAATCATCTGGTGATGAGCAAGCCTTTTAGAGCAGAAGTGGACTAGGAAAAAGTCCTGGCAAGACACAACAGCAGATGGATGACCTAATTCTGCCTAAGATTGGATGGGCAGCAGTTATAAGCTCAGCAACAGGATGCCTGAGTTCATAATAAATTCAGTGTCATAAATAAATACACACCCCTTCACTTTACTAAAGGGAGAATTGAAAGTCCTATGGAGAATTGGTTTCTAACTGCTGGCCAAGCTTTTACTGATCTGCTTTCAATATGATTTTTTGGCAATCTTCTCCCAGATGTAGTGACATATCCCAATTTTCCCCAGTAGCAACTTCCAGAGATTAAAAACACATTGCTAATAGCAGGCCACAAGTTCATTTGGGATTTCTGCAACTAAAAAGATGCACCTTGCAGAATCCTTAGAGTGAAGAGCTGGGCATGAAGCATTGAGCGATTCCACAAAGTGAACCTTTGTTGCCAGCTTGAGGCAAGGTGCTTCTAGAAAGCAAACAAATATTCCCATTTTTACATGCCTGCTAATTTTGCTAGATGTAGTGACATATCCCAATTTTCCCCAGTAGCAACTTCCAGAGATTAAAAACACATTGCTAATAGCAGGCCACAAGTTCATTTGGGATTTCTGCAACTAAAAAGATGCACCTTGCAGAATCCTTAGAGTGAAGAGCTGGGCATGAAGCATTGAGCGATTCCACAAAGTGAACCTTTGTTGCCAGCTTGAGGCAAGGTGCTTCTAGAAAGCAAACAAATATTCCCATTTTTACATGCCTGCTAATTTTGCTAGGGGTGGGGATAATTTAAAGAAAAGATGGAGGACCTTTTTCCTATGAAGGTCCATTAACTCATTGGAAAAGGCAACCAGGAGTTGGAACTGCAGGTGGGCACACATCTGATGGAGAGTGGAACGGCAGCCAAAAGTAGTAGAAGTGCATGATATTGCATCGCTCTCTCTGTTATCCCTTGATCTTCCTCTGTGTCACCCCATCTCTCTCTGCTTCCTCACTCCCTTCCATTACTCTGAAGAGCTGGATGATGCTATGGGTTGCATGATGTTTGGTTGTGGGCTGCAGGCTCCCTTCCACACTATGCTGACATAGCAGCCCCTGTGTCTCTGTAACCTTGTGTTTCCTTCTGTTATGATCCTCCTTCCTCTTGGCTGATGCCCAGTGGCAGTGACCATCGTAATTTTCATAGGAAGCTGCCTTATACCAGGCCAGACTATCCATCTATCCAGCCCACCACTGTCTCCTCTGGCTACCAGCATCATTCCCCCAGCATCTCACACCAGAGCCTTTCTTGCCACCTGCTATCTGATCCGCTTGAATAGGAAATGCCAGAGGTTGTACATGGGACCTTCTGCAGTAGCAGCTGGCGGGGTGGCACAGGTTGGGACCCAATGCTCTCCTCACTTCCGATGGTCATAAATGGAGTTGTATTCCAGAAACATCTGGAGGGAGATGGGTTCCCTACCTCTGCCTTAGGCAATCGATGCCCAAACTCTAGCACACCAACCATCACTGTGTTTTTTCTTTATAAAGATTTAGTGCAGTCTTCTGAGTGAAAACTTAGTAAATGACAGCCTTGGGTCTCATTTTTCTTTTTCTTGTGTTTACAGGCATTCTGTCTTTGTAATAAATGAAGACCTGAATGTTTTAAGCTAGCAGATTTTGTGTGTGTGTTTCGGGTGTATTCTTCTCTTGCACATTTTGCTGAGTGTAACAGAATATAATTTAGTCCTTGATGAAGTGCAAGTCAGGCTCCTTCCAAGCCCAGAGTGAGAACAGCATTGCTTTCCTTATCTAAGCGTGACTGTGTATAGGTCCTGTTCTTTTACATAACTATGAATGTTTTGCATTGTAAGGTGCTGTCATAATTCTTTGCAAGCTGAGTGCTTAAACTTTGTGTTGGGAAAATCTCCCCTGCAGTTAAATCATGGGCTCAGACAACTCTTCAGCATAGTAGCAGTATAGCTGTTCATCCTGTTTCCTGACACTGTTGAGGTGGGAACTGAGAGCCACATTAGACAGGATGCTAAATGCACCATTAGCAAGTCCCATTGGTACCAATGGAAGCTTTTTTCTGGGCCTAATAGAAGCATTGGCGAGCGGGGGTGGGATTTTTGTTGGGATGACGGTGAAGCAGGATGTCATGCTGCAGGTGTAGGGTCCCAATTGCAGGAGATACGAACTTTCACCAAAGGACTCGCCAATGAGGGCAGGGTTGCAGATGCAGTATGTTTCAAAGACATTAAGCTCAAACACAGAGATTTAGTCTAGGTTCAAACATGACAGAATCATGCAAGAGTCCAATGTCAACATCACAGGAAGTTCAAGCAAGGTTCAACACTGCATGGTAGGAAGACTAGAACCAGGAACTAGAAGCCAAAGAACAAGGAACAAGGCCTGAAGCCAAAGCTTTTTAACATAATTACATATATAAGTATTTTGTTTTGCACCCCACAAGAAGCCCAACTTCCATTTGGAAACAAAAGTAGCAGGTTTCTAGTCCTCTTGTTGCAGCAATAAAAATTATATACCAGATGGTAAAAACCAAAATGCTGAAGGGCTTGCAGTGGACTAAAAGGGAACTCAATGTATCATTATACATTTTCAGTTTCCACAAAGATTTTGCAGAAGCTGACTTAACCTTTTTCACATTTGAGTGGTTTGATTTTGAAATAGAATGTTGCAGAAATGCAGTCTTTTCACCATCTGCAATTTGGCATCTGCCATGTTGGTTAAAATAATATGCAGGTTATGTTAATTATCAGCAGTCCATCAGCTTGCAAATATATTGTGAATTTGGCACAAATGTGCGAACAAATTTCCTAACCTTGCCTTGTGAAAATAGGTGATCTCCTTTCCCTGCTCTGCTGTGCACTTCAAAACCTGAAGGGATAGCAAAGGAAAATCATCCCCAGAATGGTACTTGGATAGCTCTAAATTAAAATGCAGTATTGAATACCTATAGTTAACTGTGTTCAGCTTAGTTTTAAAACCGTTTACCGTCTTTGTCTCTGGCACCATTCTGGAGAGACTGTTTCAGGGTTTGACGTCTCTGAAGATTAGAAGCCTACTTCTGTCAGGAGACATTAATGTCTCGCCTTGTGGGATAGCTGGAGTGGGTGGATGTGACATTTGCCCTTTTTTACCCGTGAAGATTAGTATGTCCAGTGTCAGAGCTCTTGCATAGTATGCTTGAAATGTGTGTCCAGCGGGAGAATAAGCTATTGCCTTTCAGTCTTAGAAGGTCATTGTCAAGGTGAGCCAAGTCCCCTACGGGTTACCTGAATATATTTGCTGTCAGGCAGCATGAACAGCACCAGCTTGGGCTCTGGAATGACATGATTAGTGACTGCCCTGTAAAATCATTTATCAGCCACTGTCTGGTTTTCTACTGTGGGTTTCAGTCCTTTTCTTGCATGCTCAAACATTTGGTGCATGGAGTGTTGTGCTCTATAACTTTATCATTATGCCGCCCTTATGATAACATAGTGTTTGTAAGTGGACCCTTTGCAACACTTCATGCTTGCTGGCAACTCTTTCTTCTTGCCTCCTGCACTTGGTGTGGTGCTCACCCAGAATTGTGCCATAATCACGATTATGATACTGTGTTGTACCGGATGCTAGTTTGATGGTCTTTTATATTCATGTTATGGTTTAATATTTTACTACACCCTGCCTTGGGGTCACTTACATGAGATCACGTGGGCAAAAATTACATTACATAAATAATCCTTAAACAATACTTTGCTAAACCTGTATGTGGGATTTCGAGACATGTAAATGTTCAGTGATGTTTAATAACCTTTCAGGGGGAATAGCACATAGATCTTGAAAAACCAGTTTTTCCAAGTGGATTTGTTTGAGTTAAACAAGTAAATTAATTAGATATAAAGGTCACAATTCCTCAGGACTTCAGATGGCAGATGTGTGCAGTTTCTTTTATTTCTGTTTGAGGTGACATTTAAGGAGGATAAAGGAAGGCATGCGTGCGAGCACAGACACACGCACCATTTCAGGTCACATTTGATTTTGCTTCCATTACTGTGGCCAACCTCATACTGGTTATAAACTGTTCAGTTGGCCTGAAGTCTGGCTTAAAGAAAGAGAATCACTGCAGGGAGAGCGAGCAGGGGCCCTGAGGTTCCCCACCCACAGTGAGCACATAGAGGGCCGACTAAGCAAGAACACAGGTCATCTGCACACAGTCTAGCCCACTATGGTGAAATGTGTTGCATTACTGTTTAAATTGTAGTGTTTGTTGCATCTAGGCATATAAATTAGCATATGGAAATTTTATTCAGATCTATGACCTCTTTTTTGATTATTCATTTCTTCTTTTTTTGGTGATGTGTAAGGGACGCAGATGGCGCTGTGGGTTAAACCACAGAGCCTAGGACTTACCAATCAGAAGGTCAGCGGTTCGAATCCCTGCGACGGGGTGAGCTCCTGTTGCTTGGTCCCTGCTCCTGCCAACCTAGCAGTTCGAAGGCATACCAGTGCAAGTAGATAAATAGGTACTGCTTCGGCAGGAAGGTAAACGATGTTTCCGTGCACTGCTCTGGTTCGCCAGAAGCGGCTTAGTCATGCTGGCCACATGACCCGGAAGCTGTATGCCGGCTCCCTCAGCCAATAAAGCGAGATGAGCGCCGCAACCCCAGAGTTGGCCACAACTGGACCTAATGGTCAGGGGTCCCTTTACCTTATTAAGTGTATCACACTGGTCCAAAGCAGGCACCAGCGTGTAGACTTCAAGCCAAATGGAGGAGTTATCCATGAGAAGCAATAACTGACAGGAGAACATACAAACTGGGATAGGCTTGCCATTCCTAGCTGGTGGTGCTACACGTCCTTTTTCACATAGAATTACGTGGACAGTTTTGTGTATGTGTGCTTTCATGGTTCTGCAGCTTGCAGCTATGGTGCGGTGCCTCTCTACCCTCCAGAGGAGATTTGGGTGAGGTGTAGGGGGCATGCAGCAGGAGGAGAAGGGGAGAGCCCTGTTGTGAAGGCTAGAGCCCTTTCCCTGGCGGAATGGGTTTGCTGAATAAGATAATATTCTCAGACTGCATTTGTAACATAGATGAATCTGTGCCCTCTTCTGCAGCATAACTTCACTTTAGCTTCTGTCTGTCTGTCCTGGATTTGAGCAACAGTCATTCTATGCCAGCCACCTGCCATTTGCAAAGCAAATGTTGGCTGATTCCAATAATAATAATGGCTGGCTGGCTGGCTGGCTGGCACTTTGAACAGGAGCACTCCACAATGAAACATTTTGTGACAGGTCCCACTTGTCTTGACTAAGTTCCATTGGAAGCTGTGGGTCTTGAGTTAGTTGCAACTGACTTGTCGCATTGGGTTCGGTGGGACTTTTCTAGGACTCATGTTAGCTACATTTGGGCCCAGTGTGGTGTAGTGGTTAAAGTGCTGGATTAGAAGTTGAGAGGCCAGGGTTCAAATCTCCACCCAGTCATGAAGCTTGCTGTGAGACTTTGGACCAACCACAACCTCTACCTCTATTTCTACTGATCTACCTCATAGGGTTGTTGTTGAGATAAAAAAAGGGGGAAAAGGACAGCTTTGGGATTAAAGATGGGTTATTAATTTAAATATATATATATATATATATATATATATATATATATATATATATATTTTCTTTGCAACCAAGACTCTCGTTTGTACAGGAACGGCAAAGTGCTTTCACCTTTAAGTCATGGGGGAGGGGCTTACTGAAACAGTGATTTTTTTGAACTGAAGGTTGTATCTATGGCCGGAATCTTTCTTTTGATGTGGTAATTACCCGGAACAAACACCACCACCATCATCTTTATCATTATTTACCAATGTCAGTTTCATGTCATAAATGCAGTATTTTGTTTGTCTGCCCCCCAGTGGTAAAAATCAGTATTCACTAGGCTGGGTCAAATTCTGCCTTTTGAATTTTTCTGCTTTGCCATTATAATTATTTGCTGTTGTTACATGAGAGTGTACACACATAAACCATGAAATTGCTGCCATAAAATCACTTCACAGTGACTTTACCATGTCAAAAGTTATCATGAGTTTGGGCCTCAGTACCTTGAGAGCAAGCCCTGCAAGCTGTTCCAATAAAAACGGATTTAAATATGTACCTTGAAGTCCATTTTACAATTACAGTGATTGTTGTTGTTTAGTCGTTTAGTCGTGTCCGACTCTTCGTGACCCCATGGACCAGAAGAGTCCCCATGGGCCAGGCACTCCTGTCTTCCACTGCCTCCCACAGTTTGGTCAAACTCATGCTTACAGTGATACCTCGGGTTAAGTACTTAATTCGTCCTTAACCAGAAACTGTTCTTAACCTGAAGCACCACTTTAGCTAATGGGGCCTCCTGCCACTGCTCTGTCGGTGGAGCACGGTTTCTGTTCTCATCCTGAAGCAAAGTTCTTAACCCGAGGTACTATTTCTGGGTTAGCGGAGTCTGTAACCTGAAGCGTATGTAACCTGAAGCGTATGTATCCCAAGGTAACACTGTATTATTTTTAATTAGGTCAGTTGTTTAGCCAGAACAATAAATTAGATTATCCAAAGGGATGGAAGGTTTAGGTGTCTGCTTCTACATATATGTAAAATATCTCTGTGTATATGTGCAATACATGGAAATAGACTCCTACACTTTTGTCACTAGCAGTGCGCATTGGTAATTTGTCTAAAATTTTCATTTGCATTGTTTGGAAAATGAGTCACGTTTCATGCTTTGAAGGCTGTTATTGACTCACTCAGGTTAAGATTGGCAAGTTAATACAAACATGATTGAACAGGATGCAGTTTTATTATATATCAAGGCTTGGGGTTAATTATATTAACACAAAAAGTGCTGTGCTAGATCAGGTCAAATGCCTATCTAGTCCAGCCCTCTGTTCTCACAGTGGCTAAACAGATGCCTCTGGGAGGCCCATAAGTAAGTTCCTTGTGCAATAGCACTCTTGCCACATGAGGTTCAGAGGCATACTATCATTATCATGTCCTCCTTGTAATGTGTGGCATGTAATTATTGTTTTGAGGTGATGGGTGGTGGTTTTTATTTTATTTTAAATCATTGCTTTAATTAAGTTGCATCCAACTAAGTCATTGCACTCGCAAAGCAACTTTGCATCATGCACTTGGACTTCCTCTTACTCTCCTCCCCACTGCTCCTCTAAATCTCTTCCATTCATGCAGTGACTGTATTTGATTCAACCAATGGTATTGGACTTTTGTATGTTCTGGTGAAGAGCAGGTCTTTTATTTATTTCTATACCTATTACATTTATATTCCCACTTTTCCTTCAAGGAGCTTCAGGGTGATCATGCATGACTTTCTTCCTCCCCATTTTATTCTTACAACCACCCTGTAAATTAAATTCTGCAGAGAGGCAATGACTGGCCCAAGGTCACTGGCCCTTCGCGGTTGAGTGGGGATTTAACCCTTGGTCTCCCAGATCCTAGTCCAACACCTTAGCTGCCACGCCAGTGGAACCAATTGGCAGGTTCTCGTGCTGCTCTGCTGATCTCCCAGACCCTCTATGTTCAGAAGCAGTATGCCAAGAAATATCAGTTGCTGGGAACGAACATCAGGTGAGGCCTGCTGCTTTCATGGTCTACTTATGAGCTTCCGAGTAATAGTTAGCTGGCCACTTTGGGAAGCAGTAGAATGACTGCTCATGCTTGTCAAACAAACAGACAAAAACAGAGAAAGGAAAAAAGAGGTCACAGATCTGCATACAATCCCCTATCCTAATTTATATGTGTGTGCAAATGTGGAAAAAATGGCCATCATTTAAACAGAAATACTATACATCTCAGGGTTGTGGGTTCGAGTTCCACGTTGGGCAAAAAGATTCTTGCATTGCATGGGTTTGGACTAGATGGCCCTTGGGATCCCTTCCAACTCTACAGTTCTATGATTGGATATCTCACTATGGTAGAGAAGCCTAAAGCCAGTGCCCTCTTTGTGCCTACTCAGTTTTGCTGTCTATGTGTTGTCAGTGAGCAGCTTTAAGGCTCCTGCTCCTCTCTCTTTTTATGGAGAAAGATAACTGGACTTTGGGTGCATTTGGATGTGGGGAATCTGGCGCTAGTTTTCCTGATTGTAACGCTAGGACTTATGTCCTATTTTCTGACGTCCCTTTCACACTGCAGTACCTGTTATGCTATGGAAGTGGGGTTTTTTGACTGACGTGTTGCCCTATATTTTGTTCATACCAGTGGGTGTGGCTTGACACAGCAATAGATGTCATTGGGCAATGCTCGTGCCTGATTCTGTTTCCACATGAAAACAGCAGGAAATAACTGTATGCTGGTATACTGTTCCAAATTCCATCACTTTACTACCACAGTTTTCTAGGGTAAGGGGGCTGCACATTGATTTTTTTCCTGGAATCAAATAGCACAGAAATGAAGGTTAACATGCGCTATATTCTGTTAGTTTTTTGGGAGTGGCTTTTACATTGTGTGAAAGCTCAAATCTAATGTGGAAATTACCTGCTTGGGAAATGTCAGGGAAATGAAATAAATTGCTGCGTGAATGCAGTCTTGGACCAGACAGAGAACTGTGAAGTAGGACACACAGGATGTTAGGCTTGGCAGACATTTGGCCTGACTGTGCAGGGCTTTTCTTACTTTCTTTTGAGAAATCCATAGGTCAGAATAATTTGCCAGCGTACATTTGCATGGTCTGGTTATGTCAGTTGTCATCTGTCCATTTTCTCCCAAAAGGAAACATGGAGAGAACGCAAGGCATGGCGTGATGCTGTGAAAACAGCCTATTTTTCCTTCCCCAGCCTCTTTTTTAAAAAATGTTTTTTTTAATGGTTATTTTTAAAATGTGGGAACCAGGCATTTTGGTTCCCATGAGCCTTTTTTTAAAGGGCAAACGAAGAATCTAAATCCATTCTGTACCATGATGCAGAAATCTGTGGGTTTTATAGTTCTTTTCTACCTTACGTGCGCTCCGTTTCCATAGAGACTCTATAAATAGAATAAACTTTAAATCATGATGGCCCAAAGCAGCAATTCAATACAGTAGGATTTCCCCCCCTTTCTTTCTGGTAATCCTTTTCACAGGTGAAAATCAGTAAGACGTTCTGATTCTTAAAGTCTGTTGGCTGATGAGGAAAGCTTGAACCTCTTTGCCCTTCACCTGTGCAACTTTAGTGGCTAGTAAATTATTCCTAACTTTTAATGAGAAGAAAGGAGGCCTAATGATTTGGGTACTAGTGGGAGTTGAGTGACTTGAGGCTAGTTTGCAGAAAACTACACATTAAATGTTCTTCACTTTTGATTAAACCGTGGGGTGCTGATGTGAGGCTTCCAGGAACCATGAGATCAAGTTGATGTTTGGGAAATGAATGTTTCTGCCCCTTCTCTGATACTTCAGTGGAGCTTAAAATAGGGTTCAGGCATAGAGAATGCAAAAAACATGGAAGGTTCAAGGTTCTTGTGTTGGTATGCAAAGGGCTGAAAAACGAGTCCAGGCTCTTAAGCACTTCCTGAGCCCTTATTTCCCAGCAGAATTCTTGAGATCATCCAGAGGAGTGCTGTTAGTTGTGCCGTGTGTTCCAGAAGCCCAACTGGCCTCAAGTGGCTATCAGGCATGTAGTGTCACTAGTTCCCTGTTGTGGAATACAGTACTCCTCCTGCAGTCATTTGGCAGGCATTCTCACCTTTGGCTTTCAGGCATCTCTAGAAGACTTTTAAAAAAGCAGACAGGCCTATTCAGTTGTTTAAAATGTCTCTTGATTAGCCAGTCATTTTAATGATTGCCCTACTGATGTTTTGTATAAATGCTTTTATTAACAAATAGATAAGCCACCCCCCCAAAAAAAAAAAAATCCAAGGAGGGAGAGGCTCCTGAGAGAGGAAGTCCCTGGGTGGGACTGTGCAGAAAGAACTGACCCAGACTAAGTCCTTAACATGTCTAGTTAGGAGGACCACATAGCTGGTCATTAGAAAAGACCTCCGTCTGAGACTGTAGAGAGCTATTGCCAGTCAGAATAAGCATTACTAGGCAAGATGGACCAATAGTCTGATCTGCTATATGGTGGATAGCTTTGTGGCAAGATGAGTTTTGCATTCATAGGCAAACCAGAACACAGGTGGGCTGAAGATCCTTTGTGGTCTGGTTTGGATTTATTAGATATTTGTTCCCTACCACTTGCCCCATGTCGTGCCCCTGTTGTGACATGGAGCACACAAGCCTTGAAAAAGCAAGGTGACGTCCAGAGGAGCAATTTTTTTCAACAGTGCCTTGACATCTAAATCCACCCCCTTTTTGAAAGTTAGTAAAGGTAAAGGGACCCCTAACTGTTAAGTTCAGTTGCGGACGACTCTGGGGTCGCAGCGCTCATCTCGCTTTACTGGCCGAGGGAGCCAGCATACAGCTTCTGGGTCATGTGGCCAGCATGACTAAGCCGCTTATGTGAACCAGAGCTGTGCACAGAAATGCCGTTTACCTTCCTGCCGGAGTGGTACCTGTTTATCTACTTGCACTGTGACGTGCTTTCGAACTGCTAGGTTGGCAGGAGCAGGGACCGAGCAACAGGAGCTCACCCCGTCACGGGGATTCGAACCGCTGACCTTCTGATCAGCAAGCCCTAGGCTCTGTGGTTTAAAAGGCTTTGAAAGGGAAGGCCTCGGGCCTGCAGCCTGACATCTCTCCAAGAGTTTTTTTAACCAGTGCATAGGCTGCACTGAATGTGAGATCCTTGGAGGTGAATATGCTGCTCTTTTATTAGAATTGGGCCCAGTTGTTTCTGCTTCAGGGGCTTCGTTCTGTTTGCTTTGATGGAATGTGATGGAAGCTTGCACTTCTCATGCCAAGTTTCACCTGCATGGTGGCCCTGATCCCACAAGAAAGCCCTGGTCTCAGGTCAGCTGCTATTCTTGCACCAGCAGTGGACTTTTGAATTTTCAGCTGTTTTCCCAATACAAAATCATTAATTTAATTAGAAGAGAGTGCTGATGCAGACTCCTTGTCAGTGGGCTGCTTAGATCACTTTTCTAAATGCTCTTCAAACTGCAGCTCCTGTAGGGTCACCGTTTGTCATGTTTTTCAAAAGAACTCAGCATTGTTGGGCTTGTTACATATTAATGATTTCACATAACCAAGCTCAGTCTGGTTTATTAATAATGAAAGAGCATTACAGGTTAATCTTTCTGCAAGAAAAATAAAACAAGATAAGAAGTAATGTATGGCCAAATACCATGTTCTCCTGGGAGAGCAGAATGTACAGAATGTCCTTGTTGTCATCCTTCAGGAGATCTGATCCCATAATTAGAGATGCATACAAATGAAAATAGAAAATTTCCCACATAGTTTGTTTATGAAAAACATAATCTTTTAATTATGTTTGCATCCACTAACATTAGGTAAGTCCTTTCTTTTATGACCATGGACAACATGTAACATGGATTGGAAATACCTTTTATTTCATCCCCTAGGGATCCTTGTTCAATACAGTGGTACCCCGCAAGACGAACGCCTCGCAAGACGGAAAACCCGCTAGACAAAAGGGTTTTCCGTTTTGGAGGCGCTTCGCAAGACGAAGTTCCCTATGGGCTTCCTTCGCAAGACGAAAGCCCATAGGGAAATCTCCGGGACAGCGGGGAAGCGCCTCCGCTGTCGCCCGCCAGCATTTTAAAAAGCCCCGGGACAGCGGGGGACTTCTCCGCTGTCCGGGGCGATCTTAAAATGCTGGCGGGCGGGATCGAAGCCTCCGCTGTCGCCCGCCAGCATTTTAAAAAGCCCCGGGACAGCGGGGGACTTCTCCGCTGTCGGGGCAATCTTAAAATGCTGGCGGGCGGGATCGAAGCCTCCGCTGTCGCCCGCCAGCATTTTAAAAAGCCCCGGGACAGCGGGGGACTTCTCCGCTGTCGGGGCGATCTTAAAATGCTGGCGGGCGGGAGCGAAGCCTCCGCTGTCGCCCGCCAGCATTTTAAAAAGCCCCGGGACAGTGGGGAACTTCTCCGCTGTCGGGGCGATCTTAAAATGCTGGCGTGCGGGAGCGAAGCCTCCGCTGTCGCCCGCCAGCATTTTAAAAAGCCCCGAGACAGCGGGGAACTTCTCCGCTGTCGGGGCGATCTTAAAATGCTGGCGTGCGGGAGCGAAGCCTCCGCTGTCGCCCAGCAGCATTTTAAAAAGCCCCGGGACAGCGGGGAACTTCTCCGCTGTCGGGGCGATCTTAAAATGCTGGCGTGCGGGAGCGAAGCCTCCGCTGTCGCCCAGCAGCATTTTAAAAAGCCCCGGGACAGCGGGGAACTTCTCCGCTGTCGGGGCGATCTTAAAATGCTGGCGGGCGGGAGCGAAGCCTCCGCTGTCGCCCGCCAGCATTTTAAAAAGCCCCGGGACAGCGGGGAACTTCTCCGCTGTCGGGGCGATCTTAAAATGCTGGCGGGCGGGAGCAAAGCCTCTGCTGTCGCCCGCCAGCATTTTAAAAAGCCCCGGGACAGCGGGGGACTTCTCCGCTGTCGGGGCGATCTTAAAATGCTGGCGGGCGGGATCGAAGCCTCCGCTGTCGCCCGCCAGCATTTTAAAAAGCCCCGGGACAGCGGGGGACTTCTCCGCTGTCGGGGCGATCTTAAAATGCTGGCGGGCGGGAGCGAAGCCTCCGCTGTCGCCCGCCAGCATTTTAAAAAGCCCCGGGACAGCGGGGGACTTCTCCGCTGTCCGGGGCGATCTTAAAATGCTGGCGGGCGGGAGCGAAGCCTCCGCTGTCGCCCGCCAGCATTTTAAAAAGCCCCGGGACAGCGGGGGACTTCTCCGCTGTTCCGGGGCAATTTAAAAGCCCCGGACCATGCCCCGATGCCGGGCGGCGGACGGGAATGCCTCCCCCCACCGCCCGCCATCGGGACCATGCCCTGATGCCGGTGGACGGGCGGGAATGCCTCCCCCCGCCGCCCGCCATCGGGACCATGCCCCGATGCCGGGGGCGGGGCCGCGAAGCCTGGGCGCGCTGATCTCAGCGCGCCCAGGCTTCGGCATGCCGGCAACTTTCCGCAAGCTGCGGCAGCGCTGCCGCTGCTTGCGGAGAGGTCCGCGAACCCTGGGCGGACATCTTTTGAAGGCAGGGGGGGAGCAAAGACTTTTGCCCCCCACCAGCCTTCAGAAGAGGTCCTGGACCTCTTCTGAAGGCCAGCGGGGGGCAAAAGTCTTTGCTCCCCCCTGCCTGCCTTCCCGGGAGAGCGGAGAAACGCAGCACGTTTCTCCGCTGTCCCGGAGGGCTTTTGAATGCAGGCGGGGGGAGCAAAGACTTTCGGCCCCCCCAGCCTTCAGAAGAGGTCGGGGGACAGACTGTCCCCGGACCTGGTCTGAAGGCGGTTTCCCTAGGAACGCATTAATTGATTTTCAATGCATTCCTATGGGAAACCGTGCATCGCAAGACGAAAAACTCGCAAGACGAAGAGACTTGCGGAACGAATTAATTTCGTCTTGCGAGGCACCACTGTACATAGGAAAAACTTTTATCTACATTCCATGCATAACCAAACCATGCCCCATAAGCACCACAGACTAATGAATGGGTTCGAAGCAGCCCAGGTTCTGGGAGTTGCAGGCTGGGAGCAGGCTCCACCACACACTTCTCTTCCACAGATCCACTTATTTACCATATGGATTAAACACGCACAGATATGGGATGATGTGGTGGGAAATTCGTCCTCTGCTCCAAAAATAGCAACAAGCTCATTTGAAATGGCAACTGACACAAGTTGCCACCCAGCGGTCTTTCTAGGGGACAATCTGTTGTTTAATTGCTTTGATATGTTGCAAGATATGGCAGGATCAACACTTTCCTGCTCCTGACTTCCAGCTTCCTTGGAAAGTTTATGTGGCTCTTTCATTCCAGCTTGAAGCAATGTCCCAAAAGGAAGTTTGTTCTCCTTATAAGCAAACTTTTATACACACACACACATATATACATACATATATATATATATATATATATATGTGTGTGTGTGTGTGTGTGTGTGTATACACACCCACCCATATATATATATATATATATATATATATATATATATATAAATTTTTTGCTGCATAGGCGATAAATGCCTTGGACTTTTGTAGCCTAGATTTTAATACAGTACAGTGGTACCTCGGGATGTAAACGTGATCCTTTCCGGAGCCCTGTTCGCATCCCGAAGCGAACGTAATCCGTGTCCGCGCATCTGCAGGTCACATTTCGGCGCTTCGGCGTATGCGCGTGACGTCATTTTGACGGTCTGCGTGTGCGCGCACGGCGAAACCCGGAAGTAACGCGCTCCATTACTTCCGGGTCACCGTGGAGCGCAACTCGAATTTGCCTAACCAGAAGCGTATTCATCCCGAGGTATGACTGTAATAGCCAAATCTGATTCTCTCAAGATGTTGTTAGGCCACAAATCCCATCAGCCTCAGCCAGCAAGGCCGATGGTCAGGGATGATGGGAGTTGCAGTCCAACAACATCTGCAGGGCACCACATTGGCTATCCAGGGTGTAAGACCAGCATTTTGCCCCTTGTTCTGGCATTCTTTCCTGTCTCATATTACTTGGATTGTGGAGGAAACCCGAGTGGGCCACAGCCAAGACTTTTAGCTACTAAAGCCGCATAAACTCTGAAGAAAGGAAAATCTCCTATTCCGTTTTCAATGATGATTTAATGAAGGAAGCTTTGGCCACCTCATGAGAAGAGAAGACTCCCTGGAGAAGACACTGATGCTGGGAAAGATGGAGGGCACAAGGAGAAGGGCGCGACAGAGGACGAGATGGTTGGATAGTGTTTTCGAGGTTACCAGCATGAGTTTGACCAAACTGCGGGAAGTAGTGGAGGACAGAGGTGCCTGGCGTGTTCTGGTCCATGGGGTCACGAAGAGTCGGACACGACTAAACGACTAAACAACAACAACAATGGTTTGCTTTTGCATTTATACATGAAATTTGGTTACATTGCCTGTAGCTTCTATAAGATGCATCTGGTTAGGCTTGACTTGAGTAACTGTAACCATAGTTTGCCTTGTGGTTTGGCAAAAGCAGCAGAGCATCCAGCTCTCTTCTAGACTTTCTTCTCTGTCTCCCTCAGTCTAGTGAAGCTGTGACTTTGGCAAAAGCTTGTGCCGCCTCACGGGACTCCTTAAAAAGAGAGTTTGCAGGACAAAGGGGCAGGAGTTAATATCTATAGCTGGCAGGTTCAGTTGGGAGGGAGTATATCTTGTTAAAGCATATTTAAAAGGCCAGGAAGAAAAGCACCTGCTATGCAGAATGCTTTTGCAAATTGAAGAGTTGTCAGCAAAAAGTGTGGAAGCGACCATAGGACACCTGCCACACCAGTCACGGTTAGGGTGCAGGTCAGGGGCAAAGAACCTGTGGCCCTCCAGATGATGCTGTATTCCCATTAGCCCCTGCTAGGATGGCCAGTGTTCGGGGATAGTGGGAGCTGTAGCCCAGCAACATTTGGAGGGCCGCAAAACTTCTCCACCTCTGCTGCAGATCTTAATGCAATATAGTGATCACCTTTAAAACATCCAGTTGTGACAATGGATAGGGCGTACTATGCCAGGCTTTGATTGTTGCATAGGAATGATGAATAATCCTGATGTTTAGCACCCTTTCCACCCCTTAAGAAATATGTCTCGGGGAGGGGGGGCACACACACAACATTATCACAATTGTCACTGTGCTATTAAATGGTATCAATGTGATCTCTCAGCCTTCCAGTCGCTAGATATTGTACAACCATCATAATGCTTACCCTACATTGCTCACATCCATTGCCTCCTGCCCTGGCAAAAGTGCTCTGACAATGGTTCTTGCTGGATGCTAGCTGACGTGGGATCTTTTGGGAGGCATGGGGGAGCAGTAAGTGTGTATAAGTGTGTACTGGTGGTGCATTGTGACAAATGGTGGTGGTGGTGGAACCCTAGGGGTTAATCAATGCTGAGAGTGCTGGATCCCTAGGTTCATGGTCATGAAATGCAAAATATTGTACTCCAGATTGTTATGTGTGGGTGAGCCTGGACTTCAAAAACGCTACACCAGTTCGTAACAACAGAAGATGCAGCTGCAGGATTGTGGCAATATTGCGAGCTAATTTTTCCATCTGTGTTCTGTGCCGTCTGTGTTATGTAAGAGAAGCCCTGTGTAGCCCCTGTGCTCCCAATGCTTTTGTCTCTCTTCTCCATGCAGAAGATACAACAGCTGTCTGAGGGATCTATGTTTGGCCATGGCCTTAAGCATCTTTTCCATAGCCGCAGACGGTCCCGGGAACGGGAGCACCATAACTCCCAGGAGTCATCACAGCAGCAGCAGCACCAGCAGCACCATGGCATGTCTGACCACGACTCCCCAGACGAAAAAGAACGTTCCCCTGAGATGCACCGTGTCTCCTATGCCATGTCTCTCCACGATCTTCCGGCTCGGCCCACTGCCTTCAACAGGGTGTTGCAGCAGATCCGCTCCCGTCCTTCCATCAAGAGGGGAACCAGCTTGCACAGCGGCAGTCGGCGAGCCAAGAGTGGCTCCCTGGAACCCCAGAAAATCAGCCCGCACCTTGTCCGCAAGGCCCCCCAAGATAGCAGCCTGACAGCAATACTGCACCAACACCAAGGCCGGCCAAGATCTTCATCCACCACTGACACCGCTCTCCTTATGGCCGAGGGTGGGACCGTATACCTCCTGGCAGAAGAGTCTGACTGCCTCGCTGACAAGGTAAGACTGAAGGTCCAGAAGTATGAGGTGTCCAGTAACTGGGAAACCCATTTCACTTCATAGTATTCTATGTTCCTGTTGCCCGCCTCTTTGATAGGGAATTCAAGGCCCTGGAATCCAGTGAGTTTCAACATCTGTCTTTATCTAACAAGGTTTATCTAACTTGGCAGGGTTGCTTGGTGCCACCTGTGGGGTTTGTGAGAAGCACATAGGAATGGGTGAATCTGTCAATTTCAGGTTCTTTGGGTTTTCATTTTTCTAATTTTTAGTTCACACTTCCACATCAGTTTGTGATATTTTTTTTTTGTCTTCATGAAAATTCAGCAGCATTTTAGTGTGAATTTCTCCAAACATACACATTTGTGTGTGTGCAGTTTTGCCTAATATACCCATTTTTGCTGGGCAATTTTACCTCATAGAATGCATTTTGTATATGTTTCTTGGCTGGAGGGCTGCATGACATACTTTGGAGAACTGCTAATTTTGATGGATGGCAGTGTTTTGGTTTTCATGTTGTTTCAGCAAGTGCAAATTACATAGGTCCAGCTTTAAATGAAAACTAAATAAAATTTATCACCAGAAGCTCCTCCATGCTAAAGAGAGATGCAGCATCCATCAGATGCACCTAAAATAAATCGGGTGGAATTCATATCAAAAGGCTAAACCTTAGTTAGCTGAGCTTGGCCAGCATTGCTACAAATTAGCCTTCTGAAATTATTATGGTATTGCCAATTATCTCCATATGTCTGCTTGCCTGTCCTTTCATTAACAGAGTGTGAAAAGTTCTGTCATTCCCTAGATTAGGGTGGGCAGAGTTCAGGGCTGTAGGATGAGCTTTGTTTTTTAGCCAAACCCCACAATTTACTAGTCAGAACCAGCTGCAAAAGACATAGTTGGAATTCTATGCCTCTGAGCGCCTCCTGAGACTAGGAATTTATTTTTGGTACCAGATCTGAATTGAGCTCACAGTCCTTTAGGGCAAAATCCACTTTTGCTTATTAGCGGATTTTCATTGCAGCCGCCCAATTTAGGTAGGAAAAGTTGATTTGTTGTTAAACAGTTGGGAGTCATAAATGTTTTTTCTCAATCTACTACAAATCACCTAGAAAACTACCAGTAGATCCCAATCTACCTTCTGCCTGTGCCTACTGTAGATTATCTAAAAAAGACTGGATTCTAGTCTGCATAGCACTTCAGACCTCTCCCTGCAAAATTCACATTTATTGTGACCACAGAATTTTAGATTTCTATGTTGATTATTCAGTATTCCACTAAGACAGGGATGGGGACCATTTGGCCCTCCAGATGTTGTTGCATTCCATCTCCCATCAGCCCCAGTTGGCATGGTCAATGATCAGGGATGATGGGAGTTGTAGTCCAACAACAGTTGCAGACCCAAGTTTGAGAAACATTGAATTCTAGAGGGCCACAGATTCTCCATCCTGGCACCAAGGCTGCTATGACAGTGAGTCCCTGGATGCAGAGTCTTACCTTCATTGAATGAAAAAAGAACAGCTGAGAATGGTGAACAGTTGACTTGGATTCTGAGCCTAGGCAGTTGCCCTATATCTAGACTGCACCATTTAATGCTAATTCCTTGCACAAAGAAAAATAGCATATTAGGGAGAAGGGTAAACTAGAATCCTCCATGATACCTAGCTTTCTATGTGGAGGGCATTTAATGCATGGACATTCATTTATGTGAGTCTGTTTCTGTATTTCCACATAGATTGGGCTGGCTGTTATCAGGAAGGATGTAGCGATCACAGATTGCCCACTCTTGTAGCACATTGTGACTATGCTGTTAATGTCAGACATCAGGGCAACTGCTTAATCTATGGATGTGGACTTGCAGGCCTACAAAGGAACATTGCATGTCCTACATTGTTTCCTACTTGCTGGTTTTCATGTTGTCTATTTTTAGCATTATGCTTCCTTCCTTCCTTGCAGTAGGCTTGCTTTATGAATGACCTCACTAGTTGGCATCATGGTCAGTCATGCTGCCATTTGATGACCTAGAATGATATCCAGTAAGTCCATGAAATCTTTGTCATCTGCTGAAAGTGGATGATATCATTATAGCTGTGGGTTTTCAGAATCTGGTCATTTAATGAAAATTCAAGTCAAGACCAACTTGGAGTGGGAGCAACAACTTTAGCAGTTGTTCTACACCATGGGTAGGCAAACTAAGGCCTGGGGGCTGGATCCGGCCCAATCGCCTTCGAAATCTGGTCCGCGGATGGGAATCAGCGTGTTTTTACATGAGTAGAATGTGTGCTTTTATTTAAAATGCATCTCTGGGTTATTTGTGGGACATAGGAATTTGTTCATTTCCCCCCTCCAAAATATAGTATGGCCCCCACAAGGTCTGAGGGACATTGGTCCGGTCCCCTGCTGAAAATGTTTGCTGACCCCTGTACAAACATACACACACACACACACACACACAGAGAGAGAGAGAGAGATCTCAAAAGTTTTCTGCCTGGCCTTGACAGCTGTTGTTGCAGGTAGTGCCTGATTCTGATTCTTTCAGCAGGTTTTTTTGTGATTGCTGCAAACTCACAAATTCAGGAAGCTTTGGTCTTGCTCTGGATCATCTTCATTTTGCCTTAGTGATGATTTCATGTAGTTAAAACTGATTGGCTGAATAATGCTACCGCATCATCCCTCTCATTATGTGATCCCTGATTGGCTGTGATTGCCCATATGACTTTTTTGATAACTATGAAGCAGTAGCAGAAACAATGGAAGGCACAGGATTTTAAAAAACTGAATATTTGAACCATTTGCAGGGTTTTTTCTGTCTCTGTGAAAGCAGTTTCCAAGCCAGTAATCACGAAACATTTGGCACTGCTCTAATTAACTTCCCCCTTTATATAGATGTTGACAACATTACCACTACCACTGAACACTATGATTAAAATAAAGTAAAAATATTTAAAATATGCAATTACAGAATTAACTGAATTAACAGTGTATAGCGTCAGCCCATTGTGACATGTAACCTGGTACCAAAAGACAAACCCCCTAAAAAAGAGTGCACCAGAAAGCCCTAGATCTTTCTTGTCCCATTCTTGTCCCATTTTATGTGCATAAGACGAAGACTCCAATTTTTTTCTGCAGGTTCAGGAACAGAAATCTCAAAATGTTTACCATTTCTAACAGTAGCAAAATTATCTCCTGTCCTTATCTTCCTGCCTAAGAATCACAGTATTAAATAATGTCGCACATGACCTTACTGAGAATCTGGTTAGACAAGGTCTTGCTCTGGGGCTTAGAGCTTGGAGCTGAGCTCTTGTCATGGAGTTAGTTGAGAACTTCCAATGGGACAAGGATTCCAATGGGACAAGCTTAACCACCAGGCCCATGCACAGCTTGCCTGAGATCCAGAGTTGGAATAGAATAAAGTCATAAACTCAAACAAAAAGGTACCCAGTCCCTGGCAGGGCCCCCCAATCAGCTTGGCCCTCCAAGTCCCAGGGCAAGTGTACCTGGCTGAGCCCCCCTCTCACTTCTGCATGGGCTCGACAGCCATAAAGCCAAGCTATCCTGAGCATCTTTGCAAAGTTTCTCTTTTGGCCAGAACAACACTGAGAGATATGAAACAGCAATTACCCATACCTGTGAGCTGAATTTTAATGCTGCGTAAGCAGCCCATCTTTACTGAGCAAACGTGTTGTTTTGGGTGCCTGGAAGATGCCTGGGCACGTCTCTGGGTGAAATGAAGGTGGCGGATGTGACTGTGAATATTTTCAGTGAGGGGATTTGGGGGAGTTTGTGAGGAGCTTTGCAAATCCTAAGTAAGGGCTTTTGCAGCTGCTAAGACCTTTCCGCTAGGAGAACAATAAATTGCCTGGTTCCTTTGGGGTCAGCGGGATCAGGCTAATTCCATACTGAAGTCTTGGTATTTTCTTGTCGCTCTGTACATGCACTGTTTGTTGCTCTGTAGACAATATTTCCTATCAAGCAACTGCAAGTAGTAATCAAAGTGGAGGTCATGGATACAGCTGCTTCTCATAAGACAGGATCTTGAACATTGCTTGGAAGATCATGCAAGCATTGCCCCTTGCACATTTGCCAGATGGAAATGTACATTGAAGGGGGGCTGGGATAGTGTTGGGTGAATTCCAATCCCTCACATTATTTTTAGACCATTCTGAAGTCTGGGTCCTGTTGCTGTACCTGTGACATATGAGAACTCTGCTGTTGAGACTTGGCTTCTTTTTTAAAATGATGGCAGTATCAAGAGTGCCTCACCCCCAAACACTCCTCTGGCATCCCAAATCCCCTTCTGCTGCTCTCTCTGATTTATAGTGTATAAATTTATTGTGTGTATGTGTGGGTGTCTGTACACATTAGTGTATGGTGGGGTAACTGGCTGCTGCTTATATGCTTACCTGACATACGCTTAGACCTTTATTGTTGTTTTGATCATATGTACATAGTTACAGCACCTGCACTGTGCAAAAGAGGTACAGTCACATGTGTACTGATGCGTGCGCATGCACAAATGCACACACACACAATCAAATGAGAGACAATATTTCATAGGTGGCAGGGGAACTACCTTTTCATAAATAGGCCAAAAAGTAGATGCCTTGGGTGAGAGCATTGGACCACACAGCCATCAGTACTTCATTGTGACTTGTTAGTAAGGGCAGTGGGTGGAATACTCAGGGGTTTTCTTTTTCAGCCTGCCAAAGGTATTGGATCATTGGAACAAAGTTAATGCCAAGTGGTACAGTTTTAAGGTTTCTTTTTTTAAAAAATTGATTTTGGCCAGCAAGCTAGCCAGCTTGCAGGCAGCTACCATTTACCTTCTCCATTTGGCAGCTCCCTTCTGCCTTCTGCCTTTGACTATGAGTGCTGTCATTTCAAAATGATAAGGGGCTCCTCTGGATGTTTCTCTTACCAGCTATAGGATCCCAGGTTTTAAGTCCCCCTTCTCTGAAGACAACATCCTCCAAATCGTTTAGCAGAGGTATCCTGATACCTTTTCCCCGCCCCTCTTTGGGCTGCCAGAGAACATATCCCTTCTCAGTGTCAGAAATAGAACCGATAAAGTCTTGGTCCTCAATTCTCTCTTGCTTTGTATCTTACAAAACCAACAGCTGTGTCTCCCTGTAGACTGAGAGAGTGAGTATCGGGACTGGAGAGCTGCAGGCTCCTGCCAAAATGAATCTGAGCTTGGAATGACATCAAGGGTGCCAGCTTGCTTATTTGCCTGGGAGGGTTAGAGATAAGTGAGAGCTGCAATTTTAGCTGATTGCTTTAAAGATGGAAAGCCAGTTGCCTGGCAGAGAGAAACACACACACCAGGATTATTACTGTTGTTGCTGCCGCTGCCGCTGATTGCTATTGATGCATTAGGCAGGCATTCCAGACAGGCTCAGAGACTTAATGTGTGATGCTCCTGTGTTCCAGTAGTGTCTTGTCATGGTTACAGTGCTTTGTACAGGCTTATAGGCACATGGGTGCTTTTTAATGACCTATGCAGGGATACTCCCTTCCCCTCAATGACTTATGGTCTATCCTCTATGCAGAGCAATTGTGGAAGTATTTGGTACTTGCTAGGTTGACTGACTGATTGATTACATTTATATCCCACCTTTTCTCCAAGGAGCTCAAGGTGGCATATATAGTTCTCATTTTAACCTTACAACAGTCCTGTGAGGTAGGTAAGGCTGAGAGGCAGTGACTGGCCCCAGTGTAATAAAAATGTACCACTGAGCTATGGTCTTGGCCCTCTAAAACATGCCGTATTTTTCCCTCTATAAGATGCACCAGACCACAAGACGCACCTAGTTTTTGGAGGAGGAAAACAAGAAAAAAAATAATATTCTGAATCTCAGAAGCCAGAACAGCAAGAGGGATTGCTGCCCAGTGAAAGCAGCAATCCCTCTTGCTGTTCTGGCTTCTGTGATAGCTGCACAGCCTGCATTCGCTCCATAAGACGAAC
Source organism: Podarcis muralis (assembly GCF_964188315.1). Taxonomy (NCBI): domain Eukaryota; kingdom Metazoa; phylum Chordata; class Lepidosauria; order Squamata; family Lacertidae; genus Podarcis; species Podarcis muralis. Next base: position 60,965,021 of record NC_135659.1, read on the forward strand.
ACACATTTCCCCTTACTTTTTAGGAGGGAAAAAGTGAGTCTTATAGAGCAAAAAATACAGTAGTCCCATCATTTCTGCATGTTGAGATTCCCGGCTGCATTGAGCTGCACTGAGCCAAAGTTATTCAGTACTGAACTTAGCCAAGGGAGCTAGTTAGACAAGGAAAGAGACCTTAAATTGCAAATGTCTCTTATTTGGAATTAATTGCACAATTGCTTTTGCATGTTGCTCAGAGAGAGACTGAAACTGAGCCATGCTGATTATTAATTTTTTGTCTACTTCATCTGTCTCAACCTCCCCCAGCCTGGTGCCCTCCAGATGTTTTGGACCACAACTCCCAGCCAGCACAGCCATGCTGTTGGGGGACTGCATCAGTAGACCAAAACATATGGGGGGCACCAAGTTGGGGAAGGCTGTTGTACATGATACAGTGATGTGGACCCCAAGTAGTGAGCCAGCACCTTTCCTTGTGACCTCTCTTTTTCCAGCAGCCACACAGGAATAGCCGACAGCTCTCTTCACATTCTCATCTTTCTACATGTGGTCATCATGTGAACCATCTGGAGGAATTTGATGATGTGCACTCGCTGCCGCAGTTGGACGGCTGCTCTTGAGCATCAGCTGAAGGGTGGAGTGATGCAAACTCTGCACCATAAGGTTATGACAGAGCAGCATTAAAGAGCCTGCTCCTAGCCAGCAGTGTCTTGCATCAGCCACTGACATTATGGCTGAAGCCTCTGAACCTCTGAATGCTGGGACTCGCAAGTGAGGAGAGAGCTCCCATAGGCATCTAGTTGGCTATTGTGAGAACAGAATGCTGGACTAGATGGAGCATCGGCCCCATCTAGCAGGTCCTTCTTACGTCTTACCTTTCCCATGCCTGAGATCTTTTCTCTGAAGATGCTGAGGATCTGAATTGGGGCTTTTCTTTTTATGCCTGCAAAGCTGAAAAGGCCATTGAACTGCAGCCCATCCTACTTTCATCAGGATGGGCTTTTTCTTGTAGCTTCAGCTGCAGATGCCAAATACTTCCAAACTTCTATCAGCCTGACCTTCTAGAAGCCTTGGCTTATTAGAATTGTTTAGACATGCTGGCTTTCATGTTTATCTGACCTGAGTCCAAGAGCTGAGGGCAAGCTAACAAAAGAGAATTGATAAAGCCAGTCGAGAAAGTAGTTGCTGTCAACTTAACAAGAGCAGTGGAAACTACCACAAGGGGCAGTATTTAACTTTTCCCCTGGATGAAAATAAGTTTTTCTCCAATAGTCTGAGAACAAATTGGTAGGCATCTGTGCACTCTCTCTCTCTCTCTCTGACACACTAAAGTGCTTTCTGGAACGGTAGCTATATTGGTCTGTTCTACTTAAAAACAAGCAACTCCTCCCAATCCCTGTGTATATTTATTTGACAATAACCCCATCAAACCCAGTTACAGATAGGTAGCCGTGTTGGTCTGCCATAGTCAAAACAAAAAAAATTCCTTCCAGTAGCACCTTAAAGACCAACTAAGTTAGTTCTTGGTATGAGCTTTCGTGTGCATGCACACTTCTTCAGATACACTGAAACAGAAGTTGCCAGATCCTTCTATATAGTGAGAAGGTGGGGAGGGGTATTACTCAGAAGGGTGGTGGGAATGGGTGATTGGCAGATAGCTGTGATGAGCCTGTTGACGACTCTTAATGACTGCAATAGGTCTTACAGGAAAAGGCAAGGGGTGAGAAGGTGAAAAATGGCTTTGTCATGTATAATGAGATAAGAATCCAATGTCTTTGTTCAGACCAGGTCTCTCCATGGTTTTAAGTTTGGTAATGAGTTGCAATTCAGCAGCTTCTCTTTCCAGTCTATTTCTGAAATTCCTTTGTAGTAAAACAGCTACTTTGAGATCTTGTATAGAATGTCCTGGGAGATTGAAGTGTTCTCCTACTGGTTTCTCTGTCTTGTGATTCTTGATGTCAGATTTATGTCCGTTTATTCTTTGGCGTAAGGTTTGGCCTGTTTGTCCAAAGCTTACTTCTGAGAGATCTGCATAGGATTGAGAATTCTAATCTGAGGTGAAGATTGAAGTCCAGCAGGTGGGGGAGTCTTTGTTCTAGATTAGTTCATCCAGAGCACTTTTGTCTCTGCTCATCATCAGATATGGCTCCATCAACTATTGGAACATGGCCCCCAATGGATTACTCTAGTGGGAATGTGGCCCTCAGCAGAAGGAAAGGTTGCCTAGTCCTAATATAAAGGATAAGGCAGGCTTTACATTTGAAAATAAAAATCCTGAATAGCAGTAAATTGTAAGAGAGATTTGGAGGTCTACAATTAAATTCTTGGGCAAGGTTCTTGGGCGGCTGGTTGTGAACCAGATTCAGGCGCTTTTGGAGGAAACTGATTCACTAGAACCATTTCATTTGGGGGTTCAGCCCAGTTTGGGGACAGAAACTGCTTTGGTTGCCCCGTTTGATTTACCTCTGTTGGGAGAGAAACAGAGGAAATGTGTCCCTCTTAATTCTTCTTGACCCCTCTGTGGCTTTCAGTACCACCTACCATGGTTAGGGATGGGTGGCATTGCTTGCAATACATCAAGGACCAGCTCTCCTCATATTAACTGACCCGGACCCTGTGATAATCATCTGAGGCCCTTCTTCATGTGCCTCTTCCATGAGAGGTCTGACGGCTGGCAACGTGAGAATGGCCCTTTCATGGAATGTTCTCCCCAAGGAGGCTCACCTGGCACCTTCATTACATATCTTTTTGCGTCTGGCATTTTAAATGTGTCTGTGGGGGGGTGGGTATTGGTTTGCTTTGCTCTTGCTTTTTTTATTATGTATTTTGTGTTTTCATTTTGTATTTTTATGTTGTGAACCGTCCTGTGATCTTCAGATGAAGGGCAGTATACAAATTTAATAAATAATAATAATAATAATAATAATAATAATAATAATAATAATAATTCCAGTGTATGTTGTTGTGAAGGCTCTTCATTTATAGTCTTGCTTGCAATAACATGTTTCTGGTTGTTTAAGCAGAAGTTTTGTTTTATATCGTCTGTGCTTGTATGGTTTTGTAATAACGTTTGGCTAGCACAGGGGTCTGCAACCTTTAAGACAAAAAGAGCCACTTGGACCCGTTTCCGAAGAAAAAACAACAACTGGGAGCCGCAAAACCATTGCGACATTTAAAACAAATATATCTCTGGAGCCGCGATCTGACAACGGGCGGGAAGGTGATGTCGGGACGGTGCGTGACTAACGCACGCACCGCCCCCATGCGACGTCACAGCCAGTACAGCGCCCGCCACAGTGAGGAGTGTCGGGGCGCACAATGCGCCTCCTCCCCTCGCTAGTATCTGCCCCGGAGCCGCAGCAAAGATGTAAAAGAGCCACATGCGGCTCCAGAGCCGCGGGTTGCAGACCCCTGGGCTAGCACAATAAACTTATTGAACTTGAAAATAAATAAATAAATACAAATAAATAAATGAGATAATACACTTCAAACAAACAAACTTCATTAGGAAGGCTGCCAGTATGCAGCTTCCATACAGTCATCTAAGGCAACCTCCAGAGAATATGTTACAGGAATCTAAGGGTCACTTCATATATTACATCTTTAGGTGCGCACCTGTTGTTGTCGTGTGAATGGGATGTCCATATTTGTAGTTGGGTGTACCATGTTTTTAGACACTGGTCAGGGAGATATAGCTGTCTATAGGTCTCTGCTGACTGTGAGCTCAGGGTTGTTTCTGCAATAAATGGGGGAGGGGGTCCTAAGCCTGAATCTGACAAGATTCAAACAAGCAACTTTCCCATCTGTATAAGCATCTGTTTAGCCACATTCACATGTTTGTAAGCTGCAATGCAGAGCAGCTTCCAAAGTCTTGTAAAAACACATTTAACAAACGAAACTCTGCAGGCAATCAGGCTGTGAGGCTCTGCAACAAGCAGCCGTTTCCCCCAGTTATGTTAGCTCTAGCAACTCTAAGGCTCTTATACACCAAGCTGTCCTGTGGTGGCCGCTCTGCACCCTCTGTGGCCTTGGCAAAGTTATCCCCAACCAAACATTAAAAGCTCACGGAAACCATTTGATTAGTGGTAGAAGAGACAGGGCTCGCTTTATTTGGTCTCGATTTAATTTCATAATCGAAAACGAAATGTGGAAGCCACTGCAGATTTCAGTTTCAACATCTGAGGCTGACATTTGGGTCTGAAGCAGAAGGATATCCCAAACCACATATTGAATATTTATTTCTTTAAAAACAACTAACTGTTCAAAAACAGGATACTTTTAATGTTAGCCCAAGATTTATTTATTTTTAAAAAAGCTTTCTACAAATTGAAATTGAAAACATTTACCCCATACTTACATTAATTTCAGCAAAAGCCTATTTGGGCTCTGAAAAACAAGGGGGAAATAGCCTCTTGTCTCCCGTTCCAAAGGCTTTTATGCCTGCTGGGACTGAGGTGCCCTGTACGATGGGTACCACCAACAGAGCTTTTCTTGCTTGAAAGGAAACGAAAGGTCTCGGGTGACAGGCTCCTGTTCCACGCTGATACCATTCAGCAGCACAGCGACCTCCTGGCATCCTGATTTATAAATTCAGAAGAAAAGGATCCAGAGGAGAGAGACAGATGGATCATGACAACCCACAATTGCCCCTTGAGCGGCTGAAATGAATGTCTTTCTGCGTTACTCTAAAGAATGAAATGTGATCTTGATCCTTTTGTTGCGTGATGAGGAGGCAATGGAAAAGCGGCATCGGCATTTTTCTTCTCTTATTTCAATTGCCGTTTGGCACGTAGCAACAGCAGACACGCACGAGCACATAATGCACCCAGCCATAAGGACCGAAGCAAAAGCCTAGTTGTTGTTGGCTTAAAAAACACCCACCCACGAACCATCCATCTAGCTGTTATTGTGCCTGTGGCAACGGCCCTTTCTTTTTTTTTTTAAGGAAAAGGTCCTGAATTTTTCACCAAGTTGGAGATAGAATTTTGTACTCACAGAAATTGCAACGAAAGATCAGCAGGGAAGCTATATTGTTGTTTGTAGAATTTGATGGGAGATCCACACTGGGATTGGTTTGGGCTTCCTGTAGGGCATTGTTTATACTTTACCTTTGGGCAGCGTCATGTCTGCAAGTACATTTGATTATGTATTGCCACAGTAAATTTTTGCTGTTATAGTCAAGAATTTTAATTGGTAGTTGTTTCTTTCCTTTGCCCTGGTGCATTGTGAGGGCAGTAATGATGTTTTTCTTCAGGGGTTTCATTGCAGACTTGCCAGGTATCATTCTTAGGACACCCTGGTAATAGTTTCACCAATTTCGAGCTGCTAGGTTGGCAGAAGCTGGGGCAGAGCAATGGGAGCTCACCCCATTGCGTGAATTTGAACGACCTTTCAATGGGCAAGCCCAAGAGGCTCAGTGGTTTAGACCACATCCGTATCCCAGTGCAAATAGATAAATATGTACCACTGTGGCAGGAAGGTAAACGGCGTTTCTGTGTGCTCTGGTTTCCATCACTGTGTTCCGTTGTGCCAGAAATGGTTTAGTCATGCTGGCTACATGGTCTGGAAAGCTGTCTGTGGACAAACACTGGCTCCGTCAGCCAGAAAGCAAGATGAGTGTCACACCCCATGGTCACCTTTGACTGGACTTAACCATCCAGGGATCCTTTACCTTACCTTTTAGTTTCACCACTACATATTTTAATGGTTTGGAAGATAGTCCAAGCCCTAATTACACTGGGCTGGTGTGTGTGTTCGGATTAGATAGAAGGATTCGTCTACTCTTCTCAGCCAGCTTCCTACTGACTGCTGAGTAGGCATGTGGATAGTCCATGGTGGTATCTCTGCTGGCATGGGCAAGAAGAAAGCTCCCAAATGGGGCATTCCAAGTGTGAGGAGGAATAGGGTTGAGTCAGCCCTGGATTTGTTGGATCCCGAGTTGGTGTCACAGCTGTTGCACATCTGCATTGGGCAAAATTCTCCTGCCCCCACATTGCTTCAATTGCTGTGTATGTCAGGGCTGTGGTTGTACTTTGGTGGGTAGGTTGGATCTGACCTTGCTTTGGACAAAGTTACTTACCATATTTGGGGCCAATGAGGAATTTTCCCACCAAGTCTATTGACCCTACTGACCCTGGCGGGTTTCTCCTGCCTTGTAGCAATTGTCACAACTTTGGCAGAGAAGACATTGGGTAAAACCTAGTCATGGTCGGAGGGGAGGTTGTAAGCCCCTGCCTGCCCCTCCAAGGGAACGGGGCATCCCACTAAATGGATCCTGGAGGAAGTGCTTCTATCCAAATGCTCAAGTGGAGGCTAGACTCATAGCACTATTCGAGTCGTCAATCCTGGAGAGGTGGCTCCTATTTGGTGTATGCCGTAGGGCCTCCTCGATATTGGTTTGATCCCTTGGCTGATCATCTAGCAGGCAGGTTGGCTGATATTGGTTGACCCAGTGCGTATGCCACACCCATTGCACCTATAATCAATAAAGTTGTGGCCTAATTTGAACCCTATAATGTTGTTATGAGTGGTCTTTTGGGTTGCAGTGCCCTATTGGGCAGTGAGCTCATGGCACCTGGGCATGCAAAGTCCCACTGGGGCAGGGAGTAGGAGTCAGAATTGTGTCCTTTAACTATTAAACTGAATTGAGACAAACCTAACCATAGGGCAAGATTGAGAACTGCCATTTTTTGTTTTGTTTTTAAATCAGCTGAAATCAACATGTGTTAATTTTTTTCTTGTGGATTTGGGGGCATTGAACCAGGCTTATGAAACCACAATTTACCACACTGGGATTCAGTACAGTTTTCAAATACTACTCAGGGTATGGGTTAGGATTTGGATGTAATGCAGAAAATCATCATGATTTGGTTCAGTATTCCAAAATCCCATTTAAGAGTCAACTTGTTTTGTCTACAAAAAACTACTGCTCAGAACCGTTGCTTTCTTGCTATGGGCTTTTGACAAGGTTCCACCATGGCTCTCATGCTCTTCAATATCTACATGAAACCACATAGTGAGGTCATTTGGAGTTCTGAAATGAAGTGTTAACCAAAAGGCTGACAACACCATGCTCAACTTCTCCTTTTCACGTGAGTGAGGCAGAGGAAGTGCTGGGTTGGAATACAGGACCGCAGATGAGAAGCTGCTGCTCATTTGTGACAAGGCAGAAATGCTTTTGGTTAGTGGCTTGTCAGACATAGATCTGGTGCTCACCCTGTTTTGGGTAGGGTTGCCTTTTCCCCAAATAATCGTGCTTGCTGTCTAAAGGATTGATTCTTTTTTTCCAACGGATGTCCAAATGGCTTCTGTTACATGAAGTGTTTTTCACCAAGTGGTGTCCTAGCTGTGACCTCTCCTGACCACAGTTCGTCACAGTTTGGTAATTTCCAGAGTAGATGACTATAATGTGTAGTACATGCACATTACATCTTGGAGACTACAGTTAGTACAAAATACACAACTGCTAGACTCTGAACTGGGAGTGGCTCAAGGGAAATTGCCTTGCTATTTTTTAAAAAACACATGCACAGTCTATTTCTGAGCTCAATTCAAAGTGCCAATGCTTACTTTTTAGAGCCCTTACTTTTTAAAGTTGAAGGACCACCTTTCCCCACACAAACATGCCCCTTTACTTAGGTCATTGTTGGGGCGCCTTCTGTGGGTGTCCTAACCTAGTCAGACAGAAAGAGGGCCTTCTCGGCTGTGGCACCTAGTGATGTTAAATTCTCGAGAATAATCTTTTGGAGAATATTCTCGATTAATGAGAACTTAGAGAATTTTCATTTAAAATAGGAGAATATTCATTTTAATGCATTGAAAATGATATAATTAGTTAATATACATGTTTATTCATGGGTAAACATGTTCAGATGGCAACCAAAAACTGTACAGATACTTTTATTCAATGGGGCAACGCAGTGAATTCATATTTTTTGTTTTTTTGCACCAAACTTGAAATTGAAAATTCAACGTTTGTGGAGAATATTCTCCGGAGAATTTTCTAGTAGAGAATATTCTCACCTCACATCACTAGTGGCACCCCATTTTCAGAATGTGTCTCCCCCTCTCTGGCCTTTTGAAACGGTTTTATTTTGCTGTTTGATTGCTTTTGCTGTTCCAATGACTTTCATTTCTTATTTTGATTAGCTGTATTTTTCTATTTGTCAACTGATAGCTGCCCTGAAAGTAGAATCCCAAGGGGGGAGAACATATATTTTTTTCAAAATTTAAAAATAAACAAATTATCATTCAATCAATTTTTCTCTCTCTCTTTTTGGCAAATTTGGGAAAGCAATAAGAATTAATTGGCATTTATTTGATTTCTTACCTACACTTCACCACAAGTTTCCACAGTGGGTTACAGCCAGTGTTTTTTTCTTCTTCTGGGGGTACGCATACCCCTAAACATTTTGTGAATCTTTGTCCATTTACTGTATTTATTTCCCCCAATTTGAACTATAAAATGGCGATTTTCTTGAGTCAAAATGAGAGTACCCCTAAACATTTTTTTTAAAAGCACTGGTATCAGCAATTTAAATTGCCATATTAAAAACCATTTAAGACAAATCACTGTTACAAGAATAAAGTGGATGCCAAAATATATAAAGCTCAAGTGTCCAGGATAAAGAGGTGTGCCCTCAGCAAATAGCAGGAACTATGCAATGAAGGTGACAGACTCACCTCTGTGGGGAGGGAATTGCACAGCTTAATGGCTGCCACAGAGAATGTCCTTTCCTGCCCCCTTTGCTGATCTTAGCCCATGAGAGGGCTTTAGGAAAGGAGGCAGTCTTTCAGATATTTGAGGGGCTAAGTCCTTTATGGCTCTAAACACTGATGTGAGCACCTTGAATTGGGCCCGGAAACCAGCCAGCAACTAGATAAAAGATTAAAAATGGATTGTGTGAAGTGGCTTTAGCTGAGATTATAAAGTGGGCCCTCTTTATCTTCAGTGCAGAGTAGGATTGCCACCATTTTCATCGCTTAGGCCCTGTGTATCTTGAGTAGCTCTGCATCATAAGCAAAAATTTAGGGCATGTGTCCTTCTGACAAAACAGGACCTGTCCCAGAAAAAAAGCTGGCAAGTCCATGTTTTGATGGTTCTTTTTGTTCTGTTATGCACCTGTTAATAGAATAGTAGGATGTTTATAAACAGAGACTTACTCAAAAGGCTCTAGTATTAAAGACAGCATCTTGTTCTCCTACTTGTTAGCATGCATTCATGTTTTAGTTTTCTAATGTCCATCTAAAAGCTGAGACAAAACTGGTGCCCCATTAAATATATATATATGCTGTAGTTAACATGAGAGTTTAAAGGTCAGGGCTTGCTTGCCATTAGAGTGATTGTAATATTCCTGTATCACATACACTTATTTCCAGTTATTTAATCACTCTTCAGGGCCAAAGCAATGTATGGCGATAAATAAAATTGTAGAATTGCAGGTGGAATATGAAGTGCTGGGTGGATACAGTCAAGCAGACTAATGAAAGACACTGAATTAATCATGAAAATTCTCTTCCGGAAAGGCAATCATAAAAACACAAGTTTTCTTGAATACCAGAACTGAATGGGCCAAACTAATGCTAACTCGAATTCCACAAAAGAAGGGTGAAATGAATCCCCTAGAAAAGGAATATAGCAAAACAGAAGTCCTAACATGGAAAAAATTAATCTGAGTTCACTAAACATTTGTGCTTTAAATAGTGCTAGTTAATCTTAATTGAGTTTACGTGTGGTTTTAACAAGATTAATTTAGGTGCGTGCAGATAAGCCTTTGTCTAGTCAACAGGTTTGTACTGCCGCTCTTCATGATCTGCCAGAAACTGACGTGACACTAAAGGGTGCTTGGACCAATTATTGTTCCCTCCAAAGCCAGAGTCTAATTCCTCCCATTGTGACAGTGCCAAATTGTGTGCATTAACCAAAAGCGTTGGTAAGAAAGCTTAAATGAACACAACCACCGCACAATGAATAATTAAGCATGCCACAGGAAAGAAAGTTTAGGGTTTTGTTGCTGAGGGGCCTTCTTAGAGCAATGGAAAAACAACAACACCACCACAGTTTGTTCTGAAAAGACAGTAACTCTAACCTGTACTGTGTCATATATTTTTTCCATGTCCCGTGAAACAAAAGCCGCCTTCTTTGTTCAGTGATTCCTATTATGTATGTTTTTGTGTGTGCGCACACATGCATGGATGAATGGGCTCATGTGAGAACCACATGTGTGTACAAATGGAGGTTATGTCCTGACATCTCAGTGACTCTAGTGCCATTCCAACCCCAGCAGCAGTGTGGCCTAATTAATGCTGTAAAAACCATACATACATATGCATGCTCATGCATTCTTGCACATGTGCTTGTATATGCACACTATGTGTTTTAACAATACATCAAATGTCCAAACCTATGAACCAAAGAGCATTCTAAAACATACACACCCATGTACCGAATAACAGTTTGAATGGCTCTGATTAGTCTCTGGATGCCGTAAAGAAATGGCTGTGTTATTCCTCTACCCCTCCTCTGTGCTGCACTTGAAGGACTATGCTTCCTATTCTCTGTGCAGCATGCACTGATCTTGGCTGACCTAGCCACCCATGAAGAGGTTGCAACAGTAAAGGTATCTGACTCTACCTATTTCTCTTCCCTGAGAGGGATTTCTTACATGTGCCTCTTACGGCTTTCATCCACCTGCTGGCACTTAAACTTAAGCCTCCAGAACAAATGGCCTCTTAGGGACATGGGGCATAATTTCTAGGAGGGGTGTGCTTTTAGGGCGTGAAAGTCAAAGCTGTTCAAAAAACGTTGGGAGCTTGCATTTAGCACTAAGCGTGTATGTCTCGTGAAACAAGTTTGTTGCTTTCATGCAAGCCTATTAATAAACCGCACAATGCAGGAGGAGCACAAATCAGGAAGTGATCAAGGAAAATTATCAGGCATATATTAATCCAGTCACTGATGAAATTACCATGGGATTGCAGAGCTGGAGGGCAGCATGTTCTGGCCTCTGCTATTGGCCAAGTGCCCAAAGGCCAGGAGGGTGGAGGGGCCTGCTCCTCCTGCCCTGCCTCTCAGGAACCACATCGTGGCAAAGGGGAGACCAACTTTGGCCCCATCCATCAGCCACAAAAGGAGCAGCTGCAGCACGCTTGCTTCCCACCTCCTTGCTCCGGAACTGCAGAACCAAAGGGAAAAGTAAACCTTGGCCACATCCATCGGCCAAAGGAACACGAGTCATTAGCTGCTATTCAAGCAAGAACAGCGACAAGGTGAGATCAGCCCTGCCCAAAATGGATGTAAATGTGAATTGCTTAAGACTTTGTTTTGGCCTAAAAGGACTGATCTCCCTCCTCTACATTGTTCCTCCACTCCTTTTGTCTTTTTCTCTTGGCATCTCCCCCCTTTTTTCTGTATTGATGTGATCCACTTTCCAAGACAATAAGTCTCCCAAAAGCAGACTCAAAACATAATAAACAGATATCCCCTTAGCTCTAGCTCTTTTGCAAATGCAATCCAGTTTAATTATAACGGCTTCAACTCCAGGAACCTGGGTCTTGTCATGTTATGACAGCACCAAGTCTCCTTTGTTAGCAGCAAATGTTTGGAAAAGCACAGCCAACATGATCAAGGGGATGGATCATCTATAAGGAAAGACTGCAACATTTGGGGCATGTGTATTTAGAGAAAAGGTGAGTGAGAGGGGCCATGATAGAGAGGCATAAACTTATAGAAGGAGTGGAAGAAGTAGCTAGAGAAAAGTTTTTTCTCCCTCTCACATAATAGAATTTGGGGGAAATCCAAAGGAAGCAGAATGTTGGAAGATGCAAGACAGAGAATAAAAAGAACTTACGCAAACAATGCATAGCTAAATCCCAGAATTTGCTTCCACAAAAGGTAGTTGTGGCCATCAGCTTGGATGGTTGTAAAAGAGAACTAGACAAATTTATGGAGGACCAAGCTATCAATGACTTCTTTTCACAGTGACTATGCAGGGGTTCCGCTGGAGCTGGTAATGGGAGCTGTGGCTTTAGTATAGGCAAAGCATGTATGAGTCAAAGGAGGAATATTCCAATGGTGTCTTGTTTTCAAGCTCACAAACTGATCCAGAGAGCCTAGCTCTGGATAGTTTTGTTATGTTCAGAGACAAGGAGATTTCCTTTTGCTTTTTAAGGCAAGCAGGACAGAGCTATTCCATTTTGTCCTGTTTTGCTTGGGCAGAATGCCACAGCAGCTGCAGCAGTGATGGTCACTGCTATAAGATGGAATGGGACAGAGCAGTAGTTGTGTAGACCTATCCACAGAGTAGATGGAATCATATCATTTTGTTGGCCCATGTTTTGGGCTCATTGCATCCTGTTGCCTCAGAACTTTGAGCAGTAAAGGAGGAATCTTTATTTGCAACATGACCCATTGTGTTTTGGAAACATTTTTTAATAACTACAAGCTTTCCAGTGGGCACTGGGTAATAATAATAATATTTGATTTTCCACTTGTATACATGTGAAATTATTCTTTGACCATTCCTTGATCTTTACATGTTTCCTTGTGGTTGGCCTTCAGGGCCTTTGTTCATTTCTACCAGTTGTTATTACTGGTAGTGGATATGTGGTGGGTGGCTGACTCACATATTAGTTAATTTTTGAAATAATACTGTTAATAATAGTATGTATGTTGAAAACCCAAAGTATTGCTTGGCACTGTTGCTTTAACGACATTTTCCTTTCATGGATTCTAGTCTCCCTGTTCTCCCTGTGGGAATTTTTTGGAACCTTCCCAACACCTGTCCCAGTTGGGCTAAGTTCTGTGGTGGTTGAGACTGTAGCTAATTGAAGCCAAATTTGTGACAATCTGAAACCAGCTGCTGTCCATTTAATTAAATCTCTGGTGTCTGTTATCTGGACAATGGGAATAGCCAGTGCATTTTCTCAGCCTTGCAAGTAGGTCATGAGAAGCTTTGATCTTATGGCTGTGGACAGGCAGTGTCTTTTCCTGATTTGTAGCTTTTTGCAGTGTTACCAAAATAATAGCTACTGGCACAAAGGTGAATGTCGAGGAGACGCTGTCTGAGATTGTAGGCCTGCTGTGAGTGGAACCCGTATCACGTTAGAACTTCAAATCAGTCTAAAGTTGATAGCTTTTGGTTAGGAGAAATCCCCTACAATCAAGAACTCTTCAGTATAATTAAAATGGTTTGGTGCTTTCAGACAATTGAAAACCAGTGATGACACAGCATTTTTTAAAGCAACAACTTTGCTTGCTATACTTAAGAATACACACACACACACACACACACACACACACAACTTGACTTCATTTATTTTAAAGCCCTTCATAATTGTGCTGCTTTGGACCGAGTAAGTAAAATCACTTACCAGTCCAATAAAGGAAACTGGTGCTTCACGGTAGGATTATTTCCTTATGGCATTAATCATCTGCCTTGGCCTGCTTTCTGGAACCGATTCACTCACATTTTAATGAATGGTTCCAGTGCCTCATTATTACAGCCTTCATTCAGGTCAAGAGATCAGTAGAAGGGGCTCAAGCGAAGGGTCCATGGAGAATTTCCAGAAGGTGTGCTGGGACCTGTCAATGGGTCTGGGGACATTTCAGATGAGCTGCGAGGCTACCAACAATGGGTAAGGGGATCCAGATGATCCCCTTGCACTCATTAAAAGAAGGTGTGACAGGGTGTGTGTGCTGTGAAGCACTCCAGTTGGAGAACAGCCTTTACCAAAGGTGTTGTGGACTTTGAAGAAGTTTGAAGTCAGGACGAAAGGGAGAAACGTGCTAAGAAGAAGGCACGTTTGGCAAACCCTCACCATGGTCAACTCTTGCCTGGAAACCTATGTTCCCAGAACTGGTCTCCACAGTCACCTATGGACACACTTTAAGACCATGTTCATGGAAGACAATCTTACTTGGCTCTGAGTAATCACCAAATAAGAAGGGTAGGCCTGCCCCTGCTGCTGACACACATATGGCCATGCCTCTTCCTCACTTAGTATGCTTGAAAAAGTGTTGTGTACACTTATCGACATACACATGTAAAGCTCAACCATCAAGGGAGATCCTGAGTGACCCAGGATCTCCCCTTGGATGGTAGAGCCTCCACTTACATAGGGCATCTTCTTATTCTCATACATAGTAAATGCACAACTAGGAGGGTGTGTGGTTTCTGAGCAAGTCAATAGCTGGGCATGGAGGGGCAGGAGCAGCCTTATAGCCATGTGACACACACATTCCGGCATTCTTTGAGCACATGGGGTAGGGGTTTCTCAGTCCCCCTACCAACAGTGCAGCAGCAGGGGCTAATGGCTGAGAAAGTTCTGGCTTAAGGGACAGGACTGACAAGTGGGCTCTGAACAAATTCATAATTTAATTGGTGGACAGTGCTCAAAAAAACAGGAGCAGCAACAGGAGCAGCAAAACTCAGCCCCTTTATATTTTGTGATAGCTTCCTTAGCTACTCCTTTATTGAAGGGAAGGGGGAGCAGGGTATGATCTGGGTAAAATTAGGAGGAGGCAGGGTGTGTCTTGGGGGATTTATCAAGAATCGTCCTGCCTTTCTCCAACTTTACTTTCAAGACTTGATTGTCCCACATTGTTAAAGTTTGAGGACCTTCAAAATACACAGGCATAACAGAGCAGTATAAAGCTCCTGTCTAATTCTGTAGAGTGGCACATGAGAGACTTTGCCTAACTACTTACAGAAGGTATTTAGAGAAAAATCTAACAAAATCTTTATTTTAATTATTGAATTTATATACTGCCCTATACCCAAGATAAGGGGACGCGGGTGGCGCTGTGGGTAAAACCTCAGCACCTAGGACTTGCCGATCGTCAGGTCGGTGGTTCGAATCCCCGTGGCGGGGTGCGCTCCCGTTGCTTGGTCCCAGCGCCTGCCAACCTAGCAGTTCGAAAGCACCTCCGGGTGCAAGTAGATAAATAGGGACCGCTTACTAGCGGGAAGGTAAACGGCGTTCCGTGTGCTGCGCTGGCTCGCCAGATGCAGCTTGTCACGCTGGCCACATGACCCGGAAGTGTCTGCGGACAGCGCTGGCTCCCGGCCTATAGAGTGAGATGAGCGCACAACCCTAGAGTCTGGCAAGACTGGCCCGTACGGGCAGGGGTACCTTTACCTTTACCTTTACTACACCCAAGATATCTTAGGGCAGATCACAGAATAAAATATTGGTGGAGTAAGGACCTTGGTGGCAATAAATAGCACTTATGTGCAGCCTGTCTGAAAGTTAAAACATTATGGGAGAA
The DNA here is from genome assembly GCF_964188315.1 of Podarcis muralis. Classification (NCBI taxonomy): domain Eukaryota; kingdom Metazoa; phylum Chordata; class Lepidosauria; order Squamata; family Lacertidae; genus Podarcis; species Podarcis muralis. The sequence goes on from NC_135659.1 coordinate 60,980,283, forward strand.
TGTTTTTTAAAGTTGTGTCAGATGATGTAAGGATCTATTCTTCCAACATCTCCATGAGGAGCGAATGCGTGGAGAGGGGAGTTGTCCATGTGCTCAGTTGAATGTCGGCAAGGACTCCTTTTTAATTTAAGTGCATACACACAAATGGTGCTTCCAGATGGGGGCTTAATATTGTAACTGGTCAATGAGATGGCAAACAAGTTGTTAGCAACATTAAAAAACAAAAACAAACTTCTAGTCAATTTCTGCAAGAAAGGAAAAAATATAGATTAAACAGGCATTAAATTGAGGGGGACTGGCTAGGACTGATGGAAGTTGTAGCCCAAAGCATCTGAAGAGCACCAGGTGATGGTTTGTTTAAATGCATACCTTTAGTTAAGTTCTATGATGAAAAAAGAATCAGGTAGTCTATTTCTAGATAAATGGATTTATGATTTACTAACATTTTAGCTACAAACAGAATGTCAATCTATATCTTTTTGTCCTTTCTTTGTGAAGGTCTGTAGGGACTCGTATGTGCTGAATATTTGTAAAATAGTAAGAACACACCACACACTGGGATGCGGGTGGCGCTGTGGGTTAAAGCCTCAGCGCCTAGGACTTGCCGATCGAAAGGTCGGCGGTTCGAATCCCCACGGCGGGGTGCGCTCCCGTTGCTCGGTCCCAGCGCCTGCCAACCTAGCAGTTCGAAAGCACCCCCGGGTGCAAGTAGATAAATAGGGACCGCTTACTAGCGGGAAGGTAAACGGCGTTCCGTGTGCTGCGCTGGCTCGCCAGAGTAGCTTCGTCACGCTGGCCACGTGACCCGGAAGTGTCTGTGGACAGCGCTGGCCCCCGGACTATAGAGTGAGATGGGCGCACAACCCTAGAGTCTGTCAAGACTGGCCCGTATGGGCAGGGGTACCTTTACCTTTTACCTTTAAGAACACACCAGATAAAACACAGCGATAACAGAACCAAAAAGAAATTGGGAGTTCGTTGCATAATATCTTAAGCGTAAGAGCTAGATTATTTATCTCTTATATAATTGCTCTGCATCAGCAAGAGCTTTTCATTGCTATTGATACGTGCAATTAAGTCTCTGCTGTCTGCCATGTCAAACACAGTTTTGACTCACCATCTCCACTCCAAGGCCACTCTATCCCAAGGCGCCCCAGACAACTCCATTCTTTTGCTCCACTTCTGCTAATCCAGATCTCCCTCTGCTGGCAGCAAAATAAAATGATACAAAGTTAGAATTTCACAAAAATCATGCTGGGCAGGAGACATTCGGGAATCAGGTGATTGATTGGGCTGCTGAGTAAATCAACCCAGTATTTAATTATTTCAGGAACTGCTTCAAGGCATATTAATCTTTTTATGTCCCTTGGAATAACAGGGTGAGATTAAGAAATCCGGAAGCTCTCATTGTGGAATTTATTCCAGTGGATTTACAAACCTCTCAGATGGAATACTGTGGTACCTCGGGTTACATACGCTTCAGGTTACAAACCCCGCTAACCCAGAAATAGTACCTCAGGTTAAGAACTTTGCTTCAGGATGAGAACAGAAATCGTGCTCCGGCGGTGCGGCAGCAGCAGGAGGCCCCATTAGCTAAAGTGGTGCTTCAGGTTAAGAGCAGTTTCAGGTTAAGAACAGACCTCTGGAACGAGTTAAGTTCTTAACCCGAGGTACCACTGTATACACAGGAAAACACACTTAACTTCAGACTAGGATGACCAGGGGAAAGGAAAATAGAGTTTGTGTATTATTTCAGAAATTGTGTTACAGTGGTACCTCGGGTTAAGTACTTAATTCATTCCGGAGGTCTGTTCTTAACCTGAAATTGTTCTTAACCTGAAGCACCACTTTAGCTAATGGGGCCTCCCGCTGCCGCCGTGCCGCTGGCGCACAATTTCTGTTCTTATCCTGAAGCAAAGTTCTTAACCTGAAGCACTATTTCTGGGTTAGTGGAGTCTGTAACCTGAAGCGTATGTAACCTGAAGCGTGAAGCGTATGTAACCTGAGGTACCACTGTATTTAAGAAATTTGTGTGAGTTAGGCAGATTTGCCTTTAGATTCAAACCAAATTGAATCTTCCACCCTAAAATACTCCTATTAAAGTGTGTATATCATGGCAGCCTAATGTAACCACCACACAAGGCGTTTCCTATACAGTATAATGTTGCTGCAGCAAGAGCCTGATTTGGGGCTGAGGCCCTTAATGTGATAGTATGAATATATCAGTGGTGAAAGGGAGAGTGGGCACTGATCTCCAAGGCCCCCTTCCCCCACCATCCAGAATGCTCAAACCAGCCAGAAGAACAAACGAGTCTTGAGACGCCTTAAAACCTACAGTGGTACCTCGGTTTACGAACTTAATCCGTTCCAGAAGTCTGTTCTTAAACCGAAACCGTTCTTAAACCGAGGCGCGCTTTCCCTAATGAGGCCTCCTGCCGCCAGTGCCCTCCCACCATTTGGATTCCGTTCTTAGACCGAGGTAAAGTTCGCAAACTGGGACACTACTTCCAGGCTGCTTGGCGTGAAATTCACTGCCAGTGGTATAGCCCTTTCTCTTACCCCATTCAGAGCTTTGCAAGCTTATTCCTCCCCAGATAGGAAGTGTGAAAAGAGCTGCCAGTCCATATTTCCACTGAAACTTGGCAAAGTCTGGTAGCTTTTAGAGTTCCCTAGCCTGCAATCCTGCACATACATTTGAATATGTCTATTGCACAGAGTGAGACTTAGTTCTGAGTAAATATGGCGGGATTGTGTTGCATGTATAATATGACTGCCAGATCTTGCCATCTGACATGTTTGCTGCTAATTACTGCAGATTAAGCTTCCTGTTTCAATTTGAGTTCAAGGTGGGGTTAGTTGAGATGAGAGCTTCCATGACTGCTAGCATGACTGTTATTACCACGAGTACTGCTTATTTGGGGGAAATGCAGGGCCATACCTTTTAGCCAGCATAAGTAAGGAAAAGGCTTGTATCTGTATAGATGCATAGGAGAAAGGGACAGGTTTGATAGCAAGGTAGTGAGAATGAACAGGGTTAAGTAGTATTAGATAGACTCATAGAGTTGGAAAATACCCTGAGGATCATTCCGTCCACCCCTCTGCAATGCAGGAATATTCAGCTGTCCCATACGGGGATCGAACTTGCAAAAGTGCAGTGATGATCCAGAAAGTGGAGAAATATTGGGGGGGGGGGAGAGAGGAAAAAAGAGAGAGCGTGTAATAGAAGTATTTATTTATTGCATAAAAATTATATCATGGAATTAGAGAACTGAACAGTTGGAAGGGACCCCAAGGGTCATCTAGTCCAACCCCTGCAATGCAGGAATCTCAACTAAAGCATCCATGACAGGTGGCCATCCTACCTCTCCTTAAAAACCTCCACTGAAGGAGTGTCTACCACCTTCCGAGAGAGTCCGTTCCACTTGATTTTAAGAAAAGAAAAAGCTTGATTCTAAGGAAAAACGTCATCCCCAATTAGCTCTCTCTGTGTTGTTTATAACATATAAAAAACACAAGTAGCTGAGTTAATCCATAATTCCCGCCCCCCCAAAAAAACCACAGTAAGAACTTGAAAGCTTGTTCCCTATTTTGCAACATTTTAGTTGGTCTAAAAAAAGACATTAAATGCCCTACTATAATATATTTGTTGTTTGTTAGCCATGTATCTCCCCGTTATTTATTATAAATCATTTATGTTGTATGTTGGGGCAGAGACCGATCTTTTTTGCTTATGCAAAACACCTTGTGCGTTGATGACACTATATAAATACTAACATGGGTTATTATTTTCACAGCAACATTGATTTTATTTAAGAAACATTATGTCCAGCTTTTTTCAGCACAATAGTTTTCAGTGTAGATTTTCCACTGTATTGAAATCAACTACAATTTTATTATGGCATCTGCCATTTGAGATTTAGCGCACAATTAGTATTTAATTATTTAATTAGCATGGGTGTTTAATTAATCAGCATTAGTATTTAATTAAGGATACATTGCTATTACCACTTCCACAAATGATGTGCAAGCAGGATGTGGAGCATAGGATTAACCTGCAGCAGCTCAGATCATGAGTCTGTGAAATCAGGTATCTTGTATCTCAGAGTGCCTGATACCTACACTTGGACAATAAGGGTGAATTCACACAATCCTGTGTGAATGCATTTCTTCCTTTGAGCGTTCTTGCACATAGGGTGGGTTTCATGCTTGCACGATAATGCACACTGCCAAGGAGGAGGAGGAGGAGGAGGAGGAGCAGGAAGATGCGAGTTTCAGCATCAGCTGTCTTGCTGATGAGGCTGTTTTCTTTGTAGTGAGAGAAGGTAGCACAGCATTTCTGTCTGAAGCCAGCTGGTGATGCTGCAGCCTTGCAAGAAGGATTTGCATGGTGGTGGGGAATACAGATTTCCCATCCGCGCACCAAACCACTGCTGGGTGACTGAAGCATCTGCCTCGCCTGGAGAGGGTGATGGTGCTGTGCAGACCCCAGCAATGGAGGTAGGAGTGCTCCAAGGGGGGCATTTTCATTATCTCACTAATCTCCCCTTTGGTGACCTGCCAGACTTCCCTGGAAGAGAGTGAGACAGAAGGGGATTACCGAGACTGGAATCACCCATCTCGCTGAGCAGCCGCAGGGGGAGGTGGGAGGGATGGGAATGATTGGTGTTCCACCCGCAGGCCTTAATCCCCACTGGCTGTCGCTCAAGCAGGATGGTTTGCAGGCGCTGTCGGATTAAAGCAGAATGGAAGGGTTCTGTAGGGTTGAAGCCTTCCTGCATGGCTGAAGTAATATTTTACCTTCCAACCCTCCGCCTTGCCAAGAAGGGCTGCTGCACGCTGGGATCCCAAGCAGGATTTGTACATGGTGCCACAGGAGAGAGGGGCAGAAGGTCACCTGGGATTGTACCCCCTGCCTGACTCCACGAGATGGTTCATACCCAGGTGAGCGTTCAGTCTGGACATCCAACCCGGACTTCCTCCCCCAAGTTGGAGGCTTTGAAGTGCATTGTTCTACCTTTGGAATGTGAATGACGGGAGAGAGGGGAGGGGTGCCTGATAGGCAACAATGGAGCAGGCTGTTGAAAGGTGGAACAAAGAGGTAACTGATCGCTCTCAGTTTGAAATTCAATAGCATAAGGATACATTGGTTGAAATCCAGGGTCGGAGGCTTGTAGCATCAACAGTGGAAGACGCTTGTTGCAGCATTAATTTTTTTCGTTTTTAACAGAAACAATTCAGTGTGAATCCAATGTCACTTCTAAAGCACAATGCCCCCCCCAGCCGTGTTTGCCAGCAAATGCAGAGCTCTAGAGGTGGTGGGACAGTTGAAATGGAGGCAGATTGGCCTCTTGCTGTGATTTTTGCAACCCAGCGAGAGAGAGAGTGGGAAGTGTGTGTTTTGGGTATGTGCTGGGAGTGTAGGATGGTTGCACCTGTGATGAAGCAGGCTGACTGTACTCTCATGCGGGTGGAGGAGGCAGAGCAGCTGTGCTGATCTATTTACAGTATTTGCCTGGCTCCAGCGGGAGATCTGTGCCTTCATGTCCTAGATAAAAACCTTTCTTTTGCTCCTGCTCAAACAGATATGGCACACTGGAAACCTCCTAATGTAAAGTGCTCTGTGCTACAGCGTTCCAGGAACCTCTTGAATCCATTGATGAGAGTTTTACGGCGATTCTGATAAATAGGGCAATATCTGTACAAATATAATTGCTGTGCTGTGCCAGAACAAAGATCTCCCTAGCATAGCATTCTGTCCCCGACTAGAGCCACTCATATGGCCAAAGGAAGCTTGCAAGCAGGGCAAGTCTGCAGTAGCTATCCTTATTCTTTGTTCCTAGCATTGTGTAATTATCAGCAAACTGCCTCTGAATGTGGAGGCTCCATTGCTAGCTATTATGTCTTTCAGTCACTGATGTCCCTGTCCTCCATCTAATCTGATTATTGATTGCTGGTGGGTGGACAATGTATTTTTTTATTGCTTTGGGCTATTTTATAGTATCTTTGCATTTTTACAATGTAAGTCACTTTGAGACTCTCTTTTTTCATAGGAACATAGGAAGCAGTCTTATATTAAGTCAGACTTTTGGTCCATCTGTCCCAGTATTGTCTGCAATGAGTGGCAGTGGCTTCTCCAGAGTTTCAGACCAGAGTCTCTCCCAACCTTAACTGGAAATGACAGGGATTGAACCTGGGACCTTCTGCATGCAACTCAGATGCTCTACCTGAGCTGTGGCCCTTTCCCTTCTATAAAAAAGCAGTTAATAAATTGAATAAATCATCATCATAGTCAATCCACTTCACTAATGCTCATCTCAGCAATCTCGGTAAATGATTTCCACAGTATGATATGGTATGATGAGTAATGATAAATTAATTGTGATATTTCTCTCCCTCCCCGAATCCGAATTTAGACTAGTGACATTCTCTGTGTGGCCTGGGTACTGCAATAGCTTTGCTGGTTCTTTAAGTTTATTCCAGTTTCTTCTTTTAGTAGCAGAAGACATGCTGGGACTCATTAAATCAGAACTTGGCCAACATATTTCTAAAACAAACATGTGCACACAAATCACTGTGTAATTAGGATTTGGGGGGTACAGTCTCCCCAACAAATCCAAACACTTTTTTAGTTTCATCTTTGGCTGTTGTAGCCATGTTGATCAGACAAACACAGGAATGTGCCTTTATGTTGTGTCAGATCCATCTAGCTCACTGTTGTCCACCCTGGACAGAGCCCATCTATATATACTAGTAACAGTAAGAGCTCCCCATAACCTGTTTGAAGATCTCCCATTCCCACAGCTTTGTTTGTTTGTTTGTTTGGTTGGTTGGTTATTACATTTCTATACTGCCTTTCCTTCTTAGGAGCTTAGGACAAGGCGTTTGAGGTGTTCTTTGATCCAACATTGACAGCTGAGACCCAAATGGCCTCAGTGACCTCAAGCACCTTTTACCAGTTTCTGCTAGTTTGTCAACTGTGGCCTTTCCTGCATAGGGATAGCCTGGCTACAGTGATCCTCCAGATCTGATAACCTCCAGGTTGGATTGCAATAAGTGCATGATGGGTATCTTGAAAATGGTTCAGAAGCTCCAGTCTGGCTGCTAAAATTCTGGCTGGTTTACCCAGGAGATGTATTAATGTCAGTTCATAACAAACAACAGTACGTTGGCTTCCAGTTCACTACTGAGTGCAATTCTGGTGTTTATCTTCAAAGGGCTTGGGCTCCAAATATCTGAGGGAGAGCACCTCCTCCCATATCAGCTCGCCTGTGCATTAAGATAATTAAAAGAGACCCTTCTCCATGTTTCCTCTTTAGGAGAAGCACATTACAAATACATAATAGAGAGGACTTCTCTGTGGTGGCACCACCACTATGGGCTTGTCCTCCCAAGAGAGGAGGTGCCAACATTTGCTTTTGTTTTTTGACACCAGGTTAATGCCTTGTTTGTTTGTTTTGCCAGGCATTTTAGATTATGGTGTTTCGAACTGGTTGAATGTTTTTATTCCTCTGAATTGTATTGCATTGTTTATTATATTTTATTCTGCATTTTCAAGTCTCCTTGTATATCATGGTGTGATTAATTTTTGGTTATAGGGTGGCTTTATTTTTATTTTTTAAAAATTAAATACATATATGTAAATAAATTCATGCAGTTACTCAAGTTTATCATCAAAGCAACCATTAGGGGTAGGCTAATTTTAGAACCATCATGGATCTGAATGCATTCTTCCTAGTTTGGATCTAGTACTTTACCCACTGCACACACATAGGCTGTACACACCACGTGCAGTCTCTAGAGATTCTGGATTTAGATCAGCTGTAGATTATCCAGATTCCATAGGTTCAATTAAGGATTGTTGTTATAATGCCCATTGTTTGCGTTTCTTCATAAGAGCTGGTAGTCAAAGATCCCTTCTGGCATATTTTTACTCTGGTACATGAAATGTACCGGGAAAACTGCTGTTCTGCCAAATATTGTGGTGTAGCTGGTTGCATTTACACTTCCTGCATCATGCCTTTTTCCTGATTCTGTGTAAGACTGAGATTGATTCCTGGCTGGCAACAGATCATATTTCATAAGCTGTTCATTGAATTTGTTCTTTCAGTAAAGGTCTGTAGTGGTGTTACCTCTATAAAAGGTTCTACACATCTTGAGTAGCTATGGACCAATGATTACTTTTTCGGAATGGAGAAGGTCGGTGACCAGCAATTGCACTTTCAGAGTGCTGTGTTACCCAGAGGGAAGCCTCTGGATCTGAGAAGGAAGCCTGCTTTAGTTCATTATGACCAGGAAGCAACAGTATACAGAAGGATCTGAGGCTTGTCAGTTTGAAAGTCACAGATACTCCTTCGGCAGGGGGAGCATTGGAATTAGGTTTGTGACATCCTTCCATTTAGCTGTCACACAGATACACCACCCTAACATTATGTTCAAAGTTCATGCTCTAAAACAATGGCTCTTTAAAAAAATGTAATCTTGTAGGATGTCACTTAATTGCTAGAAAAGGTATAATCTTCCCTCTGCTTCTGCTTAGTGTGAGGGTTGGGCTCAAAGATAGAGCTCCATTGTCAACCCACCCTAGGCCCTCAGTAGCAAGTGCCTGGTATTGTGTGCTTTGAAATTGCAGTATAGAAGCCACTGCTTTTGGTCTGGTGATATGAATCTAAGTCTGCAATTGTCATGTACACACTGCAGGGTGGGGAAGAGCTCTCTGGGTTTAGAAGGTCCAAACTTGATGACATGTGGAATAAGTCAATGCATTTCATGCTATCTAATTAATTAATTAATTAATTAATTAATTATAACAACAACACAGAGGGGACGAGGGTTGGGACTGTAGCTTGCTGAAGGAGAGATTAAATTGTTGATGTCAATGGCTTCTTCCCCACCATGGCAAAGAGTTGCTTCAGTGGGAGGGGGGCACTTTTAATTGCAACCGTGGCACAGGAAGAAAGGGTTAAACTCTACCTCCCTGTTCATGATGGTCCCTATCCTAATTCCCCCTCCCCCCCAAAAAAACCCACATACACAAACACTCAATGCATTCAGACATTTAATGTGTCATCTAGCTGGGTCATTCTGAAATGCTTGAGTTTGTTTTCAGAGTTAACCCTGGCTCTCTCGGCCACAGTGTAAAGTTGCTCTAGCAAACATGACAGCAGCAGCTGTGCCCTGCCTGCTCCCTTTCCTTAAAGCATTGTCATCATGCTTTAGACATTCCAGGGCCTCAGTTAGAGAATTGCTTGAAGCCTGCGTGGCTTGATGGTAATGGGCCAGATTTAAAACTCTACAGCTGGGTGGGTCTATGTCATTTAAGTTACCTCATAGGGAAGAAAAGCTGGGCTAATTTTGCATGTGGCCTTCTTTCCACCATGCTTCACAAAGGCACGCTGTGATTGCCACATACATGTCTCCTGTCATCCAGCAATGAAATACAATCGCATCGCCTCTAGGGTGAAGCATGCTGTTTTATTTTGGTCAGAGAAAGCAGGAGAGTGTATGATCATGTTGCACTCTTTTGTTCGTGCCAACCAAGTCTATTTGCGAAGTCCTGTATAAGGAAAGTGGGATAGAAATCATATATATATATATATATATATATATATATATATATATATATATATACACACACACACACACACACACACACACACACACACACACACACACATATATACATATATATATACGCATAAATAAATAAGACAGTGGCTGTTCCTTCTACTTCCTCTGTTATTTGCTTTGCCTATAGCCGTCATTTACCCTTACTATGTTTATGTAGCCTCAGCTAGAACTGAAACATGAAAAGTCATGTTCTGTGTCTCCCCCTCCACCCCGAGTTCTTGTGCAAATGAAATCAGCAGTTGGCCATAGAACTCCTGGCTTCTTTGGGTTCCTTGGAGCACAAGGCATTTGGATGCCCATCTGCTAAGCATTTTCTCAAAACTTCCCTGTCTGTGACAGTGTCTTGAAATAGATGCCCTTTTAATCCAGCCTTCCTCAAGCTGATACCTTCCAGACATTTGGGACTGCGGTTGTTATGCTCCCTGGCCATAGGCCATGCAGGCCAAAGGTGATGGGAGCTGGAATCCAAAACATCTGGAGGACACCAACTTGGGGGTGGCTATTTTAATCGTCATACTTAGATATCAGAAACTCTAGGAAGTAGAACTATTCCTTTGCCTCTATGGTTTCACTCCACATTTGGTGCCTCATTAAGATGGACTTGTGAGAATGTTATTGATTCCTAGTTTTCCATAGTGCCATATATTGAATTATGGTCTATTCCTTATAGCGATTGATGTGGAAATCTGAGGTAGTGGTGGTGGATGGTGTGTGCATCTATATTGTTGCACGCCACCCCAGTCTCCAAGCAGTGCGAGATTCCAGGGGTTCCAGACTCTTACCCAGGGTTTGTGTTTCTTTTGGAATGATGCACAGCAGAGACTGTGGTGTCTTTATGAAATATGGTTTATTTACAGATATATTCAACCTGAGCCTACGGTGGAGGGGTTCACAGCATCAACACCCAAAGGGGATCTTGCTTTTCCTGTAGGCCACAGCCTTGGATTCCAGCATAAATCAGGCATGGCTCTGTCTCCCAGCTGCCCAGCCTGCAGCCTTCCCACTTACACCTTTTAGATCACATAAGTCAACTCTGGCCTTTGTCTTTCTAACTACCAGGGAATTGAGGATGGGTGGGGGGCCTGCCCATTTGCTGTCTGGCACAGAGCCACTTCCTTTGTTACCTTAATGGCCCGTACTTAGAGGACCATTCCCTCACTAGGAAGCTAGCCTGGCTATTCCTGGAATTGAATCTGTGCTGGATCCAGGAATTAGGAGGCTCAAGCAATGCAGTCTACCCCACAAAAAACGCATAACAATATGTTTTAAATAGAAAAAGATGAGAGTGGTTCCAGAACTTTTCAAGGACTGGGCGCTTCTAATCTTTGCAAATCCTGGCATGCCATCAGTGAGCTGCCTGCTCTTCTGACTGGAACCCATCACCGCAGAAGGTCTGTCCAAGTTTGTCACTTCTGACAAGGCATTTTCTTGTTGGCTGGGACTTGGGTGCAGCAGCTATGACTCCTTCCTCCATGCCAGCTGGCCTCTGACCGTGTTCGGTTTCGGGACTTTGCCTCCCTTTGCCCTTTTAAAGATTGGGTTACTTAGAGAGTCGACAACTGTCTGGGGCATGAAAAACTGCCTCGGAGAGCTGGAGAGTTTGGACTGTTCCAGAGAAACTCTTCAGAGACCAAAGCAAGTAAACTAGAGGAGAGGAGTATTTTCTGGCTGGAAAGAAAGACAATGGTAAAGGCAAAGGACTATCCTTGGGAGACGTTTTGAGGAACAAACAGAACTGACCTAGCACAGTGACCTTTTGGTCAAAGGAAGCTGGAGATCAAGATTGGCTTCTCAGCAGAGGAGATTGGCTTCCAGAGTATCCTTTGTGTTTTCTCTCTGTATAGCATGGAGTTGGGATGTTATGTTTTTCTGCATTACTGTGATTTCTTGATTTTTGCGCTCTCTGTGTAAGGTAGAGGGGATTTCCCAGGCTTTCCTTAATGGTGAGGAGTTATGTGATTGGAATGCAATTTTTGTAAGCAGATGTATGTACACGCTTCCTAGAAGTCTTACTATCCCATTTTCTGATTGCTTCTAATCTTTGGGGTTCATTTAGTTTCAGGTCACCTGGGTGTGTTAGCTCACAGAAGGCATTTGCTTCTCATTCAGTTTTGGATGTTGCCCCAGGTATACTAATGTTATACAGTAATCACAGTTAACAATAATGCTTTATAGTAAAACTGTAAAATGTTCAGTGTTTTATTAATGAAGAGGGCTACTCTTTTCCTGAATGAATCCTTTGCCAAGAGAGTTAACACAGCCCTGAATTCAGTGGATGGAATCGTAGTAACATGAGCTCTCCTTCCTTAGGTAAGACCTCTGGTTCCTTAATGCAGAAGGACTGAGCACAGAAGCAAAGGAAGAAAAAATTAGAAACATTGCACTAATTTATTTCTCTGTGCAGAAACACATCCCTAGGTTGATAGAAGTGGGTTGTGTTTACATTTAATACATGCTGTTACTACTACTACTACTTTATTTAGTGCATTTCAAAATTGCAAGGTACATTATATCCATTGAATGGTCTTTTTTCCTATGTGTACATAGATTTTTTTTATCACCACTGTACACTCAGTACAAAGATCTCCTTCAAAAGGTAAAAGATATAAGGCCGGGTGGGATGAAAAAAAACCACACCTCCCAGCAGCCATAAAGCATCATATTCCAGTAATCTTTACAGCAACCCTGTGAGGTAGTCTAGCAGTATTATCCCCCTATAACAGATGGGGAAGCAGAGTGAGTGAGTTAGTGGGGGTGGTGGAGACTGAGGCTGAGTACAAACAATCCTCTGCATGTCTGCTCAGAAGTAAACCCCACATAACTGAATGGGGCTGGCTACCAAGTACGTTGGAGCTACAGTACCCAGTAACCTGGGAATAAGCCCCACTGAATTCACAGGGACATGCTTTTGAGTAGACATTGAGCGGAGGATTGCACTGTGAATTACCTAGTGACTGTGTGGCATTGAAATGAGGGAGTTTCCAGCTCCCTATGCTGTGCCAGCTCTAAAGCCATTTGGAAAAAAATATAAACAAAATCAAACTTTAGAAAATGCAGTTTTCCTGTTTCTTTCCTCCCTCTTTGTCTTTTGTTGGTACGGAAAGCAGTGAAGTCAGCGGGACTGAACCGCATGTCATACAGTGCCCAATGGGAAAAATGGAGTAAGACTTTCATAACCAATTCCTTTGATGCCCTAAGCATGCTTGGAATTGTACTAGTAAGCTTGTGGCCAACCAGATTTTGTTGGATTACAAGTCCCATCATCCCTCACCACTGACTTTGCTGGCTGGACTAGATGTGATTTGGAGTCAGAAGCATATGGAGAGCCACAGGGTCCCCACCCCTGATCTGAACACTCACAAATCCTGCTGAACTCAGCTCCAAGTAGGGCGGCCAGATGCAAAAGAAGGCAGGACTCTGCACCTTTAATAGTTGTGTAGATGGGAGGATTTCACCAGGTGTATTGTGTGTGATGCTGAAATTTCTTCTGCACATCTGTTAAAGGTGCAGGAGTCTGATTCCTCCTTCCCTTGGCCACCCTAACTTCAACACTTCTTCAAATCTGACCCCCCCCCCTTAATTTGGACCTCATCTAGAGCAAAGGGGTTGGTTTTTTAATTTTGTACTGAGGCTGGTTTGATAACTAAAGCATGTCATGTATGATTTGGTCAGAAATAATACAGACTTTGACTCTTAAGGTTGTAAGAACATAGGAAGCACCTGTTGGATCAGGCAAATCATCCTGTTTTCACAGTGGTCAGCCAGATGTGTATTCTTAATTTGGTGGAGGACTTCACACACTGTAGGTTTAATTCTTTTTCCAAGTTCAGCTGAATGCATGGGAAGAGCTCTAGGTCTGTTAGTCAGGAATTCTAGAGTTTTTAAGTTTTTAAACTTAAGTGAAACACTGGTTCTTTGGATGGTGGTGGTAAAATTGCCACTGATTTACAAGGGGGCAAAAGGAGTCAGGGACCTGGTTTTATGTTAGTTGATTCTTTTTAAATTGTGAGAGCTTAGGAGCGGTGAGAACTTATTTACAGATGTGTATACTTGGTGTGTATACCAAGGAGGACCAGATGTAATGAATATAATGCATCCTTTACATCTTATATTACCACTCCCCTTTAAAAGTCTCTTCAGCTTGGAGAATGTGAGGAGGTTGCAGTTGGGCATCAGTTAAATGTGGGCAAGTGTGCTTTCTCCATGATTCGAAAGCAGCCATAGTAACATGGTACCCTCCACCTCCCCTCAGCCTCAGCTAGCATGGTGAATTGTCAGGAATGATGGGGATTGGAGTCCAACATCTGGAGGGCACCTTGTTGGCTGCCTCTGTTCTGGAGGGGGGAACCCTGGTCACATTTTGCAGCTGTTATCCTGGAATAAAGAATCCTTATAAATTTTGCAAGAAAAAGCCCAAGCAAGATATGGATTCCTATGACCTTCTGGTATATCCTTTCTGTGCTCTTCCATGTGGGATCAGTAGATGCAAATGGAGTAGGAAATGGATGAATTATAGATTAAAAACAGTAATCTCAAAATGCTGGCTGTTCTTGGATATGTTGATCAAAAGCCTAGTCTCCACAAGAAGAAAGAGGAAGGTTGGCCACTAGTGGCAGCTTCAGGATTCATTTCTTCAGTTCAGGGGTTTGTATAAACCAGCTTATGACCAAAATTGGAGACTTAACTTAAGGATTGTGGTAGGAGGCAGCCTTTATCTCTCTTTAGCAAGAATGTATACTCTAGATTAGTTACCCTTTCACACACATGAGCTAGACAGGTATACAACTAAAAGCAAGCTTGTAACTAGGCAGTCACTGGCTCACCTGTGGCTAGTCAGAATTTCCACCAGGTGAGCAAATAGGGAGATTTTTAAAATATAAATTTGAGTTTGCGCCCTCCCTCCATCTCCCAGGCTATAGATGTGCTTTATCAATGGCTTATACTGGTATGCATGCACAGGTGAGCATAGAAAAGTGTGGGCTGGCAACTTATTCGTAAGGCTGGTTAAAAGTAACAGTGCTAGTGGTGTTACAAGAAACAATGCAGTCGGTTGGTAGTGAAAAACTGAGAGGGACTTGTTCTTGGGGAGTTTTCTCCCTGGCTCTCTTTTTGACTGTGACTAAATAGCTTTGAAATGCGTTATTAAACCTGATCTCTGGCTCTCAGTGTCCCATCTGGTAGCACCCTCATGTTGCCATTTCATAATTTCAATTCTTGTGAAAGCTGTCATTACGCAATACCTCTGAACAGCTACAGCAGACGTGTACACAAGGTATCTCATAATATGTGTGGGTAGCCTTTCCGGCTTTCTTGACAACTTTGCTTTGTTTTTGCCTTATTTTTGTACTTATGAACTGATCTTGGGTGTCTGAAGTAGAGCCAAACAAGATGTGATGGTGACAGATAAATGCTGCTTTGTACATGTCTGCTCCACTCATATATAAATCTGGGGTGTTTCAGGAGGAAGGGAGGTATATTTAGACTGAAAACAGTGAGAGGCCTTCTGGAAGAGCCTTGCTGCTGTTAAGAGTTGTGTGCCTTCACTACCAGTCTTGAAGGTGCCATGACAGGCCGCCATGACTGTACTGCTAGAATTGGGCCACCAGGATATCACTGTACCTCTGATTGTTGGAAATAGGGAGTGAATAAGTGAATGAGGTTGAATCGCTCCGCGTATTGTTCTGTGGTGCCACAGGAAAATAGACATTAGCTGTGGATGGGTGGAGGTGATACAAGGCTTGACTGCCCATATCCAGACAGATCTTCAGATACCCAGCATTTCTTGTTCACATTTATCAGTTTGCATGCAACCAGCATGGGCCAGGCAGAGTACAGAGTGGCTTCCCATGCCGAGTGACAATATCATGTGCTCCCATTTCTGTATTATGGCGCCAAACCACAGGAAACTGTCTAGCAGTATCCTTAATTAACTGAGATAATTAGGCTGCAGATAAGAATTTCAGAGAGAGTATGCAGTGACATTTCAACCTGTTGCAGTCGCTCTGTAATCTAACTCTCTTCAAAGCAAGCTTTGTTGAGTTGCCAGCAGGCCCAGGCATGTGCTGTCATCCATAACAGGACTGGGTTGGACCCCAGCAGTGATCATGAAACTTTTGGAACTTTCCCTAGCAAATGAAAGTCCTTAAATAGCCTTCCCCTGGATTCCAACCCAGAGAGCAGCAAATCCGCCTGCTTACTGGATGGTGGTAAATTTGCAGAGGTGAGTCACTGTTTTTTCACCACAGAACTATTTGTTGAACAGCGCAGTCCTGCATGCTTACTCAGAAGTAAGCAACATTGTGTTCAACATTATGAATGATTCCCATTGAATAGGATTGCAGCCTCTGTTTAACCATAAGGTGATACACTCCTGACATCTGTGCCCCAAACCCAAGTTTTGTACTCAGTTGCTGGTTTTTTGTTTTTTAAAAAAGATTCATACAAAACTAAAGTCAAATCTGGGGCCATTTGTTAAAATGTCCCTTAAACAACCACAGGGTTTTGGGTTGTTTTTTTTTTTTTGCTGAATTAAGCCATGTAATTACCTTGTTTTAAACTATCATTGTTTAAGGGGCATTTTAATGATCAAGAGGATGGAGCAACTTCCCTATGAGGAAAGCTTACACAGCGGTTCTCAACCTGTGGGTCCCCAGATGTTGTTGGACTACAACTCCCATCATCCCTGAGCTCTGGCCTTGCTAGCTAGGGGTGATGGGAGTTGTAGTTCAACAACATCTGGGAACCCACAGGTTGAGAAAAGCTGGCTTACAGCATCTGAGACTTTTTAGTTTAGGGAAAAGGTGAGTAAGAGGTGACATGATAAAAGTTTATAAAAATTATGCATGGCATGGAGGAATTGGAGAGAGAAAAGTTTCTCATAACACTAGAACTCATGGACATTGAATGAATCTGCAGGTTGAAAGATTCAGGACAGATAAAATAAAGTACTTATTCACACAGTGCATAAATTGTGGAACTTGCTCCCACAGGAGACAGTGATGGCCACCAACCTGGATGGCTTTAAAAGAGGATTAGACAAATTCGTGGAGGATCAGGTTACTGGTGGCTGTTAGGCACGATGGTTGTGTTTTATCTCCACTCTGCTTGCCGGTTGATGAGTATCACAGGTGGGCAGAGTGCTGTTGTGCTCAAGTCCTGCTTGTGGGCTTCCCATGGGCTTCTGCTTGGCTGCTGTGAGAGCAGGATGCTGGTCTAGATGGGCCATTGGCTTGACTTCGCAGGCTATTCTTAACAAATGGCCTCAAGATTTGACTTCCATCTTTTTTTCATCAAAGAGTTTCTACCGCCCCCAAAGCCTATAAAAACTTGAAAAAATAAAATTTGTATTGAAACTATACAGAAAGTACAGTAACAATAAGAAACCATGCTATGAATGCTACCTTTTATCCTTCTGCCGTTATTAGTGGTGCTTTGCACTGCAGCAACACTGAGGTGTTCCATTATGCTAGGAGCTGTATGGCTACCTACCAAGACGCATATTTCACAATCCGCATGGGAAGAGAATGTTGTTTCCATTCTCCTAATGAAGAACTAAGAGACTAATTAAAATAGCCTGCTCAAGGTCATTCCTTTCTTCTTCACATACAGTTTTGTTGAATCTGTGCCTTCCGCATCGCAACCTTGCATTTTTATGGCAAGATGTCATCCCACAAGAAAAACTCCCAGAATGAGCGCAACAGAAGAACAATCTGTGGGAAGCTGCAGAGATATATTTATAAATCAGAAAACAGATGGGAGAGGCTGGTGTTCAAATCTTCCTATAGGTGTCAAAATGCTAACCTGTTTGGAGACTCTGCTTCTTGATAGGAAGCTTTCATGCTTGATCAGTTTTTAAGCTTTACATACTCTAGTTCAAAGGCCTCTGAATTTAGTCCACGTGCAATGAATGGGAGATAGCCTCTTAATAAACAGGTTGGCCTATGGGAGAGCAGGTCTTCTCTCAAGTATCCAGGCCCCCAGTTGTGTATAAAGCTCTGAACAAGTATCAAATCTTTGAAGTGGTTTCAGTGGTGTATTGGCAGCCAGTGCAGTTCATGCAGAATATGTTCGCAATCAGCCACTTCCTAGCTGCAGTTTCCAGACAAGCTTCTTGGACAGTTCTACATGGGGGTGGCCTATCACTGGGCCTGATACTAGCAACCAAAGCAGATTTGCAGGAGCCTGTGCTCATATGAAGCTCTGGCCAAGGAAAAGTTTCACTCTCAAAAGCAGGAGACTTAACAGACTTCATAAAGCACCTAACACTACAGTCTTAAACACATTTACTAGCAAGGGACGAGGGTGGCGCTGTGGGTAAAACCTCAGCGCCTAGGACTTGCTGATCACATGGTCGGCGGTTCAAATCCCCGCGGCGGGGTGCGCTCCCGTTGCTCGGTCCCAGCGCCTGCCAACCTAGCAGTTTGAAAGCACCCCCGGGTGCAAGTAGATAAATAGGGACCGCTTACCAGCGGGAAGGTAAACGGCGTTCCGTGTGCTGCGCTGGCTCACCAGAGTAGCTTCGTCACACTGGCCACGTGACCCGGAAGTGTCTGCGGACAGCGCTGGCTCCAGGCCTATAGAGTGAGATGAGCGCACAACCCTAGAGTCTGTCAAGACTGGCCCGTACGGGCAGGGGTACCTTTACCTTTACCTTTAAGGCCTCTTGAGCTCTGTGTAATTTACCTTTGAGTAAACATGCTTAGGATTTAATTGTTAGTTGTGTTTTGTTGTCCGTGGATGCACAAGGCCAGATAATCTGTTGCTGTCATGAGCATTGAGTGCTTCGTAGTCCCCAGCTCGTTGATGAAATTGGCATGGCGGAAGGGATCTGCCATAAGATCTCTTTTGTGGCTAACTTGTTCTGTACCACAGAATTTTCTTCTAAATTGCTCTCTTCAAAGAGCACACTGCTTATTCAAACAGGGCTGATTGGTAGTGTTTGTTCTCTGAATGCTTTGGGGAGGAGGGGGGTGGTGCAGGCACCAAGGAGACAGAAAAGCTTCCCCCTGCATCTTGCATGTTCCTTCTGCCTCTGGGTTCACTCTGTTCTCCGTGGCACTAGCCAGGGCTTATTGTACTTGGCTGCTGATTCAGAAGCTTCAGTTCCCCAGCGAGCAGCCGAAACACACATGCCTTCCTCTCTTCCTCCCCCCCCCCCATCCATGGTTCGTATGCTCCCACCAGTACCCAGCCCTCCAATCCTTAACTCAACTCATGACAGGAGGAGGAGAATTTCCCTGTGGAAGGATCACACAGCCGGGCTCGTTACCAACGCTGCTGCTCATGCCAGAAATGCACCCTTCTGAATCTGACCCCTGCCCTGGGAAAAAGATATTGCTGCTCAACTCTTTATTAGGAGTCTTTGTAAGTACAGCCTTCTTTCTTCTGCATTTTCAGGAGCATAGGCTCATCGGAGGGCAGATGGTAGCATGCAGGACCAGCCCAATATGTCTTGCTGCCTAGGATGGACAAGATTTCTCTCCCACTCCAGTTCCATGAACAGAAGCTGATCAGATTGGCAGTTGAATTGAACTTGAGTGCTGGCTGTCTCCACCACAACAGAGGGCAGCAGGTCGCTTACAGAGTGCAGGGCAAGCTGGGCGGCAAACACAGTTCTGTCCTCCAAGTCTTTACCACCTGAGGCAGATGCCTTACTATACCTAATGGTGGGGCCTGTCCTGGTTGCAGGACATTTGGGGGCACCTTGAGTGGGGTGATGAATCTACTGGGTTTATACTGGTTCTACTAGACTGCAGGATTCCTTATCATACTATATCTCCTAAAACCAGCCATCTGGAGAAGAGGGCAGAAGAAGTAGGAGGTGCTGCTGCCAGAAGCTCCCGTATGGTCCCTGTCTCTCTGCCTCTTTCATGATAAGCAGAAACATTTTGATGGTTGCAGTGCTAAACCTCTGCTGCTGGAAGGTTTTTGATGTTCCAGATGTTGCTGATCTTCAACTCCTGTCATCTCTGACCATTGGATATACTGGCTGCATCTGATGGGAGCCCAGCAACATTTGGAGGACCGCAGTTTACCCACCCCTGTTTTAGGTCTGTTTGCTGCTGGATCCTCTCCCACCCTGGAACTTTACACCCTCTTCCCAAAAAGGAGAAGGCTATCAGTGGCTGGTAGCCATGATGGCTGTGCAGTACCTCCAGCCGCTGAATACTGGTTGCTGGGGAACACAAGTGGGAATAACATTTTTGAGCTCATGTCTTTCTTGCAGTCTTCCTATAAGCATCTGCTTGATCACTGTGGAAATCGGATGCTGGTCTAGATTGACCTCTTGGCCTTGCAACAGAAGGGTTCTTATGTTCTTATGCTTTTGGATAGAATACAGTTGTGATGCTCTGCTTCCCCTTTGGTAGGGAAGAATATCATAGTGGTGTAGGTGGTTGGAATGTGCAGATTTTCATATTTATTCTGATTGTGTTCTTGAATCTTAGGAAATTGCTTTCTCGGGGTTTTTTGTTTTTGTTTTGTTTTTTTGCAAAAGTAGGCTGCTGTTCCTGCTGCAGCACAGTTCTCCTGCTTACCTTACTAAATGTGAGGTGGCTTGGCAGCTGCTATGGTTAACTGAAACAACTTTGTCATTTTTTGCTCAAGAAGTTGCGTCAGCTCAGGTCTTTAGGAGAAAGTTGTGCCCATTCCAGACAGTGTTCTGTTCTAGCACTGCCAGTCTGCAGATCAAATTGAATTTTAACACACACATACACACCGGTGTGCATTTGTAAGGTGACCCTTGGCTTATTTTAGACACTTAGGATTGAAAGTTTTGAAACTCCGATGAATTTAGGCCAAGTTTCCTCCGCCTCCTTCCAAAAGACCTAAGTGTTCTCATCAAGCCAATAGAGCTCCTTTTTCTTGTAATTGGCAGTGTCTAGGAAAACATGCCTTGTGCTTACTATTTTGAGCATAGGTTGCTTAGCCCTTTTCTTCTTCTGCTCTGTTTCTGAGCAAACTGGTTATCACTGAGCTGAATTTTATTCAGCATAGACTTTCCATTACCCAGCTTACAGAGGGTTGGCACTGCCGTTGCAGAATATGGCTCACTGGCCACATTCAGTACATAGAACTGAACACATAGTGTGTTTTCTCCTTCTGTGAAGCTGCTCATTTAAGGTGGCCTCCTACCACCCAAAAGAGATGAAATATACTGCCAAAGAAGAAACCAATCTGCATAAAATTTGGATATGCTAATTGATGTGTACGGATGCCAATTTAAAAATAATCATTGGAATTTACATAGAAATTGACATAGAAAGACTTGTGACTGGGTGACCTGATTGACTGTTTAGTCTGCTGTCCAGGTGCTGATTTCAAGGTCCCCAACTCTCCTTTCTTGTGGTTCTTTATATGGAAACAAGACTTGGGTCTGTTCAGCCCTTCAGATAAAGAGCGTCTCTAAACAAAGTTCTCCTTCTCAGTTTGGCAGCCTCTCAGCTCAAGGACACTGGATTTGTGCTGGAGTTTTGTTTGCTGTTTAAATTTCTCTCCCACCAATCCATTTGCTTAAGATGGAGGTAGTGTTTGTAGACTCCTGGCTCTGTTGTTCTGATGACATCAGGCTGTTGAATGCTGGTGCAAATGGATGTTGTAAAAGCAGGCATTGCTGCTGGATCTTCAGGTTAATGCTCATCCACATAGTACTTTTGAAGGGGAACAGATGTGTTTTTGACTTCATTCACAGTAACACACTTTGGTCCTCTTTCTGCATATCTACTTGAGTGCAAAAAGGGCCAATTCCAGAGTACTGGGCTATTGCATCTTTTAGGTAGAAAAGAAAATATATCGTAACGCCATGGCAGAGTCATGGCCAACGTTTTGGGCAAGTGTTCCATAAGTCTAATCTAAGTATGAGACAGCACCACTCTAGCTCATGCTCAGTGGCGGAGGAAGGGGGTGCGGTAGGCGCGGCCCGCCCAGGGTGTCACCACTGAGCAGGGTGACAAAATGCCGGGTGGCACTCACCTATGTGCGCCCGAGCCAAGCGTCTTTCACTATCCTGGGAGAGACGCAGTGGCTTGGCTCTGTGTGCAGGCTCTGCGGTGAGTGCCGCCCAGCATTTTGTCACCCCCCAGCTGTAGGGTGGCTGAGTGGGAGGAGGCAGGCAGACTCCAGAGGCTCTGCAGGGTGCGCCCCACCCCTATGGGCAGTGTGCCTGAGGCGCCCGAGCGGCTTCCTCCACTGCTGCACAGATCGCCATGGCGCCCCCATGTGCAGATTGTCGCAGCACCCCGTCCACCCCTTGTGGGCAGATCGCCCCACCCCCGCCGCTCCAGGTGCTGGAGCACCTAGCTACGCCCCTGCTCATGCTGCAGTATTTATGCAGCCCCCAGGAATTGGGGGAGTTTTGATGTTCTATGTTTTGATGCGCTGAATTACAGGCAGCAGCAAACCATGAAAAGACAGAATGTAGGTCTGACTATGCTGAGATGTACCCAATTTCTTTTAAAATTATAGTCCTTATTTCTAAATTCATATCTAGACAAAAAAAATAGTACACAGAAATTTTATGCAGAACTGTGCCCTCTTTTGTCCTCTTTTTTTATTATTACAGATGTATAAGTGGCCACCCTATTTCCACCACACCAGCTTTAAATCCTGCTTTTCCTCCTACATCTCCAAAGGACCCCACTGGCTTTCTGTGAAAGAGAACTTTAATTATGACTGAACAACTGCAAAGCTTTCCCTCCGTACAGGGATTTTAGTTCATTTTATTTGGCTAATCCTTATGTCAAATCTATTGCACAGACATTTCAGGTTTGCTGGGGTTTATTAAACACTTTGCCCTTAAGCGTTTCTGGCATCCCAATTATCCTTTTGTTGCTGAAAACAATAAAACAGATTGATTTGCTGTAGGAGGTTTGACATGACTTTGCATTTGCAAATGAAGTATTCCACTCTGGTAGGTTTAGGACATAAAGATTGAAGGCTTATGATATGGTCCAGATGCAGGAAATGATGAGGTTCCATCCTGCTGGAAACTAGCGTTGATGGTAGCATGTAAAGAGTCGGCCACGACTGGACCTAATGATCAGGGGTCCCTTTACCTTTACCTTTTTAATCCAATGCAGGCAACTCCCCATTTACATGGGGGTTACATTCCGAGGCACGATGCATCGAAGTGAAATCGCGTATATTGGGAACACCATCGAGAAAGCCTGCAAACACCACAGTTGCTCCCTTCAAGCCTCCTTGCTCAAACTTTGTGCTAGGTCTCCTGGGATTGCTCTTGCAAAGCCTTGCTTGATGCTGTTTTCGGGCCATTTTGCCATTTCCACGCTCTTTTAGGACCGTTTTTGCCCCTATTTGTGCCACTTCCGGATTTGTGGGAATGCGTGTGGTCACAGTTGCATTTGCCTTGAACGCCCGCAAATGGGGAGTTGCCTGTATATTGTCTGAATCTGCTAACATGTTTGCTGTTGGACAAGTTTGCCGCATTCACCATTCAAACTGGGATATTTTGCTTGCTGTTGTAATGCTACTCTGAGCATGGGTGCATCCAAATAGGGACTTCCTTAACGTCAGATTTCCCCTGGACAGGGTAATCTGGTTTAAATTGCCTTTGACGTGATAGCTTCTAAGTGCCCTCTTTGGTCATATGGGGCTCAGGAGGGTGAGGGTTATGTGAGGTTGGCGAGCTGTGCAAGTAGCAGCAGCATACTCTAGTACAAAAACATTTGTTATTGTCTGAAAATAGAAAATCTGTAGCACTACCCAGTTTGTGGCTGATCCCTGAAAGTTTAAAAGAGCTTTATCCTGAAAATCCCATTACCCTGCTGTGGTTTTAGTACTATTCCTTTTAGTCTGATTATGTAACAAATGTTTCCATTTCCACATCCAGTGTGCATTCCTGTGTTCAAAATGAACCCAGTATTCATCACCTTTAGGCAGCCAAGGCTTTCCTGGGTTTTTAATTTTGTCCAAAGAGCCTGGGAGAGGAAGTTCCTATAGCTTTATAAGGCGTGAGACACCCACACATGCTTCCTCCTCTGGAAAATCAGGCTCCAGGGCTCCCATCAGAGTCAAGAGAGCCTGGCTCACTCAAGCCAGCTGGGTTCCTGAACTCTGCTGTTTAAGTGGGAAAGAAAAGGTTCTCTTGGACTGTACAGACTGACTTTGCCCAGGGGCGTTTACACAGGCAGCCTAGAGTGCTGAGATTGACCTAACCTCCTCCTGATGTTAACTGGAGCTGAAGGTGCTTAGCACCTTGTAGGATCAAGGCAGTTGAAAAAGCTGCCTCAGCGTTCCTCTAACCTCTGCACTGAAGGCTGGCTGAAGCTCTCCTCCTCCTCCAAAGTAAAATGCTCTGCAGCTTTCCACCTTGTGGTGTTTAATGGCAATGGCAGCCAGTCCCCACCACCACACAAAAAAGTTATGGGCAACCCACCAACCCTTCTCCCAAACATCTATACGTTCCACATGCTCCCCTTACATGCACAATCTCATGTCACTCTTTTCACCTTAGGATTTCATATTGCTTCTTTGTTTTTCTTCCTTTCCACTTCTTTCCCCCTCTGAACTATCTCCTTCTAAACCCCATTTCTCTCTTATTTCATGCTTCCCCTTCTTCATCCCATTTCTCACTCCATTTGTTTTCTGCAGCCTCTGCTCCACCTTTTCCCTCTTAAACCCCAATTGTTTCATCTATGCCCGTGGTTTACAAGCTTGATTCAAGTGGTCTGTGAAGTGTCCATGGATTTATAGTTGAAGATGGGAGAAAGCACATCCACTGTATTAAATATTTATATTGATTTTTAATTGTATTTTATTGCTTTTATCTCTCATAAGTTGGTATTTGTATTACAGACTAAATTCTGTGGAATTCACCTGTAATACAATCAAATGCAATATATAAGAAATAAAGAAAGTACTAAAAATACAATTAAAAGTCATGCCACGTCTAACGGAGCATTACAGTTTCAACAAGGGGCAGAAAAATAATTCAGCAGTCTGCCAAGACCTGCAGCAACTTTTCAAATAGTCTGGGGTGGGAGAAGTTTTGGGAAATACTGCTCTGGTGCATGAAAGCATATTACATAATGAAAATATGTTGATTCATAAGATGCCATGAGACACTTTGGGTTGTGTCCAATGCTAGTGCTACTTAGAGTATATCCACTGAAATTAACCGCCCTAAGTTGGTTGTGTTCATTTGGTTCAGTGCAACTTTTTTGAGTAGAATCAATGTTGGGTGCAACCCTTGGTTTTTTCTGCAACTGACATGGCTGCCCCTCTAAAAATTGCCTCTGTTTCAGTCAATCACTCAAGTTGGCTTGGTTTTCCTCAGGCACTATGACCTCACTGCTACTGTCAGCAAGATTGCTTGCCTCCTCTTGTCACGCTGCCTGCCTTTTGAGTGCAACCCTTCTCTCAGAGATGGCTTGCTCCGGGATCACACAAGGCTCCTGCTGAGATTTCAGACATTCTGTGCCCCTTCAATATCATTATCCAGTCAGGCTGAGGAAATTGCTTCTTTTGTGTGCATTAATTGAGGAAGCATATAACCTCCCTGTGGGACTTTTGTCTACATAGTAGGCAAGGGAAATGTATTTTTGGCTGTTTCCAAGGTCTTGTCACTAATTTGTGTATTGATATTCAAAGCACTTGGTCAGCCATGCTCTTCCTTCCTTCAAACAATTACTTTCTCCCTCTTTCCTATGTTGATAGTATTCTTTTTCTTTTGAGGTAGCTTTTATACGCCGTAACACAATATAAAAAGCACACTGTGCTGGTTGCTATGCTAACCCAGAATTTGGTCCTCTCTTAATAGGTATGCTGTGGTCACTATGACATGCAGTTCTGTGAGTCATTTTGGGGACTGGGTTAAAAAAAATGAAATAGAAGACCATCACAAAAGGCTAGCAGTTTCTTAACTCTTTTCTGTCAGGTAATTCCCCCATCAAAGATCTTCCCCGGTCCCTAGCTGCTTTTATCCCTGTTATGAAAGAAGATAATTTCCTATCTTT
Source organism: Podarcis muralis (assembly GCF_964188315.1). Classification (NCBI taxonomy): domain Eukaryota; kingdom Metazoa; phylum Chordata; class Lepidosauria; order Squamata; family Lacertidae; genus Podarcis; species Podarcis muralis. Next base: position 61,005,881 of record NC_135659.1, read on the forward strand.
TGCACAGTGGGAGTAAAAGCAGTGGGGAGTGGAGATTTGGGGCAGGAAAATAGCCTCAATGGGAAAAGATTTGGAAAATGTCCCCCTGTCCATTTAAATGGCAGTTTCATTGCTTGCATTTTGTAAAACAAAAGTGTAACATGTAGTTCCACCCTACATTGATGTTATTGGGGCATTTCACATATTCTGCAGGGAAAATTTGACGCTTGATGGGGAACCTCCATTTTGTATCTTGTGTTTTGACACCCTTAGGCAAATAACTTTCAAGAAACCTCTTTCAACAATTGTGGCTTCCTGCAAAGAGTCCATAGCTTGTTGAAGGTGCTGAAAGTTGTTAGGACACCCCACACAGAGTTATAATTTGCACCACCCTTAACTAGCTACAGGTTCCAGGATTCTGTTAAAGTGCTTTAAATGTACGGCCTGGGTGTGCCCTTGGACAAGGTAGCATATGATAAACCTCCTGTTCTGCCACTCACCTTCTTTGGTGCTTCATGCAAGGGGAGAATAGGTGTGCAGTTGGGGCATTAGACCCCTGCCAGTCTTGAAGGCTTGCTATTTTATGGAGCAGCTCTGCATGCTTGTAGCTTCCAGACTTTGTAGCTTCCAGGTTAGGCTGAGAGGCAGTGTCTGACTCAAGGTCACCCAGATTTGAACCCTGGTCTCCCAGATCCTAGTCTATCATTTTGACCACTACCCCACACTGACCCCATTAACAGAAGCCCTATGCAGGGATTTGTACTTCCACAACAGGGTCTCCCTCCTGCTCCCATGCATGCTCCCAAAATTGGCCTAGAGGGGGCGTCGAGAGAACTCCAGAGCAATGTGCGAGGGGGGCAGGGAATTGTTCTATCTGATAAGCTGTTACGCTTGTACAGACAGAATGTTTTAATAGCATAGTGCTGAATTCCACCATATACTGTATACACACACACAGTGATATTCAGTGCTGGTCCTACTCAGAGTAGACCCACTGAAGTTAATGGCCATGGCTAACATAGCTTTATTAATTTTAATTGGTCTATCCTGAGCAGGACTTGGTTGAATACAACCCATATATATATATATATATATATATATATATATATATATGAGATAGCAGCTAGTTGGTCAATTAAAAATTCAGCATAAAACAGGACAAATAAGGCAGGTTTCCCCTAGTGCCATAAAGAAAATAGAGAGAGTGCAAGGTGAGTCTAAGAAGGGAGTTCCTTTAATGAAGCACAGCAACTGGAAGACTCTGTCTCTGGTCACCACCTGCCTTACTTTATGTGGCATGGGGATGTGGAGCAGCGTCTCTGACCTTGGTCTTAATGACTTGGCAGATTTAAGGTAGAGAAACCGTCCTTTTGGTACCCTGGTCCTAAGACATTCAGGGGTTTGTAGGTTAAAATTAGCACTGAACATTTTGCTCAGAAATGACCTAGTAACCAATGTAGTTGTACCAGGACTAACGTTTAGATGCTTTGTATGACTCACCCCAGTGAACAATTGTGCTGCTGCAGGTACAGTGAGTTGCAATAGCCTGAATGAGATGTTATCAGTGCATGGATAACTGTTCAAAAGAGTGTACCTGGTTTTGTTTTGACATGCTACAACTGGGTTAAAGTCAGTTGGACAGGACGAGGGAAGTGGAGGTGTACAGTACAGGCAATAACCATTTTGCACGCGTTCAAAGCTCGCGTAATAGTGCACACGCACATATCGCCATGAACCTAGAAGAGGCAAGAAAACAGGTTGGATTGAGGGTGGAATGGGGTGTGGCAGGACAGGCTCCACTGTCACACGCAATGAGCTTGAATGCAAACCCCACGAAAATTGGGGGTTGCCTGCATTTCTTATTCCTAAAGCCTAGTTTCACCAAAAATTCTGAACCTGACCTTGGCACAGGCCTGGGATTAGAAACATGTTTCTTGTGTTCCAGAAAGTTATGCAAGCAGTTGTGCCGCAGAGGGACAGGTTCATTTTTGATAATCAAGAGTTTTGATTGTCACATTGCCACACTTCCTTCTATTGTATCTGCACAGTTGGTGTTGGCTATTTGGGAATCTGATATAATTTGTCGAGTAGACCTCTGGGGACATCAGTGCTTCCCCCTACCTCTATCTCCTTGAATCATACTTACCTATGTCCTATTTTCAGCTTCTTCTATAAAGGAGTTTAGCATAAAATCAGGAAGAGGCTGCCAACACAGGTTCCTTAAAACAAAAACAAAAAACCTATCTTGGCCTTGGAATTTGAAATTACCTCTTGTGCAAGTCTGATTCACAAGACAGCCTGCCAGCGTTGCTGTGACTTTTGAAGAGCAAAACAGACATGTTGCAGGAGAGCCATGATTAGATCTCTTTTGCTTCCCATTTTAAAAGATGCTGCAAATTCTGATACTGATTGGAACAGCAACATTAGGGTAGGTAGGAGATGATTAACTGTTTCCCATCTACCCTTTCCCCCCCACCATCAAAAATAACCACTCATGAAGCTGCTAGTAGTTCTAAAGTGGAAAAGGGGAAGGTACCCACATCATGTCTCTCTTTCTTCCCACTGTAGTGCTAATACTAGCTTTGAGGATGGGGAGGAGCATTTAAATAGGGGAAATGACACATTGGGAAAGAGTTAAAAGAGCCTTTCCCACAATACTGATGATCTCTTCACAATCCAAGACCCATCTCCACAAATGTTGGGATATCCAATCTCTTGTTTTGATGTCCCTACCTTAGTTGATGATAGAGAAATAGTTTTACCTATACATGTCTAATTGAGTTGAATGGAAGTTGTACTCAGTCTTAATTTTGGGGTGAGGCTGGATAAGTTTACAATGGGTGGGGAGCCTGTGATATTTCATACACTGTTGGACTTCCAATGCCCATCAGGCTCAGTCAGCGTGGCCAACATTCAGTGAAGACAGGAGTTGGGAGTCCAGCAGCATCTAAAGCAGCCTTTCTCAACCTGTGGCCTTGCTAGCTAGGGGTGATGGGAGTTGTAGTTCAACAACATCTGGGGACCCACAGAATATGGCTAACCTGATCCAAAACACCCACCCACCCCACTCACACATGAAAACAAAGATCATCACAGCCAATTACAAACAAACAACCACACCCTAGGCCAACCCCAACCTCTCTCACCACCAAAGAAACACAAGTGAATATCTGGGGACCCACAGGTTGAGAACCACTGATCTAAAGGGTTGTAGGTTCCCTACTTTATATCAGTGGCTGACCATTCAGCTTCTGACAGTTAACCCTAAAGAAAGCCCCTGTTGGTAAATTTTCTACAGACATATTTACTACCATGTCTAAGAACTATTTTCTAGAATACATCCAAAAGTGGTGCCTTGGGTTTGTTCCTCCTCTGTTGTTTCCTAGTAGCGGTTTCTCCATCTCCACATGGGTTTTGTCCTGCCTTACTTAAAAAAAAGGGGAACTGAGTGACGTAGTCTTTGTAATAATTGCACACTTCATGGAAACAGAAGTTGAGCAACTTCTCTAATAAATTGACTTGGTTTCCTCTTTCAGCTTCACCAGGCTTGCTTTTATCTTGACCGTACACAAAATAGTTCTTAAAAAAAAAAGAAAGAATCTATATCTTGAAGGTTTCAGTTCAATTCCTGTGGGTCGATAAGAGAGAAGGAGAAACTCCTCACTGTGTTCTGGGTCCTGGAAAGCCCCCAGAGCAGCTCAGGAGCTAAGAATAGGCCTTCGGTCAGTGTTTGTAAAGTCTGCAGTTCCTTGTTGTTTTTTCCAAAAAAAAGTGCTGATCTTATAAGGTTGAGGCAAGTTTGTGGCTGCTCTGAATGATGTTGTGTGTGGGTTGTGTTTTCCCCGCCTGCTTGCCTCTGTCACCCAGCAAAACAGATCAGTAGGATGTCTGAAGCAGAAAGATAACAGTAGCCTGGGCAAGACTCCGTAGCTTTTGGATAGCTTTGTCGGTGCTTCCCTCATGGTTTTTCCTTTGCCAAGGATCTTCCTTTGCTCAGCAGTGAAGCTTAGACTACTATGAGAAAGAAGAGAGTGCTGGAACCAGATGAACACTGGAAGGTATGGTACAATGATTGGTGCAAACCAGCCTTTCTTGGGGCACAGCTGTATGAGATACCTCTGTAGAATCAACAGGATTTTTAGCTTTCATAAGTTTTGAGCTGGAACTTCAACACTTGAAGAGATAGCTTAAGAGCTATTTCACTCCTGCATGAAAGTGGGATTAATACAGTGAGATAGGAAGGCTAACCTTGTGATCAATACACAATTATACACAAAGTGTATAATGTATACTAAGTCACTGGTTTAGAAGTAAGGAAACAGGGTTGTGGCTAGTGCCAGTACCAAGCAAAATTGGGCAGCCGCCCAGGTGCATGGATGATAAATGGGCCCCTTAAGCCGAGTCCAAGACCTGGCACAGTCCTTAATTAACCACCTCCTTGCTTTCCCGGCACCAGTAGAAGAGTGGGGATCTGCAGTGGTCCAGATACTGTGACCTTGGACAGGTATTTTAAGATAGTGCCTCCCAATTTATGGAAAACTAACATACCACAGCTGCAACATCATTCTAATATAGGGGTGCTAAAAATTGGGGTTCTGTTTTCCCACTTAAAGCAACTTGTCTGAAAATGGTTATTGTGGGTGTTACTAACAACTTTCACTTTTAGTTCTGGTGAAATTACACGTTTCTTTCGAAGAATATTTTGACTGGAAGCAAGGGGAGTAGAACTTTGTTCTATTCTGTTATGTCTAGTACCTTCTGTAATACGACTCCTAACATTGCCTCATTTTTTAAGCTACTCCTGCACAGTATTATATCATTTGGAAAGGGAGACTTGTTGTAGTCTCTAGAAGTATATTAGGCAGTGCCTATCCATTCATAGTTGTTGTTTAATCCTCTGTGTGTATATATAATTTATTTAAGAAAAGCAAATATATATGTATAATATAATCTCATTTATTTAAGGAAAACAGAGTCAAACTCCTTCATGGCAAACATCAGTAATCTCCATTCAGCCTGTCCTGTCTCCTGTCAAGGCTTGTTTTGATTTGGATATGAATTTCAGTTGCCACATCTCTTGAAGGCAAAATGGATGAAGTCCTTTTGTTACTATGCTGAAAAATTATAAGAATTGAAAAGGCACTGAATTGTACTACTTCAGTTTACAACTTAGGAAGAGATTTACAGGCAGGTATAATATCTGCCATTAAACTGCAGTTACCACATGTCTGAATGAAATAGCTCCTAGGGTTTTAGCTGTGCTGGTCCTCAAGCTGGGAAGAAAACTTTGTAGGGAGAAAAACTAGAGAAGCCTTTGCTCTTTGTTTGATGGGAGTTATAGTCTAAAACATCTGGTGTGATCTCAATCTCCCGTCCAACTATTCATTTTGAGCGCCTAAACAAAACTTACATGATGAAGTAGACTCTAGTTCATGAAAACTTATGTTGTAATAACTTTGTTTGTCTTTAAGGTGTCATGAGACACATCTGTTGTGTTTGCTGCAACCATGACACCATGATAATGGGAACAAATGATGGCTATAATAATAATAGTAAGAACTTTATTATTTATACCCCACCCACCTGGCTGGGTTTTCTCAGCCACTCTGGGTGGCTTACAGAATATATAAGGGCAAAGGGACCCCTGGCCGTTAGGTCCAGTCGCAGACGACTTTGGGGTTGTGGCACTCATCTCGCTTTACTGACCGAGGGAGCCAGCGTACAGCTTCCAGATAATGTGGCCATCATGACTAAACCGCTTCTGGTGAACCAGAGCAGCACACGGAAATGCTGTTTACCTTCCCGCCGGAGCAGTACCTACTGGTATTTGTCTATTTGCACTGCGTGCTTTCGAACTGCTAGGTTGGCAGGAGCAGGGACCGAGCAAATGGGAGCTCACCCCGTCATGGGGATTCAAACCGCTGACCTTCTGACAGCAAGCCCTAGGCTCTGTGGTTTAACCCACAGCGCCACCCGCGTCTTCTACAGAATATATATATATATAAACACATAATAAAAACATCAAGCATTAAAAACCTCCCGATAAAGGGCCGCCTTCAGATGTCTTCTAAAAGTTGTATAGTTCTTTAACTCCTTGACATCTGAAGGGAGGGTGTTTCACAGTGCGGGTGCCACTACCAAGAAGGCCCTCTGCCTGGTTCCCTGTAACTTCCCTTCTTGCAGTGAGGGAACTGGCAGAAGACCCTTGGAGGAGGACCTCAGTGTCATTTATGAGTTAAGTCTCCACTTCTTCTACATTGAAAGCCTTTCTGTCACTGTAGTCTAGTAACAATGGTTCATGGGCACCACAGGCTCTTCCATGAAAGCAGTATGAAAATACTGTACACAGAGTCTACAGAGTCTAAGAACATCAGGCCAATGTTAAGCAGGCTTTACAAAACCCATTAACTACAGCCCATATGTGATTATCAGCCTTTTGTCATTCTAGTCTCAGGGGATGGCCTGCAGACTTACATTTCTGCTGAGCAACATCAAGAGACCGGGGAGCATTATTAACCAAACCCTGAAGAGTATCCTGAGGTGCTCTCTGGTCCTTTCACCTCTACTTATGACATGGTACAAAGTTTGGCTCTTGCCTTTGCTTTCACATTTCCCTTACTCAAGTGGTATGATAGGCTGATTCTCAAAGGGCCATGAGTCAGGATTCCTGAGTTCTGTTTTGTTCCGATGCCCTGAGGAGGAAAAATAAGTCAAGGGCACAATTCACAAATTTATCATCACAACATCAGTGGAAATATACTATGAAAGTCCTTAAGGCAGGGTGGACAACCTGTATGCAGAAGGGTACATGTAGCCCTTAGCCTAATTTCATGCTGGGGAAATGAGGGAAATAGGGTGGCAGAAGGAGAGGAAGAAAGGGGGGGGGGTGCCATGCTCAGATTTTGCTCAGGCCCTGCCCACCACCAGCATGCGTCTCCTGACAGATTACTCCCAAGGGAATGAGACTACAGACTGAAAAAATGTTCCCTGCTTCCCATTAAGGCTTCCAGATTTTGTGTACAAAGATAACAGACATTCCACAGTAAGACCACTGTTCCATTCCTTCCATCAATAGGAACCACAGACAACTGAGGATGGAAGTCTCAAACTGAAATTAAAAAATGGGTTGTTGTTTTTACCTGAATCTTCAATAATTCTGATGGGATTTGAACTAGTTTTACTCTTTTTAAAAAAGCCGTATAGCTCTGTTGTCTTGCTGTAATACCAAAATATTCTATATTCCATATTTCCAAATGCATGAAAAAGGGAAATATGATAGACTTCAGGATATGCCCTTCCTTCAGATAACTTCAAAATGGCATCTGTATTGAGAGTTTGGTAGCAGGCATATTTAAATCCATTTTACCAATGAATTGGTAATTGAAAGCCGGATGATCAGTTAAAACTCTGTGATACGGTGACCGTCACCTGATTTCCCTTATCTTTTTCTTCTAGCTGTTTTTGGTAGTTCATCACCATTTCTCTCTCTCATGCCATCATGTGTTGTCTCGGGGAATGACATTATTTAACAGAGCCTTTTAACTCAAGTCTCTTTCTGTGCTCTTTCTCCTCTCCCACAGTTGGATAAAGGGGATGTGAGCCAAATCAGCCTGCCTTCCAATACAAGCCACGGTGATGCTGATGGCAACTTCTGCCTTGACGTTCCAGATGGCAACCCAGACCCGCAGAGGACAAAGGCTGCCATTGACCACCTGCACCAGAAGATCCTCAAGATCACCGAGCAGATCAGGGTTGAGCAAGAGGCACGAGATGACAATGTGGCTGAGTACCTGAAACTAGCCAACAACGCTGACAAGCAGCAGGCCTCTCGTATCAAACAGGTCTTTGAGAAGAAGAACCAGAAGTCAGCCCAGACCATCGCGCAGTTGCACAAGAAGCTTGAACATTATCACAAAAAGCTAAAGGAGATTGAACAAAATGGGCCCTCTCGACAGCCCAAAGACGTCTTCCGGGACATGCACCAGGGCCTCAAGGACGTAGGGGCCAATGTCCGCTCCAGCATCAGTGGCTTTGGAGGCGGAGTGGTGGAGGGTGTCAAAGGTGGACTGTCAGGCCTTTCTCAAGCCACCCACACAGCTGTGGTCTCCAAACCCCGAGAGTTTGCAAGCTTGATCCGCAACAAATTTGGCAGTGCGGACAACATTGCCCACTTGAAGGACACGCTGGAAGATGGGCACCCTGAGGAGGCTTCACGGACTCTGAGTGGCAGTGCCACTCTGGTTTCTAGTCCCAAATACGGCAGTGACGATGAGTGCTCCAGTGCCACTTCTGGCTCAGCAGCAGGTAGCAACTCGGGGGCGGGTGCTGGTGGCTTGGGCAGCCCCAAGTCTAACACCTTGGACAGTCACCACTATAATTTTGAGACCATCATAGAAGAACTGAGGGAGATTAAGGACATTCAGTCCCACCTTGAGGACTCCATGGAAGACCTCAAGGCCCAGCTGCAGCGAGACTATACGTATATGACTCAGTGCTTACAGGAAGAGCGTTATAGGTAAGACTTGTTGGGTGTGCTGCTGTTAATTCCCAGTGGGAAACTGTCACACTTAACCACCATATTTAATTGTCGTTGACTTGTGGAACTGGGCATGCTGGCCAGTCTTTATGTTGTGGCTCTTGAAGGGTCATGCTGTGGGGCACAATAGATGAAGATGCTGGCAAATAATGTAATTAGGTTTTATGTTCCTATGCAAAGAAACAAATTGACAGTGAATTTCCCTTTAGAAGAGGCTGTGACAGAGAAGGGGAGATGAGATGCTACAAAGCATAAGGCAATCAGCCTATCACCTCAATCCAGTCAGTTATTTAGCAGCCACAAAGGATTCTGGGATATCAGAACCAGCCATGCAGCATGGACATTTGCTTTCCATTTCCTAATTTCCCCCAGATACTGCTATTTCTTTCTCCTGCAAAGTTCTGTTTGCTTTGGCCACAGTCCTGTGCACAATTACCTGGAAGCAAGCTCCACTGAGAACAGTACGTATTTCTTTATTTTTAAAAATAGCTATCCACTTTTCTTTATAAATCCAAAGTGGCAACTTACAGGATAACACAAACCAAACAACAACCTAGCACCAGAAACCGTATAGAAACAACAATAGATAACACCTAACACAATTATATGCATGTGATAACACTTGTTATCCTTCAAGAAAGTAATTTTCCTTGTTATCCTTGCATGTCTATGTAGAGAGAGAGCCAAACAGAAATTTCTCTCCTTTTTTCTAAGCCAATAATAATTTTGCGGTGGAAGGCCAAAGCTTTTGGATTTATGTTCTTTAGTTGAATTTAGGCTCCCATTTAGTTGCAAACCAATATGCCTTAATTGCTATAGCAACCATGAGTATGCATGCTTGTTCAGGAAATGTCTGAATTTCAAATGGGGGGGAGTTGAATTTTAAATAAGTGATTCAAATAAGTCCTCCTTCCTGGTGATTTAAATCATGATTTAAATCCTGCCTAGCTGTCACTAGCTTTGAAGATGTCTGCTGGAATTTCCTGTACTGTAAGTTCTCCTCAAGAAGAAAGACACTGCTCTATTAACTGCTTCTATTTATAAGACACAAGAGGAAATGCATTCCTGGCTGAATGCTCAGTGCCAGCTTCTTGCTTCTCTTCCACCGGTGGAAAAATAAGGACCAAGAACTCTTTTGCCCGTGGGCTTCATTAAAATTGTAGGCAGTGAGGAAAGAATTATGTTTCCATTTTTTTGTGAGAGAAGGGTCATAGGCTCAGTCCTGGGATGACACTTGCATGCAGTTGCTATGTTTATGGTTCCCACAGGTGTGGGGAGCAGAAGTCTCTTGCAGGCTTATGGTCCCAACCAGCTCTCATGTCTAGGGCTGGTTAGGGCGGCCGTGGTCCTCCCAGATGTTGCTGGACTCCAGCTCCCATTAGTTCCAGCCACCTTAGCCCAATGGCCAGGGATGATGAGAAAGGTACTTGAGCAACATCTATGGAACCACTCATTCTGCATCCCTGGTCTAGGGGTATGGCTCTTCCTCAGTGTCAGAGGTCTCTGGTTCAAAGCCCAGACAACTGTGCTGGGGGCATGGAGAGGAGGAGGAGGCTGGTTGGACTTTTGGGGAGATGATGTAGGTCAGTGATTGATCACTTGCCTTGCAGGCAGAAGGTCCCAAGGTCAATCTCTGGTATCTCTACTAAGTAGCAGAGGTGGGAAAGACCGTGAGTCCTTGGTGAGCTGCTGCCAGCCAGAGTAGACAATTCTGGAGTAAATGGACATATAGCCAGACTTTGTATAAGGCATCTTCCCACACAATCCAGTCACCATAGAATAAATGCTACTACTGAAATCACACTTACCTTTTGCCCCACTATTTCCAGGCAGATGTCCACACTTTAACACCACATGTCCGATGAATTTTTAAATTTTCTTTTGCCCTGAGCTTTTCCTGTGAAAGCCTGCTCTTTAAAGCCAAATTGGAGCAAACAGCAATTCAGGTTTTCTGCAGGTTGATGTTTGCTCCAACTGAGCTTTAAAGAGCAAGTTTTCACACAGAAAGCTCTGCAGCAAAAAAAGAAAAGAAAAGAAAAATGGTGCTCGGACACAAAGCTTTAGATTGCGGACCATGCCTGGAAAGAGTGGAAGAAAGGTAAGTGTGGATGAGCCTTCAGTGTGAACACAGTGCGTTTCACGCAACCAGCTGTGCATACAGTGAACATGCCCAGAGAAAGCAAAGTTGCAGTGGCAAATCCTACCTCAATTCGCTGGACCTTACAATCTTCATGTGCATACAAAGTGGATGGTTACAGTTTTCCTGCATGCAATTGGGGCTGTGCAGGGCCCCATACCACACTTATCTTCCCTTTGTATATGCATAGAGATTGTACAGACAGTCTAGTGCAGTGTTCCTCAACCTCAGGTTCCTCGTATTTATTAGACTACATCTCCCATCACCCCTGACTATTGGCTAAGTTAGCTGAGGATGCTGAGAGCTGTAGCCCAACATCTGAGGACCCAAAGCTAAAGAACACTAGTCTAGTGAGCATATGTAGGTCAGGGAGGGGCTCATCACCACGAGCCCTCTTCTCCCCACATGCATTCACTAGATGTGTGTTTGATTGTTTGAAGTGCTTATCTGTGTCCTCATTTATTTTGGATGTCCATTTTGTCCTACCCTGGTGTTTGATGCTCCCCACCCCCTGCCGTTTGGGTTTTTCCCCCCAGAAGCTGGAAAATATCTCAAAATATCCTGGAAGGCAATTATCAGTGACAGCAGGGATGGAAACAAAACTCATTGTTCCCAAAGGCAGGATTGTTTCTGAAGAGACACACACACCCCTTCTCATTTGTTTTCCACTCACCCACATGTATCCCATTTGAAGGGCTGAGAAAAACCTTTAGATTGCAACTGAATAGTGACCACCAAACCAGGAAAGAGGTGGGGAGAAAAGAGGAAGGAACTGCAGGTGTTCCAGAGAGAGAGAGAGAGAGAGATTTATTTCAGGCCTGACAAGTTCTGAAATAATCCTTCATCCAAGCCACATTTTCAGTGGCAGCTTCCACCAGATGCATAAACCACTAATGCAGGTGTGAGGAACATTTGGTCTCCACATGTTGCTGACATACAACTACCACCCCTTCCCATTGGCACTGCTTGCTGGCATTGATAGAAGCTATGGTTCAGCAACATCTGGAGGGCCAAAGGTTCCCTCACACCTACACTACAGTAACTCTTATAGAATAGGTTATCCACTTGATAGAAATTGCTGTTCAAAACATGCCTTCCAGGGAAAGAATTATTCTGAAGTACGTTAGACCTGAAATATTTTTTTCTTTAAGCCCCACAACTTTTTCCCTCATCTCCCCCTCACCCCCAAAGCTGAATGACATTTATTTGGGAATCAACTCCGCTAAATGCATTGGGACTTATTTCTTTATCTATCTATCAGTTATAAGTTTTTTTAATACAACGCTTCAAACATATTTCCAGCTTTGTTTACCAAAAGAAAATAACACAATAAAATGTGAGTAACAAAGGCATAATAAGGCCAGTACAATCCTTATTAGTTCCTCAATAACTAATGGAGTTGGGTGATGTACAGCGTAATAATTAAAACTCTGAAACCTTAAATACAAAATAACAGTTCTAAAAAGAAGCATTAAACCATCTATATCGGGGGTCAGCGACCTAAGGCCCATGGGCCAGAAGCGGCCTGTGGAGGTTGTTTGACCAGCCCACAAGCCGCCCCCAAACCGAGCCACCCGCTTGTGCTGCACTAAACCAGCGCAGCACGGGGACTTGCTCCCGTTGTGCTGAAAATTGCGTCAGTGCACGCGCAGACGCTGAAAATCGTGGGCATGCGTGCTCACACACATACGCGATCTGGCCCACGGAGAGATCTCCATGGGACCGATCCAGCCATGGCAAGATAAACCTTCCTGACCCCTGATCTATATGAAACTTAGTGGAAACCAAAACTCTATCAGCAGCACACAATTTCAGCTTAGAGCAGCCTGCATCAACCTGGTGCCCTCCAGATGCATTGGATTGTGCTGAAGACAACTCATGTATATATAAAAGAGCACATAACCTTAGGCAGTGCCCTAGAAACAGTCCTCCTTGCTCCAGGTGGTTGAACCATGTCCATCTACCCATCAGCTGGTATCACTGGTGGCGTCAACTGTTGGTTGGGAAGGCAGGGTTAAATCTCATATTGACTGCACACACCTACAGAACAGGCTCCTGCAGCCAAAGCAGCAAGATTTAATCCCCACTCATCAGCTGATGATTGGGGTTAAATCCTGCACAGTTTTAAGCAGTCCAGCAATCTGGTTTGAGCCTCTGATTTTCAGCAGCTCAAGGAAGAGAGGAGGGGGCTGGCTGAAAGCCCGTTACAAAAGGGTCTCATCTTGAGCGGGGGAGCTGCAGGTTGCTGTTTGTGACAAACACCATATGTAGGATTGATGACCTCTGCTTTCAAATGATGGAACCACTGATAGAAATTTGGCCACCACCAACTGGGGATGATTGGAGTTGTAGTCCAAAATATTTTGAGGGTCTCTGGATGGGGAAGGCTGCCTTAAAGCATACTGCACGGGGCACAGGAATGAGATGTTAAGAAACAAAGCATTGCAAGTAATCATTTAGTTGTACTTAGGACAATAAGCCTAACAAAATGTTCAGTGAAATCTGATGTCTTCTTAGATGGCCTCCTCAATAAGATGAGGTGATGGGATATGGTTCCATGAGTATCAATGTAACATTCAGGACATGTAGCCCTTTGGCTGGTTTACCCAGAGGTAATCATCACAATAGCTCTTCAGAGGGGCATCCACTGTCAAACTGGTTCTTCTCACAGCTGTCTGACAGCCAAATATGAAACACAATCCAATTCCTTGTTGACATCTTCCTCTGTTGCAGGAATGTAGGAAGCTACCTTCTTGCCCTAGGTCAGATGTTTGTCCATTGATTCCAGTATTTCCTCTGTCTAGCAGCATCCCATGCCACCTGATCTTTGCCCCTCCCAACCCCCTCCAATCCTGGAGATGTAAGGGACTGGACAAAGCATGTGCTCTATCACCAAGCGGTTGCCCCTCCCTTGTATTTCATAGTTCTGCTCAGTATTCTAAAGAAAAGTTATTATGAAGAGCCAAGCCACTCATGCAATGATTTTATTCAGTTCCTTTTTTATTGCTATATTTAACTTGCCATTTGCTTTTGAGTTCTGCTGTTTGTTTTTCTTTTATTTTCTATTTCAGTGCAATAGACAAGCCACTGGCTTGGTTTAATGCTATATAAGGTTAAGCGGTGGAAATGGGAACATGTTTTGAAGCATAGTTTTCCGTGGTGATCCAGGGGTAGCCCAAGATGTTTTGTTCCTTTAGGTGAGGAGCAGCACTTCATCTTCCACTCCCACATTCCATGTACAGAATTCAACTGGACTGGCTGCTGATAGAATCTCAGCATAAAAGTGCAATATAAAAGTACAAAATACTTTATAAAAATCAAGAAGAAGAAGAAACATGAACCAGTAATGCCCCCTCCCACAAACACATTTATCTGTTATTTTCAGTTACTTCCTATTTTGAGTGGCCAGATATCACTGTGCTTATTCATTTAAGCTTTATATATAGAATTGTCCAGAGTGCACTTTCATGTTTCCTCTCCATTTGATGCCACTGTTTACATTTTCTTTCCTCTGAATCCATGTAGACATATATATTCCAGTCTACAAAGGCTGATGCCATAACACATAGAGTGCCAGAAGGTTCCTTTTTACATGCTAAATGACCCCCCCCCATTTTTTGGGGGGGTTGCACTTAAAATTTAAGTGGAGGAGGAGGAAGATTGCCAGAGCCACATATCACTATTGGCTCCCAGTAGAGGGAAAGATGAGGCAGTGAGGAGCCCATTGCAGGCAGAGCAGCTGAGCCAATCTGATGCACCTGTTTCTGCGCCCACACTGAGCTGCCCACTGCCTACCTCCCCCACTTGGGTAAGTGGTAGAGGTAAGTGGCATTGGATAGGCAACTCTGCCCTACTTTCCCTGCCTGCTGCTCCTGCTTGTACAAATGACAGCCAGTCATCCTGGGGCACAGCCTTGCTCTGCGGAGGCTGTTTTCTGATCTAACACAAGGGTTGGCCAACCAGCATTGTGCAAATCTGACCTCAGACAGTCCCGGAGAAGGGGCTATAATTGGGTTGCAGTTGCAGTGAGTTTGCTTCCACAGTGGTTTAACTGTTCACAGCTAAATGACACTTCCCTTTCTATTCTGCTTGACTGTCAAGGATATAGCAACATCCTGAAGGAACGAGGCAGGGACGTTTCATAGGGATATAAGAGGAAATCCGGTCTCTTGGAAAGTAGAGAAAATATATCATTAAATGCTTTCATCATGTAGAGCGCTCCCTGGAGTAGCTGCTTCTGTGGACTGGCATTACCTTCCGCCATCCCCTGAGACCATCTATAGCTCCTGCTGGCTTTTTACTCAAGAGGGAAGAGACTGGAACATGGATTGTTACATCAGCTGCTAAGGACAGAAAGACTCTGGCATACATACAGTGGTACCTCGGGTTAAGTACTTAATTCGTTCCGGAGGTCCGTTCTTAACCTGACACTGTTCTTAACCTGAAGCACCACTTTAGCTAATGGGGCCTCCTGCTGCTGCTGTGCTGCCGGAGCACAATTTCTGTTCTCATCCTGAAGCAAAGTTCTTAACCTGAAGCACTATTTCTGGGTTAGCGGAGTCTGTAACCTGAAGCGTATGTAACCCGAGGTACCACTGTACTCCATTTCTAAGTGCATTCTAATCATCTTTGTGAACCTGTCAAGACTGAAAAGCAGGATATTATTTAGTCAGCTGTCAGTGTTCTTAAATGGTTGTTCAGCTCCAAGGAAAGTTAAAGTTGGGTGTTGTTTGTGGGCTGGTGTTTTCATTAGCATTGGCAAGTTCATCGCCAATGAACTCAGAACATCCTTCCCTTCCTCTTCCCCTTGAGGATTTATCAGCCAGTAGCAGCAGCACATGAGAAAATGGGAGAAGTGAGCTCTGTCTCTTCTCGCCTATCTCTCTGGAACTTGAAAGGTTTGATGGTCCATGAGAGATGTAGCACTGCTGTCATTGCTACTCAGGAGGGGAATAGACAGAGATCCCTCGTTCCTACTCCCTGGATACCTCTGCTAATTCTGGCTGGTGAGTCTTGAGGGGAGAGGGGAGTTTGGGAACTGGGAAGCACTGGTGTAGGAGATTAAGGAAATCTGAGCCAGAGGAAAAATTAAGGGATTTGAAAAGTTCACATTTTCTTTGACACCAGCATTATGAGCCCCCAAAGCTCATACCCACACCTGAATACAATGAGCTTCCCTGACTTCTCCGGCTCCGAATTCTCACCCACTGTGTTTCTCCCTCTCCTGCTACACAGATATGAACGCTTGGAAGAGCAGCTGAATGACCTGACAGAACTCCACCAGAATGAAATGACCAATCTCAAACAGGAGCTGGCCAGCATGGAGGAGAAGGTGGCTTACCAGTCCTATGAGAGGGCCAGAGACATTCAGGTATGGAAATGCATAGGGATGCTTGTACAGCTGGCCTGACATCTTCCCCTCCCTATTGGGTATTTATTCTTTCCACATATTCAGTCTCCCTCCCAAAAACATAGAACGGCTTACATATAAATACAAATCCTAGCTGATCTGCTATACAGGCAGAGCTCAGGACCAGACCTGCAACACTAGAACTGTGGTATATTCCTACAGATCATTCTCTCAGCGTGGATGTTTGGCACTGATAAGACTAGAGAACTGAAAAGATGCAGGAGGAGAGGAATGAGACTTGCATCTGAAGAACTGAGAATTTGTCTATGGATCTTAGCTTTAGATTAGCTAGTCTGCAATCTGTTCCCTCTTGTCCCTAGATCGTAGAAGGGCTCAAGATCAGTAGATGTGCCACAGCTTTCGCAGGAACCTTGGAATCTGCCTTATAATAAGTCACACTGTATGTCCATCTAGGCTAGTTATTGTTTGCTCCAACTCATAGCCCTTCTCCAGGATCTGGTACTCTCAGCATGCAGTGCAGATGTTCTAACACAGCTGTGATCCCTCAGCTAAGCTAACACTGGTCCTTTTTCTCTTTCCCCTGCAGGAGGCTGTGGAATCCTGCCTGACTCGTGTCACCAAGCTGGAACTTCAGCAGCAGCAGCAACAGGTGGTGCAGCTGGAAGGGGTGGAGAATGCCAATGCCCGGGCCCTGCTAGGCAAATTCATCAACGTCATATTGGCCTTGATGGCTGTGCTGCTGGTCTTTGTCTCCACCATTGCCAGTTTCATCACGCCCTTGATGAAGACCCGCATGCGTCTCCTGAGCACCACCCTGCTAGTGCTTTTTCTCTTCCTCCTCTGGAAGCACTGGGACTCCATCACTTACCTTCTGGAACACGTGCTGCTCCCTAGCTGATTCTCTTGGCAGCCAGGTATCGGGGCTGCAGGGTGTTTCGGTTTTTTTTTTCATGTAGAGAGAGAGAGAGAGAACGAGGAGACCTTGCAACTCAGTTCCTTTGTCTATACAGAGTATGTAATCCTCACTCGCTCTTCCCCTGCACAGCCAACTTTATTCACGTCCAACACCATCTCTCAGCCGTAGGGAGTGTAGCTGCATCTGAGCTTGTGAGAGGCTGAATAAGCCCCTCTTCCAGGATGCCTTTGCAAGGGGTTGCGGGAAAGCAAATGAAGTCCGGAAGAATCTTTAGCTGCAACACCTTAGCCTTTTCTTTCAAAGCAAACAAAGGAAGTGAGGGCGATTGCAAAGCTTTGTGCGCAGAGCTGCAGAACGCCAGTCTCCAGAAAGCGTTTTTTTGCGGGGTGTTTTTCTGCCTGAGAAGGATGATAAAAGGCTCATTTCTACATATGAAGACAATGGTTCAACACTGAAGATGAACTTTTTTCTTTTTCTTAAAACTGATGCCCCTTAGAAACGTGCACAGATTTCATGGAGCAGAATGATGTACATATCACACCAGTTTATCCAAGTCACATGGCTACTTTACTTTCCATTCCTGCAGAACAGCTGATGTGCCAGAAGCGCACCTGGGCATCTTTCTTATGATGGACTTGATGTGATTATGGATTTGGCTGGGTTGTTTCACCTGTTCAGTTTTGCCCAGTGGAGACAAGATCAAAGGGGGGAAAGAATCTACCACTCTGGTGCAAGTTCAGCATTTTTGGTTGGCTTTGTTTTATTTATTTATTTTTGCTTTTGTTTGATATCTTCAGGGACTAAATGAGAAATTCTGACAGTGCACCTGCGAATCTTACAATCTTTGCAAATGTGTATGTGTGTGTGTGTGTGTTAATTTATTGATTTACAGTGGGTTCCTTTTTCTAAATCAAGTATTGTGTGAAAATTCAGCTGCCTTCACATCTCCTGTGTACCTAGAGAAAATAGAACATGATTTTAAAATGGTTGAATAGTCCATGCAAAATTAGTGAGTCTCGATTTGAATTTGGCAATGCTTCATCAAATTTCACCAGTAGAAATTTTGCTCATTACTTGCTCCAAGAGACATTCCTCCATCTTCATATTGAAGCGATTCTATTAATAGTACATTATCGTAGTTTTTTTTAAAGCAGACAAAGAAGCAGCCATCGTATGCAGTATCAGGCCCTTAGTGGAGGTTTCCTCACAAAAGAAGAAAAACCAACTAACTGATCACTTCTGCTCTTAAGCTCCTGACATATTTCTTCAATGTTTATTTCAACTGCTTATTTATTCACACCTGCTATTGTCCGAAGCATTTTATTTTACAGCAAAACTGTATGGCACGTTTTAAAGCACATTTTAAAAGGTTTAAGATGAAATGATCTGGGTGAGGAGTTATTAATATAATATTCGCAAAAATATAATTGCTGTTGCTGGCAAAAGAGAAGCTTATTGTAAGTTGAATTCAGGTGGTTATTTAAGGGAAGCTGTGAGTCATGGGTAGAGACGCTGTCCCTCCCCAAGGTAAATTCTAGTTGGGCCTGCAGTCACCCTCCACGTTTGCACCCACTTGCCCTCTATCAATCCCCCATTTACCCCACACTTCCTCTCTTTCATCCACACTCCCCCTACATACATAGACTCTCCATTCTCTCTTGCTCCCTTTTCTCTCCTCTCTCACCCTGCCCTCCTTCCACAAAAAACGCCTATGGGGGAGGACAGAGAGAGTAGGATTTAAGCCTTCACTCCCCAGTTGTCACCTCCCACAAATACCCCCCACATGGTAATTAGGCTTGGGGGGGGGGGTCTCAGTTGCATGTGGATGTAATTTTTTAAAAAATGGGGGTGGGGAAAGAAGGAGAGGCTGTAGGCTGGATTGAAAAGTGCCACAGATGATGCCCACCCCATGCAGTAAAGATAGTGTGTAATCAATGGACTAGAATCGAGGTTTTCAGTACAAAACTCAAGCTTGATTTATATGTGTCGCAAAGTGAAGTGGCAGAGTCTTAAGGTGGTGGAATGGCCTCTTCTCAATTCAGTGTCATGGGTGGTGTGTCTAAGTGTAGGGTTATATTTTTGATTGCTTGTTTATGTTAGAAACAACATTCCTGAAAGCAGAAACTCAGGATAGCAGACAGAAGGCTGTCTAAAAGAGGCTCCCTTCTATGCCTTGCTAGGTTTCTGCTTGCAAGAGTCATTTTTACATAGGGTTTTCAAAAACATGATTCACCTGCAGCCTAAGTTATACAATCTGCTGTACTTCGCAGGACTTCACCACCTCATTCTGTTGCATGTGTAAATTTAGCCTTAGATGTGATTAAGGTCAAGCTTGCGCAAGTTTTGCTTCGGTGAGAACTTTGGGCGGATGCCAAACGGTTTTGTAGAAAGAGAAAAGGAATGTGTTTCGTTACGATACAATCTCTGATATCTTCTGATATTGCTCAAACCCATGAGGATATGCACTTTATGATGCTTTCATCTATGGCCGATGGCTGTGGTGTAAGATCTTAGGATCCAAGAGCTGTCAATTACAGTACAGGACAAGAAGAGAGAATTTTGGCAGGTCAGCTCCCACCCCAGTGACACTACAACAAGAAAAGCTTCATCTACTGAAATGCTCCTCCTTATGACTGTTAAATGCAAAATAGCCTGGCAGAGTGGTTATCTACTCCCCTTATTCTGGTTCTGCCTGCAGATCTACTCTTCATTACATGAAACATTTTTATTTTATTTTTGCTTCTCTGAGGATGCTGTCCATAAGGCATAATCATAGTCTAGGTGACAGGTTTTCCAACCCAAGCACCTGATCTTGGCTCTTGAGAGCCTACATGTTACTCTCCCTGGCACCTAAAATGGAATGGTGGCTTGAGGCATAACCTCTGGAATGTATCCCCTTCTTTGCTAAGGAAGCCTCTGATGTCAAAATTCCATCATATGTAAGTAACATTTGTGATCTGCCTTTAATAACCCCAGGAGATGTGAAGGCGCTCAACTTTTTTGTATACATCTATTTATTTTGTATATTTTCATGAGTCAGAAAATCAACTTGCCTTCCCTGCCCAGTTATAGGAGGAGATGGTTTTCTAGTGCAATGTGCATGGATAATTTATTTAATGATGTCAGGATGAATGTTGTATGAGTTGGAAAAGAGAGTTCAATAACAAACACAAAACTGTTCCAGAATATAAAATGAAGCAGATTTTGGCCAAAATCCACAGTGAAAGTGTAACTGAGGTGCAGGATTTGTGCTTTCCTCTTTAGTTCTGACCTTGCACTATTCCTGACCCAGCCCCTGTCACCAAGTAATGAATAAGAGATGCATCTTGCTGCACAGGTTAGTCTTGCAGTGGAGAGCTAAAGAGGATGCTGTTGTGCTCAGCTTCTAAAACATAAATGGGGCTAGATGAGGGTTCCCATGCAGACTTTGCAGAGCAAGAGGAGAGCATAGTCAGCTAGGATTTTTGTTTTTATTACTGGCCTATTTATGTTCATGGGTTACACACACACACACACACACACAAAACACCAGACGCTTGTCTTTTGATGTAATCAATTGAATAGTCCTTGCGAACGTTGACTGGTGTAAGAACAGCTGGGTAACATTTTCCCATGCTTGTGTGCACCAGAAGCAAACAATTGCAATAGTCCTTTGTGGCCTTAGAATCATGAATGCATGATTTATTTACTGATCTAAATTCAACTGATATAGTATCTTTGCCCCACCCCTCCTGCCTTATCGAGAATAGGTGTGGCATGTGGCCACATACTGTGTTTTCATGGGAAGCCTAAATCAAAATTAGTTTAGGACTGTTTGATGCCATTGGTCATGCCTATCGTATCCATATAAATGTAATGGATTAGTTAAAGCAACATTTGACACTTGATAGGGCGATGCTGTCACTTGCAGCGCTGCCCTAGCAGAAGGAGGGCTTGATTTATCCAACGAACTTGTGACTGGAAAATTGTGGTTGGCATTTTTCACATGATTGTTGCAATCATATAGTTTGGCATGAAAGGTGTTCCTTGTGAATTGGGTGCTAGTGGTTCCATAAGGTTTTAGAGTGCTAAGTTTCTAGCCCTCGTGACAGGCATGAATCGGCAAGGTTTGTGGACTTCTGTCACAGAGGGCACCCAAGCCCGCTCCATGGCATAACCCTCTTCTTATACTGTTTGACTGTATTTATTACGTATGCTTGAATCTTTTCCTGCCCCTTACCCCTTGATATTATGTTTGCTTTCCATTGGGAAGCCCATTCAAAGGAAGCTCTGATTTCATTTCACTATATTTTTCCATTCTTTTTTTTTTTTCAAATAAAGAATTTTAAAACACTGGCATAAGACAAGTCCTTTATTCTTAACTCCTGCAGTGGCACAATGAAGCAGCAGCAGCTATTCAGAGAGGTGCATTCTATCAGATGATGGATGGCAAGGGTCTACTTTGCCACTAACATGCAGACAGTGAGGGCAGGCCTGTGGATTCCAGGCTTCTGTGATGATACTGCCAAAATGCAGCATTTTGCAATACAGTTCCCTGCTATTAAAAAAAAAAAAAAGTACCAGCATGTGCACACCTGCATACATTGAGATAAAATATGTATTTAAATATGAATTTTCACATGGACTTTAAATCAGAGACTAATTCACGAACAGGAGGGACTTGCGGAGAAATGTGTGTGAAATTGACACCAGCTAGAAATAGGACTGATTCATCTCTCCCTAATGCAATGAGACTTAGTCATGCATATGATGGTGCTGAGAGAGATTCTCCTGGTATTTCTAACCCGATCAATGCTCCCAGTGCAAATCCGCACCCTAGCTGCCCACCCTTGGTATACACCTGCCCTTTGATCTGTCCCCACTACTCATTCCCCAGCAGCCTTGTCACTTGTCCAGAAGGAACCAACTCTTTGCAGCTTCTGAAGAATGATCAACTTCCTCACACCCAGATGCATTGAATTCCTTCATTTTACATTAATGGCTGGGATACAGGAAGCCGCACATTTCCCTTGCCAGTCCCACTGATGAGCCTTCATATATCTCTGAAAATAAGTTGAATACAATAGCACAGAAGATTAATGGAAGCCTTTGGTAAGGCCAGCCTCTTTCAAGGGGGTTGGGAATTTTGGGGTTAGGGCTGGCGTTTAGCTGCAATAGGAGTGTGGCCTATTTATAAGGCACCAGAAAGTGATAGGCTTTCCTAATGCTCAGGTTAGATTTCACTGTTCTTCATTTGACCTAGGAGGACATTATATATCATTCTGAACTACAAGCCCAAAGAAGAGCAGTGACTTGGACATGAATGGCTCTAGGCAGCTTATAGGCTTTGGAGACAAGGCTGGTTGCATACTATAGATACCTTCAAAGCTACAGATCCATGTGGCATATTAATTCAATTAATTTACAAGCATGAGCTTAGAATACCATTCTCAGCAACACTGGTGAGGCCAGTATGGGGCTATAGCACCTGCAGGGCCAGCTGCTCATCAGAAAGCATGATTTTTTAAATTTTTGTTATTTGTTATTTTTTAAATGGCCCGTATCCTAGCAGAATATCCAGCCACTGCTTAGTATACGGGCTGGAAAGCTGTGGCCCTTCAGATGTTGCTCCCACCATCTCTGAACATTGGCCCTGCTGGTTGGGGCTGCTGGGAGTTGGAGCTCAAACGGGAGTGACCATGTGCCCTGTTCTACAGAGGACAACCCCTAATTTTGAAATGCTATCCAGGTCTGGCGTAAAGATAAGGAACCATAAACAGGGAGAGCAGGAGTCTTGAAGTTGCCTGTCAACAGCAGCTCCTGACCAGCATACTGAGCATGGAGCATGCGCACAATTCACCTGGTGTCTTTTCCTCTGTGGTGCAATGTATTGTATTTCTATTTTAACTATACAGGCAACACCCAATTTGTGTGAGGGTTGTGTTCCAGGTGATTGTGCACATAGATGGAGTGGACATAAGGGAAGCCCACCCTGCTGTGCCCTGTTCTGCCCCTGTTCCACCCTTTTCTGAGTCCAAAAGGACCTGCACATCAGCAATCATGCGTCAATTGTTGTTGTTTAGTCATTTAGTCGTGTCCGACTCTTCATAACTGCATGGACCAGAGCACGCCAGGCACTCCTGTCTTCCACTGCCTCCTGCAGTTTGGTCAAACTCGTGCTGGTAGCTTCGAGAACACTGTCCAACCATCTCGTCCTCTGTTGTCCCCTTCTCCTTGTGCCCTCCATCTTTCCCAACATCAGGGTCTTTTCCAGGGAGTCTTCTCTTTTCATGAGGTGGCCAAAGTATTGGAGCCTCAGTTTCAGGATCTGTCCTTCCAGTGAGCACTTAGGGCTGATTTCCTTCAGAATGGATAGGTTTGATCTTCTTGCAGTCCATGGGACTCTCAAGAGTCTCCTCCAGCACCATAATTCAAAAGCATCAATTCTTCGGTGATCAGCCTCTCACTTCCATACATCACTACTGGGAAAACCATAGCTTTAACTATACAGACCTTTGTTGGCAAGGTGATGTCAATTGGACGTGCCTAAAATGGTCGCTGCCTGTAGCACCAAGTTTTCAATATGAGCCTGTACATAAAAATTACGGTATGCCAAATTTATGCAGATTGGTGCCCTGGTTTGTCCTCTTTCCTGGTTCTCTTGATCAAGCCACCCCTGGAGGGTCAAAGGTTCCCCAGCCCCAGCATAGGATGTGGTTGCCAGTCACCATCTATCAGGAAGTTCTCCTCCACAAGCCCTACTGAAATGCAAGAGAGCTGCCCAAGACCAAAAAGGACACACTGGAGTTTGCCCTTTATTGCTCCAGTCCCCTGATCCATGGCTAGATAGGAAAAGTGCAAATGGAGACTATGTTGTGTTGTCATACATGGGGAATCTCCAATGGGGTTGCTCAACACGCCCAGTCACTGTGTTTCCAGACATGGTTATTTCATTTTATTTGTTCTGTATCTCTTTGATGTTTAGCTGGTGACTGTCTTTCAGGTAAGGCTAGGTTGCAACATATATTTTAAAGCAAAAAAATGAATTTTAAACAGCAGTTAAAAGTCCAACAGAAGACCTGCATATGATTCAGCGCAGATTAAAAATCTCAAAATGATTTTGCCACCAACGCTACTGTGACACCATTAACAGCTAATCTTATTAAAATGGAATTTTCTGAGATGGTAGTAACTAAATATACTGAGTCCAACAACGGCTGCACAGGTTTTTGAGGCAATCATGTGAATCAGTTGTGATTCACAACAGCCGTGGGAGGGTCTCTCTCTGGAGCTGGGCGTGATATGGAAGATACCACTTCAAAGTTTTGTTTAGCTCCTGAGTTTACAGAGCTAAGAATAACAGCAGCACAGAGAACTCAAACCCTCCATGTTTGGAAAGCGGCTTCTGCTGCAAAGCAGGAGCACACGGCAATCATTTGTACACATGGACTTCGCAGGAATCTGACCTGTTCCCCCGTTCAGCATTCATTCTTTCCTTTTGAAAGTACATTTTGAGGTTGTGATTTTCCACTGCAAGTTGGCTAGCCTGGTCAGCAGAAGGCACCAGGAAAATCTGTGTTTGTGTCTTCATGAAACATCGCAAACTTTGTCCCATCATGGACAGCATTTCATAGGCTCAGTTCCTGTGTAACACGTTATAGAGACAAGCTGTAGCAAACCTCGAGCTCACCAACTCCTCTTCCTGTCTCCTTTGGCATGGCTGTGAAGAGGAGAGCAAACACTTTTGCTTCCATTTTTATCCTTATGTCATCAAAGTGCAAGTAGATAAATAGGTAACGCTCCGGCGGGAAGGTAAACGGCATTTCTGTGTGCTGCTCTGGTTCGCCAGAAGCGGCTTAGTCATGCTGGCCACATGACCCGGAAGCTGTACGCTGGCTCCTTCTGCCAGTAAAGCGAGATGAGTGCCGCAACCCCAGAGTCGGTCACAACTGGACCTAATGGTCAGGGGTCCCTTTACCTTTTTTATCCTTATGTCAGAGCCCTAAACTGTTCATTCTTAACCATGGCTTTTTGGACCAAGCCTACTTTTAAAACTTTGGTTTGAAGTTGGCTTGTGTCGGCTAACTATGGCTAAAGATTAACCACAGTTTGTTGGGTTTGGACAACCTGGCAAACTGTGGATAAACTAAAATGGAAGTGAAAGTTTATGGGCTTTTCCTTGCAACTGTGCTTGAGGAAAAGGGGGCACCCATGAGCCAAGGCTTATGTAAACTCAGTCTCAAAACACTGAATGTGGCTTATTGTCACATCCCAACCTGCCTGATCTAAGAAATCATCATTACAGGGCAATAATTCAGGTGGCATTTGATAGGAAAGCAAAAAGAGTGGTGTACAAAGCCAAAACAGCACAGTAATAGAGCCTTTTATTGATTTCAAATCAATTGAGGAAAGAGCTGGAAGTATAGTGAGCCCAACGCCACCTTTCCCAACCTGGTGCCCAAACCTGAGGGCAAAAAGCTGGGTGGTCTTACTGATTTATGCTTTTGCTTCTACTTTAAATATTGTAGTGGTCACTGCATTGAACTTACAATATGTGCTTCAGCCTTTCACATACTTGGGAAGAAAGAAAGATAAGCATTAACTGTGTGTCAGCAGCATTGACCTCGCAGAGCCATAAACAATCCAGATCTGGCATCTTTTCCAGCATGCACATGGCTCCTGCTGGTTGAGAAAATAGCAAGTGATGAAATTATTCTCAAGTTACGACTTTGGACTGCCAAGACCATATAAGAAAGCTACTTCTCAGCCAGTGCAGAGATCCTGTTTTGTGGCTCCATTTACTCAGATGTTCAGTGAGGCTTATTCACATGTGCGCTGGACTGCAGCCCAAAATCTATCACAGAGAGTTGGCAGGTGTGGGGGCGGCACATTTTGCTGCCAAATAAGATGCAAATAATCAATCTGGAAATGGTGTGTTTTAATATCAGACTCCCAAAGTGCTTTTAAAAGAGTTGCGAGAACTTGCATGGAGGGATAGGTGAGCTAGTGTAGAATTCAGGGTGGTCCAACGCACAGCCCAAGGGCTGCATGTGGCCCCCGAGGTCTTTCTTGGCGGCCCTTGGCAACATTTGACACACACATCAGCCTCCCCAAAGCCGAGTAAGCCGGGCGCTAGGCTTTGGGGGAGGAGTTGTGAAGATTGACAGTGTCATAGAGTCTTCCAGCCTCCTTCCCAGTTAGCTCTTTCCTAGCTTTGGGAAGGAGGTGGGAGGGCTCTAGGACCCTGCCAGAACCTCATGCTTCCTTCCCAAAGCCCAGTGCCTCATTTACCTGGCTTTGGGAAGGCAGCATGAGGGCTGGGCAGAAGGGAGGGAGTGTCAAATTTTGGCCTCGCTCCCCCCTCCACAAAAAAAGGCAGTGTGTGGCTCATGGGTTCCATGTCAAATTACAGTCATACCTCGGGTTTAATACGCTTCAGGTTGAGCGTTTTCGGGTTGCTTCCAGGTTTCACCGCTCCCGCATGCGCAGACGCTCAAAATGACGGCACGCGCAGTAGCGTCTTACGTTCCTTTCAGGATGTGAACGGGGCTCCAGAACGGATCCCGTTCGCATCCACAGGTACCACTGTACTATGGCAGCCTACTTTGTATGAAAAGTTGGACCGCCATGGCTATAGATGACCTCCAGGGCCCCATTCTAATTTAAATTATTTGAATCCAGAGCCCTTTTCAGGCATTCTGCCTGACAATGTGGGGGTAAAAAGTGGGGAGGGGATGTGCATGTCAGCCTGCCCCGAAGGTCACCATGTGTGTTGGCCCCATCGCCGCCATTGGCAACTTTTGCATGAAGGTCTGAACCACTCTTGGAGGCATTTACAAGCTTCGTTGTGATGGGAACCCTGCCTTATCTGTGCATTCAGCATCCAATATCTTATGACTGGTTCAGGTTTATGGTTTCATACATGTGTCAGGAAACAAACATCCTTAAGTGTCTTTAAGGAGGTGAATGCACAGCCATTATTTATTTGATTTGGGTGCATATTTTCTTACACAGGTATGAATCGCCATACAGTGGTACCTCTAGTTATGAACTTAATTAATTCTGGAGGTCCGTTCTGAACCTGAAACTATTCTTCACTAGAAGCGTGCTTTCGCTAATGGGGCCTCTTGCTGCCGCTGTGCCGCCGGCACAGAATTTCCATTCTCATCCTGGGGCAAAGTTTTCAACTCGAGGTAACTCTTCCAGGTTAGCGGAGTTTGTAACCTGAGGCGTTTGTAACTCGAGGTACCACTGTATCCAGAAAAGGGACACAAAGGCCTAGAATTGCCCTAAGGTATGGGCACACTTTTTTCAAGGATCAGATGCAGTCTGTTTGTACAGTGAGGTACACATCTCCTATTTGTAAAAACAAATAGCTGTCAGTAGAGCTGTCAACCAGCTGGGACTTCAACTAGTATGTCCAACTTTCTGAAATGACATAGGAGAAAAGTTGCCTGACTTTTCAAGGACACTTCTAGGGTTACTTTACTCCAGAAAGTTCTGACAAATGGTGCTTCTGCTACAAAGTGCTGTATAAACTGAAATGGTTCCAATTTAAGATGGTGATTAGTGAGTAATACCCCCTACGCACCTTTGCTAAAGTACAGAAACAAGGAGAAAGACAGTTTAGCCTTGATTCATTGATGTTTTCTACCACTAGGGAGCAGGGTAATTGTTGAGCACAGGTTCCAGAAAAGTAGTCATGCCAGAGGTTATTCATAAGAAGAGCCTGGCTGGGTCAGACCAAAGCCCACCTCTAGGGCCAGCATTAGTCTGCTGTAGCAGAAGGAGAAACTTCGCTTTGCCTTTGTATGGTTAAAAACATTTGCTTCCATTCAGTTTTAAAGCAGTTTTCTTATACTGATCTGGAAACTGGACTCAGACCTCTCTCAGACTCAGACCTAATGTTTACATTGTAAAATGCGATATAAGGAGCCAGAGCGATGCAAAACAACCAGGATGGCTAATCTTTTTTTTTTTTTTTATTAAATTTTTTTATTACAAGCACATAAGATTTCCACACATAGAAAAAGAAAAATTATACAATCAAAAATACAAAGCATACCTTAAAAAGACACATACATCTAAAAAAGAAGAAAGAAGAAAAAAAAAAACAAAAAAAAGAAACAATACCAAAAAGCAACATTTCCAATCATTCCCTTACATACCTTTGACTTCCATTAACCTCAGCTTTGGATTAGATATTCTACATAAATCTTCTGCAGTGATTTTCATTTTATCTTTACATGTCGTAGGAGTTAAGCCTCGTCTACTGTTAAGTTATTAATTCCCAAATTGATCTCGAGATACCTTAAAAATTTGGACCAATCCTCTTTCTTTTTAACGGGATTATCCCTCCTGATATGCTGTGTAAGTCTTGCCAATTCCAAGTATTGATACAGTTTTACCTGCCATTCTCTCATTGTGGGTGTTTCGTCAGACTTCCATTTCTTTGCTATTAAGATCCTCGCTGCAGTGGTGGCGTATTGGAAGAAGGTCTGGTCTGTCTTTTTTATTTCCTCCCCAATCACCCCTAAGAGAAACGCTTCTGGTTTCTTGGGGAAGTTATACTTCAGAATTTTCTTTAACTCCTCATAAATCTGTCCCCAGAAGCCCTTCACTTCCTCACAGGTCCACCAAATATGGAGGAAGGTCCCTACCTTGTCTTTACACCTCCAGCAAGTGTTATCTGCTGTTCTGTACATTCTACCTATTCTTGCCGGAGTCAGGTACCAACGATACATCATCTTATATAAGTTCTCACATAAATCTGCACACGCAGTAAATCTCATACCCTTCTTCCACAAAATTTGCCATTTATCGTACCCTAACTCATATCCTAAGTCTTTATTCCATTTGATCATTACATCTTTAATCATCTCTTCCTTATTTTCATTTTCTAATAGTTGTTTATACATTTTGGAGAGTAATTTATTGTTACTCTCCAGAATCTCCACTTGAAATCTAGATTTATTTGCTCCCATACCTATTTTCTTATGTTCACTCCATACTGCATTGATTTGTTGAAGGTAAAACCAGTCCTTAATTTCCTCTTTCAATTCATCTAAAGATCTTAGCTTCCAACCTTCTTCCGATTTAGTTAGCAGATCCTCATACGTCCATCTTTTGCCTATCATATTTAGTTTCTTTATCTTAATAATATCTACAGGTGATAGCCACCAAGGAGTACTATGTTCAATCAAGTTTTTCTTCCTTTTCCAGACTTCTAGAAGGGACCCTCTAACTATGTGGTTATGGAAACCTCTATGAACTTTATCCTTCTCCTGCCAGAGGTAGGCATGCCACCCAAATCTTAAATCAAATCCTTCCAGATCTAATAGATCTGTGTCCTTCAAAATGGCCCATTCTTTTATCCAAAGTAGGCATGCCGCCTCGTAGTAAAGCCTTAAATTTGGTACCCCAAAGCCCCCTCTTTCCCTGGAATCCATCAGGTATTTAAGTTTCACCCTGGGTTTTTTCTCCCGCCAAATAAATTTGGTCAGGGTCTTTTGCCAGTTTTTAAAGCAGGCGGTACCTTTTATGACTGGTAAGTTCTGGAACAAGAATAGCAATCTTGGGAGAATGCACATCTTGATCGATGCCATCCTCCCGGTCCATGATAGATTCAATCTGCGCCAGGTATCCATATCCTTCTTAATTTCTTTCCACAGCTTATTATAATTATCCTCTACCAAGTTAATATTCTTTGGCGATAGCCATATTCCCAAATATTTCACTTTATTTACTACTTTTAAGTCTACTTGTTGTTCCAACTGTTGTTTCTCCTGTTCTGTCAGATTCTTTATTAATATTTTAGTTTTTCCCCTATTTAACTTAAATCCGGACAATCTGCCAAATTCTTCCAAAAGTTCTACCGCTCTGCTAATACTTTCAACTGGGTTTTCTAAGAATAGGACCAGGTCATCTGCGTAGGCCTTTAATTTATATTCTTTCTCACCAATTTTTATTCCCCTGATGTTCGGGGTTGCTCTTATTTTATTTGCTGCCGTCTCTAGCACCGTAATAAACAATAAGGGTGACAGGGGGCAACCCTGCCTTGTACCTTTCATAATTGGGAAATATTTAGTCAACTTGTTGTTAATAATCAACCTGGCCTGCTGCTCTGTATAGATCGCCTTGATACCCTTCAGGTAGGGGCCCCCTATTCCCACCTTTTCAAGATTTTGTAACAAAAATTCCCAGGAGACACGGTCGAATGCTTTTTCTGCATCTATGAAAATAAGGGCTGCTGGTATGTCAGGTCTTGTCTCCAAGTATTCGATGATATCTAGAGCGTGGCGGACATTGTCCCTCAGCTGCCTACCTGGGAGGAATCCCACTTGATCTCTATGTATATATCTATTTAGCAACTTTTTAAGCCTACTAGCCATGATATCCGTAAAGATCTTATAATCACAATTTAGAAGTGAAATTGGCCTATAATTTTTTAGATCTGCCTTTTCATTTTCGTTCTTAGGGATTAACGTAATATACGCCTCCTTCCAGGAGCTGGGGATCCTCCCTTCTTGGAAAATATTATTTATTACTTCCGTTAAGACCGGCGCTAACATATCTATCAGTTTTTTATAGTATTTTGCGGGTAAGCCATCCGGACCAGGAGACTTCCCGTTCTTCATTTTATTAATGGCATCCCTGACCTCTTCCACTGTCACCTCTTTATTTATTTGTGTACGGTCCTCTTCTGTAAAGTATTTTCCTATTTCTTGTTCTAGATAGCTCTCTATTTCTATATTATTCTCTTCTCCTTTCTCATACAGTTTTTCAAAGAAAGTGACAAACCTGTTTTCAATTTCCTCTGGATCCTCTATCACCTTCTCATCTATAATTAGTTTGTTAATCACATTTTGCTTCTTTCTTTTCCTGAGCTGCCATGCAAGTAGCTTCCCCATTTTATTAGCCGACTCGAAATATTTCTGTCTTGTAAATTTAATTTTCTGTTCTACCTCTTGATTCAGAATCGCTGAGAATTGGGACTGCAGCACCTTCATCGCTTGGTTAATCCTTTCATCTGTCGGGTTTAGGGCCAGTTTCTTTTCATAGTCTCTCAATTGGGCCAAGATATCTTCTTTCTTTTTCTCCCTTAACTTCTTTCTAACACTGTTTTGCTGTATTAGGAAGCCCCTTAAGACTGCTTTACCAGCATCCCATACCAACTCTATTGGGGTATCTCTATTCCAATTTATCTCCAAATATTCTCTCAAGGTTTTTTTGGCCATGTCCAGCACCTCCTCATTTTCAAATAAATATTCGTTCATCCTCCACCTAACTTGCCCTTTCGACTCATTTTTAATTTCCAGAATCAAGGGGCAGTGGTCTGATAGAGTCCTAGGTTGTATCTCGCATCTCTTAACTCTCCATGCTAGGGCCCTAGTCACCCATATCTGGTCGATCCTGCCCCAGCTCTGGTGGGGCTCTGAATAATGGGTGAACTGTTTAGTAGTAGGGTTTCGATGTCTCCAGATATCAATTAAATCTAAGTTTTCCACTAGCTCATTAAAGGAGTTAGGGAGCTTCCCCCTGTTTGCATTTCTCTGGTTCTCACTTCTGTCCAGGCTCGGTGTGGGCACCCCATTCCAGTCTCCCAGCAAGATTAACTTATAGGGTTCCAATTCTAATAACATACTTTCGAGATTTCCAAAAAACTCCGCTCTATTAGTATTCGGAGCATATACCGACACTATGTTAATTCTTTCCCCACGAAAGTTTAATTGGATACCTAGTATTCTACCTTCCTCATCTTTGCAGATTTGTATTGGTTCCCACCTTTCTTTCGCATATATTACCACTCCTTTTTTTTTATTCACATCCGAGTTTACAAATTCTACTCCCAATTTTTTATTCACCAAAATATGTCTGTGTCTCTTTGCAATATGAGTTTCCTGAAAACAAATTACATCACATTTCTTATTTCTCAAAGCTTTTTGAATTTTATTCCTTTTAGCTTTCTCATTCAGTCCATTCACGTTCCATGATAAAAATTTTAAAGTGTCCAGTGTTATTTGGGTGTTCCTACTACTTTACCTCAAATTAGATCTCAAATTAAAATCCTTGGAGCCTCTCCCCTTCCACCGCCCTTTCTCCCACTGCGGCTTCTTCATCTTCATCTCCTGAGTTTGGGTTTAACCCCCTCTCTCCTAGGTCTTTCGCACTCCCCTCCCTTTCATCCTCCCTTTCCCGACCGTTCCCTTTCACGTCATCCTTCTCCCGCACTCTATACTCTGTTCTTCCCAGCTCTTTTTCATATCTTCTCAAGAACTTCTCTGTTTCCTGTGTGTCAGTCAGTTTGAATTTCTTATCTTTGTAGAAGAAAGTAATCCCCTCAGGGAACTCCCACCTAAATTGTATTCCATTTCTATTTAAGATAGCTACCACTTGCCTGTAGCGCTCCCTTTTTTTTAATAATCTTATTGGAATTTCTTTGTAAATAATAATAGGCCTCCCTTCTATTCTAAGTTTATTGCGGTAGCTCGTCCTTAGGATTAAGTTTCTCATTTCTAGGGAGTTGAATATCACCAGACAGTCACCCAAAAATTTATTAATTTTTAGATGTTGTGGTTTAGACATTCTGAATGCATTGTCTATCGTTGGCGCAATCTCTTCCTCTTTCAGACCCAGCCATTTAGCGAGCTCCTTAATCATTTTCTTTCTAACATCCTCATTTCTTTCTTCTACTACGCCTCTAAATTTTAAATGGAGCTGTTTTTGTCGCATATCAGCCATGGCAAGGTCGTCCCAGATCTTATCCTGCGCTTTAGTTAGTTCACTCAGCTCTTCCCTCATCCTCCCTGTCTCTTTTTTCTGTTCCCTCAATTCTTTCTGTAATTTTTTGTTAGATTCCTCAATTGTTTTAGACTTTACTGATAGATCTTGAATTTTGGCTGAGAGCTCTCCTACTGCTTCCTCTATTTTTCTATCTATCAAGTCATGCATCTCCCCCAACTTATTTTCCATATATGTTTCATTTTGTTTAAATTCCTCCTTTATTTTAGTCCATAAGCTATCTAGATCTTTTATCTCCTCCTGACGCGATGTCTTTCTTTCCCCCGGGGTCCCCCCCACTTTCTTCAGATCTTTCCCTTCCTTCCCCATCATTATCTATAGGGCTCCCCCTTTATCACCGTTAATTTCTTCTTAATATCTTCTTTTATCCACCCTTTCCTCCTATCCTCCTAACCTTTCCACCTAACTTCTCAGGAAAAAGAAAGAAAAAAAACACCCACCAAGGAACTGTATACTATGTCCAATCTGACTAAGTTGTGTACACGTGCAAACACCAGGAGGGCAGCAAATCCACCGTATGATCTTTAACAACCCTGGGGGGGGTACCAATCCAGAGGCATTAATTAATCCACTCAGAGCCTGGCTTCTTCTTTCACTTCTCTCCGTCCTCCCCTCAATCCACTCACATCACACCTGGGGGGAGAGGGAGGTGAGGCGGGCGTTGCTCTCAAGCACTTAGTTATCCTACACAGCCTCCTGTCCTATACATTCAAGCTCAGATCAGTTTAGATTACTTCCGACGCTTCAGGAACTTTGCACGCTTTGCACACCACAGTCTCCTCTCGCCAAGGGATAGCAGTCCCGGTGACGGTCCCGTTGCAGTCCCGGTTACAATCTGAGCCCCCTCTCGGAATTGCAGACAAGGAGGGGCTCTGTGTGGCTTAGTCTGTTTCGTGTCCTGTTTCCCCCTGCTTCCCCCGCCGAAAAACCAGCTACTTAGAATAACGACCTGGCCAGCTGTTAGCGTCTCTACAGGGTGCGTCCTTGGCGTGCCTCAGCCCACAGACCATGCACCAGTCCTCCCTTGGCGTGTTCTCTCCAGCAATTTAACAATCTCTCCAACAGTCTTCTAAAAAAAGGAAATTCCTTAAAGGAGTAGCGCTGAAATGTCGAGGGGGTTCCCGCAGCGTAGCCGAGACAACACCTCTCCGGTGGGCTTGGAAATATATTAGTCACGGATTATGCCCCAGAGGCTAATTGGCGTCGTAATTGTTTAGTAAAAATAGAAATTTAGCCTTGCCCACTGATTATATTAGGGCTAGGTTCCTTAATTTGTCCTCTGTATTCCGTATTCCGTATTTATTATCAATTCGGATCTCCCTCATTCAGTCAGACTATTTACTAACCTCCTCTCTCCTGCGACTCACCTCCTGCGCCATCTTGCCTCCGCTGCCGAGGGAAATCCCATAGGTAAAAACCAAAGAAACCTGGGCGTCTCCTAGCTTCGTGTCAGCTGTGCGCTTAGGTAGTAAGCACTTCAAATAGAAAAACCCTTTCACATGCAGGAGACCCCGTTTTTATCTCCCAGGGGTTCCGACGCTGTTCGCAGTTGAAGCTCCGGGCGTTTCGCTGTGGAGTCGGCACTTCCCGATTCGCGCTGGCGGTCACCGTTCTCTCGTTCTCTCTCTGTCTATCCCAGAGATAGTGGGTCGACCGCGTCCACGCCGCCGGTGGCCTGTCCCCCAAGGGTTTCCCCCCTGGAGTTTCGGGGTACGCTTCGCCCTTGCGTTCTCCCCACGTTCCCACAGCGCCCAGAAAGCCAAGAGCTGGCTGTCTGTGCTTCCTCACTGCTCGCGTCCGGAACCGGAAGTCCCCCAGGATGGCTAATCTGGTATAATGAGGAGCCTTACTTTCTGGCATTTTTATAAGCCTTTCAAAGTTGCAAACTAATTTCAATGTTGTCCGCTAGAGGCCGCCCTTTTCCCAATTTTGAACATGGTGACGGTCCTCAAATCTTTGCAAACCTGACACTGTGCATTTTTGTTTTAGCATTTAATGGCATTCTTTTCTGTTAATACGGTTTAATTTTTATTAGTCTTCTTTTATTTTCTGAGCTGGCCTGTGGACACGCTATACCTTAATTTTGCAAACTGCTTTGCAGCCATTATTGTGTATCGCCTCACAACAGTCTTGTGAAACAGGAACAAACCAGTTGGGTGGGAAACCTAGGGTGTTGGGTGGGCTGGTGAAAAACAGAACATGGCACCAAGGAAGCTGCCACGCCTAGTTCCCTATTGTCTCTGCATTGGCTGCAAGAGCTCTGCAGGGTTTCAGACTGAGCACAATTCTAGCCCTACCTGGAGATGCCAGGGATCAAACCTGAGACCTTCTGCATGCAAAGCACATGCCCTCCCTCTGAGTTGTGGTCCTTCCCCCAAGGGCTCCTGCACCTTTAATCATCATGCAGAAAAGGGGAACATTCTGCAGAACTATGGAAGCTTCAAAAACCCTGCCTTCTTTGTCACGAGGCCACCTACCAATAGCTTGCCTGTCCATATAAGGCAAACAGGTGTGTTGCTCTAACCCCATGGCATGCAGCCCAGCCCCTTAATTTCTCCTCCCTTTCCAGTCCCTCAACTGTCTTCAACATTTCACAGGCCCTGGAAGCAAGGGAAGAGGAGGAGGAGGAGGAGGAGGAGGAGGAGGAGGAGGCGGCAGCGTTTGGATTTGATATCCCGCTTTATCACTACCCTAAGGAGTCTCAAAGCGGCTAACATTCTCCTTTCCCTTCCTCCTCCACAACACTCTGTGAGGTGAGTGGGGCTGAGAGACTTCAAAGAAGTATGACTAGCCCAAGGTCACCCAGCAGCTGCATGTGGAGCGGAGACACAAACCTGGTTCACCAGATTATGACTCCACCGCTCTTAACCACTACACCACACTGGTGTACCAACTTGAATAAAATATGAGAAGGGGGGCAGATAAAGCCTAGTCCACATAACTGATCACAAGATGGGGCACATGTCATCCCAGGCCAGAGTCCTTTGGA
Organism: Podarcis muralis; assembly: GCF_964188315.1. Classification (NCBI taxonomy): domain Eukaryota; kingdom Metazoa; phylum Chordata; class Lepidosauria; order Squamata; family Lacertidae; genus Podarcis; species Podarcis muralis. The sequence continues at coordinate 61,041,589 of NC_135659.1, forward strand.
CCTCCAGGTCTGGGTAAAGCATCCCCTCCCTCTCCACTCACCTATGCTTGGGATGCAATAATTGAGATGAGATAATTTGTGGAATTCTTGGATAGGGGGATCTTGACAGAATGAGCAGTACTGGGAGCGATGGGCCCTGGATTCCAGCACGCTCAAGTAAATAGCAATCTCTGTTCTGAAAATTGTAAGTTGATGGTCCTATTGGACAGCATCAGTCAATGATGCCACGTTGTTCCGACAGTTCTGGGCTGAAATTCTTATCCTATTTTTTAAAGTCCTTGGGGGAATAGAAAGGGGAGATTTCCAATGTGTTACGGTCAAGAATGAAAATGATCTTGAGTCCCCATGAGTTTGACTGTCTCACTTTGATCTTTTGGACACAATCAATTTTTGTCTCTGATTTTCCCACTTTGAAAATGGAGGAGGATGCTTCTCGAGTCCTGAAACCTGCATATTAATGTGAGCTTAGTAGTCCATTAAAATTATTCACATCCAGTCACCTGCACTACTAGAGACATTCAGGTATAATAAATCATGATTTGGTTACAGAGAAATTACAGATGTTCACAACAGCAAGTGGATCAGCTTAACTAAAGGAAACTCGCAAAGGATTGCAGAATGTTTTGCTGAGCAAGCCCTCTGCTTTCATGATACCACATTATGGATGTGAAGCTCCCTCTGGTGGAAACTCAGCAGCAGTTCAACACAGGCTTTGCCTTGGTGGACATTTTTACTTATCGGTTCAGTTAATCTAGTAGTCCATAGCGCCTATTATCAGAGGAAGTAAAATACTTCCAGCGAGGCCTAGTCATCTGTCAGACTGTCATCCAATGTTCCGGCTCAAAAACTCCTTCCTGAAGTTTCACATCTGTATAATTTTGGTTTTGTTAGCACTTGTACTGAAGAGTGATGATTTTTTTGAAGTGCACAATAATTAAAAATTGAATCCTGTACAGATGAGCCGTGCCTAGGCCTTGAAATGTTGTGAGGCAGAACTGAAATAAAGGGCAACAGTTCTTTTCTGTCCTACTGCCCTGGATTGCTTAAAGAGAGGTGAGGAACCTGTGGCCCTTCTAATAACGTTCAACTCCCATCAGTACTAGCTAGCATGGCCCAGAGGTTTATGGAGTTGTAGATCAATTGCAACTGGTGGACGACGAGTTCCTCATTTCTGGTTTAGAGGTAGACATCATCTCTGGGCAAGGATCTAGCAATCTAACCTGCAGACAGGGTGGACGGGAAGTTGGACTCCCGCAAGGCCCAGAGGAAAGGAAATGCTTACTTTTTGTGCAATGCGACTCTTGCTGACAAATCCCATGCACGCTTGCAAACCCATCCAATGCGCACTTACTCAGAAAGAGAATCTGATGAAACAAATACCCAAAGTGTGTGCAATTCAGTTCTGGGCCCATTGTTCAGTGACAACCAGGAAGAAACAGATTTTGCCTTCCTCCAGGCTCACCTTTCTCTCTGAGTGACCAGTGACGAAAGCTTTGTTCCTGGAATATGTGCAGGACTTTCCCCAGCGTTCCTTAGGAGGAGAGGGGAGAAGACTTTGTCTTGGTTTCTGTAACAATGCAGGTTGGCAAATGAGGACAGGTTCTGCGTAACTCTGTGCGTTTGCTTACTGCATAGTAAAAGCAGTAACTTCCACATGGGTCATTGGGTAACCAGATCTGCCAGGTTGCTGCTTCTGGGCATAATTATAAATATAGGTGTGGTGTGAATTGGTAGCTCACCTTACTTCAGGAGCAACAGGTAGCAACTGAAGCATAATACAGAACATCAGTGATTGCTTGGGTCAAGCAAGGCCTAAATAAGGCTGCTGTAAATTTCTCAACATTCACAATAAAGAGTATTTTTAAGATGTACCTAAAATAAGTGGTATCCATTATGTTTAAATAAAGGGTGCTATAGGTATCAGTGATGTCTGCTATGTAATATGATGTGATGGTCTCTGCCAATAAGCCTCAGACAGGCCTGTAGGCAGGGGTGAGGGACTATAATGTGTTTTTTTTTTTGGGGGGGGGTAACAATTTTGCAGAGCAGCCTCACAACATTAGTAAAGGTAAAGGGACCCCTGACCATTAGGTCCAGTCGTGGCCGACTCTGGGGTTGCGGCGCTCATCTCACTTTATTGGCCGAGGGAGCCGGTGTACAGTTTCCAGGTCATGTGGCCAGCATGACTAAGGCGCTTCTGGCAAACCAGAGCAGCGCACGGAAACGCCGTTTACCTTCCCGCTGGAGAGGTACCTATTTATCTACTTGTACTTTTGACATGCTTTCGAACTGCTAGGTTGGAAGGGGCAGGGACCGAGCAACGGGAGCTCACCCCTTTGCGGGGATTTGAACCGCCAACCTTCTGATCGGCAAGTCCTAGGCTCTGTGGTTTAACCCACAGCGCCACCCACATCCCCACAACATTAGTGCTAGTAGCTAAATTAAAGTTTCTTTATTGGCATCGCTTCCTAGTGAGCAATTGGAGAGGATATTACCTGCATGCATTTCAGTATATTTATACAAGCACTATAGATTTAAAGCAGCATCATTCCACATCAAACACACTGAAGTATTAACAATTTATTTGGTTGACACCTAACGAGAGAGAGAGAGAGAGAGAGAGAGAGAGAGAGAGAGAGAGAGAATTTTTGGGGAGATGTGTTGTGAGAAGGCCTTAATTTGAGAAACGGGTCACTGTAGAAGTCTCAAAGTGTGATAAGAGGAATAACAAAGAAAGATGGGTTTGACTCTGTATGGCCTCAATTCATATAATTTATTAACAATAGCACAGCAATCTCCTTTCTTTCTCAATCACAGCAGCCACTATTGAGAAATTATCTTGAATCTTCGACTGACGTACACCCTGTGGATGTGAGGTTAATTTATAATGTGAAAGACTTTCCCAAGTCTGCTTTGATGCCCTGTGGATGACTCCATACAACACTGGAAGACAACACTTGATGCTTGCAATTGTTCTAAAACTTTTCAATAGAGTTTGTTAATAATAATTTAAAAAAGCCTTTGGTGACGTGGGCACCTGTCTGTTAACCCTCCCCTGTGATGTCTCACAGATGGGCATTGAGCAGATGGCACACACAGGAGACGGGTTCTGACTGGGCGTACAATGAAGAGCAGGAGGGAGCCTCCTGCGCCCTTGAAAAGCTGGTGTCCTTGCTTATTGTTCTGATTCCACTGCCCCCTCCCCTCCCCAAGAGCAATCCCTTCTCCTCCAGGGTCTTGGGCCTTCTTAATGACTTGCATTCCCAGTGGCTGGAATAGGCTCAGCGGGACACCCTGGCTCATAACACAGCGCCCCCTCCCCCTTTGTCTTTGCGGCACGAGGAGAAGGGAGGCTTTTACGTCACCCTGGGTGGAATTCCTTAATGCTATTCAGGCCTGCCTTTGCTAATTGCGCCTTATGTAATAGCTGCAGCTGGGTGCCCATTGCTCTATTGAAAGAGGGATAAGTCAGAGTGACAGGGGCCAGGCTCTCTCAGCAAGGAAGCAGGGGCTGCTGGGAAGCGGCAGGCAAGGCTCCCTCGCCACGCCACTGAATGGGGAGGTGGGGGCAAGGATGCCCTACAAGGTCCCAGTCAGCCCAGCCCATTCAGCAATGCTGGGGCTACACACACACACACACACACACACACACACACACAGCTTCTTTCACCCTTGGGCATTTGGCCTCGAGGCTCCAAGGTGGCTGGAAAAGCCACAACAGAGCCCAGCCCCTTCTTTGCAACAGCAGTGGCTGACAACTGCAGCTGGCTAAGAATGCAAATCCCCGAGGGAGGGTCGGACAGGAGGGCGGCCTATGCTCCTCACCCGCTGCGGAGAGCTTTGCAGGGGTGCTAGCAGAGGGGTTGAGACAGCAGTTTCCCAGGGACCTTTTCCTCCCTGCCCCCCCCAAACAGTTTGGTGGAAGCAGGAGCATTCAAGAGGAGCTCAATGGGAAAGGCACATTCCAGGGTCTCTCAACACAATGGAGAGAGCTCTGGGAAGATAGCAGGAGAGGAGCCAGAAGGCTGGGGAAATGTGGAGAGCAGTCAGGATGAAGGAAAGCTGTCCAATTTGTGATATCCCTGCTTCTTCTCTGGGTTTAATTCTTCCTCTTCCACTTCCACGAGTCTCCTAAGGTAAAATAAAGTAGGAGGGGGTTGTCACAGTGCAGTTCATCTCTTACTCTAAAACTGCACCAGATATTCTGCAGATTTGCTTTTCAGGTAGATCAGGTAGATTTACACTGTAATAATTCATCCTCAGCCTTGGAATCCTCCCATCCTGGTTCACTTTTATCGCTTTATTTGACATCATTTCCTCCTTGCTGTTGATACCTTGGGTTGTCACTGCTTTCTTCTCTTCTGGAATAATCAGATGGCTGACCTGACCCCCCTCATGGGTCACGCAATAAACAGGACAGTGTCACAACCCCACGCAGACAATCAAATTTGATTTCATGATGACATCATTAAAGGCAACTGAGGGCAATTGGGGGCATGGGTGAAGTAAATGAATAAGTTAATGTTTTCACAAGTCATAATGAAAAATCACTAGGAAAGAGAGGCATTTTTGAGCACAGTTGACCATATTCACACACACCACTGCCCCCCCCCCAAAAAAAACCCCATGGGTAATTGCAGCACAGTTATGTCCAAAAGGCACCACAGACAACAGAGGATCGAACATACTTTGTGGAAGGTTTTGATATTTTTGGATTTTAACGGTTTGTAAACAAGTGTGCCCATTGTCTTATATGAAAGTGGGTGATGTTCAGTTCATAGGGCTGGGGGTTATTCTCCTGAATAATAGAATCACATAGAACTGTAGAACTGGAAGGGACCCCAACTCTAGTCCAACCCCCTGCAATGCAGGAAGCACAACTAAAGCATTCACGATAGATGGCCATCCAACCTCTGCTTAAAAACCTCCAAGGAAGGAGAGTCCACCACTTTCTGAGGAAGTCCACTCCAAGGTTGAAGAATTATTCCCGTCAGAAAGTTCTTCCTGATGTTTAGTAAGGCTCTTCCTTCTTCTAACTTGGATTCATTGGTTCATGTCCTACCCTCCAGAGCAGGAGAAAACAAGCTTGCTCCATCTTCCATGGGACAGCCCTTTAGATAATAAGCATAATAATAAGTTCTTTGCATTATGCCTGTATCTAGAAAGCTCAGTTTTGAATTCTTTGTTGCCTGTACTGAGAAGGACTGGCTGTGCCCCTAAAGAGGCTATGGGTTCTAACTAGCCATGAATTACCCTAAGAGTTGTTATGGAACTGTACAATTTTCTACACAAAGAAAACTCAAACTGTGTTCTCAGATTAAATAAATATAATTAATATTATTAGTATTCATTTTATTCTGCAGGATACAGTATTCAACACTAACTTCCCATCAAATAGTTCCTAACAAAGTATAAGGCTGCATTGTCTCGGAACTTGTTCTTCCAGTACATAATATATATTTCCAGTATATATTCTTCCAGTACATAATATATACTCAAACAAATATGGAACGTCTGCATAAAGCTGCATAAAGGTGGTTGGTTTGTCTGCCTTATTCTGAATCAGAAAGCAATAATGCCATAGCATCACGGAAGCACGACAGTAGATTTTATATTGTAGATTGATGTGTGGAAACTCCAGCGTAAATCCACTACTAATGCACTATGTGCCAATGACATGTTGCATACAACACCTGCACACAAAACCTCTCTGCTGGGCCCATGCTTGCTGGTTGGAACTATCTGCCCTCTTCTCCTCCTGCAGGCTGTTCCAGGGGTTATCTGGAACACCCCCCCCCAAGCCAATTTTGTGAGCATTTAGGGGGAGGAGATGGGAAGCTCTGTGGTGCGAGCAGAAGTCCTTATGCAAACTTCTGTTGTTGGGGCTCATTAGTTGCATCCCCCCCTTTGGTTTGCATGAGTAAAGGGCCTGGAGAAGTCATGTCCAAGGTTTTTCATGAGACCCAGCGTGCTCCAATACAGCTTTCTACAGAGACCTCAATTAGTTCTCTATCAGCTCCCACAAGCAACAGATGAGCTTAGCCAAAGCTGGCTGCGCTCTGCTTAGTAACTCATGTCAAGGGCATTAAGCCCACACTCTCAGAAATGTGCCATATAACAGGAGTCATGCTACAAAACCAGTTCCAACCTTGCCGGGGGACAGGTGTCACCTCAAACGCAGGCAGCTCTGGCTTACCATAGCTAAGCATGTTAGACACACTCCTCCATGAGGCCAACCCAACCTGTTCTGTTTTGCTTTCACAAAAGCACGTTTTCGGTCCAGCAGAATGCGCACAATGTGCAAGAGGTAATGTATGTGCCACAAATTAATAGCTAGTGCTCACTTTCTGAAATGCAGTGTGAATTGTGGGGTGGGAGACCTTGATATTCTTTGAACCTTTCTTCTAACACGGTAGAGACGGAGGCATCTTTTAAGCATCTTGATGATTGCGTCATAAACCTATGTAACCTAAATGATTATGAGAGCCCCTGGTGCAAGGCAAGGTTTAGCAAGGCAAGAATGTATCATTTATCCGTAAATTCCACGAAATCTAATTGGATAGGCCTTGAAGAAGAGACTCACACCTGCACAGGATTTGAGACTTTGCATCTAACAAAGCTTTTACCGTGGGTGTTGCTTTTGTAGACAGTTTCCCTTTTTTGGAGGACTGCATTGCGGGAGGGGCTTTAGGACCTCGCAGTGACCTGGTAGTGAGGGGAGGGGTGCTGCCCACATCACTAGGGCACCCAGCCATGTCACGCCCCCTGGCCGACCAATTGGGTTGGCCAGGGGGCATGGTCACGGGCCGTTTAAACTGCGGCACAGCTGGGTGGGCGGCCTCCACTTGTCTCCTCCATCGGATCTCCCAGCCCACCCACCCCTTTTCTTGTGTTGCTTGACTATGGCCTTGCTATGACTAATGTCAGTCGCCTGGTTGTTGGGGCCGGGTAGGAATTTTTCCACTTGGCAAATTGGCACCAGCTATTTGGTTTTTGCCTGCCTAGTAGCAATTGTCACAACTTTGTAAGGTTAGGCATTGGGTAAGCCTTGTCATGGGAGGGGCGGTTGTTGCCTCTGGCCTGCCCCTCCATGTTAAGGGTATCCCGTTAAAGGGATCCGGGGGTGTCTGAAGCCTGGGTGTGGGCTAGGGCCATGCCATGACCCCATTGGTGCCCCTGGGGGTTCTTACTTGATGTACATCATGGGGCTCCCCCTTCCGGTGGTTGACCCTTTGAGACTTCCTGCAGACAAGCAGGAGTCAGGTCATAGTCTTGCTTCACCCAATTGCCTAAGCCAAACTGTTCACATCTGTAACCAATAAAGTTGTGGCCTTATTTATCTCATTAGCCCAACATATTCGTGTCTGTGTGTTTATTTCTGTGGGAACTGCGAGGCCCAGGGCCTCGCCACGCAAGTCAGTTATTAGGACATAATTTAATGGTGATTCCTACATACAGAGGTCTCACACAGCTTCAAAGGAAGCATGGTTTCATCTAGAAAGTTAGTACCATAAGCAATTTATTACTCTTGAAGATGTCTCAGGATACTTTATTCATTTTGCTACAGTAGATTGCTCTTTTGGAATTTGTCCCAAAGCACTTCAGGGGGTGGTAAAGGCTGTTCAAATCCATAGCACGGATCTGCACACTGGGGTGTGGCCCTGTGGTATGTTACCATGGGGTGGAGATGCTCCTTCAAGGCTTAGCTGAATGCTGGCAGTTGTGTCCTCCCATACTTAGGCTGTGTTCTGGGAAGATGTTTTGTTTATGTAAATTCGCTTCAGGGCAGCAAAGCTGTTAAATGCAAGATAAGTGCTTTTAATGTAGGTGAGGGCACCTACCATTCATCTTGATAAGGTGAGGCTCTCAGTTTTCCAGACTGGAATTAGGTCAAACTGTAAGATAAGCAACTGCTATTTAGTTCTCAGTGAGGGCAAGCCAATTACTAGGTAGGTGTTGACACAGTGTTGGGGAGCTATTTGTCTGTCATCATCAACATACAGTACTTCTGTGGAGTAAAAACCAGCCCAAAAGCAGAAGGTGGAGGACATTATTGGATTATAGTGGTGCAATTGGATTATAAGGGTGCAATTGCACCATGGGCCAATGCCTGCAAGGAACACAGACTCTCAGCTTTCATTCTGAAATTTCTAGCCCTCCTAGGCAGAAAGTAAATTATTGACTGGTGGGAAACTCAACCCCTCCAAGTGTCCCTATTTTCCAGGGTCAGTTCCTGGATTTACAGAAGCCGTCCCAGTTTCTGATTTGATCCCGGAATGTCCCACTCTTCCTTAGGATGTCCCTATTTTCATCAGAGAAACATTGGAGGGCATGGAGTTATGTCATACCCCGGCCAAGGTGATAAGTATACAAATTTTAGAAGACATCTGAAGACAGCACATTAAGCTTTTTAATGTTTAATGTTTTATATATGTTGGAAGCAGCCCAGAGCAGCTGGGGCAACACAGTCAGATGTGCAGGATACAAATAAATTATTATTATTATTATTATTATTATTATTATTATTATTATTATTAAGAGTGAGGGCAAGATGCTGCTTAAAATTTCACTGTACACTCCTGAAGCAAAGGCTGCGTACACATTACCATTTACTCTGACAGCATCATGCCCTCACCACTGGAGTATGAAGCTGAGTATACATGACATTAGCCACAATTCATACAGTAGCTATCCTGCAGTTTTTTGAGACATGCTGCTGTTTGATTTTCCCCAAACAAGCTTCCATCCAGTTTGAAAATGCAAGGCACAGTTAAGCTGAGGTGTGTACATTTCAGGCATCCATGCGCATATGACAGCTTCCTTGGAAACGAGGGGGGGCATTGCAGGCATGGAGATACAAATCATGTCATGTGCATCTGGTTAAAACATCCCTGTCCCCTCTCTGGCGTGCATAGCAATGTCCAAATGTGCCTTAAAATGCAGCGGGCAGGGGAGGCATGTTGGAAAGGGAGAAACTAACTGTGCTCTATGCAACTAACACATGGGTAGGCAAAACTAAGGCCCGGGAGCCAGATCCAGCCCAATTGCCTTTTCAATCCAGCCCATGGACGGTCCGGGAATCAGCGTGTTTTTACATGAGTAGAATGTGTCCTTTTATTTAAAATGCATCTCTGGGTTATTTGTGGGGTCTGCCTGGTGTTTTTACATGAGTAGAATGTGTCCTTTTATTTAAAATGCATCTTTGAGTTATTTGTGGGGCATAGGAATTCATTCATATTTTTTTTCACAAGGTCTGAGGGACAGTGGACTGGCCCCCTGCTGAAAAAGTTTGCTGACCCCTGCCAAAGAGTCTTGTGACATCCTAAAGACGTAACAAATTCATTATGGTATGCAGCTTTTTTTGGACTAGAGTCCATGGTTATTCCACAATAAACTTGTTCATCTTAAGGTGCCACATTGCTGTGTTGATTTTGCTGTAACCTCCTGAGAATCACAGGACAAGGAACAACCAAAGGAGCCTACCAGAGAGTGGAGTTTTTCTTTCTCCTGCAGCAGCCTGCAAACGGAAGTCAGTCAGCCATTGTGTCCCAGATGCCAGTAATTCTCCTGCCTCCTTCAGTCCCTGCCTGCTTCCCCAGCTTTGTCTAGAGGGTACTTAGTCTGTATAAAGAAAGACCCGGTACTATGGATAACATACTTTGCATTCCATGTCTGGAGGGGGGTGGATTTTGACTGAGAAATATCCAGCTACCCTTCAGGTCAAAGGGTCTGGAGGAAACATTTTCTGATGGAAAAGGAGCCACTGCCAAAAGAGGGCATTACAAGGACCACAGCAGCTTAGTGACTCACCTGAGGTGGCCAAAGCAAGACAGATAATTCATTTATTTATATACATTACCATCAATAGACAAGGCACTTTACAACAAGGATGGCCAGCTGCTTTGCTGTTAGCTGCCGGCCCAATTGCCTAGACCTGGGATTGCCAATGTGCCCACCAGCATCACCTATGGAGCCTGTGAAAGATCTCAGTGAAAGTCCCCTCCAAAATCCACAATGCACAATACCTGCCTGCCCTGGCTTGGCCTCTCCTACCTTGAACATCCCCCTTTAAACATGACCACATTTCATGGATGCCAGGGTTGGATGCCCACTCTCCCATTCAGGGGTGTCAACTTGAATAAAATATTGGGGGTGCCAGGTGAGTCCCGCCCTGCATAATTGATCATAAGACACAGTGCACACACCCCATTTGAATGGCAATGGCCATCAACTTGGGGGGGAGCAGCCTCCACAAATATCTATCTATCATCTATCTATATCTATCTATCTATCTATCTATCTATCTATCTATCTATCTATCTATCTATCTATCTATCATCATCATCTATCATCTATCTATCTATCTATCTATCTATCTATCTATCTATCTATCTATCTATCTATCTATCATCTATCTATCTATCATCTATCTATCTATCATCTATCTATCATCTATCTATCTATCTATCTATCTATCTATCTATCTATCTATCATCTATCATCTATCTATCTATATCTATCTATCTATCATCTATCTATCTATCATCTATCTATCTATCTATCTATCTATCTATCTATCTATCTATCTATCATCTATCTATCATCTATCTATCTATCTATCTATCTATCTATCTATCTATCTAATCTATATCTATCTATCTATCTATCATCTATCTATCTATCTATCATCTATCTATCTATCTATCTATCTATCTATCTATCTATCTATCTATCTATCTATCATCTATCTATCTATCTATCTATCTATCTATCTATCTATCTATCATCTATCTATCATCTATCTAATCTATCTATCATCTATCTATATGTGTGGGGGGGCACTAAGGGACCTCCTAAGCTCCGATCTGTTGTGAACAGATCAGAGGTGCTAAGACCTTTTCTCTGGGAGTGACTGTGACAGTGGTGGATGTAAGTAACTTTTCCCACGTTTTTGGTGTGATACTTTCCCACACCATTTTGTGGTCTTTCCTCAAAGTTCCCACTGGCCTAAAAACATTGATAACCCCTGCTCTGGAAAATGGTCTAGTTGACAGGCGTGGATTTTACCATGCAACTGAACTCGCTTATGGTCGGGTTGTGAAGTAAAGGCAGGCATGACCAAGCAGCGAGGGTGGGTGGAGAACACCAGAGTTAGGAAATAACAGGACTGGACCATGAATTTCCAAGCGCATGGTGCCTGGATGAGTTCCAAAGAGAACTTCCTTCTCCTGAAATTCTTTCAGTGCTTGGAATGCAAAACAAGACTATTAAGAATTTAGTAAGCTTGCAGCGGCTGCTGGCACAAGCTCAGAAGTTTATTGCCTTAACCCATTTGTCTTGCTGAAACTGTCATTTGATGCCTGCAATTGACTGGAACAGTTTCCAAAATGGGAATGTAGTTTACAGAGCAATCAGTTGGCCTGGGGAAGTCCAAATCTCCCAAAGCCAGGTATGTAGCATGGGCATGCGACTCTTCAAGCAATTAATGAGTCTCCACTGGGGAAAAACCCTCCCCAGAAACTGTCCATAGTGTCTCTTTGCTTTGGGGTCCATAACAGACAAATAATGAGCCACTCAGCCTTGCTGCTTAATTTGGCTTCTATTGACTTTGTGCATAGTGCCTATGGAGAAAGTCGATTTGGTGTGGTGGTTAGAGCAGAGCTTTGCAAACTGTGTCGTGACGTATTAGTGTTTTGGCTGCAGTGTGTAGGTGTGTCGCACGAGCGCTTGAAAAGGGTTAATTTAACCTCTGGTTCGCTAGTAAAACTGAATTACTGTGTCATGAAATGATGCATGTCTAAAAAGTGTGTCACCAACATGAGAAGTTTGGAAAACTCTGGGTTAGAATGACTTTGACCTGGGAGACCAGGGTTTGAATCCCTGCATGGCCATGCAGCTCATTGCGTGACACTGAGCCAGTCACTGTCTCTCTCGGCTTAATCTATGTCACAGGGGGGTTGTGAGGACAAGATGGGAGAGAGGGAGAGGCCACCTTTAGCCCCTTAATGTAACAAACAAATAAGCAAAACAATACTATTCTCTGGTTTTGCTATTATAAAGACTACCACATTTTTCTTTACTTTTGCTTTCTGCCTCACAAGACACTAGGTGTTCTGATTAGTCTGAGAGGCAGATCTGACTGATTGCTGGTACAGTGGTACCTTGGTTTTTGAACGTCTCCGTAAACCCAGAAGTAAATGCTTCAGTTTTTGAACATGCCTCGGAAGTTGAACATGCAATGCAGCTTCTATCTCAAATTTCTCCATATTTAGTTTTCTGTATTGAGGCTTCCGTATTGAGTTTTCAGTTTTTGAATGTTTCAGAACCTGACTGGTCTTCCGGAATGGATTACGTTCGAAAACTGAGGTACCACTGTATTTATATTTTCAAAGTGAGAGCAGCCAGGGGGCTTGTCCCTGTAGCTCTTTAGCACAGACTGAGATCTTTTTACACCAAGTACAGACTCACTCAATTTTAGTCTGCTCAGCACTTCCCTCATTCTATTTTAAGATAACTGCAGTCTGAAAACTAGGACTTTCCCCCTATCTTGTGCAGCTATAGCCCCCCCCTCACCCCTCTTACTTTGCATGGTTTTGGGGAACTTGAAGTTTTGCTCACTTCTTTGTGACCTTTTAGTTGGTCTCAAGAAATACATTACGATACACTTATTTTCAGAATTAGTCTGAAGTTATGCAGTGAACAAAGAAAGGTGGGGATGTTTCCTTGAAGATGGAAAGATAATTAAGTTACCAGGCCAACATACCTGAGGAGGAGAAAGGATGATCAAAGAGTTATGCTGCCAGGAACTTTTGGTAACCCTGTGATGGATGCCCTGTCGGCACTCCATTTTCTGTGTTACTCTGGACAAGTGATGAGGTTGTAAACTACAAACTATGTAACCTGGAGTAATTCCACTAAAATGAAGTGAGAAGCACTTTGCCATAAGCTTTTTGAGGAATGCATCACCTGATTCTTTGGGGCAGACTTTCAAAGGCAGAAATCAAAGAGGGATTGTGAAAAACAGGTCACATCCACTGCTTTCTGTATATTAGTGACAACTACCTTACCCTATGCCAGGTGCTCCAAAAATACCTCATGTAATAAAGTGGGTGGAAGCAGAACATCATGACTGCTTAACTCCATCTACAACAGTGGGGAGCTCATGGGCCTCCAGATTTGCTGGACTATATCACCTATCGTTCCTCACCATAGGCCATGCTACCTGGGGCTGATGGGAGTTGGAGCTGAATACTATTTGGAGAGTCGCAGGCTTCCTACCCATGTTCTACAAAATGCCCCTTTGTCAGTAGCAGATGACATGGTGTGGATTTGCCTCTCACCTGACCTCCTTCCAGCTGAGTTGCTGCTGCATGATGAGCTGGGGAGGGGAGGCACTGGCGAGGTTAGCATGGTGCAACTGCACCAGCAGGAGCACTGGATTGGCTCCCCCAGTACTTTCACACTACGATGACCTCATCCTTCACCCTCTCTGTCCCAGTATGTAGAAGCAACTCAGCTGGAGGGAGGTCAGGTGAGCTCAGGCAGCCCGACCACACCATCTGCTGCTGTCCCATATAATAACAGAGAGCGGAGGTTTTACCCAGAAGTGGCCAGTGTGGTGGTAGTGCCATGGAGCCAGCTTTTTTGCAGCGATGTAATGGCTGCTTACCAGGTTGTTGTAGTGGGGGGAGGCAGGGAAGCGGTGAGCTCAGGCAATGCAGATGCATCCATGGAGCTAACTTCCTGCTGGTGCACCATGGACATTGTGGCTGGATCCACAGCGCCACCTGACTCCTAGCCTTACCTCTGTGGGTTGCACTAGAAGACTAACATTTGTGAACTGAAGACATTGCAGCTGCTACACTGATCTGCTTCTTTGAAAGGAGATCATCTAATAATTAGCACCATGCCCATTTTTCATGATGTTAAATTTTTGTTATGGAAACCAGTCTTTCAAGGTGACAAATGTTTTGGCCGAGGTTCAGCGTTCCCTTTCCTTCAAAAGAAATATCTGTTTTCTTGTTCGTTTGTTTTAATGCTGCTTTTGATTTAGATGATTGGTGTTCTCCCTCTGCTCTCCAGTTCTGGTAGTGGTCCAGGTTCTTCACCAGCATTATAGCCCATGTCTTCACAGGCGCACTTTCAAGAAATGAGTTCTATTTAAAAGTGTGCCAAGGCAGTTTATGTTTCACCTTCTTGCCACTGCGTGCCCACTGTAAACATGTGCGATGCAACTTGGCACTCAGCCACTGAAGTTGCCCCATAACTGGCAGTGACTGCTGTAAATAATGTCACATGATTTTCGTGCCAATGAGGTCCAGTACTGGAAGCATTGTAACATTATGGGTTAGCTGTCAGAGTTGGAAAGAGGGTTTGATTGATAAGCCACTCTGGAAATCATAGCTCCGAGTCTCCTCTCAGCACCCTTAACAAACTACAGTTCCTTCCCATGATTATTTGGGGGAAGCCAGGACTGTTGAAGTGGTATATTGGTGCTTCAAATGTATGGTGGGGATGTAGATCCTGTCTAAGTGCTGTGTGAGCTTTGTGCAAACAAATAGGATGAATGCTCAATAAAGAGGTTGTCTGGAGGAACCTTAATAAGGTTTGGGGTGAGGGTTGCCAAATGTCCTCTTTTGCCAGGACATGTCCTCTTTTTCATGGGTATGTAAAAATGAGAGTCACCATAGTGATCCATAGTTAAAAGTAGAAGTTGGCAAATGTGTCCTCTTTTTTGCTCTTCAGAATATGGCAACCCTAGTGGTGACCAAAGTCATCTGGTTACACAAGATAGGTGCCATGTGGTCAGATAGTGCATGATTTCACCATGTTCAAATGAACAGGAAGATGTCAGCAGCTCCAAAATTTCACCTCTCCAGTCTGGATAGAAAACTGATCTCCAGTTGGGAAAGTCCCTGCCTTTTTCCTGTTCCTGGCTTCCCCCATGCTGAGTTTGCTCAGGTTACCTCTGTGAAATACCCCCAATGCAACTTCACTCACGGAAAGGGGATGAATGATAACCATAACAATCCAAATAGCCCCCATGCTTTGCATTCCCAGTCTATGAAGTCTGGGCTTTTTTATTCCTCTGTTTCTGCCTTTTCCTCTCTTTGCCCACACCTCATGTTCACACCTGCAGAATTGGCAAAGGGGGAACAAAAACCACACAAAGGGAGAAGCCAGCAGCATTCCAAAATGCCTTGGGTGGCCGCTGCAATTCACTCCTCCCTGAGACGAAAGCCCACATTCCTTCCCAAGGTCAGGAGCAGATGCTTTGTTTGCTTTTAGTGGCTCTGGTAAGAATGGAATGAAAGACCTTTCCGAGGCAGGTCTGGGCTGTGCTGAGGAAGAGGAGGAGGAAAGGGAGGCAGGAGGGGGTTCCCACAAAGGGAGCAGAAGGCACATTGTTCAGAAGCGGTCAAATGCTCCAAGCATGGAGATAGATATCTATGTATTCCATTGCTGCATAGAGTCTTGGTTGTACCTAAAGCCCTCTTTAAAATAAAATGAACCTAAGGAGATGATAAAAAAAACACCACACCCACATATTCTCCTCACAGACAGCCCAATTATCCTAAAATTACTCAACATGTGTGGGCAGAAGATGTACTTCTAAGGTGGGAAGGAGCAGTCAACTCGATGGAGATTAATTATAAGTAACATGTAAACACAGCATCCAAAAAGAAGCCAGATTAAGTTTGAGTGTGAATGTGGCCTCCCCAGATCTGTTATGGTCAACAGGCAGAGATCTGTGTACACTCCCTCTTCGAGGCTAGCATGGGGGTTGTATTGTGTTTATGTTATGCTGTCCAGCAAATGATGCAGGGGCTGGACAAGAGGGCTGGGGAGAAACGGGAAGGAGAAGCCACCCTAGGAGCTTTCAATACTCAGCTGCTTTGAATCTGGCAGCTTCTAGCTCCAGCTCCAGCTCACAAAAAAGGGATGGCAAGAACCAGGATTGGGGTGTGTGTGTGTGTGTGTGTGCTCTTCCACCCTTCCCTGCTGCCTCTATTGTAGGTGGCTAGAAGAGAATAATGTGCCTTATATCTGTCCAAGGCAGATGCTGGCGATTGCAGGAGGGTTTTCAGGGGCATTAAGCGGGGACCATCTGCAAATCCCTGAGCCAATCCCCCAGCACAAAAGGCAAGTCAGAGCGCATCTGTCATGTCTTCCCTCGCTTGGTGGGTAGGGAGCTGCTGCCATTCTACCTTTTGAAAAGGCAAATTCCTGCATGTGCCAGCTGTTAGGAACCCTTCTGCTGCCATCGGGACAGCATTAACCCCCTCCTGCCCTGCCTGGTAGCACTGTGAGTTTTGCCTGTGCTTAGCTTTCAAGGGGGCAGCGTTCCTTTTAACCGCTTTGCAGCAGGGAGAAGCAGGACCAGCCTAATACACTTGGCTGCCTGGGACAGGAGCAAGACAGTATGCTCTGTAGTTGCACATAGAGAACATAGAGAAAGGTGACCAGACCAACGACTGAATATGACTTCAGCACTGGCTGCCTCAGCTGAAAGAGCTGGTGTTGTGGTTAGAGTGTCGGACTAAGACCCTGGAGACCAGAGTTCAAATCCCCACTCGGCCATGAAGCTCACTGGGAGTCTTTGGGTCAGTCACTGCCTCTCAGTCTAATCCACCTCACAGGACAGGGCTGTTGTGGGGATTAAATGAGGAGGGAAGAGAACCCTGTGTTCTACCTTGAGCTTCTTGGAGAAAAACATGGGATATAAACGCAACAAATAACTAACCAACTGCACCTGAGGCTGCTGGGCCAGCTTAGGAAGTTCAGATCAGGTTGCACAACACTGTCCTCCAACACTTCACTACCACTCTGGTCCTCCCAGCATCTGCCGCCTGAAGCCAGTCCACTGCCTCAGTCTACTTAATGGTAGGACCAGCCCTGGGGAGAAGCTGTCCATGGAAATTTAGTCTGCCAGTGCTGAGCAATGTGATGGCCAAGTCGGGGAGCACACCTTACAAACCTCTCCCTGACCCAACCTGCAAAAGGTGTGGGCGCTTTCTCTCAGACCGGTCATGTTCTTTCCGACTCTGAGGTCCAATTGAAATATTATCTTACTTACACAGCGGCTGCTAAAAATGGCTTGTGTGTGGCTGGGGCTTTGCGTGACTGAGAAAAACCCAAACCCCCTTCCCATGTGGGTCTGCAGCATTGCTGTGGACCTGGCCTTTCTGTGCAGATGGTTGGCAAGCTTCCAGGCCCAGTGGCGTAGCGTGGGTTGTCAGCACCCGGGGCAAGGCAAGTAATTTGCGCCCCCTAACCCGTGGATTTGCGCCCCCTAACCCGTGGATTTGCGCCCCCTAACCCGTGGATTTGCCCTAACCCCACATGTTGCGCCCGGTGTGGCCGGCCCCCCCTGCAGCCCCCACGCTACGCCACTGTCCAGGCCCCATGCCAGGATCTGTTTTTAGATTCTGGAGACCCCAGTTCCCAGGGTGAACTTACTAAATGCCTCCCAAGGGCCTAAGAACACAAGAATATATGGCAAGCCTGCTGGATCAGGACACTGGCCCATTTAGTTCAGCATCCCGTTTTCAAGATGTCTGTGGGAAGATGCCTGTGGGATGCCTCTGACAAGCTGGGCATGAAAGCAAGAGCCGTCTCCTCAGTTGTGAGTCCCAGCAACTGTTATTCGGAGGCATAATGCCTGTAATAGTGGAGGAAGAACATAACTATCATAGCTAGTAGGGTCCTGTGAGTACCAATTAAGACTTGAGATGAAACTAACGGTTAGAGTTTATAGTCTCAAAAAATGGTGGAACAGTCATTTTTTGCTTTTTTAAAAATTGCAATAGGTCTGAGTGCTTCTTACATTTCAGCTTGCAACTTAAGAGGTCGATCCAATGAACTTTACAGACCGAGTGTCCTTATTTTCCAGGGACAGTCCCAGATTTACGGAAGCTGTCCCGGTTTCT
Organism: Podarcis muralis; assembly: GCF_964188315.1. Lineage (NCBI taxonomy): Eukaryota > Metazoa > Chordata > Lepidosauria > Squamata > Lacertidae > Podarcis > Podarcis muralis. The sequence goes on from NC_135659.1 coordinate 61,059,519, forward strand.
GATTTGATCCTGGGATGTTTCTTTAGGAGGACGTCCCTATTTTCATCGGAGAAACGATGAAGGGTATGGAGCTACGTGACCCCTGAGCTAAGGAGACAAGTAACTATACAAATTTTAGAAGACATCTGAGGGCAGCCCTGTATAGGGAAGTTGTTTTTAATGTTTTATTATGTTTTTATATATGTTGGAAGCAGCCCAGAGCAGCTGAAGCAACCCAGTCATATTATTATTATTAGTAGTAGTAGTAGTAGTAGTAGTATGGAATAAGACGTCCCTATTTTCATTGAAGAAATGTTGGAGTGTGTACTCTGAGTAGGATTAGGGTTGGCTACCACCCAGTGTCAAGGACTGGACCAGGCTCATGTCAAGCAGAAGCCGGGGGGGGGGGGAGGCTTGAATGCTGCTGCTCTCAGTGCTCCAGATCAAGCAGTCCATATGGGGAAGCCCTTCAGGTTCCTCTGATCCTCCGAGGTTGTCAGAGGTCTCTAAGCGCATCTTGCTGCCTGCCCGTTCCCAAAGCGCCTCCTGCCCCAGACACGTTTTGCCTCACGGTGCTGAACTAGGATCACAGGAAACGGCCATCTCCCTGCGCCTCTGATACATGCAAAGTCATTGCTGGCACAACAAGTCAGATGTTCTGCTTCAGCCCCAAGTCCCCCGCACTGCGTGTCAAGTGATATACGGGAAATTGAGCAAGCTCTGCGCCGAAAGGAAGTGTCCGTGCAGAGGCTGAATCAGGTCTGAATGAGACGGAAGGATGGGAGACAGAAGCCAGCTCTACTCAAGCTAAACACTCACTGGAAAGGGATCAGGAATGCAGGAGTCATGGTGATGCTGCTTGACCTGCGAGCTCTTTGCCTCTTATCTAAGATTACAGTGACAGCTGTTTATTATTATTTTTACCTCTGTGTGCTCTTGAAGCCAAGCAGGATGGATACTGGAAATGTGAAAGCAATTAAGAAAAAAGTCTTTAATACGGGAATGGGAGAAAATGGAACATGGGATGAAGGACAACTCTAGATATCTCTCTGCTCTAGCCACACAAGGATGCTCATGCAGATGGCTCATGCATTCCACTTTTTATCCTGCGTTTTGCTCCAGTTCATCTAATCTGCCACCATGAGAACAGGATGCTGGACTAGATGGGCTCTTGGCCTGACCTGGCAGGGTCTTGTTATGACCTTATGTTATATTCTTAAGGTGGTATACATGGGGAACCCAGGAGGTCAGTCAGGTACTGGCCAGCTTTTTGCTCAGCTTCAGTAGGGTATCTGAATCAGGTGAATTTCAGAGCTGTACCTGGACTGGTGTTTTCAAGTTTTATGTTTAATCTGAGTTCATTTTGTTGCTTTGGCAAAGAGTTCTTCAGTCAGTCTGTCTCTCTCATATAGACACACACACACACACACACACACACACACACACACACACACTCAGGCTGGATCTAGACACATCAAAGAAGTGTTTCAGTTTAAAGCGTTGTAAATTTAAACAGGGAAAACAGGTAGAGAAAAACAGGACTCCACATCGCCATCTGGTGGCACGAAGTTCTATCGCATATACAACTCATATAAATAGCTTTTTCTTTACCAGTCTAACTGAGTCCTCAATTCCTCACTTTTAACATGGGAATTACGGCCTACCTCATAGGAATTATAGCCAATAAAAGGAAATCGTGTAGCAAGTCATGGGGAAGTCCTTGATGAGCCACTGTCAGGCCCTGTACACACCATGCATTTAAAGCACATGACTCTCTCCCCCAAGAATCCTGGGAATGTAAGTTGCGGAGGGTGCTGGGAACTGTAGTTCTGTGAGGGGTTCAGATCAGGTTGCACAGATCAGGGTTATTGGGGTGCCTGTGCTTTAAATGTATGGTGTGTACACAGCTGACGTTAGAATAAAGAATCCTGAACCCAAAAGCTCAGTTCAAGGCACCTGCCTCTGCTCCTTCAACAAGCTGGTGTTGTTCTGTGGTCTAGCCAAATGCGCAGCCTCAACTTGCCCTTCTAAGAGGCTCATGGAATTGGGGTAGGGAGTGCCCTTCATGCTACAGCAAGTCGGGAGATGGTTGCCTGGCCTAGCGAAGCGAAGCCAGTCATTGTTCTGCCTGTTTGTTCAAATGCCTGGGGTGATGTGCCAGCCTCAAACCTGTGAGCCCTTCCGCAATATGCCATTGAAGATTACAGGGGCCAGGAACCAGCCAAGAAGTTCCCTAGACAAAATCTTCCTCCACACCCAGTCTCATCCCCTGCCCTCCAAGAGAGGGCGAGAAACCAGCCAAGATGCTTGGCTGGATTTGCATCAAGGTGAACGAAAGGGCTGTGGCTCAGGGGCAGAACAGCTGTTGTGCATGCAGAAGGTGCTAGGTCCAATCCCTGGCATCTCCAGGTAGGGCTGGGAGACAATCCCACCTGAAATCTTGGAGATCTGCTACCAGTCATTGTCCAACATCTTGAGCTAGGCACACCCAACAGTCTAATTCAGCGTGAGGCACTTTAGTATTTTCCTGGCTGAAACCTAGGATCATGTAATGAGCCATTTAGTTCCATTGATAAAGCAAAGGCTATGGAGACAGCTTCAATGTTTATGGTCTTAAAAGGGATTAAAAGCAAAAGTGATGAGGAAAGAGCAATCAACTGGTTAGCTGGGGTGAACAAGGCTTGAGGCTGACTTTTGGGAGACCTTGGACAGGGAAGTGAAACTGAGGAGGGCTATTTATGCCTTCTTCCCATGGTGCAGGCACGGACAGTTCCCTAAACACTGAAGGCTGAAGTGGCAACACAACTTCCGCTAGAAAGCCACTGCCAGTCTCTTTTTATTTCCTTGTCCTGTATTGGAAATTTCAATACAATTTCCATAATGCATTGCTAATCTTTGGCTAACGCTGGATTTAGGGCAGTGTGGACAACTCCACCGCACAGGATGCCAAGCTGAGGGGAGGCAAAATAATTTTAAAAATAGAATTATTGTGAAAATAAGAAACAGGGGGGGGGAACCAATTTTTGTCCTCACTCAGGGCGTCGTATTACTAAAGTCCACCACTGCTTTGGCCTCTGCCTTTTCCAACTGCTTACACCAGGAATCCAGGCCTGGAATTTTTCTTCTCTTTTTGCAAAGTATTTTAATCCCTCTCCCCCGCCCAAATCAGCTGTAACTTTGGCCACATTCACACCACACCTATAAAGCACAACGACAGAGTTTGGATTTGATATCCCTCTTTATCACTACCCGAAGGAGTCTCAAAGCGGCTAACATTCTCCTTTCCCTTCCTCCCCACAATAAACACTCTGTTAGGTGAGTGGGGCTGAGAGACTTCAAAGAAGTGTGACTAGCCCAAGGTCACCCAGCAGCTGCATGTGGAGGAGTGGGGACGCAAACCTAGTTCACCAGATTATGAGTCCACCGCTCTTAACCACTACACCACACTGGCACTGATACCACTTTAAACAGCTATAGCTTCCCCCAAAGAATTCTGGAAAGGAACTGTAGTTTGTTAAGAGCCCTGGGAGCTGTTAGGAGACCCATATTCCCCTCACAGAACTACAATTTCCAGTGTTCTCTGTAAAGAAGGATTGACTGTGAAACCACCCTGGGATTCACAAGTGGGATGAGGATTCTACTTGCGGGCCTTCCAAAGGCATATGCTTGGCCATGTGAGGAAAGGATACTGAACAGATGGTTCTTTGATCAGATCCAGCAGGTCAACTCACTGAGGGATGCTGCTCCTGAGAAGGGCCATAGCTCAATGGCAGAGCATCTGCTTTGCATACAGAAAGTCCTAAGTTCATCCCCGGGTTCTCCAGATAGGGTTGGGGAATTTCCCCGAAACACCAAAGCGCCACTGTTAGCCAGTGTAGACCAGACTGAGCCACGTGGACTTGGCACCATATAAAGCAGCTTTCTGGAAAACAAAACAACACATTAGCCCTCTTCATGAGTGTGCCATATGTACAGCAAATGGGTGGGGGTGGGGTTCTGATGGTCTGGGCCATGTCTCCAGATTTATTGCTATGCTCATTATTGTTATTGTTTGTTATTGTTGCTCTTGTTATTTTTTTAACCACCTTCCACATATATATCTCAAAGCAAGGCACAAAACATAATTGAAACAACACTAAAAAAAAGAATATTTATACGCAGATGTATTGTTTATTTCATAAAACTTATATACTGCTTCATTGTAACCCCCCCACAAAGTAGCTTACTAAAAAAGACAAAACAATAAAATCATCAATAAAAAACTTAACGATAATTAAAACCTTTCAAAAAGTTAAAATTGGAATAGACAAAAAAATGAAGAAGTCTGGCATCGACTTTTTAAGCATCTGACTAGGCTTGTCTAAACAAAAATGTTTTTAGCCTGTGCCAAAAAGAGTGCACCCTCTGGAGGTTGCTGAACTACAACTCTCAACAGCCCTAGGAAGCAAGGGATGATGGGAATTGTAGTTCAGCAACACCTGATGGACCAAAGGTTCCCCACACCTGATTTATGCCACGGCCCTGGTCCTAATCACAGCCCCCACCCTCATGGCTGTTCTATGGGAAAGACATAGCAATCTGAGTGTGTGGAGGGGTCTCACCTCTGATCTCTGGTTTCATGTGTTGTTTGGTCAACAAGTCGCAATATACCTTGAGGGGAGGCAAGAGGAGGTGGAAGCTCATAGTATGGTGACTTCTGCATTATTTTGGGTATGAGATTCCTCTTGTACAGTGGTTTTTGAAGCCAGTGGAGACTGTGGCTGTCGAAGACAGGGCCTGAGCAGAAGGGCACTCTCCCCTACTGTGGCTTCCAGCAACAGGTATTCAGAAGCTTTGCTGCCTCCAGTTGTGGAGGCAGAGTGTAGCCAACATGGCTAATATAGGTACAGCGAGTGGCATACAGGTGTGATGCTCTTGGAGGGAAATTTAGTAGCAGGAAGAATTTAAAATAGACTTGGTCATCTGCATTTGTCCACAACAGGCTGCAAATAGCAACACACTTCTGAGGAGAAGATAAGGATGAAAGGATCTTATCCTCGCAACAAGTTTAGTCTGAGACCCAAATGAGCCAAGAACCTACTGAACTTTAGACGCTGTATCTCCGATTTAAGGCATCAGAGCTTGTTTATCATCTGAAATGATAGCAATGACTTCTGTAAGCTTTAGAAACAGACCCAGGAAGATTCAGGTTCCTTCTGTGCTTCAGGTCAAATACAATAATTTCATAGCATATTTACAGAAACCCGAGAAGGAGCTCTGGGATAAGGAAGGGCATTGCCCGGAATGTTTCGTGCTCAATAAAGATAAGAGTATCAAGGGTTTATTCTGAGGATCAAAGGGAATCGACTGGCAAGGGTTTGTTCCTGTTGACAGGGTGCAAAGTACTGGTAAGGAGGAGAAAAACAGCAAGTGAAAGCACTGGCAAGAAAGACAGGGTATTGAGACTGGAGATCAAGGCTATAGGGGGTTCATAAAACAGCACTGCTGCATCAGCAAAAACATTTTGAGAACTATAGGATCATGTGGACAGTGCAAAACAACCACCAACACTACCTTGCATGCAATTTCACAATAAACCTCCACCTAGAAGCACCCTTGGCTGCTGTTTCAATGCCAAACCAGGATATGAAAATTGTAACGAAACTGAACTCAGAATAGCAGTGGTGTTCATGGGGACAGATCCTGAGTAAGCCTGATCAGGGGCTGCAGGGGTGTGTCTCCTGCTGGCTCTGCATGCCCCAAAGGCGGACGCTTTCTTGCCATCTGCATTTTTAGGGAAATGTATGCAAAGTTATTTTCCTCTTTCGGAGCCTTCAGTCATAGGGTTCAGAGAAGAGAAGTGAAGAGAAATGACGCAGAACTTCCACCCATGACAATATTAGCCCTTCCCTGAGTCTTAACAATACAGTGATACCTCGGTTTTTGAATGTCTCCACTGATGAACATTTTGGTTTTCAAACGCCATAAACCTGGAAGTAAATGCTTCCATTTTCGAACACGCCTCGGAAGTCAAACATGCCACGCGACTTCCCCTGAGTGCAAGAACCTGAGGCCTGGCTGTCGGCTTTCGAGTTTTTGGTTTTTGAATGTTTCAGAACTCAAACGGTCTTCCAGAATGGATTACATTCGAAAACCGAGGTACCACTGTACTGTGATATAAGCTGACTCATGGCTGCAAGTGGCCACAGATGAAGCTGGCATTTATACTGAAAGCTCGTGAAGAAAACTACCGAGTCATGGAGCATTTTTATTTTTTACTTTTATAAACACAGCAAGCCGTTAAAAGAAAAAAATGTCAAGGTTATTGTAAAGTTGCCTAGTTTCATAGCTTTAGTGCAGAATTCTTATAATTCCACAGCCTTTGACCCTACCCTCCAGGAGTGAGCTTTCTATTATCAGGATACAAGCAGGAACCTGCCCCATGGCAGCTGGAGAAAGCAACCCATCTATTCTTAGCAGGAAGACGAACTCCTGGACAGCTTGTCAAAAACCTTCCATTCCCCTAACCCTTACTATTGAACCTCATTGCTCATTAAGGTCTTCAGCAGAGGTTTCCATAGGTGTTCCACCAACCTAGCAACATAGGAAACTGCCTTATACAGACTCAGACCATTTGTCCACCAGGCTCAGTATCTTCTACAGCCCCTTTCATCAGTCTGTTTTGCTCCAGAGGTTGTAGACTCCAGTGCCCAGCATCCTCAGCCAGCAGAGCCAATAGACGGGAATCAGGACTGGTGCGGCCATTAGGTGGGGTGAGGCTGCTGCCTCTGGCAGCAGAAGCCCCAAAGGCTGTGCCTCCACAGATGCCCCGCCCCCAGCATTGATGCCAATCTCAGGTGAGATATTGCAATAACTGCATGAGATCTTGCAGTTATTGCCCAAAATCGGTGCTGGCAGCAGGGCAAAGCAGCCCTTCCTGTTTTGCTTCAAGTGACAAAATGGGATGCACCACCACCCTGGTCAGGAATGATGGGGATTATAGTCCAAAGCAGTTGGAAGTTGTCACCTTGGCTCTCCCACTGAGCTACAGTTCTTCTCACACCTGACATATGGTTGGCTGGAAAGAAATGAGAGGGTCTTTCTTTCTCTTGGGAAGATATTCTCTGGGATATCTTCCCAAGGGAGGCCCAGCTTGCTCCCTTCTTTGGTAGTCTTCTGCTAATGCCTGAAGCTGGTGCAGCAAAAGGGAATCAAATGAAAGAACCACCTCTGCTCTGGCTGATGAAAGTGACAGGACTTTGAATGCAGCCCATCAACCCACCGCTTTGCCCATAGGCGCCGACTCCATGGGGCTTGAGGGGGCCCGAGCCCCCTCAAAAATTCGTTTGGGGGGGCTCCGCCCCCCCAATAATCTCCCGCGCCCCTCCAGCAGAGCACCATCGCCGCCCCTCCCCCAGCCCAAAATGCACAGGGAGGGGCGGGCTGCATGCCTCCTGCCCTCCCTCCCGAGCAAAAGCTCCACCCAATTTCCTTTGGAGCTGATTAATAGGCGCAGCACGCTCTCCCCTATTCGCTCACGAGGAGGCGGCGCCACTTTATTTGCATATTCATGAGCTTATTTATTATTCATGAGCTTTCCCGGGCCCCCCCAATATTTTTTATAAGTCCGCGTCCCTGGCTTTGCCCCACTGCTCTCAGGTTGGGCTCTGGAGTTCTCTACCTCTGCTTAACCTGTGGCAGCTTTGACTACCTCTTGTGTTTTTAAACTCCTGGATTTCTGATATGCCTCTTGGTTTCATTTGTTGTTTTGTCTCTGTGTCTTAGGGTGGTTTTTGTTATGTAATGCAAAACTGCTTTGGATATTTCAATAGAAAAATGGTATATAAGTATTTTAAAATAAACAAATAAGTGTTGCATCTGGCTGGTGCACATTTTGCATGGGCCTCCATGTCTTTTCTATGCCCCAGCTCAAGATCCAGAGGCTTTCATCTAAGGTGGACCTGGTCTCCCTTCTCCTTTGTAAGACAGCAATGTAACTGATCTTAGAATCATAGAATTGGAAGGGACCATGAGGATCATCTAGTCCAGCCCCCTGCAATGCAGGAATCTTTTACCCAATATGGGCTTAAACCACGACCCTGAGATTAAGAGTCTCGCACTCTGCCAACTGAGCTACCCCAGCTTGTTTGGCTTCTGCATATCTGAAGGTAACTGTGGCACCAGGACAAGAGGGAGAGATGCACATTTGTGCCTGGTTTATTATTATTATGCCAGATCCTGTTATTCATTTAATCGACAGTGTGGCTCATAAGAGCGAGCTGCAAGCAAGTACCAGCAAAGTATTATGAAATTCCAGGAAGGGCAGGGGGAGATTCATAACTAAGCTTTGCATGCCAACAGAATGTTATGAATGTGCTGTCAAAACACGTAACCCACTTTTATCACTGCTTGGAAGACTCTGCTGGATAATTTTAACTTTTATGGGGTTACACAGCAGATTTTTTTTATTATTATTGTGAGCATTTCAATCACCAGAGTCAAGTCACTTTTTAAAAATATATATGTAAAACTATAGCTATTTTTGCTATAGCTATAGCTATTTTTGTAACCCTATCTAAGTTTTGGGAATAGGATAGTTTCTAAATATGAATGAAGGCTTATTATATTAGCATCATTCATGTTGGGACCAAAATATCAGCCACTCCCCCTTCCATTAGGAAATGGACCTGGGGATCCAGATCAGGAAGCAATATGGGGGCCAAAATGCCTATGCTATCTGTTTCTACAAAAACACCTTCAAACTTTTCATCAATGGCATCTGACGCCATAACGGTGTCATTTACCCATCAACTTCCCCTCTCTGTTGGAGATGATGTAGTAAAATTGGGACTGTATTCCAAATATGGTGGATCTGCAATAAGATACGGACATTTCAGATGAAAGTCTTTAATGAAAGAAGTCTCATTACACAACAAAAAAATCCGATGTACACCTCAGTTGGCTTTACTATTTTCCATAATGACCAAAAGGATTTACAGTTCAAATAATTTTTTTATGTTTCTTCTTTTGCCTACACAGCAACTGCTGGTGCAAAACTGGAAAAACCAGGAAAAGCTATGCTTTTCCCTATGGACAGCGGAATTAATGGGAAAGCTCATTCAATGTGCGAGAGCTTTGAATGTTAATCAGGACTCTGATGGCTTTATGGAAATATGTTGCCCTTTTACAACCTTTTCAGCTGACCACATCACAGCTTCACATCCTTCACATTCACATGATCAATTGGGGTACAATGCATTTCCATGGATGATGGTGTCTGCTGCTCATTTTGGAGGCAGGAGTTGGGGGTTTGTTGTTATGATTCCTTTCATTCTTTTTACTACTTTCTTTGTCACAGCATATTGAAACTCAATGAAAAACATATTTAAAAGAGAGAGCGCATTTCCTCATTCTGTTATCAGGAGAAAGGCTAATAAAAAAGATAAACATTACCAGGATGCCTGGAATATGCCAGCACACTGTCTTTCACAACAGTGGGGGGAGGGGGTAAGTTTAGGTGTCCAATAACTCACTGATTGGGTGTCCATGTGTGCTATTATGAGAAGATGCTAGAGCAACCTTCTCAAGCTCCCAGATGTTTTTGACTACAACTCTCATCAGCCCCAATCAGCATGGCCAATGGTCAGGGATGATGGAAGATGTACTTCAACAAAATCTGGTGGGCCACATGTTCCCATCCCTGTGACAGAACAGCGGTCTTCCATTTTTCAGAAGGCTCCACCTTTAATCCCAACTTTAACGTGGGATGTGTATTTTTTTTAAACTATTCATTCTCTCTCCTTCCTCATACAGCTGATCTATGACACCATGAAAGTACTTACTTCTGTCATTATGAAGACTCCCCCACCCCAAAAAACTTTTTTTCCAATAAATGATTGCAGTCCCACACATATGACCCATTTTAGGATTGTTTGCAAGCCAGTTATAAGTCACTCACGCAACCCACCAGTCGAAATGCCAGTCACAGTGCTAAAGCATGAAAACGGAACCAGGAAGTCCTGAAATCCCACAATTGAGCAATGATGGATGCAAGTCTAGTCCGCCGGCAGACCACCTCTCAGCTCAGGTGACCAGTCTAGAGATCAAGGCATGATAAACCAATGACTCAAACCATTGCGTGCAATGCTTGCTCCTTGGAGACTCTCTGCCCAGGTGACCTCGCTGACCTTGTGAAACTTTTCCAAATTTAGTTAACAGACGTGGGTGTGTGGTTGTGCAATTCCCCTTTTTAAATAAAGTAGCAATGATGTTGAACATACAGTGACATGTATAACTGCAAAAAGCAAGAGCATTACTGGGTCCTTTTATATGTATGTTTTTTTAAAAAATAAAATAAAACAATACCCTAGATGACACTTTGCTAGTGATAGAGAGCAGGGTTAGTGCAATCGGTTCCCTCACACTGGGCACTGAGCTGGGGGGGCAGCATTGCAACTATTATTATTAAATTTGTATATTGCCCTATCCCCATAGATCTTAGGGCAGTTCACAACATAAAAATACAATATAAAAAACACACAAAATAGATGATTAAAAACAAAGACAAGGACAACCCAACAATTTCCCAATAATAGTGATGTAGTGCATATACAGAATGGAAGGGGGGGCACTGAATTTTGGCCCTGTATGGGGTGTCACTGAAACTTGAAAGACCAAAGCCCACCCCTGTGAAGAGGGCTCACACCAGGCTGCAGCATAGATTTGTGGGGTGAGAAAGGGCAACCTTAGGGCCAAGATTAAAGACTAGCTGTCCCCCAAATCTCTAGTTCATGCCACAAGTTTAGCCACCAAAACAATGTTGCACTGTTTTTGTCCACAACCTGGAAACATGGGGAAACTCTTTTTTAAAAAGAAAACAATGCTAGTTTGTCACTGGTAGCATTTATTCCACCGCTTCATAAGGTACACAAAATCTGCGCTGCTTCATGAAAGGCAAAGCTACTGCCGTTGTTATTTGTGCATGGAATTGCCTCCTCAGGACACGCTGTGGTCATGCATGTCTGCAAAGCACAGGGCCTCTTGCTCATGCCTCGCTGTATCCTCTGAGGGGGCCAACTTGAGACATGACAAAGTCAGCTTCAGGCCCTTGCAGATGGCTGGGCTCACACTGGCTACCTTGCCAAAGAGACCATGCATGGGTGTGGCACACATCCTGTGGTTAAGTCAATTCATGTCTCCTTTTGCCAGGTGAGAGCAGCTGGCAGCCTGGAGCTGTAGGGAATGAGGTTAGTGAGCATCCTAGGTATCTGTTCCGCAAACAGAATTGCAGCTGGTTGGCCTCCTCTCCTCAATAAATATTTGTGAATCCTGTGCGCATTGTATACAAAAGATGGGGCCGAGAGACTGGTGCTTTGCTCCTTGCAATCACCAGGGCCATACCACAACCTGCTGGGCGATGCAGTAACTTTAAATGCCCCAGTGAAGTGGAAAGCAAGGCAACTGTGGCTTCTCATTCTGCCCGGCTCCTTTTATGCAACCCATCCTTGATGCTTTTAAGGCAGGTTTCCACCCCAAAGAGGAACCCCCTCATTTCGGTGTGCAGAAATAGAGTGGGGTGGCAGCTCTTAGCTTATCTTGTCAAGTCCCAGAAATTAGAACTTGGCAATGTCAGCTAAAATGTGTAGAAGGAAACTGAAGAAGACCTACAGCATGGCACTATATGCTATGGAGAACCTGTGAAAGATCTAGGCAGCCTGGACTGACTACCCAGAAGAGGACTAGTCTTCTGGATAGTTCAGCTGGTTAAAGCATAGTGATGATAATACCAAAGTTCGCTCCCCATATGGTTCAGTCCCCATATGGGATTGCTGCATATTCCTGAATTGCAGAGGGTTGGACTAGATGATCCTCAGGGTCCTTTCCAACTCTTCAATTTTATGATTCATTTCCCAGGTCTGGCTATGTATCAAATCTGTTGTTGTTTTTTTAAATATATCCAAAGCTCTAGGATGGAGGCCTTACAAACAGCCCCAAATAAATAAGATGGATTGTACTGGAACTCAATGAGTTGCATTTTTAGGGTGAAACTACCTAAAGTTCTATGAGTATTTTTTTTTAAGAAAAAGACTTCTGCCATTGACCACTGTGGCAGCAAGGGGGAAATGGAGGACAGTGGCTGATCACCTAAATGTACCTAACCATTCGGTTCATTCTATTTTTAATTACCAGTCTGGCTTATCCTGTTACTAAAAATGGAATGTCATCCTCTTCTAGGGGAGGCAAATTTGGATGGTTATTTCCATACTCTGCAGTTTCTGAACTCACAAGACTTGCTTGCAGGGACTTGCAACTACATGTTGCCTAATAATCAACAACAAGCAGCTTATGGTTCTATTGACATTTATAGGTTGATCTGCCAGGTATGCTATCTCTGAAACACCTATCTAAATAGCTATGATCAATGCAATATGCGATGAAGCCTTGAGGTCAGATATCAGTGTCTGAGCCTTGCTCACACAAATTGTTTGTTGAAGCATTTATATGCCGCCCTGGATCCTGGAAGCAAAAGGCTCTTGCTAGATTGCTTTCAACATTCTGCCCTGCCCTGGGAAGATGATCAAAGCCTTTTCTTGCTCTGTTACATCCTTTCCCAGCAGCTGTGGAACTTAAGTGACATGCTGTCAGTAGTCAAAGAATATTCAAAGCGGGAAATTTTCCATCCTGAGATCTACAAAGGAAGTCAATAATCAAAGAAGGAATATTGAAAACTACTTTAAACAAATAAAAAAAAAAAAACCCACCACGTTGGAAGCAACATCTCACATCTCTGTCCCATCCTCACCCCCATCCTTATTGTTTCACTCTGTCAAATTAACACACCGGTATCTTTGATATACAGTTTGTCTCCAGATCTAGCCAAAAATCAACCCAGTGCAAAATGCAGAATTCATGTGACATGGAGCAATTTGCTCAGTATCACTCCCACCCCCACCCCCTGGGGAACCTCCAGAAAGGGATTGTTTATTTATGCCAATTCACATTTTCACAGCCCCAATCCTCACCAGTTCAATGGGGCTTGCTCCCAGTCCCAGATAAGGGGACATAGGGTGCAGAGTAAGTTACATGATCCATGTTTGGAGAGGAATATTTTGGGGCCATAACAAGATACTGAGCCAACTAACAGAACTGAATAGGCATGATGCACTGGTAAAAGGTGGAGATTCTCCCATGTGCACCATCCAAGAGGAAAGAGGTGATTTATTTGAAAGCATATGAACTCTCATGTTACCTTACTTCCCAGCAAAGAACTGGAGGCAAATGCTGTTCTCACACATGAGATATACAGGTACATGGAGCACAACTCTGTGTTTGTGCAGTCTTCCAGTCACAGAGTCACAGACTTGTAGAGTTGGCAGGGACCACAAAAATCATCTAGTCCAAGCTGATAGATTCCAGGAATCTTTCACCCAATGTGGGACTTGAACCCACAACCCAGAGAGAAAGAATCTCATGCTGTACCACCTGAGCTATCCCTTCCAGGCTGATCTTAACTTGTACACCACCGTGATGCAAGTGTAAAAGGTCATGTTTTTGAATGAATAAACAAATTAATTAATTAATTAGAGACACTCCTGCAGATATTTGGGTCCCAAGCCTTCAAAATGGCTCAGAAGTGAGTAGGGGTCAATGCAGTGAAGCAACAAGTATCTAGGACAAGTACGCACTGGTGCAATACAGCCACTCAGAATTCAGTGCCGTATAAAAGAAAGATGCAAGGGCTTCTATTTAGCTCTTATACAGCTGAAAGTCATTCTCTCTAAGCCTAGAAGGAAATGGAGAACTAGATGTGATTAAGAACTTAAGAAAAGCCCTTCTGGATCAGATAAAAAGCCCATTCTAGCCCAGCACCCTTTTCTCACCACGACCAACCACGTCCCTCAAGTTTCCCTTCTGGTGGGATAAAACTCACTCTGCAGGTTCAGAAGCAGCTTCTGATAGCTCGGTTCACAGAGAGAGAGACGTAGAAATGCCATCTCTCTTGGATAATGGCATTGCTCCGAGTAAAGTCCCACCCCCTCTGTCTCTCCTATTATATGTCATCCCTGCATCAGCTTATCTGTGCTTTCTGCCTCTGAGCTTTCTGCTCTCCTACTCTCAATGCCTGCCGGGCCCTGGCAGAGGGGGCGGGGGTCAGGAATGCTTTCTAAAGACACTGACCGCTGTCTCCCCCCTGGTGCTTTTTCTTCCTCCTGCTCCTCTCCTAATATTTCCCAGCTTCTCCCCTCTGCAGCCTTTGAACTATGACCTTCTGCAAACCACTGTTGTAAATCTAGACTGTCCTCCTCTTCTTGGGAAGGTTCAGGAGGAGGGGAGTGGTCTCCACTGTTCCTCATCAGTCCATTCCCTGACAATGGGGCAGCTGCATATTCATGCATTGCAGGGGGTTGGACAAGGTGATCTTCAGGCTCTCTTCCAACCCTATATTTCTATTATCCTATGATTCTTTAGTGTTCTGAAGCAGCACAGCCTGAAGCAGGCAGACAGGAGTGATGGCCTGTCTGAAGAATAGCAGAACCATAGATTTTTACAGCTGGAGGGCACCACAGAGGTCCAGTAGCTCAGTCATCCTAGACAGATAGCCATCGAGCTTTCGCTTAGATATCTCCAGGGAAGGAGAACCTACCCAACCAGAAGCTGTCTCAGCATCCACCCACAGCCTTGAGCTAACTAACATGATGCTCTCCAGATGTTGCTGAACTCCAGCTCCCATCAGAACTCCCATCCTGCTCCAGAGAAGCGGACACGGAGCAATGGATCCAAACTACAAGAAAGAAGATTCCACCTAAACATTAGGAAGAACTTCCTGACAGTAAGAGCTGTTCGACAGTGGAATTTGCTGCCAAGGAGTGTGGTGGAGTCTCCTTCTTTGGAGGTCTTTAAGCAGAGGCTTGACAACCATATGTCAGGAGTGCTCTGATGGTGTTTCCTGCTTGGCAGGGGGTTGGACTCGATGGCCCCTGTGGTCTCTTCCAACTCTATGATTCTATGATTCTATCAGCCCTGGCTCTTGGCCCTGCTGGCTGGAGCTGAGGGGAGCTGGAATACCAAAAGCACCCAGAGGGAACCATGTTGTCTACCTCTGGCCTAGAAGCTCACAGCATGGTTTTTGTTTTATTGTGACGCGGTGAAGTTTGCACTTCGTTACAAGGATCAAAGGTCTCCCTCCCCCACTGCCTCCAGTTGGGGTTACATAAAGTGAAACCTGAAGAAATATATTGAGCCTATCAAAGATATATAGAAATCATGGTTCACAGCAAAAACAAAGCAGACTTGCAGAATGCGGCTCACCTTGACTCAGCCATTCCTGGCATGCCAGCACGAAGTAAAGTTCAGATAAGCGTATTTGTGATTAAATGAACGCACGTAACATTTTGTGAGCTTACTGAATGACACAAAGGGAGGTCAGCATCAGATGACTGGGCAGCTGGCATTTAGCTCCCTTGCCATCTGAGCAGCTGGCACTAACTTTCACTTAGCAGTTATTTGAGGCAGCTGTGTGCTTTTCATACACAAGCTTGGAATTTGACTCTGGGCAGACGCCCATTACCTCTCTGCCCCCATCCCTGAGTGGCCTACTTTTACACTCCTCTACCTGAAGAGCTGTTGGAGGGTAGTCCTCTATTTGAAGGACTGTGCAGTCCAAGTCTCTGTTGGGGCGGCGGCAGGGATTTGAAATGACCTATTAACACTTTGCACCTAAGCAGCTAACTGAGCAGGCCCATAGATCATCTGGTAACAGTCTTCCCTGTTATGCTGGTATGCTTATCTAATTAAGTTGTAGAAATCATATCTAAACTTGCATCTACACAATTAGCTAATTAATCATAGAATCATAAAATTGTAGAGTTGGAAGGGACCACAAGGGTCATTTAGTCTAACTGCCTGCAATGAAGGAATATTTTTGCCCAATGTGGGACTCAAACCAACGACCCTAAGATTAAGAGTCTCATGCTCTACCAACTGAGCTATCCCAGATTGTGTTATATCAATTAGCATCTGCAAGTTGTATGCAAATATTGCTCTCTTTTGTCCACTGTTTTGGTTGTGCATTTTCTATCTTTTTTGGCAACGTGTAAGAGATCACTCCTGCCCCACCGGTTTCCAGACAAGCCCCCCCCATGTAGTCAGCTGACTGTTTTCAATAGACCACACATCCAAAACAAACATACGCACTGACCTCTCCATTTCTCTGTCATCCGCAAACACGTGCAAGGAAGGAGAAAGAGCACACTGACTGACCCCTCCTTGATCTCTCCATTTCTCTGTCATCCAGACACGTGTAGCAACACCAAGCAGAAAAGAAAAGGCACAAATACCTAAGATTAATGCAGGATCTAGCATTCAAAAGGCATATATCTCATCAAAAGTAGATGATTCACCTTCCTGTCATTTGCCCAGGGCAACTGAAGGCTACTCTCTCACACACAAACTTGTTTCTCTGTCTGGAAATTCTCTTCCTGAGTCAAGCACAATAATGAGTGGGATTATCAAAAGGGATACAGATGCCACTCTGTTTCACATTATGGCACAATCCTATACATGCCTACTCAGAAGTAAGTCTCATTAAGTTCGGCAGCAGCAGGGATTATTCCCAAGCAGGTGGGTACTGTATTGGATTGCAGCCTTTTCCCTCTCTCTTTGAGCCTCACATCAAATTGTGAGGTTTTGAAAATTACAAGGACCAGGCATGTTTCCTTCAGCAAGGCTGGTAAGAGAAAGTGCTTGCTTAAGTCTATATTTTAAACTATTACTGATGACACTCTAGTGTCTAGACATACTGGCTGAGATTCTGGCTGGTGCAGTTGCATATCTCTAAGTCTGAGATTGTGGTGTGAAAGCAGGCAGGCAGTAGCAGAAAGGGTTGTAGTGCCCATTTTAAAGTTGGAATAAATGATGAGAAAAAAGGGGGGGAGTGGCATGACTATGTTTGTATTGAGGAATCTGTGGCAGAGCCAAATATCTCTGCCATATTCCACCTGGGTCTCCAGTGCTAAACCAGGCTCCCAATGAACTATGGCATAAACGGCATAGAACAGGTAAGTTCACTTACCTCTTCCAGAGATGGTTGTTCTGCGTATCTCACTGTGTCAGAAGCTCCCAAGGTAGTAGCCCTGTGAACGTCCTACTAACTTCGCCACCAGCGCAGAGTGCCTCCGATATCAGTGCTGACTTGGGTTAATATAATGTCTGAAATCGCCCAAATTGGGTGAGATCTCACCCAAAATTGTAGGGTGTGTGGAGAAGTGGCAGCAGCAGCAGGGCAAGAAAAGGCAGCACATCCCATTTCACCTCAAGCATCAAAACAGTATCCTTATGAGCCTGTATCCTCATAAGTATTTCCCACTGAGGTCAACATGTTCAGCAGTGCATCTCCAAAATACCAATGGGAGATAAAGGCTGCTGAAAACAAGGGCACAAGGTGTACATTCTGTTCCCACTAACCTTACGCACTGTTATGTTGGTATTTCAGCTCAAATGTGGAGTAAAACAGAAGCCTCAGCCCTCCAACCTTTTGCGGCAAGGTGTCCCACAATATTCTTATCACACAGTTTAGAGAAGATCAGAGGTGGATGGAGTTGGAAAGCAGATCATTAAAACATGTGACTAATACTAAGTCCTCCCTATTGCAGCATGGATTATTTGTAAAACATTGTGGTGTTTTAGCAGTGATGGTATTGTTGTTGTTGGAGAAATCTGTTCTTTCCTGTCCTTCCTGTGATTGCAGAGTCCTGGCAAATTCAGGCTGACACCACCCAGGCATTGAATCATCGCCAGTCCATCATGTGAAGCTTGCCACTTGGCATATTTTATTTTTGCATGGAAATGCCTCATCTAGACTGACCTGCTAGTTTAGCCTTCCGCAAATCTGGTTCCCTCCAGAAGTTTTAGACTACAAGACCTATCTGTGGGGCTGATGGGAGTTGGAGTCCAAAATATCTGGAAGGCCCCAGGTTTGGGGGAGGCTGTGCTAGTTAGACTCCCAAATTCAAGCCTGAAGTGTGAAGCGCTCAGAAAGATCTTTCAACATAATCTAGACTCTGGAAAAGGTATTTAGGAGTATATAAGCAACCAGTTGAAAGATGGGTTCTTGCCCTTTCTGGCAGGTCAGAGTTAAGCAGGTGAGGTGGGAGTTATCTTTTTATTAGCAAGAACACAATCTGCACAGGATTGGTGAGGTGTCAGGCCTAATGAGCACAGCAGCTCATCCCTTATAGGTCTTGCCCCATGGATCAGTTGCTGAGACTGAAAGTCCCTGCCTCCCCACAGCTGTCCCAAGCAATCAAAGACTATACTTGTGTGCAGCCAACCTCTCCTTCGCCCTTTTCATGCCTCTTTTAGTTCTGGGAGACCAGTGGGGAGATAAGCTTGTAGCAGCAGGAGGGGGAGATGCCAGCCTGACTCATCTCTGCCTCTTGGCCACCCTCCTCCCCGCTTCAGCTTCTGCCTCTAATTCTGGGCTTCTGTCTGCCACAGACTCTTCCAGCTCACTAAGCCCTGTTACCTCTTCAGTTTCTGACACCTCCTCCTCCCAGTTTCCTCCTTCTTCTTCTTCTGACCACCCATCATCATCCCACCATCAATCCCCAGGCTCTGAACCTTCTTCCCTTGGTGGTTCCCCAGTTGGTTCCTCTCACCATTCCTCTGTGCCCAACCAGTCCATGACAGGCCCCTTTGTCCATTATTATGACATTCCTACATGAAAATACTAAGCAAGATTATACAGATATATGGTCAGTAGGCTGATGACATCTTTCTCTCAACACACACTCCCCTCAACTGTTCATCCAGCCTACATCCTGCAATCGCAGAGATTACTCACTCTTCAGTCATGACTGTTAACCAGTGGGGCTGGTACACATCCAGACAGGTAGGGTGGAAAGCAGAGAAGCCAATGGGAGGTAGAGTCAGAGGCAATGACAGACTGAGCCTACTAATACTCATTTTGTTCCCATCCTCCTCCCTGCTGTGCTGTACAAGGGCAACACATAGATTAAGCATCAGGAAGCTCATAGCCATGGCTTCTCCCTAGACTGAATGTGTGGGTAAGAAGGCAAGCATTTGGGAGCTGGCTGGGAGCAGACTGAGGTGGGTGCGGTGCGCCATTTGTCACAATAGACTAGCCTCCACTGCTGTTAACAGGATGGGATAGTGGGCAAGGAGAAGCAAGGCATATACAGGGCAATCAGGATCAGTTGGTAAGGCAGTGCAGGTGGGACACTGCTATTCTCCCAGCTTTTCCAACACAGTGGGTTGCTGCCATTTCCAAAGAGGAAGAGGGGAGACATGGGGAGCTTGGTGCAGTGCATGGCAGGTGAGCCAACCCGCCACTTCCACTACCACACAACTCAGCATCACCCCAAGCTCTCTGTGCCTCTCCCTCTCAGGAAACACTAGTGACCCGCAATGTTGGGAAGCCAGGAGAGCAGTGGTACCCCACCTGCATCAACTCACCAGCTGCTACTGAGGAGGATGGAGGAAATGTCAATTCTTTATTAGGGAATTAAGGCAGCAACCCTATAGTCACTTATTTGGGTGAAAGTAAGTCTCTCCGAACTCAGTGGGAATCACTTCCGAGCGGATACGTATGGGATTGCACTGTATGTATCCTATGTGTTTCAAGCAGGAGCTCTGCACCAGAAATCAAGGCAAAGCTTGGGCCCATAAGTTTATACCATGGTGGAGACCCCATTGTGGGGTAAGTAACAGCATAAGAAGACTATGAACCCACATATTCCAATATACAGAGAAACACACAGACACACATTCATCTCTGTTCAGGTGTCCTCTGAGTTGGATTGCTTGAAAATGCAGTTTAAAGCCAATGGTGAACCCCATTCAGGCTGCAATCCTATATGTACTGACTTACCTAGGAGTAAACCCCATTGACCCTAGTGGAACATATTTCTGGGTAAACTTGCATTGGGTTTTTAGGACTGAACTTCTACCTGGGCTCAGCCTTCAAGATGAGACAGGCTAGAAATTAAAACAAATCGATATGGCTACTTCTCCTCCGTGAAGCCTGGGTGCAATGTGCTGGGAGCTCCCATTGTCTTGCTCTCAGTGACCTTGGAAAAGAGATCTTAATCCGCCTGTCTTTCTCATAGACCGAGATGACTACTTTAATGGAATGGAGCAGCCTGGGTGAAATTTTCCCAGCCACAGGAACCAAGTATGCTTTCTAGTGGTGCCTTTCTCTGCTGTGCCATTTTTGTGGCAGCTGCCGTCAACCCAGGGGTGGAGTTCCCTACAAAAGTTCTGCCACAAAAGAGGAAAAAAGAAAACTATGAACTCAGTGGAAAATCTTTGTTGTTATACAAACAGCAGAGATGATGGGCAAGTCACATAGCTGTATATGTTTTTTAACTTGCTCACACATGGCCCTGTTTATAGCTGCTGCACGTGAGTTCAGAATGTCATCAGGAGTCCATGGCTCAACGCTGCTCTCTCTCTCTTTCGCTCTCTCTCTCTCTCCCCTCTCCCCCTCTCTGTTAGATGTGCCCTCTGTTCTCATGCACAGCAAAATGATGAAAAGAGTGGCCGGTGGGCCACTGTTCCCCATTTCCACCCTGCTTGCTCAACAAGTTTTTGATTTAGACATTGTGCAAAGCCACATTGGTACTCAACTCTGGCTTACAGCCTTTAAATTAAGGGGTAGGGGAGAAATTCAGTGGAATCTCCATTTTAATGCAGATCTACACACTTCCTGAAACAATACAAGAACCCACAAGACAGCTTCCTTTCAAAGTCTTCCTTCTCTGAATTTTGCAATGCAGTTGTCCAACCAAAAACGACACAAATGGTAGGGGAAAGTGTGCATGAAATGCATATTATTGGGGGAATGCAAAAATGCATTAGGGAAAATTGCTCACAAGAATCTCTGTGTTGGGCAGAACTGCATGCAAAGATGTATTTTAGGAGAAATGTACACTAAAGTGATGATGAGTTTTCATGAGGACTTAATCACAAATTGATGCATAAATGTGGAGACTTGAACTCAATATGGGGAAAATGATGAACTAAGAGAAACTGAATTTGACAGATTTGTCCATCTCTATACAGAACCTTTTTGAGGGGTGCTATTGAGATGGCGGCAGCGACACCGGCAATATCATATGTTAGGTCTTACCTTTGAAACCAGACATTTGGGCAGTTTCACTTCAGTTCTTCAAACTAGGAATTATAAACACATACTTCACCACTTTTCATTATTATAATCACAACGATCCTCTCAGCCTCTGAATGCCATTTGCTGGAAATTACAGATTAGGGAATGCTTTTACATTCAGGTTCTGGGCTTCCCATGGACATCTGGTAGATAACTGCAGACCCTGAATGCTGGCTTTTCTTATCATCATCATCAATGTATAGTCTTTATAATTCACAGTATGAAAAACTGAAATGGAAGTACCTAGATGACTGATCTAAAATGGAAGACCAAAGGCCCAAAAGGCTGAGATGCAATTTAGCTCTCTCAGTGAGTCCGTGGCTGAGGACAAAGTTGAACTGTCATGTTTCCAGAATCCAAAGTCCAGCATCATTTTCTTGTGCTGCCCCATACTGTCTTGAGACTTCTTCATTTCCTTCATTTCAGGGAGCAACCAGCCACCTTTCTTCCTCTGTCCAGCTCACACTAAGAATCTAACCAGACTTATTTTCAGCTCTCTTGTCCTTTCTAGGGTTCCTGCCAGATGTCTGTCATTATTAGGGAATGTAACTGTAAAAAAATATAGCTCCATAAAACACATATCTCTGGCTTCATAGCACCCCCTGACAATACCATAACTAGGTAAGGCTTAATTTATGTTCCAGAGCTCAGCCCCAGCATCTGTTTTTAATGTTTGGACTGCTCTTTAATATGTGAAGTAAGTGGCCCTGGGCAGGTGTACAGTTCTTTTTCTCGCCACTGAGTTACTTCAGAGAGTCCTCATACATCAGGGATTAGATATAAGATGCCTACGCATGACATTTTACTCTAGAATCAATGAAGACTCAGTACATGGTTTTCTGCATAGTCCACACACAATCCAGATTTCCTGCATATCCCCCTCCTCCCAACACCTCTTGAGAAACGGGTGTCATTCCAAAAATAAAAGCTTATTACAGACTGACTCTGCATTACCCCACAGTGCATCCATTTGGAAACAGATGTAGACTGTCCCAGCAGTGGAGGGAGGGTGTATCGACACACCTACCTGAAGATGTTGTGGGTGGGTGTCTCCCAAGATTGCAGTCACCACTTCCTCCTCCATTCGCCTGGGACATGTGCAGGGAGGGAAAGGTGTTGATAACCTAATCAAGAGGAGGATTTTCAAATGTGTACCAAGTAACCACACCCACTCTTGTGGATGGCAGGATCTAGAATCAATCTAGATTGAAAGCAGCATGTTGAGGATGAGCATGAATGATTCCTGATTGAGGAAAAACTACATTTTTGTGCTATGAATGAGTAAACATGTATACAGCCTTAATCTGGGCATCCAGATCAGAGGGATCTGTCTTTTAAACCTGGCATCTCTTTCTTTTTTAGAAATTAAGCTCACTACTAGAGGGTAAACAGTTTAACGCCAGTTGATTTCATTTACTCACATCCTGAATGGGGCTCTATCCATGCCAGTGTTTTATTTCCCCTCCCTTTCTGTTTTCTTTTGGGGAGGATCTTTTCATGGTTCGCACTCTACATGGCAAACATATTACTTGGGCTCCTTCTTGGTACCTTAAGGTAAAACACTTCCTTTACAGCAGATCCTCACTATCACAAACATTTACTGTACATTCCATACCTGCCAACATTTCTCCAATGAAAATAGGGACAACCCATTCCATAATGAAAATTTTACTATTTATGCCCCACACATCTTACTGGGTTGCCCCAGCCACTCCAGGCAGCTTCCAACATACAGTGGTACCACTGGTTATGAACTTAATTTGTTCCAGAGGTCCGTTCTTAATCTGAAACCGTTCTTAACCTGAGGTACCACTTTAGCTAATGGGGCCTCCCACTGCCGCCGTGCCACAGGTGTG
Organism: Podarcis muralis; assembly: GCF_964188315.1. Lineage (NCBI taxonomy): Eukaryota > Metazoa > Chordata > Lepidosauria > Squamata > Lacertidae > Podarcis > Podarcis muralis. The sequence continues at coordinate 61,082,520 of NC_135659.1, forward strand.
CGATTTCTGTTCTCATCCTGAGGTAAAGTTCTTAACCCAAGGTACTACTTCCAGGTTAGCGGAGTCTGTAACCCAAGGTGTTTGTAACCTGAGGTGTTTGTAACCTGAGGTACCACTGTATATTATAAAACAGTAAACGTTTAAAAAAAACCTTCCCTATACAGGATTGCCTTCAGATGGCTCAGGGGTGGATAACTCCATACCCTCCAACATTCTCTGATGCAGTTCAAAAGCACGTCAAAGTGCAAGTAGATAAATAGGTACCGCTCTGGTGGGAAGGTAAACAGCGTTTCTGTGCACTGCTCTGGTTCGCCAGAAGTGGCTTAGTCATGCTGGACACATGACCGGCTCCCTCGGCCAATAAAGCAAGATAAGCGCTGCAACCCCAGAGTCGGTCATGACTGGACCTAATGGTCAGGGGTCCCTTTACCTTTACCTTTAAGGAAAACTGGGACATTCTGGGATCAAATCAGAAACCGGGACAGTTTCTCTAAATCAGGGACATTCTTGGAAAATAGGGACACTTGGAGGGTCTGGCATTTTAGTTCATTCCTATAATGCTAATAGTGAACTCATTGTCTGGCTGTGGAGCCTTATGTAGCCCAAACAGAACCATCCACACACACGAGAGAAGGTATTAATAGGCTTGGAGAAACCTCAAAGTTTGCAGAAGTACCAAAAGTTCTCTAAGGGTGGAACTAACAGGGGAATGAGCCACAAAGCAGCCCCAGTGAGGACTGAGCATGCTCAGTGATAGAATGCTGACTGGCTGCTGGTTGGGAAGAAATTGAGAACCAGGAGGAGGTGGAGCCTGAGAAATGTAACAGAGTCCTTTGGAAAAGGGCATGGCTGGCTTGCTGGAATCTGGAACAGGAGCACTCTACACTGCAATGGGGAGCACTAATGCAGCCTAGTGTTTGTCTGATTCTACTGATCTACATATGTTTTATCCTTATTGTTCTAGTGATAGTACAGTCGTACCTTGGATCCTGAATGCCCCTGAACTCAGATGTTTTGGCTCCCAAATGCCGCAAACCCGGAAGTGACTGTTTCAATTTGCGAACGTTCTTTTGGAACTTGAACGTGTGACGTGGCTTCCGTGGCTTTCAATTGGCTGCACGAGCTTCCTGCAGCCAATTAGAAGCCACAATTTGGTTTTCGAATGTTTTGGAAGTTGAACATACTTCTGGAACAGATTCCGTTCGACTTTCAAGGTATGACTGTATTTTAGACTTCATTTTTAAACCTGTTGCACACCACATTGAAATTTTTGTATTAGTTCTTTATAAAAATTTGGTAAAATAAAACAAATGTTTTGTTGTGGATCCCAATTATTCACTTCTCAGAAGGAACTGATTCACACACACACCCAAGTACCCATCCTTAGGGGAAATTTGTCTAGACTGGAAGCTGCTTGCCAGGATCTGTTTGAAAGGTAGGGCTCCAATCTTGAAGGAAGTCCTTAGGCAGATCCTCTCTACCCAGCATGCTGCTTAAAACTGGCTGGAGTGCCTATCCTTGAGCAGAGAAATTTGTGAGTAATCATCCTAATTTGCTATTACTAGCAGCAAGCATCCTGCGGGCTGTTTACACATTTCAAGGACTCTTGCGAAAGGAACAAGTGGTCTGGAGTTCCCAGTGTTCCACAATACGTAAAGCTTTTGCGGTGTCACAAGATTCACTTTGTGTTAATGGTAAGGTATGCGCCCTAAGGGCCCCTCCAGTCATCCTTTCTGTAGAGCATCCATGATTATTTGTGCTCATGATGGGATCTAGATACACAGCCCCACTTTCAATATTGTCTGCATCTGCAAAAGTCATGAGGTTAGACGTATTGCTTTGCTTCCAATCAGTGCATGCCCCATAACTGCCTGCTGAAATTCTGAAACTTTTCATACTGTTCCTAAGACTGTTGATTGCTTAATCTGTCTGATTGTCCTGTATTTGTTTTCATCTGGGTATTGATTAAATTGGAAATTTCATCCTCATTGTAATTTTGCTTCTTTGCCTTATGTTAACTGGTTGCTTATTGGTCCCATCTATATTTTTTGTGATTTTTGTATATTGCTGTTTCTCTGTTTAACCTTTTTATATGGCTCGCCACTCTGGGACTGAAAATAGTCAATGAATAAATACCACAAATGTTTCAGGGCTTTTTTGTGTGTCCTGATTTTGTTGCCCTATAGTGCAAAGGAGACCCTCCAGACAGTAATGATGTGATCACATTGTGGAAGCATCACAGAACAGGCAATGAAGCAGACTGGTGTATGGTGGTCCAGTATAAACCCATCACCAACACACTACTGTTGCATCAATGACATGTTGCAGAAAACACCCGCAACCTACCTGGTCCTACCTGAACATTATAGTACTTCCATAGTCATTCAAGGGAACAAGCAGCACAGGAGAGTATCCTACCTCCTTAGCAAATGAGCTCTAGGAAGCGCACTATTTTACTGAGATTGTTTGGTGTTTCAGCTGTTTTTCTCTGCCTTGCCTCTCTTTTGTTTCCTCCGTTGCATCACCCAAGTTTGCACCAGGAATGCTGTTTTTCTTCTTATTCATTCCTAAGCCATAAAAGACACTTTGTGTTAAATCACAACAAGTTTATTATTCAGCACAGTCTTGTTGCAAAAACAGAAAGAGAGAGAAATGCAGAAATATAGAGGAAGAGGAGGAGAGGAAGAAGGGGGAGATTATTTCCAAAGGGAAAACAATTGCCATCATTTTCCAGGGATTAACTAACACCCAGATTTTGCGAGGTTTTTGTGTGTGGACAGTTTTCTCCTGCGATGGTGTGCTTCACCCATTCAAACATCACAACACATTTTAAAAGAGTGCTTAGTACTTTTTGCCAAGATGCAGAGTTTGATTCCCAACGACACTGAGCACCTTCTGCGAAACTGCTGAAGTGAAATATATTTTAAAAAATGTCCAGTAGCACCTTAGAGACCAACTAAGTTTGTTCTTGGTATAAGCTTTGCTGAAGTGAAGTAAGCCGACCATGAATGAAGCAAGACTTTCATGCCTACTGAAAGGAAATCAAGCCGAAGGCTTTTCATGGGGCTTGGGGATCTGGCCCTAACCTTCTATTAAAGCACTGGATTGGACTGGGGTATCTTTGGGAAGAGATAAAAGGTACTAATTAATAATAGTCACCGAGTGAATGCAGCCCTTCTTGCGGAGTGTGCTTCAGCCAGGGATCAGAAAGCAATGGGGGTGGAGAGGGAGGAGGGGAAGTACCGGAAACTGTTGCCACCGAGTGAAAGAGCCGTCTCCAAGGATCAGATGGAGAATGTTGCGATCTCACACATTTAATTGTATTTGCTCAGTTTCCCCGTCTTTTATCTTCAGCAGATGTGTCTTAAGCGGGGAAATGTAGAGTGAAAGGCTTTTGGAAAGTTCTGTGTGGCTTTAAGCTCAGCAGCAATAAGCAGAACCAGGATTCACTACATCACTTTCTGAGTTGGGGGTCATGGGTTTAAGTACCCACTGCGTCCAGACTGGGGAATGTACCATCATGAAAGTAGCAATCAGGACCATAATAAAGCATTGGTCTTGCAAATCATGATGGATTCATACTAACCCAGCACTCTCAACTGACAGAGAAAGGAGTATATCCATTCACCACACAATTCATACCTATCAGGCCGATTCCTGTCTTTATTCTGCGTTAATACTTCTGCGTTGAATGCAGCCCAGTTGGGTGTACAGTTATTTTGAACATTGTGCCATGGATTTCAGCAGCGCTTACTCGGAAATAAGTGGGCATTGGATTGCAGTCTTGCCCTCATGAATCAAGCAAAGCAAGCTCAAGGATTGCCTGAGAATGGATTTCAGAACAATTGGGTTTAACTGCCCTGGTCATACAGTTATAGGATTCAGCTCAGGACTGCAATACCTCAAGGACTGCCTCTCACCATAGGAAGAGATCTGGACCCTGCAGTCATCACCTAAGGACTTCCTTCATGTGCCTCTTTCACAACAGGTCAGGAGGGTGCTAACATGAGAAAGGGTATTTTTTGTGGTGGCTCTGCATTTGTGGAATGCTTTCCCCAGGGAGGCTCACCTGGCACCTTCACTACATACCTTTAGGCACCAGGCAAAAGCATCCCTCTTCTCCCAAGCCTTTGGCTAATTAAACTAGCTTTGGTCTTTTAAACTGTGTAGGGGGAGTCATTGTTTTTGTTTGCTACTATGGTTTATATGTATGTTTTTACATTGTAAACCACCCTGTGATCCTCAGGTGACGGGAGGTATTGAAATTTAATAAATTATAATAACAACAACAACTATTATTATTATTATTATTATTTTACACAGATGTGTGTGTTTAGAGAGGAGGGTGGGGGAGAGGGGGAGAGGAAGTCAGACTTCCATTTACCCTGTTAAGATCTCCAGGGAGTGATTCCAGAGTTCAGTTGAGTCAAGTGTAATTAGCTTTGTTGATTCTTGTCTGTTTCTTAAACTCTCTTTAAGATCAGCTCCAAAAAGTGTGAGGCTGGATTTTGCCAACAGTGAGATATCCTGTCATTTGTCTCCTGCCAGTCATCAAAGGTGCCATAGTCTAGTAAACAACATGAGAGGTAGCCAAGTTCTGCTCCCAGTTACTTAAACCAAAGTCAGCTCTAGACTTGCCCATGCAACTTCTCTGCCCACTCAAAATGCATTCATTCAGGGAACTTCAAGACTGTCGATATTTTCGGGTGGGATTCAATCACATGTTGGCAAATGGAGATTGTGCAATTAAAGTCTGTTTGGAGCTCTTGTACAACAAGCCCACGCTGCGTGCCAAAAAAACCCCTGTCTTTTGTGATAAGAAAGTGCACTGAAAAGTGTGGGATAATACAGTGGTGCCCCGCAAGACGAATGCCTCGCAAGACGGAAAACCCACTAGACGAAAGGGTTTTCCATCGCGGAGGCGCTTCGCAAGACGAAGTTCCCTATGGGCTTGCTTCGCAAGATGAAAACGTCTTGCGAGTCTCGCCATTTCCCCCCCGCTTCCCCCCCCCTTTGTCAAAGCGGCTAAGCTGTTAATAGCCTTTTAACAGCTTAGCCGCTAAGCCCGCTAAGCCGCTAATAGCACTAAATCGCTAATAGCACTAATCCGCTTAGCCACCAATGGGGTTGCTTTGCAAGACGAAAAAACCGCTAGAAGAAAAGAATCGCGGAACGGATTCTTTTCGTCTTGCGAGGCACCACTGTATTTGCTTGGCAGAAAATAATCTAATCCCAGAAACAAATCCAAATGAATGCTCAGTAAGTAGCTGGCATCACTGAACCTCCCTGCAAACTTTGTGCAGAAAAATTAGGATGAATGCTCAATATATACAGGTCTTCTGGAAATAACCTTTTGATTCCCTTGAACTGTGTCTGCATTGGCCTCCTTAGCCTTGCCAGTTCTCAGGTGTTTTCTTGATGATTTCAGGACTTGGGCTCTTCATCTTCTCCAATAAAGTTGTCCAAACCCTGGGCCTCCAGGCATGAGGAAGGAGAGAAGGGAAGTCGTGTTGCTTTGTGTCATCCTGTCTCCTTTACTGCCGCTGCACTGCTTCATCTTCCTGTTCTCTTTCCAATTGGCCTGGAAGGAGATGAAGAGGCAGGGTGGATTGGTGACAGCAAATGAAAGGAAGGCCACAATGCTGTATGGTGGTAGCAGCAGTGTGGAACATGGCAGTGCTGGTCCAGGAGCAAGACCAGGAGCAGGAGCAGCAGCAGGAGCAGGCTCACCTTCCCACAACAGCAATAGGACTCAGGAGGGGTGAATGACAACCATAGGTCTAGTAGCCAACCTGAGATGTTTTCAGATAAATTTGCTTCTGTACACAGTCTCCTAGTATGTGCAAGCTGTAGGGCATAGCTCAGTTGGTCAGAGCAAGTTCAGTCCCCATATGGAACAGCTGCCTATTCCTGCAATGCAGGGGGTTGGACTAGATGGTCCAACTCTACAATTCTATGATTCTATTATTCAAGATCCAAAGAGCTTAATAGTGTGGGCAGGCCAACAGAATTTATTTTTGACTTTTACTTTGAACAACGGAGCCTCCTTGCCTTCTCACAAAATGCTTTTGAAAGTCCTACCAGTTTCAAAAATCATCTGCAATATTGCATTTGAGGAGTGCTGTTTGAAAAACACAAGCCTGATCCTTTCTTGGGCATGCAAAGCATTTTGCACAGTTCTTTAGATCTCAGCCACAGAGTACCTGTACAAGCAAGGGACTGAGCTTCCCCTTCTCTAAAACTTGTTCTGCAAACAGATATTTTTCTTCTGATAACAGATTTCTGCCAAAACTGGTCAGGTGTGTCAGCCAAGTAAGCAAAAAGAGGGGAACATAAGAATCCATTAAAATACACCTGGAATCCAACATCTGCTTCGGGTAACAATTGCATTCTAGACAACATTCTACCATCAGCATCTATCGGTTATATAGTAAAAACATGTAGAATCATTCATAGCAGTCCTGACTACAGAAATACCATTTTTGTTGTTTGATTGCCGGTATCTCTTTACATGTGCATGTTGCGTGCACAGATTATACGTGCATGTTCCCATAGTAGCAGGCACACTTTACCTTCACTGGTGCATGAACACAACAGGATTAAAAAGTAGCAGACCTTTCTTGAAAAGCTGGTGCTATTGTGCTATTAAAAAGAACCCTGATTTTGCTGAACAGGCAGGTTCCCCCCTCCTTCTCTTGGGTTTATTTTTTCTGAGGAGAGTGGAGAGGGAGCACAAGCTATGTAGAGAAAAGCCTGAAGATGCAAGACAAGTTGGGAACAAGCTGAAGTAGGCAAGTGTGGAATGATCTTAGCAGGGCTGAGGTGTGGCTATACACAGAAATAAGGGTATCAGGCAGGGGTAGACTTTGGTGTCATCGTCCTGTCCCGTCCCCCCCGCCACTGCCTTTCACCTTCTATTCTAAACCATCAGAAGGGAGAGCAGCAGGGGGCTTAGAGTGTCCTCTCAATGGTGAGTGACTGGACAGCAGTTTGAGCAGCTAGACAAGTGGCCTGTGGTCACAGTCTTTTTCCCTGTTATGCTGAGCCGCACTGTAGTTCTGTTTAAATCACAGCATCTCACAGTGTGCATCTAAATGTGCCTCTGTCAGCTGAACAAAATGGTGGGACATTTCTTCTTTTTCAGCAACACGAAAGCGGCCACACAATTGTCTGCATAACCCGTTGTAGGATAACACTGGGGTCTCATGTACCATGTTGAATTTCATTTTGGGGGTACTTCTCCAAACATACAATTTGCACTAATTGCCAAACTAGGAGGGGAAGGAGGCATGTTCATACAGATGTGTTGCCCTGAAGAAATCTCAGAGGAGCGACTCCAGAACTAGGCCAAGGTATATAATTAGAAATAGAATTTGGCCGCATTGTTGCTTACAGCTGAAAACCAAGGAGAAGTATTTCTTGTTAGGCTAAGCCAGCTCTTTTCAGTACAAAACCCTCCCTGCTCAGAGACTCCCTGAGAGTTGTGGCCTGCCTGGTATTTATTACCCATTTCTGAGCCAGCTGCTAACAATTTGTATTCAGGGAAGAAAAATGTCCCTCTTTTCTCTCCACTGGCCCATTTGGTTTCACAGGCATGTCATGGTGGTTTAGCAGCCCCTCAACAATACAATGAAATGTTTGCCAAGAGCAGAGGCATAGCAAGGCAGCCAGACCCCAGCCATAACATTCCCGCCCTGCCCTCCTCTCCTTCCTCCTTCTGAGAGAGAGTAAAGAGAAACCGCAGACACTCTTTGTTCCCAGCTGCGCACTCAGCCACACTCTCTAGACTCAGGCTAAAGGCCCGTCCCTGAGGTCAACACTAGGTCACTGGAAACCACCCAAGGTTGGCCAGGAAACACCTTTTCTGTGGCACAAAGCTGGCTTGGAAACCCGAGGGGGAGCTGGGACATTGGGCAGGTTGCAGGATTCTTGAGCCTCTGCCCAGTATGTGTGATGGCTGGCCTACAAGACGGATGTGTGGAAATGGGAGAGTCAGTGAGGGGTGGTGGTGGGGAAATCTCTCAGTTTCTCTCAGTTTCTCATTTTTCCAAACTTACATTTGGTTCTCAACCTTTCCACATCAATCTAAGATTTATTTCTTTTTTAAAAATAAATAAATTCCTCATTGAAAATCCACCAGCATTTTAGTGTGGCTTTCGCCTCATACACACGTTTTTGAATGCCTTTTCCCCAAAGTATATATTTTTGCAAATCGGTTTTTCCATCACACAATGCAGCTGTGTATGCCATTTTTACTAATACATGCATTTTAACATATTTTTTTTACTAATACATGCATTAGGCACATTTTTATGTAATATAATCATTTTTGTACATGTTACTTGGATGCACTGCAAAATTCAGAGAAGTGCGAATTTCAAATAATGGTTTTTGTTCTCATACTGGTGATTTGCCCAGGGTCAGTTAATGCATTTCGAGGCAGATTGGGTATTTGAATGACTGGTGGGGTGACAGACGCTGCAGCAAGACTGCACTTACATTTCAGATTTTCCTAGGAAGTCAATCAGGTTATTTCAAAATTAGTTGGTTCCTGGTCAGTGTCACCTATACGGTAGCTTTATATTCACTGGAGGCAAGAAGGTTAGGAGATACTTTTTTGATGCCAAATGCTGTCGGCGGTCAAAATAATTTTTACATCTACATTATTGGGGGAACATTACCAATGGATTTTTGATTAAAAAAAATTTATAAGTTTTTATTGTTAAAAATAGTTCATCATTAATACACATATACAAGCATACAAACATACATTTCATACAATCCTTAAAAGTGTTCAAACATACTTACACTCAATCCCACAAATAATTCCTTTCCCCATCACCATCCACCACCCCTCACCCCACCTTTGTGTTTGACTTCCAATCTACTCAATTACAATTTCTTTCCACTTCTATTACTTTCTTTCACACACCTTTAGCCTAATTTCATACTTCTTTTTCTATTACACATTGTTATCCATCTTATTTGATATTTCAGTATTTGAAATGGAACTTGTTTATTCTAATAGGAGTTCTGATTTTTCGATATGATTTTGCAAGTATCTTTTAAACACCTTCCAGTCCCTATCTATCTTTTCTTTTGAAATCCTTCCAATTTCTTCCATTGTTTTGGATATATTGTAATACTCCAATAATTTGGCAAGCCACTCTGTTTTTGTCGGTATTATACCACTTTTCCAGTTTTTCACAATCAATAGCCTTGCTGCTACTGTTGCGTATAATTATAAGGTCTTATCTTCTTCCTTTAGGCCAGTGTTTCCCAACCGGTGTTCCGCGGCACACGAGTGTGCCGTGAGACGTTGCCTCGTGTGCCGCGAGATGCCTGGAGGGAGGCGGGCGAGTCGGGTGGCGAGAGGCGGGGCGGCGGCGGCGAGGAGAGGCCGCGCCTCCTGCTGTTGCCTGGCGCTCCTCCTCGCAGCCGGAAGCGCTGCCTGGGCGCCTCCGCGCGACTCTGCCTCGCTGGGTTTGGTCTCCCAGCAGAGACGGGTCACACGCGCCCCTCCCTCCCTCCCTCAGCCTGCGCGGAGGGAAAGCCAGAGAGAGGCATCGCTCCTGCGCGGCGGGAGAGGGAGCAGCCGGAGCGATGCCCCAAACGAACGCATGGGACCGGAGGGGAAATCCTCTCCGAGGCGGATTGAGCGCAGCTGAGAGAAGCCTTTCGAGGAGCTGCCGTGTCCCCTGGAAACCCCCTTCCCAGCTCTGCCTCAGCCGCCGCCGCCTCAGTTGCCGCCGCCCCTCAGTCCCTCGCTCTGCTGCCTCCTCCCACCCCCAAAGCTTGGAGGTTCCCCAGCAAGGGGGAGGGAAAAAACTTTCACTTTTGTGCGTCCCTCCCGGCGTGACGCTGCGCGCTGACGTCACGGGGCGGGGCTTTAATGGTGGTGTGCCGCGAGATTTTTTTTCAGTAAACAGGTGTGCCGTTGCCCAAAAACATTTGGGAAACACTGCTTTAGGCTTCCTGGTACTAATTTTTGATAATTAAAGGCAAAAGAACAATTACTTTCTTGGTATTTAAATGTTATTTATTTATTTATTTATTTATTTATTTATTTATTTACTTACTGACTTACTTACAAGATTTATTCCAATTGTTTTACATTCATAAATTTTAAAGTGACGAACAAAATAGTCTTTGCAGTATAAATGATATGGAATACATTTTTAAAACCCCAAAATTGATAAGTAACAAAGCTAGGATCACCCTTTAGGGATGGCTTGCCAAAGTAAAAAAGTATTCAGCAGGTACTGGAAATACAAAAAAAAAAAGTATTTCCTGTCTAATGCATACCAAGACAGAATTTCACAAGTCAGGTGCCATTACGAAAAAGGCCCTGCTCTGAGTTGTCATGGAGTTGGTTTCAGATATCCTAGGTCAGGGGTAATCAACTTGACATCCTTGTGTGCAATTTTACCCTTGAGGTCTTCTCCTAGCACCCAGGAAACCACTGAGCACCCCCTCACCTCACAGTCTCTCTGGTCATGCGCTGGTGAAGGTCATAATTCCTGAGGTCAGGAGTACCTTTTCTACCTTAAAAAGTACAAAGAGTTGAGGAAGTTGGAAGAGTGATACTCTATGTGCTTTTCAAGGCTCAGATTAATTCTACTGGACATGACTAGAGATGTTTTCCTACAGAAGTCACTAAAAAAATCTAAACGTGCCCATGGGCCTAAAAAGGTTGGCAACACTTGTCTGAGGCAACTGATAAGCAAACAACATATGGAGATGAGCCTTCAGGACTGTGTGTAATGGAGGGAGTAAAATAGCATCAGGAATTTCTCTATTTTGAAACATTGGAGGGTAGCAGGTCTTTTAAACAGGAAAAGGAAGAGGTGGAACCCTTTATGCCAGCGGGGTGCCAATCATATGGAGCGACACTGGAAGCATTTTTGGGGTAGTTCGGTATTAAATTGGAAAGGAATTGTATTACTTATTATTTACATAAAAGGCCACCATTTTGGACATAACCATAGCTGTCAACATTTCCCTTTTTTTAAGGGAAATTCCCTTATCCCGAATAGGATTCCTCGCAAGAAAAGGGGAAAGTTGATAGCTATGGACATAACCTGCTCGAGGTAGCTTACTCAGTGTAAAAACACAATACAAGAAAATATTGCAATAGCGGTACTATTCATTGTTTAAAAGCATTCGACAGTCAAAACAAATAAAACAACAGTATAAAATTTGGCAGATGTAGAAAAGCTATCCATCTTAAAAACAACTCCATAACAAGGAAAGTCTTATTTAGGAAATGTTTATACACCCTCCCCACTATTTAATGCTTCTTTAAATTTTGCAGTGCCAGGGCCAAACTAGATCCCAGCTAGAATGAAAAAATACAGTTCATAAATATTATAGGGTTGAAGAATTAGAAGCCTCCTGTTCAGGTCTTGTCCTCTTCACTCTCAACCTTAACACTGTCTCTCTCTCTCTCTTTTTCAATACACAGCAGCAGTTTAAGCTCAGCTCAACATCTCCCCTTCCAACTCTTAAGTTTTTCTGACTTTGGTCTGACCTAGCCGAGGTCTCCTTATACTGCAACAACCAAACACTGAATTACCACTCTGGTGCCTCACCTGTACTAAAAAACATTTCCCCTGTTTAGTTTTCCCTCTTTACATGCTCGTTTTCCACATTGATCCTCCTCCAAGAAAAGCCCCACCAGATCACTGCCCGCAAATGAACTCCTCCCTGAAATCCACACAAATACGTTTTCCCTTCAGTTAACTAGTCTGCAGAATTATTACCAAAAATGTTCCTTTCCCTCCCCAAAGAGAAACAAAGCTGCACTTTCTTTGCCACACCAGCTCTCTTCCATTGTGCTTGGGGGCATGCAGAGGGTTGCAAATGAGCTCTGGCAGGAGGGAAGGAGGATCTGTTCCCATGACAACAGATGCTGGGCCAAAACACCAATCCTGTTCACCCAAAGAGAAAGAAGCAGCGCAGGGGTGGTGTGGGGAACAAGGGGCACAATTTAAATGATATTAGCTGGCACCAATCAGTCACCATCTATGTTGATGGTGAATTAGCCTGCCTCCTTACTATCCCTTTTCCAAACAAACAATGCAGACACAAAACCATGTCTATCTATTTACACATCTATTTGCACATCTGAACTGGTCACCTACATGGATTGAAGCCTGATAGCAATAACAACAGCAACAATACCCTGCCTTTCTCCCTGGTGGGACTCAAGGCAGCTCACAGATAAAAATAAGAACTATTAAAAACAGAGAGAGAACAATAATTAAAAATGAAACATTGATAGAATTAAAACTATATACCGTACATCATCTGTTGATTACGTTCTGAGATTCCTACATTGCCAAATGCCTTTTAAGCATCATGATTGATGGTCTCCACCCTCACCATGGTATATGGCATTTAATGTCCTTCTGATGGAGCTGATAACTGATCTTTTCCAAATATACTCTATCTGATCTATATGTGTATACTGGGGAATCATACGGTTCAATTCCTTAGATAATACATTCATGAATAGTTTTGCATCTACATGAGAAATTGGATGGTAAGAACTCACCATTTCTCCATCTTTCTTTCTTTCTTTATTTTAAAATAACTATGTGCTCAAATCCCTGCACACACTCCAGCGTAGTGGAGTATTAGTCCTCGATAGTCCCCTACAGAGCATGGGGAGGCAAATACCATCTATGGATTACTTTGAATGGGTTATTTCCCTTGTTTGTGTTGACACTAACCAGAATGGTACAGAGTCCAAAATTTTGTTCCATTTCATACAGTATTCTCTATCTTTGATGAGGAGAGTAAAAATGTTACAAATAAAGACTTTAAAAACAAAACAAAACCATATACAGTATTGAATTGCTAGCACCATCCAGGAACTGTGCAATATTTCCACAGTAAAATATTTTGTACAGTGCAGTGCTTTCCCATTGGTGCAATGGTAGCATGTATCTTGGGAAGTTAAGGAGCTCATGACCTGCTTGAAGCTTTGACCAATTTGTGCACCCAGAGATTCCTCTGCAGCATAAGTGAAACGGTTGTCTTGGGAATAAAGCAAGGGGTGGAGGGTAGGGGCGGGTGTCTGGATGATGTTGAGAGTTCAAAGCCACATGGAGAAGATCAGGCAGAAAATATTTATTATCTGAGAGGATGCCCCTAATCCTGCAGCATGCAATGGGGCCTGCAAGCACATTCCCTGTATTGAAGGTTGACACTTTGCTGAGGCCAGGGCTCCATCCTATTAACATTCCTCTGTGAGATGAAAGCGGCAGGCCAGCAGCCAGACAAGCTCTCCCAGCAGAAACAACACCTGCTAAAGCCGTGTGCTCAATCAGTTCCCTTTTCAAAACAAAAGCTCGGGATTTGGGAGGCAGGATGGGGTCTGGAATAGATACAGACTCCAAAAGAGCTCCTTTCTCTCCCCTTCCTATTGAAAAAGTTGCACCTGGTTCTACTTTGCAGGCCTCTCTCTGCAATTTTGTTTATTTCCCCCCTTTTACCAGTGAGGAAGAAACTAGAGCCAAGATTCCAAGAGTCTTAACTTTTTAATTCTTCATCAGTGGGGAAGATGTTCATTTTGATAATGAGGGGTATAGGACAGTAACAAGGGCCTTAACTCAGGGCCTGGTGGAGAAACTGTGACTTGCCTCCAGATGTTGCTGGACTTCATTAGCACCAGCCAGGATAATTGGAGTGATGGAAGTTGTAGGGCTCATCCAGATGGCCCCCAAGGAAGTGGGCATCCAATTTGGCTGAATAAAGTATAATAAAGTCCTTCTGCATGCAGTGCATAGTTAGTCTATGGAACTCATTCCCATAGGAGGCCATGATGGCCATCATATTGGATGGCTTTAAAAGAGAAATGGACACATTTATGGAGATGAAGGCGACTAGCCATGATAGCTATGCCCTGACTCCATGCTACAAGGCTGCAAGGCTTCTGAATAGCAGTTGCTGGAAACTGCAGGATGTGAGAGGGCTCTTGTGCTCTTGTCCTGCTTGCCAGTTTCCCACGGGCATCTAGTTGGCCACTATGAGAACACGATGCTGGATTTGATGGACCATTGGCCTGATCCAACAGGGCCTTCTTATGTTCTTATGACCTACATGTTGTGGATTCATCCTGATTTGCTTGCCCAAAGTTTCCAAAGTGGTTATATTATATCAGTGAGCAAATCAGTGAGCCAGCGTGGTGTAGTGGTTAAGAGCGGTGGATTCGTAATCTGGTGAACCGGGTTCGCATCTCCGCTCCTCCACATGCAGCTGCTGTGTGACCTTGGGCCAGTCACACTTCTTTGAAGTCTCTCAGCCCCACTCACCTCACAGAGTGTTTGTTGTGGGGGAGGAAGGGAAAGGAGAATGTTAGCCGCTTTGAGACTCCTTAGGGTAGTGATAAAGCGGGGTATCAAATCCAAACAACTCCAACTCCTCCTCCTCTTCTTCTTCTTCATTGTGGTTTATTTGTGAGGAGGTTATACAACAACGAGCATTCATCTTGCATTTATCCTATTTTCATATTGCGTTCATCCTGATTTGCTTGCAGGATGTTAATCATTCACTCCACACTTTTCGATTGCATTTCCCCATCACTTTCCTAGCTGCAAAAGCTAGAGCTAACAGAGCACTTTAACTATGCAAACCTCAATTTCCAGTGGTTTGTTTCTCACGGTTACCAATAGAAGGCACAGTTTGCACTCTTAAAGCTCTGTTGGCTTTGTGATCTGCATGTGGCCTTGTGTGCCTGCGTGTGTTACAGAACCCCACATGCCAGCTGTGCATATAGCCCCAGTCAAAGAGGATGCTGTGTGCTTAGAAACATGTGTCATGTCCTCAACTTCCTTTAGGGCCATTTAAAATGGACTGATTGCACAAAGAAGTGCAGAAGAGATGCTAGGGTTGAGCCACCTGCTCCCCTTGCCTTATCCTGCTACTGCTGCTTATTATCTGTCACCTTGCAGGTCTATTATCAAATGCCTGCCTGCCCCACCAAGGTCATTCAGGTGCAAGTGTGCCAACATGCACAGGCTAGAGGAAAGTCTGTGGAGCGAGGGAACAGAACTCCTGCGATTTATGCTCCTTCCATCAGCCATTGACAGCTGCCAGTTTGCAAAAGGTTGGCAAGTTGTCGTCTCCTCTTCCAAATTCCGCATTAAAATCTCGAGGTTGGGACTTTGCCCTTGTTAATCAGCATGTCCTCCAAAAGAAAAAAGGCTTTAAGAGTGTTCCTGAGTTTTCTTAATGGACCTGGAAGCATGCGTGGAATTCTCTGCAGGGGAGCAAGCTGCACATTGCCCTCGTTAATGTCATCTGAATCGGGAAGGGGAAAGAGAGAATTCCTGGCATTCATTACTTTCATTTCATTCTCTGTTTAGCAGCCCAAGGTGGGGGTAAGGAGATGGAATCGGTAAGTTTTTATTAACCCAAGTGGAAATGGGAGCGCATGTTATAGTGCTTTTACTGTGTAATAAAACACACTTGGGGACAATACTGGAAGCCACAGAATAAAGGAGCAGAGGAAGAGGGCAGGAGGGGATGTGTGGAAATGTTCATTTCTTCACAGCAGTACCTTAGAGATACAATACCCATAAATCACTACCACCCCCAAAAGGACAGAGGTGTCAGCTTTCACAGGCTACCATAAAAGCCATCCCTATTTCCAGCAAATGTCTTCTCATTGTACCAAAATTTGGCTCTTGTCATCACCTGATCTAATGGTCAGATATTTAGAAAATCAGCAGCTAAGTCGGCTGTCTTTCTCCCGCAGAAGCTAAAGGAATGTTATGAACATGGAGATACTTTGTACAGGCCAAACGAGCTCAGAAATGCTGCAATTTCTGTGGTGTGTTATATGAGTTACTTCTATATGAACAGTTCACCAACACCCTTTTGTTCAGGGCCTCGGTCATTGCTTGTGGGAAATACTGAAATACAATTATTTCCAGCAGAAAGTAAGAGAGCAACTGATGTAAATGCATAGACACTGATGGCTACGGGGAAATCAAACCGCACCAAAGGTGCACAACAACCAGGTCTTGGGCTGATTAATATTCTACAGCCTTTTAAATGTGTCTGTTGTTGTTTTGCTGTTTTGCCTTACTTATTTACTTGTTTCTTATCCTGTCTTTTATTCTGTGAACCTCCTTGGGATCTATAATGGAGGGCAGTATATCAATCAATCAATCAAATAAATAAATAATACATCAGGGATAGGGAACTTCTGGTCTACCAGTTATTAAGACTACAGCTTCCATCATCCCTGATGATTGGCTGTGCTGGCTGGTGCTGATGGGAGTCCGAGTCCAAGAACACCTGGAGGTATTCCTAGTGCAAATACAATGCAATTACTGCTGGAGGTGCTTGTATACATAATGAGCAATTCTAAACACTATGCTCCATTAATCAACTTGAAAAGGCCTTTGAGAACAATTTCTGAGGTCAAGTTCCCCAAGAATAGATATTCTGGGCCTGTCCATTCAGTACTGTGCTTGTCTATTTTTATTTTTATTTTTGGAAATTAGACTAAGCATTAAAATGGAAATCAATGTTAAAAGCTAGCTTAAATCTAACATAGCAACAGCAATGACTTATGGTGTGTGTGTGTTTTGTTTACACATTTAGGCTTTGGAGTTCGGGCTTTTAACATAATTTCCAGGTCTTCTGGCATGCTGCTATCCAAGTTTTGTAAACCATTCTCAAACCAGATTTTTGCAAGATGCAGCGCCATTCAATTCCATTTTTAGTTGACCAATCAGAATGCTGGAAAAAAGATACCATTTTTGTTATGCCACAAAAGAGTTTGCTTCATGCAGTGGCAATGCTAGAGAGAGAAAATCCTGTGCTTTATGTAGGGTCCCAGACAGTAACCTTAAGTACTAGTCTGAATTTGTTTTAGGAAATTGAGCTTGGTAGAAAGTAAAGGATAATTAACCAGGAATTTGGTAAGTATGGTAGTTTCCGAGTGCCCATCATGAGTCATATCCTGTGCTGGTTTGTATATTTTCTGCTCTAGATACATTTATTTGTATCACTGCATTTCTGAAATGGCGGTGGCTGTTTTGTTATTGAATCCCGCCCGTTGTGAGCAACAGCAAGTTAGAAATGCTTTCTCTAATTGTGATTCCCTGGTATTAAATGCTGTTAGTGTCAAATTTAAGATGCCTCACTCATGCTGCTCTTTCTTTTTAAGGACGTAAACTCTAAATAGTTGTACATAGATCACATTCACATCATTCTAAGTACATGGCTTCCCTTCCCCAAAATATGGGGAATTGCAGTTTATTAAGAATGCTAGGAACTGCGGCTCTGTAAGGGCAAACTACAGTTCCCATGATTCAGTGTGCTTTAAATGTATGGTATGGATGTGACCTTAATTGCTAAGGTGTTAATTGCCTCATGGTTAGAAATTGCATATAATTGGAAAGAGGTAGTCAAATTCTCTTGAAAGGTGATGCTCTAGAACAGGGGTGCCAACTTGAATAAAATATTGGGGCGCCCAGGTAAGCCCCATCCTGCATAATGTAGTGCACACGCGCTCTCTCTCTCTCTCTCTCTCTCTCTCTCTCTCTCTCTCACACACACACACACACACACACACACACACAATTTGAATGGCAATGCCATTTACTTTAGGGGCCCCAGCCCCCTCAAATATTTTACTAGGGAGCAAAGTGACATAAACCCCTAGGAGTTGGCTCTCTAGAACAGCTTTTGGTACGGCAACACACAAGTCCATCGATTTACTGCCACATGAATTTTGGACCTTAAGTCTTCAGCAGTGTCAAAATTTCATACATCTTAACTGCAAGTTGCAGTTCTGCCTGTTGCAGAATCATTATTTCAGGTACAGTGGTACCTCGAGTTACAGACACTTCAGGTTACAGACGTTTCTGGTTACAGACTCCACTAACCCAGAAACAGTACCTCGGGTTAAGAACTTTGCTTCAGAATGAGAACAGAAATCGTGCAGCAGCGGTGCAGGTGGCAGTGGGAGGCCCCATTAGCTAAAGTGGTGCTTCAGGTTAAGAACAGTTTCAGGTTAAGAATGGCCCTCCAGAACGAATTAAGTTCTTAACCCAAGGTACCACTGTATCCCTGCAAGAATGTACAAACACCCCTATGAACACTTAATTTTGTTGAAAGATTTATTGTACTTATAAAGGTAATCAGGTTTTTTAATGAGAGGGGGAGAATGTAAGATCACCAATTATCTCACTGCAGGATTAAGCTATAAATATTTAGTCTAAAAACATATGGTTAAACAAGCACTGCAAGAAATAACAAACTATGGATATTTTTAATACTTTTTTTCATGATAAAGTGCACTTTGGCAAGTATCAGTGGGATGGCCAAACCTTTGCCAACGGGGAGGTCAATGTGGGGTTTGATGGTTGTCAGGCATAGTCTCCCCCACCTGCTTCTGCAGCACAGGAATTGCTTCATCAGCAAGCTCAGTAGCTTCCTGGTTTTCTCTTGCTCCACCCCTGCAATTATTTTCCCCAGACAAGATTCTCCCTACAACAATTTAGTGTCCCTCGAGGCAATGACCAGGTCACAGTATATGCCCCTGTATCATGAGCTGCTCAATGGATAGAAGGCAATACCCATAATTTCCTCATTAACCTTTGTTTCCTTCCTGCCTAGAAGGCACTAGTTGGGCTGATGACCACCTACCCTCATTTACAGCCAAGACGAAGGGACATGTTCAAGCGGTTTGGCCTTTGCCCTGTCACTTTCCCCTGGAAAAACCAGTGGTCTAGCTCTGATTCGGAACAAATGGCAATCCATGGAACACCCAATTGCCATTTTGTTCCAATTCAGCACTAAACTGCAGGTTTCCCTGGGGGAAATGCAGCGGGGCAGTGCGGATGAGCCCTAAGATTATCCTGAATCCTTGTTTCAGCTCTGCAACCTCAACTTCTTGAGTGCATATGGCAATTCAGACTTCCATTTACTGAATATTATTTTTTGGAAGGGATTCCTCAAAATCGTGCAGTTCCATGTCCGTTTTATCCCACTTCCCCACTCCAGAGGAACTGTACATAGCCTAGCAGCAGGGAACCCTTGTACACAGAAGGCCCCATCCCCATGTTCAGTCCCTGGCATCTCTAGCTAGCAGGATCAGGCAGCAGGTGTGGGGCAGGGTGGAGATCACTGCCTTTGACTGGCAGTGGTTCTCCAGGGGCTGAGTGGCAATACTGGACTAGATGAACGAAGACTCTTTGAAAGCTTCATGTGTTACACCAATAGCATCCAGTAAGACTGCTGAAGACTTCCAGCTTCTGTGCAAGCCTTTTGGCAATAGAAATTGGGAGGGTGTGTTTGAAATTGTACAAACACCTTTCCTGCATTTTTTGGTGTAGTGGTTAGTGTTGGACTAGAACCTGGAAGAACTAGGCTTCAATTTGTGCTCAGCCGTGAAGCTCGTTGGGTAACCATAAGCCAGCCATAAGACTCGGAGGCTGCCCCACCTCTCAGAACCATGAGCTGTGGTCTAAACCACAGAGCCTCTTGGGCTTGCTGATCAGAATGTCAGCAGTTCAAATCCCCGCAACGGTTGCTCTGTCCCAGCTCCTGCCAACCTAGCAGTTTGAAAGCATGTCAGTGCAAGTAGATAAATAGGTACTGCTGTGGTAGGAAGGTAAACAGTGTTTTGGTGCGCTCTGGTTTCCGTCACAGTGTTCTGTTGCGCCAGAAGTCATGCTGGCCACATGACCCGGAAAGCTGTCTGTGGACAAACGTCAGCTCCCTCGGCCTGAAAAGTGAGATGAGTGCCACAACCTTTTGACTGGACTTAACCCTCCAAGGGTCCTTTACCTTTTACCTTTACTGGGGAGGAAAGGCGGGATATAATTGAAAGTAACAAAAAGAATAGACCTTTATTGCCTGTGTGATTACTTAACATGAATGAGTTGTTTCTCACTGCTGAGAGGCAGTGAGGTGCAGGGGCTGGAGTGCTTAATGCAAGAATCCTGGGCTTTAATATCTGACCATTTGCAATACAGTGCTCTCCTCTGCCTCAACAGGAATTATCGGGTGCTAGCATGCCCCTCAAAGGAAGAAGTGGGATAAAACTGTCATGAGTAATCTATGTTTTATAATAGATATATTGGGGTTGCAATGAGGTATGAAAAACCCACTTTTACCTTCTAATGGTCATAATTGCCCATATGGAAATCAGGGGCTCACAGTATTTCCTGATCGATGGCCAAAGGAGTTTGTGATCTTGCCTAGAGAGTATTTTGCTGTGACTAGCACCAGAAGATCTCAGGAGATCAGTTTTCAGAGAATGTGAAAAAGACCAGTTGTCAAGAGTGGGTGGGGAGCAGACTTTTAACCGTTTGGCAGGACAACCAGTGAAGTGGGAATGACGACAACTGACGTATCCAACAATTGGTTCCTTTTCCTTTATTCTTTTTGCATAACCATTGTTTGCCATCAGCTTGCGAAAAGGAGAGCTGCATAGACCAGAGAGTTCAAGTCTCATTTTGCTTTTTTGTATTAATTAACTTCTCTGGATGGCAAAAATAATAATCAAAGCAAACAGAGTTGGAAGGTCAACCAGAGAAGACATGGCAAGATAGTGCAACAGGTTATTTGGAATCCAAAAGGGTTACAAGAGAGAAATGTTCTGCAGATCACTTTCCTGCTAGATATTATAAAGTCACCAGTTACTTTTTAAAAAAAAACAACAAAACACACACACACAAAATACCATCTTTAACCATTAAAAGAAACAAAAACATTTCATCAAGTAGCTTGCATTGCTCAGAAAAGCAGTGTTTTGAAATACTCGGCAACAGCAAAATCCTCATTAGGTAACAGCTATCCGGGCAAACACACATAGGCTGAGATAAGTTAACTTCCAAGGAGTTCATAAAAAGAAAGTTTCCAGTCCTCTGCCCACAGCCTCACCCCACATTATTCAGGCGGCCCCCAGACCTCTAGAGAGGAATTTTAGGGGGTATAAGAGGCTACTGAGAAGTGAAGGACACCAGAAGGCTTTCTTCCATTAAACTGTGTAAGTTTACTTATCTAATGCTCAAAGCCACAGTTCATACTTTTGTATTTAAAGGCACACGTGTTTATCATGGACAAGATGCCCACTTTCTCTAATGCCTGATGTGCCTATTCTTTCAAACCAGTCTCCTTATTTGCTCCCATTCCAGTAAAGGCTTCCATTTGGCATTCAGATGTCATGTGCCCCAGGGCCCAGTTCTGATTTGATTCGCATTTCAGTCAAGATCTTTCCCCAAAAATAAGGGCAGGCCAATCTCCTGAGATCCACAATGACTGCTGTAATGGTCACAGGTGTTGTCCAACTGACCTTCTCAAAATTGCAATCTCTCTCTCAGGAGGTGCAGAGAGGAAAGGTACACCAAGGATAGAGATACACCTTTAGCCATCTTGCATTATTTTATTTTTATTTTTAGAATCTATAATTAAGAATCAAAATATTCTAGTCTGCTCAAATGAATAAATAAACCAAAGCAGGAAGGAGGTGAGGGATCTTTTTGAGGTCCTGTGTGCTGTTCCTGTGGTGATTTCTCAACAGCTGACATCCTACTTACACCACGGTTGCATGTTTTTAGTTCAACCACCAAGGCTTTTCTAAAGACAGTCTTGATTTTATGGAGGATGCTCAGAATCACATTAGCAAGCCCCTGCCCCCTCCCCACTTTTAGGGCTGAGAATACCAGGATATAAGAAGACACCCTTTTTTGTGTTTGTAGTGCAGATACTCTCCAAGGGGCCAGAAACCTAGTTTTTTTGCAGCTCAAGAGCTATTCCTTTCCTATTGCCTTGCCACATCATTGTTCCCCTTCAGAGGAGTTTCTACCTCAGTTACGATCTTTGTGCAATTAAAGAAGCACAGTGCAAATAAAATAACCATCCCAGTCACTAAGATTAGAAGGATGATCATCAGGGTCTGTTTGGAGAAGATGAAAGCGTTCAAGGGAGTGTTACAGGTCTCCACCATTTAGGATTTCAACTCACTGTGAGAAGGCAGAGATTGATTGATTTTTTTAAACCATTGCCCTGCATTTAACAGATGCCTCCCTGTTTCTCCCCCAATACTCCAGCCCCACTACACTGCCCTTACAGATCCATCCCACATCCACAAACTTCCTACCAACATACCTTCTTCTCCCTCCAAACACACTCCTGTACCCTGTTGACCCACTACAAGCCATTGTTAAAACCTTCTCTTTACATTCCAAAGCGTATGCAACAAATAAATACTTCTAGCCGGTTGCACTTCTAACCCTGTCGGGGGAGGAGAAGACAAAGTCTGAGGAAATTTCTCTCGTCCCACCTCAAAAGGAAGTGCAAATTGTTTGGACAACTCCGTTCCTTCCGAGCCAGAGCCACTGCGAGACATCGCTGTGGATGTGTGCATTGATTAGCGCAAAGTCTTCCCGTGGCCCCCTCAGCTGAGTTTCATGCTGATGGCCACAGCCCGCTTGTAGACCTCGGTGACATTGTCGCAGTCCACCAGGGAGAAGCAGCTATCTGCCAGAGGGTTTTGGCAACGAGTCACTGTCCAGCGGCGGAGCCGCCGACCTCCCGCCTCTCCCTCCTCCTCCAACTGCAGGAGGTCATCCGCAGAGACGGATGCTCGCATCGGGATGCCTCCGCTCCCAAGCATCCGATCAGGCAAGTCAAGCTGGTCAAAGGACTCTGTGGAAAGGATACTGTCCTCGCTCACCGCACTGGATGGGCGACTACGGCAGGTCAGGGGCAGCTTGGGCAAGGCGACTTCTGTAAAAGGGGAGAAGACCTTGGCAGGCACGCTGTCTGACTCTGTGCTGCTGGAAGAGTACTTGCCATTATGCTTCAAGATGCCTTTCCTCCTGGTGTGATGGTCATAACTGGAGCTCTGAGGTGAGGATGCAGAGGAGGCATCGCCAGAAAAGACGTTGGCATCGAGGTCCATGCTAGAGTCCAAGACATCCACTGATTCACTGCGCTCTGGGGAGGAGTAGTAGCCAGACTCTCTCTTGGGGGGCTTCTTCAGGATTCCCTTCTTGGGTGCGGTAGGGGTGGCTGCAACATCTTCGTTCTTGCAGTTCAAAGCCTTGGATGACAAGACGCAAGTCAAGTCAAGGGCAGCTCCAGTATTGCCCTCCTTCCTCGTGTCCATGGGAGGCGCCATCATTAGAGGAAGAGGGGGAGGGGGAGCCTGGGTCTTCTCGCAGGAATTCCTCTTCTTCAAGATGCCTTTGGGTCTCTTGAGGATAGATTTGGATGGGTTCTCGGGAACGGGTCCTGTCTCCTGCAGAGCGTGGGAGACGTCGTTCTCCTTCTTAGACTTCTTCAGTGAGCGCTGCCTCTCCAGCGTGACGCCAGGGATGTGCTGCTTGAAGAAGCAGCGGACCTTGGAGCCGTTCTCAAAGAGGGGCCTGGAGGAGCGGCGCAGCCACTCTGCCACCGTGGCCAATGGAGATTCATTCTCACGCAAGGACTCCTGCTCCCCAATGGGCACCTTGTAGCCCCAGTTCACCCACCAGTGGCTGGCAATGTCTTCGATGGTGGCTCGGCGCTCTGGGTTCACCATCAGCATCCACCGGATCAAGCCGCAGGCCTCTGAAGGAAAAAGAAACCACATCAGATACACAGGTAAGGGCCATGTTCCATTTTAAATCTCCTTTCCCCAGAATCTCTGTGTGTGCTTCAAGTAAGTGAAGACTCTGACCTCTCCACCTCCATGTCAGCCAATGGCTTGGCCTGTTTAACAGATATTCAAAAGCCATGACATCTGGCTGCACCGTGAGAGCAGGATGCTGGACTAAGATGGGTCATCAACCTGATCCAGCAGGCTCTCCTTATGTTCATGACTATGTATTTTATTTAATAAACAGGGACAGTTGCATGCACTGGCTGCTATGTGCTTCATGTTGTTTGTGTTAACTGCATACAGAGAGGCACAGGATGTGTAATCCACACTTTCATAAAACTATCAAAACGGCAGAATGCAGAACTTCTACTGCCCTTTCCACTCACCCGATAGCTTGGTGGGCTCTCTATAGTCACCGCTTGAGATTTGCTTGACCAGAGTCTTGTAGTCTTGACCATCAAAAGGCATTGCGCCATGAATCAAAATATAGAGGAGCACTCCAAGGGACCAGCTGTCAACCTGAAGAAACAGAAGAGACAGAAGCATCAGCAGGTGAAAAGAACAAGGACTGTGTTGCTCATTGCTATTGCTTTAATTCAGCCTTCTGGGTGTCACTGGATTAAAGCTCCCTTCATCCCCAACCATGCTGGCTGGGGCTGACAGAAGTTATAGCTCCAAACACACGAAGGGCTCAGATGTTGGATGGAGCAGGCTGCTTTAATTGCTAGGCAAAGACATATCAAGACACATAATTTGAACTATGTGCCATGTAGACAATATCATCTTATTTGCCAAGGAAATGAGACAAGGAACCTCAGGCCTGGGAGCACATGGACAGAACCACCAGTGGTCTAAGAAGGGGTACCCTCACCTTCCCTGGGGTTGCCTAAGGCCTCTGTGCCCTGAAGGCAGGCAGAAGATAAGAGAGAAGCCCAGACTAGAGGGTACATAACTGCCAGCCCATGAGGGACTGGCCTGAGAGAATGGTTGGGTCTGGAGTTTTGTTTTATAAGCAGCCCTCTTACCTCAGGTCCTTTGTAAGGCCTTCCATTGACGATCTCAGGGGATGCATAGAGGGGGCTCCCACAGAAGGTCTGGAGGAACCTGTCTTGTTGGAAGACATTGGAGAGGCCAAAGTCTGCAATCTAGGGGTGGGAGGGAAATAAGGTCACAGGTTAGCACTGTTGTTGGTGGAAGACCACTACCATAACCTGTATTGTGTCTATTAAAAATATTGCTGGCCTGAATTAAGATTTGAAATCTGAACCCAGAGCTTCTAGGGCTGGGCATTGGATCACAGCTGCACCGGCTGAATTTCTGCCTGCCATGCACTTGTTCAGGAGCCTTCCAGGAAAAAGGTGGAAGCCCTAAAAGCACATTCAGTTCCTAGACTAAAAAGCAGAAGTGCTTCACCAGGAATGTACCAGGGCTTGAAGAACTGAGCAGCTGGGCTCTACCAGTCTTGCGCTTGTGCCACAGCTGCAAGCATCTGCTGATACCACATTTTTAATACCTTTGTTTATCCAGCCCCACAGCCAATCGTATCAGCCAGAAGGTACAGAACATGTTTCCAGGTTCACAGTTGCGGAACGGCCTATTGTTCAGGCAACATAGACCATGGGAGGTCTTTGTTTATTATTAACTGCACAAAAATCTCCATTATGTTAACAGTTGACTGGCTCTTTTTTTTTTTAAGGAGGAAAAACTCTCTGGGTGAAAGAGTACATGGTTTATGCCATTAAGCAGAACTTTGGGAGCCTTGTTTCCTTATCCTTGCAATATATGAGGAGTTGAAGCCCCCTGGATTTTAACAGTTCTGGGATACCACATTTTCCTACCAGTCCCTCTTGCTGCATTATGAAAGGCAGGAAGCTCAGTGGGCTGACACCACAAATCTGGGCCTTGAGGCAGTGTCATCTTCATGCATCCCCCATCACCGCTGTGAACCCAGACCTCATAGCTCCCCTACAGAAGGGTTTGGCTACATAAGCGCCTATGGGAATTAGTTGATGTACCATTATCATAGCAGATGCCTGGCGGTCCAGTAAGACCATCGCAGTTTTAAAGCTATTACAATGGATTTCTTTTCTCTGCATAAAGAAAAGTGCAGCCCAAGGTGCTGCCCTTATGGACTGTCTGCTGGGGGACTGCAAACTCAGTCATCCCTAACCAATGGCTGTGCTGGCAGAGGCTCAGACTTTTATGGGTTCAAGCCCCACACTGGGCAAAAGATTCCTGCATTGCAGAAGGTTGGGACAAGATGAGCTCGTTGGCCCTTCCAACTCTACAAAACTATGATTTTATGATACCTGGAGGGTCACATACTGGCTACCCTTGGTGTAAGATTTATCCTTCCACGGAGTGTGAAAAGTCAACATTGCTTCTTTCAATTATCAGAGAAGTTTCCTACTTGGTTATCTGTTGCTCAAAAGGTGCCTGGGAATTTCACTTTCTTATTATTCCATAGTAGGACAGCTCTAGGTATTATCCTTTTGCACAGAACTAGAATAAACTCTGTTGGATTATTCTTAAGCCTGACAACTGAAATATGTGGTGTAATCATCTTGGAAACAGGCATTTCCTCCTTGCTTGTAAGCCACAAAAAACTTTCCCCTTATCCCTAAGTTGCCATGAGTCACTATTTGGATTACACGGAATAGCTGCATGTTTATCATGGGAGATATGCCCTGGTATTCTGGTAACTGCTGGATATTTATAGCTCCTTCGTCTCGCTGGTTAAAGGATCCTGGTCCCCGACAAATATCAAGGATTTGGAGGACAGCATTTTCTCGTTTTCCACAGTTTCAAGAAATAGCAAGGCTCACCTTTCCCCTTTGCAACCCAAAAGTAGTGGGTGCCAGTTTAGAAATGAGAACAACCACAGAGAACATGGTCTGAACCATCCTTGCCCAACATCTGCCCTCCAGATGTTGTTGGACTCCAAATCACATCACATCCTGCCAGCCTGGTCAAGGATGAAGGGCATTGTGGCTGCCCAAACATTAAGACTCCAGGTTCCAACTCCACAATGCAAATGTAAAGCATATTCACTGGCCACAACGTTTGTTAGATTCCCACCCCCTTTCTCTCTTGCATTGATATTAATTTTGTCATTAGCTTTCTATTGCGCTTTTAAAGTCCTCTTTTCTGTATATTTTGCTATTATCTGAAAGCAACCTTGACTTTAAAGGTGCAAATAATGTCCTCACAGACATTTGAGCATCACATGTTGCAAGCTACTGACAACTTGAATAGCTCCACTTACCTTGATGTTGCCGTTAGCGTCCAGAAGGATGTTTTCTAGCTTCAGGTCTCTATGAACAATTCCATTCTGTTGAGAGAGGGAAAAGGAGAGTTTAGGTTTGTTTTTTCTGGTGGAAGCCAAAGCATGCTAGAAGGCTGCCTCTACTAATTCTGTCCATCTATAGAGATGCTAGCAGTGTGCTTAACAGACTGTTGTTGTTTTTCTTAAGGGCAAAAAGCCCAAAGCAGCCAGACAGGAAACTAAAGTGAGAGACACAATATACACACCCACTAGGAATACAGGAGAGAAAGTTCTAACAAGGGATTCCAGCAAATGTTCGGCCCAACACTTAGGTTCAAATTGAGAACCTTCCACTTTATTCTACTGTCGTAGTGCTCTTCTACACAACTAGAGAACTTTCCATAAGAGCATGTGCTTGCATACAAACCTGAGAGCCATGTTTTCATAATTGCAAGTCCATGAAAATAAGTAGAACCACCACAAATGAAAGCTCCAATTGCACTAAAACAATGACAAAAGCTCTAAATGTCTACAAAGGGCATCTTTAACAAAGTGTTTGATGTTGCTATTCTTGTTTCCCCATCTCCAAAACAAGATGGCGGGTGAAAGAACATCAGGTTTGCTAGTGTCTGACCAATGTTTGGTACCACTTTCTGCCATGGACCTGAAATCATGTGATGGACCCAGCACATTCAGTTGCTATCATTGCCTGATATTTAACAATTTCACGAGCAAAGTAGAAAGAAGTCAGGCTTCTAGTCCATATTATTGCAATGTGGAGTTTAGGTAATGCCATGACAAATTGCAATTACGGTATGTTCCCTGATCACACCTTCCTATGTACCACGCAAGCCCATTTTTGTCCTCTGGCCTTTAACATTCCTAGAATCCCAAAATTCCTTCCCAAAAGAAAGAGAGTGTTCCAAAACCTGCATCTCTACATTCCTCCCCACATTCTGCAACAAAAACAAAACATGCAAAGTAGAAGGAGGCCAAGAATTCTAGACATTTATTGCCTGGGTATATATTACGAGTTGCTTTATCCAAGCTCAATCTATCACCTTAAGTTTTTTTGTCTGCCTAGAAACTTCAGCAGATCACAGGAATACATTTTGAAGGTAGAATAAATGAGATTAGCTGTTTTCTAGTTTAGCAAATGAGCTTACCATTTTTGGTATACACTTTGCAAGTGGCAAAAATAAAATTAACCAAATCCAGACTTTCAAGAGTCAACGAAATTTCATGGGCTCTGTCTCTAAACATTCAGTGATGCAATACTACCGGCATCTGTTTCCTTAGCAGTCAAGATTTAAAACTATAAAAAAACTGATGACACAGCAGGTAGAAAGAGGTTTGTTCACATTCCCCATACAGATCAGCACAACTGAGTTTGTCGCTTCACAGGGACCCTTTCGCTTCAAGTAAAAGTGAAAATGCAAACCAGAATGTTTTACATTTTTAGTATTAAATCCAGTGTGACAGCTATGGGTGTTCCCCCAAGTGCAGGGTTGACATTGACAATACTACTGTGACTAACCTAGTTAGGAAAACAGTGCCTTAGCAGTATACAAAACACCCTGAGGAAATATGCAGCTTTGCTTGTCTCCCAACACCGTAACACCTCTGCACAATACACAGTACCTGTCCAATCCAATACTACACATAGAACACATCCAAACTACACAGCCTGTGCACATAAAAACCTTTGTAGATACTGAGCATGCAGTTTGGGCCCATGTGTGTACACTAATTCAGATGACTTGTCCCAGGGGCACCATGCCTTGGAATGGGCAGTGTTGCTCAAACTGGCCCACTATGTACAGCAGGACAAGGGTCTAATAGCCCTCCCCTATCACTTCTTCCCTTTAAGGAGGAAGGTAGCCCTCCAATGTTTATGTCCTCGTTAACATCAAAATTCCTATGGCTGCCAATAATTACTAACCTTTATATCTGTAATTGTTCTATAACAGTTCATTCATAACATCATGTATGATCCATGCTTGAAGCATGTTGCTGCATGGTGATGCAAATATATTATGCACTGTATGTTCCCTGTAGACCAATGCAGATCCACAAACTTGTTTCAGACATTCACACAGGCTTGTGAATGGGTCAGAGTGGTTTTCCGCTTGCCCCATGGTTTCTAGGCACAGGTCAGAGCAGTTCTGCCTTTGCCCTGCTGCTTTTCCACAGACAGCCTGTGCTTTAGTGCTAAATTGGAACAAATAGCAATCTGGTTTGCTCAGATTCAGTGGTAAACTGTGGATTTTCCCAAGCGAAAGCAGCAGGGCAAACAGCACTGTGGATGAGTCAAGAGATACAGGGAAAGCAGGAAGCAAGAGAATGAGCCCTCTTTTTTTGCTGTAACATGGTAAGCAGAACTTGTGGATCACACCATTGGGGAGATCAATGAAGACAAGGAGGCAACTGGTGATATTTGAACAGAGTCTCAAGACTCCTACACTTCTTGACTTTCAAAGTGTCTTAAGTAACTGCTGGATAAACAGCACAGACACGAGAAGGTGCACCAAGACTTTATTTGACTCACCTTGTGACAGTAGTAGATAGCAGACACCACCTGCCTGAAGAAGTGTCTGGCTTCCTGCTCAGTTAATCTCTGGCGCTCACTGATGTAGTCGTAGAGGTCTCCTTTGCTGGCATACTCCATCACAATGACGATCTTGCTGCTGTTTTCAAATACTACATGAACAAGAACAGGGACGGCATTAAGATGAATCACAAAGAATCCAAGATGTCTACGCCAAACAATCTTGATGGCAAGTCTGTGGCTTTAGTTCCTATCCCAAGAGTGGGGAACTTCTGCTCCTCTTGACATTGTTGGATTCCCAGTTCTCATCAACTCCAGCCAAGGTGATCAATGGTTAGGGATGATGGGTGTTCTAGTCCAACAACCCCGTCCCTGTCCTATCCTGACTTGTGTCCCTTCCAAATCAGGCTCATGAAGTTGGTGCTCTAGGGTACCATTTCAGTTCACTATTCCAGCATCTCAGCTGGATGCTTCCTATGCCATCTTCATGCAAGGCAAATGCAGCATTATTTTAAATAGTGCATTCCTATAAATTCTAAGATGGCACAACACCTGCCTGTTTAACAAACAGGCGCATTTCATTCAAGTCTAATGCATTTTACCAGTTAGTAGCTTAGGGTCAGGTTTTTCCTATCACAATTTAACACACCGTTCAAGTCATTTTGGGGTTAAAGTAAGAGCTATGGACCAAATGGCACAGGCTGTACAAACACACAGAGCCTTGTGAAATGCCAACCCTTCTGCTATATTTAGCAACACGGTGCCTTAAGAACTCTCACCGTCACCAGTATTTACAATACTGCACGTATCTGCCATATGCCAACAATAAATGTGCAATACCTGGAGCCAGGCTCCAGGTTAGAACACACACCTTACGTGGCATTTCACAGAGTTCTAAGAACAATTTTGCAGGAATCCTTACTCTCAAAGCTGGAAATAATAGGAGCTGGCTGCTATTGCTTTAAAAAAAAAAAATAGAGAGAGACCATGCTGCCACTACAAGTTGTTTTGTACACAAAAACAAGGAAGAAAGTACGAAAGGGTGTAGGAGGGGAACTTTTACCCTCTAGATCTGTGTGCTGCTGCTACTACTGAGTCATCCATTTGTGCCTCCGGTAGAAGCCACAGAGAGTTTCAACCCTTGCAACATTGTGGAGTTGACGAAAAATGGCATTTACTTGTACATTAGAACGGGAAACAGAAGAAACGGCAACCAGCACTGCTTAGTGAAAAGAGCTTTGTGGTCCGTCCCCCCCACCAATTAGTTTTGCAGATAGCCTCCTAAAAATTACAGAAACATTTTAGCACACTTTTGATACCTATAGTAAATTGAAATCATGCCCTATGCATATCATTTTTAACTACATCAGATTGAATTATATATGGGTCTCTCCATGTATATCTGGTTGGAGCTACAACTTCTTGAGTTCAGTCTGACCCCTTTCTGAAAAGTCAGACATCTGAAAAATAGGCTGGCACCAATATTATATGGATATACAGTGGTACCTGTACCTGAAGAGGGGCAGTGTGTTAAATGTTCTTACCTTCATGGACAGCAATGATGTGGGGGTGATTGAGAGACGACATTATTTCAATCTCTCTCCGGATATGGACAAGATCCTGCTCATCCTTTATTTTGTCTTTCCGGATAGATTTGATGGCAACCTGGAAAACAGGGAGTTTGAAAAAATGGTTACCCAAAAAGTTATCTCCTTTCTTGCTGATGGAAATACAACATACCAGTGTGTTCATGACTGGAAATAGACCAGCTACAAGCTCTGTGTCACAGGAGTGATATCTATTAAAAATGATCCATATTGGTGGACATGAGGCATCAACACAACAAAACGATGGGTTACAAATTCTTACTTGCTAATATAATAAAAATCCAGTAAATGTGCATGACAGCATCAGCTACTAAGGATCTGAAGCTTTAAAGTACCATATGGAGTTAAGAATTGGCTCAGTATTTGGAAGCTCACATGTTTATACTGACAACTGAAGAAATGCATGATGGGAAGCATGCAATCTGATTGGCTAACTAAAGAGACACTCTTGGGGAACACTGACTCTAGAAACACTTTGGTTCAAGGCTAGTGATTAAGACAATCCTATTCTATTCAAATCAAAGTTGCACTGAAGTTTATCATGTTCTTTTGAACATACACCTGCTTTGTTCTTTTTTAAGGCAGGGGCTGTACATAGGCATCATATGTTTCAGGCTTAGGTAAAGAGCTTCTGCAGTTAGGATACATCACTGTATGGAATGTGACCAGTGAACATGACTTAATATCAATAGTTTTACTTGATGCCCTTAGGAACAGTTCTGTTATATTAGACTGAGAATAAGTCGCTCAAATTTATAAAGAAAGAAATGGAAGAGAAGCCATGAGTTCCAGGTAATGTTCTCTTTTGTGGAAAAGAAGTACTAGTAAACACAGAACTCACACACACACACATACACCCAGCAATACAACCAGCAATCCAAAATGGTGGAAATTTGAACCGGCAGGAGGAAACCTTCCAAAGTTTGCTCAGATTTCTTTATTATGAAAATTCCTCCACAAGGAAATGAAGGGGAGGAGAGAGGGAAAGTGAGAGGACCAGAGAATAGATGCAGCTAATCCTCTTTCAAAGGGATTGTGAAGACAATGGACTCCTTGGGTTGAATTTACAAGGGAATCCAGCACAACCTCGTTTCTTCTATCAGACAAGAATGCGGAACAGCATTAATCCTGTAAAAGGATCCTGGAGGACACATAATACTAAGCCTCCCAGCAACAACAAGGAAAGGGAGGCCTGGCCTTGCATCCCAAAAGCAGTGAAGTGTTAGAGCTCTCTCCCATGCAACCACCATCAACGCACAATTCACTATTACCACTAACAGATAGAGGGCGGCACTGTGCATTTAAGTCAGGGGTCAGCAACCTTTTTCAGCCCTGGGCCGTCCCTCAGACCATGTGGTGGGCCGGACTATATTTTGAAGAAAAATATGAACAAATTTCTATGCCCCACAAATAACCCAGGGATGCATTTTAAATAAAAAGACACATTCTACTCATGTAAAAACACGCTGATTCCCGGACCGTCCATGGGCCGGATTGAGAAGGCGTTTGGGCAGGATCCGGCCCACGGGCCTTAGGTTGCCTACCCCTGATTTACCGTAAGTAAATGGGGTACCAAGCTATCCCCTGTTTGCCTCGGCAGCAAAGAGGTCTGGCCCTGGAGGCCTGAGTAAGGGCAACAGAATCAAGAGATGGTCCAGTTGCTAGTTAGAGAGTTAGCTTGGGATCCAAGAAATCAGATTCATCTGCACTTCCTTTTCCAAAAAAATCCCATGATTTTAGCAGTCATATACAATTTTAAATGGTTTGTTTTCAAATTAGCTTCAAAGTGAGCCAAACAAGAATCCAAGATGGTGGCCTTTCCCACTGCACTTTTAGAAAAATAAAAGTTGCCCTCAATCACAGTGTAATAATCACAAAAACTATCCTAACAAGAATATTTTCAGAGAAATGTATGTGGTGCATGCAAGTCCCAGAATTTGTTAACCCAATATTTACCCACCAATGCTGGCTGCTCTCCATATCTAGGGTCACTGGGCAATATTGCCACAGCAGTGTGTTGTTTAGCAATACCTATTTCATCACCACCTTCCCACTTATGAGTTTGTTGCAGCTTTTTGAAGTTAAGGAATTGTATCCCCAAAAGATAAACCAATTATGTGAGCTCAAGCAGGCACATCATGAATCATTTCTTGCAAAAATGATCAGGGAAGTTCAAAGCAGGTTCTTCTGTGCAAGAGAGATGTATAGATCAATCAATGACATAAAAGAAAATGAATAATATAGGGAGAGGTGCCTGGGGGCAGGGGGCAGCCTACAGTTTTCTTGCAATAGGAATTACTTAATCCAGAGTTGTCACATAAGCCAACATCCAACCTACACTTGGCATTACAGTTACAAGTAGGGAGCATCACACCCACATCCAGTTAAGACTTATCTGCTAAATGCATTGCCTCCCAACCAGCAAGGTTGAATGGGGGAACCAAATAAATAGAAGGTGTAAATAATGTTGGAAGCAATACAGATGGTGTGTTTGAGCTCAAGTCACTTTCCCTAAGGGGCCTTGGTTCAGGGGGTTAATCTTTAACCCTTTCTGCCTCAGTGCCTTATCACCTGGTCTCCCTTCTGGAATGTGCACAACTGTTGGACAATGCAAAGCCCTTTTTTGGTAAACAGACAAAGATGCAGCCTACTAATTTTACAAAGGTACTCATCCATTCCACCCCCTCCCCTCAGGAACCCCCACTATTGAGAATCCCCATTGCTCCATTATTCACTGACCCAGAGGCATGTGCCCAGAATGCCTGGCATCTAGTCTGGTCTGAACTGCCCTAAGGATTTGGGCACAGCTACCCAAGAGCCACCTGCCTTGCCTTCCCAGAAATTAAGAGTGCTGCCTGACAATTAAAGGACCACAGCTTGGAGGCCAGACTGAACTCACTTGGGAAGAGAAGAGTCAGCCTTTTAATAGCTCCACTTTGGGACTACTGTATGGCAAAAAGTGATATAAAAGTACTATAAATGAATAAAGGGCGACAGCCACACAAATCAAAGTGTGCTCACATGTGTTAGCACATGCAGGCCTTTGTGTGCCTGCCTGGCTGCCCTTCCACAGAGACTCAAGTGTGAGGAGGTGCTACATTTTCCTCAGTGACCCCGCAGTGACTGGATTAGCAAATTAATTTTAGCTGGTTTCTGAAGTGATTAAAGCTGCAACTAACACACTCAATGTGCAATGTATGAACGTTGGTAATCCGATCCCAAATTAGTATCAACAATAATCCAGGCTTGCATTATTGATTTTCTGAAACTTTTCATCCTAGAGATCCCTGAAGGGACACATTAGAAACTGCAATTGTGTGAAAGCTCCTAATTTTGCTTAAAAAAGAGTAACCGGATCTGTGCTTTCTGTGGCCCATGGCCTTTAGCCTGGTCCTGTGTTAGAAATGTATCATTTCTGTAGAAACTCACACACATAACTGACAATAAAGTGTACAAATTGAAGGGATGCAAAAATTAGTAACTTTTTATCCATCTCACTGATTTTTCTTCTTCACTGAGGATGACATTTGACGGGGGGGGGGGGAGGACCTGAGCAGGGCTCTTATTAAAGGTAAAGGTAAAGGTACCCCTGCCCGTACGGGCCAGTCTTGACAGACT
Organism: Podarcis muralis; assembly: GCF_964188315.1. Lineage (NCBI taxonomy): Eukaryota > Metazoa > Chordata > Lepidosauria > Squamata > Lacertidae > Podarcis > Podarcis muralis. The sequence goes on from NC_135659.1 coordinate 61,117,172, forward strand.
CTGGGGTTGTGCGCCCATCTCACTTAAGAGGCCAGGGGCCAGCGCTGTCTGGAGACACTTCCGGGTCACGTGGCCAGCGTGACAAAGCTGCATCTGGCGAGCCAGCGCAGCACACGGAACGCCGTTTACCTTCCCGCTAGTAAGCGGTCCCTATTTATCTACTTGCACCTTGGGGTGCTTTCGAACTGCTAGGTTGGCAGGCGCTGGGACCGAGCAGCGGGAGCGCACCCCGCCGTGGGGATTCGAACGGCCGACCTTTCGATCGGCAAGCCCTAGGCGCTGAGGCTTTTACCCACAGCACCACCCGCGTCCCAGGGCTCTTATTAGATGGCAGCAATTTAGATCAGAGCATGATTCTAGACCCATAAGAAATTCCCCTGCCCCTGTTCATAATGCACTCGGAAAGTGTCTATGGCCCACAAGAGACTTTGAGAAAGTCTCCATTAGACTACTAGCCTCACACCCTTTCAGAGACCAGTTAGACTAGGCACATCTTTTGTGAGGCTTAACCACTGTATATAGTGCACTATGATTGTAGGCAGACCACGTATATCCCCAGTCAGTTCTGCTTGATTGTTATAATTTGGCTTTAAAGCCCATTTCAAATCCGGTTTTAATTATGGTTTTGGAGAGGAAGAGATCTCCCGACAGGTAATGAAAGTCTGTCAGGTGGTTCCAAAACCAGTTCCAGATTCTGCTCACTGCCCTAGTCCCAGAAAGCAATGAATTATATCCTACTGGCAGAGAGTGAATGTCAAAAGTGCCACAAGCTCTCTGTTTTTGCCGCCACAGACCGGTAGACTAACAGCTACCCCACAATATTCCCAAGATATTGGGGGTGTGGGGTGGGGAGAGAGAGAGACTTTCCATTTTTAGGCACACCACCCTCCCCCTTTGTCTGCACAGCACAGGACTAGGAGTCCATGTATCACATTTTGCTAGCAAAGTCTATAGAAACAGCAGGCTTCCTGTTTGATTTGGCGGAAAGCCAAAAGCTAAAAGCTACTCTCCAGCATTTAGGCAGACGCAGAATGGCAAACAGGTGTAGAAACCAATTCAGCTCGTCACTTTCATCTGGTCTGCAGTTTCACATGAAGCTCCAGATAGAAAAGAAGGCTGCTCATAATCTCTGTGTAAGCAAATAAACCAGTAATTTCATAAGGCCCGATATGAGCTTTGTTTGCAAATAAATATATTAAGTACCCGGTGGGGTACTTACGTACATAGAAAGGTGCCTGCATTAAAAGTTCATTGGTTTCTTCAGTCACAGTACGTCTGACACAATATCAGTTCATTTAAAATGTGCACTCCTCTACAGCTGACTCAGGATTTACTTCCTTTGATCCACAACATCACAGAGCAAGATTTGCTTGGATGCATTTGAAGCCTAAGCAGGCCTAGATGTCAGCAAAAGCAGGTGATCAAGATGACTCCCGGAGATATGGTGACTCTTGTGTCTTCTACACAGAGGCACTGGTTATCACATACATCTCAATTTTCATTCATATGGAAATTGGAATAAACAGAATGAAATTGGGGTTTTACATTGAAATTAGGAGAGGAGCTTCACCGTTTGATATTAGTAGCATCTGGAGAGCAATGCTGGTATTGCCCCAGAAGACAGTGCCAGACATACTTACAGAAAAATACAATCATAGAACTGTAGAGTTGCAAGGGATCCCAAGGGTCATCTAGTCCAATGCAATGCAAGAGTCGCAACTAAACAGTTATTGGTTTTCATAGCAGATCTTCCTTTGCTATGTCCATGCACATTTGCTGCATGGTTAACTCAGCCTTGGAAATAAAGTCACAAAAGTCACCAGTCTGCTAAGAGGCTATCAGTGTGCATTTCCAGACAAATGTGCATAGGAATGAGCACCCCTCACCCAAATGGTCTGGCAAGAGGAGGGCTCTATCAAGAGTTCCATCCATCCATCCATCCGCCACCAGCTTGCTCACTGGCCAGCATGGAATTCCTGGTTGCCTAAGGGCTACAATCAAGCAATTTGTTAAAGCCACTGATCAAGGACTTGAAAAATACTTAATAGACTTGTCAGTTAAAGAAACCAAGGTGGCAATATGAGGAAGGCGATCTTTAGACCCAGCAACCATAAGCCCAGTGAAGCTTAACAAGGTTTGAATGCATTAATAGGAGCCAGATAACACCTGGTAGGGGCCCCCAAAAGTGTTATTATCAGGCTAGATGTTAAGCAAAGAACCCCAGAAGGGGGTAGCAGAGATAGCTCAGTTGGTACAGCAGGAGACTCAATCTCCCCACCACATTGGGCAAAAGATTCCTGCACTAGACTAGGACTAGATGACCCTCGTGGTTCAACACTACAGTTCCATGATTCATCTGTAGTTTGCAGTTTGCAAAGAACCTTCAAAAGGAGTGGGGGTGGGATAGGCACAATTCATTAGATTAGGCTGGATATGATGCGAAACAAAAGAGGCATCGGGTTGCGCCAGATTACCTGCAATTTTTGTTTGCATGTTTGAGCAACTCAGCACTGCAGAAAAAGGCCAATCCCACTACTGCAGTAATGTTTATTCTTTCCTTCTACAATACCCAAAAGCCAACATGCAAATTCCTCTTTCACAAGGAAACAAAACTGCCACTTCAGTCAGCATGACTGGGAGCTGTTTATTCACCACCCACATCAACACTGCTCACTAATGGGCCAAGATGATCATGCTACCAGATTAATTTATTCCCAAAATCCAGGGCTTTGCCAAGGCCTGCATAGACACGCCTTCTCCTACAGGGGTTTTGTAGAGAGACCACTGTCATTGTGCAGTAGTTTTCTAACAGGCTAGCTGCTTAGGTGCCCGTGTTCAGAACCTGGAAGTGCTGCTATTAGAACACAGTCCCTAACAGCCTTTGGGCTAATTTTAATTGTGTTCACACAGACACTGATGTATCTTCCCCATGAAATACTAATTTACACCAGCACAGCAAGGTCAAATTGGGAGAGACCGACCCTGAGAGCTTTGGGTCCCTTCGTAGATTCTGCAGAGATTCCCTCCCTCCCTGCCTGCCTGAAAACTCCATCCAATGAAAGTCGACTTTCCCCATTTCAAATGAGGCCAGCCACAAAGGCAAACAGTGGCAGTGACAGGCAATTCATGTCAGATCAATAACAGCAGAGGAGAGAGGAGAACTAAATATAGCAGCAGAGGATTGGCTAGCTTTGTCCTCTACTTTTAAGGGGAAAGAAAAGAGTGTCATTGCCAAAAGGGGCCCCCAAACCACTTGCCCTCCCATTTTACAAGGGCATTTTGGCTACCACCAAAGCTCAGCCTTGCAAGGAAGCTGCTGCTATAAATGCCTTGCCATTGTCACTGCAAAAGAAAGCTACGGTACTTAAGGCAGTCTTGCAGAAGAGGTGAAATTTTCACCACCCTGGCTCAGTAGGATGTAATTGCCCTTAATCCTACCACTCTGTTCCTCACCAGCCAGAATGATTCACACCAGGAAAGTGAAGTTTTGCAAGGCCACCATTAACTTGCACAGGCCTGTCCCACAGCTTGCCAATTTAGTTTATTAACTCAGATTAGGATTAATTCGCTTTGCCTTCACTGTTTGCATCACTAATTTGGAACCAGGAGGCCTTTGCCACAAGGGGGGGGGATCCCTGTCTCATAGAACCACCCAATCAACCTCTTTCTCTTTGCACACCTCCCTTCCCTGCAACTTCACAATTTGTGAAGGCTGCCAACCCATGCGCCATTAGCTTAGAGGAAGTCCCATTAAAAACCAGTGAAATTTATTTTTGAGTAAATCTGCATAGACTCAGATTGCAAAGCTAGTTACAAGGCTCATCTGAATTGCAGATTATTTTTTTTAAACGCACTCTGGCAGAAGATAACTGACATTCATTTATGCAATCTATTTCTATGCTGGGGGTAGGTGGGTGAGCGAGAGAGCATGCACACATGCATGCGCACATTTTTCCCAAGGATCTCGAAGCTGCCCCGGGCACCAGCAAACCCTGAGGGCTGTGCAATCGCGATTCACGCGCCCCCTCGTCCCCCCCTCCCCGCTCTTGGAAAGCGCTCTCCTGCAGCACCAATCGCCCCGCAGCCTTTGCGGTCTGCAGCAGGCAACCCTGCGCTATGGAGGATGAAGACTTCTGTGATCTCCCAGGGAGAATCTGCCAACCTTTATGGCATCAGATGCGCAAAGACCATAGAGCCGCTGCCAGGCATCTCGCCATTCAGAAATGCAAAGGGGGTTCCAGTTGCCGGCTTGCACGGCTTAAAACCAGGAGGACGAGAACGCCGCGCTTGCTGCAGAGGCAGCCAGAGGGAGAAAGGGCTTTGCGGCAGGGGAATTTGGCCGAGGGCGTCCTGCCGCTGCCAGCCACCTCGCTGCTAAACTGAAAAGGAACAGCAGTGCTAATGGTGGCACAAACAGCGGGAAGATTCAAGGGAGATTTTCCCGGGGAATCCTTCGGGGAAGAAAAAACAAACTGCGGCACCGCGGGGGGTGAGGGAGGATTCTATCCAGGCAAGCAAAGAAACTTGTTCGGGGCAACCCTGTCCGGACACCTTGCAAAGGAGGGGAGCGATCAACAGCGCGATCCTATGCAGGATTAGGAATAAGCAAGGCGTTCAAGGGGCCTGACTTCCGAGTAAGCGCGTTCGGGTTTGCAGCAGCCCCAACCCGGGGTGCCAACCTGAATAAAACATTTGGCGGGGGGCAGATAAGCCCCACCACACATAATCGATCACAAGATGTGGCGCGCGCACCCTATTTGAATGTCAGTGCCAATCAACTTTGGGGGTGCCTGGCCCCTTCAAATATTTTATGGGGGGGCTGCTGGGACCTCCGCCCCTACGAGTTGGCACAGGGTCAGAATCCTGCCTGGAACCCCAAGAACCAAGAACTGGCCGATGATGGCCGAGAAGCTTTGGCGGAAATGGGCACGCAGCGCAATAGGCACCTTAGCATTAAGGGTCCCGGAATACTGACGCAAAGCGGGTCCGCACACACGCACACGCACACGCTTCCCTCTCTCTCTCTCCTTACCAGCTTGCCGGATCTCTCCCGCGCCTTCTTCACCTTGCCGTAGGTGCCTTTGCCCAGGGTCTCCAGGAACTCGTAGCGATGCCGGAGGTTGTGCTTGTGGTAGTGGCGCTTCACCGCCTGTTTCTTCGCCGGGGGCTTGGGCGACGGCAGGAGCCCGTCCCTTAGCGCGGCGGAGGCCGCCGGGGGATCGGAGGGCCAGGCGCGATCCATCGCCCCCTCCGGCGCAGGTGACAAGCGAAAGCGGGCGGAGAGAGCGAGGCAGACGGAGAGAGAGCGATCGGCAGACTGCAAGCGCCGCTGGAGCCGGCCGGCCAGCGCCGAGCCAATAAATGCTACAAACCTGCCCGCTGCCGGAACGCCCCCTCGCAGCCATTGGCTGCGGCGGCCCACGTGGCCAACCTATTTCGCAAGGTGTCCATGGCGGTGGGGGAGAGAAAGCGGGGGGGGGGAGCAGGGCGGGGGGGACAAGAAGCCTTGTGTTGTCAGAGAAATCTCAAGGATGCTTGGCCAGGCGCATCTGCGTGGGAGCAGAGCTATATGGACCATAGTTGGGGCTGACTCCCGAGGAAGGATACGCATCTTGTGGTCGGGCTTTGTCTCCCAAGACAAAGAAAGCCAAGAAGACGCGATCGGTTCTATGGAGACAAGTTAAAATTGCAGAAACTGAGCCACACGGCGGGGGTTGGGTCTCTGAAAAGCCAGCCTTAGCATAGCTGTTTGAAAGCGAGTTTCCAGCAGCAAGCTAGAGGCGGGAATCTTGAAAATAACTGCATCCTACAAAATCATTACTAGACTCTCAGCACTCCACAAACATCCTCGTTTTAGCACCTCGGGACCACTTCAGAAAAAAGATGCGTTTTATTTGTTGCCTTTTTATCAAATAGCATAGATGTTGCGTCTCCCATCATCCTCACACCAGCCCTGTGAGGTAGGACATATATACTTATTTCCCCATCAACAGTGAATCTCATACATCGGTCCCTTGCAGACTTCTTTTCATCCCGATTTGCTTACACAAAAAAAGTGTTAAGGTCACTGTCCCAGACTGTCCCTGTTTTCAAGTGGGATTCAATCGCATACTTGCAAATTCAGGTTGTGTAATTATAGGTGATTGGGAGTTCTTGAGAAACAAACGAGATCAATAGCAACTTTCTGTGATAAGGAAAGTGAGGGAGAAGACACTGGGAAGTGCGATAACACTTCCTTTGATGCCACATCATCTAACCGCCCTGCAAACATATCAGAATGAATGCTCAATAAACAGGTTGTTTGAAAGCCCCCTTCCTCACTAGGACACTATTCCCAACTAGTTATTTCCAAGGAAACAATGTTTAAAACTTGTAGCCCTCAGAATGATTTGGGACTATATGTCCTATCATTCCTCACCATTAGTCATACTGGCGGGGGCAGATGGGAACCGGAGTCCAACAACATTTGGAGGGCCAAAGGTTCCCCAACACTCCTCTAAGACTTCCAGTGTATTTAGAACAACAACCAGAAGACATATGCTAAGGAAATGATACGAAAGCAAATGGTGAATATATTTGTTGCTACAAAAACCCTAAAGCAAAATTAATGCGAAACTTCCTGTTTTATTCTGCAATTTATATATACAGCCAATCCTATGCATACCTACTACTCAGAAGTAAGTCCGGGCTTACCTGAAGATAAGTGTGCATAGGATGTAGCCTTAATATTTGAATTGTCCTTTAGCAGTGGATTGTTTTACTGTGGTTCAATAAAAACCTGCTGGGCTATACACATTATGCAAAATTAATACACAACCTCTATTTTGACTCAACTGGGGGGGGGGTTAATTTAAAAAAAAGTATTTGCTGGGATGTAGAAAGGTTGCTGCAGGTCTTGTTGTGATTCTTTGTAGCACTCCCCTTGCTGTATTTTCTTATTTTCTTATTTGTATTAGAAAATCTATGCCTTAAAAGGGACGCGGGTGGTGCTGTGGGTAAAAGCCTCAGCGCCTAGGGCTTGCCAATCGAAAGGTCGGCGGTTCGAATCCCCGCGGCGGGGTGCACTCCCGTTGCTCGGACCCAGCACCTGCCAACCTTGCAGTTCGAAAGCACCCCTGGGTGCAAGTAGATAAATAGGAACCGCTTACTGGCGGGAAGGTAAACGGCGTTTCCGTGTGCTGCGCTGGCTCGCCAGATGCAGCTTGTCACACTGGCCACGTGACCCGGAAGTGTCTCCGGACAGCGCTGGCCCTCGGCCTCTTGAGTGAGATGAGTGCACAACCCTAGAGTCTGTCAAGACTGGCCTGTATGGGCAGGGGTACCTTTACCTTTTATGCCTTAAAAAACAAAACCCCCTCTGAATATACACTCAGAAGCTACTGGGCATTGGGTACATTTTTAGAAAATCTAAATAGTAAAAACTCTTACAGAGTTGTTTCTGCATCTGAAAAAAACAACCCCCATATAGGTTGAAATAGCCCCCTCCACTTTTTATGGAACTTAATAATAGTTGGAATGACTGCCACATTGTGGTTTCAGATCTTAGAGAGGAAAGTTCCAAGAGCAGTCAAAACAAAAGCTTCAGCCTGACTTTGGCATGTGAGGTCATCACATTGATTGAAGAAAAAGATAACTACAGAGTTACTCATACAGACCTGGATTTTCCCAGAACTTCAAAGCGCTTGGGCAGCAATGACACATACCAGGGAAACACACTAATACCATCAAGGCAGATCACAGCTGAATATAAGATTAATTCAATCAATTCAGTGTCTAGTGTGGTTTGAATAACGTCACTAGTAGCATTACAGGAATAATAATAATAATAATAATAATAATAATAATAATAATAATAATAATAATAAATTCAGTATTGAGTTGGCATCATTGCAATTCTTACATGACAAATGTTTTGTAAAAGCAGGCAACAATATCATCATCATCAACAACAACTACTTGCATATAATATTTGGAGCCCACTAAGACTTGCAAATGTTTAGTTATCTAGAAATTCTTATGAGAAAGAGAGAAAAGGAGCCTCATTTTTATTTTAAAAAAATGTTGAGACTCTCCAATATCTTGTTGGCAGGTTACTCCTACATAACTCCATTATGTTGAAGCAATCCACCCAGCACCAAGAAATCAACAGATATTTGAAGACACGTGGTGCATGTATCTTTTCTGCAACAGAAGAAACTACATCTTCCATATTGTTTTATTTTCTGCCCTCTCTCAGGGCCTCCAAAGCGGAAAGAGAGCCTTACCATAACCATATCTCATTTTAAAAAGGTAAAGGTAACGGTACCCCTGCCCGTACGGGCCAGTCATGTCCGACTCTAGGGTTGTGCGCTCATCTCACTCTAGAGGCCGTGAGCCGGCGCCGTCCGAAGACACTTCCGGGTCACGTGGCCAGCGTGACGAAGCTGCAGCTGGCGAGCCAGCACCAGCGGCGCACACGGAAACACCGTTTACCTTCCCGCTATAAAGCAGTACCTATTTATCTACTTGCACTTAGGGGTGCTTTCGAACTGCTAGGTGGGCAGGAGCTGGGACCGAACGACAGGAGCTCACCCCGCCGTGGGGATTCGAACCGCCAACCTTACGATCAGCAAGTCCTAGGCACTGAGGTTTTATCCACATCACCACCCGCGTCCCTATATATCTCATTTTATTCTCATGATAACCCTGTCAACTAGGTTAGACCGAGAAATATTAATTAATTAAATTTCCATACAGCCCTTCATCTGAAGATCACAGGGCAATTTATTTCTCTCCTGAGGCCAGCTATTGAGTTTTGCTTACAAGGACCTATGTTTGAACAAACTACGTTAATTTGTGTGTGTACTGTACTTGAGCCCAGGAGGTTCCGTGCTGGCAACCAAAACTTGTGCCTCTGAAATCCAGTCTCAGCACACATCGGATGCCTAATCTATAGCTAGCTAGTCTTTGCTCATGGGAGGGAAGCAGAAAGGTAGCAGCTTGCTATCCTGAACATCTAAGAAGTAACAAGATGATCAAGCATATCTTAAGTTAAATGATGTGCATGCTTTGCAATGCTCATTAAAAAAAATCCCACTTGAATACCTTAAGAATACTTGAAGCAACATAAAAGCCCAAATCCAGTGAATCTGGAGATAAAGATCAGTGACCACAATTGTTGAAGTCTTTGTGCATTCCTTGTCAATGACTCTCCCATTAAGGCTGCTTCCAGATGACAGGCTTATTCATTTGTTTACAGAAAGGTTAAGCCGCGACAGCTATTTTTTAGCATTCATGTTGTTACATTTGTGGGTAGGTCAGACAACGCTGTGTCAAGCAAGTGTTATTCAACACTTTCCAGTGAATTTTCTCGTCATTTTCCACATTGCAAAAAGTCTGATATTTTCGGGAAGCGAGTTTGTTGCACAAGACTGACAAATAAACTTTAATGGGGCAACCTGATTTCTCTGGTATGTGCAGAGGTGGACTTTGGTAATATGGTGCCCTGAGTGAAGACGAAATTTGGTGCCCGCCCCATATTTCTTATTCTTACAATAATTCTTTTTGATAGTTGCTTTTTTGTGGATCATCTCCAAAGGTACCCATATAAATAGAGATATCACCACCACCACCACCACCATCATCATGTGCCCCCTTGGCTCTGCACCCTAAATCTGGTGTTGGTATGTGATTGAATGCCACTTGAAAATAGTGACAGTCTGGATGGAAGCATCTCTGGACTGAATGCTTAAAAACACACACACAGAGAACTAACTCAAGGAGCCACTTGCTTGAAAAGGCATAGGGAACAAAGCTGCAGATTAGATGCTGAGTTCCACAGTGCAGAGCATAACCCAAATTGGCTGGGAAGAGTGATTACATTGTTAATCATCCAAGTTGCAAATATTCACATACACACACAATACAGTAGCTATATTCTCATAGAACTGTAGAGCTGGAAAGGACCAAGGAGGTCATCTAGTCCAATCTTCAGCAATGCAGCAATCTTTTGCCCAACATTGGGCTTGAACCCATGACGCTGATATTAAGAGTCTCGTGCTTTACCGACTGCATTCTTTTTCTTTCTTTCTTTCTTTCTTTCTTTCTTTCTTTCTTTCTTTCTTTCTTTCTGCTGATATTACCAAACAGGACAGTTTTGAGATAGGCATATATAGACAGGAAGAGGTCAATAGCGTGTCTTATCCGAGATTACATGGCAGAACCCAACTACTCCTTTTGTGCTTGCAATGCTGCCATTCACAGCTCAGTGCATGCCTTACTTGTTTACCCAAATGAGGGCATGCAGTTATCCAGCTACCTAATTGTGCCTAGCGACTCAGAAAGCTGAATGCCATGTCCCTATCCTTATCTGAACCCACAAATACTAGAGCCTCATTCACGGAGAGGCCACGTTTCCAAAGGAGGCTTTAGAGTTACTAAACTGATGCAGAGCCAGGAAGCCAGGCCATTGCTGCTTCCACTTCAGTTTGCCAAGCAAAAATAATTTATTTGTAAATCAGATACAACTAATATTGAGGACAGGGGACATTTATTGGAAGAAGCTGGTGTTCGGGCTTGCCCTCTGAGTACATGGCAGGAATATCCAAAATGATGGCTGCTTAATGTGCCAAATTTGTGGAGGCAGAATTTTTTGCTGCTGCTGCTGCTGCTGCTGCTGTGTATACAGACATCACAGGATGAACCAGTGACCATCAACCATGTAGCTGGGGTCGCTGAAGGACTAATGAGTTCATGGAAGACTGAAGACTAATACACTCAGAGGAGACCATCTTATCAGGGATTACTGTGGGAATCCAGTATTACACTTAGATGTGTCCAGTTGATGGCAGTCGATGGAACCTTATGGTGAAGGATGGGTTATAAACTGATTGACTGATGGATTGATAAATGTTTCTTCCTTTTCCAGGTAGGCTTCTCACACACCTAAAGCACTTGCTGACCTTTTAGGGCCTGTGGGCAAATTTGCAAGCTGAAGAAGTTGTTGTGGCACTGCAGAGCACACTGTGGCCAAGCAAACACTGCAACCAGTTCCATTAGCCTAATTTCACCAGACAGAGGAGCCCTTTGGGCGCCAATAAAGGTCACTCTAGGCACATGTACACCTATGAGTGCCACATTGGTGGTCCCTGACCTAAAGGAAAACCTCTTGCTCCTGTATGCACTTACTCCATGCCCTGGGGTCTTTAATGAAGGCCCTTCTTCAAACCCCCTGAAACTGACATTCGGGGTGATGAGAGAGATAGCTTTTTCAGCAGTACCCCCCCATCTGCGGAATTTTCTATAAAGACTTTCCTGGCACCTACTTTTCTGTCTTCTTGGTACCAGGCAAACACTTTTTTGGTCCCCAAGCCTCTAAACATCTTTTAATATTATTTAACATGGCCGGTACTATTTTAATATCTGCAGAATTATAACAATCTGGCTAGTTTTATCTTTTGCAGTGAGGCTGACTTTTGTTTTTGTGCTAAATCGATTGCTTGCTGGGGTTTAATTTGTGCCTATCGATTTTTATGGTTGGCTTTTATTGTTGCACTGATGCTGGGTTGGTTTTATTGATTTGTGGCTTTCCAATCAAACTGTACATTATGTTTCAGTTTTGTCTGTTTTACTCTGGACGTCACTTGCTTTGCTTTAGGCAACTCATACACTAAATAAATAAATGCCTTCAATAAATTCAACTTAGAAGATGGAAGGGCTCCTAGGGGCCGACAGGTACTGTTAACCAAAGAGCTGAACCCATGGCAGGATGAACTGTTGCTCATTAGCCTTGTAAAGGTAAAGGTAAAGGTAAAGGGACCCTTGACCATTAGGTCCAGTTGTGACCGACTCTGGGGTTGCAGCGCTCATCTCGCTTTACAGGCCGAGGGAGCTGGTGTACAGTCATGTGGCCAGCATGACTAAGCCGCTTCTGGCGAACCAGAACAGTGCATGGAAACGCCATTTACCTTCTCGCTGGAGCGGTACCTATTTATCTACTAGCACTTTGACGTGCTATCGAACTGCTAGGTTGGCAGGAGCAGGGACCGAGCAATGGGAGCTCACCCCGCTGCGGGGATTCGAACCGCCGACCTTCTTATCGGCAAGTCCCAGGCTCTGTGGTTTAACCCACAGCACCACCCGCATTAGCCTTGTAGTTGGGGTCAAATGAGGAAGACTAATCAATTCATGGAACAACATACTATCACTAGGGATTACTGCAGGTATGCATCTCTGCACTTTGATGTTTCCAGTTAATGGCACTTTCCTGTGTTGCCAGTTGAGTCCTCTCACTCCGAGATCCCAACTGAGAGCATAGCATGACTCCTAAGGGCTGATGATGGGGATTGTCTACTGAACAGTGGTTTCCAGGTCTCCAGCATTAAGCACTAGATGCTGAGGACACACCACATGGGATAGCTGTTGCCATTATATGCCTTGTGTGTGAGCATCTCCCTTCTAGAGGCATCTTGTTGGCTGTGGATGGAAGCATAACCTTGGGGTCCACAGATCTTTGGTCTGATGCAGCAGGCATCCTCTTATCGCCATCATGTTTCTCCTCAGAAACACTGGGCTCAGTCTGCACACACACACACACACAGGCATATACTGTTAAGTTATTGCTGTGTAATACTCAAGTTATGATATTTTAACGTCTCACCTTTTGCCGAGTGTTTTTATGCTTCGTGGCCAATGTACCATGATGGGCTCCTAAGCCTCCGACACAACTTTTTAATTATTCCCTTTGATGTGGTCACAAGACATTCCATGTCACATTCTATGCTTGCCGTTTGCATTTGATCTTTTGCAGGAAGCCGTTTGATAAGAAAGATCAAGCACGGAAATATAAAACAGAAGGACATGAGATGGAATAAGAAACCAAAGGTTTAGGTTTTCCTCCCTCTGGGCAGCTGCTTTCCCTTCCACCCACCCACCCACCCTGCCTTTGAGGGGGACGGCTAATGTGCCTATAGACCCCTCCATTATCAAGAACTATTTGCTTTCACCACCAAGGAAACAGAATCCTCAGGATCCACTTCAAATTCACAAAATGATGGGAAATGTCAGACAGTAACTAACACTTCATCTTGCTCTATGGCCCTTGATGCTTATCAAGAGCAATTGGGGGGCTTTATAATAGTGAGGGGGTCACTGGCTGAGGGAATGGAAGGAATGAAGAAGAGTGCTCTCTGTTTTAACTCTTAATATACCCTGATCATCTAATTTTGTGTCATTCCCTCTTTCTCCTTCCCTGTCTAATGGCCTCCCCACCCCCAACCTGCTTTACTTAGTCTTGCCTTCAGATAATCTGCAGTGAGTTTTACACATACTAGCTACTAGTTCTGCATGAAAGGCACCTTGTTTATCTCAACTTGTTAATGAGTATCAGCTCTTAACACATTTCCTTGTGAAAGGTGTGTGGGAAAAACCTCTCCTGATACCAAAAATGAGTATCAGATTACAGGGCAATCCTAACCAGGTCTACTCAGAAGTAAGCATTTTCAAATTCAGTGGGAGCTTACTCCCAGGTAAGTGGGGTTAGTATTGCAGCCTTAGTATGTAAAATGCCCTAGGTTTGTAAGCCACCTCTTTCCCTTTCCTTATTTGTTAGCTTGCTTTTATATGTGAATAAATAATCTTCTCAACTATTCAGAAGGCAACAGATGCTAAGTAGATATTAGCAGTAAACTGTGCAAAGGGGGATTGTTATTTCCTCAAGGCCATGTACTCATCAATAGAGACTAGGTTCCCAGTGACAGATCTACTATGAAACGAATGAAGCTTAAGATTCAGGACCCTTAATCCTGGAGAGACCCCAGAGGCAAATTTACATTGCTTAAAAATGAAAAGCAATTAAAATTAAAAATTAAAAGCTTAAAAAATAGTCAACCCAATTTGAGTCACACAACAAGCTTGAGAGTCAGTAGCACAGAAGATGTAAAAATGGAGTGTCACGGTACAGCCCTTTTAAGCAAAATCTGAAATGTAGTGCTTAATTTTTATTTTTTAATGGTATGATCTGTTAGGGAACAACTCCATGGAAGAAGATAACAGTGGTTACTCAGGCCACATTGCTAGTTGCGAAGGGGCCCCCAGAACAGCTCAAACTTCAGGGCCCCCCAAAATGTAGGTTTGCCACTGTAAGTCCCTAGTGGGGAACCACTAGAAGTGCCACATCAGAGGACTTCAGTGGTGGAGGTGGAATATAAGGAATCGGATGCCCCTTAAGGGACTTTGTTCCCATTTAAAAAAATAAAATAAAACAGGGCTTTGTGAATTGACGCAAGTACCTTGAACCTGGCCTCATAGCAAAGCAGCCGCAAGTGAAGAAGAAGGAGCTGCTAGCCAGCAGCCATAAGAGATTGGTTGAAAGCCAACTGAACAGAAAGCATTGGAGGGATCATTCTTCTTCCTTTATTCAAATAGGGTTTCCTGTCTCAGAAGATGCAGCCAGGCAAACACAGGGGCAGATTCTATGATCATTTTATAAACACTTCACACTCATCAAACTTTCCCAAAACATTTGCAGCTCCCTGTCAACATGATGCAATCGTCTAGCTTAGCCTTGGGGGGAAAAACCATCCCAAGAATGTTGTAGCCGAAGCAGAGCATCTATTTGCCAGGCTTTATCTGGGTGATAAATAGAGGAAGAATGGAATAGTTTGCAGGGGGTGGTGTCTCAGTTTCCGGTTGTGTAAGACATTCCAAGGTCCCTCAACATTTCTGAACGCAGGAAGCTAAAAGTAAACAGATCTGCATTGTGTCTTCTCTGTCCTTAGAAGTATTTATTGTTGCCCATTGTTGGGAGACATAGCTAAATGGCCTTGACTCACCACGGGAATTACTGTCGGCCAGCTCCAATACATTGCTGTAGGTGTCATTCCTATATATTCAAATGCATAGTTGTGCCTCCAGGTGATCTCAGCCCTGCAGGGCAATAGTGGTATCTGAGGACAGATGCCAGCACATGCTGGCGTAGGAGAAAAATACTGAAGGGGGAAATGACCACTCTTACCATATTTTCAAGGAGGAAACTAGTATGCTTGACATTACATGGAATGCAGCCTCTGCATCCAGCCTAAAAGGTTGTTGTTTGTTTGTTTTGTGGTGTGATTAGTATCAGCTGAGAGGACTGATAATAAAACCAGAGCAGCCATGGGGGAGGAATTTAACCCCCTTTTCACCCCTGCTGTGTTTCTGAAGCTATTATTTGCTTGGAGGGGGAGGAGGGGATTCCCCATTGGTGCTGATGGGTTTTCTGCTGAAGCAAGTCCTAGCATCAGAAGAGGGGTTTTCCTCAGCACCACAGTAGGGGAGAAAAGAGTTGCATTCCTCCTCCAGGCCTACAGGGGTTGGCACCCTGTTTTAATGCATTTCAGATGTTAACACCTACCACTGTAGTTTGGCCCAAGATAAGATGTCTAAATATATACAGAAATGTGGAAACGGATGAGGTTATTGTTAATTTTATCTCTTTCCTTTTCAAAAAACAAACAAACCAATAATCTTTTATGAAGTGTTGCAACTGGGATATAGCAAGGGGAAATGGTAAACTCAAAGCAGGAGGAACAGTCTGTGACACTTCTGTGTAAAGCTCAAATGCACACTAGATTAATACAGTGACCATGGGACAAAGAAGTCAACAATAAGTGAACATTCATCTGACATTAAAAAATGGCAATGGTCAAAAAACAGTGGAAGAACATCCCGGTCTCATAGCTGCTGACCTGAATGGCACCAATCAAGGAAGATCTCTGTGTAAAATTGCTGAACTAGAATTTATCAGCATATTTGATTGTATGAATTGGCAGACCAATCCAGATTCCAGCTGAGCAGTGAGAAGGCGTGATGGAGCTGCGGCCACATCTTTAGCCCTGTTGCTCACACTGGATGGGGGTGGAGGGGGGGGTTCAGCACCTCCCCAGAAACTCTGTTTTGGGATGTCAGTTCCCCTTTTCTGGGGGACTGCATTGCGGGAGGGGCTTTAGGACCTTGTGGTGACCCAGCAGTGGGCGGAAGGATGCTGCCCACATCACTAGGGCACCCAGCCATGTCGTGCCCCCTGGCCGACCAATTGGGTTGGCTGGGGGGCATGGCCATTGGCTGTTTAAACTGTGGTAACTATGGGGCCCAGGGCCTCACCACGCAATGCTGTGCTAGCAGAATGGCAGATTGGAGAACCATTGAATTGCATCATTAGGAGTCAATAGTGATAATTCCAAAATCTGTATCAGGGCAACCAAAATGTTACAGATGTACACCTTCTATTCCAGCATCTATAACCTTGCTAAAAACTCTTTTATGCACCAGCTTTATGCAGGTAATCTTTCCACAATAGTTAACTGGTGGTCTCTGATTTTAATTTTTACCTTGCAGGAAGGTAAACAGCATTTACATGCATTCTGGCTTCCATCACGGTGTTCTGTTGCACCAGAAGCGGTTTAGTCATGCTGGTCACGTGACCCGGAAAGCTGTCTCCAGATAAACACTGCCTCTCTCGGCCTGAAGTGAGATGAGCGCCGCACCCCAACATCGCCTTTGACTGGACTTAACTGTCTGGGGTCCTTTACCTTACCTTTTACCTTTACAGTACCTATCTTTTATGCATAAATAAATAAATGTATAATGCCAATGGTGCCTAACACACTCTCTTCCACAACATTTATAAGCTGTGATCCATTCCACACCTATCTAGGAATAAGCCCCACTGAACACAGCTGGACTTGCTTCTGCATAAAGATGCAAAGGGTTTGGCTGTACATCTGCAGAGGATCATGGGCCTTGTTCCATCTGATAAAGTGTACTCCAGTCCACAAAAGTTGATGCCATAATACATTTGTTAGCCTTTCAAGTGCCCCAAGACTCTTTCATCTTTTTCATTTTGTGGGGAGATTAGCATCTGGGCACTTTCCTTGCTGCCTCACTAATCTTTCTGCTTCTGGATCAGCTTTTTCGTAGCTCAGCAATGAGAAAATATTATATTTACATACATTTCCACTTAACAGCTGAGAGAGTGCAGGCCTCTATCCCACTTAACTGGGATTGGAAGCTTAACTGAACTCAATGGGATTGACTTCTGAGAAGGCATGTAGAGGACTGCCCTGCAAATTTATCTCTGCCTGCCTATGTGCAGTGGTGGTGATAGCAATAGCTATTGTTTGTAAGCCACTTCAGGATTCATTTGAATGAAAAGAGGCATAAAAATGCATTTAATCCTTCTATCTCTATGCATTGCTAGTTCTCACTGTCCTGGCCCACAGCAGCAGTGTCACGGGTGTCAGGAAGTCAGCCCTGCAGTATTGCTGCACCACACCAGCCTACCTTGGTTGTTGTTAGCTGAGAGGTTCCTCAGTCTTTACCTTTTGCCCATTCAGAGAGCAGAGCAGCCATGCTCAAAGAGAGAGGAAAAAACCAGACAGAGAGAGTGGCGGGCAGTAGCTTGCCTTTACATTTATAACTTTGTTAAGATCTTGCCTGAAGACTGTTTGTGTGAGAGGGGACTTAGAGTGGACAGGAGCCATGCATCAGGAAAGAAATCACAGAGAGCAAGTCTATGTATTATTTTATTTTTTGTAACAGAGTGGAAGGCAACACAGAGCAGAGGGTGGATTGCTATCACCAACATGGCCTCCAAGAATGCTTTTGCTCTCACTGCCCCCACCCCGACAAAGTATTCAGGCATAACAACAATAATAACAGAGCTTTTATAAATACCTGAACCTAGGGAACGGAATAATCACATTACATTCAACCTGTCCATTAGTCACAGAATCTTTTGTCCATAACAAACGGATAAAAAGAATTCAGCAAGACTGATTAGAAATGGCTTCACCGACAGATGACTATGGTGAAATTCTTCTGTAACAAGGGTTAGCAATCATGACATCTCCTAGACCATAAATTACTCTCCCTAATGGTGCTAATGTGTTTGCCTCCCCTTTTTTTATTTATCACTGAAACTGGCAGGATTAGATTATTTGCTATTGTCCCTGTTCTTCAAAGGAAGGGTGAATTTAACACCTTGTTTTATTTTATTTTTTTAAGCTGTAGGCAAGGAGTGTTACTATCTGGTATGAAAACTAATTAAAGTCAATTATGCCTTCGTCTGACATCTCACCCAAGCAACCAGCTTAGCAGAGTTGGGTCTCAGAAGAGATGAGGGCTTCCTTGAACAATATTTGACTGAAGATCTTTTAACGAATCTGGGAAATGTAAATGTTGTTGTCCGAGGTGATAACTCTGCCTGTAGAGTGTAGAGATCAGTGGCGGCTGTTTCACACATTCCAGTTGTCACTTAACACAATACGGAGTGCACTTACTTGGAAGCAAACTGAGATGATTAGGGACTCAGCTATACAGCTGAAAATAAAATGTTTTAAGTATATTTTAAGTGCAACAATAATAATAATGTGAA
Source organism: Podarcis muralis (assembly GCF_964188315.1). Taxonomy (NCBI): domain Eukaryota; kingdom Metazoa; phylum Chordata; class Lepidosauria; order Squamata; family Lacertidae; genus Podarcis; species Podarcis muralis. Next base: position 61,135,563 of record NC_135659.1, read on the forward strand.
ACTCGATGAAGATGGGGAGCCTTATGGAAACTTCAATGTATTTTTAAAAACACTTTTTAAAAAAGCATTTTCATAATGTTTTTTTATATGTGTGTAGATTCCACCTAGGACTTATTTCTGGGTAAACATGCAAAGGATTGCAAAGTGAAGTAAGACTCTCTGTGCTCATTGGGACACCCTGTCAATAGTGTGCATAGGATTGCAGCCTTACAGACACAATCTAAATCCTGGCTTCTACCTGGCAGGGCTTAATGGAATGGCATCTGTGATAATAATGTGGGAGGCAGGCAAATCACTGCACCACCCTGGATCAAACCCAATGCTATCATGTGATTGCAATGGGGTCAGCTTCAGATCCAGTGGACCCACTGAGGCTGCATTATGGGTCTGCACTGAGCATCCTTCATCATTTTTTGTGCTGCCCCTTCTGGCTAGATTTTCAGGGCAGGTAAGCAGGCTGGATCCATTCAGAAAGCTCATCCCTCCTCCATTCTGTGTGCTAGATTCTTTTGACAGTTTGCCTCTGTGTAAGCTGTGCTTCCCTAGACCTACAGGACAGAGTCATTACCTTTGCTGGAGGGCAAACCTTGTCATTCTGCACACAGGAAATAGAAAGGGGAAGAAAGGATTCAACTTTCAACTGTGCCTCTCCTCATGCAATACATGCTCACTGGTTCCTCATTTGCACATCTCTTGCGTCATTGTTGTGGGGGTTATCGCACTTCCCCAGTACTCAAAGCATGACATTGTGCAGCTGGGAAAATGCAGTTATTCACTCTAGACTGCGTAGGTGTCGTGGGCACCTACTGGAGGTTGTCTATGATGTCTTGCGTAATCAGCAACATAATTTCCCCTCCCCTTTCATGTTTGTGCCATTTTGGAAATGTACAATGTGTGTTTAATAAAGGGCTGGGTGCTGTGTATATCTCATACAGACTGATTTAGTTGAAAAGGGAGTAAACCAGTCACACTGCTTAATGCTGAAGACCTGGAATCCACTATTCAGTAGACAATCCCCATAATCAGCCCTTAGGAGTCATGCTATGCTCTCAGTTGGGATCTCGGAGTGAGAGGACTCAACTGGCAACACAGGAAAGTGCCATTAACTGGAAACATCAAAGTGCAGAGATGCATACCTGCAGTAATCCCTAGTGATAGTATGTTGTTCCATGAATTGATTAGTCTTCCTCATTTGACCCCAACTACAAGGCTAATGCGGGTGGTGCTGTGGGTTAAACCACAGAGCCTGGGACTTGCCGATCAGAAGGTTGGCGGTTCGAATCCCCGCGGCGGGGTGAGCTCCCATTGCTTGGTCCCTGCTCCTGCCAACCTAGCAGTTTGAAAGCACGTCAAAGTGCAAGTAGATAAATAGGTACCGCTCCAGCGAGAAGGTAAACGGCGTTTCCATGCACTGTTCTGGTTCGCCAGAAGTGGCTTAGTCATGCTGGCCACATGACCCGGAAGCTGTACGCCGGCTCCCTCGGCCAATAAAGCGAGATGAGTGCCGCAACCCCAGGGTCGGTCACAACTGGACCTAATGGTCAGGGGTCCCTTTACCTTTACCTTTACCACAGACATCATTGGGCTAGATGGACCTATAGCTTGAAGGGGTGGCAGGGAAGTGATGTGTGACTGTGGCAATCTTTCTGGTTTCTGCCACATGGAAGCAGCACAGTGAGCGACTGCAGCATGTGATCTCGATCAAGAGTCCCTCCTAAAGAGACACCTCTTTGTCTGGACAGAATGATGCATAAAGTTAGTCATGCTCAGGATGCCTTGACCACCCTGAAGCAAGATGAGTATTGAGTGCTCTCTGTACACATTATGGGTCTGCGAACTGTGCACTGATCTCCATTGTTTTTGTCTTTTTTTCTTTTAAGGTCTGGGTGGGGTGCCCATGTCTGTTTCTTCTGGATTCCAGAACTGAGTTCTTCAGCCTGGGGGCGGGGGGAGGACAACCTTCTCTTCTCCAAAGCAGGAACCACTGCCTGATCTAAATCCCTGGCAAAATTCCTTTCTTTTGAGGCAACTAGGCTATAATAAAAACGGAATAGCTAATTCTGGTAGTTATATAAAATGAAACTTCAAAGGGGCAGCACCTGTGTCCCATTAGGGATGGGTTACACTGGCAGACTGAGGTAGAAAAACAAACAAACACTCCATCTGGTACCATCTGCTCCCAGGCCCAGTGCGACTGGTGAAGTCAGAATAACAAACCAGCTCTTGAAAATGGAGTCTTTGGATGCAATTACCAACGACAAGTTGCTTCTTGACTTGGCTGTGCTGAGATTAATATTTGGAGCCTGTTTAGGCTCTAATTGTGTTTGCCTAATCAAATTTTACAGCTCCCCTGTCTCCTTCAAGTGATGAGCTAAAAGAAACCAGGTTTTGCATCAAACCCCAGGCATTGCAGCTGCAGTTCTTCAGAATGGAAACCCCAAACCGATTCCTTATTTTGTGAACTGTCCCTTGTTCCCTGCTCAGCCCCCCCCCCCAATTTTTTTTACCAGAGGAAAGGCCAGACCCAAGCATGGTAAGCCTTTGAAGTGCTGCCTCATAGCTTTAACTCTGGTGCTTCACTAATGACACATCTGCATGGTGCTTATTTTGGGGAGGGCATATGCCTGGGCAGCACATCCAGCCTGTACAACCCATTCCAAGGGTTTGGTCTGTACAGGTTGACTAACTGCAGGGGTAGCCAACATGTTGTCCTCTTCATGTTCTTGGACTACAACACCCAGGGCTGGCCCAAGACATTTTAGCACCTGAGATGAACCACATAATCCACTCCCATGCCAGAGAAGAATGGGTGAATGAAGATCTGCACCAGCAACAAGGGAGGAACAAAGATCTGCTACCCCTGTGGATTCTGCCACCTGAGACAGTTGCATCACCTTGCCTCATGGGTGGGCCAGCCCTGACAACACCCATCAGCCCCAGCCAGCATAGCCAATGGTCAGACACCATGGTAGATGCAGTCCAACACCATCTAGAAGGCACCACTTTGGCTACATCACCAAAGTTTAGGGTTCTATCATGGTTTCTGTAGCCTTCATGGCAGACTTGAGAGCTTGGTATGTTCAGAGTGTGGTGGGAGAGAGAGTTGCTTGTTCCCCTCCTGCAAACACTCCTTATGTTCCCTTGTGGACAACTCTGAAAATGAGGGTGGAGTGGCTTCCGTGTGGCCACATGCTAACTGAGAAAACAAGCCCAAAGGACTTGCACAAAGGGTTTATTTTATTTGAAATATAACCACCAGTCAGAGTAAGTGTGCAACACCAGTGGTGTAGCATGTGGGGGCCATGGAGGCAGCTGCCCTGGGCACAAAATTTCAACTCTCAGTGCTGCCTCAATACAGCTATGCACTTCTGTTGCTGGGCTCCATTGAAAACAGCTTCTCCGTGTGAACCAAGAAGTGACCTCTCCAGACAAAGGAACGGCTCTTTTCTTATCTCTGTGGCTGCAATCTCCTTGGTGACACAGACGCCCTAGGCCAGGGGTGCCCAAACTTTTTTCAAAGAGGGCCAAATTTGATGAAGTGAACATGCATGAGGGCTGACCAAAATTGTTGAGCTTTTTTTGGGATTGAAGTTACTGAGCTTTTTTTAGGATTTTACCACAGGACATATACTACCACAGGGGCTGAATTAAATAAACTGGTGGCCTCCGAAATGGACTTTGGATATGCCTGCCGTAGGCAGTTGAACGTGCATGTGTACTCTGTCCATTTGCCTTCTACCCACTCTGCGCTGGCCCGGGCACTGGCAATCCATCATACACCACTGTGCAACACACCCATTTTCATATACATCTTTTGCATAACATGCATGGTGATTCCTACATGCAAACAAATGCATGCTCTTTCACTCCTGAAGCACAACTGTAGTGGTGTACCACTGAACACACATGGCTTGGTCCTTTGCATGTTGACTCAGAAGTAAGTCATACTGAGCTAAATGGAACCTTACTTGAATAATTGCACGCAGAAAGATATTTGCTTTGTGTGGCAGGCTTGCCAGTTGCCTTTTGGATCTATGGGTCGAAATATAAACATTCACCAATCTGAGGTTCTACCCTAATACTGGACAATATATTCCTCTCATACAGGGACTGAGATGAAATCAGATAGCATCTTGCTGGCTGCCAAGGGGCTGATCTTGCCAAAATGGAAGGCCTGAGTTGGACCAGACATAGATCACTGGTCTTGTGACCTCTTGAACCTTGTAGCCAATGAAAAAAGTGATACAATATAAAGAGAAAGTCTGATAAGCCTGAAGGCATCTGATAGGGCTTCCTCAGCAATCAATTCTTTGGTGATTGAGTGTGTGTGTAATTTCTGATTACCTGAGGAAATTGATGGAGAATCTCAGAAAATCCCACCCTTTTCGTCCCCCCTTCGTTCTTTCACTCCGCTCTTGTTTACCTATTTGTTAATTTAGTTAAGGGTGCCTTTGTGCAATTTGGGCATCCTGGGGTGGGCCTCTGGGAGTCTGGAAAGACTCTGAAAGGGAGCCCCCAGCTTTATGAGAAAGAATTGGATGAATTAGGAAAGGGAAAGACTGGATATATGATCAACCACATATTTTTATTTCAATGAGGAATTTAATTAACTTATTTTATTTATTTGTTATATTTACATACACTTTTTTCTTCCGAAGAGCTCAAGGTGGTGTACGTACATGGTTCTCCCCCTCCCCATTTCATCCTCACAGCAACCCTGTGAGGTAGGTTAGGCTGAGAGATGATGAATGGTCCAAGCTCACCCAGTGATCTTCCTGGCTGAGTGGGGATTCGAACCCTGGTCTCCCAGGTCATAGTCCAACAGTCTAACCTTTATGCCACACTGGCTCTTAATTAACAAATGAAAAAGTTGCATATTCTGTAAAATTAAACACAGGTTTGAAAATGCAATCAGGCACAAAGTGCATTATATATTTCAGTGCAAATGTAATCCAGAAACATAGGTAACTTTATCTATGGTGCGTGGGATATAACTTCATTCATGTACGTAGATATGGAGTATTACGCAGGTAGCTGTCAGCGTGCAAAAATATACATCCATACATACAGTTGTATGCATAGACAGACAAGATAATGTGGCATGATTGCAATGCACATATGAGGTGTACTGTGTCTCTGCAGAAGCACACGTAGACAGTGCAATCTATCTCTTTATCATGTCCTGGGACTTTGAGGCCAGGTTTTCAGAAGGAGCCGAACATATTTTTTTGGCAGACAGACGGCTTCATTGTAATGTTTCATCCTGACAAGCAGTTTCCCATCACCCTCAGCAAAAGGTAAAGAACTCTGCCACAATTGGTAATTACGATCAAAGACCCTACGAAACAGAGCTGGTTTGATCACCGGCTTAAATTGCCTGGTTTATGTTTTCTCTTGTCGCCTTGGGCAGTGAGATCCATCAAGTATCGCTCTCAAAGATGGAAAAGTTCTCAGATCCACTGTTGAAAAATATACTCCGCATGCTGCTTGTGGGCTTGCAATAGGACTCCAGGCTCATTTCCTTAGAGATCACAAGCAGGTGACAGGCTGTGCGATGGCTGCAACAACCATTCATGTCATCTTCTCTGTTTCAGAAAAGGCCTCTGTAACGAGCCTCAAGACACCCACTCCTCTTTGTGAATGTCATTTCCCTGTTTTGTGCCTTAATTTTCCCTTCTGAGAAATGGGTGTTATATGAGTAACCCTCCCTCCATAAAGAGCATTAGGGACCATAATGGATGCCATTGTGACACTACAGACCTCCGTGGGAAGGGCTAGATATAGTTCAGTGGCAGGGCATCTGTGCTGCATGTAGACAGTAGGTCCCAGTTTTCATCAGAATTGTGGTTGGGGAGTGAAGGGTTAAATGCCTCTCCTCACATGCTGCAGCCCCAATGAACATCTTCTCACACACACACACACCCCATGCACACCTGCTATCCAGTTATTTAAAATGTGGTTTCTAATGAGCCATTTAACATCATGTCTAGTTTGGTCCTTAGATTTCCGTTGCCTGCTCCCCAGGTTTTTCTGCCTCACTCTGTTGCCAGACCCTACATCCTTTGTCCTCTTCCATGAGATTCCTAAGCAGCAAAAGCAAGGAAGATCTAGCAAAAATGTTGTCTTTTGCCAAGTAGAGCCACCTAGGTATTACTTCATGGTAAACTAACAAAAGAACTTCTACGGAATGATCTGAATATTAACAAATATACATGCTGTACACTTCGATAGTGTACCTTGGATGTTTCTTTCCTGCCTTGTACTTGAGATAAAGGCCTGGAACTCAGAGCTTCATGAACAAAGGCAATTAACACTGCTATAATTAAATACTGCTGGGACTTCGGTTGCTTCCAGCCTGGGGCTTAATGTCACAAACAGGTCATTTGTATACTGTAAAACTAGCAACAGAATGGTGAGGTTGTTTAAAAAAGAGTGGGGTTCCATGGGGAGGGTAAGTCTGGATGAGGAAAAATGTGGACCGACATTTTGAGGTTGATCATGGAATCATAGAATTGTGGAGCTGGAAGGGTCACTGAGGGTCATCTAGGAATCTCAACTAAAGCATCCATGACAGATGGTCACCCAACCTCTGTTTAAAGGATGCAATGTGGAGACTATGAAAAACTTGCATGTATGAGGAACATCAGTCCCCCAATAAACACTCAGCTAGAAGCATCCTTAATCTGAGCCATGGACCATCAAGTGGTTTTCCCGCCTAGGGTTGATCCCAGAATAAATGGCAGTACCTCTGAACATGTGCAGAGTAACTTTGCTTCCCTGTTGAGCAATCCCAGATCTGAAAGTAAGAGTTGGAGTTCCTAAATCAGACAGGCTTTAGCCACTTGCCTCTTTTTAAAAATTAACAATGGAACCCCACCAAGTGTTTCTTGCAACTTGACCTTAAATATGTTTACTGTTAAGATTGGCTGAATTTGCTGGGATGAACTTCCGTGTCAAGTGTGTGTGGCGCCACAGCAAGCTGCTGTGTAAACTTGGATCACGGCAGTCACTTTAACCAGGTGGGAGCCATAAACGACTACACTTATTCTTCTTTTTGCATATATGAGAATAGTGATGGTATTCTCGGTATTCATCTGTTTTTGAGGGTTGTAGACCACATGAATCCCACACTCTTGAATGTGAGACAAAGAAATGCTGACAAAGGCCATTAAGATGCAGGAGAATTGTCTGAAAATTACACACAGACCTGAGGTTTCTGGTTTTCCTGTTCGTCTCAGAGCTCTGGTGCCCTCTGCTGTCCATATTATCCGTGATTCATAAAGGAAAGGTGCTTTATATAGATCAGGAAAGGTGAACTCTGGGCTCATCCACACTTCCTTTTATCCCTCTGCTTTCCCCCAGGGAAAACCACTCTTTAGCACTCAATCGGAACAAATGGCTATTTTGGTTCTCTCTGGATTGATGTTTGCTCCGATTTAGCACTAAAGAGCAAATTTTCACTGGTAAGAGAGTGAGGCGAGGGGAAAACCAGCCATGGGAATTGTACAGCCCCTGCTGATCTGCCAGTGGTCCCTTTTCTGCTGAGCAGATCAATGGTCAGTGAGGATAACAAGATTGCCATTTGTTTCAGTGGTCAAAGGCTCTTTGCCTTAATGGTAGGCAGAAATCAACCAGTGCAGTTTCTTTCCATCACTGCAAGTATCACCTGTTGAATTATGCCTGTCAGGTAGCTGCTAAGGCACAGAGCATCTGTGCATAACAAATGTGGCAACCTTGGATGCAGGTGGATTATAACTCTTTGTAGGTGTCCGTAATGTTTTCCTGGTTAGGTTCAGAAATGAACATGCATGGAGTGTTTTGATTGAATTTCATAATCTCTCTGTACGTGTCTCTTCCTGCCCACTTTAACCAAGACAGGTGGGAGATCAGTGAAAACTAAAGCCACCCCACCCCTATGTATATAAAATGGATGCCCTGAAGTACTAACAGCAAATTTGTTCTCCTAATATTATTATTATTCATTGCAGTTGCTAGTTACCCAAAACCAGACGGTCTCTCAGTGACTCACAGCAATTTAAAAACATACATATTTTAAAAACAAAAACACAACACAACTTTATAACAGTACTAAATGTTATCCAAATCACAAATCTTCAATTAAGGCATTGCAATCAGAACAGGATATACCATCAAATGCCCCAGTTTTAATTTGGTGTTGAAAAAATATTAGAAGCAATGAGACAGAAGAATATCCTTTTTAATATGACCATTACAATAAAATAGAAGAACTCTTGTTTAGTATCTGGTAGGCAAGAAAGTATGCAGACAGCAAATCCCAGTGGATTTATTCAGTGCCACTAAAGAGAATGGTCTGGCTGGTCTTGTCCTTCACAAATTCTGCTTTGTTATCTAACCCTATCTAATCTTCCTCCCCAACTCAGTTGTGCTGTGGTGTTTCTTGGAGATTGCAGACACTTCTAAACTTCCAAGTAAGATCTTAGAATCCCTCGGTGGAAAAATACTAGACAGAATTTCAGAGGAAAGCAAATCCTCTTTGTGAAAATATTTGCAAATGTGTACCCTAACAGTTCCTCTGTCTGGGTTGCATGCTGGCTCTGTTTTTGTTAATGGTTTATTGAAAATATATAACAACTTATCTCTCCCTATTGAATTTAACAAGCAAAACACAAGCACAACTCTAAGGGGCAGCAAGTACACCCAGTCAGTTTTCTTAAAGGATTAGATCTTGGGTCTCCCATATCCACATCTAACAGTACCCTCTACTTCGAGAAACTACGAAATTGACTTGTCTTCATTTTCAATCAGTGCCAACTGCAGGCTTTACAGGTAGCAAAGAAGACTAGACCCAAGGATACACCAGCTTTTCTAGAACTGTATCAGGTAGCCAGAGGGGCAAGAGGTACGATAAGAACATAAGAAGAGCCTTCTGGATCACTGAGTTCAGCATCTTGCTCTTCTTGTATTAGCCAATCAGATGCTTTGAGACGCCCACAAACAGAATCCAAACACAAGAGCATTTTTCCCTCTTGAATTTCCAACAACTGGTATTCAGGAGCATCATGTCTTCAACACTGTAAGTCAGACATAGTCATCAGGGGTAGTAGTCAATGATTGCCTTGTCCTCTAAGAAAAATGTCTAATCCTCTTTTATATTTGTTTTATCCTCTTGCTTTTTGTAAACCACTTTGAGGGTTGTTGTTTTTTACAACCAAGCGGTGTATAAATTTTATGAAATAAAACAACCCTATTTTAAAGCTGTCTAAGTTTATGGCCATCACTGCCTCATGTGGCAGTGAGTTCCATAGTTTAACTATGTGCTGTGTGAAGAAGTGCTTTCGTTTATCCGTCCTGAATTTTCCAACATTCAGCTTCATTAGACTTGCCTGAGTTTCAGGGTTATGAGAGAGGGAGAAAAACACTTCTTAACCTAATCTCTTCATACCATGTCTAATAGTACATACATCTATCATATTGCCTCTTACTTGTCTTTTCTCTAAACTAAAAACCCCAAAGTGCTGTAACTTTTCTTCATAGAGAGTTGCTCCATTCCCTGGCTCATTTGGGTTGCCCTTTTCTAAGCTTTTTCCAAATTCTACACTCTCCTTTTTAACCCAGCTGGGTGCCATGCAGAACTGAGGTCAAGCTGGTGCAGGAAGCAAAGAGAACTGATGCTACTCTGGATATTTAGTATTCAACTGGAAGGTCTTTGAAGAGGAGGTGGAAACCATGTGACATTTTTTCCTTCCTTCATAATATACAGGCAGAAAAAGTATGTTAAATCTCTCCTCTTTTCCAGATATGGAACTGAGGTTGTGCGGGTGTGATTTGTCAAAGGCCACCCACAGAGTTCAAGGGAACCTGAACCCCAAATCCAATGCTCTGTCTGCTAGACCACACAGCCTCTCAGCGCTGGCCCTCCATATAAATTGACCCTGTCAGATTTATAGAGGTAGGATCAAAGAGTATGTTTTTACTTTGAAGTTAGCAGGGACCAGGTACACTACTACTTAGCACAGGTCACAGAAAATCTCCTACGAAAGATACGACTGTTACACAACTCTCAAAAACAACATTGTGGAGGTAATTCGAGGGTCACTCATGTCAGTGACATCATGGCACTGAAGCTGATGTGACCGTACCAGTATCATTGGTTGGTGATATACCCCAAGAGAATGCTTCATGCTGGGATGAAGTCTTTGCATGAGACCTCTCCTAAGCATTTACAGCTCCCATCTTCTCCACTAACAGTTCTCTGCAGAATGATACTTCTTTTCCGTTGCTGTAAGTACTTATTGGGACGCGGGTGGCACTGTGGGTTAAACCACAGAGCCTAGGACTTGCCGATCAGAAGGTCGGCGGTTCAAATCCCCACAACGGGGTGAGCTCCCGTTGCTCGGTCCCTGCTCCTGCCCACCTAGCAGTTCGAAAGCACGTCAAAGTGCAAGTAGATAAATAGGTACCGCTCCGGAGGGAAGGTAAACGGCGTTTCCATGCGCTGCTCTGGTTCGCCAGAAGTGGCTTAGTCATGCTGGCCACATGACCTGTGAGCTGTCTTCAGACAAACGCTGGCTCCCTCGGCCAATAAAGCGAGATGAGCGCCACAACCCCAGAGTCGGTCACGACTGGACCTAATGGTCAGGGGTCCCTTTACCTTTTAAGTACTTATTGTTCTGCTACAAAATTACAGTCGGAGTATTCATCCTACAAGGAAAAAAAGCATTCCCCAGCACTGCTCTACCATGCTGGACAGTGTTGCTGGTCATGCAATTGTTTAAAGGTGTCATAACCCTGCAAGTGGTGGGGAGGGGGAGGTGGAAACCTCAGGATGGAAGAATAGCCAGGAGGAATATCCATTGGCTTCAGGAAAGTTACTCTTATCAGTTCCCCATCTGCAAACATGGCAGCATTAAGGACCTACTGAACAGGACCTACTACAAAGATGAATGCTTAAGCTCTCCAGCACTTTGTACACAAGCAGACCTATACAACACTTAACGCTACTTTGTTTGTAAATTAGTATTAATGCCAGAGAGAGATCTGCCATCAGTTTGGAGGGGGAAATTCTTGAGAAAGCTCTACTAGTGTGAATGTTTTTCCGTATTCCCAATTATGGATAGTGTTTTTAAAAAGTGGGGATATGAGCACTTTTAAAAATGCAGTTAACTTAATCAAGAGTTAATATTTAAGACTAATAATATGTTAGGACGTGGGTGGCGCTGTAGGTTAAACCACTGCGCCGCTTGGACTTGCCGATAGAAAGGTCAGCAGTTCGAATGCCTGCGACGGGGTGAGCTCCCGTTGCTCAGTCCCTGCTCGTGCCAACCTAGCAGTTTGAAAGCACATCAAAGTGCAAGTAGATAAATAGGTATCGCTCCGGCGGGAAGGTAAATGGTGTTTCCGTGCACTGCTCTGGCTTTGCGAGAAGCGGCTTAGTCATGCTGGCCACATGACCTGGAAAGACTGTCTGCGGAAGCGGACAAACGCTGGCTCCCTCAGCCTTTAAAGTGAGATGAGCGCCACAACCCCAGTCGTTCCCACCTGGACTTAATTGTCAGAGGTCCCTTTACCTTTAATAATATGTTATTGACGGTTGGCTTAAATTATATGAAGCACACTGTCCATGGCTGAACTTACAGATTTGTAAAATTTAGGTAAGGCAGAAAGTGGAGTAAGCATATTAGATCTTTGAATTAGAATTAGACAATACTGTAGTACAAAATAGAATGAGAAAGTACCTGCACTTCTATGTAAGGTGTGTGTACAGACAAGGGTGCAATAACTGTAGGGGCTTCATTGGGGCTTTGGACAGCCTCACCTTCCCTAGGTAACAAAGTCCCATATCCACCCAAGATATCAGAATGATAGCAAGTCTTCCTTCATGACTTCAATATTGCCTTTCTCCATGTTAGGGTCCTTTTCAAACATGGGCATAGCCAGGATTTTGGGGGGGGGGGAGAGACATTATGTTTTGGGGGGCAGAACCAAGTTATCTGCAACACAATTGGTCAGTTAGTTAAGTATTTCTATTTATTTACTTCTATTGGTGGGGGCAGCTGCCCTTTCTGCACCCCCCTGGCTAGCCCATGTTTCCAGAGACAGCTGCTGTGGACACCCAGAGTACTACAGCATAAACAACAACTCTGCATTTCACAAAGAGCATACTGAGACGGTGGCCTTATTTATTTTTGTAGTAGATAGCTTTGTATGGGGTGGGCGGGGAGGAACTGCTGTGAGATAAACAGCAGCATGCTTTAGCAAGCTGGGGGGGGGGCAGGATAAATTGTTTGCTCACCTCCTCTCCTTATGCATTGTTCTTTATAAAAACATATCCCTGCAATTCCTTACAGACCTTAATTTGTGCCCCCACCTCCCCATCCCCAGCTTTTTAAAGACAACTTTTGATCGCGTTGCCAATTTGCTGCCAGTGGCTGACCCTTCATATAACTTTATTGAGGGAAACATTTTGACACATTCCTTAATCCAGCAACATTCCTGTGGTTTGCAGCCTCTGATCTTTCCCCTCTTTTGTCTCATTTTTCAGTCTTTCCTTTCATTCTCTAATTTCCAGGCAAAAAACCCCCCTCTCTGGTGCCCACCCACCTTGCTTGCTGAACTCATGTCTACACGTTGCTGAAGAGTCTGGCCTTTGGCCATGTCATCCTGAACCTTCCTCGCTCCTTTTCTGGGTGCTCTGCGAGGATTCCGGCTGTTGCATTTAACAGCCTTGGACTAGCAGAAATTCAGCCAATGATGCTTCGCTTTTGTCAGCATCCACAAAGATGAGGTAGCAGGAGGAACTCAGCTGCTGGGTTTTTGCTGGACATACCGCTGTTATAAGGCACTGGGATCCTGCTGGGTGGGAGAAAGGGGATGATTTCATTGGATGTCCCTGGTTATTCCTTTATTTTCTATTTGGTTGATTTCCCTCCTCTTCAGGGCAGTGTTCATAATCGCCCCTCTTTTATCCCCAGAAGACTTCTGTAAGGTAGGTTAGTTTGAGATATTATTTATTTAGTGAAACAGTTCATGTACCACTTTAACTACAGTAGTCTCTAAGCAGTTTACACACGTACAATACCAAAAATTTAAAACTAGTTAAAACTATAATTAAAATGCTGCTGGAACAAGAAAGCATTCAGCAGGCACTGAAAGTTCGGTGGGGAGGGGAGATGTCTGACCTTAAGCAGTCCTTGAGGTAGAGACTGGTCCAGACTCCGAGGGTGGCATTCAACTGTGTTTTACTTAGTTCTATATCCATTGAAATTAATGCCCCTAAATTGTTGTTTATTGATTTCAATGGGTGTACTCTGAGAAAACTTAGTTGAATAGTACCCCAAGGTCACACACAATGAGCTTCATAACTGAGTAGGGATTGAATCTGGCTGCCGCCGCCCCGCCGGTCCAGCACTCTAACCACTACACCACACTTTATGTTGCCTATCTTGGGAGGAACACACCTTCTGATCACACTGTAACAGTGTCAGATGCAAATTCATGCTGCTAGGGCTGGTACCTTTTTCTTTTTTTACAGGCAAACAGAACAGTTACTCCAGCTGCCCAACAGTAAATGAGCAGGCAAACCAATTTCTGACATAGCTAGAGTGAGGAAAAAAGCTTCTCCTACTGATTTCTGGCAGTTGTACACTTAAAAAGCCATATACAGTGGTACCTCGAGTTACAAATGCCTAGGTTACAAACGCTTCAGTTACAAACTCCACTAACCTGGAAGAGTTATCTCGAGTTGAGAACTTTGCCCCAGGATGAGAACAGAAATCATGTGCCGGCAACGCAGCGGCAGCAAGAGGCCCCATTAGCGAAAGCACGCCTCTAGTTAAGAACAGTTTCAGGTTAAGAGCGGACCTCCAGAATGAATTAAGTTCATAACTAGAAGTACCACTGTACATTAAAAAGAGTTCATCTGTTTTAAATATCTGCTGTTTTACTCAGGCAAACCTACTTGTGACCATTCCCTGAGATTTATCCATGTATAATGTACTTGATCTATATTTGCTATTATACTCATATATTGACGCTCATATTTTTCATAAGCTAAAATGCATTCCCTGCTCTTCTGTAAAATAAATCTTTCTGAACAGATTTTTGTCTCTTGGGCCCTCTCGGGTCACCACCATTCTGCCCGCTGTCCGCTGTATAAATTAAGAACTTAGTTTTCATGTTCTGCTTTGTTTTGTTTTAATCATTTTAATGAAAGCCAACTTTATGACTCGACTCCATGGCTCTATCAATACATAATTTCCGTATAATAAATATTCTGATAATGCAGTACTGTAAATGGGACACTTGTGCCAAAGCACCGGCACACATACATCTCTTAGATAGAAACGAGATTCATCTTGGCAGATGCATTGCCATTCATGCTGGGGTTTGGACAAAGGAACCCGGCAGCACAAAGAAAGCCAGACACAGCCCACACACATTGAAGATTAGTGTGGGCTTTTTATCTAGAGCTACAGGACTGCTGGATTTTATATTTTTTTAAAATGAGGAATTAACTGTTGTGTCTTTTTTTTCCATCGCAGCAACCCCAGGTGTAACCTGAAACCGACATAGCACCTAATCTATTAAGTCTGCTCCTTCTTCCCACACTCCTTCTTAAGACTGATGCCAGTAGGGACTTTATTACTTTAACACCCACAACTTTTTCCTCCTACTGACCCCTGCCTTTCCCCATTCTCTTAACCTGATGAAGAGCTTTGGAGAAGTGAAAAGCTTCCTCGCTATTTGGCGACAATTTATGGGTGTAATAAAGGCACTGACCAACTGTGGATTCTTGATTCTCCTCTCCCCCACCCCTTATGTATAGCAGAGGGAACTTCTTCTCTTCAAAGAGGTGCAATTTGCACCTTCCCAGCACAGTGGCAACTGACACCAGTTCTCCCTAGTTTTCAACACATCTGATGGCTTCACCACATTCCTGCCTCCTCTGAGTGAACACACTACCATGATCTGTGCTGAAGCACACAGAAGAGTAAAAGCACTAGGCCTGGAGAAAACGGAGGGCAGAAGGAGAAAGGGGTGGTGTCCTTCAAACCCAGCACAGAATTGCAGCTGCAAAGCTCTCCACAAGACAGCAGGAGTAGTAGCAAATGGAAGGTTGCAAAGTGACCTCATGCCCTGCTGCCAGACTTGCCACCTTTATGTTCTGGCTGCTGCATCCTTAACACAGACGTAAATCACAGCCATCCATTTAACAGGTAAAAAAATTTTCTTGGCTTGAAAATGCCATAGCAAGAAAAATATTCAGTTCTGCCTCTCTGCATGGAAGAGTCTTACTCCAGTTCTGCCCAACACAAATCCACCGTCTGTTCACACTACCATAGATTAACTGATGCTGGTCAGGGCTTGATTCATTTCTGTGAATGTTCACATCAGATAGGCAGTGGGTTTTTTGTGGGGGTTTTTACCTTCCCCATAGTAGATGTCATTTGTGCATGCTCACTGGCCAAAGCATTGGCTTACTCAGAGGTGTTCATGCCCTCCCAGGAAACATGTATGCCACCTTGAGGAAATTTAATAAATTAATACATTAATAAACATCCTAATGAAGAGTTCTGGGAAGCACTTTGTGACTTGTTTAAGTGTCCACTGTACATCTGTAAGGAAGGAGGGATGGAAAGAAAACGAGAACAGTTAGAGGCCACACACCTTTCCGCTGCAGCACAAAACCAAGTGGGTCAGCAGGCAACCAAAGCAAACAAGCCACGGTCCAGTTTACTTCGACTGCAACTCTAACCCCACTTACACTGGAGTAAAAGATAAGGTAAAGGATCCCTGGATGGTTAAGTCCAGTCAAAGGTGACTATGGGGTGCAGCGCTCATCTCGCTTTTCAGGCTGAGGGAGCTGGCATTACTGGCGCATGGAGGACCGTGATGAGTGCCAGAGCACATGGAAACACCTTTTTCCTTCCCGCTGCAGCGGTACCGCTTTATCTACTTACAATGGCATGCTTTCAAAGTGCTAGGCTGGCAGAAGCTGAGACAAAGCAATGGGAGCTCACCCCTTCACGCAGATTCAAACTTACTGAACTCAGTGGGATTTCCTTCTGAGAAGACAAGGTTAGAGTCGCACTGTTAGATGCTAAGGAGCTGTATTGCATTGCTTAAGTGTCCAAGGGAGAAGGGCGGAGGGAAGAAAACCAGAAGATGTTGGCTCCACCTATCCTTAGCTGCCCTGGTGCCCCATCAGGACCAGTAGTGACCAGCTGCCACCAGCAGCTTCATCTGTTTGACATTTGCCTGCAAAGCTTCTCTCACTACTTCAGCCTTCTGAGTGAAGTTATGTAGCTATGCAACAGCAAAAGAGCTTTGCCCTGTATTGAACCCGACAACCACCGTAGCAGCAAGTGAAGAGCTGAGTCACGGATGCTTGATGAACTGTTGCTGCAGTTTAAGTTGCTGTCAGCTCTCTCAGCAATGTACTAATTACATCTCCCACACATTGATTAATGAACATTTTGTCTTGAGTCAGCCTTGGATAGGAAAAGTGTGGAAACGCCTGGAATATTTCCTGGGCATAAACACAGAATGACCAGAAAGTAGATACACTTGGTTTCCCTAATAAATGTGATGAGGGAATATTACCCTTCCCAAGGAAGGAGATTCTGTAGAAGATCTGAATGAGAGAAAAACTGTATATGTGAGCAGACTTTTCTTCCTGTGCTTCCTCAGACTCAATGCATACCTGCAGCACTGGAAATTGGGCATTTTTGCACAATGCACACAAGCATTCTGTGATGGCATTGCATATGTCCTTTTACCCAAGAGGTGCAATTGGATTTCTCTGTCCTCTAGTTAGCATTCATCAAGCATCAGGATTGCTCTGCCAGAGGCATTTGCAGCTATTTATAACTTGCGGAGCTCAGGCTTTGCCCTGCACATCTCAGTAAATAACATGGTGTGAACCTCTTTCGGATCAATCTACCTCTTTCCTTGCAAGACTAATGTTAATAAGAAAGCCACAGAGCCAGCCAAGCCCTTGAAGGGAAAGAGATAAATCTCTTGGGATTCAGTCTCATTAGAAGGCTGGCAAGGCTGTTCCTTGATGGACAGACCAGGATAACTTTGGTACCCTGCTTTTTCTGGATATGCCTAGGTGATGCTAATGCAGGCATTTGACTTCACCCCTGGAGGTGCACTCCACCTTAACAAAGTTCTGGTCCTAGCAACACTTTACCACAAATCCTATCTGCAAATGCTGACAATTAATTGCACAATATAGACCAACAAAATGGGGAGGGAAATCCCCACAGAAAATCTGCAAATTAAACTGCAAATAAAACCAAACCAAATCACTACAAACAAAACCATCTCCCCTTCCCTAGACAGGTTTTCTTTCTTTTTCTATTTTAAAATTTACTGCGCTTTTTTATTTAAGTGGATGGATGTCCATTTAATTTGATATAATAAACATATACACAGTGGATTAAAAATGTAAGGGAGAGAGAATGAGTGTGAGAGAAGGGCAAAAAAAGGGAGGGGAGGGAGTCTGATTCAGCATTCAATTTGTCTTTCAATCTGTCATTTGCATTTCAAAAAGAGAGGGAGGCTGGCTTTTCCCCTAGCTTGGGGGGAATGCGCTGTGACTCTGGGTTGTTGGTTTTTGGAACTTCTTGAATGCTTCTCTAATTTTTCAACAAGAGGAGAATCCAGCCTGCGTTCTTCTGCCTTGGCATTCCATCAGGAGACCTGGGTTTTCCTCTCCTGAATGCAGAGTGTGCAGCCCTGATGATGCTGACAGACCCTGCACTGATGCAAGTAAAGGGAGAATGGCGCCCTGGAGCTTCATGCCAACAGACGGGTCCCATTGTCAGGACTGCAGCTTGGTGCTAATGAGAAGAGTCACTGGCGCCGAGGTTGCGTCCTCCTGGGGACAAGGTCCTTTCAGGACAAAGGGAAGCATTTCATTATGTGCAGATAAATAGAAATGGATGAGAAGGGATGCTTTGCTCTTCTGGGGTGTGGGAAGGAAGATGACAAAACAACAGTTTTGCTAAGCAGAACCGTTATTTTTTTAAAACTAATAATGTCTTATCAGCCAAGGCAACACAGTATTAACACAGCAACCTAAAATGGGCACAACAGAGGCAGGATTGCCAATGTTGTTTTAAAAAAACAGAAATCTGATAGGTGCCGGAACTCACCAGGAACACCTCCTTTGTTCTCTTATAAGGGCAATGGTGCCCACCTGAGAGATGCCAGAACTGAGTTCCAGAGAATTCCAGCTGAAAAAAATTCCATGGCAGGGCCACACAGGAAGTGGGTATAAGAACAACGTCTACTGCCACCATTTTGCTTTGTCAGTTGACTCCTCTAGAGCCTGTTGGAGCAGCTAGGAAGGTACCACAGAATAGGGACACTACAGTCTCAGCCCCTGCCAGCATAGCCAATAGTCAAGAATGATGGAAGTGTTGACATTTCCATTCCACCTTAAGGGCAGACATGTGGAATTGTTGTGTGATACATGTCTGTTTACATTCCAGCACAGTATGCTAGGAACGTCTGTTGTGTGTATTGCTTTTGGATGTTCTCTCTGAAACAACATGAGAGAGAGATGACATGTTTCTTTGTCCTGATTTATGATTAATAAATCTGTAGTTGTAGTATGCTTCCACAAGCCTCACACCTATTCTGTGTGTGCAGTTCTATCTGCTGGTAGTGTGCCCTGGCTGTGAAGCCCGGGCCACTGATTTATGTTGGAGCAGAGGTGATGGTCTTTGCACAGGGCCACTGGAAGGAGATGGCCCAGCCGGGGCTAGCCAGCTGGCCTCCCGGCCCTCTGTATGTCAATAGGAAGTTGGAGTCCAACAACATCTGGTGAGCCATAGCTTCCCCACCCCTGCTTTAACTGAAGATACTTTTGACTTTGGTTATGCAGAGCATGTGCCCTTTTCCGAGCTACAGTGACCTTCCTCCACAGTTTTGATGACTATGTGCAAGCAGTTACAGCCTGAGGATCACCATGTTATATGGAAGTAAGCAGGGCATTTTTTCAGCTGGAGCTCACCACTGGGAGTAAGTCTCCTTGATCATAGCCACATGGCCATTTTACATCAAGGTCAAGGCTGATCTAGTCCAATTCCCTGTCTCCCTCAGTACTAAGCAGCAGATGTTTCGCAAGAAGGTTTGTGACCACCAACTCTGTGCGAAATCAGCTCTATGTAGGTTTTTGTTGAATCCCCAAAATTATAGCAAGCAATTACGCTCAAACTATACAACTGTAGCTTTAAGCTATTCTAGTTTTATATAGCCTTGCCATTCATGCAAATGTTACATTTATTTTTAAAAAAATATCTAGGGACATTCTTGAACCTAATCCAATACACATTCCAGCAGCTAATTAGAACTTGCGCAAAAAAGGTACTTCCCTTTAACAGTGTTGAACTTTCCACCTTTCAGTTAAAATTAAAACAAAAAGTATTCACATTTCCAAAACTGTTAGCAAAGTCATGTTGGTGGCTAATGATAACTTTCTCTCTCTCAGTTGTTTTGATTAATGACCTGGGCAATTGTGCCATAATTGATGTTTTCAGCCCATCAGTGCACTTTGTTTAGCTCATTCAGCCATTGTCAAGCTACTTAAATTCAGGCCACTTAAATATAGGTTGTAAAATCCTCTTTGATTTGAGAGCTTTATATCTAACTTCATCATGAATGACTGCCGGTCCATACAGTCATTTGGGGATGGTGGGCTCTGCGTAGAAAGCAATTATATTTCGAAAACACCTGTAGGGGTACCAAATTATGACTTCAAAAAATCAGGTACCTGGTAGGGATCAATCAATCAATCAATCAATCAATCAATCAATGTTTATTATGACAAACAACCAGCAGGGATGGATATCTGAGCATGTCAATGGGTGGAACCTATGGACACCAGTGTTAAGAGGGCTAATAGAAAGAGCTTTCTCTTTGCTCCTTTGGACTGTACAGTAGTATGTGAGGTGCAAATTTCTGCACAGAAGGGGATATAAGAAAATCCCCAGTATCCACCACTATGTCATCACGTTTCGTCCCTCCCATCTTTGCCTCCTTCAGCAAAATAGGGCCTGTTATAGTGGCAGCTGTGGAGGAAACACATACATAGTTTCTCACACAGCAAAGTGTGTGTTGGGACATTTTGCAGCCAAACATAATGTGTTTCCTTAGGGCAAGGCTGGTCCTATCATTTGGCAGAGTGAGGCATTCGCCTTAGGGGACAGGTGTTGAGGGGTGGGGTGCCACTAAGCTAGCCCACTACACTCAGGTGCAATAGAGGCTGCTGCCTCATTGCCAGCATTAAATTCAAATTCAAATACTAGCATGGTTGGCTTTTATACATGGATTGCAGGGAGGTGCCATCTTGTTTCTCGCCCCAAGCAGCAAAGTGTCTTGAGCTGGCTGGCCCTGCCTTAGTGTGTGGGCTCCATAGTTCCTCCAAACATTAGGTACATTAGGTAAAAATGCTGCTGCTAACTAAAAACAAACAAAAAAACCTCTGGCTTTACTCAAATAATCATCTGGCTTTACTCAACTCCCCACCCTCCATCCTCTTATCATGAGTCTGTGATAAGTTGACCACTTTTTGAACCTCCCTCATCTGTTCTATCTGTTCTGCCATGCACACGTCAAGTTGATTTCAGGTTCAGTCTAGAGTCCCTCTTAAGCCACATTCATAACATACATTTAAAGCACTATGGTACCACTTTGAACAGTCATGGTTTCCCCCAAAGAATTCTAGAAGCTGTTGGGTGCTCTTAAGCGCACTAAGAGTTGTTAGGAGACCATTCACCTCACAGAGCTACGATTCCCAGAGTTCCCTGTGAAGAGCAAACACTTTTTAAACCACTCTGCAAATTGTAGCTCTGTGAGGAGAATAGGGGTCTCCTAATAACTTTTCAGCACCCTTAATAAAGTACAGTTCCCAAGATTCTTCAGGGGGAAACCATGATTGTTTAAATTGGTATAATAGTGCTTTAAATGTACAGTGTGAATGTAGCCATATTATCACAGATGTGTGAACTGGCCTTATTATGAATACAGTGAATCTTTGCCTCACATCCACTTTCATAAGAACTGAAGAAGAATTCTGCTGAATCTGAATAAAGGCCTGTTCTGTCCAACATGCTGCTTCACATGTGGCCAACAAGAGGTCCCTGGAAAACTCATAATTGACAACTGACGGCAATAGTCCTCTCTCAGTGTTCTTCCTTATTATTCAGTTGCATACAGTCTGGAATGCCTAACAGCTAACAATCTCTCCAGACTCTTGGGTTGTGATTCAGGAAGAACATTGTCTCATCTGCATCTTTTCAAAACTCCTTCCTGAGAAAATGGATAATGAATGTTTCTTCCACCCCCTACTCCTTGGTGCCATCCAGGGTTATTCAATGTTTGTTCATTCGTGTTAACAAATCCATTGAAACTAACATGCATTTAATTCACCCAGTGACAAAATGAGTCCACCGTGTTCCCAACTGGTAAGCTGTTGTTGACCTGGGAGAGGCAATCCACAGATCTTCCCAGGATATGTTTAGAGAAGGCATCTAATTAGTTTCACATACGACTTAGCAAATTAGAAGCCCAAGCACCCAGCACCAGTCCTAATCCACTGTCCTTTTGCAAACACTGCTGTCATTTCCTTCTTGCTACCTCACAGACCTTTTTCAGCTTGAATAATTAGTTGACATTTCCCTCCCCTTCCCTTTGATTCTGCTTGTGACAAGCACAGCTTAGAAACTCATCATTCCTCTTGTGATAAGCAAAAACTGTGTCTGCTCAGAACATACAGCTCAGTCCTATGGAAATTTTCTCAGGAGGGAAATCCCACTAAGTTCTCAGACAGAAAGTCCCACTGAGGACTAGGTGCCAAGTAATTATGTTTAGGACTGCAACCTTTGAGAAGAATTGTCTTGGGCAAGGATGGAGAACCTGATGCCTTCCAGATGTTGTTGGATATAACTCCAATAATACCCGACCATTTGCCACGCAGGCTGGGGCTGATGGAGTCCAACAACTGGAGGACCAAAAAACCCCCAGCAACTGGAGGCCCACAGATTCCCTGTCTCTGGTCCACAGACAAACCAAAGTTCCTCTGAATCTGATGCTCATCCAAGGAGTGCTATAAGGTGTGGTGTTGGCGATATCCTTTCATTCTGAGCACTCATGTTTCTTGGCACTTTAGAAAAGCTTAAGGCACATTAATGTGATATAGTTTTAATTTCCTTTGGTTTCATTCAGAGAATTAACCAGATAGGATGTATCATTCAAGTCCAAAGTGGGCTGTAGGAAGATCAGGAACTGCATCTCTGGATGAATCGCAAGAGACCAACCACGGTTTCTGACTTCCAATTGTCTAAAGATCACAGCCACTAAAAAGCTTTCCCCCTAAATTGGGTTGCAGATGAATAGTGGGTTTTTGCTTGATAGGACTTGGTTCTAGTATGGATCACAAATTCCTAGGCTGAGCATGTGCTCAGAGGCATCCTACTCCTCCAACTTTAGCACATGTTCACCTGCCTGAGCCACTATTTTGCACCCGGCTCAGGTTGGTGAATCTTGGGGTTCTAGGGGGGGGGGGGAATGAAACAGGCCTGAAATCTGCCCACTCCTTTGAAGGACCTCAAGGATCAGCTCCAGGTGTCCTGTCCTATACTTTTGAGACCCCTAAACCTAAAGGACTGGAGCATCCTTTTTTTATCCTGCTGCTACGAAGACATCTTTTCCTCCCCACGTTCTCACTATATAGAAGGATCTGGCAACTTCTGTTTCAGTGTATCTGAAGAAGTGTGCATGCACACGAAAGCTCATACCAAGAACTAACTTAGTTGGTCTTTAAGGTGCTACTGGAAGGAATTTTTTTTATCTTTTCTGGTGTTTAAGGAGATGGCTCTCTGAAATCTCCAGTAGATTAAATGTCTGAGAGCATGTCACACCAGGTGTGAAAACAGAGGCCATGTCTGCTGTCAGTTGATTTAAACCAAAGCAGAACAGGTGGGGAATTAATAATGAATAATGATGTTGCCAGTTGCAGAGCAAACCTCTTTTGCCCTTTATCCATCTGAGGTGTTAGGTGAAGATCAGACAGATATACCAGCTGCAGCAGCACACTGAGGAGATTTATTTTATTTTATTTTTTGGTGGCAAAACCAAACAGACTGGGATACTTTCCCCCTTGCTCTGAATTGTGGTTCAGGAGATGGAAACTAGCAAAGCTAACTTCTGCTTCCACTGGCTGTTTCAGTGTCTCAGTTGGTTTGTTGGGCTGACTGAGCTGGAAAACTCAATTAAAGCAGCTCTCATCAAGCTAACTGATGCTCATGGGGATTTGGTGTGTCAGAAAACTGGACCTATATATTTATAAAAGGGAAATCAGGTCCTGTTTTCTCAGCCCACTGTCTACTTTCTCCTGTCACTTCACCTTCTGGATTCCCAATTAGAGCATGTGCTCCACAGAAGCAGTTAGAAATTAATGCTGCCACAGTGTGCCTCTTTAGGTAGTCATGAGGTCCAAGAAGACTAGCAACTTAGTACTAGTTTATTGTGTAAATAATTATGTGATAATCATCCTTCTTGCAGCACAAGTCCACAAGCATTGGATATTGAAAGACAACACAGCATTGATTGGGTAGGGATGATGATGATGATGATTTTGTTTGTTTATACCCCGCCCATCTGCCTGGGTTTTCCCAGCTACTCTGAGCGGCTTCCAACAGAATATTAAAAACACAATAAAACATCAAACATTAAAAACATCTCTAAACAGGGCTGCCTTCAGATGTCTTCTAAAGGTCAGGTGGTTGTTTATTTACTTGACATCTGATGGGAGGGTGTTCCACAGGGTGAGCGCCATTGCTGAGAAGGCCCTCTGCCTGGTTCCCTGTAACTTCTCTTCTCGAAGTAAGGTAACTGCCAGAGGCCCTCGGAGCTGGACCTCAGTGTCTGGGCTGAACGATGGGGGTGGAGACGCTCCTTCAGGTGTACTGGGCTGAGGCCGTTTAGGGCTTTAAAGTAAGTTAACTGCCAGAAGGCCCTCGGAGCTGGACCTCAGTGTCTGGGCTGAACGATGGGGATGGAGACTCTCCTTCAGGTGTACTGGGCTGAGGCCGTTTAGGGCTTTAAAGGTCAGCACCAACACTTTGAATTGTGCTCGGAAACATACTGGGAGCCAATGTAGGTCTTTCAAGACCAGTGTTATATGGTCTCGGCGGCCGCTCCCAGTCACCAGTCTAGCTGCTGCATTCTGGATTAGTTGTAGTTTCCGGGTAACCTTCAAAAGTAGCTCCACATAGAGAGCATTGCAGTAGTCCAAATGGGATATAGACAGTGTAGTGGAGGGAGTATGTAGAGAAGTCCAGCTCCAGGGCTCCCCCCCCCCCCAGCTGGTGTGATATCAACTGGAACATTGTGGAAGTTGATGGAATCTTCTTGCTCTGGTAACTGAATGAGGCGTTAACAAGGCTTTCAAGATTGTGACAGTTTAGCATGGTGGAAGTCAGAGGCTGAGGAAGATCATCAAGCAAAGGCTGGATAATTCTTTCCTGTACTTCAGTGGGATTCCTATATCACATTTAAATGGCAATGCTTCTTTGCAAGTTGTTGTGCATTTCTATATAAAACGCTAAAGTTGGCTGAAGATCTTTTGTTGTGGTTCAATGTCCTTTACAAAGCGAACATGTGCAGGCAGAAGTAAGCACCACTGAGTTCAACCGAGTGTACTCATGTATAGGATTGCAATGGCTCGTGAGGGGGAGCAGAGGCAGCAGCAGCATCTGCAGGTGTGTGTGTCCCAGAGCACCCCAACTTCACTGCTGCCCCGCCCCTTCCCAATGACCGCAATCCTGCCACTGCTGGTTGGACATCACTGGCTCTGCCTCCACCCCATGAGTTGCTGTTACTGGTGCCAGTATGGTGTAGCAGTTAGAGTGCTGGACTAGGACCTGAGAGACCAGGGTTCAAACCCCTGCTTGGCCATGAAGTTCACTGGGTTACCTTGGGCCAGTCCCTGCCTCCTCAGCCTAACCTACCTCACAGGGTTGTTGTAGAGATTAAACGCTGCTGACAACCTAGAGAACTCAGTTGATTAAAGCCTAGTGCTGACAATGTCAAGTTTGCAGGTTTGACCCCCCTATGGGGTAACTGCATATTCCTGACTTAGCCTCAGGGTCCCTTCCAACTCTACAGTTCTATGATTCTCATAATGATGGGAATTTTGCTAATAAATAACAATGAAACGGATCCACCATGTATCACAGGAAAACTACATGGGAAGGCAATTCTAGCTTAGTCAAAGCTATCAAATCTCCAGGTGAAGACTGGATTCTTCATTCTGGAACTGGATTGAGTCTTACTGTCCATTTTTTATTAAGGGAGGCAGGAGGGGCTGCTAGTTATCCATCGTTGCCTGAACTGCAAATATCCTGAACTAAGCTTCCAGTTGTTGTTTGTGAGAAACTCCACAAGATGTCCTCAGAGCTTCACAAGAATGCCACCTCAGAGACACACTAGTTTCTTACAGCCCTGGATATTTTTAGCTACCAGTCTGAATTTGGGGCGGGGGGGGGGGGGGGGGGGAGGGGATTCGGACGAAAAATCTCCATTTGGGTTCTGATTAGTTTATGTATTTGTTTCTTTAGCAATTGTGAAGTTCAGGCTATAAAGCTGCAATAGAAATGAGGAGGCACTGAAACAGGGCTGGAGGGCCTGATGTTGCTGGACTACAACTCCCATCATCCCTGACTGTGGGCCAAGTTGTCTGGGGCTGATGAGAGTTGGAGCTCAGCAACATCTTGGGGAGCAGGGCAAATGTCCCTATTTTCCAGGGACAGTCCTGGATTTGCAGAAACTATCCCTGTTTCTGATTTGATCCTGGAATGTCCTGCTTTCCCTTAGGATGTCCCTATTTTCATCAGATAAATTTTGGAGGGTATGGAGTTATGCGACCCCCAAGCCAAGGAGTTAAGTAACTATACAACCTTTTGAAGACATCTGATGGCAGCCTTGTATAGGGAGGTTTTTAATGCTTAATGTTTTGTTGTGTTTTTATATATGTTGGAAGCTTCCCAGAGTGGCTGGGGCAACCCAGTAAGATTTGTGGGGTACAAATAATAAAATTATTATTATGGAATAGGATTTCATTAGAGAAATGTTGGAGGATATGCAAATGTTCCCCATCCCTCTACTAAACTAGTAGCTTGCAATGTAGAAATTCTAAGTCCTCGAACTTACAGCAATATTTAGAGTCTTGCAAGCCTTGAGTCAGTTCCTCCAGACTTGGGAAGGTTTCTCTTTCCAGCCCAACTATGCAAGTTGTTGTCCCATGATAGTCTTTTTGATCTCCTTGTTGAGGCCAAACTCGCCATCTGCAAATTTCCTCTGCTATTGTCTAGAATTACTGCTCCATCTTGCTTCCTCATTTTAATTTACCTTTGGGGGGGTGGGGAGTATTGCAGAGTCTGTTTGTTTGTTTACTACATTTCTGTACAGCCCAATAGGCAACGCTCCAGTGCCACTCACCTATAGCCAAAAGGTACATTATGGAACAGGAGAGAATCTCATAGTAGTCTTTGTGTGGAGGGTCAGCTGAGTAACTATACAAAGCACAGCTAATGAGTAGCTGAAGAGCTGAAACAATGCCTTATTTGCACCGCTCACTCAATACCTGTTCCTGCCTCAGGCACAGAACAACGTCCCCCTCCCCGCAGCCATGGCTGGATTGTCTGTTGAATCTTACTTCAAGACAGAACAGTATCCTTTATCACACCTGCGGGAAATAGGAAACAGACTAGTTTAGGAGTTGGTCCTAGAAAACCCTGGTGGCACTTCACTGCTCTCTGAAGCAAATGGGGCTATGTGGGGCATCATCAGTTTATCCACAGCTAAAATCTGCTAAGGTCTTAGTTGGTACCTTCAGCAGACTGCAGAAATATAGCAGGATCATAGTGCAACCAACATGTGTATGTGCGGTAAAAACCCCACAATATTATCATACTGAGTTGTGTCCAACATGCTCAGGATAGATCCATTTAAATTAATGGACCTAAGTTAGTTGTTTCAACTCATTTCAATGGGTATACCCTGTGTAGGATTAACATTGGATACAAACCGCTAATATTCACACACCCCTCCAACATTTTGGTAGGGAAATTTTCTTCTGTACAAAGCATCCTTTAATCTTCTTTCTCCAAGATAAGTACATCTGATATTTCCTCCCATCTCTCCCTCTGTTTGGGGTGCTATTGAATCGCGGCAGGAAAGCAGAGGGATGGCTTGCTTGCTGGGGAGTTCTGTGCCACGGGAATAGGTTTTTCAGAGGCATTCGCTGCCAGCCTTTGCATCATCTGCCAGTTCAGGAGGGGCAGAGGATTAGCACAGATGGTTCTATCAGTGCACCAGAGGAAAGCCGGCCTTTGTATGCCACATCAGAAGCTCTCGCTACAGCTCCTGCCATATTAGAAACACGGATTAAAAGCAACAGCATTCTAAAGGCGGCAAGAGGCTTAGACCATTTACACTCCAGATCGGTTCTCGCTAAGTCACCGCGCAGCTTCCTCCGCCCCTTTCACCTCCGCAACTTGTTCTGAACAACATGGGCTGAGGCTGCAGTGTGCTAAATCCTATTTTCCTTCTAGGCCAAGTGACTTTATTATTACATGTACAACATGATAAGAAGACTGAATGCTGCCACTTGGGAAAGCATGAAGGTTTTTCCCCTGTGCCAATGCTATGGTTACACAACACATTTTTTTGTTAACTTACTTCTCGGCTATGTGTACTCCCTGGGGTACATATGCATCTGGTCCCCATTATCATACATGGCACAATTCAAACACAGTTAAGCACTCGTAAGTCCCACTTATTTCAATGCAAGATTTAAGCATGTGCTTATTTTTACATTTGAAACTAGTGGGACTTCCAAGTATGTAATTTTGGCAGGAGTAAGCACACTAGATCAGTGTTATCGCCTGCAGGATGGGATGTAGCATCTGCATTATAAAGACTAGGGGTTGTAACTATTTGAAGCTACCGTATTTTTCGCACCATAGGACGCACTTTTTCCCTCCTAAAAAGCAAGGGAAAATGTGTGTGCGTCCTATGGAGCGAATGCAGGGGGGGAGGCAGGCGGAAAAAGCCCCCAAGAGCCGCACACAAGCTCCGTGCGCTCTTGCGGGCTTTTCCACAGGAGGGAGAAGGGACTGACTGGCCGCATCAGTCCCTTCTCCCACCTCCCAGGAAAGCCAGGAGAAGCCGTGCAGCCCTTTTAAAGTGCACGCGGCTTCTGCCGGTTTTGCGGGAGGTGGGGGAATTCCCCCACCTCCCAGAAAAGCCAGGAGAAGCCGCGCAGCCCCTTTAAAGAGCTCACGGCTTCTGCGGGCTTTTGCGAGAGGTGAGGGAATCCCCCCACCTCCCAGGAAAGCCAGAAGAAGCCGTGCAGCCCTTTTAAAGTGCGCGCGGCTTCTGCCGGTTTTGCGGGAGGTGGGGGAATTCCCCCACCTCCCAGAAAAGCCAGGAAAGCCCTGCGCAGCATCTCCCGGCAAGGAGAGGCTGCGCGGGGCTAAAGGGGAAGGCAAAACAGCGAGCGGGATCCATCCCGCTCGCTGCCTTGCCTTCTTCCATAGCCGCGCGCAACCCCTCCGCAAGGAGAGGCTGCGCGGGGCTAAAGGGGAAGGCAAAACAGCGAGCGGGATCCATCCCGCTCGCTGCCTTGCCTTCTTCCATAGCCGCGCGCAACCCCTCCGCAAGGAGAGGCTGCGCGGGGCTAAAGGGGAAGGCAAAACAGCGAGCGGGATCCATCCCGCTTGCTGCCTTGCCTTCTTCCATAGCTGCGCGCAACCCCTCCGCAAGGAGAGGCTGCATGGGGCTATGGCTTCTTTAGCCCTGTGCAGCGTCTCCTGGCAAGGAGAGGCTACATGGGGCTAAAGGGGAAGCCAAAACTTGGCTTGCTCCATAGCTGCTCGCAACCCCTCCGGCAGGGAGAGGTTGTGCGCACCCTGTACGCTGCTCTTTGGGGCTGGGGGGGGAAAAAGATTTTTTTCTTGATTTCCCCCCCTAAAAACTGGGTGCGCCCTATGGTCCGGTGCGCCCTATGGTGCGAAAAATACGGTACTCTTATACCGCTACTCTCTGCTGCAGTCAGCTGGCAAATGACTTAATAAAACAGCAGCAGCAGTTGATTGACAGGTGGGTGACCCCACTAATCTGCAAATTGATTCACAGTAGGTGGGAGAGGTAAGAATCTGGCCTACCAGCCAGATCCAGTTCCCAAGATTTCCTGGATCCAAAGATGTGGCTCTCCTACGCAGATTTTCAAAGCATAGGGAATCTGAGGATTTAGGAAGGGAAAGGGGGCTCACAATCCACATTAAGCTGAAGTATGGATGGGGCAAGAGGGTGAAACAGTCGTGTCCCCCCCTACACCCACAACCCCCCCTCCCCCTCCCCATGGTGCTGGCAAAGAGAAACAGGTGGGGAGAACAATTTCCTAAAGTGTTCACCCCTAGGTAGCAGTAGAAGCCTCTTGCCTGAGAGGAGGAAAGGTGTTCCAAAAGCAGCAAGCCAGAAGTTCACACAATCACTTACTAAAGTGAAATGAAGAGTTGGCACAGAAAGAGAAGCTGCCAGAAGAGAATCAGGAACAAAACCAAGGAACAAGGTGTCTACACAACATTGTGGGATGCAGCAGCATTGGCACACATTGCATTGCCGTCTCAGACTTTCCATGGGCCAAAAATCCAGGACAACACCGGGATGAGATGGATATCATACGAACACCCCTAAATTAATGGGGAGACAAACTGGTGCAAATCCACATTTTGCTCCTGTGTGGACAAGCCTGACATTGCATCAAGCAAATGTCACCCTAGATGTTCCAGTTCATTTCCTCGTCTCTTTCCTTATCACAAAAAGTCCAGTGTTTTAGGAGGAAGTGGGCTTGTTGCACAAGAGCAACCAGTCAGCTGTAATTGGTCTGAATGCGACTGAAACCCACCTGAAAATAGCGACAATCTGGAAATGCCCTCAAAGCAAGTTCACAGCCCTCTTTTGGATTTGTCATGACTGTAGCTGTATATAAAAGGTGCTCAGAGGTTACCATAAGAATAGTTTATTTGTGCTATTTACTAATACCTAAGCAGAACTGCTACAACTGATCCATCATACATAATTCAGATGACACTGGCAAGTTCAACCTCTGTGCCAAAGTAATAAAGAAAACAATATATGAAATACAATAAAAACAGCAGGTACTCAAAGCTTTGCTGTTGCCGTGGGCGCTGTGTGAAAGCTGTTATGAGCAGACCCCATAACATTCCTGCTCTCCAAACATGGGCTACAATAAGCTCACTCCAGGTTTTACAGCTGGCCCCTTGGGTATAATGGACAGGATATGAACAACTTGAAAAGTGTGTGTGTGTCTCTGTGCACACACACACTTCATGAGAGTGTGCATTGCAGGTATTGCAATCTTGGTCCATGGTGCAGAGCCATCCCTGTCCATAAATTGGTTTCTTAACTATGGCCTTCTAGCCTTCAGCCTCTGGCAGAGGCAATATGGAACTTTTAATTGCAGGAACTGTCAATCAAGGCAACAAATTGGGTTGGTTCACCATCCCTCTAGCTGTATGATGAGGAAGCACCCTGGAAATTCATTCAGGATGCTTTAAACCCTGAACACTTTGAAACCCAACACCACAGCCAGAACTTTTGGGGTCCATTTCAAAGGGCACCAGGAAACTCTCTCTCTCCCTGCCTCTGGGATTCAGCACTCCCTTTGTTTACCTGTGAAAAACCCAATGGTAGGTTCAACAACTGTATCCAAAACATGCTTCTAGTTCCTAGGTAATGCTTCCTAATTCTTGCCTGGAATATCCCACACCATTCTATGCATCTTTTCTGTTTTGAAGCAAAGCTAGCATGTTCCTTGGCTGCCCAGAGTCAACAGAGAAAAGCGACCATAGATTCATCAGGTGGTGGAGCTCAACAGAGCTTGCAAAACTGACATTGCCACAGGGCCTCTGCTAGCCACCAGAGCCATGAAATTGTGTAGCTGCCTGAAGAAACTACCTTCTCCAAAACACACAGTGAAAGGAGTTACAGGAAAGCCGTATAGTAGTGAGTGAGAGGGATGGTGTAGGCCCACCGCTCAAAACTGTAGGCTAATCGTTTTCTTAGGTGCTTGGTGCGGCATCTGGAGACAGGCCGGCTAGGAGTCAGAGACACACAGAGCTTCCACTGCATCACTCAGGCCCTGATTCACTCCACCTACAGCCAGGAGGCAGTTTTTTACCACAATGTTAGAGCAGGCACATCGTGGGGTGGGCATAGGTGGAAGGCTCTCCCATTTGTTTTTTCCAGGATGAAAGGCCTCAGCTGATTCCAGTACAGTTGGTTGGTTTCCTAATAAGCGAGAAAACATGAAGACCATCAAGAGAACATGTGAGCACACACGGATACTTGATTGCACAAGTCTACACAGCTAATTTAAACTAAGGGTTTGTTTATAAAGAATAAACCACCAACCTTTGCTGCTTCTAGTGTGTATATGTGTGCATTTGTGTGCATGTGTGTGCATATGTGTTTGTGTATACACACACACATATGAATGATATTGATTGTGTTCATTTGCTCCACATGTTCATGAGGATGATAACTCAAGTTTGGTTTGGCTTGGTCTTAGAGTTCCAATGATCTTCGGCTCTCTCACTTTGGTTCTTCCTCATTTGTCCCCTTCTCTACTTCTACCCATCAATTCCCATCAGTCTCACCCAGTGTGGTCTGATCAGAGTGATAAGAGTTCTAGTCCAAAATATTGGGGGAGAGGGATGACATTGCACTGTCTAGCCCCAGTCTAATTCTTCATAAAACTGATGGAGTATGTAGGATTATGTCTACAAAATGCTCATACCACATTAGCATGCATGATCATTTTCTGTCTTTTTGTGCATAGAAGGGGACCTGAGAAGGGCCTCAAATATAGTAGCTGCCATCCTTGTAGCAGCAATAATTTTATGGTAATATAGTTCCACAAGCTATAGAATAATGACTTCACACTGAAACAGGACAGGAGTCACCCTCACCTAGGCCACCAGCTACAACAATTCTTCCTTTCAAGTAGCCGGATATGAAATCTGCCCGTCGTTTCTTCAGAAAGAATGAGCGCTCAATCTTCATCCAGCCCCCTGAAAATTAACAAGACCACCTGCTAAATAATCATGGTTTTCCATTAATGTTTTGAAGCATTTGGATTCCTTCAGAGAAAAATCAAGGGTGTGTTCTATAATCCTAAAATTGGGGAACTAAGAGAGGGTTTGGGGTATATGTGTCTGACTACAAGAATACTGGGCACAAACGGTTGAAGTAATGAGGGTGCCAGAGGCAATGCACAACATACTAAGGCAAATGCCAGGGCTCTAAGGCCTCAGCAAGGCCCACCACTGCCGATGCTTGGGTTTGGTCAAGCCCTCCCCTTTTATCATTTGATTGGGAGCAGACAAGAGCACAGAGACTTGTGTAACTGAAAGCACACTATAAGCACCTCGATTTCTCAAGAATGCATATACCCACTGCTGAACCACTGCAGAGGTAGGTTGCTGGAGGGGCCTCCCACTGAGGCATCTCACTAGTGGGGCCACCTGATGACCCTTTGCCCAGGGCTCCCTAAAATCTGAAGCCAGCCCTCAGTAGGAGAATCTGAAATTTTTGAAATTGATTTCCCACCCCGCATCTTGCCCTTAAGGCATGCATGCTGAAAAGCAGATGGAAAACCAGGAAGAACTCACCCTGTTCGATGTCAAACACATCCACATTCTTCATAAACTTGGGCTGACGGTATAGCCTGCCCTGCCGCAAACCCCCCAGGCTGAAGATGTTGTTCTCTGCGCACACGAAGCTGGAGAACGCTCGTTTGCTGGGGATGTTGGGGAATTTGGTCCACGACCTGGTCTCGATATCAAAGACTTCAAAGGCATTCACGGCATATTTGGATTGCCTTCCTCCTAGGATGGAGAAGGGAGTATAGTGAAGAATGTGCAGCAGCAACTGGAGCCATGGGGGTCTACTATTCTCTGGCCTAGCAGGTCTCTGGAGCACACAGCCAACCCTAATCCAAAAGTATACTGAAGCGATGGCAATGAGCCATAGAGTCTCTGCCCCCTGCAATTTACCCAAATGTAAAACACTAGACAGTGACTGGCTCAAGGTCACATGGAGTTTCATGGCTGATTTAACCCTGGTCTCTCAGGTCCCAGTGTGCTTAATAACTCTACGCTTTATTCCACATTCTGAGGGAAAAAGATGTAGCAGGGATATTCAGGGAAATAGGGGAATAATATTTTCTCACAAATTTGGAGGTTTATGGGGTCCCTTGTTAACAGTCCTGCATGAAACCTTTAAGACAGCAATCCTGTACATACTTATCATGGAGTGAACTCCCGTGGAATTTGGCAGGGCTTACGGTACTTCTGAGTAATGCACAGTTTCAATGGCATGAACCCTCCCCACTAGTAACAGTCATGGCAGGAGCCCCTTCTGAACAACACTTAAATGTGGAGTATTAACAAATCTGCAGTGTTTTAAGTGCCCGCTGTTTCTTTGCAAAAAAGGAAGATAGGGAGAGAACCAGAATAGGATGGAAGCCATATGACTTATCTCCCAGCAGAGAAGCAACTGTGACAGTAGGGACCCCTGTGAACCACATGTGCTCTTTGCGTGTTGAGTCCCACAAGCCACCCCCAACAAACTCACACTTCACACATCAATTTTTGTTTAAGGTTTTTGGCATAATTTTGGCCACAACTTTATTCAAATACAAAACGTGAGTGGTTGCTTAGGCATTGGTTATGACTATCTGTCCTTGCCCTCAGGGACAGAGCTGGCCTTCCGGACACCAACGGAAGGCCAGCGTGGGAAACAAGTATTGGGTGAGAATGAAGCTGGGAAATCAGACTAACACCTCTCACCCTCATGTTCCGGTGGGGTCTTGACCGGCCCAAGTCCGACTCCGGGGACAAGGACGAAAGAATGTCAAGCCCCTGGATTTCCTTTAACGGAATTCCCATTCGCATCATTTGGAGGGGTAGGCACTTACCCCTCCAAGCACCATTTAACCAATGCCTAACCGCCAACCTTACAAGTTGTGACGATTTGCTACGTAGTAGGCAAAAACCAAGTGGCACCAGCCAATCAGCCAAATGGCAAAATTCCTACTAGGCCCCCGCTCAAAGGCGAACGACCCCATGACAGGCAATAGCAAGGTCAAGCGAGCAAAACCACCCTAATAAAAGGGCGGGAGGGCGGGTGATCCAGTTCAAAACGGCCAAGAGGATGTTCCCTCTTCTGGCCCCTGTATATATAGCCTCTAACCCCTCCTCCAATTGCCAAATTAGTCTTCCCCCAGCAACCCATTTAACCCTTAAATGCTTGGGTTGCTAACAATTTGCCAAGTCATTGTAGGGTGGCCTGTTCCCCCAACCGCAACACGTGCTCTCTGTTTAGGGAGAACACGCTTTGTGAAATTATAAAGGTAGCTTTGCAAGGGAGGTGGGTGGGGAGAAAACAATGACAACTTGCCCACACCCCTGTGACCACTCATTTGCCCTTTCCCTGTGACTTCCAAGCAGTCCCTCTACAGGGCACCAGCTGCCACTATTCCTAGCTGTGAGGGCTCAGTAAATAAGGGGCCCCTTCTAGTCCAATCCCCTGCACTGCAGCAATCTCAACTAGATCATACATGACAGCAGGAAGGAGACTCTACCACCTCTCATGGACGTCTGTTCCACTGTCAAGCAGCTCTTACTGTCAGACAGTTCTCCCTAATGTTAAGTTGGAATCTCTTCCAACTTCAATCCATTGGTTTGGGTCTGAGCCTCCAGAGCAGGAGAAAATGAGCTTGCTCCATCCTCCATGTGATAGCCCTTTGAAGATGACTATCATCTCCTCTAGTCTCCTCTTTTCCAGGCTAAACATACCCAGCTCCTTCAACCCTTCCTCATAAGGCTTGGTTCCCAGACCCTGGATCATTTTGGTCTCTCTCCTCTGCATACATCCCAAGTTTGCCGATATTTGTCTTAAACTGTGGTGCCCCAAACTGGACACAATACTCCAGGTATGGCTTGACCAAGGCAGAATAGAGTGGGACTATTTCTTCCCTTGATTGGTACATGATTCTTCTGTTGATACAGCCTAGAATAGCATTAGAGTGTTTTGTTTTTTTTGTTTTTGCTGATAGACAAACACTGTCCATCTTTGTTAGTTCAGTACATTTCACCCCCCCTCTCCAGTTCAGCTGGAAATGATTCCTTATGGTAAAGTAAACAAAAATAACACGGTTCCCTGCACAAGTTTCAAAATGCAATTTGATCGCCAAAGCACTCTTTACATCATGCATGGTTGCCACAGAGTACTGGTTCATTCAGAGAGTAGCATACAGAAAGTCTTCTCCTCATGCTTCTAAGTACAGTAGAGGCAATGGTCAGAAAGAAGGGAAAGAAGGTGATGGGTTGTAAAGAAGACCCATTTGGAAATTTAAGTATGCACAATTAAAGTGGATTAAAGCACTCTGTCATCCCAGTGCAACAAACATAAAAATGGACTTTTACAGGAAGTAAAAGTGATGGGGAAAAGCACTGAAAAGTGTTGGATGAACTAAAGGCTAATGGGAAGACATATACCGGTAAACACATCCCAGAAAAATCAGGATGAATGCAAGATGAGTGTGCATTGTCATATAATCATCCTACCAACAGAACAGAACAAATGCTCAGTGAAAACCAGGCATGGCCTAACCAGCACATACACTATGTTCTACCTTCACTCTTAGAGGCATTTTGCATCTGAATATCAGTTTCTGAGACTCTCAGGTGGGCAGAGTGCTGTTGTGCTCATGTCTGAAATGCAGACGTCCTACAGGCATTTGATTGGCCATTGTGAGAACAAGATGCTGGACGAGATGAGCCCTTGGCCTGATCCAGCAGGCTCTTCGTATGCTCTTATGCTTTGTGCAAGCAAACCAGGACGAAAGCCCCCCAAAAGAGTCATTGGGAGGAACCCAATGGCACAAAAGCAGGGCCAGTAAAATGGTGCCCTACCCTGAGCCCTTGGAATAAGGCTGAAAATAGAACCTAACGGACAATACAAAGCTATTTATACAGCCAGAGGGTAAACAGAAAAGTCTTTTGGAAACAGTTATGCAAAAACAAAAAGGCATCTTGTGGCACCTTAAGAACTAGCAGATTTATTGTAGCATAAACATCCATGCTGATGTTGCCATAAATCTGTTAGACTTTACAGTTCTACAAGTCTCTTTTGCTTCTGTTGTTCTGCCATGATCAGCTGGGGTAAACTATGAAAGGCTAAAAATAAAAGCCAGTGGAAGTCTGGCACCCAATCCCTTGGTCTTTTTTTTTAACCTCTGGATCCCTCCTAGAAGGAAT
This sequence comes from Podarcis muralis, assembly GCF_964188315.1. NCBI lineage: Eukaryota > Metazoa > Chordata > Lepidosauria > Squamata > Lacertidae > Podarcis > Podarcis muralis. The sequence continues at coordinate 61,171,967 of NC_135659.1, forward strand.
ATTTACAGTTTCTCAAAGTACATGTGCATTTGGGACAGTGTCATGCCAAGTTTACTGGAAATATTTTAGCTCAAAGCAATAAAGTTCCATTTCTCTACCTGCTTGTTTCTTTTAAAACTTTTTAAAGGCCATCAATTTGATTATTTTTAATTAATTTGATTAAAAACAAACAACCTTGATATATCTTAATACTATGGGTACTAGACCAAGTCAGGCTGTCTCTACTTCTGTTTAGCTTTGCTTTACACTTACAGAGCTGGGAACCAGAACACACAGGGTTTGAGCAATTTGCACAAGAGTCAGAAAATGAAATGGGAGCATAAGCAGTCCATTTGTGTGCCAAAGGGTATGAATTTACCTTTCGGATTTACCACAGAGTGCGGTACTCCCCTCAGGCAGCAGATTGGAACCCCTTTAAACAGTGAACAGTTTGTGAGTATGTAAGCACACCACAGTCTGGTCAGGGCAAAGGCCAACATCCTATTTTCTTTTATTTATTGAATTTATCTCCTGACCATCCTTCTGAAGAAGCCAGGGAGCAGCAAACTGCTCCACAATTTAAAAACAAAAGAGGAAAAGCAGTTAAAACATTCTAAAAATAATCTTGTGGCAGTGAATTCTACAATTTAACTATGCTCTGGGTGAACAAATACCTCCTTCTGTGAGTGTCAATCATGTCTTGCTTGCCCTTTAATTAAAAAATATTGTAAAGGCAGAGCTCCGTTCATGCAACATTATTTTATCTCTCCTGTGCAATAAATGCAGCCCATGGTTTTAGGCATAAAAAAATGGACCTGGAGGCCCAGCTACAGAGCTGACATTGCTAATCCCAGAGAATGCCTAGCACTTTTAGAGAGGTTATGGAAGAGAGCAGCTTCAAGAACCTCTGCAGGAGGGAGCATTAGGCGACTCTCCAGTCAAAGGAATAATGATCAGAGGAATAGGCTGGAGGCTCATTCTTACCCAGCACATAGATCTTTGTGCCACGTAGGAAGGAAGTTGCGGCATACCTGGGTGTGGGCATGGTTGCCAGCGACACCCAGATATCCTTGAGCATGTCATAATGCTGCATGTAATTGTGAGGGCGAAGGTCTCCTCCCATTCCGCCAGCTGCATAGATTCTGTAGTCTGAAAAGGACAGCAAAGAGAGAGGAAAAGCAAAAGGATAAATCCAAACAAGAATCTCAATTCTGCTTTATCACAGTAGTTCCTAAATAGGTACCACAACTAAAAAAAAAGTTGAGGCGCATTAGTAGCAGAAATAGAAAGCAGAACTATCTCATTCCCACCCAAACTTTCATTTTTTGCCTTGGATTCCATATATTTCTACCCAAAGGATGGAAAAATCACCCAAAAAGAGGAACTGCATCATCCCCAAACAAGGCAAAAGACCTTCATAAAATTAGGATATGCTAATTCAAGTATCTTCAACCTTTTCAGACCTAGGAGTAACTTTTAGCCCAAACATGCGTTCGGTCCAATTTCTTAATCTTTTACCATGTATTTGCATGGTGGTAATAATCCTGTTGAAAGCCACCTTGGATCAACCCACCAGCTTAAGACCAGTGTGCTAACTGATAAGAATGGATGCAAATATACATGCAGTTGCTATAATTAAAACAAAAATAAATCTCTTTCCAGTGGGAAGACAGCGGCCAGGTGATCTGTGTGCTTCTTGAATCTGCATTCTGGGTGCTACCTATTGATGAGCAGCATCTTCTAGTTCATTATTTTTAAACTGGACAACCCTTCAAATAGAAGATTCTTTCAGATAAGAGTTCAGTCCTCTGGCAGCCCTCTGTAAAGCAAGGCACATGGCCACTTGAGACGGAAACCTTCCTTTCCCAACAGCAGTTCATCACATTGCAGCGCAAGACGACAACCTGGTAATGCTTAGAGTTGCTAAAGCAACTTGTCACAGGAAGCAAACAGATATGGTTGTGTTTGGTGGAGGGGAATATGTGGAGTCTGAAGCTCTACTATATAGAGGCAAACTTTCAAACAGATTTCATACAGTGACCCGATGCTTTCACATCGCTTGTGCCCTCGATGATTTGTCCTTCAAGAACTGCAAAAGCAGTTCTGCAAAGCAAAAAACCCCCACCAGGCTGTCCTACATTTGGCAGGAACACAGAACGTGCTGGCTGTATTGACATTTTTTTACAAGCAAAGAGGAGGTCACAGAAACAGATGGCGCACTCCAATTACAAGGCAGCCTTCACAGCCCATTCTAGACTGGGCTGCTGAAAATCACCTGATTTTACCCAAAGCAATTCAAAGATGGTCATTCCAACAACTAGTGTGCAAGGGTCAAAGCCAGGACACATTCACAGCGTAGCAGAAATTGGCTAAGTGCTCCCCACTGGGCAGATCTGTTTCCATGTAAGAAGACATTTACTCCACCCTGCCCATCAAATTAATTAGGAGAAATGCACTGGGGAGCTTCCCTAAAAGCCAATCCTATTTTTGCCACCAGTGCCTTTTAGAAAAAGAATCCTCCTTGCCTTTTGCCGTCACAGAGATCCCCATCGAGGCTTCCCGCAAGGAGTTCCTTTTCTTCCATTTGCCCTCGTCTATGTTGTACATCTCCACAATCTTCAAGGGTGTCTGGTTGGCTCCAACACCCCCGATCACCATTATCCTCTTGCCCAGTGTTGCTACAGCTACCCCAGCCCTGGCTGTAGGCATTGGGGGGAGAGAATTCCATTGGTTGGCTTCAGGGGAGTACACCTCAAAACAGTCCATTGGGACACCATTGTCATCACAGCCCCCAATGGCATAGACCTGACCACCAGCCTCCACCAGGGAGCAATAGACTCTCCGGCTGGGCAGAGGTGCCAGAGTTTTCCACTGGAAGTCTTTGATGCTAGGCACATCCATCATGGGAGCAAGACGGCATCTGTTAGGCAGCTCGCTTGTACTGCAAAATGAAAGGATGCAAATCAGAGCAAATGTCATTCAGGCATAACAAAGCACATCAGAAATAGAGATTCAAAATAGTTAGAGGACGCCTCTGGGTAGTCAGTGTTTTGATTCAAGCACCTACTGGAAATTTAGGACTGCATAGTTTGGGCTTACTCACATTTCCTCTGGTCCTGATGCTTAGCTCTGATGCTTTACTCCACCCTGCCCATCATGCTTAGCTTAGCGCAGGGGAAAGCGCTCTGAAGCACTCTGATTTAGAATGGGTTTAGAGCTAAAGAGTGGGTGAAAGCACCCAAACAAAATCTGCTTGGGAGCATTGAAAGAACCCCCAGATAAGTGAGGGGAAACGAGGTGAGATTGTTCCACCTGGCAAGCCAAAATAGTTGTGTTAACAGATAGCCTTGGTGCAACTTTGAATTCCTCCCTCCATATTTAGGTAAGTGATGCGGAAATACTCTGCAAAGTGTGGGATAAATTAAAGGTCAACAGGAAGACATATAAACTCTGCCCAAGCAAATCAGGATGAATGTTCACTGTCACCAAACCTCCCTGCAAGCAAACAAATCAGGACAAATGCTCAATGAAAAAGACTTCCTATTGTGTAAGCTCTTCAGGAAAAATGCTCCATAAACATTCATCTGGAATAGCCCAGAAACCGACATCTTAACAAGCAATAGATCACTGTTCCCGCAGCCATCAACAACAATATCCTATCACAGGCACACAAAGCAGTGCTCATACCTTTCACTGAGTGTCTGTTAATCTTCCATTTCTGCATCTGCTGGATCCTGATCCTAAATAAATAAAGGAAAGAAATAACGGTAATAAGGTTGGATTCAGTCCCTTGTTTCTGCTTCTTAACAGGGACAATCAGATACGTCAGAGCCTCTCCTGCTTCCAAGGCCTTTGTCCCTTGAACTTTTTCCCTCTCAAGGGCCTCTCTTCCCAAATCCTTCTGTCTCCCTCTGGGTCTTCCTGGACCAGCTGCAGGAGACGCACCTCAATCCCATCCTCCATAACTTGACTCTGCCTCATGCAGCAGCAGTGTGCTGAGCTGTAAGCCTGCTACAGAACAGCCCATTAGTTAGAACACAGAGTCACAAGCACCTATCGCAAGCCAAGCAATTATTTTTTGCTTTCTTTCTCTGAACAGCTGACAAGTATGTAAAAGAGGTGAATAAATTTAGGTAGATGGAAAGCTGAGTATACATATGGAGAGTGGCAGCTGCATTCTTCTCACCTGAGCTTGAGCACACACACATACACAGAAACCCAAAGCAAGGTTTCATTATAGAACCAAGATTTCTTTTTTAAAATTGAGCTTTCTTTAAAGAACTAGATAACTCTGCTTTTATATGTTCCTCTGGCCTCTTGCATGTACTATAGGTCTAATTTACTAAGGTCTAATTTAACTGTCAGGGACGCGGGTGGCGCTGTGGGTTAAAGCCTCAGTGCCTAGGACTTGCTGATCGAAAGGTCGGCGGTTCGAATCCCCGCGGCGGGGTGTGCTCCCATCGCTCAGTCCCAGCGCCTGCCAACCTAGCAGTTCGAAAGCACCCCTGGGTGCAAGTAGATAAATAGGGACCGCTTACTAGCGGGAAGGTAAACGGCGTTCCGTGTGCTGCGCTGGCTCGCCAGAAGCAGCTTGTCATGCTGGCCATGTGACCCGGAAGTGTCTCCGGACAGCGCTGGCTCCCGGCCTATAGAGTGAGATGAGCGCACAACCCTAGAGTCTGTCAAGACTGGCCCGTATGGGCAGGGGTACCTTTACCTTTTAATTTAACTGTCACACTCATAGGCCAAAATAAAGGTCTTGCTCCTGTAACATTGCAGGCAGTGGCACTGCAAAATTTAAACGCTCCTTACTGTGCAATGGTTCCCAGTGTCTGATAGTCATTTACACCTTCAGAACCTCCCTTGCCTCTTAGGGCTTCGCTAGGTAATCCCACCCCTCATGGGATGGTACCACCAGTGCTTTTTCTCTTTAAAAAATGTTTAGGGGTACCCTCATTTTGATTCAAGAAAATCACAATTTTATAGTCCATATTGGGGAAAATAAATACAGTAAATGGACAAAAGTACAAAGATTCACAAAATGTTTCAGGGTATGTGTACCCCTGCGTACCCCCAGAAAAAAGCACTGGGCACCACCCACTTTGGAAACCACTAAGTTGGAATGTGAATGTTAGAATGGAGATGATGAGGCCCCTAAGCACTGTTTTCATGGGACTCCCAAGAGCCTGTCCTGTTTACATGACGAGGATCACTCAACGTTGTTTCAGAGATTGTTGATGCTGTGCTCTTATCCCAAATCAATGTACCTTGTTCACATAGGCAGAAGATGTCCACATAGTTTGGAACACTGACACGCCATTGTATGGTTGCTGTGGATTTTGAATTCCACCCAGCCTCTGCTTCCTGAGTTGACATGACCTTTTCCAATAGGAAGTATTCCCAATAGAAACTCCAGGTGTTTTAAGAGAGATGGCTTTAATTCACATGATTCTGCAAAGCAGGATCCAAGCCATTTCTTTGCTTTGAGTGATCTTCCTTCAGACCCCTGAGCTCAAGGGAGCTTTGTCAGTTCCACTTGTTCCATCAACAACAGTAGGCAAATGACATTGACAAGACTCAAAAAGGCTTTTAAAGTCAAGGGAGATGAATGTTGCACAACCCAACCTGGAGGAAACCAAACAGGAACATTGCTTTGCACGTAACACACTTTGGTTTGTTTCATAAGAGCATAAGCAGAGCCTGCTGCGTCAGGCCAATGGGCCCATCGAGTCCAGTATCCTGTCTTCCCATTAGTCAACCAGATGCTCGTAGGAAAGAAGCAAGCAGGACCCAGAAACCAGAATCATTCCTGCCTCCAACTGAGCATTTCCCTCTGCTAGGAAAAGGCAGGAGTGAGGGAAGTGTGAAGTGGGCAGCCCTGCAAGTGAATTGGTATATATTTGCCTTCCCAATGCTATTGGGATTTTGTTTATATTTTATTCATTTTTCAAAAATACATATCACACCTTTCCTCTCACAAGAAAACACAAAGCAAATTGCAAAAGCAAAAACATTATAATATCATGTATCATTTGTGTATTAAAAATATTAAAACATAAGGGGGGAAATCTTTTCCCCAAATAACCAACTCAAACTGAACCATAATGACAATATTCCACCACCCCATCAGGGACAAGAGTTTCTTTCCTTTGAATCAAGACAGATACTGGCATTACCTCATCTGTTATTATTCAGAAACAAATAAATACAATCGCAGCTCCTAGCTGCGCTGGGTCCTCAGGTCCCTGGGCACATTTTCAGCTCACAGCAAGTGACAAGCTATCGAAAAATACCAAAATGGCAAGGGCACAAATGTACAATCTCAAATGCAGAGCAGTTGGAGATCAGATTTTTCCCCCCAAGGCCTGTTTCCAAGTTATAGTGAAGCCAGATGATTATCATGTGGTAAGTTCCTAGGGTATGCATATAACTATTTGAGAAGCTGGTAAACAACCTACCAAGATAACATACTTATGTGCCCATTTTCATTGTGCAGTAGAAGGTTAACAATCTGCCCAAGGGGCTATATTCACTGTTAGCGAAATCCTATAAATGCCTACTTAGAAGTTAGCCCCAGTGACTTCAGTGGAACTTTTTCCCAAGCCAGTAAGTATAGGGTCACAACCTATACATTAATGGGTGAATATAAATGATCATTTACTATGAGGTGTTTTCAATACCATCATTCAGTTGTTGCCTGTCTACCTCTGAAAACAGGGAGGTTATGGGGCAGGTTGAAAAAGGGTGGGTAGTTATCATATGCCCCCTACTTCCCCTTTTACAAAGCAGATATGGGGAAGCTGTGGCCCTCTGTGGAGTAACCTGTGGTACTCCAACTCCCATCAGCCCTAACCAGCATGGCTAGTGGTCAAGGACGATGGGAGTTATAGTCCAGTATCACCTGGAAGGCTACTGCTTCCCCAACCCTGGCTTAAAATCTCCATTTATTAAGTGGTGACTCCTGGTAGATACTCAAACATTATCTTCGCCATCCAGCTGTTAAGCACTATCATCGTATACTTGGAATTCTTTCTTTTTGAGAAAAGCATAGTTTTCTCACGGGATTCGCGAGCGTCTTATTTCATAAAGAGCTTTTAAGCTTAATGCTATGGCCTAGATTCAATTACAGTGATAGATCTGTCCCCGAAGCCAGCGTTACAACAAAACATTTTCCCCAAGTAGCTGCCTGCTCTTCAGTTTTTTTGCATCTTTTAAGCAACTTTTCCTTGGCTTTGAAGGCACCAGGCTACATGATAAAGTCAGGAGCTGAATTTAAACACTACATTTTTATTTTTTTTTAAGACCCTGTTTCCAAACCTTTGCAAACAGTGCTAAGCAAACGGCCTGTCAGTGCAAGGATTCCCATTTGCACAATGAGATTCCTCCCTTCTCTCTCCCTGCCCCCCGTGCCTCATGCCCTCCCCAGTTCTGCTCCAGAGGGTTGGTGGAACCTCCAAAATAGATTTGGGGGTGCAAGTTGTAGGAACAAAGGACTTGGTGGTTGAGGAGATACTTCAACCTTTCTTGCTTGCCTATTTTCACCTGCAAATGCCCTTCTCCTTACCTAGGGTTTTTGTTTATTTTTTACTGTCCCTCTCCCTTCAGTCAAACCAGAGAAAGCACAGCTGCAGAGGAAAATGGCCTGGCAGGGCATATGAAGTGAGAACTTGAGGTATGGAAGAGGGTTAAGTTTCCCCTCTTGTACGCTGACCTCCCCTGCAAAATGCTTCACCCGACCCTGTGTTCATGTTCAGTGGCAAGAGTTGGCAGGTATAGTGTGTAATAATTATACCCCAATGACACAGTCTTCAGGACACTTAACCAGGGGGTCCTCATCACCTGCAACAGCACTAATGTGCAAGGAACCCACAGTGAGGCCAATTTCTTAGCTGAAATGGTTCTGCATCTTTCCGAAACTGGGACTCTGGCGCTGACAGTGTTTCTCAGTTGCGGGAATCAAGCAGCCAATGTGGTTTAATGTGAGTTTGTGCCTGACATTTTCTGACCTTGCAACAGAATGAACAGTTCCCCTGCCATGGCAACCACTACGCGAAGAAAAAGTCGGGCAACCTTTTCTCAAAGCCTGGGAAATACTGTGTGACGTAAACAAAAGGTTCAGGTGAAGGAAGAAATTAGCACAGGAAGCTGCCTTATACTGAATCAGATTAATTGGGCCCATCTAGCTCAGTACTGTCTGCACTGACTAGCAGTGGCTCTCCAGCATTTCAGTCAGGGTCCCTCCTAACTCTAGCTCAAGATGCCGGGATTTGAACCTGGGACCTTCTGCATGCAACGCTGAGATTCTTCTACTGAGCTTCAGCCCATCCCCATTAAGATACTTAGCAATTTCTTGGGCTTCAGAGAAATAGGAGAAAGTCCCAACACAGCTGTCCATCTCCCTTCTTTCTTCCATGGCTTTTGCTGAGGTCCTGGCTTTACCTCACAGTGGTACCTCAGGTTAAGAACTTAATTCGTTCTGGAGGTCCGTTCTTAACCTGAAACTGTTCTTAACCTGAGGTACCACTTTAGCTAATGGGGCCTCCCCCTGCCCATTTCTGTTCTCATCCTGAAGCAAAGTTCTTAATCCAAGGTACTATTTCTGGGTTAGCGGAGACTGTAACCTGAAGAGTCTGTAACCCGAGGTACCACTGTATTATTTTATTTATTGCATTTATATCTTATATTTCCTACAAGGAACTGAAGATGGATAATAACAAGTTCCCCACCACCACCCGCATTTTATTCTCACAATAACTCTTGTGTGGTAGGTTAGGATGAAAGACTGTGACTGGCCCAAAGTCACCCATTGAGCTTTAGGGGGTTTGAACTTTGGTCACCCATGTCCTAGTCCAACACTCTGACTGCTACACCAAACTGGATTTGCCTTGCAACTTGAGTTTCCTGCCTGATTACTACTGGCACTAGGTAAGCAGGTGAATTATACGCAGGGCCCGATTTGAAGGAGGGTCCTTCAGTGGGTCTGGTGGTGGGAAACTGGAGGGCTACAATGAGGACAGGGCAGCTTGGAGCCTCCATTTTAATTTCCCATAATGCCTCCAACAAAGTGTTACTTCAGGGCATTGTGGGAAATCAAAATCCAAGGCTATTCCCAGATGCAGCAATTCAGTGTGAGGGGTGCAGTACAAGACCGATGTTAGCACAGTTATAGGCTCTGCCAGAATGATAAAGTTAAACCTGGGATATATGTCAAGACAGGGTTAGGAAGTTTGTGTTCCTCCAGATGTCACTCCAACTCCCATCAGCCCCATGCCCTCATCCAGCATGGCCAATGGACAGGGGATGATGAGAGTTGTGGTTCAACACTTAGATGACCATTGGTTCTTCATCCCTGCTCAAGGAGGAAACTGAATAATACTGAGTGCAAAATTGCAGGCAGAATTTGAAGAAAAGATCTTGTAGATAATTCCACAGACTATGTCTGCCTACACTCAGTCCTGCTTTAAATTCTCTTGTTGCAATTCTATACCTTGACTCTTGATTCTCTTTCCATATTATTATTTTCTTCTTCTTCACAGTTATCATTTCCATGCTATTCCTAGCCTTAATTGAACTGGAAATTTTGGAGGAATGTGTTACACAAATCCAATTAAGGCAGATGAACCACTTTACCCAGGAAGAGTAGTTGATCTCCAGCTGTGTCTCATTAGCTGCCTTCTCAGTGCAAGACCTAAAAAGTATTATATGATCAGCTAAGTTGATATATGATAAGGCAAGGCAGTGGTGATTGACCTATGATAGTAAGGAAGTGAATGGTTTTGGTGGAACAACACAGGAAATTTAAATATTAATATAAGCAGGGTGAACAGTCTGATGCAGAAACCACTAAATCTGCAGGACAAACTTCATGGTGACTGAAGAATTGACTGGAGTTTGCCAGTCAGAACAGACTGCTCTGTAGACCATGTTGTTTTCAAACCCATTTAAGGAAGTCAGTAAGGGATGAATGGATCAATATTTCCATACTATCTCACTTTCTCAACTGCTTGTTCAAAAGTTCATTTGTAATTTTAAAAAATCTGCATGAAATTTTGTGCACACATAGTTTCGAATGTATTTCCTCTCCAAAAGTACACATTTTAAAATGTATTTTAATATATTGTTGAGCTGACAGTCGCACTGTGAAACTTGGAGAACTGCAAAATCCAAATTATGGCTGCGTTCTGATCCACACATGAGTCTGGGAGCTGCGGATCAGGTCAGCTGTTATCGGAACACACACATATCAAATTCCTCAAGCACCACTGGCCATTTTTAACATCAGGGTAAAAGCTGTTAAGTGGAAGAAAGGGGGATGTTTCACCCCTTTCCTGTTTTCCATTTTTCTGCTCAAAAGTGTCCTCCCTCTGTCCCATGAGTTCCTGATATTTGTTTATCTTTCTTTAAAAAGCATCTGAAATCCTACCAACAGGCGGGAAAGCCGCTTAGGGAATGATTTTGAGCAGAACAATGGCCAGCAGGGAAAGGCTTAAACATACACACATACGCCACCATTTCTAACCTCAAAATAGCCTCATCCTGAAGATGTTTTAAAAATGTTCAACAGCACTTTCTTAAATACATTTGCATGTAATGTGACATGTGCCCTCAATTGCCTTTCAAAGTCCAAATAAAATAAAATGTCTAGGGAAGAAAGCTGCTGGTTAGCGACTGTTGCTGTTTTTTATTGGTACCTAACAATGCAGTTCATGGCAAGAGAATTGTTTATGTTTTTTTGCACTGTGAGCTTCCCTAGAGTTTGCTTAAAATAACATGCCTAGTGGGACAAAACATGGATATACATCCTGCCAGAATGGGTTCATCTGCAACAGCTTTCTCTAGGCTGGTATCCTCCAGATGTTTTGGACTACAACTCCCATCATTCCACACAGCATGACCAATAGTCAGGAATGATGGAGGTTGTAGTCCCACACATCTAAAGGGCAATGGGTTGGGACAGGCTGATCTGTAGCCTTGGCTTAAAGGTTTGCTGCGCCCCCAGCCTGCTGTGAAGCATATCCACAAGTAGAATATCTACTTTTAATTTTTCTGTAAAGCTTGATGAAACTGAGGCCCAGAGTTTACATAATTTCAGGCAAGGTGAGGACATGACTGAGAATTTCCGATGTTGTTTTAATTCCAGTTTGTTTCCCATGACTAACTAAGTACAAATGCAGGCAGAAATGATCAAATTTGTTGCTCCAAATGATCTTAATTCTTTATTAGTTTTTTGGGACTACTCCACCAGCTTCCCCCACCCACTTTGTGTCTACTGGATTTTCAAAATTATAATGGCAGGTATATAGCAGCAAAAAGTCGCATGATTATTTAAATACTGCACATTGATTATGCTCTAACCTTTCATGGGCTGCAGTCAGCTTCATCAGAAGCATTAAGCATTTTCCTATTTTAAGCTCACACACACACACACACACACACACACACACACGTAAAACTAAACGTAAAACAATGAGTTCAGAGGGGAATAATAAAAAAATACAATGTGACAATTATGTTGAATAAGTTCAGTGACCATTCACAAAACAGTGTTGATGATAACACAGATAACAGCTAATTAACTGAACTTCTTAATAGATTGTAATTCAGCAGTTTCATACTAGAGTCCCCCCCCCCACCCACCTTCGAAGTTGCTTTGATTCAGAATGACCACTTTAAGGTCCCGAGAGGCTGAAATGTCCCTCCCCACACACCCTGTTTCTGACTCTTGACCTTTTTGATGTCAGATCTGTAGCTACATCTCATGGTTAGCAGGGAGAGAGAGCTTAACCACGTTTGGACAACGTGCTAAACCAAACTTTGGCTTCGTTCAAAAACAACAGGCAGCAAAAACAACCAGGGAGCAGCATTGTGATCTTCTTTCTATTTGTATGGTCTCACTAAGCTCAAATCTTTCTCCCTGTGAACCACTTGAAAATTGCTGAGGGTCCACTTAATTATTTCCCTGCCTATTGTTAGCAGTTGTAACGGACTGTGCCAGCTGCTATATGACTTTCAATTTTATTTTTCCAGACATGCTAAGGACCACCTGAATGAAGCCTGTAAACCATAGTTTGGCTCCATGTGTTGTGCAGAGTAGGCTAATATATCCCACCCTGCTGTAAATTATGATGGCTTCTGCCAGTCAAAATAGTCAATACTGGTCTAGATGGATAAAGGGAGTTGACTCAACACAGCAATTTCATATTCTCTCCCTGCAGCCGCCCACTTCACAAGACTGAAAGGAGCCAAATACCAGGTTTTGATGTCAAACAATGGATCCCACTAAGGTCTTTTACCCTAGCTAGGAAGCACCTCTTCCTACATCTCTTCCTCTTCTGCTCTTTTGCATGACCTTTCAGAACAGTATGGGATTTGATGGATTATTACGGTAACTTCCTGCCAGGGTGTGTTTGAGAATCTAGGAAACACAATTCCTGCAGAAGAGAAATCATTTTGTTCTGGAATACCAAACCTTCTCCTCATTTCATTAGTATTTTGTGTCTTTCTTCCACACTCTTGATACCACAGATGCCTTTTGCAAGGTGAAAGGATTGTACTTTGTATAGAATTAACCATTTACTCAATTCACTTTTGGCATAATCTGGGCATAATGTTCATATAGCACCTGTCAGGATATCACATCCTATTCTCTGACATTTAGAAGGCACTCAGCAGAGGATCAGCACTACTGCATGTCTTTCTGTTCACATAGAAGCACAACCTGATTTCCTTATAAATTGTTTCCTGAGCAATAGTATGCAGATGTGTGTGTTTTAAATAATTATATCTGACTTCACATATCCAGAAATATGTCATGCAGTCTCTTGGACCACTGCGGGAAGCAATAAATAACAGCACATTTGACAGTTTATGATACAGTGAGACCTTAAGCTACGACACCATCAGAGGAATAACTCGACAAACTGACCCACATACTTCTTGTCAGTAATGATGATGATTAATCTCAGATTGCATCCTAAAAGCTGCGCTCAGGAGAAGGAAGCTACTCTCTATGCAAAACATACAGCCATGCACGCAGAAAGCAATGACCTCTAAAGACGCGTGGGATTTTTTGATTGGCTGCCAAAGAATGTTTTAAGATAGTTTTATATTTACAGTTTTAAAAAGACAGCTGTCTGTTCTGACAAAACCAGGCTCTTTCTTGGAGGGGGAGGGGAAATCAAGTTTAACACAAGAATTCTTACGTAGCGTAAGTCTGATTTTTTATTTCTCTCTCTCTCCCTTTCCCTCACCCCCTCCAATCTATTTAAATGTAATTACTCACATACATCTGTGATCTCCGTTCCCTGGAGGCTGTAGTCTATGGTTATGGAGGAAGGAAACCCAAAAGAGATGACGGCTGTATGTTTGCAAAGGAGGAGCCGGGCAAACGGATCGCCCAGCTGCATCAATCCAACTCTCATAATATTCACTTTTCTCTACAGGAGCTGAAATACAATCACGTGCAGAGGAATCCCCGTCTGCTGGAGTGACCTGTATTTTCTCAGTTGCCTAGAGTCTGCTAGAGGAGAGTGTGTGTGTGCGTCTCCGCACTGGATTATAAAAGCCAGAATAAGCCTTTTATGGCTCCCATGCTTGCACAGGAAGTTTTCCAACAGCCTCTTGCGTGGCGAATTACAGGGAGGGAGGGGGGATCGGCTGGAAATGCAAGGCAGGGATGGGTGAAAATGGCAGAAATTCTGATGAAGGCATAGGAGGTATTTTCAACATGCCAAGAAGTGCCTACAGGCAGCCTTGGCATAAACTCAGATATTCCAAGTGATAACAATGGTGTTAATAATATCTGCTTACATCAGGTACTTTTGTCCCAACAAATCCATTCATAAAATCAAATGGTTTTCTACTCCTACCTGTGCCCTGATTGCCTGAGAATAATTATGCCAACTCTGTGCTCAAATGATGCAAACTGTCCACCTGCACTCCACAGTGACTGATGCACCAAAGACGTAAATCACAATATTATTATTTTAACAGCAGCAGCAGCAGCAAAAGCAAAGGCAAACGTCAGTCCTTCCCTTTCCATAACAAGCAAATCACTGCTATACAGTTGTGATCTCTACTTCTACAGTTTCATCTCACAGACCTTTGGCTCATAAAAGCACCATAAGAGCACCGTCAAAGGTTCAGGATCCTGTCCCTGCCATGGCCTACCTGATGCATCTGGGAAACCCATAAGCAGAAAACAATCACCATAGCACTCTCAGATGCATACTGCTTCTGGCATGGGAGGTGATATGCTGTCATTGTGACTAGCAGTCATTGATACTTATCTCCTGTTATTTTGTCCAATCCCCTTTGAAAGCTGTCCAAGTTGACTCCAAACGTGTCTGACTAGTGATGATAATGCAGATTCAACAATAAGCCACCAACATGCTCCTCTTGTATTACTTTGCCAGAGCCACCCGAGCTCCTTTGACAGGCTCCCTCTCTTTCCCAAAGTTCTCCTCCAACATGGTAGGCACACACAAGTAGTCGGTAGGGCTCAGAAGCTGCGTTGCATGATGGCAGTCTTTCCCTGAGACTATGGGTGGCCTAAGATACATTCCCCATGTTCCTCCTTGGTCCACAGCTCCTGGCCACTTGCAAGTCTTGCAAGGAAGTGACCGATACACAATGCAGCATTGAACGTGCCTGCAGCACTGTCAACCACCCCTTGGCATCCTCATTCAAGGGCTGGGGCTCCTATGCCTCAAGATGAAGCAAGGCATGGATGGAAAGATCAGAAGAGCCATGGGTGGCATTTGGTACTGTGACATATGAGCCAGCCTCACTGTACATGTTCCTTTCTCCACCACAAAATGAATCAAGACAAAAATATGGGCCCTGCTAGGCATGAATGGTGATTGAAAACAAATGCCTTTTTAAAAAAAGAATTCATATGCCGAGCTAAGTACAGTATATTGGCTTCTCAATATACGTTGGCAAGACACACTGCCCTTTCCACCATGATGATGATACAAAAAAATACCTGTTCTGCATTTCCCTCCTGAAGCCATATTTCATGTAAAAAGAAATAAAAATGAACCAATCTTGAATATGACACCCTCTGTAATATGGACTGTGTGGGTGGGGAATACCAATTTATATACTGACCTTTTGACTGTTATTTCAGCTTTCCCTGCCAGATACTGTCCCTATATGGTAAATTAGAATAGTTAAGCTGCAATGCTTTACACACTTGCCTGGGTGTAAAGTCAGTGGAACTTGCTTCGGAAAGACGTTATGGGATGGTGCTCTTAAGACAAATGCTTGCAGTTGGTTCTGTTGTAGATCATGAAATCACAGTCAAATAACCAAGCAGCCTTCAGCTATTGTGTTCACTTTTTGCATTTGGTGAATCCCCATTGGCATGGATACAGTCTACTCTATGTTTGTCTGCCACAGCTGAGGGATAGGAGAATTTGTCACATTTGGATCGGATTGCTTCAAAGATAGACTTTATGAGGCTATAACACTCAAGTTAACTGAAATAGCTGAGTTAACTTATGATCAGAAGCAATGTTTATCTTTTGCAATTTGACCTCCATTCCTCAAGGGGCATAGTCTCCTGCTGAGACTCGGCAAGCCTTTCTCCCCAGTGCATATGTAATCCCCTTTTGCCCAATACTAAGTAATAATATTATACTTATTATTATGCATAATAAGTGATTGATAGCAAAGATTTCATGGCACTTACTCAAATTATCCACACAGCAGTTACTATTTTGAAGATAATGGGAAAATGTTGAACCATACTTAAGGAAAATATTAGAGCAAGCTTTTTATTCAGGGAATTGTGCACTGGCAGCTTTGTTAAAAACCTGTCAATGTACGTAAGTGCTTGTGACTGAATGTAAATAGATTTCATGACAGTTTTAAGTGATGACTGAATGGATAGGGCTGTGGCTCAGTGGTAGAGTATCTGCCCAGCATCTTTAGGACTGGCTGAGTCCCCTGTCCAAAATCCTGGAGAGCTGCTGCAAATCAATAGAGACAATGCTAAGTAAGGTGGACCAATGGTCTGGCTCAGTATAAGGCAGCTTTCTATATTTCTGAAGGGCTCCCATCTGATGGCTGCTTTTAAGCTTCCCCTTTGCAGCTGCCTCCTGTTAAGTTATTCATATACAGCTTTTCACTATGCAGCCTAGGAAATGTTCTGCATGCCACTTACGATATGGAGGTAGAGGGTAGGGATACATCCAATTCTGACTGGGCTGTGAACCAGAATGTTTCTGGTCTGGATGTCACCCATGCTGTGAACTCACTAGTGGCATTAAGAAAGCCGTTCCTTGCCAGCACCACCACATCTACAGTACAGTTAATAACGTAATTCATCTGGAGGTCCGCTCTTAACCTGAAACTGTTCTTAACCTGAGGTACCACTTTAGCTAATGGGGCCTCCCACTGCCACTGCACCACCGCCACACAATTTCTGTTCTCATCCTGAAGCAAAGTTCTTAACCTGAGGTAATATTTCTGGGTTAGCAGAGTCTGTAACCTCAAGCGTCTGTAACCTGAGGTACCACTGTATAGGGATAAAATTAACCTACTAGTTTACATTACCACAACAATCCTTACAATCTCTGTTGAAACTGGAGAGGGGTGAATTCTCCCATGCTCACGTTGGTTTCTCTTGGGACTTAGATTATTTCTCCTGGGGGAGGGGATAAATGGCATTTTCTAAGCCAATCTGAAGACTGCTCTGTACTGAACGGTTGTGACTTTGTACTGTTATTTAACATTATTATAAAAACCGAAATAGACACTTAAAAAAAAAGAAACTGTTTGCCCCACCCAAGCCCCAAGAACGCACTTCCTGATTCCCCTGACTTCCCTGGCAAGTGGAGGTGGCAGCAGGATCTGCAACAGCAGGTGTGGGAGGAGAAGAGGGTTTCCCGCCTCCCCCCCCCCCCATTTGTCACTTTCATGCACTGACAGTAGTTCTCTCAAGCACCATCAGTCTCTGCTCTCAACTGTCTTCAGTAACCATAGAGGGAAAGAGATGGGGGAACAGGGCCTCTCCATCAACTCAGGAACTTTTGGCTCCTGCTCATAACAAAACCTTTTCATCCCAGCTAGTGACTGCAAGAACTAAGAACTAGTACCCAAGGGTTTTTTTTTCCTTCTCCCCTCCTCCTCCTCCCAATCTCTTTTCCTTTTGTGTCATGCATTTCAGCGTGTAAGCCTGGGGGCAGGACTTATCTTGCGCTACTCACACCTGCAAGCTGCCCAAGGCGCCCTTTTTGACTGCAGAGCAGGATAAAAATGAGTACGCTGAAAATGAAATGAATACACTGAAAAATGGAAGTGGAAATAGTTTTTGTTCAGCCCAGCAAGCGGCAGAGTAATCACTTTATACAAGGCCACAGAACCTGTGACTTTCCGGGTGTTATTGGACTCTAACTCCCATCAGCCTCTGCCAGCATGGGAGCTGTAGTCTAGGAATATCTGGAGCTGCCCAGGTCATTCAGGCCTGCATTTAGAACACACTATGTGGTAGCTTTAAGGGCATGGGGACAGGGCAGCATATGGTCTCCGGTCACTGGGTAAGTCCAGCATGACCATTGTTGCAACCACTTTCCCCACCTGCCACACCTTGTCTCCTGAGTGTTTTTAAGAGGGTGGTCATACTGGACTGAACACAAGGTCAGATGCTATAATAAACTATTACCACTCTGCAGTTACAGTTGCCAAGGGGCAAGTTTTTAAAGGAGCTAATATAACACCATCTCTCTTTTGTTTTCTGCCCAGTGAGGCTTATTTGGTTGCAGAGTTCAAAACAGAGCTGCTCTGCTGTTGTTTTTTTAAAAGGAAAGCAGGTCATGAAAAATGTGCAAGTCAATAAGCAAGATGTCTGCAGCACTTTCCATACCAGGGCAACCTTCCATCCCCTAACGGCTATTTTAATCTCCTAACTATCCAAAGGGAGGATTTAATTTGCATACAAATAGGATGTTTAGGAACCGAACCAATCTAATGTTAAAATGCTAATTAAAGTGAGTGCATTTGCCGCTTAAGAAATAAAAATTTAAAACTCTCCCGCTTCATTTAGGCAGCGTAGATTGTAGTGTTTTGATGTTATTGACACTACAGTCCTGCATGGGCTTATGCAGACATATCTGTGCAGATACATAGATATGCATAAGCAGGTGGTATACATATCACATGCACACTAAACAGAATGACTACTCAAGAATTGTGTGCATGCACATTGGAGCCTCATACACTAGCCAAAAGAACATTAAATTGGAGTGAACCTCTTTATAGTTGTTGCTAAAAGCCTGAGCTGGACTGAAATAGAAAATGACTGGTGTAAATGGGTATCTCTATTTAAATTCTGAGTTGTCTTTTGGCATAGAATTCAAGGCAGCATCAGGACCGCTGGACAGCTCCTACAGACAGACCATGCCAAGAACTGAGGAAGCAAAGACTCTCGTGGACTCTTGTCCAGAACCAGGGCTGAGAAAGCCCTGGACAAGATGCTTTCCTGTGGACCTCTCAGGAAGCCCACCCACTCATGCAAGGATTGATAGGGAACAGGGAGGAAAACTACTGTTTTCTTTCTCTTAGGAAAAGGTGGAGATATTCCTGCTGCAACCCACCATGTGAAGATGCAACTCACCAGTTTTCTTTTTGGGTACTCTGAACAAGCACTACAAGGGATGTTGTAGGAAGGAATAATGCCAAGTTGCTCAAGGCGCCAAAACTTGTACCACTTATAATCATTATTTACAAAAGTACCCCTCCCACAGATGAGCAACAGTGTACACTTGTCTCACCAAATTCCTATTTGGGTTTGAATGAAATTTCCCAACTGCTGAAGAGAGTGGGGGGAGGGAAGACCCTGGATTAGTCCCCCGAGATTTGCCAGGAAAAAAATGGATTAAAAATTGGATCACCAGCTTAAGATGTTAGAAGGTGGACAAAACACCCATAAGAAGATTAAACATAACAGAATTTTCCCTAAAATGAAATGTAGGACTTAATGTCTTACCACCACCATCCCATGCAGCCTACCAACCACCAGGATGTGGTTTTTGCATACCCATTTTCTTTAACACGCACTGGGCTGATGTCTTATGCTCCATGTTTCTGGAGGTATCCTTCACAAAGAATTGCATCTTACCCTATAAGCATATAGGTATATGCTCCTACACTTTCTCAGTCCACTTCATGCATCTGATGAAATAGGCCATTGCCACAATCAACAGCTCAGTCTATATCATAGACTCTATAAGAAGCTGTGGTCATTGTTATCCCTAGCACCATAGAATTGGAAGGGACCCCAAGGGCCATCTAGTCCAACCCCCTGCAATGCAGGAAATAAACATACTGTGCAATAAAAATGCTGCTCCATTATTTGCAATGGACAGACGACCTATCCTTACCTTTAGCTATACATGCGGTTGAAAACCTGGCACAAATGGAAAATAGAGAGAGGCTGGTGTTAACACATACCAATGGCATCCTCAAAACCCCATCATTGTTAAGCTGTCAGTAGGGCCAGAAATCTTCCCTGCATCTCATACACAAAAAAGGTCTGCCCAATTCCCCAGCATCTCAAACTATAGGCCACACATGTGAGTAAACTTGTTAGCAGGGTCTAATTTGAGCAGATGCTAAAGAGAATTTATATCCCTTGCCTTCCTAAGCAGCGAGTTCACCTCACTCAAAACAGATAATTAAATCTTACAGTCATTTGCGTCAAGGGCAACAGTTTCTGAGAAGATTCGTTTAAATGGGCTTACCTTACCACTGAGAAGGCAGGACCCCAGACTATCAACTGGAAAATACAAAAGAAGGGACATATCAAGGGTAGGGAGGTTCTGGATGAAGGACTGAATAGCAGAGGAAGACGATAATCTCTGTCACAATACAAAATCCAAGGTGTAGTGTGTGCACGGTTAATGATTTCCCTGGCGCTCAGCTCAGAGCTGACAAGCTGGATACGAATTGACGCTTCAGAGCCATACTTATATAATACGAGGCTCTCAATACAAAAAAAGGAGGTGGGGGCAGAAGTTGGCTTTGTCTAGCTGGTCTGTTTCAAAAGGCCACACACAAACACACACACACACACACACACACACAGCCAAACAACAGTCTCCGGAGCTTCCTCTACCTTGACGGCTGGGGGAGGGGGGGGGGAATGCTGCTTTGTGTACAAAGAGAGATGCAGTTAATGCCATGGAAACAACCCCATCAAAGAGATTTAAGGAGTCAGACCGTTGCAGACTGTTGAAGGGGGGTGGGGACAAGATGTTTGTGGCAGAGAGAGGTTTGTGCAGCAGCTTATTAAGCTGAAATATAATCGAGAGAGCTGTGCACAGCTAAAAGGGCAGGCCTTCTGGACTCCAGCTGCTGCTTGGAGTCTTGCAGATGGGCTTTGCTTCCTCGTGACACTGAGGCAGAGCTAAATGTGTTGCAAGGTGCTCCCGTCGCACAAAAAGGGGTGCGGCAATCACCACAGCTAGCCCTTGTAAAACAGGCCGTGGGCAAAAATCTATGGATTTCTGAATATTCAGATAAAAATGACAGATAAATTTAAGCAGCTGTGGTGTAAAGGCAAAGCACACAGCTGTAAGGATTTATTTTTTTTACAGGCATCTGTTTCCATGGGAACAAGAGCGGAAAGGTTCTTTGGACTTGTAAATTAAACATGGCTTGAACGCTGCATGCTGCATATTCCTTTCCCCACAGAATATGCTGCATTTGATGGTACAGCTGGCTTCTGGCGTAGAATGTGTGCCATTAACAGAGAATGTCCTTTTCTCCTCCCAGTTGCCACTATGTTAAACGTACACACATGTATCTGCCACTTCTGCCAAAAGCAGTTAGCTTACCACACCTTGCAGGATTGTTGTAAGGACTGTTGAATAATATATGTGACATGATGTAAACATGTGAAATGCACTATATGAAAGCTAATTATAACCATCTTGTGGGCAGCTCTATATTTTAAGTGAAACAAGACAGATTGAATTACATTTCCACCCCAAGCATCCTCTGAGGAGCTCAGGCTGGCCTACCCCACAGGGCTGCTGTGAGGCAGGTTACGTTGAATAAATGGGATGGAAATGAAGCAAAGGAATGCAATATGTCGTTTTGCTGTCTCACAACAATTCTGTGAGGTACACTAGGCTGGTCCAAGTTCACCAGTGAGCTTCAAAGCTGGGTGAGGAGTTGAACATGTGTCTCCGCAATCCTAGTCCATCACTCTTAATAGCTACACCACATGAGCTTTCTCATTCTGGAGCCATGCATCTGAAATGAGACAGAATCTGTGAATGCTGCTGTGCTTCAGGACGGAAGTGGTACAGAATGTGGCAGAAAGATGTTTCAGGTCGTGATCAAAAAGTTCCACCCCTGCTACTTGTAAACGTCTTAAGATGGAATGTAGGACAGTTATGTGGCAATAGTCAGCTAGGACCAGGAAAGTTGAATCTGTGGCCCTCCAGGTGCTGTCAGACTACAAATCCCATCATCGCTGACAACACAATCGCTGATGGGAGTTGGAGTCCAACAACACTGCAGGTTCCTCACCCGCAGACTTAGACCATGTGAGGTGCAAAATGGTTTTCAGGCTGCAGAAGCTACTGGCACCGGGAAGGGGTGGCAAGCTGTTTCCTCTTTGAATGTATAGTTTCTTTGTATAATAGATTACAAGCCCCATGAGGACAGGACGGTTAAGGATTTATATTCAGGGAAAGCTACTGTAAAAGCTATTCTGAGCCCACGGAACAGATTGGGGGATATATATATATATATATATATTATTATATATATATATATATATATATATATATATATATATATATAAAATCAAGAGTCTCCAGTCAGAATAAAACAACAAATATGGGTTTTGAGGTACCCAAATGTGTCAAAATTCCTTGCTCTGAATTCAACCCAATTTTTTCAAGTTCTATTGTGATCTCCAGTGTTCAGCTTAAGCACCAAGAGGCAAACCAGAAATTCCAGGATAGGATCTCACATCTTTGGGTTTGTTTTTTTGTTGATGCAATGGGAAAGTCTAATTATTATTTTAAAAAGGAGGCAATGGCAGTTGATCCATCTCTGAATCTTGTCCATGGCTGATTTGTGAAATGAGATTGTCTGAACAATCTGGTTTTAGTGTCTCGGTTTCAAATTCAAAGTTAGCTGGGATTTGAATACAGAGCATGCTCTCATGATACTGATACCACAGAGATTTGGCAAAGCATTCTGTTAGTCTAGAAGGCTTGATAATTGCTGGTTTAGCCTAGTCCTGTGGCACAATTGATTTAAAAAAGGACTTGATAAATGGAATTCTACTATGTGCTCTGACACTTATTGCCACATTGAGTCAGGTCAACATCTGAAGATGTGGATCGAGCTGAGTTTCTGACTGGTACATAACCCAAGGGAAGAAGTTCACCAGCTGTGCCTGACCATTTGACAAAACACGGAGAGGCATCATTTCAGAAAAGACAGCTGCTGTGAAAAGACAAGGCCTGGGAAAAAGAAAAGAAAATGCACAGGCCAGCCCACGCATGCGCACACTCCTTAGCAGCAATAATTTGGGTGTTTAGACACAGAAGAGCTTAAGGCTGTATTCAAACTAGCAGGTATTAATGGAATGAAAAAGAAGCCACATATCTTTATTAACAACCAGGATAAGCTGCTTGATCTCAAAAAGAAACCCCTAATTCCTTCCGACCTCCCCGCTGCACCAAGGACTCCCTGCCCGAGCTGCTTCAGGTCGTGGCGGATGTTCTCCTGGAGACACCTAGCTTGGTTGTCCTAGGGGATTTTAACATCCATGCCGACACGACCTTACAAGGGGCCGCTCGGGACTTCGTGGAAAGCATGGCCTCCATGGGGCTGTCCCTGAATAAGTCTGGCCCAACCCATAGCCACGGACATGCCTTGGACCTGGTGTTTACCTCTATGGATGTTGGTGATCTGACACTAAGTAAAAGCGAAACGAAAGAAGTGCCATGGTCAGACCACTTCCTGGTGCAACTGGACTTCTCTGCGACCCATCCCCTCTGCAGGGAGGTGGGACCAATTCGGATGGTCCGCCCCCGCCACTTAATGGATCCAAATGGTTTCCAGAGAGTGGTAGGGGATGCTTTATCCCATGTTGATGGCCTTTCAGCTGATTCCCTGGTGGCCCGCTGGAATGTGGAGTTAACCAGGGCTATTGACAGTTTGGCTCCGAAGCGCCCTCTCCGATTGCATGGAGCCCGGACAGCCCCGTGGTTTTCCAAGGAGCTGAGGGCAATGAAACAATCGTTGAGACGGCTAGAGCGCCGGTGGCGGATAACTCATTCCGAATCTGACCGGACACAGGTTAGAGCTCAACGTCGAGCCTACCAAGTGGCGATAGCGACGGTGAAGAAGAATTTCTTCACCGCCTCTATTGCATCTGCAGAAAACAGCAGCAGGAGACTTTTTCAGGTGGTTCACAATTTAGCAGAACCACCTGCAACATCGGGGCCCAGTACGGGCCACATGTTCTCCTGCAATGATTTTGCAAAGTTTTTTGCAGATAAAATCGCTCAGATTCAGGAAGAAGTAGACTCCACCGTGGGAGCAGGGCCGGGGCGGGAGAGTGCTAGAGTTCTGTCTAGTCAAGTTGAGTGGGATCAATTCCAATCTGTTACCTCCGAGAATGTGGACAGGCTGCTTGGACGAGTGAAACCAACCACCTGTCTCCTGGATCCTTGCCCATCCTGGCTTATAAAAGCTAGCCGGGAAGGACTGGGCGATGGGCTTCGTGGGGTGGTGAATGCTTCCCTCCGTGAGGGAGCCTTCCCAGACCCGCTGAAAGAGGCGGTTATTAAACCGCTTCTTAAAAAACCATCTTTAGATGCGGCCACGATGGCCAACTATCGCCCAGTCTCAAATCTTCCATTCTTGGGCAAGGTGATTGAGCGAGCGGTTGCCGAACAACTCCAGGCACGCCTGGAGGATGCGGACCATTTGGATCCCTTCCAGTCGGGATTCAGGCCTCATCATGGGACTGAAACTGCCTTGGTTGCACTGGTTGATGATCTCCGGCGGGCTAGGGACAAAGGTGAGAGCTGTTTCCTAGTTCTGCTGGATCTCTCAGCGGCGTTTGATACCATCGACCATAACATCCTTCTGGACCGTCTTCAGGGGCTGGGAGCTGGAGGCACTGTTATACAGTGGTTCCGCTCCTTCCTCCTGGGCCGGGTTCAGAAAGTGGTGGTGGGGGATGAGTGTTCAGACCCCTGGGCCCTCACTTGTGGGGTGCCTCAGGGTTCGGTCCTCTCCCCCATGCTTTTCAACATCTACATGAAGCCGCTGGGAGAGATCATCAGGGGATTTGGGCTGGGTGTTCATCAGTATGCAGATGATACCCAGCTCTACCTCTCTTTTAAATCAGAACCAGTGAAGGCAGTGAAGGTCCTGTGTGAGTGCCTGGAGGCGGTTGGAGGTTGGATGGCGGCTAACAGATTGAGGTTGAATCCTGACAAGACAGAAGTACTGTTTTTGGGGGACAGGACGCGGGCAGGTGTGGAGGATTCCCTGGTCCTGAATGGGGTAACTGTGCCCCTGAAGGACCAGGTGCGCAGCCTGGGAGTCATTCTGGACTCACAGCTGTCCATGGAGGCACAGGTCAAATCTGTGTCCAGGGCAGCTGTTTACCAGCTCCATCTGGTACGTAGGCTGAGACCCTATCTGCCTGCAGACTGTCTCACCAGAGTGGTACATGCTCTGGTTATCTCCCGCTTGGACTACTGCAATGCACTCTACGTGGGGCTACCTTTGAAGGTGACTCGGAAACTACAACTAATCCAGACTGCGGCAGTTAGACTGGTGACTGGGGGCGGCCGCCGAGACCATATAACACCGGTCTTGAAGGACCTACATTGGCTCCCAGTACGTTTCCGAGCACAATTCAAAGTGTTGGTGCTGACCTTTAAAGCCCTAAACGGCCTCGGTCCAGTATACCTGAAGGAGCGTCTCCACCCCCATCCTTCTGCCCGGATGCTGAGGTCCAGCGCCGAGGGCCTTCTGGCGGTTCCCTCATTGCGAGAAGCAAAGCTACAGGGAACCAGGCAGAGGGCCTTCTCGGTAGTGGCGCCCGCCCTGTGGAATGCCCTTCCAGCAGATGTCAAAGCGATAAACAACTACCTGACATTCAGAAGACATCTTAAGGCAGCCCTGTTCAGGGAAGTTTTTAACCTGTGATATTTTACTGTATTTGTGGTTTTTATGGAAGCCGCCCAGAGTGGCTGGGGAGGCCCAGCCAGATGGGCGGGGTATAAATAATAAATTATTATTATTATTATTATTATTATTATTATTATTATTATTGTTTCACATGTATTTTTCCAGACCAACGGAAGCAGAGAGAAATAAGCCAGGCACAGTTGACAAGTCTGTTCATTAGACATTCAGGAAGCCAAGAATTCACCTTGATCATTTACATGAACATCAAAGGGAAACTATATGTGATCCAGCCATTCCCATATTAAAAGGAAGTCTTTTTCTGGCTGGTGAAACTCTAACTTGGATATTGGCATTGCTTCATAAAGAAACTAGAATAAAATAATTTGGCTAGCCATACAGAAGTTTAGACCTCTATAGTGTTGTGGCTAAGATGAGGTATGGAGCCAGAAGACACAATCTGTTTAAATCTCGCATTGGCTTTGAACTTGTGTTGTCTTATTGTATTTGTATTTTATTGCTCTTGGCCACCTTGAGCATTGGTGGAAAGCTGTGATACCAAATTTAACAAAGTAAATAACCTGCCTTTGGCAACCAGTCCCTTTCAAGAACATGGGGGCAATCTGGGCCTCACTGTTATAATATATACAAAATAGGTTGAAAAATTTTGTAGTCAAAGAAAAAGAGAGCTGCGCTACACTCTATATCGAGTATAGATATTGTGAACTGAGGCTGTTGAGATACATGAATGGAAGCTAACACACTGCCCAGGACCACCTCAAACTTGAAGGCTGTCCTAAAATTAAGAAGACATTCTAGAAATGATTTGCCCAATATGCAGTGCATGAGATGGGCAGCAATGAGATAAATTCAGAAATGGCAGCTACTTAGTAATGCCTAACTCTTGTCCAAAAAGGTCACTCACCAATTCCAGCTTTGACTTCACACACTGGGTGAAACCCTGTAAGCAGGGACTAAAGGTAAAGGGACTAAAGGTAAAGGGACTAAAGGTAAAGGTAAAGGGACCCTTGACCATTAGGTCCAGTCGTGACCGACTCTGGGGTTGCGGCGCTCATCTCGCTTTACTGGCCGAGGGAGCCGGCGTACAGCTTCCGGGTCATGTGACCAGCATGACTAAGCTGCTTCTGACGAACCAGAGCTGCACATGGAAACGCCATTTACCTTCCCACCAGAGCAGTACCTATTTATCTACTTGCACTTTGACGTGCTTTCGAACTGCTAGGTTGGCAGGAGCAGGGACCGAACAACGGGAGCTCACCCCGTTACGGGGATTCGAACCACCAACCTTCTGATCGGCAAGTCCTAGGCTCTGTGGTTTAACCCACAGTGCCACTCGCATCGCTCAAGCAGGGACTACCAGCCAGCATTTTACAGAAATTGTGGGGGTGGAGAGCTCACATTTTGTCTTATGTCTTTTGAACTACAGCACATAGTAACTTTTTTTAAAAAAAGAAATAATTCAGGTACCGCAAAATCCAACTCCATCTATTTATGTCGATGGTACTCTTGCACTATAGCACAGCTAAAGCAGAACAACCCCCCACCCCACCCACATTTCTGGTATTAATGATTGGAAATGTAGCTGTATTACCCTGAAAGTTTATCAGGTGCAAATAGCATTAAAAGTGGGATCACACATAACCAACAAGATACCAAGCATAAAATCATCATGAATGTACAATAAAAAGATGTCTCATACCCCCTGCCCAAAAAACCCCCACAAGATTTTGAGCTTCAGTAGCCAACTTTCCTTACCCTGGGCTTCCTGCACATTATTATAGGTAATTGTACAATATCATTTTCATGGATACGTTAGAAGATATCAAACCAAACCATCTCTCATTCTTACTAAATCATATGTCAGGAAGTAATCACAGGAAACATTCATTGAATGAGAGGAATGACAACTTGATTGCTGCTTGTGCCCCTTTGTTACCACAGAATAAAATCATAAGGTGTACAATTTAGGATGATAGAAATGTAATAAAGCACTTTAACAAAGATTGTAGAAATTACACAGGTAACTTGGCATTTGCTAAAAAGTTAAAATTTGTCTTAAAGCAACTTTTGAGCTTTCACCATTTGTGAGATACTTTATGCTTTTTAAAAACCATGACTACAAAAGCTGTGACTCCATAACCCAGTAATCTAGTTTCTTAGTATTCAACCTATAACAAGGGGAGTTGAAATTGATAATGTAATCACTTTCATGCTTCACAAAACAAAGCCTTAAATGAGTAAGAAAAGCTTTGGTCTAATTTGTGTAAACAAACAAAAAGAATCTGGTGTAATTAAACTCTCAATAGCCAGATGTCAGAATGCCAATCAGAAGGAAAGATGCAATAAAACCAGTCTATTCTGAGCTGAGTGAGCTACAGCTGCATACCCACATTTCATTACAGATGGACACCTTACCACAAGCAGGAGCTCTCCTGTCCTTTGCCCTGGACCATTTAGTAGCTTGTTCCTTCTCAGGCTCTCTGTGTGGTCCAGCTCCTCCTGGGAGAAGTCTGCAAGCCTGTCCTATATGAAGTAATAAGGGCTTCTGCTTGAAGTAAAGTGCCTGGCTGTGCTGTAACATGCAGACATGACCTCAGCTCATCAGTATGGACAGGGACACAAGTCCTGCTCAGCACCTACAGAGAACCACTCTGCAACAAAATTTATAGGCATGAACACATACTGGGGGAGCAAGACTGCTGGCATATTGCTTTTCTGGGTTCCTATCTCTTACTGCTTGGTTCATCAGCTTAAACAATATTTTCTGGGCAGATGGTCTAGTAACTAGAATGGAAAATTGACTGCTAAAGAGATAACGCAACTTTCTATGATTTCCCCCCCTAAAATGGCCAAAGTGAGCAATTTTAATTCAACCTTCTAAAGAAATGTCCATATATGAACTCAACAATGAAAAGTGGTATTATAAAGAAAGGTGATGCTACCAGATGTTTAAGTCAAGAGAAACTGGTTTAATACAAACTCTAAAGGAAGAAAACACACACACACAGGATAATTCTTTTTGTGTTTTAATCAGCTACCCCCAAATACTTAATTCATAAGCAGCTAGACAGAACCACCCTGTCTGGTCTAACAACTCCATTTCTAAAAGACAGAATACACTCATTTGCCCTTGGCAAAGCTTGTGAATGGATTATGAAAATTAGTTTCCATAGTTACATACACAAAGAGAAGGAACATGAAGATGGCAAAAGCAGCAATCTTTACACGCATTGGTATATGTCCTTCTCTTGATCTCCCAGCTACTACATGGCATTTGGTTCCAGGATCTTGTTTCACAGAGGGAGGATTCTCCTTTATTGCGTTTCTTCTTCTTCTAGCACTAGAAACACAAGAAGCAATATTGCTGATCATACTTTTAAAAAGAGAAACATTGCCTAACACTTTTCAAATTAAGACATGTAGTCTCACACTAGATCAGCATCCTAGCCTAGAAAAACAGGAAACTAGAAGATTACTAAACTGCAGCACTATAATTCAGAATAACATTTTTGTATAGAACAGGTGGAGGAGTGGTACTGGGTGGGAACTTTGTATTCTGAATGGCAGGGGCTGGACAGCTTAATGCTGTTGGAAATTCTCTGTCCTAACTTTGCTGGAAACCATTCCAGCTTTCTAGCAGCACATTTGTTAGGCCAATTGATGAACTACTAGTAAAGTCCCATCCCAACAAAGATATATCTTCCAAAGGCTTAGTCCATTGTTGCTTGTTTTCCCCTTCCCAGCAATCAATTGTTCCCTACCTCAGACTAACCTATTTAAGTATTGCACTCTTCCAATTCTACACAAACATTTCACCTTGTCAGATGAAATGATTCCCAACTCTCCTGTGAGTTCTCCCAATCCCTCCAAAAGCCTCTTTTTTTGGAGGGGAGGGGGAGGGAAGCCCCATAATGCAAGCAACAGTCCTTATGCAAGGTTTTGACTGACAGGGCTGGTTAGATGAATTCTGCCCTCTATCATTAAAATTAAGTGCTCTGAAAAGCAGAAAGTATTACCACCTGCTTGCACCACAAATAAACTAATTGTGAAGAAAAGCTGGAATAATTGTCTAGTTTAGGTGTTAGAACCAAGGTTTGTTCTTGGTTTACCACTTGTGGCTTGTCTGGGAGAGAGAAACCACAAGCTAGGGTTTGGGTATAATGCTAAGCCAAATCATGGCTTAACAGCAGCAGCAAGACCAGGGGGAAAGTGCTGCAGTCCCCATCTTCACTCTGGGAATCCATGTTTGCTCATTTATGCTAAGCCATGGATCAGAGTGTTAAGCTACTGACCTCCCTTGAAACTAATATAACACACAATTGTTTTATATCTGCAGAGTAAGATTATTGACCTATGCAACCCAGTAAGCTCTAAATCAGGTGAGGAACTTCCAGCCCATGGGCCTCATCAGGTATTCCAGGAATCCTCATTTGGTTCACGAGGCTGTTTTGGCCAAGCCACATCCATCTACTCTACACTTCGCATCATATATGATAGCAGGCATGAGGAAGGTAAAGGCAGGGCTTGATGAAAGGGGCTTTGCATCCACAATCAACCAAGGCCCCCAGTGCAATGCTTCCCAAGTGATGATAATCAGCTGGTTATTGGTACTTGAAGAGTGCAGTGTAGGAGGGCTTTGCAGGTCCTGTGCTAAGTGCTTCCCAAACCCCTATAATCTCAACTGCCAAGCACAGGCCTTGAACAGATGCTTCTCAAGTGCCAACAATCAGCTGATTGTTGATACCTGGGAAGGGACATATACCTTTTTCTCCTGGAAAAAAACAGTTCATCTGACATCATAGTAACATCAAATAATTAATAGGTGGCGGGTTCTGTCCACCAGTCTAACTTGGCCCACAGGGGTTTGTGAAGGTAAAGACCTGGTTCAATGGCTTGACCCAGTTCTCTACCTCTGCTGTGCTGTAAATATTCACAAACTCAGTATGTACAATGAGTTTCTTTTCCACAACATATGGAAAGCCATAACAGAACTTCTTCAGTTTACTTCCAAGACTAGGAATTCTAAGGAACTGTTGATATCTCCGTGTGTGTGTGTGTGTGTGTGTGTGTGTGTGTGAGAGAGAGAGAGAGAGAGAGAGAGAGAGAGAGAGAGAGATCCTTTGTCAGGCAGTTTTTGAAGAGCTTTACCTTTCTCCTACAGTAACATTAACATCAGGATAGCCAAAGTCTTGGTGTGGTAGATCACTTGTCTGCAAAAAGGAAAAAGGTTTGTTTCATAGGCATCCTAGCAGTTACCTCCTTTTGTGGTTATGGTGAAAGCTTGTAGTTGAATGGTACTGTCATGTAGGGATAATATTCTATTTTAGATCATATTATGTGAAAGTTCCCCACTATAAGGTTTGTGCTTTTATCAATCTGATTCTCTAAACATAGCCAAATATATCACCTCTCTCTCTTGTTCCCAATGGTTCCTGGCATAAGCCCTTTAAAAACAACAATTGTGTTCCTTTCTTATTAATTATAATCTTCTTAGAGACAAACTCAAATGTGTTAGTTCATCATGGATTGTCTGGACACAACTTTCCCTGAGTTCTATATGGGGAAGGTGAAACATTTGGCTTTCTTGGTTTGATGTGTTGAACCAGAGGCAATTTCCAGAGTGTCCAGGTTTCCAAATTCATTGTCCCACATATGTGCATCACTTTTGATTAATGAAACTGCTTGATTCTAAGCAAGTATGAAATGGTAAGCATATAGGCCAGCATGGGTGTAGCCAGGATTTTCATTGGGGGGAAAGGGCAGGACTTGGGCAGGCAGAACTGACATGATTTGTCAGTTAGTTATTTCTATTGTTTTACTTGATTGGGGGGGGGCACCTGCCCTCCCCTGCCTACACCCATGTAGGCCAGTTACATATTCTCTTTACCGGACCTAAAATGCTCAGACATATCTGACATGAAGATCAGACACAGGAATTGCTTTTCTGAGGTTATAAATTCAACTATGGCCTATTCTTGGTTTTAAGTCCTTCACAACCTAAATTATTCCTACCTTGAAAGCTGTCAGAGGGCATGTTACTTGCTAAGGGAAATCTGGAGGAGCAACTGACATGATCTGCTTAGTTGTTCTCTGGGGACGTAGACTGACATTACTGTAAAACTAGCAGAGCTTGTGTGCTTCCTGCTGCACCTCTACAAAACTTTTCAACCTGCCCAGCCTTAACTAGAAGTAAAATACATTTTAAAAAATGTTTTTAACAACAGGCAACATCTTAAGAAAAAGAATCCTTTTCATACTTTTTTTAGAAGCAAGGCCATCTGACACATTGTGATCAAAACACTTATGTGCCAATAAAGCGAAAAGGAAGTAAAGAAGTCAGATGAAAACCTGTGAAACATTTATGGCAACTCAGGAGTTCAAATAAAAATGCTGGTTGCCTGTTGTTTACTCTGTCTTACACATAAACTGAATGTCCTAACAGTTTATAATAGCTTCTCAGAAATGTCACCCTTGAAGGTTAAATACATCTTCAAAAAAAGGTTCTGACTTTAAAAACGCAAGTCAAATTCTAGTTCATCCACAAATAAGCAATGCAATCATGGTTAGCTAGCATCTACAGCAAGAACAGATATCTAACATTTGACAACTTTGGTCTAGCAAATATGTATCAAGTTTCAGTATCTGGGCAAAGAACAAGAGATTGAATATATATATATATATATATATATATATATATATATATATATATATTCAGACTTATAGAGTGGTGTGCTGTTCACAAGTGATATTTTATGTCTTTGCTTCCAGAACTCTGTTTTCAAGAATGGCACATTTAGTGCCAGGTTTAACATTTGAGTGTGTTGTACCATCGCTGCAAAAATACCTTTTGTCTGTAATTCCTTTCAGGACTGCCAACTTTCTTCCTTGGTCCTTGTGACCGATGCAGTGCCACTTTACCCTCTGGCAATATTTCCTGCAGCTGTTAGTACACAATATGACATTAATTAAAGATGTGTGGGCAAGAAGAAAAGGATGAAAGCTGGAAGCATTCATAGCAAAGATGATCTATCGTCTTTGGCAAAAGTTCAGGCATGTTACATGAACAGTATCATTCATTTGTAAATTGCAAGTCTGCTAAAAAAAATGTCTGCTTGCTACAATTCCTTTAGCAGCAGTCACTCCACACTTTCACTCTGAGAGTTTTAAAAATGGAGAAACTGTTGATGTAAAAGAGACATTGCAACTCCAGCTTTATCATTAATTGCAGCCAGCTTAAACATATGACAAGTCTGAACAAAATTTGAAAAAAAAAAAATTCTTTAGGAAAATAAGAGAATCAGTTTCCCACCCCCACAGAGGATAACAAAAACTAATTTGGAAATAAATTAGTTAAGTCAAAGTAGCAATCCTTCAGAATTAGCATCCATGGAAAGTAAGTACTACAACAAAGAGTATCGCAGGATTATTATTTAAATCAGTGTTCTTCTATCTTAAGTCTCCAGATGTTGTTGGACTACAATTCCCATAATCCTCAGTCAATGGTCAGGGATGATCTGAGCTGTAGTCCAACATCATCTAGGGACCCAAGGTTGAAGAACTAAGTTAAATGACCCAGACAATGAAAGTTGCATCAGCCTGACTAAATCAAAGGGCTGCAACAGTAGCTACTTACTTCTGCCACTATTTTAGCTAAACTGTGTTCAACATCAGATGACAAGAGTTTTTTCTGACGTTCTACCACATCTGCAGGTGATTTCTGAAGTAAAAAAGAAACCATAAAAACTATGACTGGAACTGAACATAGAGAAGGTCATATGATATTATGTGTGGGTGAGGATGGGCATACTGCTTTATAAACATGAAACTATTCAACCAGTTGGCTGCTCTACAGAGTTCTGAGATCAGAATGCTTAGTAAGTTTTTTGAATAAGAGGCAGGAATCAGTTTTGTGTTCTTCACCTAAACAGTGGTGGTAGTTATTTTGTTCTCTGTTGCCTGGACATTTTCTACCATGACATTTCTTAAATGAAGTCTGCTGCACAATAAGTGACCAGGGCAGGAGGAAAAGCAAATAAAAAGTAAAATCCTGATAAAAATTAACAGGCCAGAGACTGTAACTGAAAGAAAACTGAAAACAAATGAGCCCATAACGATGAAAAATGGCTAACAAAATTCACTAAGAAATAAACATTTCCACAATGCTGCTTCAGTGGACGAAAGAAAAACAAGGAGGACTGTGTGTGTTTTGCCCTATGAAATAAGTGTAGTGGGAGGACTTTCCCCCTTGAGAGGAGGTATCAGCTTATAGACTTTTACTTTAGAGAGTACTCAACAGTGTTTTGGACAGGTGAAAAACCAAAAGGTGTGCTTGCACAGAGAAGGATTAAATAAAATTAATGCATAATTTTAAAGAGATGTTTTCCTACCCATAAATTACTAGCATGGGATATCTGGGTAACTCCTGAGTTAGCGAGCAGCGTTTTTTGCTTTTTTTAATAGTTAGCATCATAAACATCACAGAATATTGGGGTTGCCCCCTTTGGCCAATAAACTCAGCCAAAAGAGACTTAAAGGTTTGTGTTTCAAGGGCTGCTCCTGCAGACAACCCAGCAGCTGACTTCAGGAGAAATCAAGTGAGGGAGTGAAGTATGGCTGGGCATTGTAACAGGTTACTCTTGAGTTTGTAAACTCTTTGTGAAAGAATAACAGGTTAGATAAGCATGTCTGAGGTGTGACTTGTATCTAGCGATTCCCCCCCCCCCCACACACACACACATTGTTGGACCTGACCAGTGCTTAAGTGCAAGGTTGGCATGCCTAGGGGGTTTGGTGGGTTGCCAGAAAATCAATTTCTGCCATGATTGCTTCTCCAAAATTTATCTTCATTAGGCTAACAACCAAAAGTAGCCAATTTGATTATTAGAAGATCTATCATGGAACAATTCACTGCATGGATATGAATGCTGTTCTGTCCCGTTTAAATATACCTGAAATTCGTCTACATTCCCAGTTATAATTCCTCTGATATGTATTTTCTGTCTGTAAATAAAGTTGAATATTCTTAACTATCTGTGAAATCTATTTTGCATCAGATTTCCTAGGGCTCTAGTGCATCAACAGAAGCCACAGAAGAACATTCTAATTATGTGATTGGAGTAATTGCTTCACTTGTCAGGAGTCTGACACAAAGTACATCAGTTTATATTAGCTCACAATTTAGCTATAGCCATAAAATATTCATGCCTTGGGTTACTTACATTTTCAGACCCAGAGGTATGTTCAGTTGTCACTTTGAGGCCATTTGTTTGGATGACTACTTCTGTGGTTTTTCCTAGGTGAGAATTATTATTTTTTTATTTTAGTAACTGTCACTGATTCATCTATGCCACATTATACAACACAATACTTTCAAAAATGGAGTTCCAAACTCAAGAGTTCTGAAGTAGCTGAATTTACTGTGCAGAATGCTAGGATATGGGATTTTACGAAAGTGATATGCTTTCCTGATGTATTCTCAGGTTGATTTCTAGAACATCCTTCCCCACACTCTACTATTCAAATAGGGAAAGCATTCCTTTGTTTCCCAAGCCATTGTACTTTCAGCAATCCTGTTTTCTCAATTTACAGAATCCAGGCGCCTTGTGCCAGCCATATGCTCATGAAAGTAGTCTTCTGCACATGCATCCCTAACAGGATGGGGAACTATGCATGCAAACAATGTGCATGGATGAAACCTGAAAAGCACATGCACAACTGAATCCCGAGAATGGTTCAAACACACACCAACCCTTCATGAGATTGCTCCATGAGATCCCCACAAAATGCTTACTTTAATTATGAATGTCACCATTTGAATTTACAACAAATCTATGTTAGCCATTAGGACTGTACTATATATTGGGGGTGGGGGTTCAAAGCATTTCATTTAGGGAATGATTACTATGTACTACCTTCTCCATCATTTTCAGAATTAACCTCACTGTTCAACTCAGCTGCTGTTCCTGGGCATTGCTTCATCAACTGCAGGAGCTTGTTCTCATAAATGGTCCTTGTAGAAGCTAAAAGAAACAGGTCAGAGCACAAATGTTTTTAGCAAAAGCTTGCTGCATTTCAAAGTGTTATTAAATTGTTTGCATTGAACAGGAAATTTTACACACTCAGAATGGTTGATAATCATAGTTAGAGCTGGATGGGGCTTTAACCAATGCAGGAAATCTAGAGCTGGGGGATTCCCAACAGAGGGCTATCCACTATCCACTAAATTGGTTCCATTATTAAACTGCTCTTACTGTTAAGAAGTTTCTCCTAATGTACAATTAAGACCTACCCTCCATTGACTTATGCTGGAGCTGCCCGTTGAAGCAGCAGAGAACAAATCTTTGCCCTCTCCTATGCAGTAGCTGTTGGCAGGGCAGAGGCATTGCTCACCTAGTTTCCCAACACAGAGGCTGCTGCCAATTACCAAGGGAGTGGTTGCAAGGACAAGGCACCACGGGCACAGCGGTGGAGCCATGTGCCCACGCTGACCTGCAGCAACCAAACATTCATTCTGTCCAGAAAAAAAGAAGAACCTCAAATCAATTGCATACGCTCTCCCTGCCCAGAACTGGCTTGCCTCTAGCTGGGATTGACAACTATTTGCCTTAATCTGGAAATCACTCATCTGTTACTGCAAATTCAACTGCTCACTACAATATTAGACTCAACTGCCCTTTATATCACTGTTTTAGTGATCACTCTTCTGAAGCATACGTAATATTGGTCCAGGGGTGATTCCATATGCACAGAGAAGCTCCCATAGCTCAGTGTCACTCAGAGCTGTAACATCAATTTCATCTTTGGAGTCTTGTTCCACAGAGCCTTGTTCAGCAGAATCTTTTCCCTTGTTTTCTATGTGCACATCAACAGTAACCTTCTCCATATCTCCTAATGGTAGGGTCTATGAAAAAACACAACACTGGTTAAGAATACTCACTTTATTGCAGTATTTCCCCCCATTAATCACTTTTGAATGCGATAAGTAAACATGAATTAGCTTAAGTGCTGCATCTGGATTTGTGCCAGCTTTGGAATGATTTCTTAAGGTCTTAAAAGAATGATCAGATAAACAGTATTACAATGTTTATATGCATATTCATAAAACTGTAGAAACCAAATTAAGTATAAAGTGACATATCTCACTGACAACACCAACAAAAATGATTCTGCCAAAATTTCAGTTTAAATGCTCCAAAAATGAAAGTACTGTATATATAACTAGAAAGAGTGTCAGGAATCATGATGAACCAATAAAAGTGACTGCCAGAATGATTGGATATATTTTGGGCAAAACTAGACTTATCAGCAGAGGAGAGATTACTGCCCCATGTCTAATACTCCCCTCCACATCTTGTCACCAAGTAACATGCTATAATTGTAGCCTGCCCTATAGAAGCAAAGAAACGTTTCTTTCAACAGGACTGCAGTTATGCAAGATAAACTGTTTGTGCAAGGAGAAGGTGGGCAGAAATGGCACAGTGCAAAAAACTCATTGTCTTCCTGGCACTCTGCAAGAGAGAGCCAAAAGAGGCAGTGCACCTCCTATTGGAGAGGAAGGCACACTGCATGCCCTTGAAAACTCTTAAGTAAACTGGTGTTTAGAATTACATCATCCCCCCATAGCAGTATGATCTGATTAGTAACAACACAGCTAAATAGAAAAAAGAGATTCCAACCACTAACTGCAGTACAGCATTGCAAAGAACAAAACTGCTTTTCAGATTTACATATACATTTTTACCTGCTCTCAAGCCAATATTATCAGATGCATCAATGTGCTGTTCCAGCTTGTTTTATGACCTTATTTCTATTGTAACCCAATTGAAAATACAGTAAATGATTAAAGGCAGGAGTTTTTATTGTATAAGATCTATCAGTATATATTCTAAAATCAGCTCTCAGAATACATTTTGTCCTCAAAACTCTTATTATCCCCACATATAAATCATACCAAGGGCTCCTCCAGACAACCTGTTTATTGAGCATTCCTCCCGATTTACTTGTACAAAGTTTAAAGGGAGAGCAGACTATTTCTGGTCTTTATTGCTTTTTATATTTTTACCAATTGGCTTTCACCGATTTTTACTGTTGTTACTGCAGTATTCTGCTTTTATGTCATACACTACCTTGTTATATTTTTGTGAAATATTTTCTGTGAAACGGCAGTATGTATGTGTGTGTGTAACTATATATATATATGCAGGTTTTGGTGTCCTCGGGTGTCTTCCCGTGTAAAAGTTGGGGTGTCTAGGCGACGTTTCGACGAGGTCTCACTCGTCATCTTCAAGAGACCTCGTCGAAACGTCGCCTAGACACCCCAACTTTTACACGGGAAGACACCCGAGGACACCAAAACCTGCATTCCTGTACCCATGAAAATCTACGAAAGCAAATATATATATATATATATATATATATATGCCATTTTTATATTTGTTTGTGGAATGTTTACGCATCTTCCTGTCAATCATTCATTCTTGCCACACTTTGAATAATTTCCTCTGCCACTTTCCTAACCATAAGAAGTCCAGGTTAAAAAAAAGAAAGTGGATTTGTTGCAATAGCACAATGGAACACTTTTAACTGCAGAAACCAGTATTTCCAGAATTATTTCTGCAAAACAGCAAGTCAGGAGGCACCCAGGAGGAATACCCTTGAGGTGAGCATCTTCACATCTTTTAGGTGTTTCCAATTAAATCACCCCAAGAACTGGCATGAACATTTGGCATCCTTCGGAAGCCAGCAGATCACACACAAACACACACCAGGTCCCCATGCCTTTTTGGGTGGTGGCGGGTAGGAACACGTTTTATGGAATGAAAAATTGGGGACTGATAGGACCAGCTCCAAGTGTGAGGAAGTCCTGGGCAATGTGGGTCAGGGTGTCCCACACGCAGCAGTGTCAGTACATCTGGTCTGTATAGCTGCATTGGGACACACTTTTAATTCCCCACAATTCCCCCAGAGTAATGCTAGATCACAGATGTTGTGAAAAATTTAAAGGGAGGCTTGATCCCAACCAGCTGATACATACAGCTAGGTAAGCCTCCTGCCAGCTCCACCAAAGCACTTTTGCCCTGGAGTTTCTCAAATTTGAAGCCGACCCTGTCAGTCCCCAATTTTCCATTTTAAAAAAAATCTGAATGCCATGTTCTTTAAAATGTGAAAGTGAGGGGCTGGAAAGAGGATAAAATTTCAGATTCACCCTTCTCTTTTCCTGAGGGATATAGAAAATAGGACACCTGGGTTTTTAAAAATGAAAATGGCCACGTTTTCAATATTGTGAACAAACAGCAAGTAACAGAATGCAGTCTAAAAAGGGGTAGGGCCGGTGTTTTTTTTCCTGGGGGTACACATACCCCTAAACATTTTGTGAATCTTTGTACTTTTACTGTATCTGTACTGTACTTTTACTTTGTACTATTTACTGTATTTATTTCCCCCGATTTGAACTATAAATCGATTTTCTTGAGTCAAAATGAGAGTGCCCCTAAACATTTTTAAGGGGAAAAAGCAATCCGTAGGGCCTCCCCAAAAGCATCTCCTGAACCTTGTTTTGCTCTATATTTACCTCACTGAGGGGCTTTAATAACGCCCTATAAAAATTCACAGTGCTCTGTGAGGTAGTTTCCCCAAACGGCTATTACTTTTCAAGCTTGCCTCCTCCCTCCTTTGGAAAAGAAAAGGCAAATGAATCTGGATGGCCCCTCGGTCCTATTAACTCGTCCTGGACGGTAGCAAACTGGGCCTCGCCCTTTCGCTTTCCCGCCTCACTTTTCAGTCTCCTCGCTCTCACGAAGCTGTCAAGCTCCATTCGCCACATTCCACGCGGAACGCGACGCCCTTCCCACCCCCGCGCCTTTTACGCCCATTTTCACCCCCGTCTGAGTTCCTCACCCTGCACTGCAAACCCCGAGGGGGCGCCCCCCACCCACTGGTCTTAAACGGCCGGCCTAGGGAGAACGGCGTGTTTCTGAACATAAGGTATTTTTAAACCTTCGACTCCGCTTGCTTACAACTTCATCGAAAGGGTAAAATAAATCCCCTCCCGGGGACCCGTGACCCCGACGTGATTCGAACACGCAGCCTTCTGATCTGGAGTCAGACGCGCTACCGTTGCGCCACGAGGTCTTAGGAAGCTCTTCGAAAGCTCAGCTTGAAGAGTCTGCCGCCGCTCTTCGGCTTGCTTTTTTTTTCCCCTTCCCCTCCCGCTTCCTCTTTGCGCATGCGCCCTTCTCTGTTTGGGGTTTTTTTTTTTAAATACACACTCACCGAGGTGGGGGACCTTGCTTTTTCTGCATTCCTAGACTGGCTACCCTTTGCTAAAGGAAAAGAAATTACATAGCCTTACTTATTTCCACTTCAAAACCCTACGCTAAGCTCCCCGCAGAAACAGATGTCAAGGCAGCTAGTAGGAGGAGCAACAGCTTCGCGCCCTCCCGGGCTGTTTTGAAACCGCCGTTTTGAAGGACAGCCCCTATGTGTTTACCCAGCCAACCACCAGGCAGACCACGCCTCTTTATGGGCGGAACCTACGCGGGAAACTGAGACACTGAGAAGGCAGTTAGGCCGGAAGCTACCACCTGCTTCTACCTTGTGGGGAACATACTTTTACTGGACAGGTCCACTAAAGGTCCTGCGGGCGGGGGGGGGGAGCAATAAGTGGTAAGGTTCGAAGCGGCTGTCTCTGGGCAGGGAACGCGATGCCTGCAGAGCGACTGTCGCTGTTGATACGAAAATACAACAAAGAGCCTTGTGTCACTTTTAAAAAGTGTAGCTATTTTGTGGACCGAGTTTTCTGACGCATGAGAAGTCCTCAGTTGGCAGACCAACACTTCTTACCTCTCCCATGAATGGTTAAAGTCTTTAATGCACAACAAGACTCTTTTGTTGTCGTCTCCATATTGACTTCACCTCTGTAATTTAATGAAGATGTAAACCGCGTACACTTTCACACACAACAGGTCGATAACATTGATGCCACGGAAGACTTGAGTCCACGTAACCCACGCCAATACATCTTATAGCTGCCACCTGCCAACTAAAGTCCAGCCGAAACCATGCATGTGCATGCCTGTAGGAGAGCCAGCATTTCACCAAATTACTGCTTTCCTAGAAATGTAATGGTGGTAGAAATAGAAATAGCGGTATAGACCAGTGTTTCCCAACCTTTTTTGGGCAAAGGCACACTTGTTTCATGAAAAAAATATCGAGGCACACCACCATTACAGCCCCGTGACGTCAGCGCGCAGCGTCACGCCGGGAGGGACGCACGAAAGTGTAAGTTTCAATTTTTTCCCCTCCCCCTTGCCTTGCGGGGGGGGGGGACAAGGGCTTTTCTTCCCACCCCCAGCATTTTAAAAAACCCCGGGACAGCGGAGGACTTCTCCGCTGTCCGGGGCAATCTTAAAATGCTGGCGGGCGGCATTTTAAAATCGCCCGGGACAGCGGAGGACTTCTCCACTGTCCGGGGTGATTTAAAAGCCCCTGGGAAGGCAGGCAGGGGGGACAAAGATTTTCGCCCCCCGCCTGCCTTTAGAAGAGGTCCTGGACCTCTTCTGAAGGTGGGCGGGGGCGAAAGTCTTTGCTCCCCCCTGCCTGCCTTCCCGGGAGAGCGGAGAAAGGCAGCGCGTTTCTCCGCTGTCCCGGACGGCTTTTGAAGGCAGGCTTTTGAAAGCCGTCCGGGACTTGGCTGGAAGGCTGGCGGGGGGAGAAGCCTGCTCCTCCCATTGCCAGCCCCGCAAACTCGGGGGACAGCGGGAGAGGCGCAGCTCGCCCTTCCCGCTGCCCCCCGAATTGGCTAGAAGGCTGGCGGGGGGAGAAGCCTGCTCCTCCCATCACCAGCCCCGCAAACTCGGGGGACAGCGGGAGAGGCGCAGCGCGCCCTTCCCGCTGCCCCCCGACTTGGCTGGAAGGCTGGCGGGGGGGAGAAGCCTGCTCCTCCCGTCGCCAGCCCCGCAAACTCGGGGGACAGCGGGAGAGGCGCAGCGCGCCATCCCGCTGTCTCCCGACATGGTTTGGAGGCTGGCAGAGGGCTTCCTCCTCCCCCAGCCCCGCAAGCTCCCAGAGCGATGCCAAAGCTGCGCGCAGCTTCGGCATGGCTCTGGGTCCCGTTCTGGGGGAGGGGGAAGCTCGGGCTTCCCCCGCCCCAGCCCCACGCCTGGCGGTGGGGGAATAAATTTTTCCCCCTTTATTCCCCCCCCCCCGCCAATTTTTCCTGCGGCACACCAGGCAACGTCTCGCGGCACACTAGTGTGCCGCGGAACACTGGTTGGGAAACACTGGTATAGACTGTTTGCAGTCTAAGCACATTTAACTAGAACTCAAAAGGAAATAATTAGTTCAATGGGACTTACTCCCAAGTAAAAGCTACAGTGCTGTAATTCCTTGAAGACTGACCCCAAATTTAGTATGGTACAAGCTTCTTTGTGTACTGAGTCTGCTTCATCACCACCACCAAGTGTGCACAGGATTGTCACCACAGAAATCCTGTGCATATGTGAAACTGCATTCTAGGCAGCGATAGCACACACCAACCCATCCAAATCAATGTGCTTTTTAGCTCACCTAATAGGATCAGGTTGTTACTTGATAAAATAATTGATCAGATTGACTAAATCTGTATCAGTTTGCATGAGGCAATGGTTCTGAAAGGGGGGGGGATAGTGTTTTAGTTTGTTTTTAAAGCCATTTGCACATTTCTCATCAGGCACTATTTTAAGATGGCTGTTGGCATCCCTCTACCTCAAGACACAATGGAGTGTGCCTCCAGGGGTGAAGTCAAATTGCTGCATAAGCCTGCACAGTGTGTATGGAGGTCCTGGGCTGCCCAGATGACAAGAACTTCCTCTCAGCTTCACTGATGTGGTCCAAATGAAAGCAGAGCAATATGTTTGCCACCAGGTTGGCTGCTGGAGTTGCTGGAAGGAGGTGTACAAGGCACCATCCAACCATCTTAGGGACTCCACTCCGGATTTTTGTAGGGTTTACTCCTTTGCCTCCCCCCCCCCAAGGTATCCTGCAAGGCAGCAGAGATCTAGGATCAGAGTTTTCCTTCTCCTAGATGGACTCCCTTTCCAGGTTGATGAGCCCCATCTGCCCCTCCCTTCTACAGCACGTGCAGAAACCACCGTCTTGACCATTGGACTTACTATTGGTCTCATCCATCAGTCTGCCAGAACCTGTCTTCACATGCTGGGGAAATCCCTAACTCACTGATGGTTTGAGACCCATCAGCTACTCTCACCTGGTTTAGCTGGCAAGTTGAATCTGTTCCTGGGGTGTGGCTGCTGTCAAATGCTGACAGCTTCCAGGAGCCACAGGTGAGAGCTGAGTGCAGGATGGGGACCAAAGATGGAGAAACTACCCCAGAAGGAGCACAACATGTCCCCCAATAGTAGAGGTACTACTCCTGTCCTAACACCCCATACACCCCATTTGAAGACAGTGGATCTTTAGTAAAGAGAATACATCTAAGATGGTGCTGTATGAAATTTATACTTAATTTTTTTGCACTGAAAATCTCCAAAATCATTAACTTTTCTCCAGATGTTGTCTGAGTAAACAGGGATGCTTCTGCAATTAGTTTTAAAAGGTTAATTTAACAGCTTCATCAATAAGGATGCAGCCCAAGGGTAAGTGACGATTCTCCCTTCTATCCTTTCTTCCTCATCCTGGATCTCTGTAAATGATGTTTATGACACCATTCATTGCTTTCACTTATATCCAAAAAACCTGGCCTATCTTCAGCCTACTGTGGATCTTAGACTCCTGCTGTGGCGAAGTGCCCTCGTGGAAGGAATTAAGTTTCCAAAGTGCTGCTTTGCTAGCTGCTGTGTTCTGTGGGGGAAAAAAAGCTGAGGGAAAGCCCTGCAGATGGCACTGTCTGATCTTTTTCCTTACTGCCTTATTCTCAGCTCATATAGCTCCAGGCAGTACAGAATGCAAAAATCATGTAGTTCACATAGCTGCATCAAAACTGTCAAAATAGTTATTTTTAAACTGAGGGCAGCCTGCTGCTGCTGGCTGCCATAAAATTAAATGTGCAGACCTCTGACCAAAGAGGCATTGGTGTTTTGGGGAAAAGATATATTCCGGTGTTCCATAACCTTTCCCAGTCTTCAAACATAATGTTATGTCCCACATCCTGTGCCCATTTTATCATGGCAGATTTAACTGTCTCATCCTGTGTGTTCCACTTAAGCAGCAAGTTATACATTCTCGATAGTATCTTAGTTTTTGGTTCTAATAGTTCTGTCTCCAATTTCGATTTTTCCACTTGGAAACCAACTTTTTTATCCATCTTAAAAACCTCTTGAATTTGAGCATAATGTAGCCAGTCTCGCACCTTATTTTTTAGTTTGTCTTGGCTCTGCAGCTTCCAATTGTCTCCAATTTTTTCAATTATTTCCCAATATTTCGGCCATTTGGCCTCCATATTGGGCCTTTTTCGAGCCTTGGCCTCCATCGGTGATAGCCACCTCGGGGTTTTACTCTCTAGTAAGTCTTTGTATTTCATCCAGACTGCAAAAATTGCTTTTCTCACAATATGGTTTTTGAACAATTTATGAACTTTAACCTTGTCATACCATAGGTATGCATGCCAGCCAAAAGCATTGTCAAAGCCTTCCAGATCTAGGACATCCGTGTTTTCTAACAAGAACCAATCTTTCAACCAGCAGAAGGCTGCAGATTCATAATATAACCTCAAGTCCGGCAGGGCAAACCCCCCTCTTTCTTTCGAGTCAGTTAGTATTTTAAACTTTATTCGGGGCTTTTTGCCCTGCCAGACAAACTTAGATATGTCCTTCTGCCATTTTCCAAAGCATTCCACTCTGTCCACGATCTGTAGGGTTTGGAATAAGAATAACATTTTCGGCAATACATTCATTTTTATAGCTGCAATTCTACCTAACAAGGAAAGTTTCAATCTTGACCAAATTTCTAAGTCCTTTTTAATTTCCAACCAACATTTTTCATAATTGTCTTTAAATAAGTTCAAGTTTTTGGAAGACAAATAAATCCCTAGGTATTTCACTTTTTTAACCACACTTAATTCTGTTTCTCTCTGGAACCCCTCTGTTTCTGTAGATGTCAAATTTTTGGTCAAAACCTTAGTTTTTTGTTTGTTCAACTTAAATCCCGCAACCCGACCAAACTCTGCTATAAGTTCTAACACTCTTTTTGTACTGGGTTCTGGCTCCTGTAGTGTCAAAACTAAGTCATCTGCAAAAGC
The DNA here is from genome assembly GCF_964188315.1 of Podarcis muralis. Taxonomy (NCBI): domain Eukaryota; kingdom Metazoa; phylum Chordata; class Lepidosauria; order Squamata; family Lacertidae; genus Podarcis; species Podarcis muralis. The sequence continues at coordinate 61,216,377 of NC_135659.1, forward strand.
TTTCAATTTGTATTGTTTCACTCCGACCTCTATCCCTTGTACCAACCGGTCCTCCCTGATCATGTTCAGCAACACCTCCAGGACTGATATAAATAAAAGAGGGGATGGAGGGCACCCTTGTCGTGTTCCTTTTTCAATTTTAAACTCTTCTGTCACCACATTATTAACTATCAGTTTAGCTTTTTGCTCTGAGTAAATTGCCTCTATTCCATTCTCAAACCCCCGTCCCACTCCCATCCCTTCCAATTTTTTTTTCATAAACATCCAAGAAATGTTGTCAAAGGCCTTCTCCGCATCAATAAAAATTAACACTGCTCTTGTATTAAGGTTAGTTTGCAAGAGTTCCAAAATGTCAATAATGTTTCTAGTGTTTTCGTATAAATGTCTACCAGGGAGAAAGCCTGCTTGGTCCTTGTGAATTACTTCATTTAGTGCGCTCATCTCACTCTAGAGGCCGGGAGCCAGCGCTGTCCGCAGACACTTCCGGGTCACGTGGCCAGTGTGACAAGCTACATCTGGCGAGCCAGCGCAGCACACGGAACGCCGTTTACCTTCCCGCTGGTAAGCGATCCCTATTTATCTACTTGCACCCGGGGGTGCTTTCGAACTGCTAGGTTGGCAGGCGCTGGGACCGAACGACGGGAGCGCACCCCACCGCGGGGATTCAAACCGCCGACCATGCGATCGGCAAGTCCTAGGCGCAGAGGTTTTACCCACAGCGCCACCCGCGTCCCAATAAAGGTACAAACCAACAAATGCTTACATGGAAGTGCCATTGAAATAATAGCTTCCACTGACTCCATTTCAGGTTAATTTTTTTCTTATCAAAGCTGCTATTTATGAAGCTTTGGCATCAATCACTCTTTTCTAACTGTTTTGTGAAGTAAAAGGCAGGTTCCAAGGCCATGTTTTTTTGTGCACTCAGGGCAAAGGCCAAGCAGAGGGGGACGCAGGAAGGCCATTTTGCCAAGGCATTAAATTTAGACACTTGTTGATTTAGGGTGGGGACCTCACACAGTTGTTTGTTTTTTGGCATTAGATAAGTTTCACAACTTGTCTTTATGTGCATCAGACACCCCCCCCCAAAGAAAAGTGGCGCACTCTGTCTGATTAGGGCTGCAAATTTAAGCAAATTAAATGCAATTTTGTTGTTGTTAACTGATAGATTTTTTTCCTTTTAAAGAGTTTAAAATGCTCACAAATATTCATAAAAATACATTGGTTCTGATGGCTCAAAATTGGACCTTGATGAACATGTCTTCTCAGATCTGCTGTTTATATAAGCAAAACCAGTTTTTGGTGTCTAATTGTTTTCATATGTCATCTTTTTTATTGTTCTTATCACTAGCATCCCCAACAGCTGGAAGCGGCCTGGACCTTTCGGTGCCTCTGAAAGAGTCTGCTCAGGGCCATAATCTCAGTTGCCCCATGCGGACCTCATCTTCTTAAGGCTATTATGTGCCCATTCTCTGAATTCTTTGCTTTTTAAATACTTCTTTAGCTCTTTTACCAGCACTTTTTTTGTTGTTAAAATGTACTTTCAGATCAGCAGCTGCTGTTCCTATGGAAGCTGATTTCTGGAAGAGCCCCTATTGAAGTTTTACCTTAGGATATCTCTAAATGCCTTGTATCTTATAATAAATGGGGGTTTTAACATGTTTGTTGAAGTTTCCAGTATAATTTATTCAACTTTTAATGACGCACATACAATAGTCAGGGGTAGGCAAAAAGTTGATCCAGATCTACCAGGTCATTAACAAAGATTTCTGACTCCCATAGCTTCAGCTTTCCTCCTGAAATTAGGCTACTGAAACAAAACAAAACCAAAAACAAAAACAGCATAGATGAGGGGGAGAAACCAAGAATGGATTTTTGTGTGAAAGGACTTTTATTTCAGTTCCGACACTGAAAAATATTCTGGGATGGGTTATTCCCAGAGGTGCCCTGTTTGTTAGTTCTAAGTGTATGTCTGTCCATCTTTCTAAGCCAATATTTTGCGCTTCACTCCAGCTCTTGAGTTCTAGGGAAGAAACAAGTATAGATCTTGCATGTTTGAAATCTGCCCACCACTGCAATAGATAATAAAGTTTGTCCTCAGATTTTATATCCCAGGAAAAAGCTTTGTGAAGCATGTCCTTGTTTTGATACAGACTGCTGCTACTTTGTTCTTTATATCTTACCTAAGGAATAGGAAGCTGATCTAATAATTCACAGGAATATATCTTACCATTAAAGCAGAGAAAGGGATTTGAGTGTAAAAGGCTTTGTGGTTCTTTTACACTTCATCTTTAGGGTGGTTCACACATTTATTTTTCATTTTGGATTAGATTACTAGATTTGGAGCTCTCCACATCAAATAAGGCTTAAATCTGAGGTTTATTGATCTCTTACAGAGTTTCAAGTGACCTTCCTGGATTTTGGATATAGGCTACATATAGATGATAGTGTTTCATATGTCCTTTTCTCATACTAGGGTTGCTCTCTTTGTGAAATAACAAAAAAGACAAGTGATCTAGAAATATTATAAAAGGCTGGTTTCTTTTTATTTGGATTGGGGTTTTTTTTTTTTTTAAAGGAGGCTCTCTGTATTCTTTTTGCTGCTTTAATCTGATTTGTGTTGGTTATCTTTCTATCATTTTTTTATTGTATTTGTATTGTCTTATGAAGGCCTAGACCTTGAAAATAAAGTTATACATATATACAGATATATATATATATAATATATATATAGATGATAGATAGATAGATAGATAGATAGATATAGATATCACAAACCATCATGTTTAAATAAATCCTTCAAGTCTATTTAAAACTGGTGACAACTTTTGCAGTTTTATTTTTAGAACCTGGAATATCTGGGGCAATAAAAGGTATTAGGGAACACACCCATCTTCCTAGAGAACCATTTATCCAGTAGATTAAATGCTGGAATTAGACCTGTGAGGGTAGCTGAGGTTATCTGTAACTACAACATTTCGTCTTTTGGATGCTTCTTTGGTTTCAGTCTTCATCTCAAGATCTCCCTGAGCAATAGCTTTCTTACGACCAACCAAAATGTCAGAAAATTCTAACAAATTTGTGAGTTCCCCAGAACTCAAATATGTTACACAACATATGAGGAGAGTGGGTAAGGGGAGTCCTCATGACTCTGACACTTGGGAGAGGCCAGTCACTCTGCAATCTCCATCTTGGAACTGAATCTGTAAGCTGACCTGGTTTCAACACCCAGGCTAGTTTTTGTACTTCCCCCTCCCCTTCCCCATACTTTGTGTAGCATCTTGCCTGACAGACTTCTGTAGAAGTGGAAAGCTTGTCATGATTTGGTGACATTTTGGTTGGTTCTAGTAAAAAGCATTGCCAATGGAACAGACCAGAGACAAGAGTGGGCACATCAGCAAATGTGAATTTATTGTGTTTGTATGGATGTGGGTGGTGCTGTGGGTTAAAGCACAGAGCCTAGGGCTTGCCGATCAGAAGGTTGGCGGTTCAAATCCCCGCGACGGGGTAAGCTCCCGTTGCTCGGTTCCTGCTCCTGCCAACCTAGCAGTTTGAAAGCACGTCAAAGTGCAAGTAGATAAATAGGTACCGCTCCAGTGGGAAGGTAAACAGTGTTTCCGTGCGCTGCTCTGGTTTGCCAGAAGCGGCTTAGTCATGCCAGCTCCCTCAGCCAATAAAGCGAGATGAGTGCCGCAATCCCAGAGTCGTCTGAGACTGGACCTAATGGTCAGGGGTCCCTTTACCTTTATGGTAGACTAGTTTCTCCCTCTGTCTTCCATCCAGGCAATCCTAACCTGAGTTTGCATACATATTCCAGCCAGGCAACTACACCCTAGGAGAGTACAAAGCAGGGCTGGTGAGGGCTGTGGCCTGGAAAGCATGTATGGCCAAGGGAGAGTCATGAGGGCTTGAAAGATGCTTTTACATTGGCCTCCAGGCCTGTGATTCCTCATCCTTGGTCTATACCAGTCTACACCAAACTTGGCCCTCCAGCTGTTTGGGGACTACAACTCCCATCATCCCTAGCTAACAGGACCAGTGATCAGAGATGATGGGAATTGTAGTCCAAAAACAGCTGGAGGGCCAAGTTTGGCCTTCACTGGTCTACACTAACTACAGGTTTTTCTTCATCCCTGCCTGGAGGTGCCAGGGTAGATATTCCTAGATACATCAGCAGGGATTTAAGAGGACCTTCCCACTCATTCTGTTTCCTTTCCACATTGTCATGCAGAGTTCATCCTACCATTAAGCATCAGATTTGGAGATGGCTTTAAAGAACAGCAAGATTGTAGGCATGTCCCACTCTGGAGGGCACCTTTTGAATTTCCTGGCCCAGTGGCCCAAACATCTTGGATATTCTAGGCTGCCAGGGTAGTGTATATAGATCTAAAAGCTTGTTAACTGAAAACATTGTAATGGCTGTGCTATTTCTGTGTTGTTTGCATCATACGGAATAATAAAAAGGAGGGTGGACAGCTCATTTTCCAGCAAAGTGGCCTCATTTGCCTCCCCTTTCAGCCACCCTTTTGCTTTCTATTCCTGATCATAGTCAGCAAGTGTTTCTACCTTTGTGCTCCTTTCACTTGTTTAAGTGAGCAGTGGTTCAGGTTAGGGCTGTATTTCAGTTCATCTGTAGCAGCAATAAACAAAGCACCAAGCAACAGCAGATGTAATTTATAGACTGCAAAGAGACGTAATAATAAAGTCTGTTTATTACAGCAATTAACATATCTGCTCTCCTAAGCATGCTTTCACAGTTAGAGCAAAAAAGTGCTTACTTCAAGTGCATAGTTTACAGAAAGAAAATACAAAGGAAGGAACTGAAGTCAAGCAAGCTGGTTCGAAAACGGGCATTGGGAAGAAAAGGGAATTAATCAGCCAGAAGGCCAATCGATCGGCAAGTATTTCAGAGAAAGATACAGACATGATAGGCATCTATAATTTATAATACAACCTTGTAAACCACCTTGTTAGAGCAGAAGTCTTTGGGCTTTATGTTGTTACAACCCAAAATATATCTGTTAAGTGCTAAAAGAAAATCAGCTGTGCCGTGAGGGGTTTACTGATCCGATTGGAAGAGGGTCCTGCTGTGTCAGTGTTGAGAAGCACTGGAATGTATATATAACATGCTCAGCAGGCTTGCATCAGTAATAAAGTCAGTGGGGCTTCTCTGATTTTACCTTAGCTAAGGTTTTGGGGCATGTAGAATGAACTCTTTCATTTTAGCAAGGTAATCTCAGTAACATCTAGCAAGATGTCAATGAGCCTTACTTTGTATCAAGATATATCATATATATCACATACAATCCATGAATATGTATTTTTAGCACCATTTTTTTCACCAGAAAAATTTCCCCAACCAAAAGGCTCATAGGATTTTAAGGGCACATACAGCAATTCTGTACAGATATGTGTGTTGAAATGGCCTTGGAGTCATCCAAAGCATTCAAATACTCAGTGGGCCACATAAATGGAAATATTTTCAGAGGGATACAAAAGTTCTGAAGTACACAGTGAATTCGGATAACAAGTTTTCAATTAAGGTTTTGACAAAGGAGACTCTACTGTACAGGTTTCAAATAAACGTTTTACATGTATTGCAGTGCCTTCATCTCTGCAATGTAAATAAATGGATAAACATTTAGGACTCCAAAGAGATATGGCAGACTACCATAATCATCCAATTGTGGGACTGGAAATCCTAGGAAAAGCATCCTGCATTACAAATTGCAATTATGTTCTTTTGTGAAGTGCACTTGATTATTGAGCATACAAATTTGATTATTTATCCTGCTTTATAAAAGCCTCTTTTAGCAAATACAGACTGGATTCCATAAAACAATTACACTATTTTTGGCTGGCTTTCTTTAGTGTTACAGTGATATTCTCACAGTCATTAATTTAATCTTAAGGAGACACTGTGGTGTGTCTTTTTTTAAAAAAAGCTGTCATCTTAGTTAAAAGCGAACGCTTGTGTATCAAGGATAAATGACAACCACCACCTGGTTCTCAATACATTTTTTCAAATAAATAAATAAATAAATAAATAAATAAATAAATAAATAAATACTACAAAGGGTGTATTCTAAAAATTCTCGTAAATATTTTCTCTCTCTGAAAGGGTATTTAATAGAATGTGAATTATCTACATAGCAGAATCCTTTGTGCACTTACAAACAATCCTGTTTTCTATTCTCAGTGTACAATATTATACAACAGATATGCATGGCTTATTAAGGACATCCAGTTAGCAGGAAGCTGAGTTGACCTGTCTATCCAGTGTAGAAAAAGTCATTTATTGATATCATGCAAAATAGATAAAAATAGCTGGTTTCTATGGCTACTGAGGCTGGAAGACTACTGAGGAATATTTCTATTTAGGTTCCTATATGATGGAATCCAGAGAGCAAAAAAGGGGAGAAGAAACAAGTGTAGCCTGCTTCGGGGACATTTTCTGCCTTCGTGTTTCCCTGTCCTCAATTCAAGTAAGACTCCTTTTTACTGACAAGAGCTGGAGATCCAGATCAGACCAACCAGTATGGCATAGCAAGGCAAAAACTTTCTGCACGATAGGCACAATTACAATGAGATCTAAAAATAGTTAATATAACAGCATCTATTTTCATCTACCCTTATGTCCAGGGGGTTTCCCACAAAGAAGCCTGAATAGACATTTCGGAGTTTTAGGGGGGGAAATGCAATGTGAGCAAACAAAACAAGACACAGAAAGCATTCAGTCTTCAAGATAGGCTCAAGATTTTCCATGCAGTGAGATCTGAACAAATCGTCCGCAGCAGGGGGGGATGGACTGTGGGGCTATGCTAGGAACATTTAAGACTCGCTTGTCCCCACTGCAGAGATATGTCCTGACATGACCCAACTGACTGTCTCTTGTTAACTACTACACAGTTTGGTCATGTCAGCTCTAAAAGTTGGCCAAAGTATCGCAGATGAACAGAGCATGTGTAACAGGTAACAGCTACCACTGATGGGGGCAGGTGGAGGTTTAATATGGGGGCATGACCCATAATTATGACAGAAGAAAGCTCCCTAAATGTGACATCCTTTATAATGAACTTGGAGGCATCAGACTTTTTCAGATGAAGAAGAGGAGTTTGGATTTGATATCCTGCTTTATCACTACCTGAAGGAATCTCAAAGCGGCTAACATTCTCCTTTCCCTTCCTCCCCCACAACAAACACTCTGTGAGGTGAGTGAGGCTGAGAGACTTCAGAGAAGTGTGACTAGCCCAAGGTCACCCAGCAGCTACATGTGGAGGAGCGGAAACGGGAACCCGGTTCACCAGATTACGAGTCTACCGCTCTTAACCACTACGCCACACTGGAGTACCTTGGAAAGGCATCAAAGTCTATGCCAAGTTGTATTTCTGCCCGTGCCCTCAATTACTCTTATTTGCTCCTCTTGTTACAGGCAATGCCTTTATCTGTTTCCTCAGACATTCCAATATCACAATCGCTACCATTTCTGATGCCCATGTCATAGATTTACATCTAGGAACTGCAGGGGTTTCTGCTGGCATATTCCCCATGGAAGATACATGCATTCTGGATGAGTTAGATTCCCCAGTGTTTTAAATCAATACAGGTGGCTTGAAAATGACTATATAGTGAGTCTCAATACCCTGGTTGTCGGTTAATGGCAGTAAACATATTGTTATGGGTTTGTCAGGCAGATCCCCCTAAACTCTTAAATTAGTAAATGTTATCATTTAGCAAATATTTGGAGTATTAAAGGAAGATACAAAGAGCAGTGTAAAAATACAAGCTATGCCGCTTATCCTGTTCAGGATGTCAGTACACTGCATAAGTGCCTTAATTTTCTAAATGAAACACAAACCTTGTTTAAGTGCCAAGACCCCTGGAATCTCATGCACTGTTCAGAGGAGGTTTGGGTGGCTGATAAGGACACATCAGTACCTTTAAATGTGGAGAGTTTTGAACATCCATGGAGGTCACGGGAATTACAGTAACGGTGAATATGGACCACTATCATTAGGTCTGGCCTAGCAAGTGTTCGTAGGCACACTTAATTCCATCCCTTTTCAACGACTCTGTGCTCAAGTTGTTCAAAGGAACTAACTTCCAAGGTAGCTGTGATTCTCAAAGCCTACAGCTAGATATAAGTATGTGTTTAAGTAGTTTGTCAAAAGGAATGGACTGTAGCTTGTGCTTTATCGCTAACACTTAGCTTTCGTATAGCACCTTTGACCCTGAATACATACAATATTACTGTTATCTCCAATGACACAATCAGTGTCATTGCTCCCAGAAGAGGAACTTATTGTAGTCATATAGCAAAGACAGAAAGAGTTATCTGTGTGTCTTTGTAACTTCTCAGCAAGTTCTCTGCCCTGTGGAAAAAACAGCTTTCATGAACCTAACTAAAGAAACATTTGAGTTTCTAATTTATTTCAGAAAGATATATAATTGCCTTGTAATGTTTTTGGTAGGTTCAAGGTGTGTACATCCAAGGATCTCAAAGTTGCTGGGTTTGACTAATGCCCACTTCTAGGTTACACATATGTATTTCAGAGAACATAGGACATTTTGAAATAAAAATAAATTGCTGTGCACTAGCTAGGCTCCAGCATAATTAAGAGTAAACTTAGACTATATTTGTATATAGATAAATATATAAATCTATATAGACTTTACTTGAATCATTAGTGGTCTATATACACGTGTGGTCACTCATAAATGTGACTGTGCGAATTGACTGCAGGTACATTCAATAAATACCGTAGATGGGGTAGATAACAATTCTTTCCATTAATCAGCGATGCAGAATCAATCCAGCCCACAGTTTTGTATACTGCATACCTAAATATGCACAGGATTTCAACCAATTTCAATATAGTGCCTATTGCTTACAATGATAATTATGACAAGATTTGGTCACTGCAGTATTTTCTATGGCCAGACAAAATAATATAAAACATTTTCAGCCACCCTCTGAAAAATTCATAAATGCACTGACCACCCAGGCATTCAGCTTTGAAATTCAGAGAACACATCAGATGGTTATAGCAATAAGCTATAAGTAGAAGGTAAGAGATACTGAGTAATGTTTGGTTTTCTTTGTTTCTATCTCCTGAGGGACTGTATCCTTGCGAGCAACAAAGCCATGAATGTTTAAATGCTGGTCTAACCTCATATATCTACTGACCCTGTAGAAATAAAGTGCTTCTTATAGCCATATCAGTCTCAGTGCAAAAAACCCCCATACAACTGTATTATGATTTTTTTAAAGTATCCTTTCTACTTTAGGTAATATTGGAATGCAGTAAATGTACAACCTGAAATTAACCTGATACTTATATTTTTGTAATACCTTTAAATGCCAGTCAGAAATAACACAATTATTGGATTTATTCCTATTTCACAGTTTAAGATTCTAGCATTAGTAGTGCAAATGTACATAGCAGAGTGGTTTAGGTTGGGAAAGATGTTCATGTTTATAATTTAGCACAGTTTCTTCTTGGGAAGCTGTACAACAAGGTATTTGACTCATTCTCCCTTCCTTGGCTTCATTCCTGCAATTTGTGCATGTCCTGCACCCGTCCAGCTGGTCACAAAAACTTGTCATTTACCTTAAACGGGTACAATGAAAGTTGTCTTGGCAGCATCACCTCTGTCAAAAAATCAAAACAAAGCACAACTTTGAAGAAAGCTTCATCACACACAGTTTTGTTTCCTACCCTACCATTAAACATTTGGGAGACATTCTGGCTCCGAGCAAGACTAATATTTATCCAGACAGACAATATATTATCTATCTTGAAAGATACCCTGAAGCAAAGTTGCAGGCAATTAGTTTTAATGGTAAAAATCTTCACACACACACACACACACACACACACACACACACACACACACCGACTAACTTCCCACTCACCTATATTGACTGTTGATTCTCATTCATTTTTAAACATCTTTCTCAAAGTTGAAAAACTGCAAATATTATTATGCTTCTTTCGGATGCACATGTTTCCAACCAAAAATGAGTCATTTGCATCCATAGATTGCAGTACAGTGGTACCTCAGGTTAAGAACTTAATTCATTCTGGAGGTCCGTTCTTAACCTGAAACTGTTCTTAACCTGAGGTACCATTTTAGCTAATGGGGCCTCCCACTGCCGCCACACGATTTCTGTTCTCATCCTCATCCTCATCTCATCTTAACCCGAGGTACTATTTCTGGGTTAGTGGAGTCTGTAACCTAAAGCGTCTGTAACCCGAGGTACCACTGTATTGATACTTGGAAAATATAAACTAGCAAGTTAAGCAACTCTAAGCCATATGATTTAGAGGCAACAATGCCAATGTAATTTTAGAGACAAGGATGAGGGCAAAAACAATGTCACTGCTTGATTAGTTCTGATACAGCCTTGTCTGAATGTACGCGTATGTGGAAACTGGGGATAGTGTACTCTGCTTATATTATTACCTTCCATAGGGATGAACATATTAAATAAGTTTTGTTGGAAATGGCTTTCTTAGAGGGGAAGAACTTATCTTGAAAATGGTAGTGAGCAGTTCATCTGGAAAACATCAAGGGCTATATAGTTATGTATATGAGAGGGGGGGACTTATTAAGCATGATGGGAGATGGTTTGGTATTGTTTAGTCGTTTAGTCGTGTCCGACTCTTTGTGACCCCATGGACCAGAGCACGCCAGGCACTCCTGTCTTCCACTGCCTTCCACAGTTTGGTCAGACGATGGTTTGGTAGTTCCAAGTAAATGTGTATGTTTGTCCTGGTGCAAGCTTTGGAGGAAAAAAATCCCAGTTATGCAGCTTTCAGCATGGTTCAATCTAAGCTGCAGAAATTTCAGCTCTGGCGGATGCCTATTGGCTAGCACCCCCAGATTTGTACAAGGTGGCATAGATAGTTCAACATCTTAGAGCGGGGGGGGGGGGAGAGGTAATCTTGACACTTATTTTATGGAGATGAGACTTGCACGCTTTTTGTGGCTAAAATGTGGTTAGAATATATTTTGAATGCTCTTTGAGAAGACAATGAATCTAAAATATATTGATCCTACATCAGAAATAAGCTTCCACTGAGTTCAGTGGGACTTGGTCCAAAGTAACAATGTATAAGGTGGTGGTATCCAGAGAGCACTCTTTGTTGTGATGGCCAAATTGTACCAGGGTGACTTCCATTGTTAGATGAGTTGGGCTGCTATCCTAGCCTTGTTTTTGTGTATAGTTGAACTAGCCAAAGTCTTGTATGAGTTTCTTCATTCAGCTCCATGGCAATGAGAAGGAGAAAAGGACTCCTGTGAACTTTTAAAACTGATTCTGTGAGGAGATGAATCCTCATTGTGGCTTCATGCCCATTATTTTACTGCTCTTTAGAATTACAGGTTTGGAACATTTCCGCCATCTCCTACAGCAACATCGTTCCCTAGAACTTGACAAAGATTGATTAAAACCTATTTTGTTTCTATTTTTTCTTTACAAAAAGTGGGGGGAGACTCCTTCCCTGGAATGACATCATATTTAGCTCATAGTTGGTCATCTTTACTGGACACAAATTTTACATTCCCATTATGGGCTAAGAAAATAGAACAATTGCTGTGTGGTTCTTGGCAATCAGCCAGACTTGTAAGTCCTCCTGAAAAGAGCTCAAGTCACCAGCATGTACAGCTTTGCTACTATGGTGCAAATCTTGTCTCTTGGCAGAGATGAGGAGCTTGGAAAGGTTAAGAGAGTTTATCATAAGATAAACTTGCATGCCATCCACAGTCAGCTCATCAGATACTTCCAGGGCTAGATTTATTAATCTCCTGTGCCCCGTAGAATAAAGATATGTGATGTGACATCCATCAAATTATGCCCTCATGATAAAAAAGCAGTAATGGTCTCAGAAATCGGCCCACCAGGCTGTCTTGGGTGAATCATACCCACTTTTCCTGTGCCCGATGACAGAAAAAGATGTTATATTCAAAAAGGGCAGAATTCAAGCCAAGGCTACAAAGAAAGCATCAGGGGTGCATTCCTGAGTCTTCCTTTGCAGCCATAGCTTGAATTTTAAAAGTATCTAATTCAATTCAGGATCACAAATGAAGGAACAATCTTCCTTTGCAATTTCAGCCAGCTGGTGTCAGGTGACTGACAGGTAGGCATCCCTTCCCATCTGCCCAAGTGGCCCATGGACGATTGGCCCCTATGCATCTGACTCTTTAGCCGGATCCAGTTCCTCAACCCTAATATAAACACACTGGAACACCATACATTAGAATGATAGTTCCAGCTCTGGAAATTTTACACTGTCAAGGGTCAGGCGGCCTGCAGTAGTAGTAATAGTGGTAGTATTTGTTCATTCATTATTTTTAATTAGGTCTCGTATCCCACACTTAATTATAAGGTCCCAAGCTGGGTTACAACAATGGAAATCTGCATTAAAACAATATTAAAATCAGTTAAAACAACTATATTTATATAGTTAAAAGGCTCCCTTCTCCCTCATGCCTTCTTTGGTTTTATTCAAAAATTGAAATAGGCTCAACAGTTAATGGGGTGGCCATGTGTCCTACTTTACATAGGACAATCTTCTGTTTGAGGACATACTTTCTTGGGAGGACTATCCAGTCCAAGTTAAGTCTAAAACCATAAGGAGGAGGAGCTGCAAGGTCTTCAGCTTGCCCCTCAACTGTGAGGACCTAGGACAGCAGACTGAGCAGGCACATAAGGTCACCTGGTCACAGTCTTTCTGTAAATAGCATCTCTAAATAGCTGTACTTACTACATCTTTTTTTGTTTGTTTGTTATGAATTTCTTCTTCTTTTTCAATGTGCAAGTGGCAATGCTTCAACAGAAAGGGGGGGCATCTACTAGATTTTATATGAAAGTGTATGACAGAATGTTCATTAAGATAATCCAATATAAGCACATTAGTGCTTTGTTTCTAAATGAACTTTCAAATTAATTTTGATTATATCCGGAGGATTTTGCAGGCAGGTTTCTTACACAATAGATGAAAAAAAGCCCAATAAAGTGGCATCTTAAGAAGCTAACAGAATCTTTTAAGTCATGATACCCACCGTCTCTAAGGCTCAGGGTAATTCCAAATAGGACACCGTGTAGAATTGCCATTTTGCCCAGCTTGGCTTCTGGATCCTCAGTTACATTCCTATCTGCACAGAGCGAGGTTTTCCCCCTGCCAAGCCTGCAAAGTCTCTAGGGGAGAAAAACAAGGAGAGAGAAATAAATGTAATAAAGCAGATTAACGTCTTCCACATTCTCCTCTTCCCACTGCCGGCACTGATGAGAGAGGCTATCATTCACATAATGGGTTCATCTCTTCCTGCCAGTATTCCTTCCTGAGCTAATCCATCAAGCTCCATGGAAGAGCTGAAAGGAGAGGGGCAGCATCTCTGTGGGGGACATGGAACTAGGTTCTCCCCACTCAGCCTCCACCATTCCTTTGGTTTGCTCCAACCTCTCCGCTGACACCTCCACAAATCTGTGGTGATGTTAAAAATAATGCAGAGATGCTAGTACAGGAGCAGGCAACCCTTTTTCCTGCTGAGGGCCACATTCTGTCAGGGGCACATGATTATTGTGGGTAGGGCCAGAACAGGCCAGACCAAAAAAATGAGTGGGGTCACCCCCTTTTCTCCCTTTTTTCCTGGCACCTCTTTCTCTCTCTCTCTCACTTTCTGACATCCTCTCTTTCTGTCCTGTCTCTCTGCACAGCAGGCTGTTGGTGGAGGAAAAGCTTTCTCTTCCCAGAGGTCTAAACTAATACCTTGCAGAGGGCTTTTTTGAAATTGACTTAAGGGCTCTAGAAATTTTGTCTGGAGGCCACATGCATCCCTGTGCTGGTGGATGCTGCATCCCTCAGTCCCCCCCCCCAGAGCAGAGCCATGAGAGTGGGCAGGAGGCAGCCTACAAGGGTAACAGCATCATACCACAGTTGCTGTGCTCCTCCAACTCAACAGAGAGGTGTAAGGTGATGCACAAAGGAAAGGTCACACCGCTGTCTCTTGCTCAGCGCTGGGCTCTTCCTTCTTCCTCTTCATCTTGCAGAAGCCATGGAGCCCACAGAAGCAAGCAAAGGTGAACTGGGGCATCCCCTGGGACAGGCAAAGGACAGGAGCATCCAAGGAAATCTATACAAAGTAAGGTGAGAGAAGAGAAAAGCTTGCGTTTCTTTCCCAGGTTTCCAACAGAACATCTCTTACTTTCACTTTACAGCAGCGTTCCAAATGCTCAGTGCATTAGAGAACAGCGGGTTTTCCACCTAGAATGAATCTCGGCTCCCCCACCTAAAACCTCTACATATTGGGGGGGGGGGGGCGGGAGACCGGGGACCGATCTCAGTGGTGAGGCATATGCTTTGCAAGCAAAAGGTCCAAAGGTTCAATCCTTAGCATCTCCAGTTGAACATCTTTCCCTGAGACCCTGCAAACAACAAGAGAGGATTGTCCTGCACCAGATGGGCAAGGCCTCACCTGGTTGGTAGAAGGCAGCACCCTACATGCCTTGAACATGGATAGCTGCTGTCATCCACAATCAGATTCAATCAGTGGTGGACCTACATTTGGGGCCCCCTGAAGTTTAAACTGTTATGGGGGAGCCCTTCGCAACCAGCAATGAGGTCTGGGTAACCACTGCTATCTTCTTAATTGGGTTATTCTACAACACATCGAAAGGTCGGCAGTTCGAATCCCCACGGCGGGGTGCGCTCCCGTTGCTCGGTCCCAGCGCCTGCCAACCTAGCAGTTCGAAAGCACCCCTGGTTGCAAGTAGATAAATAGGGACCGCTTACTGGCGGGAAGGTAAACGGCGTTTCCATGTGCTGCGCTGGCTCGCCAAATGCAGCTTTGTCACGCTGGCCACGTGACCTGGAAGTGTCTCTGGACAGCGCTGGCCCCTGGCCTCTTAAGTGAGATGGGCGCACAACCCTAGAGTCTGTCAAGACTGGCCCGTACGGGCAGGGGTACCTTTACCTTTACCTTACAACACATCACCACGTTTTTTTAAAAATTAACTACTACATCTCAGTTTTTCATTAAAATTGCCATACTGGATTATCTCATGTCAAAGTCACTGGTGTGAACAAAAATTTCCTATGTCTTATAGTTTGCATTATTGGAGGGAGGGGATGAAAATTAGGGAAATGTTACATATATGCATGATGCACTTTTTAAAGCAAATTTTTAAAGCCATGTGGACTAAGGTCACTTCTGGGGCTTCTCTGGGATTAGGGACCTGAAGCTTAAGCTTCATTAGTTTCATAGTAGATCCACCCCTGGATTCAATCCATGATTCCTCCCCCCAATATATAGTTTTGACACTCCCCACTTTTTTGTTGTTTTGTTCCCAACAAAGGCCACCAGAAACTCATCTTTGAAAAAGCTGTTTCGTAAATATTATGTGGAAAGGATTTCTATTGCAAACACTTCAATATGAAATGCACACTGTAGCTGGGTTTGCCAGAGGCACCCCCCCCGCCCCCTGCACACCTGAAACCACATATGCCTTTCATGAATACACAGCTTAGGTATGAGTCGCCTCACATCTCTCACATTAGAAATTAAGCACTGGGTGGCTGCCCCTCATCTCCATCATTCCGCCTCATTGTTTCTGACATTGTTTCCAGAGAAGCGGACACGGAGCAATGGATCCAAACTACAAGAAAGAAGATTCCACCTAAACATTAGGAAGAACTTCCTGACAGTAAGAGCTGTTCGACAGTGGAATTGGCTGCCAAGGAGTGTGGTGGAGTCTCCTTCTTTGGAGGTCTTTAAGCAGAGGCTTGACAACCATATGTCAGGAGTGCTCTGATGGTGTTTCCTGCTTGGCAGGGGGTTGGACTCGATGGCCCTTGTGGTCTATTCCAACTCTATGATTCTATGATTCTATGACTATGGTCCAGTGACTCACATGTTATTTTTGTGTATGGTTGTTGCTGCAAAGCCACTCACCCACTTCTGGCTTCCATTTGGCATCAGTAATGTATGGATGTTCTAATCGTTCACCTTTCCTACACCAGCGTGGCTAGCTGAGGCGGCAGAGTACAGCTTCATCACTGTAGGTTTGAGCCCCACAATGGGCATGAAGAATTGCTATCATGAATTTGGTACGTATTGACTCGTTCATCCCTTCATTCACACGTTTTATATCCCAGCCTTTCTCGCAAACTATCTCAAGGCAGGTCACACTCAAATAAAAGATGCAACGAAACCAGTCAATAAAACAATAACATCACCTCAAAAGATAGGTGGAGCAATGAGTGTAAAGGTGACCTTTGTAAAGGAGGCTAAATTCGACATACACATACATCCCCCTGGGCTATTTTTCAGCTGGAACTTGGTGGAACTCAGTCCTGGCATCTCTCAGGTGGGCACCATTGCCATTATAAGAGAACAAGGGAGGCTGTTCATAGTCAGTTCTGGCACCTCTTTTTCTAGAAAAATAACACAGCACCCCCCCTCCCAACTCTCAATCCTCCATTCAGGCAAGCAAAAGGCATAATCATGAATCAATGTTAAGCAACGGCTTGGAGGCCAACTTAACCACGAAGAATATGAACTAAGCGACAGCTTTAGGGTTGGCCTTATTGCAGAGCAATGTGAAGCAATGTGGGCACCAGTCATTTCCCTCACTCCATCTCTGCGATGTTGTTTTTAAAATGAGGTTTCATCTTAAGATGAAAAGATGTCTAGGGCCTGAACTTCTCGTTGGGGATCATAGAGACTCCAGCAAAGCCCTAACAATTCTTTTCTTTGCACAAAGCTTGTGAAGTAAAATCAAACATACGGAGTCCAAATGACTTTTTTCTTCTCCCCGCTAGCCCCCCTGCCACCATTCGCACTCCTGCCCCCACCGAATCACAGCATTCCAATCTGCGAATTACCTCAGCCAAATGAAAAAGAAAAGGCGAAAGCCAAAATCCCCGGTTTGCGATGGTTGCTCTTCAATAGCTCGGCTAGCACTCAGGGCATGATTAAGCCCTCCAAGGTTACAGGGAATATTTGACTGACCTTCTAACTTCAAACACAGCCGCTCGGCATTCATTAAATAACCCTTCAGCACCTCAGAACAGTCAGTTCCACATGGCAATAAAAATTGCATCCCTCCCATCCTGTAACCTGGGAACCAGAGGAGGCTGGCTTTATCCTTTCTGTTTCAGCCTGACCTTGTCTTTGCAGTGACAGGCCCTGCCTTCAGCACAAAGCAGTCCCTGTGCAGATAAGCAAGACAAATGCACACCTCCCATTGAACTCACTTATTCAGCTGCACGCTCACCACCCCCACCCCCAGTTTCATTTGACAGGTTTTGGTATACCTGTCTGCCAGACACCTAGTTTAAATAAGGCCCCTGATGCTTCCTCTGAGACTCACAAAGCAATGACTAGGGACTCCTTAATGAGTCTTCCTGTCTGCAAGGTTTGTGAGCAGACCGCCAGCTCTGTGCCTCTCTCAGCTGCTTATATTGCATGCGTGCAAAAGAGTTTTCTGAGGTAATGGCCAGGAGAGAGCCAGTTCTACCAAATGAAGCTGTTGCAAGGCTAGTTATGCAGCTACAAAAGTGAACTCATTCTTTGCTTTCAGCCTGCAATTTTGCTGTCAATCCTCTCTAGGTAAATGGCATTGTCAGAAAGTGTTAGAATAAGGCTTAGTGGACACCAGATTCCATTAAAGGAAGGCAAAGGAAATAGGAAAAAGGAAACCCACTTTCTATGGACATCCTTAAATTTTCAGCTTCTGTGTTTATATTCCTCCCCCCCCCCCAGGTTTTCATGTTAAAAACAAAAACAATTGCTAAAAGCAAAGTAGAGGAATAAAATGAATGCCAAACATCACAAATGACCAGAAAAATCAGTTTTTAAGCCATTTTCTTTATTTTCTTAAGTTTTTTACTGCATATTTTGAATACATAGCATAATACACTCAGGAAGAAAGTGTGTCACATACTGTTTTTTATTGTTTTCTGAAATGGTTTCAAAACTTCTTTTACTATAAATGTCTGCAAAGCATAACACTGTTTAAAAGAGGGCATAAGATCTTGATTTTTTAAAACAAAAGTAAAAATACTTGAAAATGTCATGTTTGCACCTGCAATATCAGGCACTCTCCATCTGGTCTTCATCTCCTTATTTGACAGTCTGAAGGGCTGTGGTGGATTTCAAGTTGTCCATGGCCTACAATACGCACCTGCTGTTAATAAATATATAATTTAAAGTACATGTGTATCAAGTGTCATAAGAGAGCACAACTCATCAGAACTGGCTGGCACGTAAATGATGCAAACAAATTGCTTCCACTGGGCTCAATGCTAACGTGTCCTGCTAAATAATTTTGGAAGCTTTGGTTTCCAAAGTTAATATATTTTTCAACTAAGTATTCAGGATAGATGCCCTGCTGCTTTTGGATTTGAAAGAGGAAAAGTATTTTTATTTTATGCATTTGCTTTCCCCAGCTTAATGTGGCTTTCCACTTTTACCTGAGCACCTAAAACTATTTTCTTCGTAGGCTCATTAAATAGTGCTAGTAGAACACTGTGATCTGGTGTGAGAGAGTAGGTTGGATGAAGAGACTTATTTTATTTTATTTTATTTATTCCCTCCCTCCCTCCAGGGTGTGTTACAGCATTAAAAACAATTTAAAAAACAATTTAAAACAACTTACAGCTCCTGTTTTGGAGCAGGTGGGTGGATTGGATCACCTTCTGGTCCCTTCCAACTCTATGACATATAGAAAATAATTATTTTTTTAAAAAAATACATTGTCATGGTTCTTTTTTTAAAAAAAATAATAGATTAAGATCAAAAGGATTGTGCATAGCCTGATGTGGAAATGTGATGAACTGGACTCAAAATGAGAAAAATGAAAAACAGAACAACACAAAATGGACAAATTTGTCACTCTCTACTCAAGGCAACTCACTAAAAAAGTAATCAATAAAACAATCAAAATATAAATATAAGATTAGGAATGTACATATGAGAGGTCAAGTTAATTAAATGTACTTAGATGAATTGCCTTCATTGCCATTCATTGGGGCCAATGGATTGCTCAGGTGAACCTTTGTAAGTAAGCTGTTCCTCAACCTGAGCACCACAACTGATGGACCTCTCTTTTGTGTCTGCCTGCTACTCTACAGTGCAATGGAATTCTTGGGCAGGTTCTCACAAGAAGTGGCAAATCTGAAGATACTCTGGTATCAGGTGATTTAAGGCTTTAAAGTTCTTAGGCTGTACCTTGAATTGGTAAGAAGTGTAGTTGATACACAATCATATATATATATAGTCAGTCACTTATCTTGCCCAAGGCAACCCAAAGCCATAAGGAAAGAGAAATACATTAAAAGCATCCCACCCAAGTTATATGCACCAATCTTCCAATCCCTGCAAACATCCTAGTGGCAACTTTCTGGACCAATTCAAGTTTCGGAAATGTCTTCAAGATCAGCCCCATGTAGAGCTCCTTAACAGTAGTCCAACATCATGGTCGAAAAGGAAGCCATGGCAAAGACAATAATCTGCTTACATTGTAGCATGAGATTGCCTGCTAATGGGATGGAGTATACCAAAGTACCTGAGGTACATTTGCTTGCTGGAAGACCTGGGTGGTCTGAATGACAAGAGCCCCAATTCCATTAGGGAGCTATTGATGTATTTAGGAAAGCTTGTAGCATGGAGCCTTTTAAAACTGACCCTCCACTTTCCATTCAGGGGGCAGACAATGATGAACGAGCCTGGAAGAACAGAGGCAGCACAGCTGAGTCAAATGCTCCTGTTCTTCTTGAAAATGGAGAAAAGGGATCTTTTAAGGAGTGAGGAATAATTAAAAAATAAATGAACTAGCGCTAGTGGAGTGACAGATGCCCTACTTGATTTGCAAAATCCAAGCATGTTTCATGGCCCTGTTCTGCCCTTTCTATTCAAGGGAGAGGATCCTTTGAATAGAACCCTCTGCAGCCAAGAAAATGTGGTGAGCATTAAAAATGTAAAGCCAAAGAATTCTCTTTAGTCATTTGCTTAACCTCAGACTGTGTTTGTCACTGTCAGAGTGATGAATTGGGAGCTGTCTGAAATCAGCATGCTCACTTTAATAATGTCACTTTCCCTGAGCTCTAATAAATGTCTTTCTGAACCAGCTGGACAGAACCAATTCCTTAGACCAACAATTACCGATTTCACCAGGTTTTTGCTCTTCTTAACCGTTAGGGCCCTGCTGCTGAAATTGGAAATCTTTATCCATTTTCACACATTCTCCCAGCCACGAAGAAAGGAAGAGATCCAGTTTGTTAAAGCCCTACACAAGGAATTAGAGGGAAATTGTCCCATGGAAAGAGCAAGGAAATTGACTGATTTTTAATTCCCATTTCGACCACCGACACAAAAAAATGTATATTGGTAAGGGAACTATTCTTCTCTTGGAAGAAGAAGAAGAAGAAGAAGAGTCTGGATTTGATATCCCACCTTTCACTCCCTTTAAGGAGTCTCAAAGCGGCTAACATTCTCCTTTCCCTTCCTCCCCCACAACAAACACTCTGTGAGGTGAGTGAGGCTGAGAGACTTCAAAGAAGTGTGACTGGCCCAAGGTCACCCAGCAGCTGCATGTGGAGGAGCAGAGACGCGAACCCGGTTCCCCAGATTACGAGACTACCGCTCTTAACCACTACACCACACTGGCTCTCTTAGGGCATATCTAATATGTGTCCAGGAAAAGTGCAGGAGCAAACATTAGAATATAAATGGACTCCTTCAAAGGAGCCTGCTCTGACCAAATCATGGGTAACAGTCATACAGGCAGAGGATGATATCATGACCACATATTTAGTCCTGATCACATGAGTGCATCAATCTCTCTAAGATCTACACTGAAAGGATTAGACTAGCCAGCCATCAAATCTTCAACCACAGAAATGATTGTTTTGTATCAGGTGATTACAGGCCTGTATAATTTAAGGGTGCATCTCTATGCCTGGGTGCCATTTAAAAAATCCATGAATGTGAGGTTGTTGCTACATAACATTATACCACCATTTAAAATAAAGAATGATTTAATGAGAGAGCCAGTGTGGTGTAGTGGTTAAGAGCGGTAGTCTCGTTATCTGGGGAACCGGGTTCGCGTCTCCGCTCCTCCACATGCAGCTGCTGGGTGACCTTGGGCTAGTCACACTTCTTTGAAGTCTCTCAGCCCCACTCACCTCACAAAGTGTTTGTTGTGGGGGAGGAAGGGAAAGGAGAATGTTAGCCGCTTTGAGACTCCTTAAAAGGGAGTGAAAGGCGGGATATCAAATCCAAACTCTTCTTCTTCTTCTTCTTCTTCTTCTTCTTCTTCTTCTTCTTCTTCTTCTTCTAATGAGCACATACACTTTTGTTCCTGTCCTGCTCTTCACAAGCCAGAGTCAGGATTGCCACAGTGTGCAAACCTGGGCTGAGGGTTTGTTTGGGGAGAAGGAAATGATAAGCCTACATGGGCCCATGGGCTTGTTTCCTCACCTGGCCTGTGAACTGGGTCTATAAACCTGCATGTTTGAACTGCCAAGCAATAAAGGAAACACAAAACAAACTTTAGCTGTATCAACATTTGACCAAGAAAATTGCAGACAAAATAGGTACAGTACTATCTTACACTGAGTCAGACTATTGGGTCTATCTAGCTCAGCCTTGTCTATTCTGAATGGCATTGTCTATACTGATTCTCCAGGATTTCCATCAGGAATTCCCCCCAGCCTTACCTGGAGGAAACAGAAACTGAACTTGGGACTTGGGGCATGGAAAATATGTGGTCTGCCACTGAGATACAGCACCTCCTCCAGGACTCAGTTGTTGAATATTAACAAAGAAAGTCAAGTGATAGTGAGATGTTAGGCACCTCTAGAACTGTGGTAGATTCTCCTGCAAGAAAGAGCATGTGCTCCCTTAGATGGCTACTCATAATAAAAAGTTTACAAAGTTAAGGTAAAGGTAAAGGGACCCCTGACCGACTCTGGGGGTGCGACGCTCATCTCGCTTTATTGGCCAAGGGAGCCGGCGTACAGCTTCTGGGTCAAGTGGCCAGCATGACTAAGCTGCTTCTGGAGAACCAGAGCAGTGCACGGAAATGCCGTTTACCTTCCCGCCGGAGCGGTACCTATTTATCTACTTGCACTTTGATGTGCTTTCAAACTGCTAGGTTGGCAGGAGCAGGGACCGAGCAATGGGAGCTCACCCCGTCGCGGGGATTCGAACCACCGACCTTCTGATTGGCAGCTCCTAAGCTCTGTGGTTTAATCCACAGCACCACCTGCGTCCCAAAAAGTTAAGGTACCTAGATGCAATTTATCATCATCATCATCATCATCATTATTGCCAGCTGCAACTTGCCTGAGTTGAAATTGTACTGATTTGTTTCCCTACCCCACCCTTGATGTGAGCTGCTTTGAGTACATTTAAATGGAAAAGGGGTAAAGAAAAATAAATTCCCTATTCAGTGTAATAATAGGAGCGGTTTTATTAGTTGCCATTTTAGTCTGCTGGTTATTTATGTATCACATTTTATGGTTTGATTGCCATGTAACTCACCCTAGGACCTTTTGGTGAAGGGCAGCTAATAAATAAATATTTGTGACACAGGAGACCCAGCCTCTCAGGTATCCAGTGGCCCTAAAAAAGCTTTCACAACCAAACCACCTTGATCCTATTCAGTCTGAAATAGGGAGCAGAGGATAGAACATTGTACTATCCGAGTTTAGGGTGAGTGGGTCCAACCACTAAAGGAAGCAGGGCTCCTGCACTTTAAACATGTGTGTAGAAGAGGGAAATCCAACAGCTGTAGCAATAAAAGCTACACCTGTTGAAATCCCCTCTTCTAAACAAGTCTTCAAGGTATAGGAGCCCAGCTTCCTTTTGTGTCTGGACACGCTTGCAGGGATAGTGGTTTGCGGGCTAGATCAATGGGGGAGACCCTCTCGGTCTAATTTTGCCGCTCTGGATCATTGCGATGATAACATGAGATAACTCCTACATATGCTGCTCTGAGCTCCTTCAAGGAAGGCTACAGTGCTAACATTTTCTCCCCTTCAGCATTCTTTTACCCGGACCCTCCTATTCTTTATTTCTATTTCCCATTCTTTTCCTGGCCTTCTTGTATTAACCACCAGCCTAAGAAATACACACACATATCACAAAAGGACATACCACCCACCTCTTGCATTAAAAAAAAAAAGCCTTAAAAAGAAATAAACTCAATTAGCAAAGGGAAGCACTGGCTCTTTAAAAGGAAATAATGGTGCCTATACAGCTGGCGTTTCAGGTTGCAGTGTTTGCAGAGAACCACTAATTAAAACATTGCTTCTGTAAAGTATGCTGATCCCATTGATTCCAATCC
The DNA here is from genome assembly GCF_964188315.1 of Podarcis muralis. NCBI lineage: Eukaryota > Metazoa > Chordata > Lepidosauria > Squamata > Lacertidae > Podarcis > Podarcis muralis. The sequence continues at coordinate 61,239,730 of NC_135659.1, forward strand.
CAACCCCAACCCCCCTCAGCCTTCATATACACACAGTTAATTTGCTGCTAGGAAAGCAAAGTCGCAAGGGTCCTCATTATAAAAATTTCACTGGCTGCAGCTAATGGTTGTAATTAATAGGTGCAATAAATTTCAAATGGCCAGCCAGGGTGTTCATTAGTTTCAGCCTGAGTCAGCACCAGTGGGGTAGCCTGTTACTTAATAACCCATTTTCTAACTAACTGAAAGGGAGGGTGGGGAGGGTTCGACCCACCCGGCTATGGTTCAACACAACCAGAATTCTCTCGTCTCACTTGCCAAAAAGAGACAGAGCTGAGTAAATCATTTGCAGAGAACAATCTCCATTTGGACACACCTGCTTCCCCCAGTTGCGTAAGAATGAGGCAGGGCAATCCAGATTGTATGTTAGCCAGCAGGCCAATGTACACAGCCACCTGCAACAATTTGGCCAGATCGCTTAAAAACACACACAAGGAAAAAATCCGGTGTATCATTAGTTACAACTAAGGACAGCACAGTTGTTAACTGTCAGCTCCAAGGAGGTAAAAATAAAAGCCTGACATGCTTGAGATATTGCTGAGCATAAGGAAGTTGGTTAATGTAGTGTATCTACTAGCTACATTTTCAAACAACAGACATCTGCTTCCGTGTTAAGCTGCAAAGTACATCACTATTGTGATTAGGTTTCCTGTAGGAGCAGAGCTCCTTATTAATACTTATGCAGGAGTTACGTTTTCGGGCCTCTGCGAGCATAAGTGAAATCATGTAAAGTGAGGAGTACTTTCCAAATGCCCTCTCTGCCACTCTCTCTTCCATCCATCCCAAAAATATCCACAACTAGAATTGAAGGAGGCTGGAGGATGTGTGGGAAAGCGGTGATGACGACAACGCTACCCCGCATGCCAGCTGATAGAAGGAAGGCTGAGCAGCTTAAACAAAGGCCCGCTGCACCTCCAGTCTCTTCAAGACTTCCTCCGTCTTCGCTGATGTCCTCTTTGGGCTCTGGGGAGGGTCTCCTCACGAGTCACGAGGACTCTCCTGCTCTCACCCACCATTTCCTGGTTTGAATTGAATTTTTTAATTATTCCCCGGTGTTTGTGCATGTTATGCTGCCGTGCACAAGTCAATTGTGCATAAGTGGGGGGGGGGAAGTCTGTAATAAATAACAAAGTGGGCCCGGCAACACCATGTTGCGCTGTGGAGTCCTGCTGTTCCAGCTGGGAATGCAACCCTTGTTAGAAAATAAAGGTTCCCTAGCCCTGCTTTCCTGAGAGATTTCAAGAGCAATGTCCAGTACAGTGGTACCTTGGGTTACAGACGCTTCAGGTTACAGATGCTTCAGATTACAGACTCCGCTAACCCAGAAATAGTACCTCAGGTTAAGAACCTTACCTCAGGATGAGAACAGAAATCGCACGGCGGCTGCGGGAGGCCCCATTAGCTAAAGTGGTACCTCAGGTTAAGAACAGTTTCAGGTTAAGAACGGACCTCCAGAACAAATAAAGTTCTTAACCTGAGGTACCACTGTATACAGGTTGTGAGACAGTACCCCTATTTGGAGGAGACACTAAATGTGGGGACTCCCCTGGTTCATTTTTTTAGCTTCACTAGACCAGCTCTTCCATAGAGGCCCAAGCAGACTAGCTAATTATACATGTGCTCATTCATATGTCTTTTAAGGCACCAGTGAGAGGCACAGCTGGCCCTCCCATGACGTGAAGCGTGGTGGTCACCTCAGGTGGCAGATCTGGGCCCAAGGAACATGCTGCTTGCCACCACACACACACGGAAGAGGCAGTGGTGTGGAGCACCCACAGAGAAGGAGGCAACAGCATGTTGTGCCTGCAAGGGGGGTGGGGCTCAAGCAGCAAGCCGCCCAGGTCCAGCCTTGGTGGAAGGACCAATGAGAGCACCTTCAAATGGGGAGTTAAGTGAATCCGGGGACACTTTTCAACTTCAATGGATTTTGTATGGGGACTGATTTGTAAATCTGGGGACTGTCCCCGGGAAACGGGGACGTCTGGTAACCTTAAGTTAAGCCCATCCTGCCTCATTTTGCTGCTTTAAGCTCTTTTTCTCAGTTGAGCTTCACCCCCCCCCTTTCAACAGTGGCATTGCCACTTACTGCTAAAACACCATCTGAGCGCCTAGTGGGGAAGATGGCGGGTAGCAGTGGCGCTACCACTGCAGAAAAATACTGTGCAGTCGTGGCTGTGAGGGAATGAGAGGCACCTCCAGCAACACCATGCAGGGGCCCCTAAAGCCTTGTGCCAGCTCTGAGAATGCTGGACTAGACTGCATCTGGATCTGATCCAGTAGGACTTTTTTATATACTTATGGTTTGGGTACAATTTGGGGGCAATGGCTCACGTATTCCATTAAGGTCCCCCTCCCTTTCCCCCTATAATTTCAACCATTAGATGACATTGTCACACTAATTTATCCATCCTATTGACAAAGCCCTAAACAAAACAAAACGCTTTCTCTTGCCGTCCTTGCCATCCGATGGGAGCATTGCAGGAACAGAGTGCTTCTTTTGGTATCTGCTTTTCTAAAAGGAAAATCAATAGCATAAAGAAGAGCGACACAAAGTGTGAGGGACAAAGATCTAACCTACATTACAAAAACTTGGTGATAAATTTGTTCAGAGCCTCTTTGCTAAACAAACAAATATTTATTGGGGACAACCTCACTTACTGTTTCTTGAATCGGTTGATATACGAATATAAAAATTTGCTCTTACAAACAATTGCCTGTCTCCTGTGTCTGGAATATAAAAAAGGATGTTGGGCGCTCAATATTTAATTAAACAGAGAAACAAATTATCCCTGTCTCTTAGATTAGCAGGAGAAGCATTACAATTACAAGCAATTAGAATACGCAGTCCAGACCTTCTGCCATCTGAGACGGAGCTGTCTAAGGTGGAACTATATGCAGTCCTGCAACCACTCAGCAACACTGCTCAATTCCAATTCTATTGTCCCTGTATGCTTAGCATGTTGTTTCTAAAATCAATATCTCGCTTGGCTGTTACAGAGATCACCAGATTATCAGTTTAGTTCATTGTCTGCTTTACAAGGGTTTTGTGAGTGCTGCTTAGTGCTGGACACAGATTCAGCTAATATATTCCCCCACCCCAAGGAGAAGATCTTCCTTTCTTCTCTGTTCCAGCCAGGATTGCTGCTTATTTACTGGCCACTGCTCCTGTGCATTTAACAGCACCTTCATCAGCAGACATGAAACACCAATACATGTCTGATGGTCATGACAAGCTTCACCTACTGATTTTTACTCAGCTAGCTGCCTTTAAAGACATAAGAGTTGGCCAAGCTGTCAAGCCCCAGAATACATACTGTACAGAGTTCTAGGGTGCTTCTAGATAACCTAGTGGTTGAGCATTCATTCTGATTGGTTTGTGGAGAGGCTCGACGACACTACGACAAAGAAAAAGTTGCCACACACTTTCCACTGCATTTCTTCATCCCTTCCCTTACTGCAGAGTCTTTTGGGGAAACAAGTTTGTTGCACAAGAGCTCTAAACCAGCTTTAATTACACAACCTGAATTTGCTGGTATGTGGTTGTCATTATTTTGGGATGAGATTCAGTCTGGAGGTGCCCATTGATCCTTGTAAAAGGATTACTGTCCCTATGGATTCTATCATCATCATCATCATCATCATCATCATCATCATTTTAATGGACTGTACTGGCTACCTCTTCCAGATGAACTAACTTGGGGATCAGAAAGTAGCAGAAGTGAGCAAGACCCACACAGGGAAGGTTGAGGGTTTGAGAAGAGCTGCTCCTCAATCCTTTTCAGTAATGTTGACCATTTAAAAGTCTGGCCTTCAAAAGCTCCTGGGCCCCAGATGCAGCTGCCCTGATCATTAAGAGATACAATTGGGGGGCGGAAAAAGCGAAAACAGGCCTGTACATTCCATAGGGGTTTTGTTCCAATTCAGGCTCGGCTAAAGGCAAAGGGGATTTTGCTCATTACTTTCCCAGCACAAGAAAACATTTTGGTTTGCAACAAAGAAGCTGGTTAAATGGGTTCTTTATCCCCCTCCATCCCTTTTCCTATTATTGCTAGTTAATTAGGCACTGGCCATCCAAGTCCCCTTCATTCACCGCGACGAGAAATACAATCAGAAAAGCAGGTGTGTGGTATGACCTTTGCAGTTGGCACTGCAGCACACAAAGGGAGTGTCTGCCATAGGAGCAGAGGCGCATTTTCTAGGGTGGTCGTGTTAGAAAGAAGTCTCAGATATCATACGCCTAGATATAAAGGAGTAGGAGGTGGAGGAAGACCTCCATCCACCCACTTTTCAAAATAACCTATCCATACACAAATACACAACTACCCAGTCATTCAGTGATAAGATTGGCAGCTGTTTACAGTAAGCAACATGTGCTTCTCAGAGGCACTAACCACAGCTGGATTGCCAACTGACCAGAAAACCCCAAACTGGCTTGGTCTGCCACATTTGCTTTTATTAGCTGCTTGATCTGCAAAAATTAGCAGGTGGAACTTTTTATAGCCCGGAGGAAAGTGTTATCGGCTGCTCCTGTCTGCAGAAATCAGCAGGTGATTTTTTATATATATAACAGCATGTAGATAAATATTATCACCTGCTGGTGTTTGGACACCCAATGGCTGCCAAAGGCACAGCTAGGGAAGCCGGTTGAGAAGCTGATAAGACCATGCTAAAATGCCCAGATTTTGGCATATCAGGCTCTCCAAATGTACCCATGAAGTGGCTCTCTCCAACAATATGCTATCAAAATTCAGCTGATTGCCTTTTTGGCAGACTATGCTTAAAAGCAACAATCCTTCTTAAGCAGAGGGAGATCCGTTGTACTCAGTGGGACATAAGAAACATGTTTAGGACTGTGGTGTGAGAATGTCATCAGAAATCAGAACTCCATATGTATGTTTGCACCCAGGAATTTGGCACCACATACATATTAAGGAGGAGGGCTTTTTATGTGGCTGGTATGCACTTTTAAAAGGAAGCAGTTTTCATTTGCAGATTCCCTAGTGGCAGGAAATCCATGTCTTCCGGAGTGCTGGTCTAAAAATTATTGTAACTGTGCTGTGGGCTGAAAAGTCAAACTTTTCGATTTCTTAGCTTCCCTCAGCTGTTGGCTGGGACACCTGTGGAACCTGACTGTGAGAAAGTGTCTCTAATTACCTGGTAGCTGCTCTCGGCGTGCCTAGTTAACTACCATCACTCGGTGTATCTTTCATGGAAATCGCTCTGCATTCTGCTCAGAGCATTTATTATGATGGGCTTTTTGCGAGGCAATGGAATCTTTGGGCCCTGGGTTTGAAAGCAGAGGTTTGGTGTGTGTTTTTCTTTAAAAAGGAAACATCTCACAACAACTGAGCTGTATCCTGAGCACTGCAGTGGCTGTTCAGACCTCTGGATGGAGAGAAGAAGCCCAGAAGTATAGAGACCAGTCCCTTCACCTCTGTACATTCATTTGCTAAGTATTCCTTGCCACATTCACCCAGCTAAGCCTCGCTATACCCTAGCCTCTTTTTCATTCACCGTTGGCTACAAATAAATATGGATGTTTGGTTTTATTAAACGAAGGAGGGATAGCATTAAGGAATCTGTATTTCACACAGCTTTGCTGAGGTGCCCAAGAAAGTGGATTATTCCTCTGTGTAGCCCATGGCTTTTAGCCCTACATGAGTTATGAAAAGCAATCACATAGGAATAAAAAGCCATAGACCACAGCAGAGGGCTTAAGGAGGATAAGCGGAACGACTTTAGAAAAATACAAAAGAAGGGGATGAAAAGGGGCCACCTTGACTGTGTCTCCAGTGTTCCACATTACAGAGGCATTCCAGGAAATGCTACCTTGGCTAGTCATGTCCTCAGTAATTGATCCACTTTGATAGTTTCCAGTCTACTCTAAGCTCAGCCCTAATGAAATTTCCTTTGTCTGTTTGCGCTCATCTCTTGAGATAAGCTTTTAGTGGCCTCATCCTGCTTTTGCAGAGCAGGGGATATCTTAGAATGAGTCTCAATAAATTCAAAAGTGAAATCCACAAGTTCCTGATTGCTCCAGCAAGCCCCCCAGGCACATGTGGAGCCAGATAGCACAGCCCATATAAAAGTATCCAGCACTGCTAGGATCTGGCTAAAGGATCAGCAGAGCATGTTGACTGCTAGACACTTGGGAAACTGGCTGTACTTCGAAGAACTTCTGGAAATAATGATGCACTCCAAGCTCTCCTGAAAGAAGAGGAGTAAAATGGATTTGACAAAGATCGTATAGCGCAAGTCTCTAGGACTGAGCCCAGATATTTTCACTGGATGAATTAAATTTGAAATCAACTTTTTTGTATTCACCTCCGGTTCTCCAATTCAATTCAAATATCTCTCTTAAGAATTTAAAAGTTTACATTTAAAACATTTGCATGTATAAACACGTATAATTTGCTTGATCGTTGCCCCTTTCATGAAACATCACTGCAAGGGATTGTGCTAACCGTGACACAAAGGGAAGAGGAATTGCCAAGCCTCTGAAAAAGCCAGCTCTCAAAGTATTATATGACAAATAGCCCCCAAACCAGTCACAGCTGGCTACATTTGAGTAACATTGCACCATGCTGCACACTGAAATCAGGATATGCCAAATTGAGTTTGAAAATTTACTGTAGCCCAATTGTTCTGCATTTGTATTTTTCCTACAAGACACGGCGAGGCAAGCAAGGCCAATTTCAGATATGCACTCCCTATGCTCACAACTGTAGGTTTTATGTGTATGATGCTCAGCGGCTCATGCAGAGGCGCACAACTGCTGGCAATTTTCTGTAAGATACGGAAAGATAATACATCAGTGAAGGAGAAGCCACTTGCTATTCTTTCAGCAGTGAATTATTTTCCAGCATTTTCCCACAAGCATGCATTTCAAATGCCCCTTTGTAGGCATGGCAGGCAGCAGGCATATAAGAAAAATGCAACTTTGAATACAAGTCCACAACTTGAGTGTTTGCACAAATATGCAATGCTGCCTTTCAGCCTGAAATGTGTCCTCTGTGAATGTTATGCAAGTCAGAAAGGGAGAGGGAAATACTTTTTTTAAACCAAATGTACATTTTCCAGTCAATGTAGGTTTTAATTCCATTTACAGACACAAGAAATGCGAGACCTGATTTAAGCATCACTCATGAAAATGGCCCGAAATGAATGAATGCCAGCCTGTGGAGCTCTGAAAGGTGTACAAAACAAGACTCACTCTCTCTTTTTGTAGTTCCCAGACAAAAGGGATAAAGAGAGTTGCACTGAGTGTACGATTTCCGCCTCCCGCGTTTCAGGTGGATGGTCTCTCTCCTCAGCTGCCTTTTCAAAGGAACCTCTCTCGGTGCTTAGGCTGGGGAAACTACAAAAAGAAAGAAGGGCTCTTGGAATAAGGAAAATGCTTTAATTAGAGAAGAACAAAATCTCCCCAGTGCTCCTTCCTACAGATGGGAACAGTTCCTGCTCTTTAATGAATGTGTCTGCACCTTGTGCTCAAGATGGGATTTGTGGGCTAAATCTGCCGAGCGCCTGTGGAAATCAATGAACTTACATGAGTTTGGCCAGCTGAAGGTTTGGCTCTCTGCCTTTTACTTTTCTCTCTGTACAAACACTGCTCTGACTCATGCTTGCTCAACAACAGTGCTTATTTACTAACTTAACCAAGACAGGAGGATGGCTGGTAGAGGAAGAACTTCCACATCCATCTTTTTTCCCAAGACTTCTGAAACTGCTATTTTCAAGCAACCTCAGAAAGCTAGTGCACTCTGTCTGTCTGTCTGTCTTGGCAGTGAACCTTGCATCCTACAATGTGGAACATCTGGTATGACTTTGTCTAACATTACTGGCTACCGAAGCACATGGGCTCTCAATTCTGACCTAACTATTCCCTTCCAAAGCCAGAAAAAGTATGTATATATGTGTATTTATAGGAAAGTCATTACCTCTATGAGAGCAATAAGCAGCATCGTGTGTGTGTGTGTGTGTGTGTGTGTGTCTGTGTGTGTGTGTGTCTGTGTGTGCTGGGAAGATGTCCAGTGCATGACCTGCTGCAAAATCTAGGCAAGCTCAGATGAATGATCCCCATCATCCATAAACACCCATCACAAATACATGACAGCCAGTATGATGTGGTAGATGAAGTGTTTGGCTTAAAAGGAGAGACCTGGATTCAAATTCCCATTCAGCCATGAAGCTCAGCCGAAGTTGATTTTAGGTCAGTTACTGTCTCTCAGTCTGATCTACCTTATAGGATTGTTGTGAGAACTCTCTCTCTCCCTCTCTCTCTCTCTCTCTCTGTGTGTGTCTGTGTGTGTGTGTGTGTGAGAGAGAGAGAGAGAGAGAGAGAGAGAGAGAGAGAGAGAGAGAGAGAACTATGTACAGTGCCTTGATCTCTTTGGTGGAAGATGGGGAAATAAATAAATATGCATACCTTTCACAGCTGCAGGGTGCTTCTCACTAGCTCACTCCATAGTGCTAAAAAAGCTGAATTGATCATGAACAAACACAACACAAAAACCCCTTTCTTGTTTAACATTTTTGTTTTAAAACTTTGATTAGTTCATGGTTCATTTAAGTGCAGAAATTAGGGTGGTTTGGTTGTGTCGATCACAGGAGACACGGCTGTGAGTGCCCTCACCATATGCTTTTATAAGGTCATGTATCATGGACAATGTCCTATAGAACAGTCAGTACAAAGCTGTAATCTTCTGTGCATGCTCTGTGTTTCAAACTATATGTCCAGTCATAATTCCAACAGCTGCTAAGAGGATCTCTGTCTTATACATGCACCTTCCATTTCACTGCAACATCTGTTAACTTTATTCTCTCCTTTTACACAGTCCGGAAAGCTACATGTCTAGCTGCATTTGTATGGGCAGCAGCCTTATGTGGTGTCCTCAGGGCATGCATAATATGCTATATGTACGATATATTTTCCCCCACTAAAAGGTCATGCGAATGAACCATAGAGTGCAGCTCCTGTTTTCCAGAAGAGTCATGCAAGCTTAAAGTGAGGTCTCTCTGGAAACTTCCCACTTCTACCAGCTCATAGTGCAGTTAGGTAATTTTAGACTCTGAACTTTATGTATTTAGGGGGACTGCTGTCTTTTAAATGGTGATGTGTGTTATATCCCTTACTTAAAAAATAAAATAAAATGTGGTTAGCTAAGCCCACAGTGTTTCGGGTCCTCCTCTCCTATTCATTCTGATTCATGGTGTCCTGGACTTCTGCCCCAGAGACCTATTCTGATGATATCACTGCTACCAGCCATGCAACCACCAGGAGCAAGTATGGCAGTGGAAATGGCTCCTTTACTTTATGGCCTGCATAGTCAAAGATGGCAGGATTCTGTACTATGGTTGTACAGAGGGGAAAAGAAAAAATGGAGGCCTCCCATTCTGCTCCTGCTGCCTACTCAGTAGGGGTGTTCAAGCATTACCTTCATCAGGTGTGTTATATGTGTACCTGTGTACACAAATAGCTGAGCTGTATACACACAGTTATTCTCATGTAACATAATGTTCAGTGAGTGTGCAGTCTGTGTACTCAGCAGTTGGCTGTACAAGTCATCAAGTGTACACCCTTTCAGACAAACAATTGTACATGCATAGATACAGCCTGAAGGGAATTTCAGCAATGCATACATAAAGGCCAGTTTCACAAGTGATGCTTGAACATTTTTGGATTTCCCACTATAAACTAAATTTAAAAACCTGCTTTGACTGAGCTCATATATTAAATATGGCACGTTGGCACCATTAATCACAACAGGACACCCCATGCTAACAGTACAATCATATATGCTTGCTCAGAAGAAAGTCCCGCTAAGTTCATTGGAGCTTAGTCCCAAGTAAGTAAGTGTTCAAAACCTTAAACTACAAACAGTATTCATACTTACCTGTGAATAAAGCCCACTGGATTTAGTGGGACATGCAGCTTGTTCAATGCACAAAAAGTCATCTTAGCATCATTTGTGAAAGCACCAAAAGTCATAGCCTTTTATTCCAGATTAATTAGCTTCAAATGACCTACAACTCTATGTTCAATCACTAACACAGATTAATTTTCTCTATGGAGCTATCTCCCCTCTAAAGGCCTTTTTGCACTTGCTAAAAACTCAATTAATTTCTCTAATGTTTGCTGGTCATTTGTACCAGTTGGTTGTATTTCTTAATTTTATTCCTTCCCCGGTCTGCCGGCTGCTGTTTTAGTCTGTATCATAATTTTAATATTTATTTGTTCTTATTCTTTTTACTGTAAACAGCCTTGAGATTTCAAATGAAAGGCAGTATAGAAATATTTTGTGTGAAAAAGAATAAAAGAATAGGTGCATGCTCTGCACCTAAACGTACACAGAAAGCCGACAAACCCTCCAGCTCTTTTGCCACACTTCATCCCCCATGTATTAGTTGTAAGGGTAGATATAGTGGGTCAAGGCATAAACGAACCAGAGTGGTCTCGAACCTGGTGCTCTCTAAGCGCTCACACCTTTCACCACCACCTCCACTTCCCCCCTGCTGCCAAACCATTCGTCGCCACACTGCACGTACAACATGCACACCCCTCTCCAAATGAAAAGGACCAAACCTGAGACTTATTCTGAAGTCTCTGGTCTGACCACTAGATGCAGATGATCTCACCTTCAGCAGACAAAAACCCCTGGCAGCGGAGAGGGTGCCAAGGCAGGCAGGTGGGAAGGATGCAGGCCTTAGGGACAGCACCAGGTAGAAGCATCAAGCCCTCAAGCTGGTGACAAGAAGCCAGGCCAGGCTTTGTCCTTCCTAGACCTCCCATCAGAGCTTCAGGAAAAGATTGTCCTGCTTGTAAGCACCCAGGCAATCCAGCTGGTGGCTAGCCCTGAGCCCGCTGCTTTCCACTCCAGCTTCGGAAATCTGAGCTGTGTGTCCAACTAAACCTGACTCATTTTGTGTGTGTGTGAAGCCCAGGACCCCTCCCTTCCCGTCATCTCCCCCCTCCTCTCCCCTCCCTCTAGGTTCCTCCGGCAGTAGCCAAGCAGCTACTGTTGTGCTTCATACTTGAACTGATTCCGCATCAAGGCTCTTGGCGGTGGTGGAGGCGGCCGGGTAGGGGGAGGCCGGGAGAGATCAGGTATTTCTCCATTCCTGACTCTGGAGGGCCCTGGTAACAAAGGCTCTATTTAACCAGATCCTGTGAAGCAGAAACCTCTTGTATCTACTTCACTGCCTTTGATCTAACTCCCCCAGTGGGATGTGTATTAGTCATGTCCCTCCTGCTAAGCTGTTGCAGCCAAGAACCTGGGGTGTAAGTTCCCCTCCCCAGCTTCCCCTGTTTTGGAAGGCCTCTCCTCCTCTGTGGAGGCATGGCAGAAAGGGCTCACCCATCCCTGTCTGGTCACAGCTGTTTCCCTGCCCTACAGCCTCTCCCTGCCCCAAACAGGCAGCGCCTTCCCAGCCTCGAGATTTTCAAGGATGAGATACAGACACTTATCCCTGCCTTTTATCACTCGCCCAACCATTGAAGTGACAGCATCAATATTCCGCTATGCCTTAGAGCCCTCTTTTATTATGAGCTTTTCCCCCCTTGCTGTGACTAAGCACCTTGCAAAATCCATTCAGTCCTGGCTTAGCATCCTGAGAACATTGAAGCTGGTGGGTGCGTTTCTTTTTTCCAAAAGGGCTTTACTGGCAGCTGGACAAGGGGCAAACAAAGGAAATATTTGACTGGATGCCTAGATCTTCTGGTACTGAATGTGCTTTTTAAACTCCTGCCTTGCGAAGATCCTCTGCTGTGGCTCCTTTATCACAAAAAACTTTTTTTAGGGGGGTAGAGGCATTGTGGGGAGATATATCTTAAGAGGATGTGGTCTCTGGATTATGGGACCCAAGAAGCAGAGCTAGCCTCCAACAGCTACCAGAATTTCCCCCCACTGATAACAAATGCCTTAATAGCTTAGATCAGCGTATTGTCAATGACTGAGAACACGTTTATGTTTTCCATTGACCAAATGCAGGCAAGTCCCTCAGAATTTTAAAGTTATTCTGTTCTTCTGGCACCCTCCTACACGGTCTTATTTCCAGTGCACAAAAGAAAAACGGAGAGCTAGTATGGTGCAGTGAAGTCTTCCCCAACCTCTAGTGCCTTCCAGATGTTGTTGGACTACAACTCCCACCATCCCTGACTATTGGCTATGCTGGCCTGGGGTTATGGGAGTTGTAGTCCCAGCTAAACATCTGGTAGGCACTAGGTTGGGTAATAGTGGCACTAGGTTGCTGTTATAGTGGCTAGATTGTCATCTGGATGACATCTGGATTGTCCGTTGGATGACCTTGGACCGGTCACTGTCTCCCAACCTAATCTACCTAACAGGATTATTGTAAGGATGAAATAAGGGTAGGTAAAAGCTAAAGGTAAAGGACCCCTGACTGTTAAGTCCAGTCATGGAAGACTCTGGGGATGCGGTGCTCATCTAGCTTTAGAGGCCAAGGGAGCTGGCGTTTGTCTGCAGACAGTTTTTCCAGGTCATGTGGCCAGCATGACTAAGCCACTTCTGGCGCAACGGAACACCAAAACCAGAGCAGCACATGGAAATGCTGTATACCTTCCCACTGGAGCGGTACCTATTTATCTCCTTGCACTTTTTCACGTGCTTTCGAATAGCTAGGTTGGCAGGAGCTGGGACTGAGCAATGGGAGCTCACCTTCTGATCCGTGAGCCCAAGAGGCTCAGTGGTTTAAGACCACAGTGCCACCTGCGTCCCTTTGAAATAAGGGTAGGAAAGAACAATTCCATGAGGTCATTGGAGGAAGGATGGTATAAAATGTGCTTTAAAATAGTAAACAGAAAGTTCAAAGAGAGCATTTATCCTGACAGCACACCTGTGAGGTAGGTTAGGCTATGAGACTTTATTTAGTCCTGCCTCACAAGGTTGTTGTGATGACAGAATGAGAAGGGGAAGAACACCATGCAGGCCACCTTGAACTCCTTGGCAGAAAGGTGGAATATTGTATTTATTTATGACGTTTATATACCACTTAATCATTCACATTTCTAAGCAGGGTACATAAAAACAGAACATACAGAGAATGAAATAACAGAATAATGCAAATTTATCAGAAAACTGAACACTACATTAACGTGCCTGCTGGAACAAGCAGGTCTTAGTCATGGGTCTGAAGTTCAGCAAGGATGGTCACTGCATGGAAGAAGGTCCACAGGTTTGGGCCCACTGCACCCTAAACGTATTCAGTTTTTCTTGGTGCAGGATTTGGATTGCTTGGGCGCATACTTTTTATTTTTGCACACAGCTTTTAAGATGTCCCACAGGGGAACTTCAGAACTGGAGGAGAATGTAGTTAAGAATGTGTCTTCCAAACCTCCCACTGCTACCAGCCACAACACTTAATTCCTCCATTAACTCTGTTGACCTAGACGTCTCAGTTCAACATATAGTCAGGTGCATCCAAGCCCATTTATTTCAGTGATCTTAGGAGCACAGAATCAAAGAACTGTAGTATTGGAAGGGACCCCAATAGTCATCTAGTCCAACTCCCTGCCCACAGCCATCCCTGGGTGGGCTCAAACTGCCAAACTTCTGGTTAATAGCCAGATCTAGTGACACCCTGTGCCAGCTGAGGGTCGCTCAAATGAGAGTTGCATTGACCAAGAATTAAGCCTGGGCTTCCTGAATGGCAGTCAAGAATTCTACCACTGAACCACCAATACGCCTTTAAGTAATGCTTGTAGCCAATGTGCGCTAAGAAAAGCTTATGCATTTACATGGGTGTAAGCCTCATGTAGACTACATTGCACTGTGAAAGCTGGAAATGCTGCCACCACTTCAGCCTGGCAAAGAAGATTAAGTCCCATAACAGATAATATACCATTAATGTGCCCAAAGAATCAGATTAGGCAAGGAAGGCTGGGAGTCCATAATGTCTTCCCCACAACTTCAGCTATGGAAATAAGAAACCTGTTTGAGGAGAGGGGATTTTGGTAACATTGAGATGGGAAGTCCAGAAAGACTACTCATTGCTAGGCTAAACTAGCCCCGTTTAAAAATTCTCTTATTCCTAGAAAATGCATGGAAAGTACCTAGCTTATGTCATCAGAACTAAACTCTGAGAATAGCTGGCACTAATCCACTTTCCATGAAGTTCACAGATCTAAGTTGAGGACAACCTTTCACAATTCTGGTGTCTGCCTGAAAACTTTTTCATGATTCAGTTGGATAGACTTGCAAGATAAACATGAAATGCAGATCCTGCAGTATCCCAATGCTGCCTCTCACAGCACATTCCTATACAGTACATGCCTACTCAGAAGGAAGGCACATTAAGTTCAGCTAGGCTTACTCCTAGGTAAGCTGGCGTCCGCATAGTTAAAGCCATGGTTTTCCCAGTAGTGATGTATGGAAGTGAGAGCTGGACCATAAAGAAGGCTGATCGCCGAAAAATTGATGCTTTTGAATTATGGTGCTGGAGAAGACTCTTGAGAGTCCCATGGACTGCAAGAAGATCAAACACATCCATTCTAAAGGAAATCAGCCCTGAGTGCTCACTGGAAGGACAGATCGTGAAGCTGAGGCTCCAGTACTTTGGCCACCTCATGAGAAGAGAAGACTCCCTGGAAAAGACCCTGATGTTGGTAAAGATGGAGGGCACAAGGAGAAGGGGGCGACAGAGGACGAGATGGTTGGATAGTGTTTTCGAGGTTACCAGCATGAGTTTGACCAAACTGTGGGAGGTAGTGGAGGACAGAGGTGCCTGGCGTGCTCTGGTCCATGAGGTCACGAAGAGTCGGACACGAATAAACGACTAAACAACAACAACAAGCTGGCGTAGGGCTGCAGCCTTAGTCCCTTGGTGGTGGCAGTGAAGAAAATGGATGGTGGCAAGAATGATGATACACAGTACTAAAATGTCACGTACTGAAACTTTCTGTACCCAGGTTGTTTATTCCAATACTGACACCATTTCATCTGATTCATTTAAAAAGTTACAGTCATTTCTTTTATTCTCTCTTTTTTTAAAAGCCTCAAACTTTGTCAAGGTGTCTCACAGACACACACACACACACACACACACACACACACTTTGTATCTAGTTGTGTAGAATTTGACAGACTTGATCTCATAAGATGATCTCTAAAGGCCTTGCCATGCCTGCTAATGTTGACCAATTCTGTAAAAAAGAAAGAAAAAAGGTTAAAGGTATTTGCTGATTTCCCCATTTCAGTCAATGAGGAAGAGTCCTGAGATCTGGGAGGGGGCAACAACTGTCTCCTTGTCTTCTCTCCACACCCATGGACACCCATGGGTGGGAGGACTGGCAGAATGGGTGGCAGAGCAGCAGGATATTGGGCTTTTCAAGTGTTCAAAGTTAAATGCTTGAAGAGACCTCAGGGGCTCCCCCTTGAACATTCAGCTTGAACATTTCAAAAGCTCAAGGCATTTTTTGAGTGAACCAGAGAAAGCTTGCATATCCCCTAGTCAAAACATCCGTATCAGATCTCAAGTGGGAGCATTAAATAAAACTTGGCTAGTCTGAGGAGGAGAATAGTGCATAGTCCAAAAAAAGAATGGAATAAAATCTCTCTTTGGAGATGATGTTTTTGCAATGCAACTTCAGCTGCAGCATTCTCTGCATATTTATTCCATTGCTTTTTCCCAACATACATCTGCAACTGAAAGAAGGAGAAGAGAAAGGCTCTTATCCGTTTTCCCAGTTACCTTCTCAGTACAGAAGATTATAATTAAGCTAGAAGGATCTTTGAGCTGGACTGTGTAAAGCTGTTTTCTATTGTCTAAAACAGCATGAAAATTAGGAGAGATAGAAATCCTACTTTTTTAATAGCTTGCTATCCATTATTTTGGCTGTCAGAGGAGGACGCGCTACCAAGCTTTATTCTCAGGATGCAATGAAGATGCCCTTTAGGGGAATTTGGCTATAATTCCTGTCCGCTAAAAAAAGAAAAGTAAAATTATATCACACTGGCAATCTCACTTGTATATGCAAGGGCCATAGTTCAGTAGTAGAGCACATGTTTTTCTTGAAAAAGAGCACGGGTTCAACCCATGGCCTCTCCAGTTAGGGTTGGAAAGGACTCCTGCCTGATATCCTGGAGAGCTGCTGCCAGCCAGTGTAGGCAGTACTAAGCTAGATGGACCAGTGCTCTATCTTGGTATAAGGCAGCTTCCTGTACATTTTAAATATCCGGCTGGCCTACCCTTATGAGCTTAAAGTACCTGTGCTTTGAAAACTGCCCGGGTGATTTATCAGCCTTTAGGTTTAAGGCATCCACAAGCTTTCACTGCCTCCTTTTGAAGGGCTGGGATATAAAATAGCAAAACTGTGTGTAAAACTGGACATCAAAAATCTCACAGATTATATACGTGCACTGAGTCTCTGACATTATAAGGCTTTTGTGAGGCCTTCAATCAGCAAGAACGTCGTGAGCCCCCAGCAGTTTTGTTCCATGGCAGCTGGGGGTGTGAGTTTCTAGTTTCTAAAACGCAAGTCGTAGGAGATGTCCTATTGTGTGCCCCTAATATTGTGAGGCACCGGTTAATTGAGTCCCCAGCTGCCTCCTCCCTTTCTTTGCTCTCTCCACCTCCAGCCTCTCAGGTGCTTTCATTCCACAGGTTACGCCTGGTCTCCAAGGAGCTAAGAGATTGCAGGGAGTGTGACAGAATGCCCATTCTTCTCCCAGCTCTGTCCCCTCTGAGAGCTCATTGTTTACCATGACTACACACATTCTTGAGCTTCTGATGAGACCCTTGTTACTATCCAGAGGCAGGTTAAACAGTACATGCCAAGGAAGGAAAAGAACTCCTGGCAACGCAACTGACAGTCATACAAGGCTCACATAACAAGCCACCCACCAGAGCTCTTTCCTCTGGCTGTAGAGCTCCCTGAGCTTCAGAAGAAAAGGATGGGGGGGGAGACATCTATTTAGAAGAGGGGGGGAGGAATCCATCTGTATTCTCTTCTTACGATAAAAGGCTGAGCTTGAAGTACATAATGAGCTGGGAGCAAAAGGGGATATGAAAATAGGAACACAAGAAGCTGCTCTGTACGGTGTCAGACTGTTGGGTCCATCTAGCTCAGCATTGTCTACATTGATTGAGAGCCAGAGTGGTACAGTGGTTACAGTGTTTGACTAGGAGCTGCGAGACCAGGGTTCAAATCCCCACTCGGCCATGAAACTCATCAGGTGACCTTGGGCCACTCAGTGCCTTGCAGCTAGACCTACATCACAGGGTTGTTGTGGGGATTAAATGAGGAGGGAGAGAATCGTGTCTTGAGCTCCTTAGAGAAAAATACGGGGTATAAATGCAATAAATAAATAGATAAAATTGATTGGCAACAGGTCTCCAGGATTTCAGATAGGGTTCTCTTCCAGCCCTACCCAGAGATGTGCCACTGAGTCACAACCCGTCCCTCCTGGGCTCACTGGTTTTCAGACAGGACACACTGTGGGAAAGGGCAGGCCATATTCACCTCCCTCCGCCCTCCGAATCATCATAGACAACCCTTTCGCATCTAGGATTAAAGAAAAGGGATCGTATGTTGGAGCGTACAGTTTTCGAATGAGGCATGAGTCCCAACATCTGGGAAATTAAGCATTAAACAAAGAATATATTTAACAAATTAAACACAGAATATATTTAAGACAAAGAAATGGAAGGGGGGAATGCAACTACACAGCAAAATGTATTGTCACATGCTTCTTTTTCTTTTATATTTAAATCTCTCGTGATGCTCACAATTGGGGTCTAATTAATGCAGCTGCACAAAACATAATCAAGGTGGGTGGGGA
Source organism: Podarcis muralis (assembly GCF_964188315.1). Lineage (NCBI taxonomy): Eukaryota > Metazoa > Chordata > Lepidosauria > Squamata > Lacertidae > Podarcis > Podarcis muralis. Next base: position 61,257,563 of record NC_135659.1, read on the forward strand.
AAATCTAAAACCAATGTTCAGAACAATTTTTAAAGCATGGGAGGTGGATGAAGAAAAATTTCTACTACACCACATCAAGGAAGCGCAAGTTAACACATTAGTCTCCAAAAGCTAGGAGTACATTAAACCGAGGAGGCTGTCTTGGACCGAGTCAGTTTTGATATGTACTTTATTGCATCTAACCAAAGACGAACCTCAACCGACTAGCAAACAGCAAGATATAATGCAGATTTACAATATTTGTTAATCATCTATTATAAAGAAAGGCCATGTCCAACATATTTACCACACAATTAAGCCAATTCAGTTAAAATCATTAACAGAATTCATATTTTTAAAAAGGATGCATAGTTTCCTGGCAACATATAGTTAATAATCCTGGTTATTTATGAATAATTGATTGTTATGTTTTAACCCAATACTGCGGGGAAATAGTTGATTTTTGTTGGTATTAACATTTTATTGATAAAAAAAAAACTAAGCAGAACTTTCCACTGTGATGCAGAAATGCTGTAAATAAGAGGAGCTGCAATGTTGCCATGTCCACTCTTCATCCTCAACACTCCCTTTAACCGATTCCCCTTAGCACTTCTCCCTCAGTCCTGCTGCTGCCTCACTACCCAGGGTTAAACCATGGCTTGGCTTAGCATTACATCTGAACCCAAACTCATGGTTTGTTCCTCCCAGACAAATCACAAGTGATAACCCAAGAACAAACACTGATGGCGGCTTGCAGATTGTTTGGAGTGAGACAAACCACTGGCCCAGCTTTGAAAGTAACACTAAGCCAAACAGCCCCAGGACCAGGGGAGAAGTGCAGCAGCTGTGATCTTCAGCCCAGGAACCTGCTCATTTGTGCTAAGTTCTGGCTAAGCAAACCAGATCTATATATATAAAGCTGAAACTGAAATCTTCCAACCAAGAGGAAAACTAGGTGAAAGGATATGTTAACCAGGACAGACCCAGAAGGAAGGCAATAACAAAAAAGTTAAAGGGCAAGAGGAGAAAGAGAAAAATATTATTATTATTATTATTATTATTATTATTATTATTATTATTATTATTGGAGGACATTAAATTTCCTCCTTATGCATTGTGGTACATCTGTATAGTACCGTTATTATCATGTCAGTCTGCCTAGAAATCAAGAAATACTTGTCATATTGCTGTGGTCACATAAGGGACAGAATAGCAAATAGTGTCCAATATGATTACATCCCAAAAGGTTTTTGCTCCTACTGTTTACTCCCTTCAAGATATACAGATGGCATTACTTGAAATCTAAGTTTTGTGAAGGCCCTGGAGAAAGGTCAGCAACTGAAGATAATATGCCCTCGCACGATCTTTTTTAATCTTAGCACATGCCACGTCAACCGTTGGTCCATTTAGCTCAATATTGTCTACTGTATGGCAGGGTTTCAGGCAGGAATCTTTCCTAGTCATACCTGCTGATACTGGGGACCTTCTGCATGCAAAGCATGTACTCTGGCACCAAGCGACAGCCCTTCCTCAAGTAATAACTAATCCATCATAAAAATGTAGTACAGACAGAGCCTAGACAACAGTGAATCTCCTGTCTAACTTGACAAAAGATAAAGTGGATCTATCGAACCACTGCGCTCCATACTGCAGTACAGTAGCATAATAATGTCACATTTCACCATCACAGATCTGAATCAACACATTAGGCTGTGAATTATTATTGGAAGAAAACCAGCTGAGATTGTTTATTTTAGGAGGGATGCCCACTTTTTGGCTGACAAAGCTGAATTATTCATTGACAAGCAAAGTGGTTTGCAAGGTTCATGTGACAGATTCATAACAGAGCTGTGAGATAAGAAAAGCAAAGCATTCTGTACATTGAAAAGTGGTATAGAATAGTGGTATTGTTGACTATCCATATTACTTTCCCATCAAGTCATTTTAGGGAGGTATATACCTTCTAAAGATGGTTTCCCTTCCTCAAGCAGTGGGAAATCCAGGCTAAAGAATAAGAATCACTTTGAGGTTGTAAACATTGGAAACGTTTATGTAATTATGAGGTGCAGAAGCTTGCAAATAGGCAGGCGGTGCTATTCCTAGTACATTGTCTTTCCCATTTCATAAAATCCAAAACAGCTGTCTCCTACCCAAATCCAAGTATTGCTATACCAGTTTCTAGAAACCACAAAAGGGGAGAGTTCTCTTGTGTGCAGGTTTCCCACAAGAATCTGTTTGGCTGCCGTGAGAAGAGGATGCTAGACAACAACAACAACAACAACATTAATAATAATAATTTATTATTTGTACCCCACCCATCTGGCTGGGAGGCTTCCACAAAGACCAAAATTAAGATGGGCTATTGGTCTGATCCAGAAGGATCATGTCCTTATATTAAATTCAGACCAAAGGCATACCCTCCAATATTTCTCTGATGAAAATAGGTACGTCCCATTCCATAATGATTATTTTACTATTTATACCGAACACATCTTACTGGGTTGGCCCAGCCACTCTGAGCAACTTCCAACATATATAAAAACCTAATAAAACATTAAACATTAAAAAAACAAACCCTTCTCTATACAGGATTGCCTTCAGACAGCTTGGGGGTCGGATAACTCCATACCCTCCAACGTTTCTCCAATGTAAATAGGGATGTCCTAAGGAAAAGCGGGACATTCCAGGTTCAAATAAGAAACCTGGATGGCTTCCCTAAATCAGGGACATCCCTGGAAACTAGGGACACTTGGAGGGTCTGCAAAGGCCCACCTAGTTCAGCATCCTACTTTGACAGTGTCTAATCAGATGACAATGAGCGCACCACATTGATTACTCCCCAAAGAATCAGATTTGCAAGTGGGTGTGAGTCAGTGTGGTCAAAAACCAGAGATGATGGGAACTATGGTCTGAAACATCTGGAGAGCACCATGTTGACTACTGGTGTGTGCTTGAATCCCTCATGCAAAATAGGGACAGTTCGGAGGGCCCCTCGATCGTGTCAAAAAGGATTTGGTCCATTGGCCACTCAAAGATTGTCAAACCTTTCTTATGTGTGTACAGACTGCACAGGATGAGCAGCCATTATGCAGTATTTTCCCAAATGTGCATGTTAAGAGAACAATAAAGATAACAATCATCAAGAGGTTTGATACGTATGCTAATTGCGAAAACCATATTAGATAGCTGTTACTGTGAAAGAGTGGCAATAACCTTAATGAACTTGTAACGAGCTTCTCGTTTTAGCTGGCTTCAATCCTTCCCCCAGGGTGGCATGCATAACATACTATCCTCATAACTACCCTGTGAGGTAAGTTAAGCTGAGAGTGTGTGAGTGGCTCAGTTTCACCTAAGGAGTAACATGGCCGGGTAAGGTGTTGAATGAAGTCGGGGCTGATGGGCACCAAGTTGATGAATGCTGCCTCACCCTGACACTTTATCTGTCTATTAGGCCGTGATATCTGCCCCTGTCAGCTGCTTGTGGTCCTGCTTAGGAGATGCCAGCGAGAGAAGCCTTGCAACTAAGTTTGACCGCAAGTGATCCAGGGTCAGAGCGCAAGCTGCTATTGCTCCTGTGGCACTTGCTAACAAATGACTTCATATTAGCATTAAAGAATAGAAGCTATCCTCAAGACAGCAGCGTTCTTCTCATCTCCCAAACTATTGAAATATAGATGGCATATATATTCCTGGAGCAGCTGATGTGGTACCCACCAGAAGTTTGGGACCACAACTCCCATCAACCCCTGCCAGCATAGCCAACGTTCAGGGAAGATGAGAGTTGTAGTCCACAATATCCAGGGGGCTGCACTCTTGTAGATGCTTTAGAGCTCTGCTTTCCTGCACAATAATAGGTGTTTGGCATAAGAGAGCAGCATGACTCACAAAACCTGAAGATTAATACAGTAGTACCTCGGGTTAAGAACTTAATTTGTTCTGGAGATCTGTTCTTAACCTGAAACTGTTCTTAACCTGAAGCACCACTTTAGCTAATGGGGCCTGCTGCTGCTGCCGCACCACTACCATGCGATTTCTGTTCTCATCCTGAAGCAAAGTTCTTAACCTGAGGTACTATTTCTGGGTTAGTTGAGTCTGTAACCTGAAGTGTCTGTAATCTGAAGTGTCTGTAACCCGAGGTACTAGTGTAGAGTAGACCTAGGATATCCTGGAAGTTAGCCCCCATCTGACATTTAGAAACTTGGAATAAAAGCAAAGAGAAAGCAGGAGACCTATTTGCCATATACTTGCTCAGGTTACCTCTGCCATTTGGAATTGGGTGAGCAAACCATTGGATTTCTACTTGTAACCTCTTTACTATGCTCAGGTTCCTTGTGTTTTGACAAAACACAGGCCAGTTGCTCCAGTGAAGTGCCTTAAAGTAATTCCCACAGAGGAATATATGTAAAAACTGTTTTGCTCCAACAATAACACTTGGGGGTGGGGCAGGTAGGAGGTTGCAGGAAAGATCTTTGAGCAAGAAGGCTGGCTGATATCCTGCCAAGAGAGCATTCCTCCAAAACCCATTTCCACATCAAAAGACTTTTAGAAATAATTGATGATATAAAATATGCCAAATCACCTTTTCATTGTCAGTAAGTAAAATAAGTAAATGTTGTTCCTCGTAATCTGTGGTCAAAGCTGAAAGAACAACATCCCCAATTAAATGAAAACCCAAACAATTGTTTACTTTAATTTGGGCACCAACTTCCCTGTGGACATTAGATGCATCTCACCCACTAAGTGTGGATTTCTTCAGTCTTCATCAGGAATGCCTTAAAGCAGCGTTAGCAGACTTGCTTGTGCCTGCTGAAGGTGTTACTATTTCAGTGCAACAGGGAGAAGTGTTAAATTCCACGTTTTCACACACTTTGTTTGATAAATAACAAGAGTCTTCCCCCTCAAGGTTTACCTACAGGACAAGGCAAAGGTCAAACCATGCCATTAGCTTGTTACTTTTGTGAAACAGAGCACACCTCTAGCAGACCAGTAAAGCCAGGGGACTCCACCACTGCAACACTTCTACAGTATCTTGGCTGTACATCTTTAAAAAAAATATTCCATTTTGATCTCACCCTTCCTTCAAGAATCTCAGGACTGCAGACAAAGTGTCCCCACCTCTGTTCCATCTTCATAGCAACCCTGTATCATAGATTAGGCTAAGGCCACAATCCTATACTCACTTGCAGTGGTTGTAAGCCCCACTGAGCTAGAGATGCATAGGATTGTGCTGTGAGATGGGACTGGCTGTGGGCTTTGCAGCTGAGTGGAAATTGGACGTCCCTGGCCCTGGTCTAACAGCATAACCCAGGTTAGGTTTTTTTGCTCTCCAGATGTTGTTGGACCAACACCCAGCATGGTCCACCATCAGGGTTATTGGGAATTGTGGTTCAATGATATCTGAAGGGCACTGTGTTGGTCAGCCATGTTCTAACAACTACAACAGTTCTGCTTTGGCCAAGTATAGTGGTTAGAATGCCAGAGTAGGGCCTGGGAGACCAGGGTTCAAATCCCCACTTGGCCATGATGCTCGCCATGGCCTCTCAGGCTAATCTACCTCACAGGGTTGTTGGGAGAATAAAATGCAGGAGAGGGAGAACCATGTACACCGCTTTGAGCTCCTTGGAGAAAAAAATGGAATAGAAATTCAATATATAAACAAATAAATAGATGTGCTTGGAGGCACTCTGTATAGCAGCCCAGCATAAACACAGGATCACACAAAAGTGGTATCATCAGCACTGAGATGTGTATATATTTGCTCAATATGTGTATATATTCCCTAGCTACACCATCTCTGGCTTTCAAGACACAAGGAACCCTGTCATGTTTCCTGTCGGCTCAAAGCAGCAGCAGCAACAGCAGCAGCAGCAGCAGGCTCAGGCCCAGCCTGTCAGGATGCCCCAGTGTCTCTCAGCGCTGCTTTGTCTTTCAGACATTTCATCTCTCTGCAGCACTGCCTGTAATTAAATCTAGGCGGCGAGTTAGGAAATGCAATACCAGATGATACAACCAGTGGGGAATTCACCTAGATCTGCAGGAGCAGCACAAAAGAGCCCTGATGAGTAATGGACTCTAATACAGAGAATGACAACAATGAGCTACTAAAGATTTTAAGCTCCTTAAAAGTGGGGAGGAGAGGGGAGTCAGAGGCTGCCTCACACAAATCTTTGTGCAAGGGAAAGCATCCCCTTTTGATTAGCGCTCTAAACAATCAACTGGTGGGCTGTCTGCAGCAGACCACCTACACAAGGCAGCCAAGCTCTCCCAGGACTGAATGGAAAAGCAGCCTGCCTCCCCCAATACACGCAAACAGCACAGGGGATGCTGACGTTACCAAGGTGGCTTGGGAGGTGCGTATTACTCAGATATCTGAAGCGGAGGAAGGTGTTCGGTTTCCCACGTTGCTCTTAATGAGTTGTGTGTGGTGGGGCCAGAAAGGATAAAGATGTTTTATCTATTAGATTTGTGTCCAATATTTCCTCTAAAGCATACGTATTATGTCCTGCCTTTTAGCCTTATGACAGCCCTGTGAGGAGTAAGCTGAGAGACAGGGGCCGACTCAAGATCACCCAGTCAGTTTGGGGGCTATGGGGATTTGACCCCTGCTCTCCCCACACCAAGGGTGGTATTCAACTAACTTTTACACAGGGGACACGCACCGAAATGAACTCGACTATGGATGGAATTCATCATAGTGCTATGGTGAATGTTCTGTCTGTGCAAGCTTTTCAGCTTGTCAATACCCCTCGTGTGGCATTTTAGGGGTTCTCCTGACTCCCCCAGGGGCCATTTGGGGAGCATACAGGGAGGACATGGGGAAATCACAGTGGCACAAGCGGAAACCCTTGCTCAGGGCTTCTATTGACAGGGTTCATTAGGTGAATCCTGTCCTAAGCTGGGGCCATTAATTGTGACGGGTCTACTCTAGTCCAGCCCTCCAGCCACATTGGTTCTTTCAGAGATTAAAGCCTTCCCAGTCCCGCTTCCCACCATGCCTGGCTAACTCCTGAAGCCACATACTGATATTCTGGAGGCATCGATGCATTATTTTCTTAAAAGGCTGCCAGGCTGTTAAATCTTCAAAAGCACATTTGCATCAGTTTCATGAGCACCTTAATCCTGGTCTGAGCATAATGAGAGCTTCCCAGATTCTCAGTTTTCAGTTATATGCACACACGGTCCTTTGTGTTGATTCCTCAGGGCTGGCCTAGGACCTTTTGCTGTCTGAGGCGGAGGACAAGATGGCGCCAGAACCTCCCTCAATTCCACGTAAAAAGGCTGCGCAGATCAGCAACCAACCTTTACTTCAGTACTGGTGCTGAGATAGATGAGGGCAGTAAGCTAGTTGAGGGGGCCCTGTACAAGCTAGACTTGGAAGCCACTGCCACCCCACTCCTGCACCCAGCTTCTGAAACATCCTCATTCTGCCTAACAGTAGGGCTATCCCTGCGAAATAAAAGAGAATGATCACAGCTCAGTGCAAGAGCCTCCACCTTGCAGGCAGAAGGTCCCAGGTTCAGCCCCTGGCACTCCCCATCTGAAATGCTGGAGAGATGCTACCAGGTACTGCAGACAATGCTGAGCCACATGGACCAATGGTCTGACTCCGTGTCAGACAGCTCTCTTTGTTCCGACGAAAAGGCAGGTTCCTTTCCACCTTCTTGACTCCCCTAAGGTCCAATGCAGAATGAAGGTACATGCAACAATGTACATTGTACAAATTACTTCAAATATTTTTGCTTGTGCAATGGAACATTCTCCCCACCCCTCCATTTTGGCCACACGCACCACAGGCATGGCAGGCCCCAGAAGGTTGGCCAAAGGCATATGTATAAGGCAGGCATAGGCAAACTCCGGCCCTCCAGATGTTTGGGATTACAATTCCCATCATCCCTGAACACTGGTCCTGTTAGCTAGGGCTGATGGGAATTGTAGTCCCAAACATCTGGAGGGCCGGAGTTTGCCTATGCCTGGTATAAGGCCAACAAAGGTCAACCACCTCTCTTCTAGAGTGTCTTTCATTGGGGTGAAACAATTCATCTAAATTGCATTGCAGATTGTGACATAGCCTAAAAATACTGAGAGTAATGTTCTGCAATAAAAGATTAGACTTTTGAGCACTCTCCTATAACCAACCAATGAAACAATCTAGCTTGCTCCAAATGGGATAGAGTGACACTAAGCCCCCTATACATTGGTCCATTTCAAATAATTACCTGGCACCTTGGGAAGCACACTGCATTATGACGGCAAAATTTACCACCTAGAGGAGAAAATGGCCATAAATACTGGTTCTTTCATATACTACTAGCAACTAAACAAGGGATGTGAGCCAAGGCATATGGATGGATCTGCCCTAGGAGGGAACTAGAGCAAAGGACCGGTTCACACATTTATTTTTAAGTGGTAAAACTCGCACATGAGATGTTTCCTACCTTATTTTCATATGGGGGAGCCATTTGCCTGAAATGTCTCCTCTGTGAAAATCCCTGCAATTACCACATCAAATAAAACACTTCAAAATAATATTTCCCCCAATAGCAGTAACCTTTTTTCTGTTCTGTAAAGGTTATTTTCAGTGCTACAATAACAATTTCTCATTTTTCTAATCTCAAATTGAGTCCTCCACATTTTCAGATCAATTTGTGATTTCTTTAAAAAGGGAGTCCTTGTGAAAATTCACCAGCATTTTTGTGTGAATTTCTCCTAATATATACATGTTATGCAATTTCACCCAATAGAAACATCTCTGCAAAGCCATAATCCCATAAAACCATTGTGGTGGTTTTTTTTTGTGGGAGGGACGCAGGGGTACACATACCCCTAAACATTTTGTGAATCTATGTTTGGCCTCATTGCAGGGCAGTATTTCAATATGAGTAGGAAAATGAGAGTACCCCTAAACATTTTTTTAGAAAAAAGCACTGCCTAAAATAATACATTTTGTACGTTATTTTCAATAATAAATGCATATTTCTTTGCCTCAGATTATGCATTTTCTTCATAGTACTTGGCTGTATAATTCAGAGAAGCACATATTTTGAAGGATGACTGTGTTTCAGTTCTCATATTGTTTCAGAAAACGCAAGTTAGGTAAACAGGGGGCAGATTTTCTCCCTTCCCTACTGAGGACCCAGAAAATGGTCTGCAGGTACATCACCTACCGTACTTCTACTAAGTTGAAGTAGCTAAGCAACTCTAAAAACTGTCAACTGCCTGGATGGTGGACTAGTAAGAGGAAGTATATGTAAATCCCCCTGAGCAAAGACATAACACGCACAGCTTGGCCATTGACCATTAAGGAACAGTAATCCCCCCCCCCCCACCATTATTAACATGCTTTTCTCCAAATCCAGACTCATTCAGAGCAATCAGATAGGGGGTTTGTACACCATCTTTGTGGTTCTTCTGCATGTATGCTGCCACTAGACCATGGAGAAGCAGGTCTTGGCTCCTTCCCCAAAACATGCAAGCAAAGGTTCTTACTTATAGTAGGAAGGAGGGTTTTGTTCAAGCAAGTAATGGCACAGGCTGAGCCGTAGACACAAGGCTCGGGAGTCACAATCCAGGAATTTGGGGGAGAGGCGAGAAGTTCAAAAGAGATGAAGGTGTGCCAACAAGTTTTTAAAGATAAGGCATGATGTCAGGAGTGGGAAACTCAATTGCATAGACAATCCATGTGGAAAACAGGCTGGAAATCACCACCCATCAGCTGCTGGATCAAGACTTCAAGGCTGCTGATCAGGCTCTTTCCATACCCTGCATGGTGAAGCCTGGTAGCATTGTGGCATCAGGTCATTGACAGGTGGGTGGCTGGCAGAGAGTAGGGAAGATAAGGCCAGACCAGGTTCCTTTCCCATGCCCTAAGCCAGGGGTCAGCAATCTTTTTCAGCTGTGGGCCAGTCCAACATCCCTCAGACCATGTGGTGGGCCAGACTATACTTTTTTTTTGGGGGGGGGGGGAAATATGAATGAATTCCTATGCCCCACAAATAACCCAGAGAGGCATTTTAAATAAAAGCACACATTCTACTCATGTAAAAACACCAGGCAGGCCCCACAAATAACCGAGAGATACATTTTAAATAAAAGGACACATTCTACAGATGTAAAAACACACTGGACCATCCGTGGGCCGGATTGAGAAGGCAATTGGGCTGCATCTGGCCCACGGGCCTTAGGTTGCCTACCCCTGCCCTAAGCAGCTTAAAGGTAAAGGTAAAGGTACCCCTGCCCGTACGGGCCAGTCTTGACAGACTCTGGGGTTGTGCGCCCATCTCACTCAAGAGGCCGAGGGCCAGAGCTGTCCGGAGACACTTCCGGGTCACGTGGCCAGTGTGACAAAGCTGCATCTGGCGAGCCAGCACAGCACACAGAAATGCCGTTTACCTTCCCGCCAGTAAGCGGTCCCTATTTATCTACTTGCACCTGGGGGTGCTTTCGAACTGCTAGGTTGGCAGGCGCTGGGACCGAGCAACGGGAGCGCACCTCGCCGCGGGGATTCAAACCGCCAACCTTTCGATCAGCAAGCCCTAGGCGCTGAGGCTTTTACCCACAGCGCCACCCGCGTCCCTACTGCCCTAAGCAGCTTACTGTCCTCAAATGTGGTGGAAGATGCTGTCCCATCCTTGCTGCTGAAATAAGAATCTGGTCAGGGAGGGATGTTGTATTGCCCATCTCCTGCCCATCAGGCTCCTCATGATTGATGTTGACACAGCTTCAATCTCTTCCCTTACTTAGCACAACCAAAACATCACAACAATTCAGCCCAAGGAAAAGCTCCTCTGAGTACCTATTACATTCCTATCATCAAGCTGAGAACTTTTCCATCTTTCCCTTGCAGCAGCAAGAGCACCTCTCCTCATGAAACTGAACAGTCTGGGTTTCAAGTCCCCTGGAGGAAAATTGTGGCTCATCTGAGAACACGGTGACACAGCGGAGTCAAACAGGAACACAGGAAAGGACAGGAAGAGCTGGGGAATGAGGGGCGTCATTTTCAGGTGCCCAAAAGAGAAATGCAAAGAAGGACTAAACTGTTAGGTCGCTGCTTAATCCCCAGTAATTTTGACAAGCAACTAGAGAGTGAGGGAAGAAGCAGTGTTGTAAATTATGCTTCAGTGATCTGGATGTGACTGAGGAGAGCGGGGAGGAAAGAAGATTAGAAGAAGGGGATTAAAAAGAAGGAGAACAGCATAGAAGGAGTCAGACTGAGGTCTACAAAGTGGTGTAACTGACAAAATGTCAGTATACATTGCAGGTTACACCTGTCCAGAGGCGCCCGCTTGCAAGGGCGATGGGGTGGGGGGCAACGTTGCAGGTGTTTGACGTCAGGAGGAGCCGGGGGTGGAGCCAAGCATGGCGGTTGTTATTTAATATGTTTATAGATGACCATAAGTACTGATTGTTTAAGGACCTATTGATCTTTTTCATGTGTACAGCTGGAAATATATAAACACAATATTGGAAAACGGCTGCTAACTTGTCTCTAGAGGTATGGTGAGATGCACTATAGAACAAAGCTGTTATGGAGAAACTAACGAAACACCTCATGAAGGAACACAAAGGCCAAAGACAATTTCAAAACAGTATGGTTCATGTTTATTCAGTACACTGGAAATGACCATGTTGTCTCTTCACCACCAGCTAAGCATGGCTCACTCTGAGACAGTCTGTTAAGCCAGAGAGTAGAAGACACTTAACTGATATACAGTGGTACCTCGCAAGACAAATGCCTCGCAAGATGAAAAACTTGCAAGACGAAAGGGTTTTTGGTTTTTTGAGTTGCTTCGCAAGACGAATTTCCCTATGGGCTTGCTTCGCAAGACGAAAACGTCTTGCAAGTTTGTTTCCTTTTTCTTAAAACCGTTAATACAGTTGCGACTTGACTTCGAGGAGCAACTCATCACACGCGGTGTGGTAGCCTTTTTTGAGGTTTTTGAAGACTTTGGTATTTTTGAAGCTTTTCCAAAACTTTTCCAAAACCGTGCTTCACAAGACGAAAAAACTTGCAGAACGAATTAATTTCGTCTTGCGAGGCACCACTGTAATCAACTCTAAACTATTGTTCGGACCTGCCTAATGTTTGACTGTATGGTGTACATTGTATATACGTGGAATGTTTCTTGGGGGATAGCGGTATCTGGGGCTTCTCTGTTATAAGCATTTCAGAAGCTGAAAAATAAGGTTTTGAAAACCCCTGCGTCTACTGTACTAGGAGCACATCAGATCTCACTCATTCTCTCTTTCCCTCTCTCCCACCTCGCTTTCACAAACACATACTTCCCAAAGCAGAGGGCACATGACCCTTTCTTCATATCAAGCTTAACAAGAGTAACTCCAGGGAGAGGATGGAAATATGGCAACGCTACCGGTCAAACCCTGCGTGTTCGAATTCCAGCTATTTCTGAGGATGCCTCTGACCTGCACTCTCGCACACACTGCGAAGGAATCACTTTCATGAACTTAATCTCCAGAGTGTCTAACAGGGAAAGGGGAAATGAGGGAAAACATTTTCCTAGCAATGCCTGGCCATTCATCTTGCATGAACGGAACAAAGAAAACAAGCATAACCCTTGCACCGCAGCCTCCAGCCTAGAATTCTCACTCAGGGTGTGTTTATGGATTTCTTGGTTGTTCATCCCCCAAGGAATGTCAACAATAAAAAAGTGGGCTTGGGTTGTATCTGGGTTGAGATAAGCTAAGAGAAAGTTAAGAGAAGTAAAAATGAACCCTACCTTGTGCAAGGTGGCATTTTGTTTTTGCCCCCCACCCCCAAGCAACAGCATGTTTATCTGCTCAAATGTTTATTTGTTTGTCATTTTCACTTCTTTTTACACTTTGAAATCCGCTGCTTGTGGGGGAGCATGTTTGACGCACAGACCAGCCAATCAAAGCTGTGCACAGCCCTGCTCTGCATTCAGACTTGGTGTCTATTGCATTAGTTATCCTGATTATAATGGTAGCATTTCTGTCCCAGTTTCTAATGTTCCTTTTATGTGCTATGGACCATAAAACATGGAAATTATGAGGTAATGAAACATCATGAAAATGGAATGAAGTGGTGTCTGAATACAGTCTCAATCAAATCAGCACTGTGTAAATCCGGCTTCTACTCAAACATGAACAACAGGCTCCTCCTGGCCCTGAAGAAAAAGGATGGGGAACCCGTGCCCCTCCAGATGTTCACAGAATCATAGAACTGTAGAGTTGGAAGGGACTCCAGGGCCATCTAGTCCAACCCCCTGCAGTGCAGAAATTGTTACAGTGGTACCTCAGGTTAAGAACTTAATTCGTTCTGGAGATCCGTTCTTAACCTGAAACTGTTCTTAACCTGAGGTACCACTTTAGCTAATGGGGCCTCCCGCCGCCCCGTGATTTCTGTTCTCATCCTGAAGCAAAGTTCTTAACCCGGGGTACTATTTCTGGGTTAGTGGAGTCTGTAACCTGAAGCGTCTGTAACCTGAAGCATCTGTAACGCAAGGTACCACTGTACTAAAGAATCCCTGACAGATGGTCATCCAAAAATCTGTTTAGAAACCTTCAGTGAAGGAGAGTCCACCACCTTCTGAGGGAGTCCATTCCACTGTCAAACAGTTCTTACCATCAGAAAGTTCTTTCTTGTTACTTGAATCCTTTGGTTCAGGTCCTCCCTTCTGGAGCAGCAGAAAACAAGCTTGCTCCATCTTCCAGGTGACAGCCCTTCAGAGATTTGAAGATGGGCCTCATATCTTCTCTCAGTCTTCTTTTCTTCAGACTGAAACATTCTCAACGCCCCCAACTATTCCACAAGGCCCTGCTTGTGAGCTCCTCATTGGGTCATCTGGTTGTCCCTTTGGCCTGATCCAAGCCCTTCTTTCAGTTCTAATGTGGCTCCTGGGAGTCCCACATCAACCTGAGGGCCCCATGTCCAACTACCCCCTTTCTACAGCTAATTCACCTTCCTACAAATCCCACCATCCCTGGCCATTGGCCATGCTGGCTGGGCCTAAGGAAAGTTCAACAACACCTGGAGAGCTATATGCTCCTCTTCCCTGTCAGAAAGACAGCGAGTGCTTTTCCAAGGTGGGGTCCCTGCCAAAAAATATGCATGGCTGCACCCCCCCAGAGTGAAATTGAAGTGACACTGGCAATTAACTGAGTGCTCAGTGCAGCAGATGATTTCTCTGTTGTTACATCTTTACTATAATTCTGAATGCCAACAAATTAAGGGGAATAATGAGAAAACTAAGTGCTCCCACACATATCTCCAAGGATGAAACTGGCCTGTGTGCCTTTACTCTGCTGGAGTCGAGTATCTTGGATTAGATGAACTATGGCTCTTACAGGGAGTCAGGTTAATTTGGAGCATTTTTACTAAACCACTTTGACCAGGAAAGGGGGGGGGGGATGGTTTACCTCCTGGTTCAAAAACAAATCTGGTCCCACTTCCTGAAATCTGATCCAATCTGATATGACATGAACTTTCAGCATTATAGTGGCCCGAAGTCCTCTGTTAATGTACCATTATCCTTTCCAAAAAAAGAGAGAAGTTTTCAGAAGGAAGGAGAGCAAATTAAGGCAAATGGGAAGACAAGAATGCTGGCAGAATCTCTGAGCTTCTTTTTCTGCGAACCAACCTCCCTGCGGACACCGCCCGCCTGCTGACATTCCACCAGCACCGGCTGAAGAATAATTAGCCAAGGCAGCTGCTGGAACGTTGGATTAAAATGATACTAGATGAATTTCATTTTGCTCCATTTCACTTGATTTGAGCTTTTGCTGTGTTCCCTCCCTCCTTTGCCTGCTCTGACTGCTGCTGTTTAACACCCACATGGCAATTCCCCTAGTAATTCTGTTCCCTGCGTGTGCATTCAAAAGGACCTCATTTGAATGTCTGCTACCTCTTTCCCCCTTCCATCATAAGACTGTGACCAGATGCAGATTCCATGGTTTCAGCATCAATTGAAAAAAAAAATTCTCCCTGCCCTCCCCCGCCCCACACATGTTTACCATCTGGCGTGACAAAGAGTTCTGTGGAACTTGAAAGTTTGCACACTGTTTTGTGATATTTTGGTGGGACTAATAAAGGTATTGTTGTAATATGGAATTTGAAATATTTTTGATGAGCCAACATGGCTACCTTCACTCTCTTTGTGACTTGGGGAAAACAAAAGCAAAATTAGACACTCCTACCAACTGCTAGATATAGCCATCCAGTTTGGCTGCAAAAAGAATGATCCAAAATATGAAATCTCATAAGCTCTCAAACACCGGTGGCCATTGTATGTCATCTGTTGCATACTGAAAATATGATTGCTGTCTAGCCATCACACACACCCACACACCCACACACAGTGGTTTTCAAGCTACATATTTGCTAGGGAACTTGGCTTTATGTAGGGTGTTTGGAGAAGCTTAGTGTTGATGGAAGAAATTCTTTGAAAGAAAGCTAATCACTGCCACTGTTCCCATGTAAACCACAGCTATAGGTGAGTGTTGGGTGCACTATAGTCAGGGGTGGAAAATCTGTAGCCATCCAGATGTTGTTGGACCACAACTCCCATGACCAGAGTGTGCTTCACACTGGAGAGCTCCAAACCAACCACAGCTCTGCCCTAGAGCATACTCTCACTTCACAGTGATTGGTGGTGAAGACAAATGGTATCCCACACAAATTGAATTTGAATATCCTAAAATCCTGTGCAACATTTAAAGGGTTCCTTATGTTCTCTGTAGACAGATTGACGACATTGAAATATCAAGATGACATACCTAGTCAAATACTACATGCATGCATGTATGCCAAAGGTTTCATGCATGTAACTATCAGATACTATAACATATTGACTGTTTGATAAAAAATGAAATCAAGTATCACTAGTTCTCACATGTAGCTTTCAAATATCCTTAGAATATTCGGCAGATGTTTGAGCAGCCAAAGGTCACTGGCAGAATTTTTCATGCTAAAATGCCACTGCAAAGTTGTCCCAAATAGGTAGAGTAGCTGCTGTGAGCTGTATTAGTGTGAGCAATACGGAACTGCTCAGCCTTGTACTGCATATGAAATTCATAATTGGCTAGGCATGTAAGCTTTAGTAAGCCTAATAACTGGATATATCGATAACTGGATGATCAGTGGAACCCAATTATAATCAGCAGGGACAAAGTTTAACTGTTCGAGCTAAGGGACAAAGGCACATTTGTCTATTTTTTAAAGGCTATTTTGGCTCTAATACATTGGAGCTGGATCAGATAAGACTAGCCACTGAACACAAACAAGGGCAGCAAGGATTCTGTGAGGGCTGCTGCCACCTCTGACGACTCGCCTGCTGCTCTCTTTCTCTGGCAGGCTCATGAACCCTCTTCATTCTGGCTTCCACAGGGTAGCTGGATGAGGACTTCAGTCTCCGCCATGCCACCCAGACGGAGACTGCAGATGAACTGCGACTGCTCCTTCCACCACCAGCCTTCTGTGGTGCAACACCCAGAGCATAGATGGCTAACCTTTTATCAGCCAAATTCACGCTTCACCAATTCTCCCAGGGCCCCATGTCAGTGTTGCAGGTGGTCAAAGCAATTTTGAACATATACTGCCACACAGACAGAGGCACATAGCCCACCTCCTCAACTGATCCAGGCAAACCAGCTGAGGAGGAGGGTTGTTAATTCCCCTCCACTCATCAAATGATTGATTTGCTGGCCAGGAAGGGGGTGATTTGTGGGGTGAATGCTGTGTCTAGTAAACAAACGAGCAAACCATTTTTGCCACCACTGCCATGACCAATGTGGGTTGTTATTGTTTTTGGTGTGGGGGGGGGGTTAAAATTGATTGTGGGGCCTGGACTAGACCCCTGAACAAGGGCTTAGAAACCCCTGGCCTAGAGAGAAAGAGGATGAACAAACAGGCAGCACTGCAGTAAAGAGAGGAGAGAAGTTGTCAATTACTGTTTTCTGATTAATATCTCTCCTCGCCAGCAATGGCTGACAGTCGGCTCCTTTTTCAAAAGTGTGCCTAACATACTGTGCAGTTTGTCCTCAGGTCTCAGTGAGCAGTGACATTTATGCTATGGAAATGCAAGGAGAGCAGAGCTGCACCTGCCAGCTGCAGACCTGACCAGAATCTTCCTCCTCTTTCATCCGTGGTAAGAGATCTAAGTTCCCGATAGGATTAAGAACTGGAAGCATCAGGATGAAAGGAGGCGAGGGATAATAAGTGCAGGGAACCTCAAAGAGCATGTTAACAAACTGCTAAAGCTGTATCCATTCTCTCTGTTATGGTCACATATCCGTCTACTGCAAATATACCCAGGCTTAAGGAAAATTTTAAAAGCCAGGAACATTTTTGGCCAAACCTGGGATGGTAACGGAGCTGAACTGAGATCACCAAGAGACACTCAAAGCAAGAGGCACTGAACTAGACACTGCTTCTCACCTGTCTTATGGTGTGGAAGGAGCAGAAAAGGGATTTGGGTGGTAGTTTTGGGTGGTGCTGTGGGTTAAACCGCAGAGCCTAGAGCTTGCTGATCAGAAGGTCAGTGATTCAAATCCCCACAATGGGGTGAGCTCCCATTGCTCGGTCCCTGCTCCTGCCAACCTAGCAGTTCGAAAGCATGTCAAAGTGCAAGTAGATAAATAGGTACCACTCCGGCAGGAAGGTAAACAGCGTTTCCGTGCGCTGCTCTGGTTCGCCAGAAGCGGTTCAGTCATGCTGGCCACATGACCCAGAAGCTGTACGCCGGTTCCCTCGGCCAATAAAGCGAGATGAGCGCCGCAACCCCAGAGTCGTCCACGACTGGACCTAACAGTCAGGGGTCCCTTTACCTTTACCTATGTCCTACTTTGCAGAGCACAGTCCTCACTTGGGAGGAGTCTGCTATTTGAAGGGCTACCCCAGTCCAAGGCTGCATACAAATCATGTACTTAAAGGGCATTTAAAACATGCAACCGTGTCAAGAATCGTGATAACTGTAGTGTGTTAAGGGGTGCTGGGAACTGTAGCTGTGTGAGGAGTAAACTTCAGTTCCTGGGGGGTAGCTAGGATCTAGGCTTCCCCACTATGGTAGGACATGTGGTATTTCTATATAAATTTTAGCAAACATTTTGAAATCTGCACTGATACATATGAATTAGCATGTGGAAATGTTAAGCAAATTCATATCCTCTTTGGTCTTCTTGTCTGACAACATGTAAGTAGTACCCTAAGGAGGACTGGGAAAGAGGCCTCTCATACTGGCATCCACATCATATTTGTAAAATAGAGTCTGCATGTGCAGCTTCAGCAGGTTTATACACAGACTAATGACAGGTGAGATGGGAGAGCAGAGAGGGAGGGATGGACAGATAAACTCATTTAGGAATCAGTGAGGACAATAGAGTCTCAGTTCTGCAAAACAACCTCCAATAAGATCAGGACTACTGGGGGTGGGGCAAGGGATAGAATACACAAGGCTTCACCATCTTCAGCACATACATAGGCTTTGTCCCATTTTAACTGCTGTAGCTTTACCTCAAAGAATGCTGGGAATTGTAGTTTAAAGGTGATAGGAAACTGTGCCAGAGATCACTGGTGGAGGAGGAGGAGTGCGGGGGGAATGCACCACCCCCGGCAGCGCGACCCCCAGGGTGCCATCGTGGCTGCCTCCACCCACTCACGCTGGGCGCCCCACCCCCACAGGCGGCGTGCCACTCCATGCCCCCAGGACATGTGCCATGCCCCTGCGGGCAGTGCGCCATGCCCCCGCCTGCTTTCCGCCCCCGGTGCCGGAGCATGAAGCTCTGCCACTGCCAGAAATCCCGAGCTCCCCTCTTGTAACACTGCCCAAGAGTGCAGTTTAATTATACAGGGTAAAGAATGAGCAATGCAGCTCTGGGACCGAGTCTTGCATCCTGGCTTAAACATGTCAAAACTCACCATTTGGAGCTGCCAGTTGTGGGAGACAGCAGCTCTGAGATGCAGAAATGTGGCTGGGAGTGTGAACCAAGGAGAAAGAGGAAGGCCTGAAGGGATCCTGATGGACTGAAAACTTGCTTGAATAAGCTGTTACTTCACTGGCATTGGGTTAAAAGAGCAATTGTGTTTTACTAGCTGATTTAACGATGTTTCTTCTAATGCCTTTGCTTACTTGTCTGTTGTATTTCTACAGAGAATCTGTATTTTGCTGTTTGTTTGTAGATCTGGGGACAAATGTCTTGTTCTGGGGTGTGTCTGTGTAGTGTTATTCATTTGTGGGGGTAGGCTGTATGTGAGACCCTTCTAACCCCTGGATCAAGCAAGCGTTAAAATATAACCCAGGATAGCTTCCTGATGAGGCGATTGTCTGGGTGATGGGCCATTAAAGAGAGCAAAGGAAAAGGGCTCTGTGTGAGATTGCAAATGGGTGGGGGGTGGAAACACGAACCCTTAGAATCTCACACCACTCAGAGATCCCCCACCTTTTCTTTTACAGAATACATTTTCAAAACACACACAGAGATCTTTTCCTATTTCAGTTTTCTGGCAATGGGACATCAGCAAATCCTCTTTTTTGTTTTGGAAATATGAACACTCTGTTCTGAATCATCTATAGGCTCACTCTGCTGATATTCACAGCTATAATCTAGCTCAATCTAGAGTATTCATAACCTTCTTTTCTGAGCATAAGGGGGGGGGGAGTTTCACATTTATCTTGATCCGTATCCCAAGTTTGAATCACAGAAACACAGGGTGGAATTCAGTGTCATAATCATCTGATTGCTTCTTCAGTGCAAGCATTTCCCCTAGCTAGCTGGAACAATCCCCCCTCTCCTCTCCCGACCTGTGCACTGGTCAGGGGGGTTCTACTGACCCTCCAGAGTGGATTTAGAAGAGGTGCAGGGGATGTGCAGGGGGGAAATCCCATTACACTTGCAAGATCTCGTGCACTGGCTTCCACTAGCACACCAGGTTGGTTGAATCAGGGCCACAGGGTGGCATTCAACCAAGTTTTACTCTTTGAAATTAATGGACCTAAGTTAGTCATGTTCATTCAGTTGTATGGTAGTACTCTGGGTAAAACTGAGCTGAATACCACACATGGAGTTAGAAGGAAGCTAAGAGGTCATCTAGTTCAAGCCATTGCTCAGTGCAGGATTTGCATGGCACCCAAGGCTGGCCAAGCTATTTGGGCAGCTGAGGCAGAAAATCTAGTAACGGTCTCTTCTCCTTCCTGGCTGTAAAAAAACACAACCATTACAAATTAAATATTTCACAACTTGCTGCTCTTGTCCAATCTTGGGTTTGGACATAATGCTACGCCACACTAGTTCCAAGTAGCATGGCAGCAACAGGACCAGAGAAAGAGCACATGGTGGCTGAAATATTCACTCCAGAAACTCACTTGTATTTCCTCATTTCTGCTGAGCTATGGTTTGGCTCCATGTTACATGCAAATTGGGCCACTGCCAACCAGTTCTCACCATTAGGGGAGTGCGCTGCCTCATGCTTAGCCAAAATTTGCTTCCCTGCCATTTCCAGCTCTTGGGTCTACTCCTGCCTTCTGGAGCAAAACAGACCAATTCTCCTCCATCTTCAGCTGTTCCTTTTATACTTACTTTTCTCTTCTCCAGTCTAAACGTACCCACCCAGCTCCATCACATTAGGATCCTATAGCTCAACAATGAATAGTTAGCAAATGTTCTTTGTACCCCCAAGCAGTGCACTTCTCCTCACCCAGGAGGTGTGCCAGAGCCGTCTGTAATCTATGGCTAGCAGTTTCTCCTTACTGAAAAAATATTAAGGCAGAAACAAAGGGAGTGCAGATTTCTTCCCAGCAGGGATGTGTCTGCATCGAGACTACGGTGTCTCCCCAGCTAGCTTGCATTTAATAGACAAATTCCATCGCACAGTATGGAGTACAAACAAGATTTCTCCACCTTCATTACAAATAAAGCCAGTGGGAGCAAGGCAATGACCAATAATGCCATGTCTATCTTATCCTGGGCGAACCTGCAGAGGATCTGGAAATGTGAGGCAAAATCAAAGGAAAAGGGAGATCCTATCTGAAGTTCAACATACTCTTTCATCTCACAATCATGCCAGCTGGCAAACACTATTAACACGAATCAATATCCCCATGGGGTTGTGGTGGGTGAGATCACACACACACACACACACACACACACACACACACACATCCAAGATGCACTACTAATACAGTCTCAAATTCTATTCCTTTTTTGCTTTCTCATTCTCTCTCTTCACTCTTTATCTCCCTGTTCACCCTTTTCTTTTGTGTCCTTCTCAAGTAAGCTTCCAATAGAGAAAACAATTATTCATCTCATGAGCTTTCATGTTGACTATCTTTCTTTACTGGTAGGAGCATAAATCAGTGAAAAGTCTTTAGTCTCTTTGCACCAAACTGTTATCTCTTAAATTGGCAGTTGGGGATACACCTAGAGCATCTTTTGCCAAGCTGGTGCCCTCCAGCTGCATTGGACTTCAATTCCCCTCAGCCCAACCAGCACCATTGATGGGAACTGTAGTCCCAAACACCTGGCTGGTGAAGGCTGTCCCAGAGTGCACCTTTATGTACACCCTTGAAGTAATTATAATAACTAAATGACTTTAATCAAGGTTCTCCCTTCCGAGAATTAATTCATCTTTCCTGTTTATGCCTGTTGATTGGGCTTCATAAAGACTTCCTTTAAAAAATCTCAGTTGCTACGCTGGAGTTCTAGCTTTTACTTAGCACAATGTCACATTTTTGAGGTGGTCATCACCCTTCTCTGTAACTGTAACCAAAGACATGCTACTTTTAAAATAAAATCAAGCTACCTACCATTATCTATTGTTCAGGTCACACTCCTTTAAAGAGATGTAATTACTAACCGTGTGTCTTTCCCTTTCGCCTGCAGTCAAAGAGGGATACTTGACTGCAACAGATTAAGGAACTTTTTATCTGATCACACAAATATACAGGCAGCCATCAGTTATCGGTAGTTGCAAGTGGCATCAGAAAAAACAAAGGTTTTACTCATACACACAGATGGCAGTTGACAATAAGCAAGGACTTGTGCCTGATTGGGCTGATTCCATGAGCACACCTCAGTCTAAAGTCAACTGCATTCATTTCGAAATAACTTCTAAGAAATGTATGTAAGAGCAACATACCTAATATATGTTGCCTGTCTCTACAGAAATAAACTTATGGTTATAAAGGCATGCATACTTCACACATGGCAGCAGCATTTTAATCATGCAGACATAAGAATTTTCTTTGTAGCATATAAACAAGATATGTATAGAGTGCAAAAAAATCAAAAAGTTGACAGCTTATTAAAAACAAATTCATTTTAGTAGCCCACACATATACACACACTCCTATAAAACTATTATCTGAAAAGGACATAGTGTCCAACC
Source organism: Podarcis muralis (assembly GCF_964188315.1). Lineage (NCBI taxonomy): Eukaryota > Metazoa > Chordata > Lepidosauria > Squamata > Lacertidae > Podarcis > Podarcis muralis. The sequence goes on from NC_135659.1 coordinate 61,279,896, forward strand.
ATGAGCAAAAGTAAACATATTATAAGCAAATGGTCCCATATGCCTGCATACAATTGTCTTATATTTAAAACAAATCTAAATTGAGCCAAAGAGCTCTGATCCAATAGGATTTATTGTGTGTGCATATGCACATTATTTATCTTTCCACTGCAGACATATGGCTATGTTTAGGACCCTATCCACATGCAGCTACTTGTCTTCGCATCCACTTAGGGTGAATTTCTTGGGAATGACAATATATCTCCTCTTATTCATCAACAATCCACAGATTTATGTGAACATACTGATTGCAGGTATAACAAAACACTATTCAAACAAATGGGTGTGTGCATAAATGAGAACGTATGATTATCATTCACAGACATGGCATTCGATTCATTGCTTAAAATAAGAATAAAGGGCTACACACACACACACACACACACACACACACACAAACACAGAGATAGTGTAACATTATATAGTACACAGTGCACACACATTCACAAAAATGTCACTCATGCTTTCTTCCACCAGACAAGACTTTAAACAAAGAAAGAGAAGAACACTGCCTTACTTTTCCCCCCTCTCTCCTCCTTTATGTGATTTCTTCCCTGGTGCCTTAATTTCAAGACTTCAGCAGAGCTGGAATTCTTGGGCAGAGATAACACAAAAGCAACTAACCAAACCGTTGAGCGCAAGAACACCGATTGACTCAGGATAGAGCTTGCTAGCAAAGAAAGGACAGAGAGACAAAGCCTAGCAATAAGAGCAGTGTTGAATAGGTATCTTCCTAATTGTAAGGGAAGTGTGTGTGTGTGTGTGTGTGTGTGTGTGTGTGTGCAAGGAAGGGGGGAGGGAAGCCCTTGGACGAGTGCATATGAAGAGGCCTCCCTCCCTCCAGCATAGGCTATGGAAAGGAGCTTTGCAACCTGAAAGTGAGGTTATTGAATACATTATTCCCCATCCCTTGCTCTCTCCTCATTGGGCCGCAGCGCAGGCAAGACTTCTGCATCAATGGTGTTATGATGAGATCTTTACATTCACCGCACAGTTCCACACTGTTACCTTCTGCTAAGGCAGGCTCCTGGATCTGGGCATTATTACCCAGTTAGGAAGCTCAATTAAGAACCTAATTAATTCTAAAGTGAAAAAGCACCAAATTAATTTGCAGTCTCTCTCCCTCAGGCACACACACTATATTATTTCTGTCTCCCTGCGACCAGATTTTAAAAATCACAACTCTCAATTTATTTTATGATTTCAACACGACAGGAAATTACAGATTGTATTCTGTGTCTCAAAGAGCAGCACCTCCTTTATAAAATGTAGCTAGCCATCTATTGTTCACCACCAGCCCTTCCTTTGTATCTTTCAGCTTCCGTTGAGGTCCATTTCTGAGGTGGCAATTTGCAATCACAGACTAGCTTATAAAGAGTGACAAGATATGTGGGGGACTGTTTAAAGGACAGGTCATCCAAATCACTTTTCTGGAGTTGAAGATGGGAAGAGGACCTGATAGGAATCTAGGATTTGGTCCTTCTTTGAAATGTATCAGTCCACATAAAGGTGTTCTTGTGAGCACTCAGGACTGAGTGATGCACACTGGGGTCTTTCCTTATTAGGCTGGGCAGAAAAACAGAAGCCACCGCTCCCCCTTCCATCCGCCAGCATCTGTGCAACTTTCAGAAGCAGCAGTGATGGTGCAAACATTGTGTGCTCTTGATCTTTCTTTTTGACTTTGTTCCTAGCTGGGCTTCTTTTTTAAAAAAATATTATTGTTATTATTTGGCTTGGTGGCTTTCATTTGCATGATCCTCACAATGGAGCTTGACAGAACTTTTGTTCTTAGTGGATGAATGGTCACTAAAAATAACTGTGCCGCCGAAGATTTGCTTCTGTAATTCTTTTCATGAAGTGAATTGCCATTAAGGAATGTTTTGCAATAGGAGTCCAGTTCTGCAGAACCGGGCTGATCTACCCAGAGATGGAGGGCTCTGCCTATGACTCACCTGGCAAAGAGGTGGATACAGTTTGGAGATATAGTTTGCTGCTTATCTAGTGCCTAGACTCTAGTATGATTGCCACTGGTGGCTGTATCTACAGATCTCACTATCTCCAGAGCACATGCAAAATATTGGTATCCCATAGACCCAAAGGAAATGACAGGAAAGGGAAATTTAGATACATGCAGAACTCTGCAAAAGGGGCTCTGGCACTTTTGGGTGCATCCAAAATGGCACAGCTTGTTTTGTGAGATTTGGTACTGATAACTGCAGAAGTAAATGGACTCATTCACACATTTCACCCAGCAGTCTGCTTTTGATGCTCAGTCCACAGCCCTCTTTTCCAATGTAAAATCTTGTATCAAGCAGCACAGCAAGCCAATTGGGCACCTGGGGCAGCATGCGGGGCGGGGCGAGCCGGGGCAGGATGCTCCGTGGAGTCTGCCTGCCTGCTCCCACTCAGCCGCCCTACAGCTGAGGGGGAGGTGGCGGGCAGACCGTTTGGGGCAGCGCAGAGCCTGAGGGCGCCCAAGTCACCGCGTCACTCCCAAGAGAGATGAATGGCTCGGGCATGCTGCAAGCCCCGTGGTGAGTGCCGCCCAGCATTTTGTCACCCCCCTCAGTGGTGACACCCGGGGAGACTGTCCCCACTGCACCCCCTTCCTCCGCCCATGCTTGTATCCTGCTGAACTGTCTCTTGACTGATCCTTCATGCTGACATCCAAGAGACCATGGAGTGTGCCTCCGGGGTGAAGCCAAACTGCTGCTTTACCAGCACCAAAGTGACCTCCCCAGGGCACAAGACTGGGCAGTGTGTATGGAGCTCCTGAGCTACCCAGATGACAAGATCGTCCTCTCAGCCTCACTGTTGTGGTCCAAAGGAAAGCAGAGCAATATGTTTGGCACCAGTTTGGCTGCAGGAGTGGCCAGAAGGAGTCATACAAGGCACCATCCAGCCATTTTAGGGACTCCGCTCCGGATTTGTGTAAGCCAGCCTTTCTCAATCTGTGGGTCCCCAGATGTTATTGAACTACAACTCCCATCACCCCTAGCTAGCAAAGCCAGAGCTTAGGGATGATGGGAGTTGTAGTCCAAAAACATCTGGGGACCCACAGGTTGAGAACCGCTAGTGTAAGCCTTCCTTTGCGTTTTTTTCCTCCCAAAGATATCCCACAAAGCAGTGGAGGTTTAGGATCAGAGTTTTCCTTCTCCTAGATGGGCTACCTTCCCAAGTTGACAAGCCCCATCTGCCCCTCACTTCTCCCTACAGCACATGCAGAAACCACCTTCTTGACTGGACCCACTATTAGTCTTGTCTGCTCAACCCATCTTCACATGCAGGGGCAGTCCCTAACTCACCAAAGGTTTGAGACCCATCAGCTGCCCTCACCTGGTATAGCCAGCCAATCAAACCATTCCTGGGATGAGGTCGCTGTTGCATGCTGGCAGCTTCTAGGAGCCACAGATGAGAGTTGAGTGAAGGGTGGGGACCAAAAGTAGACAAACTACTTCAGAAACAGCATGATGTCCCCCACCAGAGAGGTGCTACCTCACCCCATACAGCCCCCCCCCCAGCTTGATGCATCCAAAATATAGTGGAATCAGAATAGAAGTAACCAGTGCTATTTTTCTAGGAAAAGAGGTGCTAGAACTCACCATAAACGTCTCCCTCGTTCTCTTAGAATGGCAATGGCGTCCACCTGAGAAGTGCCGGAACTGAGTTCTGGTGAGTTCTGGCTGGAAAAATAGCCCTTTAAGTAACTTTCTTCTATCTGCTCATTCATGCCTTAACTTAGTTAACTTGTATGGTACCCTCTCCTAGAACTCAGCACAGCTGTATCACAGTTCTGGACCTGGTGAGTTCACAACTGTATCTCAAGATTATTCTCCCTGCCCCCCCTCCCCCCGCTGCCACCGCCGACCCAGTGCACTGCAGAAAGGTATTAAAATTATGTAAGAACGTGTGATTTCATAGCCACAATTACACAAATTTGGTATTATTGAAGGAAAGAACTGGAGCCACACTTCCAGTAGGAGGAAGGATATTGTGCTATCATGCCACATCACTTTCCAGATGCTCACCAGAAACACTTCCACAACAATGCAGGGCTGGCAAGATGATGTGTTCTTTGACCTCTTACTCTATCCATAGTATTTTGTTGTCTACATGTCTCATGTTTCTCAGTGAGCTGGCTTGCAGACCTCTTCTCTTTTGTAATGCCTTTCTGAAAAGGTCTCATCTGAACACACACAAACACACCCTTCGACACCTGCCACTTTGCTTGATGCACCAAGGGCACAGAAGTCATGATGCACACAATAGTGAAGGTACAATGGTGGATCAACTAAATTCACAAGACAAGAATGAAAGAGCAGGAATTCAGTGAAGGGACTCACTCTGAAACTTCCTTAAACTCTTCACTAGCAGGTTCTCAACTGAATTATACCATGTGACCTGAAGTAAACACAATTCATTGCTTGTGACACCAGACCAGCAATATGGGAAGCAAATCACTATCTGAGTGAGCCTATAGCAGACCAGGGGTAGCCAATATGGCCGTGCCTTCCAGATGTTGGACTACAGATCCCATGATCTCTGACCACAGACTGCGGGGACTGATGGGAGCTGGAGTCCAACAACACTGGATACCCCTCTGCAGCTGATCCAAGAATCTGCAATGGCTAGATAAAATAGTCAAAGTCTTTTATTTGCACAGATATTAGCTAATTTGAATATAATTTAAGATACTATGCCAGTCAGAGGTTTAATGTGCTGTACAGATGTGCAGTTTGTGGTTTTCTTTGACAAGTACCCAAATCTAAATTGTGGCCTATTCATTTTCTTTCAGAACTTCCCATCACCTAGAATCAAGGCGGGCAGGTTGTTTTTGTATTCATAGCACACCTGAGATAGAGTCAAGCTACCACAAAGTACATAATCAAGACTGTGTGTCCCCAAAGTAATCAGATGTAGACACTGAATTAACCATTCAGCAAGACCAGATTAAAGCATCTCAAATACTATGAGAGCTAATGAGCAACAAAATTATTGCACCTCTGTGAACTTCAAAAGCAGCATTTGCAAACATAATGGTATTTTCAGAGGCATCATTCATGAGCACATATGAGGCAGATCTGAACTTAAAGTTCTTGATGGAAGCACCATGAAAATTCAGTAGAGCAATCAGATTGATTGAAAGTTGTCTATGAATATTTAGTTGTTCTCTATTTGAAACAGGAGCAGGAATGGAGAGATATCTAAACAGTCTGGTTTTATAATTCTGCTTTAGTAGCAGTGTTGTGCATCACAGCTATAGCAGCATCCTAATCCCTGCATACAACAGACAGAGGTATCCAGGCCAAATGAAGTTTCCCTTCTCCTAGAGGTCACTAATGTGACACATGGCATGAATTTTCAGTGCCCCATCCTCATAATACAGTTGGCCTGCCACTGTTATTTATTTGCTGTTACATTTATATCCTGCCTTTTCTCCAAAGAGCTCAAGGTGGCAAACACACTTATTCTCATCTCCACAACAACCCTGTGAGGTAGGTTAGGCTGAGAGACAATGACTGCCCCAAAGTCACCCAGTGAGCTCCTTGGCCAAGTGAGGACTGGAAGCCTGGTTTTGCAGGTCCTAGTCCAGCACTCCAAGATGAACTTGAAAACAAAATCACTAAGTATGCTGCTCTCAGGAGTCCTTGCTGCTCCAGCTTCCCACACTCAGGGGAAGACACCATAAAGTAACTTTTCCCATGTGTCTTTTTGAAATCAGGAAGCCCGGGCAACCGGGGAGAAGCTGGAATGCAATTTCAGTCCTAACCGTCATGCACGGTAGAAGCTGATAGCAAGTAAGGAATAATAGTTCTTTCTGCATCATAAATTGGAAGGAAAAGGTGCGCCCTAAGTTGCACTGCAGAACACCAATGAGGTCGACATTATCTGAGTCACGTATGCATCCCTAGCATTCAGTACTGACCATCACAAATGGAAGGAAAGGCAGATTTCGGAATCGGTCTCCCCCACAGTATAAGCTGCAGAATCCTTAGCAGGTTTTGTGTTGCAGAAGAGCCGTCCAACTTGAAGGCACACCCCTTCCAGCCACCCTAGGTATTAATTGGGCGGTAGCTCCTGAAATTAATGTGCACGTTGCACAGGACAGTGGAACAGGGGTGTCACCATTGCTCCAGTTCTTCCCATCTCCTCATTAAGCTGGAAACAGACAATAGTTTCCAAGAGAGGGTAGAGCCATCTTTTCCCCATTATTTACACCAAGGGTGGGAAACTCTCCTCTTTCCTGTTGAAGGCCACCTTTCCTCTCCTCACTTTATTTGTGGTATAGATTATCCTTTTGAAATATCCCTGGCCCATCTAGTCCAGTTTTATCGGCAATGATTGGCAGCGGTTAAAAACCCGTCACCCTCTGCATGCAACCAGGTGATCTACCACTGAACTAGGGGACATTTCCCCAAATCTTCTGCTTTTTATTCATTCATTTTGCTGTGCGTTTTTGCGTTTATATTGATGTTAGCTGCTTTGGGCATCTAGTGTGGAAACACAAGCTTTAAATCATAGGTAGGCAAACTAAGGCCCGGGGGCCGGATCCAGCCCAATCGCCCTCTCAATCCAGCCCACGGACGGTCCGGGAATCAGCATGTTTTTACATGAGTAGAATGTGTGCTCTTATTTAAAATGCATCTCTGGGTTATTTGTGGGGCATAGGAATTCATTCATTTATTTTTTTTCAAAATATAGTTCAGCCCCCAGCAAGGTCTGCGGGAAAGTAGACCGGCCACCTGCTGAAAAAGTTTGCTGACCCCTGCTATAAATCATTTCCATTATTAAACAAACAACACATGGGGGGGGGGGAATGGTGACAAAGTAGTGAAGGAAAAGGTCACTGGTCAAAAATAAGATGGCTGTCTAGGTTGTACACAAACACAAGGGAAGCCTTGCTAGATCAGACCAATGGTCTACCTAGTCAAGCATCCTGTTATCACAGTGGCCAAGCAGATGCCTATGGGAATCCCCAAAGCAGGACCTGAGTGCAACAGCATTCTCTCCACTTCCAATACCCAGCAACTAATACTGCCTCCAACAGTGGAGGAAGGACATAGCCATTGACAGTCCACGAATGTGTCTAATCCCCATTTAAAGCCATCCAAGGTTGTGACCATCACTACCTCCTGCAGGAGCAAGATCCACAGTGGATATTGTTCAGGTCCCTGTCCTCTTTCTCACGCACATGTGCTGTGAGGTCTTGGGTTAGTCATTAAATAGCCGTACCTTGTTTCATCTCTTCGCTTATTAAAAAGGGGTTTGAATGGCTTCCCCCAGCTCTCAGAGACACGGGCAGAGACTGCACTAATGAGAACGGAATGATCAGCGGCTGTTGCATCGGTGAAGGCAGGGCAATTAATAGGGAGCCGGCTCATTTCTGAGAAAATGAGCTGCAATGGAAAAGAAGGTTAAGGGAGAGAGGGGTGCGGAATAGCCTAGAGGTGTGAACAAAGAGGCCTGGGGGAATGTGATGGGAGAAAGGGACCAGGCGGAAGGGAGCAAAGGTGGAGAAAGCGATGGAGTGTGTCTTCAGGATCTGATTGATGATTCCTTTCCCCCTCCTCAGCTCCTCCTCCAAGCTGAGCAGAGAGGAGACCAGAATCATCTGTCTTCATTACATCATCCAAATAGGCTCTGTCAGTTTACACTGTAAAAGTAATCAATATTCCCTTGCGGCCAGCAAGCTGCCTGTCAGGCTTTACCAAGTAGACCCCACCTCTGGTATTGCCTGTGGGAATGGGGCCTTCGCTCCCAGAGGCACATTCACTCCTCTCTCTCTTTAAACACACACACACACACACACACACACACACACACACACACACACACACACACTTTCCTCTCATCAGCAGTATGTGACTATGTTTAGCTGTACCTCACTAAGGGAACTGTGCTGGGTCAGTTATTGGAGTACTGCCAACAAATATATGATACGGTTATGTTAGATGGTTCAAAATTGTGCAAGGTGTCCACGTGCCTCTTCATGAATTTGTGTGTGTGTCAAATTATTTGTCAAATTTTAGATTTGTTGACAGTACTTGGGACTCTGCATGTATGAGTTAGCATGTGTGCCAAATGGGCCCAGATTTCAGCTTTATAATTTTTTTTCATCCTAGTTTCTAGTCCTCATGGTCTCAGATTTAAACCTGGTGGCACAAGTTTACTTTACAGCTAATATCATGGTGAAATTGCTACCACTATGGTATCATGTGCTGCCAAAAGATTCAAAGAATCCCAGCTGACTCCCATTTCCCTGTTAGGGGTGTGTATGGGTGTGTGTGTGTGTGTGTGTGTGTGTGTGTGTGTGCGCGCGCGTGTGCGTGCGTGTGTGCGTGAGAGAGAGAGAGAGAGAGAGAGAGAGAGAGAGAGAGAGAGATGCAGAGCATGGTGAAGGGTGAGGAGTGGCTAGTACTCACCATACAAAATCTTAGGGTTCCCAGAGCATCTAGGAATGAGAGACAAGGCCAATTCTACTTCAGCTGGCTGGAAATTTTTGTTTTTATTTTTAAAAAGGTGTGCTTCTAGTGTAGTGGATGTGACTTGCAGAAGCAGCACATCTGATATGCGTCATCTAAAAATGTAGTTCCTCAGATTTTGGAGTCCTGGGACTCCAAGCATATTGGGACCTTCCACTCTCCTCCCTTTTTTGTTTAATACTTCTAAATCTCCATGGGGAAAATTGAATTTTTAAATAACAGAAAGAACCTGGGAGTTTAATGCAGCAACGGGCAACTTGTTCTGCACAGAGAAGCATATCTGAAATCTGTCATGAGCTGGAGGGATGCAGCTAAGGTGCATAATTCCGTTTCATGTAATTTTGATTTTATATAATTATATTTTGCATAATTAAGGCAATTTGCATATCATTTCCCTGAATGTGGCCGGCGCCCAAGCACCATTGGCAGACAGGCTGCTCCTCTTCCGCATGGTTCCAACTATGAAATTGATGCCCTCAAAGGTGAAAAAATATGAGTCAGAATTGGACTCGCCTGACCCATATTAACAGTCCACAATGTGAGAAGAAGCCCAACATGTGCAGGAAGCGTCTGAAAGGTAACACTGAAGGACAAAACAAAGACTAATATCTGCAACACAGGGGTACTGGGGCTGGCTTACAGCTGGCTGTTTCACACATTACAGGGCAATAAACCTGGGTTTACACTTCACAGGGAGCTATAGCCAGTTCTGGTTCCCTGATTACTTTTACCTGTTTTCATTTCTATTTGCTGTGAAAATGTCTGTGCTTTTTCCGGGAGGCTTTTGAAAGTCCCAAGCGCATGGAACCAATGCACCATTAGCTGCATACAATCTATGCTGATCCCTGAAAGCACAGATAACACAGCCTAAACTAGTTACTAGCAAAAAGCAGAAGCAAACAAAAACACCACTGTGTTAGTTGGCAGGTACCACTTTGGCAGAAAAACCTGATTCCCTTTCTTATGTAGAGCTGTGATTTCTGGAGGAAGCTACTCTCTGGATGTGGTCTGAAACCCCCTTGGTGCACCAGATGTAGGAAGGGAGATTCATGCAATGAAGAGGAAGAGGGCTGTGCCACTTGCCCTCAGTATAGACATCTGAAGAAGCGGGGCCTATGTGCATAGAGCTCCATGCATCTCCAACCCTGTGCAGGCAGTATTCCAGATCACACAGAAACAGAAGTAGCAAGTAGCAAGCTGCTCCAGCGAAGCGGACACGGAGCAATGGATCTAAACTACAAGAAAGAAGATTCCACCTAAACATTAGGAAGAACTTCCTGACAGTAAGAGCTGTTCAACAGTGGAATTTGCTGCCAAGGAGTGTGGTGGAGTCTCCTTCTTTGGAGGTCTTTAAGCAGAGGCTTGACAACCATATGTCAGGAGTGCTCTGATGGTGTTTCCTGCTTGGCAGGGGGTTGGACTTGATGGCCCTTGTGGTCTCTTCCAACTCTATGATTCTATGATTCTATTCTATGATTCTAAGTCTTCCCCTCTTTAGATTTCCATGCTCAAAGTGCAGACCAAGGGGGAAACTAGGCTTTTTTCACCCAGGTCAAAGACCCGGTTTGGCACCCACCCACCCATGTGCATTTGTGTACACACACGGGCTGGGAGCCTCAATAGCGCCCCTCTGGAGGCTTCACCTGGGGCAAAAATCCCGGCTAGCCTCCCCATAGCTATGGGTCTGGTACAGACATCAAGGGGCACTGGTGGAAAGAGGAACAAGTGCCCCCAATCACATCGCGCGGCTGCTTTTATAGGCCTTGGGAATCACGCCGCACGCCCTGGGGGCAAGGTGGAGAGCGTGGTCCTGCTTTCCCTCATGGAAACACTTTCATGTGCATAATGCATGAAGGGGGCCTTAATAACATCTAAGAAGACAGCGCCATGCTTTTTGTGTCAGACTGCTTAAAATTACCCAGTAAGATTTTGCTGAAGAGGACAGAGATCTTTGTTTCTTTGTTCCCATCCAGTCACAAATCCTGCTAGTGCCAAACACACACACACACACACACACACACACACACTACCATTCTCCATCATTAATGAGAAAGAAATTGCATCAGGCAATCTCCAAACAGGAGAGAAAATTTTGGTGAAATTCTCATAAGTGGGATGAAAGGGTTTTGTCGTGCTTATTTATGGGGTAGTTGAGTGGCTCCTGAGTGCCCTTTTCTCCCGTTCTACAAATCATCTCACTTTACACTTCTGCCCCTCAATTAAAAACCAGGGCAAGCCTTCCTGTGTTAACTCCACCCATGGGGCTTTTTCAACTAAGGATGACTGAGAAGCGGGAGAGTGTTGTTGAAACGTTTACTGAAGGGGTCGCCAACCCTTTCTGAGTCTGTGGGGATATTTGCAAACTGGAGAAATATCATGGGCAATGCACAAACTGCAATCAGGTATACCAGGGTAGGCCCTAGTAGCTACACAGGTTCCCACCCGGTTCTGCTGTCATGAGGGCAATTCAACCATTCTTAACATAGGAAGCAGTCCACAGCCAAACACAAATTTATGTGTCAGTGTGAAGTTATTTACAGGGGAAGGGCTTGGGGGCCTCGAAGCGCAAATGGGATCCTCCTTAATGAGGGTCCTGGTTGCACTTGGGCCCCCGGGACACCCCTGTAGGGTGGGTTGTAGCTAGGTGTGGCCCAAGCCTTAACCAGGCCCTGGGATCGCGCCAGGCTGTTTTGGCCAATCAGGGCGAGCGGCGTGATTCCCAAGGCCTATAAAAGCAGCCGCGCGATGTGATTGGGGGCACTTGCTTCGCGATGCTGAACATCCGCCCTACCTCCCTAATTTTAGGTCTTTGGCCTTGCTTTGGATTGGGTCGCCTGCTTTGGAGCAGGGGCTGGGTAGGAATTTTTTCCATTGGGCAGATTGGCTGTAGCTACTTGGTTTTCGCCTACCCCCTTAGCAATCATCACAACTTTGTAAGGTTTGGCAGTTAGGCATTGGCTTATTGAAGTATGTGGGAGGGGAGGTGCGGCCATTAACTGCCCTTCCAGAAATGGGGTATTCCGATAAAGGAATCTGGGGGTCCTGGATCTTGTCCGAAGTCCGCTTGAGGGGCTAGGGCCATGCCAGGACCACAGGAATCCCGGGGTGAGTTTCGGTTGATCTTCATCGATGTTGCTCCTTCGTTTGGTGTTTACCCTTTCAGACTACCAGCCAGAGAGGCAGGAGTCAGTTATAGTCTGTTGCCAATGCCTAAGCCAATACTGCTCACTTTGCTGTAATTAATAAAGTTGTAGCCTAAATTTTTGCCCAATAACTTAAACTAAAATTTATGTGTCAGTGTGAAGTTATTTACGGGGGAAGGGCTTGGGGGCCTCGAAGCGCAACACACACCACAACCTGTCTTATTGACTATAATAGGATGCTTCTTTCAAGCCTAATTTGAGCAGTAGCAGAGGCACCCTGCGAGTGCTAGGGAAGGCCTCTGGAGGAGCGTGCATGCTTGAGGGTGCTGTGTTGGTGATTGCTGGCTTTCACCAAAGAAAAACAGGCACACCACTCTCAGCCACCTTGCAACAACAAAACAAGCTCAAAAGCCACTGACGGTCTAAAGACATTCTAAAGTGCCCTGAGAATGAGGCAGAAAAAATGGAAGCCTCTTTAACAGAAAACCTTTGAGAAATCCACAGCACTAGCTCACTCTGAATTTTTTGTTTTGTGGTCCAACAACCCCCAGGTATGTGCATGTACTGGAAATGGCATTTGTCTCCCTCCCTGTCCACCTGCCATGGTGCTCAGTCCTGACACAGTAAGACAGAGAGTTAATAAAGCACAACAATAAAGGTCAAGATTCAATCATCTGGTGCTGCTGGGTATGAAGCAAAGAACAGAAGGCATTCAGTGGCTCCACAGGCACAGACACAGTTGAAAAGGAATAGATAGGGGTACAGGGCGGGCACTGTTCAGAACAATGGCAAGACGAGTTTGCAGTCTGATGTGGGAGAAAGTGATTAACTCCTTTGCAGAAGCCAGAGCAGGTTTTTGTCTTTATGACTTCCTTGCAAAGTGGACACCTATTGAATGGGGTGAAGAAGCTGGAAAAATGTAATATCTTGCAAGAGACATAGCAACTGACTGGGGGCTTTCGCCCCTTAGCTTATTGCAGAATAAATGTGTTTTTCTCATTCATTGTACACAGTCCCATCTTGTTCCTTCAGGGCTGTACTTTGCTGCGGGGGATATCGCAGTTCCCAAGCATTCAGTGTGCAATATTAACTACGCAGAAGAAGGTGCTGTTTCCAGTGTTGACATCTGCATGGCCCCACCCGCTAGTGTGTGACAAAGAGATGGAACCTAGGAACAGGCTAGGTGAAGGGGGATAAGCCTGAAACCAGTCTGGAAATGAATAGCCCAATTTAATTATTAACTATGAAACTATGAGGTGGGCTGGATTGTGGGTAGGGGCCTTATTTTTAAAAAAGAAAATTGTGCCAACATTTTAACTGGAAAGAGATGGGGAAGAAATTTGATTCCATTCACATTTAAAGGAGAAATTACCTAATCCACACAATATGCAAAATGAAACACAGCAATCCTTCAAAACTTGCACTGCTATGGATTTTGCAATGTAGTTTTCCAGGCAAGTAATGTGTATAAAAATGCATATACAAGGGTAAAGTGTGCATATAAATGCAAATATTACTGAAAATAATATCGAAAAACTCCTTGTATTAGGGGAAATTTCTTTGCAACAGTATGTATATTAGGTAAAATTGCTGACAAAAATGTGGTGTGTTAATTAATGTAAATTAATGCTGAAATGCTGGTTGATTTTCATGAAAACTTTTTTTAAAAAAACACCCAAACCACCCAGCAACTGATGGGAGAAATATGGAGAACCCAATTTAAGATTGAAAAAATGAGGGAGAAACTGACATGGACATATTCACTCATCCCTGTTACAGCACCATAAACTTAACCCAGAGAGACAGCAGCAGCTCAAGTAGACACACTTCACACAAGTGTGACTAGGTGGTGGAAATGCTCTGGCCTTGGCAACTGAGCAGATTAATCCAACTGACTATAAAACTATCCTTTCTGGCCTTCAAACCTGCATCTCCTGAGCAGGATGTAAATCTCCATCCTTTTGTTGATCTGAAAGGAGTGACAGTAATTTGCCCCAGCTGGAGACCTTTCCGCCTGGTACACAGAAGATGTTTAGATGGTGAGATCATCCCTTCCAGTCGACATGAGTGTCTCCCTCACACAGGCAAAAGGCTCACCCTAAGGCAAAACGCAAATCAACCCTCTTATTCCCAGTCCCACTACTAAAAATAAACCAGCTGTCCCCCCCCCCCCCATAGTGGCAAGACTATAGCTCCTTCAAAGCACCTAGAGAGCTCAGGATAAATGCACAGACCAGGACGCCTGGAAGATGGCTGCACTTGCCAGAAGCTACAGTGTTGCTTATAATTAAGCAGCAAGACCTGGGACATTAACTCCCCTTGCTTCTTGTCATGGAAGAAAAATAGTCTGCTAAACAGAGCTGCAAAAAGAGAGAGGTCGGATTCAGTTCCTTACTCTGATGAAGCGGGCTCTGGTCCATTGTGATAAATCTGCGAATCCACAAGACACTTCTTTGTTTTTGCTGCTCTGTAACAGAGCTCCATCCCTCCTCCCTCTGTGATCTTGGACAATGCACTTAATAGTGCTGTTTGGATGTAACGAAGTTGCCTCTCTGTAACATCTCAGTGTTCTGGGGTAGGTGAATAAATTCAAACATAATACCTACATTCAGAGCACTATAGCAGGGTGAGGAACCTTCATAGTGCCTCTGGGAACGAACATAGAGAATGGGTAGGTATAGGCCAACATGTGCACCTGACTGCTGAAGACCCAAACCAGGTGGGGAGAGGAATGATTGGAGGTAAATGCCCCCCTACAAAGGTTTTGAGAGATGCTTCTTAATTCAGCAGCAATACATGCCCCAGAAGTCCTGGCTCCTATGTTATTATCCTAGAATCCACACACCTAACTTAGCAACAATATCCCCAAATCCTTATACCCTGCACTGTGATCAAGGCAACTGCTGTGCCCCTTCTCCTCTTGCAACCTGTCGCAATCCCACTTAGAAGACCCTTCCTCTGCAAAACCTCTCCCCCCCGCCCCCCCCTAGCCAATGCTTATTCTTGCAAGGGTGATCCATACTGATTTGGCACACTGGACATCTGAACTGGTTTCTGTTACGAGCATCCATTTGTCATGTAGATCTGGTATTTTTAAGGGCAGATTTATTTGGGAGAATTCTCACATCCAATTTCCTCCGGTGATGGCTCTATTAGGCCATGTGTGGCAGAGATAGAGGCTCCTGTCCTCCCGCTGCCACTGATGGAATTTGATTCCACGGCACCAGATTCGCAGGGCTGCAAACACATTCTCTCCCTTGATTAATGCGAGTAATTTCTGCTTGAAAGAAGGCTGAAATGAGCAGCCGAGGGGAAGCGAATGGTGAAGGCTCCCCCCCCCGCCCCCACCTCGCCTTCCTCTCCCCATCGCTCACTGCTGATTGCATTTCTCCATCCCTGGAATGGGTTCAGAGATAAACAAAAACTCTGGACCAGCTTCAAAAGTAGCAGAAGGTGTGGGAGGCAGGAAGCACCTAATGCGGAGGGGGGAGGGAGTTTGCAAAGGCAGTTGGATGGCAGCAAGCTTGAAGTTTTGGATGGGACTTCTGCCTCGAACGACTGCAGAGTCTATCTGCTCATCAATCTAGAACGCTCTTGCAGTGTGATGCCAGCATTTCAGGCACCTCAGGAACGGGGATGCTGTAAACCATGGGTTGCCAAACTAAGGCCCGGGGGCCAGATGTGGCCCAATCGCCTTCTAAATCCGGCCCACGGACAGTCTGGGAATCAGCTTGTTTTTACATGAGTAGAATGTGTCCTTTTATTTAAAATGCATCTCTGGGTCATTTGTGGGGCATATGAATTCATTAATTTTTTTCCCCAAATATAGTCCGGCCCCCCACAAGGTCTGAGGGGCAGTGGACAGGCCCACGGCTGAAAAGGTTTCCTGACCCTTGCTGTAAACCCTGGATGAAACTTCACCACATCTCTAATTTACATTCCTCACTCAGCAATTAGGTCTTTTTAGATACATATATACATTTACACACACACACACATACATCCAGGCAAGCAAGAGGCAGCTCAAGGACACATTCCACGCAGGCAAAGGCCATTGAGGAAGGTGCAAAGCAAGGCCTGGGAAGGGTGTGACCTTGGAAGAGTCCCTGTTCTTGAACCCCAGAGTCATGGCTTCTGAGCACTGTATCTGCTGCGGAGCCTGTACCATTGCCTGCCCGGATAAAGATATCTTTCTTACTAACAAGTAACAGCCTCTGTTTGCATGTTTCAAGCAGGAGCCAGGACACCACCGGAGTTGGGTTAGGAAACAGTAACCTGCCTATTTCAGAATTCGTTGTAGTCTTTGATTAAGAAAACTGTGCTTGGGATGTGGCTTAGCTGTTTCAAAGCTTCAGGTTGCAACCCTGAGCTGCACTCTCAAGCCCAGAAGGTAAGGGCAGCCCGGCTGATGAGTTCTCACCCAGATTGCTGCAGATGTTCACTTGAAAGATAAATAGCACCGCTGAGGCACTCGGTTGCAGGAGGGGGAATTGTTCTTGACTGTTCAGGTGTTCCCTTTTGCTTTATGTGTTGAAATAAATGCATGGCTGCTGTTATACATTCCTCTGTATGAGCAGCGGAAGGGCTCTCAAGGTTTCTCCCTCACTCGGGCAAATGAGAAAAAACCTTTCATAGTTTACGAAGCCAGGTTTTTGTTGCATTCATAATTAGCAAGATCTTTTCCAGGGCATGAGGCTTCAATAGACCCTTTGCCACTAATTAAAATAAATACACTGAGCTGTATCCAGCAAAGGTGCCCTGTTAGTGCAAGGACTTCTGCCTGCACAAGGGGACTTCCTCTCCTTCGCTTTTCCCTGTCTGTTCTGTGGGTTCTTCAACCCTCTCTGGAGCACATGGGGGCAGGGGTGCCAACTTGAATAAAATATTGGGGGGTCCAGGTAAGTCCTTCCATGCCTAATTCATCACAATACATGGTGTGCACACACCATTTGAATATCAATGCCCACCAACTGGGGGGGGGGCATCCATGCCCTCAAATATTTAGGGGGGGGGCAAAGGGACCTTGGCCCCTAGGAGCTGGCTTCTATGCACGGGGGGCAGAAGGAAAGGAAGTCCAGTTGAGCAGATGGAAATCATTGTACAAACAGGATGACTTTGCTGGATACAATCCATATTTTTAAAAGCCCCTGAAATTAACATGAGTTGACCCACCCACCCCAAAACTAGGTTTGTGTTTTTCTAGCAGCTTGTATAAATAGGCAAGAGTGGTTAGTTTCCTGACAATATAGAATCTACATTAGATATTATCAACACAGCTGATATTATGGGACTGGCTTGACCTTACCGGCAGGAGAAAAGGTGTCTGAGATGGGGAAAGTATGGCTGTGTAGAATCTAGTTCAGTAGAATGTGGTCCTAAGTCAGTGCACAAAGGATTGCATCCAAAGAGCAACAAGGAAAGCATCATGCTTTAGCCATGACATGCAGGGATTGCTTGCATTCACTACACTACACTTTTTAGAAAATGGTAGCAAAAGCTGACAGCAGCCCTTTGCACCCCCGTCTAGACAAGGCCTTGCAGGAATTTTTGGCATGGCTTACAACAAGGAGTAATTAGGCACTTGTCTGCTCGTTCCTTGTCTTGACAGACTGTTGAGAGCAACGCGCAGTCCCGCCATTGACTGCCGGAGCCTCCGAGGCCCTCGCATCATCCTCTCCCAAAGGAGCAGCAGTGCAGCTTTCCTCCTCCTCTGTTTATTTTTTAAATTGAAAAGGGGAAGGAGACAAATGCATGGCCGTCTGGCAAAATGTCAGCAAGTGATTCAGAGAGAAGGCAAGATGAAGGCAAGGAGAGGGAGCCAGCCCACACAGGAGACTTGCTTCTGATTTCCAAATGTCAGCATGTCCTTTAATTAAATGCTGATTAACGAGGGACAGTCTCCCTCACGCCAGAACGGGGTGGCTGCTGGTGCTGGTGGTGTCACACTGTGCTGAAAAGGTTTCCTTCCTGTCACATACCCCAGGAGAAAAGTCTCTGGTGCTTTAGGTGCAGGACCAGGAGGTTTGGGGAGAGGAAAACAGATACTCTGGGGACCAACAATCTGAAGAGCCAGGAGGCCTCCTCTGGGAAACCAAAGGGCATTCATTTCTGCTCATTATACAATGGATGCTCAGGTTGCGAACATGATCCATGTGGGATGCACGTTCGCAACCCGCAGTGTTCACAACCCACGTCTGTGCATGCGCGGGTTGTGATTCGGTGCTTCTGTGCATGCACAAAGTGCGATTTAGTGCCTCTGCACATGTGTGACTGCCGAAACCTGGAAGTAACCCGTTCTGATACTTCCAGGTTTCGGCAGTCCGCAACCTGAAAAAACACGACCTGAAGCGGACGCAACATGAGGTTATGACTGTACAGTTTTAGGAAGCATCTTAAGTTCTTTCTTGAATAACATCAATAGTCTTAGCGGCATCGTCAGGTAGGACAGGGATGAGGAACTATTTTCCACACAAGGGAAATTCCCTTCCATGGCAGTTGAGGCCAGAGGCAAAGGTGAATAGAGCAATATGAACAAACAGTATCTTTGTACAGTAGCCTGATTTCTACCCACATCCCTTTCTGACCTTCCTTCAGGCAAGCGAGGGCATCAGAGTTCAAGGACGCATTCCAGCTAAGTTCAAACAGGGTATGAAGCAAGACTGGTGTGGGGAGTGGCCTGGAAGCCAGGCAGAGAGGTTCCCTGGCCCCCTGAGGTAGGGAAAAGCAGCCCACCTCAACTGGTGGTGTTGGGGATACTAATGAAGGAAGCAAACTGTCTGCTTGCACTGCAATGCATGTCTACTCAAGAAGGAAACTCCACCAAATTATGTGGGACTTCCTGTCAGGTATAAGCAACCAGGCATGCCTCTAGTCAGTAGGGGGCAAGATTGAGACTAACACTTTGCACCCTTGGAAAGGAGAGCGTGTGGACAGGGGAGCAGGCCCCTTGCCACTCTGAGCCAGAGTTCATTATTGTAACAGCATAAGAAAGAGCTCAGTTGAACCAAAAATCCTGTTTCTCACAGTGATCGACCAGACACTTTTGGGAAGCCCACAAAAAGGCATTCATCCTCTCCTGCTGTTGCTCCACAGCAACAGGCATGTGAAGGAAAGTTTCATATATCCCAACTGGCAGAAAGATGGGATATATACAGTATATACTGTATACACCCTATGCCACCTTAGCGAGTAGTCCACAGTTGATTTTCCCCTATTAATGTATGTGCTTGTATATTATATTACCTTTAAATCTATCTAAGCAAATGGTCACCACCACATCCTGTGGCAATGAATTCCACAGATTAACAGTGGTGCACCACACAAATAAATACTGGCTTTTGTCACTCCTCAAACTACTTCAGGTACATTTCATTGGCTAAATCCAGGTTTTCTCCACCCAGTCTTTCCACACTATACATCATGTAATAAGCCTCTATCCTAACCCCCCCACCACCACCACCACAAAAAAATCATCTTTTTTCTAACCCAAGAAACCTCCCAATGTGGTAGCTGCTGTGGGTAGAAAGTTGCTCTAATGCCCTGATCATTTGGGTTGCCCTTTCTGCACTTTCTTCCAGCTCTAGGAGACAGGGTATGCAATACAGTGGTACCTCAGGTTAAGAACTTAATTCATTCTGGAGGTCTGTTCTTAACCTGAAACTGTTCTTAACCTGAGGTACCACTTTAGCTAATGGGGTCTCCCGCTGCCACTGCACAATTTCTGTTCTCATCCTGAAGCAAAGTTCTTAGCCCGAGGTACTATTTCTGGGTTAGTGGAGTCTGTAACCCGAAGCATCTGTAACCTGAAGCATCTGCAACCCGAGGTACCACTGTACACAGTGTTTCAAGTGCAGATGTATAATAAGTACATTATGATACCACAATAGATTTATAATAAGTGCATTGCAATATTTTATTACTTATTATTATTTGTATTCCTCCTTTCCTTCAAGCAGCTCAACACAGCTTTCCCCTTGGCTCTATTTCACCCTCACAACAAACCTGTGAGGTAGGTCAGGCTGAGAGACTGTGACTGGCCCAAGCAAGGCCTTTATGTTGGGCAGGGCTCCTCCTTGAAGATTGCAAATGTCCTTAAGATGTCAGCAAAGCAGAAAGGTGAATCACAAACTGGGGCTCCCAGCTGCCAGGCTCTGTTATCTTCTTCTGCACCCCCAGTGTGTCCCCCAGTGTCCTGTTACTGCTACTAAGAGTGGGGGAAGCAGCAAGAGAGCAAAGAGTGGACCTCTTCCCACATGCTGTGGTGCTGACAAATCATCATCATTCCTCTATTAATTTTGTAATAGGTGATTTCATAAATGAGGTGCATTTAAAGCCCCCCAGTCTGCTTGAGCCTTCAGTCAGCTGACCCCAAGCGCCAATCCCTGCCTACCAGGCGCTAGGATGAATCCCTGCCATCTGGAGGAACAAACATCAGAAGCAGACCTCCTGCAGACTGAAGTCTTGTCAAGGCAGAACTCGGCATTCTCTGCGAGCACCAGCTGAGTAGGTGTGTGAGAGTAGGAATGTGTGAGACCTGTTTCTATTTCCATGGGATTTTCCATTTGTCCACCCACAGGCTCAAACATCTCTGGAAGCTTTAACAGGATGCTTTTATGAATTGCCAAAGTACATTGGAAGCACATGAAAATGTACATCAGAACGAGCAACTGAACACAGGGGTTGTCTGGCTTACTCCATTGCTTTTCAAGGTACCTATATGCCAGTGTACCTTTTATGTCTTGTCTGAGAGCCCCTGCAGATGTCCTTTTCACTGAGCATTCATCATGATTCATACTCATGATGTGGGGCGACTAGATGCGATCACACTTTAAATACCATTTGTGCCTGCAAAACTTTTGGCACTGTCATACTGCTTTGTGTGCAATCGGGACATATCTGTAGCCTCCTACTAAAATCCTGTAACTTTTCATACGGCAAATGTTCTAGGTTTTTGTTAAAAATAATAATCCACTTTTGCTGCGCTGTAGTGCAAGAGTGCCCCTCCAGAGGGCAATAATGTGCTGGCACTGGCCATGTTCACCCCATACATTCAAAACGCTACGAAACCACTTTAAACAGTCATGGTTTTCCCCAAAGAATTCTGGGAGCTGTGGTTTCTTAAGGGCATTGAGGAGGCCCTTATCCCCCTCACAGAGCTACAATTTCTAGAGTTCCTTGTGAAGAGGGGTTGATTGTTAAACCACTCTGAGAACTGGAATCTGTGAGGGGTCTCCTAACAGCTCTCAGCATCCTTAACAAACTACACCTCCCATAATTCTTTGGGTGAAGCTGAGCATTTTAAGGTGGCATCGTAGTGCTTTAAATGTATGGTGTGAAAGTGGCAATTGAAGAAGTGTTGCAGAACTAAGAATGCAGAATGATTCTAGTCTAGTATAACTCCAGTGTGGAGTCCAGTATAACTCCGTCACCAATGTACTATTATTCCATCGATGACATGTTCACCTGCAAAAAACACCGGTCCAGAGGGTCCCTGAATGACCCAGCACAGTCCTAGGTGTGTTTACTCAGAAGATAGTTTCGTGGGGTGTGACTCCTAAGAAAGTGTTATAGAATTTCAACAATAAAGCCCCAACTAGTTTCTGCAAGAATGTGCAAATGCAACTTCTGATATATCAGTTTAGACGCGGTGGTTGTTTGAGATAGCTATCTGCATCACCAGAATGACAATATCTGGGTCAGAGATCAAAATCTGTCCAATTACCACACCACCCTATAAGTGTAGAAGTCACTGTCACACACTTACTGCAGCAATCTTGAGCTGAGTGAGCATACACATTGAATCAAGAACCACATCTCCCGTTTAAAACTCCTTTTTTAAAAAAATAACCGAGGGAGTTAGCTCTCTGTGCTTTGAGAGTTGCCGTTTGTAAATGCGTCATGTGACCATCATGTGACAATAACATTAAGGGATCACTTCAGTGTCTTCCTCTGACCCTGAAGCAGGGTATGGCATCAACATGAGCAGTGATTTCTTGCCATATGGCAGTGCCTTATTCTGCTCTGTTGCTAAACTTCATCCCTCTGCCCTTTCCGTTGCTTCTTGCTGCAGTTTTGAAGAAACTGCATATGTGCCCTCATAAACTAGCATCCCTTACCCATTTTAGAGGGGCTAGGAGAATGCTGTGTCTCACAGACTGACAGAGAGAGGACACCATTCTAGAAGAAAACATATGAAGCTGGTGCCTGTGTTTGGCAGGGAGGAGGAGGATTTGAAACAGCTTATTCAACACGGGTCCCTGGGCTGATTTTATAAGAGGCTGCATTGCAAATCTCCCTCACAACAGAAACTTTGCTGCAACCCTACGTCTGAAGAAAGACTTGCTTGTCCATGGACACACACATACCTCCACTGGGACATATGCTCATCCATTTGGAAATGCTTTTTTTACTATGGAGATCTCAGTGCAAAGCATTAAATCCAGAACCTACACACATGGACACCCCTGTACATCACATAACCTTCATGCCATGCAGAAGCCAACCTTCACCCAGAACTAACAGCCTTAACAGGTACCCACCCACTGTACCCTGAAGTATCAACTCAGCCTCTGCACTGAGCATTGCCAGGAACATTAAGAAATGCACAAATCAGCTGAGCATTGTAAGCTGTGGAGT
The DNA here is from genome assembly GCF_964188315.1 of Podarcis muralis. Taxonomy (NCBI): domain Eukaryota; kingdom Metazoa; phylum Chordata; class Lepidosauria; order Squamata; family Lacertidae; genus Podarcis; species Podarcis muralis. Next base: position 61,302,196 of record NC_135659.1, read on the forward strand.
GAGGGGACAAGATGAATAATTTTTAGATGAAGCTGGATTCCCCCCCCCCCCCCCCGCTTTTAAAAATGAAAATAATAATACTAATAATGCTGGCGCTTAGCTTGCATCCCCAAGGCAATTGCTTTGCATTTTCGGCCTGTGGAAGAAACCACGTACCTCTCAGCAGCAATCCCTGTCAGGGGCCATGTCATCTAACTGTCAGCAGGGTCTTCCTTTCCACTCACACTGAGCATCATCATCATCATGTTCCTCTCTGAGCAAGGAAGGTAGTTCAAAGCAGTAACTTAAGGCTCTGAGAGCAGGACTGGATGGGTGGACTTGGCTGCGCAGCCATTGGCTCAGCTCCTCGGCAGCTGTGCTAGTACGTTAGGTTGTACATGCCATCCCTCGCCTCAGTTCCCCTTATTCCTGTGTCACTGTCCTGCTCCCTTTGGTGCTGGGAGGAGGAGGAGGAGGAGGAATTAAAAGACTGACTTCTTCCCCGGGCGAAAAAGCGAGTGTGGAAAGGCAGTGCATGTCAAGTCTGCCCTCAAGCGGCTCTGCTTGGAAATGGTACCCGGAGATGTCCAGCTCCCCTCAACGATACGGCTAGTTTCTCTGTGGAGAATGCCAGCTCCTTCCATATGCATGGATCGTGTTTCAGCATATGGCACCAGAGTTTTAATTTCCGGGGCTTGATGCTTCCCATGGCAAACAGCAGCTCTTCATGCTGCTCTTTATTAGGCCTGGTGCTAATTCTCTGCTAAATTTGTATTTGCCAAATGTCCCTGTTTACTTCTCAGCTTTCTGCCCTTCGTGTCCGTGTCTAGTTATTAAGAGAATTCCTGCTGCCGTAGCTTCCAGTAGCTTCCAAAAATGGCACAACTGGATCAGCTCAAGTCTGTCCTCATCATGTTCTTCAAACCTTCAAGTTGCATTGTGCAAAGGGTGAACTTGCCGTTGTCTTTTCCTATTGATTCAAAGGGGCACAAGCTATTGATAAGATTTGGAAGCAAATGTTCATGTGTCGACAGAATTACGTATACTCCAAAACTGAAGTTGTGCTGTTGTTGTTTTCAAAAAAATGCAACCTGAAATTGCTTTTTAAACGGTCAAGCACAAACTTTTCTGTTGTGAAATAAAATACATATTATATTTAGGATAATAAATGGAATCAAAAGAACAGAGTGCAATTTAAATAAAAAGCACCCTCCACCACCAGGGACATGGGTGGCACTGTGGGTTAAACCACAGACCCTAGGACTTACCGATCAGAAGGTCGGCAGTTCGAATCTTCACAACGGGGTGAGCTCCCATTGCTCGGCCCCTGCTCCTGCCAACCTAGCAGTTCAAAAGCATGTCAAAGTGCAAGTAGATAAATAGGTACCGCTCCAGCGGGAAGGTAAAAGGCATTTCCGTGTGCTGCTCTGGTTTGCCAGAAGTGGCTTAGTCATGCTGGCCACATGACCTGGAAGCTGTACGCCCGCTCCATCGGCCAATAAAGCGAGATGAGTGCTGCAACCCCAGCGCAACTGGACTTAATGGTCAGGGATCCCTTTTTACCTCCACCACCACCAGCAGCAGCAGCAGGACAGGAGCAATAGCCAGGTCAACTGCAAAGTAGGTAAAACTTTTGCTACCATCTTCCTGCTTTGTTTTGCTACTGCTCCAACCTGAAGGGAAAGGAAAGATGTCAGACCACCTCTGGAGGACACTTGGACCCACCCACCACTGATTTGTAACAGCTGGCCTTGACACCAGGCTTCAGGGAGGGCTGGGGAGGTTAAAGGGGGGAAGTCGTTGGTTCGATGTAAATGATTTTTGGACTGGGGGAATTGAGGTTTTGTTTATTTTTGTTTATTTACTAATTGGGGGGGAGAGTATTGCTTTGTTTGTTATTTTTATTTATGTGTTAGTTAGTGGGTCACAGTATTGCTTTGTGTATTATTTGAATAAGTTTTTTATGAATGTTATGTTACCGGTATATGAAACACTAGTGTATTATATGACACCCCCCTCCCACTTTCCCCCCATGGTATTATGCATTGTATATCTATTTTTTGTTTTTCGGCTGTGTGTTGCTTGGAGACCTTTGGATGACAAGTGACTAATAAGTCTAATAAGATCACAAAAAATATGTATTCAGCTCTTTGCGCCAGTAGCAAAGTCATTATTCAGGAAAGAAAACTGAGTGGGGACCAGAGCAGTGTGAACAGAGTACCACTCTGAGACAGAGCTTCACTTTTTTGCTCCTCTCACCTCTGTACACCCCCAAAATCTATTGTGGAGGCTCTCCTAACCCACTGAAACCAAATGTGAGATTGCTGCAAGGAGGAAAGGAAAGTCCCACTGTGTGAGCAGAAGTCTGTTCCTCTCACACACAACAGCACTGGATACAACTCACAACCCCTCAGGACTGGAGGGTTTTTATTGTTTTGTTATTGACACAGTAATAGTGAATTTATGCTGGACTGTCTACACATCATTCTGCTATTTTAGTCCTTCTGTGATGCTTCCTCAATGCTACCACATTAGCGCCATGAGGGATGTTCTTGCCCTGAAACTTTTGCAGGTGCCAACAGTATTGAAATTGGGTTTGCTCCTAACCACCCCAATATCATCATGAGCACTAATAACCATGAATGAACAATAAAAAGGATGTCTGGATGGCCCCCTGTTATTTGTTGCAATTTTTCTTTGGCTTGTCATGAGGTGCTAACATTAAACGAGGAATGATCTTGTGTGTTGGCAGGCCATAAGACCAACAACAGCTCAATTCTATTTTTTCAAGCTCCTTTCAATGTCACAAGTCCCATCAGAGTTCTGCCTCCTGGTGGCACATGTGGTATTATGGGTAATACAGGATTTGGGCTATACCAATCATCTATCTTACCACGTACAATCTCCTGGTATCTATGTGGAGGCTCCCCAGTAATCAATGCTACTGTGCCTCAAATGTGAATATGGTTTGGTCATCCTGGTGGCTTCTGGCACCAGACCCACTGGCAGACTAACTCCATGTTACAAAGAAGTCTGCAAACGAGACATGAAGGTTTGCAACACCAACCACTTGCAGATGACCGTTGTGCCTGAAGACAGACAGTCAGGTTGTCAGAGTCAGTGGCCAGAGAAGGAATGACAACTGGGAGGAGTGCAGGCAGAAGAAATACCATGATGCAGCAGCAGCAGCAGCACAACTGGACGCCTTCATCTGCCCCAACTGCAACAAAACATGTCTCTCCCATATTGGTCTCTACAGCCACAGCAGGCGCTGTAATTCTCCAATGGTTTGACTTCACCCCCAAAGGTGCACTCCTCCATTGTCTCCCGGGACAGACGGATGCCAACAATATTAACCAGCCTTTGGACAAATTCTCAGGAGAAGCATCCATGAATGGAAGCAACCAACGGATTCAAAATGCAAGGAATGAGATTCTAACTAAACATTAGGAAGAGCTTTCTCATGGGAAGAGCTATTCAGCAGTGCGCTGGATAGCCTCGGAAGGTGCTGGACTCTCCTCCATTGCAGGTTTTCTAAACAGGGTTGGTAGCAGGTTGTGTGGAGCAGCAGCAGCAGTGCTTAATTGTCCTCCTGGCGGCTGCATTGGTGCTGCTTACCAGGAGGAAGGGGTTGGAGCAAAGTGGGAAGGGAGTTGGTACCAGTGGAGTCAATCCAGCACTCTTGCCAGTGGATTTGCTCCTGCTGTACCTCCCACTTTCCCTCTCAGGAAGCAGCAGTGACTCAGCTGTTGGGAGTTCAGATAAGCACAGCCAGCCACCCCACCATGCCAACCACTGCTACCAAGCAGGACGGTAACAGTATTTTGGGTGACAGCAGTTTTTCATCAACTAGCACACTCTACTTGGAATGTAGATTAGCAAAAGCGGAGATAAAAGGGCAAGACCTGCAGCTAGAGAGTTCAGTTTCAGCGTTATCAGAAGACTGAACTCTTCTGTGCCCATAAATAATAGGCCTTTTCAAAATTCATTTTTCACTGCAGTCCCTGGTGAGGCTTTCTATGATTTCTTTATCAATATGCATGAGAAGTACGCCCCAAGGATGTATGTGCTGTTTGTTTAGCATCTCATTTTCTGGACTCAAAATATCACCTCCTCTGGGACTTGCTCCAAAATGCAGGTTTAGCAGCAGGTCCTCTGCTCTTACTTGCCATGCCACCTAATTGCCTAGATGCCTGCTAGGAATTTGTTTCACAGCAGGTGCTTGAAACTAACCGCCAATGGGGAACAGCAACCTAAAATAGTGGCATCAGCGATGAAGGTCTTTCTAATAGCAGTGGCTGATGTACATCAGTTCTTGTTGGGTAGAAGGCAGGGAATCCAACAGTAGGGGGAGCCAGAGCCAAAGACAGGCAAAACCAACAAGTTTTGTCTCATCCTCCACCTTGCTGCGCTTTACAAGGGCAACACCGGCACTAAGGAGGAGGAAGGTGAGAGTCAATGCCATCCTCTGGACTGATGGTAAGTAAGAAGGCATCAGGTGGGAGCCCTTCAGGTCTTGGGCTCCTAATCCCTTCAGCCAGCATAGCCAGTGCCCAGAGATGATGGGAGCTACATTGCAACAATTAGCTTTAGCTCTTTGACAAATTAGGGACACGGGTGGCGCTGTGGGTAAAAGCCTCAGCGCCTAGGGCTTGCCGATCGAAAGGTCGGCGGTTCGAATCCCCGCGGCGGGGTGCGCTCCCGCTGCTCGGTCCCAGCGCCTGCCAACCTAGCAGTTCGAAAGCACCCCCGGGTGCAAGTAGATAAATAGGGACCGCTTACTAGCGGGAAGGTAAACAGCATTTCCGTGTGCTGCTCTGGCTTGCCAGAGCAGCGATGTCACGCTGGCCACGTGACCCAGAAGTGTCTCCGGACAGCGCTGGCCCCCGGCCTCTTGAGTGAGATGGGCGCACAACCCTAGAGTCTGTCAAGACTGGCCCGTATGGGCAGGGGTACCTTTACCTTTACTTTGACAAGTTGGGATGTGGGTGGCCCTGTGAGTTAAACCACAGAGCCTAGGACTTGCCAATTGAAAGGTCGGTGGTTCTAATCCCCACGACAGGGTGAGCTCCCGTTGCTCGGTCCCTGCTTCTGCCAACCTAGCAGTTCGAAACCACCCCCGGGTGCAAGCAGATAAATAGGTACCGCTCCGGTGGGAAGGTAAACAGCGTTTCCGTGCGCTGCTCTGTTTTGCCAGAAGTGGCTTAGTTATGCTGGCCACATGACCCGGAAGCTGTACGCCGGCTCCCACGGCCAATAAAGTGAGATGAGCGCCTCAACCCCAGAGTTGGCCATGACTGGACCTAATGGACCTAACTGGACCTTTACCTTTACCTTGACAAGTTGGGAACAGTTTACCTACGAGATTGCCTTACCGTTTCAATCTGAGGAACTGGTACAGTTACAGGTGCCACCACAATCCCTGTTCCACATTTGTAAGATTAGTTTAGCGTGGCAGCACTTAAACTTTGGAACTCTCTGCCTCTTGATATCAGGCAGGTGCTTTCACTGTATTCATTTGGCACCTGTTAAAAAACATTTGTGTGCAGACAAACCTACCTAGGTATTTAGAATACTGATGTGTCAGTCAACATATTATACATTTTAGAAACCAAACCCTTCACTTCAGAAATGTGCTAAATTCTGTGAACAATTCAAAACCTTTTTTGGAGCATGTGTGGCCTTCTGAATCTTTGGTTGTTGTTGTTGTTTAGTCGTGTCCGACTCTTCGTGACCCCATGGACCAGAGCACGCCAGGCACTCCTGTCTTCCACTGCCTCCTGCAGTTTGGTCAAACTCATTTTAGTAGCTTCGAGAACACTGTCCAGCCATCTCCTCCTCTGTCGTCCCCTTCTCCTTGTGAATCTTTGGTAGTGAACCTAATATGCCACACGGTGGCAGCATTTCCATACATTAAGTGTCCTGTTGCCTGTTCCGATACTCAGCTAAGGGCCCTTCAAGGCATTTTCCAATAAATTGTATGAATTGGATTATGTGAAGAGGGCAATTAACAGCTCAGTCCTAGGCATACTTATCTATGAGTTGGCAGGTAAATGTACATTGAATTAGAGTCCATTGAGCACAGTGGGGCTTAATATGCATAGCATCACAGTCTACAATGCACTGTCCAGGTAGGTTGAAGGTGAGAGATGAGCTCTAGGCAAGCAGTCATTATAAGGAGAAAAGCAAGCTAATAAGCAACCTTACCTAGCTGGTTTTGTGCAGTTGGGCAACACTTCTTCGGAGCAAATGAAAATATTGTTATGGCTGCTGGCCAGCTATTCATTGTGTCTCGCAGATTTCTGCTTAATGACCCAGGAATGATGGCTGGGAGATGTTGCCTGAAAGGGAGCTAATGGTTAGGAAAGAGGAGTTGAGAACTCTTTTGAGGGTGAGTTTTCAGAGCTTTGAAAGGTGACGCACCTTTTCCCCTGGCCTCCTTCCTCAAGCTGGTGCCCTCTGGCCTATAACGCCCATCATTTCTGACCTTTGGCCACGTTGATGGCAGTTGGAGTCCAACAACATCTGGAGGGGGCTGATGACGCTAGCATTGTATGCAAAGGAACAAAGAGAGTGAGTACACCAGAGCTTTCCAAACTTTTCATGCTGGTGACACATTTTTTAGGCATGCATCATTTTATGACACAATAATTCAGTTTTACTAGCAAACTGGAGGTTAAACCAACCCCTTTCCAACCCCAGGAGGAGCGTGGGGAGTGTCTGAGTGACACACCTACACATTACAGCCAACATATTAATGTGTTGTGACACACAGTTTGGAAAGCTCTGGTGTACACCCTAGATGAAATATGAGGGTGACTGGTTTGAGTTTTGATTTGCTGCAGAGTTGATTGGTGTTCCTGACATATAGCCAGTGTTGTTGATTCATCCTCTATACTGCTTTGAAGTATAGTGTCTGGATCAAGGGAAGTAGTAGTCTTGGGACTCAAATAGTCTTGGGAGCTGCAAACAAAACGTTTTAAATGTGTTGTAAAGTGCAATATACAAGTGTGACACTAGATGGTGACACTGTGCCATGCAAAATTCAATGTATTTTTCAAAATGTTTTTTAAAAAAGCATTTTCACAGCGTTTCTTATATCTGTGTAGATTCCACCTTGCTGTATTCTGCCTTGGTCAGTCCACATCTGGATTACTGTTTCCAGTTCTTGCAGATATAATTTAAGAAGAATATTGACAAGCTGGAACATGTGCCGAGGAGGGTGACCAAGACGATCAAGGGTCTGGAAACCTTATGAGGAACAGTTGTCTTTTATAGGTAGTTTTATTGTTATTTTTCTAAGCTGCTCTGAGTTCTCATCACAATCAAGAGGTGTTTAAATTGTGTTAATTAATTAATTAAAATAGACTTAAGTTATTTGTCTGTTAATTGCAAGTAGGTCTACTCACGACTAACACTCAATATCACCCACTATTTCTTTGTCCTCAAGCTTGGAATCTACCCATCCAGACTTCTGCAGCACAAACATCAGAAAACAAACAAATACTGAACATTAAAGCATGGTGAATTGTGTCCCATCCATATGGAAATGCTTGTTTCCCGAATAAATTTGTTCCCTGTATAAACTTTCCCACCCAGAATTATTCCTGAACCAGTGTTGAAGGGGCTTTCACCACTTCTTCAAACGCAACCCGAGCCTTCCTGTATCTGAGCCCATTATCACAATGGCACTGTCTAATTACATACATGAGATTCTAATATGTAATTTCCCATTCCTGGAGCAACAGCCGAGTTTAAGCCTTATATGAACGAACCTATTGTTCGCTTCAAAGGATTCTGGAGGAGATGGTTTCCCCATACAGGTGTGGTGTTGCCTCTGCCTTCAAAGGAATTCTCCCTTATTAAGGGGGAAAAGGAGTCCTGTCTGATACACAGGCTTCTCAGATTAGCTCTATGAACATCTTTTTAGAGTAATTCTTACTATCACAATAGACATACCTACAAAAAAACACAACAGCCATAAAATACAGGGAACTGTGAGGTGTTTCCAGGTGGGAGTTCAGTGTGGAATCAGGGCTGCTCATCCACACAAGGTTTTTTCAGAGTCTGCAAATATCTTCCTCATCAAAATTCCAACCTGTGTCTTTGTTGTTGTTGTTGTTTGTTGTTTACAGTTCATACAAATTTGGAAATGTGGAAATCCAGTGAGTAGAAAAAATAACCTGTTATGCATTTGCAGTCTCTGTTAGTGTGAAAACTTCTTTGGTGCCTTTGGGGTGGGTGGCTGCTGTGCTATGTCAATGGACAGACCCCAAGGCTGTTTGCTCATTGCCTGGGCAAAACCATGCCATTTTGCTCCTGAACGCTCAAGTAATACAAGTGTTCCTATTTCCACCGACTGTCATGTGCTGAAGGCATGTTTGAATGTTAAGAAACCAGTTAGGAAGAACTTCTTGTCCCAAGATCTCCCTGCGCTACATGTGAGAGATTGCTTTGGAGACTAATGCAATACATTCTTTTTTATCATAAAAACAACAACAAGGTTTTGCACAATGCCTCTTTCTCACTCTTGAGCAAGACTAAGTCAGGTAAATATTGCTGTTGAGCATGACCTCAGTATTAAAAGCCATTATTCAAGAAACCCAGATGGAAATTGCCCTCTCTTTTCAAAAAACAGAAGCTTCTAGGAACATAGGAAGCTCCTTCATACTAAGTCAAACTATTTGTCCATCTAGTATTGTCTACACTGACTGGCAGCTCCACAATTTCTGGCAGGAATTTCTCCCAGCCCTACCTGGAGGTTGAACAAGGGTTGAACAAGGGATTGTCTGCTTGCAGGTCAGATCCTCTACCATTAAGCTAGGGTATTCTTCCCCTGTTTTTGCCTCTTGTGAAATAGGACAGCTAAGGCTGGTAACATTTGCTCTTGCACTCTTCTGTCCTTCCTGGGATTTTTTCTCCCTAAAGAAAAGGTGCACAGGTCTATGCATACCTGCCAGATAAAAAGGCAAGGGAAGGGCCAAAAAGCCACCTCTGGACTTTATGAACTTCAGATGAACTTCAAGTATTTTTGTATAGTGCAGCTCCCCTTGTCTTTAAAACACGTGCACAGAATTTATACCCCAGCTTTTTATCTCAGGAGCTCACGGTGCCATACATAGTTCATGGAATAACAGAATTGTTGATTACATGCTTTAATGGCTGTTACTAATGACAAATGAGAGGTAATTCCTTCGATTTCTGCTCCTGTGTAATTAATTCTTCTGTGATTAAGAATTTAAAAGTTAACCAATTTCCCTATAAATAAACAAGAATTGCTTTGGGAAAAGAGAAAAATACTGCATGTGCAGGACTGTGACACATTAGCTCGGAGGAGAACTGCTGGGGTGTAACAGCTGGTGCACTTTCCTTTTCCTTTTTAGTGACAAATAGGCCCCATACCCCCAAAGCAGAGACATCACCTTGCCAACCAAGGTCCATATAGTTAAAGTTATGGTTTTCCCAGTAGTGATGTATGGAAGTGAGAGTTGGACCATAAAGAAGGCTGATTGCCAAAGAATTGATGCTTTTGAATTATGGTGCTGGAGGAGACTCTTGAGAGTCCCATGGACTGCAAGAAGATCAAACCTCTCCATTCTTAAGGAAATCAGCCCTGAGTGCTCACTGGAAGGACAGATCCTGAAGCTGAGGCTCCAATACTTTGGCCACCTCATGAGAAGAGAAGACTCCCTGGAAAAGACCCTGATGTTGGGAAAGATGGAGGGCACAAGGAAAAGGGGATGACAGAGGACGAGATGGTTGGACAGTGTTCTCGAAGCTACAAACATGAGTCTGACCAAACTGCGGGAGGCAGTGGAAGACAGGAGTGCCTGGCGTTCTCTGGTCCATGGGGTCACGAAGAGTCGGACACGACTAAATGACTAAACAACAACAAAGGCCCCATACTTTTAAAAACCATTGGTTCATGCAGCCTTTGCCAAGCCAGTGCCCTCCATCAGGGGCTGATGGGAGTTCTAGTCCCAAACCTCTGGAGGGCACCAGCTTGGCAAAGGCTGCCTTCATGATACAATCTCCACTTGCCCCAAAAAACCCCTGATGGGCGCTGTCCAACAAAGTAGTTCCATTAGTGCAAGGACTTCTGGCTGAACAGGGGAACTTCCTCTCCCTCTCCTCTCCCTTAAATCTAAATCTGCTCTGTTGGGAGTGTGGGGGCACACAGGAAGAGAGAAGACCTTCTGTTGCTCTCGTTTTTCCTCATGTGATCTTTGCTTCTTTGAGAAACAAGGATAGCCAAACTTTATATAAGCAAACGCAAATGGTAACAATCTCTGAAACACTGTTTTTGTTTCCTTTGTAAGAGGTGGAGCAAAGTCTCCTTTTCTGCAAGAGCATGATTTATAAAGAGCCGGGGTGAAGTGCAGAAGACTCCACTTTCCCTCAGAACACTTAATCACATGGAATTATATGTGTAATAAAATAATAAGTGTGTGCAGCTGGAAGAGAATGAATCACTGCTGGTGGCAGACTTAGCTTGGGACTATATGTAAGACTAGGAAATCTTGCTGTTATTAGTTTCTAAAATAAGATGCTCCAGCTCAAACCTGCCTGGAAGCCATACTTTCCAATGGCCGGCACCCTCACTTTTCTGCCAGATGTGTGGGGTGCAACAATAAAGAAAAAAGCACTCTTAATATACTCAGAGGTGCTCTTTTTCTTATTACTGGAACTGTATCAGGGTGTTAAACACGGGCTCTGGTACTAAATCTGGGAAACCACTGTTAAAATTAACCTGAGAGGGAAGATTTGCTGGAAAATATAGCATGGATTCCTCTCAGTTGCCCTTTCCCATCTAAATTATTTTGTTTAAGGCATTTTGAGCTTACGTTTTTATCCTGTGGTCCAAGGTCACAGTCAGTTCAATACCTTGGCTTATTGAAGCAATACCTAGGCTTCTCACTGAATGTCCAGAATGAGGTGGAGAGCTCTCTGATATAGAAGGGTGTGTAGGTGCATGAAATATGCATCATTTATTTTACAGCCAATGCATAACTTAATAACTACATACATATATGTTCCTATGGCTGCATATATAAAAGCCACAACAGAAGATAGGTAACACACTAGTTACATATCTCAGCAGACCTCAGCAGACTCACAACATTTGGAAGTCCAGGAACTGTCCTGCATGCCACAACCATCTACAGTCGTATCTTGGAAGTCAAACGGAATCCATTCTGGAAGTCTGTTCGACTTCCAAAACGTTCAGAAACCAAAACACGGCTTCTGATTGGCTGCAGGAAGATCCTGCAGCCAATCGGAAGCCACGGAAGCCCCATCGGACATTCAGGTTCCAAAAGGATGTTTGAAAAACTGGAACACTCACTTCTGGGTTTCGATCATTCGGGAGCCAACGTGTTTGAGATCCAAGGTACGACCGTATTAATGATTGTGTCCCTCAATGGCAATATCTAAGGATTTGTTGTCTTATTAAAAGGGAAGCAAACCTTTAGGCTAGGGGCAGGAAACCTTTTTCAGCCTAGGGGCTGTATTTCCTTCTGGACAACCTTCCAAGAGATGCACACTGGTGGCAGGAGGACCAGAGGCAAAAGTAAATAGGGCGATAACTATGAATTTTGCCTTTGTACTGTAAGCTGGTATCTTCACACTCAACACACCGTTCTGCTTCTTCCATGCAGGCAGGCAAGAGGCATTATCGGCCAGGCAAAAATACATAAGGAGGATGCAAAGTAGGTCTGGTGTGGGATGTGGCCAGGGGGTGTGTGGCTTGGAGAGAGTTCCAAGGACCAGACAGAGATGCCCATGGGGCCACATTTGGCCCTGGATTTGAGCTTCCACGCCTCCTTTCTCAGCTGGTGAAAACCCTCTGATCTATTTGTGCATGTGACTTTTGTGGTTGGGGGTGGGGACATCCTGAGCAATGAGCTCATTTCTGTAGTCTTATTCCAGCTTAAAAATGTGCTTCCACAGACCTGAAAGAGGAAGCAATACAACTTGGCAAGCAGCCATAGTGCCTCAAAAGACTAGGCAAGATCAGAATACAGCTACAAGCTGTGCGTGTGTGTGTGTGTGTGTGTGTGTGTGTGTGTGTGTGTGCATGTTAGCAACAACAGAAAGTTACAGAAATCACTGAGAAGCCTTGCAACCTCAAAGCAAAACAGCCTCTTTGGATGACCAGAGATTTGTAGCTTAGGGTCGAACTACATGCTACATACAAGCAGGTGTAACTTAACTCCTGTGCCCTTTCATTTTACGTATGTAGGGAAGGGGAACCACTTTCACAAAGGGGCCATTTGGAGAAAGGGTGAGGGGAATCATCTGAGCCCCCACCTCCACCCCTTTCATTATGAAGGTAGCCTCATTCAAAGGAACCTCCATAAACCCTGAAGTTATTTGGATAGTGAAACATCCAAACGAATCTATGCATTTTGTAAATACATGCTCATTTTATTTGAAATCTCTGGTGACCTAAGTGGCTAATGTCATGCACATCCATTCCCCCTGCCAGTTATTTTCAACAGAGCAAACTCCTGCCAAGTAGTAGCTCTGCTCAAAGAACCTAAAACATTTAACAGCATTTGCAAGTAACTATGGGCTCCCAAAATGGTGCAGGGAGATGGGAAGGATGGAGCTAATATTTCCCACTCCTAAAATCGGGGAGCGGTATAATTATGCTCAAGCGTGCATCTTTGCATAATGAAGCTTGGCTGAGAAGAGAATGGATGGGCTTTATTTCCTGAGCTGGGCCCCTGTGCTGCTTCAGAGTGTAGATGCAATGGGAACTGCAGCAGGCCGTGGAAAGCGGGCGGTCGCTTTTCGGGATCCCTCGTGGTTGCTCCTCTTGCAGCTAAGCATGTTTGTGAACAAGCACGTTTGGTGGAGCAGAGAAAAAACATGTCCTTGAGCATCTGTAGCCCACCTCGCTGGGACTCCTCCAGGAATGATTGCAGCTGGGGGACAGCAAGGCCGTTCTGCTGGAGCAGAAGCTACAGATGGGGAAAAGACTGATTGCCCTTGAACAGGGAACAGGAGGTGCCTTTGCTACCTGCAGACTAGATTAGACATGCAGAGAATAATGTGTCTAGGATACACAGTGCTGCTGTGAAATAAAGGGTTCATTATTTCTCTATAGCGTAGTGCTAAATCCTCAGGGCTATAGAGCTGCTTGTATTTATTTCACTGCTGTGTGCTTGCAGCTTAGTAACTAGAATACTGACCCTGGAAAAGGCCACCTGTACCTTATTCTGGGTGCGGGGAGTGGATCACAGCAGAAGCCAATGCCATGAATAAAGGGAAAAGACAAATCACGGACATTGATGTGACTAACAGGATGATAGCAGGGCCAGGCCAGCTCTCTTCCCACGATCAAAGTCCATAAGTACCCAAGAATGGCCAAGTCATTTTGGCACCAGAGGCTGAAAATCCCACAAGCACCTCTCCCTAAGCATAAAAATGTAGTAATAAAGCAATTCAAACTCTGACCAGGCAGGGTGTGACACAGTAGCACAGCCACTGCCAGATCTGCAGCCCTGGCATTCACACTGGCTGGGGGAGAAGGCAAGGGAAAAGCCTGCTCCGGGCTACACCATGCTGGAGCTGGCACAGGAAGTGGGTCAGGATCTGGCCCAATAGTGTTGTGGGGCCAGATTAAGATCCAGTGAATTCCAGGCTGGCTCAGCCCCTCTTCATTCCCAGAATGCCTTGTGTAGTCCTTCCCAATGGTGATAATTCTCCCCTTCCACACTTTCAGCCAGTGGAACAAGGAGGTCCATGCTGGCAGAGTGTCACTGTTGTCAATTGGTGGGGACAGGCCATTGGAGCTGTTGTAGGCTGAGTGTAGGGAGACATCCACCCCATTCACACACCCTGTGCAGCAGATGGGGGGATTGTGCCTGAAAAGTTGTTGCCTTTCCATGATGCCCCAAATCAGCTGCCATCGGTGGTCGCTTCACTCTGCCTAATGGTTTGGTTAGACCTGAGGAAAAGCATCCAGCTCAAAATACATTGATTGATGAAACATTCTGGGGTTTCTGTTGAAGAGCTGAGCTTACTAGATCAAAGCAAAGTTCTTTGTGTGAGTTTTTTCCAGTACAGTGGTACCTTGGGTTACATACGCTTCAGGTTACATACGCTTCAGGTTACAGACTCCGCTAACCCAAAAATTCTTAACCTCAGGTTAAGAACTTTGCTTCAGGATGAGTACAGAAATCGCACACTGGCAGTGCAGCGGCAGCAGCAGGAGGCCCCATTAGCTAAAGTGGTGCTTCAGGTTAAGAACAGTTTCAGGTTAAGAACAGACCTCCAGAACGAAGTTCTTAACCCGAGGTACCACTTTCAATAGAAGAGGGAAGGAGACCACTTTCACCAATTTTCCTCATCCCCAACACCACCTGTCATGCTGTTATGAAGGGTCCCACAACCACGCAAAGCAGATTTGGGGAGTGCTCTGACCAGGGCAGAGAGAGATTGGGTGGGGGGAGCAAGGAACTAAGTGTTTCATCATCACTCTCCCTTGCATAAGGCCAGAACATCACACTTGGATTCATCAGGAGTTGTCTTCTGAAACTGCTTTTTTCTCACCTGAAGGAGCTTCGGATTAGAGGGAAAGCAATAATGATGGATTGAGTGTTGTTTTCTTCACATTTTGACTGAGAGGCTATTTGGGCCTCACAAGCATACTCTAGGAAAAGAAGCCCCAGAGCCTAATGAAAATGTCCTCTTCTTAAGACCCAGCCACAGAGATACATAGCTGGCTTCTTCTTCTTATTGTCTGCATTAAGGATTAAAGGCTGCTTTTGGTTTTCTAAGGAAACACTGCAGACAAACATGTTTCCAGTTCCAGAGTTTGTTCACACCTAATGTCTGGACTTGCCTAATCCACCACAGGCTTGGTAAATCCACAGGAACTCAAGGGCTAGGCCATAACATCAGGAAATGCAGCTGATGGCAGCTGCTGACATTGCTAATTTGGAGCTGCAGTCCATGTTGACCTTAGGCTGATCTAGGCTGTGGTGGAAAAAGGCTGGCCCGACAGAAAAATACATGCTGAGCTCTTTCTATATTGTCTTCAGGGCCAGCTCAATACATTTTGCTGCCTGAGGTGGACAAGATGGTACACCTCCACATTTCAAGCAGGCAAGCGGCCTTGACAGGCAGCTGAATCTTCCTTCAGTATTGGGGATGGGATAGTGTCCTCTGCAACACCCGAGGCAGCAGGCTAGTTTGAGGAGTCAAATGCATGCTGTTTAGCAGACATAGGTGTATTCACAAACAGAGAGCAATGGGCCTTAGGAGAAACAATTAGGGGCTGCTGCCACACCCCAGCATATGCCGCCTGAGTCAGGTGCCTCATTTTGCCTAATGGCAGGGCCGGCCTTGGTTGTCTTGCAATACAAGCCTTTATTCTCTCTAAAAAGCACGTTTCTGAAGCAGATATAAACTGCAGGTATTCTGCATGGATTGGATGGCCACATAAGATTATGGAAACTGAGGAATTCATATTATTTCTCTGCAGATACAAGCTTTAAGTGATAATCAGTGTGATCACTTATCAGAGCTGTAACTGAGGGGTAAGCTGTTTGGACACATAGTGATAAAAATCCCTGGGATCCTAAATAACCACTGCTTCCCCCTCCCCTTTACTGTACTTTTCCTGCTTGTCTCATTTTCTAGTTCTTGCAATAGCTGTAGTTTGCATAAAATTGCAGCCCACAACAGCCTCCTGCCATGCAGACAGACCATGCAGAGAACCCAGAGAATCCATGCAGAGAATTCACACTTTCTATACCAGATTTAATTGAAGCAGACCCTTTCTTCCAGTTTGTATCCAAAGCAAGCGCACAGTTTGCCTTTCAGTTTAAAAACTCACATTGAAATCAGCAGCACAAGGACAACGCAATATGTAAAAAAATAAAAAAAAAATCATAAAGGAGTCTGAAAAATCCTGGAATGAAGAGGCAGAAATAGCAGCAGTATTACAGGTTGGAACATGTACTTATGATCATGCAAGAAGCAACAATACTACAGAATAATTCTAATGTGGGTTGGACATCAGCTGTGTTTATAGTGGTGTGTGTGTGTGTGTGTGTGTGTGTGTGTGTGTGTGTGTGTGTGACTCTTATCAATCTGTGCTTCCTAGTCTCTCTCTTTGAAAACTTAGCATGGGGTAACTGAGTAAGACAGATTCCATGGCTAGGCAAAATGTTACCATTAATCCCAGGGTCCAGGCTTTCTTGTTAGGTGGGCTGAGAGTGTAGATTTGAGAGGTATGTGTTGAATGTAACTTGTTCTCACTTAGTGCCAAACTTTGCAATCATAGAATTGTAACATTGGAAGGGTCATCTATTCCAACTCCCTGCAATGCAGAAATCCCAACTAAAGCATCAATGGCAGACGGCCATCCAACCTCTGCTTAGACACCTCAGTCTGTTCCACTGTTGAACAGCTCTTACTGTCAACAAGTTATTCCTGAAGTTTAGTCAGAATCTCCTTTCTTGAATCCATTTGTTCAGCTCCTACTCTCCTACTTTCTCCATCTTCCATGTGACAGCCCTTTAGATATTTGAAGATGACTGTCATATCTCCTCTCAGTCTCCTCTTTACCAGGCTAAATATACCCAACTCTCTCAACCATTCCTCATAATGCTTGGTTTCCAGATAATCTTTGTCGCCCTCCTCTGTTCATGTCAATATCTTGTCAATATCTTTCTTAAACTGTGGTGCCCAGAATTGGACACAGGCAGATGTGGGCTGACCAAGGCAGAATAGAGTGGGACTCTTACTTCCCTTGATCTGGACTCTATACTTCTGCTGATGCAGCCTAGAATAGCATCAACATCTTTTTTTGCTGTTGCATCACATTGTTGACTCATGTCAAGCTTGTGGTCTACTAAGACCCCTAGACCATTTCCACACGTACTACTGGTTTTTCCTGCCTAAGTGCTGAACCTCACATTTGTCCCTATTAAAATTTATTTTGTTAGTTTGGGCCCAGATCTGCAATCTGTTAAGGCCATCTTGAATCATTGAATTCAAAGGGACAGAAAGAGAAGGGTCTTTGTTTGGTTTCACTACGGGGTAGAGGAACTCCCCTGGCTGAAATACAATTTTTAAAAAATGCAATAAATATATAAACCACTAAAAAAATAAACAGCAGAAGCTGCAATTAAAACACATCTATAACATTCATAAGGGCAGATAAAATAACAATCAAGGCTGATTTACCTTTCACAGTTGCAAGAGAGGCGACAAATGAATAGCAGTTGTCTTAGCTCCAGGTCATAACATAATTCTGATCATATCCCTTCCAAACTACAAAATAAAAACCTCCAGATGTGCCCATATCTGCCTTACGATAAATCATAAAGCAGTTATTCTATTAGCAATCTACCACACATGTGCCATAATAGTTTGAAGGCAGGAAATTGGTACATAAACATTTCCCAGCATGGAGATGAAGTGATAGGATTGTTGCACCTGCTAAATTGCATCCTTTCCTACACCTGCTCAAAGCACAGTGAGTCTGCCAGAGAAAAGTCATCAGTCTTAGGCCAGGCACTTGGCAGAATCTGTCCCAGCCACACTTCCCTATGTTATGTCTAGCTACTGATTCTCAATCCAACAACAAGGTAGATTTGACAATATATTTGATAGTCTGCTCAGCAGTTGAACTGTTCCCCGCCCACCCTAAAACTGTTCTGGGGGTTCTGTCATCTCTCCAGAGCAGATTTGGGAACATTGGGGGGGTACATGTGGGGCGGGGGGGGGGGGGGGAGAAGACCCCTTATGCCAGCAGAATTTGTTCTGCCTGTGCATTTATTACCACCCATTGACTCCATCTAAAAGGGACCTGGTTTCCATTAAATTTATCTATGACATTTTCAGAGGCTGTGCAGCCAGTTTTCAAAGATGGCAAGGATGTTTTCTCTTTTTGTCCAGCTCTTGTTAGGGGCCAAATGAGGCTCATTGTGAATTCTGTGGATGCAAATAAAGTGCACATTTTTTAAAAAAATGTAAATGGTTGAAGGAGGGGGGAGGTGGAGCTCCACCCTTTCCCTTCTGCTGTGATCCTGATGAAACACACACACACACACACACACACACACACACACACACACGGCTGCTATTTGCATTTGAAGGGAATCCTGTACTGGCCTTGAGAAGGGCAACTTTTGTAGGACATAAAATTCTTTCTCCACCCGTCCCCCATGGTCCCCATGCCGTTCACCATGTTAATTTCATTCACACAATGTCACCTGGTTTGGCCTTTTTTGTATAACACTTCCTATACCCCATTTCACAGTACAGAAGCCAAGAAACAGCATTTGATGTAATTATTTGAAAGGACTTTATACTAAGTTAGGCTTCAGGCCAACAATGTTTAGAAGGAGTCAGATGACCCAATGTTTAGAAGGTAAGTCAGATGACCCAAGTCTTCTTGCTGTGGGATAATTATTTCTCCATAATATTTATTTAATTCCCACTGTGTTTTAGGACTGCTTAAAAGTAACATGGTCTCTGCCAAAAGCATGTGCAATCTAAGTAGAATGAGCAAAGGAAGAAGATTGAGAGTATTACTAAAATCTTGGCAGACAATAACAAACATCAGTAGTACAGAAAATGAGATGCAGAGGTACAAAGAATAATCTGTAGGGTCCTTTATTGCTGCTTTTCAGAAGCAGTGATCATTTCCAGTACTGCTCCTCAAGATGTCTCTGAACAGCTGATGTTTTCTGGATAAGCAATAGGCTCTTTTTGCATCCCTTCCATTCAAATTACAGGCTTAGGCTCTCATTGCCATTGGCGATGATGATATAATTAACATTATGGTCCAACAAATAGTTCCTATGACACAGTGGCAAGATTTAAGTCTGAGCTCAATGATAGCTCATAAAATTATCTCACACTGGATCAGTTTTGTTTAGTAAGCTAAACAAGTTAATGGTTTTGTGGCATTGTGCCAGCCTATGCCCTGGTTTTAATTGGGTGTAGAGGGCCATTGCGGGCATGAACGTTGATGCACATTTTTTTGTAGCTGTTTCTTGGGCATTTTTGAACTTTAAACACCCTAAAAGTAGGTGATAAAATAATGTAAAGAGAACTGGATCTCAATGAGCATGAAAGAAAGGAGATCCCGACTAAACATAAGGAAGAACTTTCTGACAGTAAGAGCTATTCAACAGCAGAATGGTCTCCCTTGGGAGGTTGTGGACTCTCCTTCTTTGGAGATTTTTAAGCAGAGGTTGGATGGCCATCTGTCATGGATGTTTTAGCTGAGATTCCTGCATTTGCATGGGGTTGGACTAGATGACCCTCGAGGACCCTTGCAACTCTACAATTCTATAATTCTATGTCAACATTTTAACTGCATATTTATTTCACAAGGTGCACATTTCTCCTAAGTAGCTTCTGAAATCAGACCATTTTGCATCCAAGCTATTTGTAATGTTTACCATAGACATGTCTACTCGGAAATAAGTCCCATTGAGTTCAATGAGACGCATTCCCATTATAGGATTGCAGCCTAAAATATATGTAACATGCATGTTGCTTAACCTATTTCTCCATCTAGTTTACTTGCACATTTTTGACAAGACCTGGTGGCAGATTCTTCATAGGCAGCATGCAAGAAACAGAGCGATTCAAAGTAGAATTGTTTTATTTATATAATTTACAAACCACTTCCCTTGAGGCACCCCGAAGAGATCTCCAATATTGTAAAAGTGACATTACTGTACGTAAAACAGTTGATAATAGAGATAGACTTTTAACCATTCAAGCAACAACAAAAACATAAAAAATCCTTTTGCCCACTTGCGTTATTCTCACCAGGGTGGTGGCTTTGATTTGCCTTCCTGTGATTGATCCATGCATACGGCTTTGTGTTTCCAACTCAAAACCCATTGAAGAACATCTCATCCAATTCGATCTTTGAAAAACAGCTTTGAAAAACTTTTTCATATTCTCCAGTGTGCTACCCTTGCCATTGTGGCAGCACGGGGTTGCCATTCTGTGACTGAACTTACGCTACTTGTTGAACGGTTCATTTATACAATCTGTATAATGTTTATTGCACATGTAACTTGTTAAGATACAGTTGTACATTTATCCACTCCATGTTTACAGTATCTCCAGGCTTTGTTTTGCATATGGCACCTAAGTATGTTTGTTGCTTGAATGGTTACAAGTCTATCTCTATTCTAGCTATTATTCTAGTAAATTTGGTTTTATACTTATAAACCAGTTTGTGGTGTTGTTGTTTTGTTGCATTATTATTACTGCCACTACATTTGATACTTTGTGTATGTACATAAAACAGTTGAAACAACTGCATATAGAAAGGCAATTCAACAAACATTATAAATATATAAAAAAACAGTGTAAAACGTCGACATCACATTCACGAAATCAATTCAATTAATAGACGGGTAGCAGCTGGGAATTTAGAAGGCTTGTTTGAAAGAGGAATGTTAGCAGGCGTTGAAAAGATGATAGAGAGAGCACCTGTTTGGTATGCAATGCCAGGGAGTTCCAAGCTGCTGAATGAACTATCAATTTTAATCCCGAAGGCAATGATGTTGTATGCATCATCTGGGCATGTTACATGCATTCCTTCCACCCAAACCAAATAAGTAATCACACCCAAGCATAGGCTTTTTTTTGGGGGGGGGGGTGCAGGTGTTTCAGGAAGCCAGCTCAATTACAGGTCAGTGGGTCTACCCCTCTCCACAGCTGGTGCTTTTAAATCTATATATAGGCCTTGATTTAGATTTGAAGCATAAAGAGCTGCTAAGCCAGCAAACTGATGACATGTAATTGGAAAAACTTTCAGGGGATGCATATAAGTGGGTATGGCAGGTGGCTTTGCTTGAAAAGTTAACAACAATGTTAAAGAGTTGCCAGTGGGCCGGGGGGAAAAAGACTTTTCTGAATGGGTTTGATACATGTTTAACTTTGCTAGCAGAACATGGATGATCACCACCACCAACATATACTTGATTTTGGACACTTTGCTCTGGAAAGCAGAGATGAATGAACTCTCTTTTGACTGAGACTGGAGCTCAGGGGCTCTCACTCAGCCTTTGGTATTGACAAACATACCTTGGACTTCTGATGTGAAATGCAACTGTTTTCTTTCAACAGTGCAGCGGGGGGGCGGGGAAGCATGCTGTTCAAGTTTTACATGCTTTAAAATGCATTTTTTTTGGGGGGGGGGGGTAATCACATTTCTAGCCCAACTTGGTTATGATAGCTACTGATGGATACTAATGAGTTTCACAAATAATTTGTGTATTGTTGGGGGGAGGGAGAATCTCCTTTCCCATTTTGTATGCACAGTCTTCTGTCTTTTAGTAGCATCTTTCAGTAGCATCCAAATCTAAATAAGAAAAAAACACCTGATTATTCAAATACAAAAGCAAAATATTCTATCTGTCTGGGGGAATGAGGGAGCACTGTGCCTGCTAACTTTGTTTTCTTTTAATAACGTTCTTTGCCTTGTATTCCAACATGCAAAATTTTCCATTTATAATCACTATTTGCATTATTATCTACCTGCTATAAGATCCTGGTGTCATTCCATATTTTAATCACAACATAGTCCATGTTTTCTATCCCCTGCTTTGTATTTGGATTCTTAAATCACCTTATGCTTCCTTCAGGTTAGAAGTTAGTCTGGAATTAATTATTCCAGTTCCTGCGATGGCAAGGATGCAATAAAAAATGAGTGTGAGATGGTGGTGATTATTAATTAAATAATTTCAATTTTGATGGTGTTCACACCTTCACTTGTCTGATGTGGATATCTATTTGGAGGAAGCCGGGTTTGTTTTGCTTTTAAATAACATTTTGCAGCAGAAAGCAGATAACAAAATCCACTGCAGAAAAATGGGGAAGCGACTGAATACAAAAGCCAAGTCACAAAATAATAGGCTTGTGTTTTCATTGCTATTGAAAAGGGGAATTGGATTGTTGGAAATGATCACAGGGCTGTCAGATCTACCTCATGTTGTTGTTTCTGTCCTTGGAACGGCAGAAATACTTTGCCCAGTGCAATTCAGCACTGGCAGATAACATGAGTAAGGAAATCCTGATGCCAGCCCTATTTTCCTGAAATGAATAGAGGAGATCAGGCCTCACTCAGACCTCCTGTATGACCCAAAGCCTAACCTTATGTCTACAGAATGGCAATATTGTGTGCAACCAAGCCAGAATCCAAGGGTTTCCATTACTCCCATATCTATCTTCTCATGCCATTTTATACCAACATGAGTAACTAAATTATGAGCTCCTGGGATCTTTCTAGACTGTGTTATCCTGGCTGAGTGACATAATAGCTAATGAGCTTGCCCATCCATCAACTCATGTACTTACCCAACCAGTTACAGATTTTATATATTAAAAAATATTTATAGAGCACCTCCTCAAATCAAAATCAACTGTTTTTGTAAAACGCTTTAAGGTTTTCTACAATCAAGTGGTATATATTTTTAATGAAATAAGTAAGCTATTATACAGATGTAATAAAGCATGAAACACCATAAAACAATGCAAAATAACCATCAAATAACTGGCTCATCTAGAAAAAGTTTAAACAACGGCACCACTGGAGGCCACCCCCTATGCATGGTTTTCAGTGGAAAATTACCTCTGCTCTGAACCTGGAGGTTTTAATTTATCCGTCATGCCATTGATAATCCTTCTTCTCCTGGCATCTGCTAAATCCCTTCAGGAACATAGAAAGCTGCATAATGGTCATCTGGTTCCATATTGCTAGCACTGACCGGCAGCACCTCTCCAGGAATTTCAGGCAAGTGGCCTTTCCCAACACTACCCAAGGGTGCCAACTTGAATAAAATAGGGGGGGGAGCCAGGTAAGTCCCACACAATCAGTCACAAGATGTGGCAAACACACCCTATTTTTATGGCAATGCCCATCAACTTGGAGGGGGCGACAGTGATCCCCTCAAATATTTTATTGGGGAGGGGCAAAGGGACCTTGGTCCCTAGGAATTGGCTCCTATGGCACTAGTGAATGAACGTAAATATGCCGGATTTACTTATAAGCTATACAAGCTATAGCTTAGGGCCCCACTCTCTCCCCGCCCCCCGCCCCCCCCGCAAATTCACTATTAATATACAGTGGTACCTCGGGTTACATACGCTTCAGGTTACATATGCTTCAGGTTACAGACTCCGCTAACCCAGAAATATTACCTCGGGTTAAGAACTTTGCTTCAGGATGAGAACAGAAATCATGCTCTGGTGGCACGGCAGCAGTGGTGCTAAAGTGGTGCTACAGGTTAAGAACAGTTTCAGGTTAAGAATGGACCTCCAGAATGAATTATGTACTTAACCCGAGATACCACTGTACTTCTTCTTAATTGGTTTTCAGTTCAACAATTACTTTGATAAAATACATATTTTGTTATGTGAAAATATACCTATTGTAGATACCTATTAGGTCCATAAATTATCATATAGCATATATTAGGTCCTGTTGTGACCGACTCTGGGGTTGCGGCGCTCATCTCGTTTTACTGGCCGAGGGAGCCGGCATACAGCTTCCGGGTCATGTGGCCAGCATGACTAAGCCACTTCTGGCAAACCAGAGCAGCGCACGGAAACTCCGTTTACCTTCCCGCCAGAGTGGTACCTATCTATCTACTTGCACTTTGACGTGCTTTCAAACTGCTAGGTTGGCAGGAGCTGTGACCGAGCAACGGGAGCTCACCCCGTCGCGGGGATTCGAACCACCGACCTTCTGATCGGCAAGCCCTAGGCTCTGTGGTTTAGACCACAGTGCCACCCGCATCCCTACCATATAGCATATATTCAACACAAAAAAGAGCGACAATTTGTTGTTGACAAAGGACAGCTGGACATATAAAGGGCCCCGTTACCTTCATCAAACCTAAATCTGGCCCTGGGCACTACCTGGATATTGGGGGGTGTTTTGAACCTGGGATCTTCTGGATGCAAAGGTGATGCCCTGCCACCGAATCATAGAATTGTAGAGCTGGGAGAGACCCCCAAGGATCATCCAGCCTGACCCCTGGGGCAAACGGTTCCACGAAAAGCAGCACCTGTTGAATTTCCGCCTTGCGCGCCGCTTTGCCGCTGACAACGCAGAGCGGCATCTCTAAAGCGGGGGGGGGGGGGAGGCAGCCCCGCCCCCTCTGCAGCCTCAGCAAAAAAAAGAACACCCCAAAGCACCCCACGCCCGATGCCACCGAGCGACGGGGGGAGGAGCCAGCGCCGCGCGAAGTCGGATTGGTGGCTCCCTAGCCGTGGCTCCGCCTCCTCCTGCCTCAGGTTGTCGCTGGAAACCAGAAGCCGCCAGTTCTGCTTTCTGCTCTCGGCCGGCCGGTGAGGAAGACCCGGGAGTCCCAGCCGGGGCGTGGAAGAAGGGGCGAGGCGCGCGGGCGCCTGGAAGTGGGGCTCGGCTGCTTCTCGAAGGGGAGCCCCTCGGAGCCGGTAAGCCCTCGCCGGCTCGTGCCCTGCGTGGCGCGCTTCTCTCTTTCAGTTCGGCGGCGCGACAGTGTAAACAGAGCAAAGGTGGGGCGAGGAGGAGGAGGCTCCAGGAACAAGCGCCTTCTCTTTCAGGGCCCCCTTGGAGCTAAGCTCTCCAGCTCGCTCCTTCTCGGCTGCTCGCCTCTTAGGGGTGCGATTGTCGATGGCTGTGTGTTGGGGCTCTGGAAGGGAAGAAAGTTCAGACCCCGGAGGAGACTCGGGCAACTGACTCGGTTTGGGGGAGAAGCAGCAGCCCAAACAGACCCTGGGATTTGAAGGGTAACCTCACCTCTGACCTCCCTGGGTCTAAGTTTTGACATGGCAGAAGGAAGCTGTGAGCTCTCCCTCCATGAGAACTGGTGACAGATTCCTCCACACTGAAAGCTAGCCCGTTACTGAGGTAATACAAGGACCAGCCTTCTCTCTTAATAGCTGGCTTTCTGTGTGCATGGAGTTATTTTCTAGGGAGCATGCAATCCTGTGCAGGGTCCACTTGCGGTTTGGAGCATTCACAAGTTTATCCCTGTATCTTGTGTGTTTAAAAACCCAGGCCATGCCCTGTGTTTATCTTTAGGCGCATGCTGGTTTATCTGAAATCTTTGATGCCTGCAGACCATTCAGATAGTGAAGTTGGACATTATGTAACCTGGGGAGTCTTGTGTTCACCTGGAAGCCTCCCATATCTTTTAAACCATATTATCCTGGCCTCCAGACCCCTTGAAGTCGACTTCTGTCAGGTACAAGCTTTGGCTTTTGTAGGAGAGGAGGAGGAGGAGGAGGGAAGGGAAGGAACTCTGCTTTGGAAATCCAGTATGAGATTCTTCAAGCCTATTCTTCAGAGGTTTCTGTTTTTCTCTGCTACCTGATGTAATGCCCAAGCAAGAGTTAATCTAAAAGATTAAGCACACTCTTTTGCTCATACAACATTTTGGATTCCTCCAGCATCTCCATTGTTTTTCTGAGCTCATGGAACAACTATCTTTAAAATACTTATTTGACATGGTTTTCTTCCATAGAGTTAAGAGATTCCCTAAGCAAGATGAGATAATGCATAAGACTGGAACCACCTGCCTTGCCAGACTAGAATTTGTGCCAGGGGTGTTTAAACTGACTGTTCTCTCTAAGAAAACAAAAGGGAGAGTGACTTTCACAGATGGATGAGCACAATACTGGCATTAATTGTGAGGGGGAAGACCTAGTACCTTGAAACTTCAGGCTTCTGGCATTGATTTTTAATTTTTAATTTCTTCCAGCCAAGTGAGTTGGAGTTGATTGGCATGTTGCTTTAGGGGTGATGAAATTGTTACTGTAAGGATGATGATCTCTAATAAAGTTGAAGACATGTATATAAGGTATTAAAGAAGCTGGTGGAGCTGCTAGGCATTTTTAGCAGCTGACTTATAAAGGGACAGTGAAAAAAACCATGGGTGGCAGAACAGGAAATCTGTTCAAATGTGACCTTCCTTCCATCACAAAGGGTTTGTTTTTTTTAATAGTAATATTAGACTGCAAGCATTTTCTCCAGTGGACATTAGTATGTTCTGTTCTCATTTGTATTCATCATTCCCTTCAGCTGGAAGTAGATCTAGTGGAGGAAGCTGTGCCATTCAGAGATGGGGATGGTTCCACTTTCGTATAATCTTGGAGCGAGCACTTCATATGAAAGTATTCTGTAAAGAGCCAAGCTGTGCTGTTGCAAGCAACACCTTTTTCCCTACTGTTGCTATGCTACACAGGTTGCCTAAAAGACTGTCTGCATTCTATTCCATCACTTTCGTACATTTATCGCAAGTCCTGAAATGGGAAGGGAGTGAGCAGATGTGTGTTCAGTTTCTGCAAGCATTCTATGAAGCTCTGACCCTTCTCTTGGCTTGTGCCTCTTACAAGAGTGCATATTGCACGACGTTCCCAATGCCTTTTATACGTCCTTAAACTTTTGACTAGTCGGCTATTCATAGTGCACCAGCGTTTTTGAAATTTTCCATGAGTAGGAGCAGCTGCTACATTTAGTGTCTGTGGGGAAGAATCCACTTTGAACCTGACTAACTTGAAGGAAGGAAGTTAAAAAAACAGAACCGGTGGCATTTGTTAGTACGCTGGAGGAATGTTGTTAGTCAAGGCTTATTGACACAATCAAATAGCAAAGGTTGTTCCCTCATAACTGATATCTTGGGGTGTTCATCCCTGTTTACTCAATCAAAGAATTCCAGGTTCTTTTAGGTGTATTACCCACAGAGCCACCTTTCTGACACTAGCATCATGGCTGCTTACCTGGACAGTGAGGAGTGAGGCAGGCCAACAGAGAGGTTGGTCCTATGGTGGCAGCACCAGTTTGGCTTTGCCAAGACTTCGGTTCTACCCTGACTCTCCATTTGTACCATCCAAGTAAATGCCAGTGGTGCCAGTGTCAGGACAAAGGGCACCACAGCACTGTGTTGGCCACTCTTGAGTCACCCTGCTTCCTATTCTGACAGAAATGTTGATGCTAATGTGTTTTTCTGTGAATGCTATGTGACGTGGAATCTCTCTTGTTAGAGGTTATTGAGTGACCACCTAGTCTTCTCATCAGATGTCTCACATCGAATGTAACTGATCTGTAGAAAAGACTCTACGACCCGAAAATGCACATACTTCTGCAACCCAAGAAAATATTTAATAATTTGTTTTTAAAAATACGCTGCAGGAGTAGTAGTAGGTTTCTTGAATTAGCAAGGGGTTGGACTAGATTAGCATTTCCCAACCTGTGTCCATGAGCTTCATTCAGGTGGTCCGTGATGTGGCTGTATTAAATATTCATATTGATTTATAATTGAATTTTTATTGCTTCTTTTATTTGCTGTAATGCAATAAAATGGAATTTGAATTCAGGTTGTAAAACAACAAAATACAATATAAGAAATAAAAGAAGCAATAAAAATTCAATTTAAATCATGTGGCATCTATTACTGCACATTACAATTGCTACAGCAGGCAGGCAAATCATTAAGTGGTCTGCCAAGACGCTTAGCAATTTTCATGTTGCCATTGGAAGGGGGGAAGTTTGGGTACCACTGGACTAAATGAACTTTAAGGTCCCCCCCCCAACTATATTATTATTGGTGTGGGTACAAAAGGTCTTCCTGGGAATTATGGACTTTCTGCCAATTTATTTCAATCTGCAATTCTTCTATTGAACGTGGCAATAAAGAAGCTGAAGTGAGGGGAGTCCAGAGACTTTTATATCCCAGGGTGGTTAATTCCATAAGATACTGTTCTTGGGGGATGCCTTTAAGAATGTGGATTTGAACCTGCAGCCCCTCACTGATAATCTGCACTGTAGAAGAGGCATTTTCCATGTATAATCTATCTGTGTGAGCAAAAGTAAGAGAAGGGCAAACTGGGGAGTTATCACTAGTTAGGGGGGGGGCAGATCAATATATTGGGTAGAGATGCAAATAGTGTGGGTTAAAGGTCCCAAGAGAGAGTCCCTGTTCTTCTGAATAAATTCAGAATTGGACTACAGTGCATAATATATCAGCTGGCAGTCTTGCTCTTGCACATCTATTCAGGCAAGATTGAAAACTTAGCCTAGGGGCTACTGTGCTACATCCAGTTACAGTGCTTTCCTTATATTAAGAGAGCTGTGGCTGCACATTCTTATGAGCAGTTTAGAACATGGCAACCAGTTGTGCCGCTATAACTTATTTTAGAATCTGGATTGTTTCAGTTTCTGACATTTTAGCTGCCACAATGCAAATTTGATTGGTTTTAAGTATTGTGGTAGCACCCTCTAGCAGCTAGCTCCAAGGTCCCTCATGCAAAGCAGCTCATCCACTCTAAACCACAAAGGAAAATTACTGCCCACAGAATAAAACAAGGCCCTGAGGCATATGAATTTGCTTGAAGTTTCAAGTGGAGCTTCAGAATAGAGATAGAAGTCGAATGCTGACCTTGCCAGTCTTAGGGCAGTGTTGTGTCCTTCAAATTCTTTTTTCCTTGTGGCCTGCGACCTTGGACCCTTTCCCTTTCTCTTTTAAAAAACTCCAAATGGCAAAACATTATGTATCCCTGATGAAAGAAAAACTTTGGTTGTTCCATTGAGTTTAATTTATCATCTAACTTTGGAGGTGTACTTCATAGCTTTAGCTGTAAAACCCGTGCTTGCAGTTTGATAAAAGAATATTATATTTTTCATGCAAAAAAAATATATCTCATTTTTGTCATCCTCAATGCTATTTTGCCTTCCTGGAAACAGATATCGTAGCATGCAGGACACTATGGAAAAGCACATTTTCCTTCTGGCTTTGTTACACACATCAGACTTTGGTCAGCTAAAAGGCAGGACTTCCTGAAGTTCACAAAGCTCTCAGTGGAGCAAAATATCCCTATCATGGTCGAGGTTATTCTTGATACCTTCCAGCTGCAGTACTGTAATAACATTGTTCATAAGAACAGTTGCTTGAGTTATGTGAAGAATTGTAGGGAGAAATCTTCCCCTTGTCTCCTTCAGTACTTTCAAAAAAATTCCTATTGAGCGTCCCTTAAAAGTAGTCCTGCTAGCCTGGCTTTCTTTCACAGTGCCAAAATTGAGTTATAGGGACAAGTCAGAAGTGAAGCCAGGAAGTCAGACCCAAAAAGCAAAGCCCAGAGGAATGAACACAATGTGGCCTAGATCACACTAAGCCAAATCTTACTTAGTGCAAGTGTGCATGTCTCCAGAGAGGAGATAATGGATGCTTTGCTTCATCCCTGGCTGCCTTCCTGATGTGCTGCCATGAGCTAAGCCAGGGGTCAGCAACCTTTTTCAGCTGTGGGCCAGTCCACCGTCCCTCAGTCCCTGGACTATATTTGGGGGGGGGGGGAATGACGAGTTCCTATGCCCCACAAATAACCCAGAGATGCATTTAAAATAAAAGGACACATTCTACTCATGTAAAAACACGCTGATTCCCAGACCATCCATAGGCCAGATTGAGAAGGCAATTGGGTCGCACCCGACCCACTGGCCATAGGTTGCCTACCCCTGAGCTAAGCCATGGTTTATTGAGTTGTCTGAACAGATGCTTTCAGTTTGCCCCCTCCAGACAAACCTTGAGCTGTAA